>NC_085842.1:304277215-305578112 GCF_035594765.1 Anolis carolinensis | reverse complement strand
ATGAAAGGCACTGCAGACTAATTCAACCAGAGAAATCAGCCATAGCAGAGCATTTGATGAACCAGCCTGGACACAGGATACTATTTGAGAACACAAAAATGCTGGACCATTCCAACAACTATCATGTCAGACTACACAGAGAAGCCATTGAAATCCACAAGCATGTGGACAACTTTAACAGAAAGGAAGAAACCATGAAAATGAACAAAATCTGGCTACCAGTATTACAAAACTCCAAAATCAAAACAGTAGATGGGAACCAACACAATGAAGGCTTGACTGAACAAAGGATGCCCCCAGGCAAGGGACAAAACATCTCCAATGCTAATTAGGGTGATTAACTGAAACATTAATGCTGGCTCCCAGTGACAAAGGACTCTTGCCACACCTTGGACACAGATATATATTCTTTCCTTTCCTTACTTAGTTTATCCATACCTCACAACCTCTGAGGATGCCTGCCATAGATGTGGGCGAAACGTCAGGAGAGAATGCTTCTGGAACATGGCCACACAGCCCGAAAGACATACAACAACCCTGTGATCCCGGCCATGAAAGCCTTCGACAACACATCTAAAATGGATTCTCTCCCACTTTAGCATAGGAACCACCTACAGCTAAATAAAAATAATTAAATAATTCTGAAAATCTACACACTATGCCGCAGAGATTACTTGGAATGGAAACTTTTTCTACAAAGCAAAAGCAATGAAACCAAGGCAGGAAATGGAGGGAGACAGAGATGTGCATATTCTGTAATAAATTCTGTTGCACTGCTTGAAACCTACTATAAATTGTGGACCACAGGGAAAGTGAACCACAACCATTCCTCCAAAACTGAAAAAGAAGACAATGCCTTCCAGACATCGATGGGCTGATGATTTGCACTCCTTGGTCCTATATGATTTGTCTATATGCCAGCATGAGTGTAAAGAAGACTCATATGAAGACAGCTAATCAGCCTTTCTTGAGCCTTGTGCTCACTGTTGTCAGTTTTGTGCATACAAGGTCTCAAATTGGAAGACATGTGAGATTAAAACAAAATATTGCAGCTTCTACTTTTTTCTTTTATATACCCAAAACACCATAACACACTAACTTTTTTCTCCCTCTGTTATAGTATCTCTTTTTTTCTGAATGCCATCTTACCCAAATATGGTTTAGCCTCTTCCTTTTCGCTTATGTGTGATTAATTGAAAAAAACTGAAATTAAAAATCATGTGTTTAAGAAATATATGTCTATAATTGTCCTGGGACTGTGTTCATTTAAGGCTTGAGCTATGTAGACCAGTTGTTCTCAACCTTTGGGCCACGGCCCAGCAGTGAGCCATGAGAACAAAAATCCGGTCTGCGAACCTCCTTCCTCTTTATTTATTTCCACTGCTTTCTGTAGAGCTGACCATTGCATTGCATAGACCACATCAGCTCTAGATCATTAAATATGGTTTTCTGTGGATGAGCAGATGGCAACTACTGGATTACATATTTTCTGTATCAGAAGCTAGAGCTGATGTGATCTATCCAATGCAGTTTTCTGAATCAGCATCCCAAATAACCAAACTGAATCTAAAGTTGACCAAAAACTTATTCGTAACCCTTTTGGTCCTTGGTCAAAGTGGTCCCTGTTCAAGTGAGTCCTGGTCCAAGTGGGCCCTGGTCAAATGGTCCCTGATCAAAAAAGGTCGGGAACCACTGATGTAGACTGAACAAGAAAGAAGTTGATGAGCTACAGTCCTGAGATGATACACTGATTAGACTGCAGTTGGGAATTACATGCTTGGACGCCACCAGTGTTTTGAGACGGAGGGGGGATACTTCCTTGCAAATTAAAAACAGCATGTATATTTAATAGTTGTGTAAAAGAAGGAATTTCAATAGGTACTGCCTGTCATGCAATGAGGTAACAAGCAACACCTGCTGAAATACCCTTTTGATTTCACTCTGGCATCGCTCTCTGACATTATACTATTTTATGGAAGGCTGTTGTTTTATGTGATACACACACAATAATGACATTTGAACAGGTTTCCTTTACCTTACCACCTCTAAATTCTGCCACAATGCAGGTCTCTATCAGATGTTCTGAATTCTGTACAAAGCAGATTTCTGTACAATCAGGTGCTGTTTAAACTTACAAAGTATACTAAAGAGGCATGATTTATGTCAAGCTCTGATGTCTGTTCATAACAACAGTCACTGTCAGAAATGTTTTGACAGTAAGAGCAGTTCAGCAATGAAAGTGATTATCTAGAGCAAGGTATGAAACACTGCTTCAAAGTGTGGTGGAGGTTTCTTCTCTGGAGGTTTTTCAACAGAGGCTACATGGTTACCTGTTGGAAGTGCTTCAGTTTTATAATTCTACAAATAGACCCTTTTGTGGTCTGTTCCAACTCTATGATTTTATTGAACTTAGTCAAAGCGCAAAGGTAACTTGTGCTCAATGAACATTTCAGAGGGAAAAGAGGAGACAGTCTTTTACTTTCCTGTAGACACAGGCAAAAACAAACTTCTGCGGCCTCTCATAAAAGTTATACATTCTTCCTTGTGTATAAATTTTTCCATCTTGATCACACTCATTTTCCCCGGCCACAAATGTCCTGCTTTCCATCTGTGAAATGTTGTCGAAGGCTTTCATGGCCGGGATCACAGGGTTGTTGTATGTTTTTGGGGCTGTATGGCCATGTTCCAGAAATATTCTCTCCTGATGTTTCGCCCACATCTATGGCAGGCATCCTCAGAGGTTGTGAGGATGGCTCCCATAGATGTGGGCGAAACATCAGGAGAGAATACTTCTAGAACATGGCCATACAGCCCGAAAAACATACAACAACCATCTGTGAAATGTTGGAGGATATGCATTCTGTTCTCACTTAAAAACACTTGCTGTGGAATGCAGCTTTGAAACAGAGTTTCCTTGACCCTTTGCAGAGCCACACTCTTTGGAATTTCTGACACAATTCCTAACTACAGCATCAGTAGTAAGGGTAACACATTGGTTTATTTATGATGACATCTGCCTCCTTCATGGCACTGCAGTTAGCATAAGACCTCAGAAGATCAACCCTTAAAAGGAAGATCTCGTCAGGCAAACTGAGACACATTAAGGAGGCACAGAAGTTATATTAAGCTCCAGTTTGGGGGCATGTGCCACAATGCAAACATCAGTCGACTGAATCAGCCAAGCCCACACAGTCTCGAATGATTGCCACAGCTGTGTACATCTCAGCTGCATTCATTTAACTGAAGGCGCCCAGGCTGTTTTCAAATAGCAATTTCAGTTGTCAGGCTTCTAAGTGGTTTAATTAGTCATTTTAATGTAATAAATTCTTGTCTTCTTTCTCAGTTGTGATAGTCCTGAAACAAGATTGAAAGGCAACCACAGCTGCACTATTTCTAGCATGTATATCGCCACTTGAAACACATTGCTACTCTGACAATTTGGGCCAAATTTCGATATGAAAAAGACCTGCCTCTGTGGAACCTTAAGCCAGGAACCTGGATCCAATGGTGTTGTTCAATGGATGAAACATATCTTCAGCAAAGTCAAGAGAGAGTAATTGTTCCTCTTCTCACTCTGCAATTTTGCTCTGGAAGGATGCATATACATCTAGGATAGCTTTTTGGGAAGAAGAGGTTCCTAGTAGGAGCATTAGAAAATTCAGATCCAAAATGTTAATGAGGATCATCAGTGAGCAATGAATAATCAGGATTAATTCTCTAAGTGGATCCCTTAGGGCAGTGGTTCTCAACCTGTGGGTCCCCAGGTATTTTGGCCTACAATTCCCAGAAATCCCAGCCAGTTTACCAGCTGTTGGGATTTCTGGGAGTTGAAGGCCAAAACATCTGGGGACCCATAGGTTGAGAACCACTGCCTTAGGGAATTACAGTTCTCAATCTCAGACTTCCCATTCCTGACCACACAAAAAAGCTGGGTATAAAGATGATGGTGATATGACAATAACAGTTACAATGAAAATAATGATGGCAGCCAACCTAGTTGGCACATGGGATATCTAGAATTAGGGTCTCCACTGAAGGAGAAGTTGTGTTTATTTCAAAGTTTAGGAAAGAGGCACTTGGGTGAAAATTGCCCAAGCTTTTGTACTCCTTCTACAATGTCAAAGGTTGGGGAATTTGTTTTGGAGGGTAATTCCCAGAATGCCCCAGACTGCAGATGATGTAATCTAAAAACAAAAGGAATTGTAGCCCAAATTTTTTTTCACAGCCCTGTCCCATCTAAATTGCCCTACTCTTTAAAGAGAATGGGAAAAAAAGGCTTCTGACTATTCTATGAAAGAAAACAAGGCAATACCTCAAGCATCTTATCTAGTGGGCACTTCAAACAAGTTAACAGAACTATCTTTCCTTCTTGTGTCCCGACCTATGTTAGCCTATATGTGTGTCCATCATTCCTGCTGCCCAATTCTACTATAATATTATTCAAAGTGGCGGTCACCGGCCAATTCCAAACCATGAGCCACCAGCTGCTAATTGCTGGATAGTTTCTAGGAAAGGATCAATGGATACAAATATGATAACTGGGTCTTGGCTAACTGGGGGCAAATTTTGCCAATCCGGCAAATCAGATAGCTTGGGAAGCATTGCTCTTCCCCACCAAGGAACAACTATGGGTTTCTGAGGCAGGGTAGGTACAACAAAGGCACAAATCTTTTCATTAAAAAAGGGAATCCAAAGATGACAAGTGTTTTAGATGGATGGATAACAATGTAAATAAAGGAAACGACAATAGAAATATGAGACAATTCTCTCATGAGGATGGGAGATGCAAAACTTCCATCCTAGCTATAAAATAGATGGAAAAGGGGGGAAAAGGACAAAGCGAGATTTCTATCCTTTTGCACATCTTGCCCAATTTCTGAAAGTGCCTTTAGTGCAACAAAAGTGCTATCATTTCTCATTCCCCTTGATTTCTTACAGCAAAGCTTTTGATGTGGAGGTTACACCACACCCCTGAATTGGTAACAAATACTTCAAACCGTCCTGTGGCACCTTCAAGACTAGCAACCATATTGCGCCATAAACATTAAGACAAGCACATTACTCCAGGTGCACCAGGAAGTGGGGCATAATCCACCCAAGCTTAGGCTACAATACAAAGGTAAGTCCTGAATGTGCCACAGAACTCCTTTGTTGGTTTTGCTACAATAGAGTAATGGAAACAAATGCTCTGGAATTAAACAACTGCCATAACAGTCATGTTCTTCACCCAACATCCATTTCCCTTACCTTTAAGAGAAGAATAGTAGAGAGGAGCAGGCACAGACTTGTTCTTTTGCATTACAGCTATGGTACTTTTGCTAATCATAACCTGATGTTACACAAGAAACTCCTCCAAGCTTAAAATACTAGAGGAATCTTGCTGATGACAAGTCAAGCTGTTCCTCAGGCCTATATTCTCATAATGACCCTCCCACCACCCTGCAAGCCAGGTCTTCAGTCAGCCCATAGTGACCTAGTTTGGTTGCATGAGGACCAAGTAGCTCAAACTCAACAGCAAATGCAGACTCAAACAAGAGTTTAAGTACATGGATATGGTACTCAAAACCAGAAACAAACCAAATGCTTGCCAACATTTCACACATGCATGGAGCCAAGCAACTTCAGAATGCATTCAAGATTGCAAAAAATATTAATGAGTAAGGAGAACCAAGCTAGGAGAAGATGCAACTATTTTTGGTCTGAATTGCCTTTGCCTAAATTCCACTTAAACATTAGGAAGAAGTTCCTGACAGTTAAAAGCTGTTCAACAGTGGAATATGCTGCCTTGAGGTGTGGTGGAGTCTCCTTCTCTGTAAGTGTTTTAAACCAGAGACTGGATGTCCAACTCTTGGGGGTGCTTTGATCGGTTTTTCTTGCATCGCAGGACTTAAGGCCCTTGTGGTCTCTTCCAACTTTGCCATTCTGTGATTCTATGAATTTACAGGGGAGATTCTTCCCCTTCCTTTCCTATACCCTTGCTATGTTAACTCAGGCCCCATTTTCACTGACATATAATGCGGTCCAGTGCAGTTAAACTGCATTCTGCAATCCCGGCCATGAAAGCCTTCGACAACACATTCTGAAATTTCACTATATGGGAGTGTAGATGGGACCTCTGTACAAACCACCTTTGTACTTAGAACTCAATTTGCAATAATCTAAATAAGTTGGGGACATAAGGGAAATTGGGGGGAGGAGGAAGGAACTGGGGCTTTCTATAGTCACTGGAAAAGATGGACAACAAAACTGGGACTGGGTTGTTGTGTGTTTTCCGGGCTGAATGGCCATGTTCCAGAAATATTCTCTCCTGGAGAATACTTCTGGAACATGGCCATACAGTCCGGAAAACACGCAACAACCCTGTGATTTAGGCCATGAAAGCCTTTGACAACACATAAAACTGGGACTGTTCATGCGAAATCAAGATAGTTAGAGAGTCTGATAAAGGAAATGACTGTCACAGGATGAAGCACTTTGGGAGCAATACGAGTGTCATTTGAAACAGCTGACTCAGCCATGGAAGTCCCAGGTTGAATACTGTATGAAAGCCAACATGGCATAATTGTCTGAGTGTTGAACTAGTTTTGGATTGCTGCTCAACTATGGAAACTCAATGTGACCTTGGGCAAGTCACTCTCTCTCTCAGCCTAAGCAGAAGAAATTTGCACCAAGTTGTGAATGAAGGCATGGGTGCATTTTTATCACTCCTGACAGTTGTCAGAGGATAGAAACAATAGAAGGATAAACAATAACGAACATGAGCGTACACACTGTTAAGCATCACCCTATCTCATTTCTCCCACGCAGCCTGAGCACTAATTGATGCTTGTCACTGGCAGGAAATCAACATGCTTATTTCTGGGTCTGTGAATTGGAGATCAGTGATGTTTACTTCTCACGGCATCTCAGTAATTAATTCAATCTGTCAATTTCAGTTTTGGAGGGCTAGCAAGGATTTAGCAAATATGCAACACCTGTTTTGAAAGATAATGTGCACATGCTCCAAAACACACATCAGGACAAATTCTTTATCCATTGCAATAATTACTTTTAATTAATGAGTCACATTACAGAACAACATAGATATTCCATTTCTGTTTAGCTGTGCAGATAGACACCTGGTTTCTGCCATCTGAAAGAAAACAATGACTCTGGTGTCCCAGCCATTATTGTTGTTTGTTTGTTTGTTTATATAGCACCATCAATGGGCATGGCATTTTGCAAGTAAAATAACAAAAATTAGCCAGCCAAAGGCATGCAACCTTAAATATTTTGAACTCCTTCTTGTAAGCCACTATGAGTCCCAAACTGGGGGGAAAGTGGGATAGAAATAACAATAGCAACAACAATAATATACACAGAGAGGGGAAAGAGTCATGCAGTTTGAGCATGCATAAATCAGTAAGGTAAATAAGTCAATAAGTGAAACCATGGAGAAGGACAACCACATATATTGCTTCCATGGGTATGAGGGGTCATACTATACAATACAATTTGTTAAAGAGCCCTTGTTAAAGAACACCAGAATTCTGTTAAGGCATTAACTTTGAACATGTGAAGTGGCCTCAAGAAAACGGGAGTTGGATTCTGATGCTTTACATGCCAACAATGACCCCAGACAGATGTGTGAGTACAAAACTGGCCAACAACACAAAATCTTAGGGGCCATTTCACATGTTCAAAGCAAATACCTGAAAGAAGGTTCAGCTGTCTCATCAAACTATTCCAAACTTGAATTCAGACAGTTGAGCGTAAATCATATTGCCTTCTCGATTGGTTGAATGGGATAGTCCTGGAAATCCAAGTCAAAGGTCAAAAGTCTCATTACCTACCATGATCATCAAGAAGGGATGTGGCTTTGCCTTTGAGGGAACAAGTTTTCTTGGAGGAAGGTAAGGGTGGAATTCATTTTTATATAAAAAAAAATCGAGGACTCAAAAGAAAAGGGGTAAACAACATAAGAAAGCTTCCACTAAATCTTACATGGAAACTGCCAACTACAACACAATGATTGAACTATACATTAATTGACTAGAATGGCACCTAAGTAAGGAATAGTTCAAGTAAGTATTTCATTTTGTTGTTTCATTTAATATAGAACAGGGTTATTTTACTGGTATGCCTAAGAAGGTGAACCCCCTGAAATTTAGTTTTAAAGTATTATTATTTTTCACATCACGCTTACCAGTCATGAGCTTATGCAGAATATGATATGGCAAGTGGTTAATAACCAGCAGTTCAGATAACTGAGTAAAAATAAGAAAATCTACAAAAGGTCATGAAATAGAAGTTCAGGCTTTTGCCATTAGGGTAAATGTGACTTTTTGTGTAGTCTCACTCTCATTTATATGTGCACATCAGCTCCTTTTCGAACAGAAATTTCAGATAATATGGAAACGGTGTTCAGTAAAGAGTAAGTGGATTATGCTTTATGACAGCAGTCGGATTTCCTGATTTCCATAGTAATTTCTCCTTGGGCAAATATTTATGTACCCCATACTTTGGCTTTCATGGCCTAATCAATCAGGGATTTTCTTAATTAACTCTGCCAGAGCAAAGTAAGAGAGAGGCTTTCACGGAAGGGGCATTTACTCTTACGACAAAGTGCCCGTCTTATTCCTGCTCTGACTGCAAGATCAAACAGCCTACGGAAACATTTGCTGTCCTTTTAATTTTTGTTTGGGTTTGATTGGGTTCCTGATCCCATTACACATTTGTCAGAGCAAGTGCAGCCTATGTTCCCTTACATTTCCTCACTTGTGTTTTATAAACTGTATTTCTGTGGGTTTGTGAGTTTTTTTGAAAATTTCTAAAATGATATTATTTATAGGCAGAGCGAATGAGGCAGCTGTTTAGCCATTTATTTCACTTTTAATTGCCAAATCATCTGAGCAGAGCTGAGGAGACAGGTAGGGAAAGTTCAGCTGAGTCCCTGAGCCACATCCAGGCCTGCCAAGACCTCCCAGTTTGACCCAGATATATTGCAATCCTCTGCTGCTTATGAGGCCATAGGTTGGCTATCGATGCACCTTATATGCTTCAGGCTGGTAGACTCAATGGGAGGATGCAGTTCTAATACTGGAAGAACCACAGCTCCCAATCACAGCTTCACTCAAAGGACTGTGTTACAACAATCAGTTGTTACATCTAAAGGACTATATATACACACCGGCTTGCAGAGTAAGTGAGACGAATACATGGATATTATATTATTTCTGTAAACACAAGAGACTGCTAATCTGGGATTGTCACATCTCTTCATATCAAATACATATCCCAGTAACAACAACTGAATTTCCCAACCAGTAACAGAGGCAGTGGCTGTTTCGTGCAGCCAGCGTTTCTAACACTTTGCGCTCGAATCTCTGGGCATTTCATCAGCTCCCTAAGGCTATCTGATCGTAGACACCTATGAGTCATAATTCCCAGTGTAATATGCCCCCAGTTGCATTATCTGTCATCTGCCTGTAACACATTGAAAACACTTCTCTGCCGTCCAGGCTTCAAAGCCGGAGCAAATGAGGTCTCAGCACAGAGAAGAGACCTTGAGCTTTGTTAAAACATTTAAACTAACTTGCATTTCTAATTAGCAGGGACACAGGGTGGGCTCTTGTCTCTTTATTACTTATTCAGTTCCTCCCTTATCTAAAGAGTAAGTGCACCATACAACTGCTGTATCACAGAGATGCTCTGTTCTAGAAGTAGATTTCTACAAGGAGGGTCTATATCAGGGTTGACCATGGGCCCAATTTTCTGTCTATTGTAGGATACATCAAGCTTGAGAAATACTCCCCCCCCCCCAACTACCTCACATGAAAAGAGAAGAAAAGACAATAGAAAATCATGAATGGTCAGAAGTCTACTGATTTTATTAAAGCACCCTCAGGAGGGAGAAATGAAAGTGTAAGTTATCATCCAGAGAGTTATGGAAGCAGCTAGGGAACTTTGAAATACCTTTAAGCAGCGTATGACCCCACACTCCATGGCCTTCACTCCAATTTGTATTTCGTGCATTCTAGATCTTTCCTTTCAACCAGACTGTCATGACATTTCCTGCATATTTCACTCCAGTCAGCAACTCATTGTGTTCCCCAATTCAGTATTTTGTGGCTAGTCTTCTCTATTAAACAGCCACTAAACTGTACCAGCATGCCCTCTTCCTTGAAGCAGTCAATTGCACTGTTGAACAGTTCTTACAGTAAATAAACTTCTTAATGTTTATGTGGAATCACTATTTTTTAATCCCTGTTCAGTCATGGAGACACATTGGGTGAGCATAAGCAGAAGACAATAACAAATCCATTTTTAGAAAGAAAATATTGTAACAAGTTCTTCTTGAGGGGTCACCAAAGTCAAATATGACCTGAAGGCACAAAACAATATATTAGCACTCCTCTTCAGTTCTCTCCACAGATTCCTCCCTTTATTTCTGCAAACTCTGAGACTCCCCTTACACATAATAGCACTTTCCTCTTGTTTGTGAATGCTGTTCTTTTGCCTCCGTAAAGATCGACACTTGAAGAATGACTTTGCTGTCATGCCCTCCAGCTGTCCTATTTGGTAGGAAGAGTCCTGATTAATTCTCAGTCATTTTAACTAAACTCTGATGTTGCTTGACCAGACATGTCCTAGTTTTTATCTGTGAAACGTTGGAGGCTATGTGCTATTAGCAAAAGTTGTGAGAGATACAGAAAGGGCTGGGTTGTGTGGCCAGGCTTCCTTGATCCTGCACAAATGCCAAGAAGGCATCAAATGTGATACTACATGGGCTGCACTGCTAAATAACCTCAAAAGCTTAAAAGCTGAATTCTCCCAGACTGTCTGGCTGAAAATATAGACTTTCAAGTGCATTAGCTATGCCGATTTGACTGTCAGAAATAGTAGGAAATATATACAGAAGTTCAATTTATCCCCCTTCTATGAATTCAGGATACATGAGAAGGAAATGCTACAGAGAAAAATCTTCTCTCCTGTACCCATGACCTAGAAAACAGAAGAAAGGGTGGCCCAGTCTACAGGATGCTTCTATAGCAGGCATGGGCAAACCTTGGCCCTCCAGGTGTTTTGGACTTCAACTCCCACAATTCCTAACAGCGGGTAGGCTGTTAGGAATTGTGGGAGTTGAAGTCCAAAACACCTGGAGGGCCAAAGTTTAGCCTTGCCTGTTCTATAGTTTCCCCTTGTACATAACGGTCAATGTGGGACAAAGGAAAATGAAGCTATTAGCAGAATTCATGAAAGGCTGGATTTTGCGCCATTATCTGAAAACATCCTTATTCTGAGCAATTGCTCCCTTTATCCCTGATGTCCCAAGATGTGGTAGTTATCCATGCCCGTAGCTTAGAACATTTACACTTTGGATTACAATTCCTATACTCTCCCAGCCAATTCTCAGAATTTTGGAAAGTGGATTCTGTGAGTTTTAATAAGAAGGGAAGAGCAGGAGTAGAGCAGTAGAAATTGTAATAAAAATACTAAATAAGTAACTATCCAGTTTCTAGTCTTTCACTCAAGAGAAACCCCAGGCATTCCTCAAGCAAAAAAAGTTATGGGGGATAGATCCAAACAGGGCAGTGAGAGCAGAATGTGTTCGATCAACATGGACTCCTGATAGACTGAAATAGAAAAATACAAGGCTGGCCTTCCAAAAAGACAGACTAAGTCCCCTGACTCATAACGACATCAGACAACACCAAACTGGGAGGGATAGCTAACACTCCAGAAGACAGGAGCAGAATTCAAAACGATCTTAAGAGATTAGAGAGATGGGCCGAAACTAACAAAATGAAGTTCAACAGGGACAAATGCAAGATACTTAACTTCAGCAGAAAAAATGGAATGCAAAGATATAGAATGGGGGACAATGCCTGGCTCGACAGCAGTATGTGTGAAAAAGATCTTGGAGTCCTCGTGCACAACAAGTTAAACATGAGCCTACAATGTGATGCAGCAGCGAAAAAAGCCAATGGGATTCTGGCCTGCATAAATAGAGGTATAGTGTCTAGATCCAGGGAAGTCATGCTACCCCTCTATTCTGCCTTGGTCAGGCCACACCTGGAATACTGTGTCCAATTCTGGGCACCGCAATTGAAGGGAGATGTTGACAAGCTGGAAAGCGTCCAGAAGAAGGCGACTAAAATGATCAAGGGTCTGGAGAACAAACCCTATGAGGAGCAGCTTAAAGAGCTGGGTATGTTTAGCCTGCAGAAGAGAAGGCTGAGAGGAGACATGATAGCCATGTACAAATATGTGAAGGGAAGTCATAGGGAGGAGGGAGCAAGCTTGTTTTCTGCTGCCCTGCAGACTAGGATGCGGAACAATGGCTTCAAACTACAGGAAAGGAGATTCCACCAGAACATCAGGAAGAACTTCCTCACTGTGAGGGCTGTTTGGCAGTGGAACTCTCTGCCCCGGACTGTGGTGGAGGCTCCTTCTTTGGAGGCTTTTAAGCAGAGGTTGGATGGCCATCTGTCCGGGGTGCTTTGAATGAGATTTTCCTGCTTCTTGCAGGGGGTTGGACTGGATGGCCCGTGAGGTCTCTTCCAACTCTACTATTCTATGATTCTATGATATGGTGGAACAAGAAGGACCATGAACCAGGAGAAGGGCTTGCCATGCCACCTTGCTACAGCTCAGTGGTAAAGACTGCCTGGTCTCTGTTCTTCTCCCTTTAGAGAGGAGGTTCTCAACCAGAAGTTTAGGTCTTCAACTCCCAGAAATCCTAACAGTTGGTAAACTGGCTGGGATTTCTGGGAGTTGTAGGCCAAAACACCTGGGCACCCACAGGTTGAGAACCACTGCTTTAGAGTAAGCCAGAGGTGAATGAGCAGGCATTCAGAGACAGGCCACCCTTTGTTTTTCCCTGACAAAGTCCTGAGAGGGAAACAGAGAATAAATAGCTGCTCTCAAGAAACCAACCATTCTCAGGTTCATTTTGAGGATTCTCTCCTGTCACCAAATCAACCAAGAAGGCAGACAGGCGGCCTAGAGAGACGTGTCAGATGGATGGCAAGAAGACAGCTCTGCGCTTACAGGCTTCCCAGAGGCCACACCTGCCTCCCATCAGGAACAGTATGTTAACATTGGTGAGCTTCTCTGGTAAAGAAATAATATTGGACAATATTTTCTCAAATTCCCACACTTGCCCTGCTTTTGCAATATTTTTCAACCTTTGCTTCCTATCAGGGTCCACATGCTCTTCAGTTCAGATCCCTCTGGATTGTAAAAATGGAGAAATAACACTCTCTTACAGCTAATGAAGAATGGCAATGAGTTTAAGAATGCCAGGAAGGCAGGCGCTCCCAAGCCCTGTGTCCCACGAGTGAGTAAGAGCAGGCTAATTTGGTATTTCTAAGTCAGACCCAGCATGATCCGATTCTTTATGACTTTTAAGGAGGCCCCATGGGATGCCGTACCCTTTGAGATCAACATTGACCTCAGCCGGTTTCATCAGCTGGAGCTGATGAAGTCAGCTCATGTCAGTGACAGCTCACGCCACTCAAAAACCACAGCACTTTTTGTCCATTTGAATTATACAGTTTTCGCTTGAGGGCTGTACAACCAAATCCCAAGCACAGGGCAGCAGGGGAGTGAGCTGACTCACAGGTACGGTGGGGAAACTGAATTATTCATGAAGGAGTGTTTGGGAACTTCACGCAAAAGAACATGCCAAAGCAAATAGTGCACTAATCCCCCAGGATTCATGCATCTAACATGAAGGCCAAGAACATATTCTTACTTTGTGTGTGTGTGTGTGTGTATGAATTCCTATGCTGAAGTAGAAATTTGGTTAAAGAACATCTTGCATAAAGTAGATCTTGAAAGTTGTAAAAAGGGGAAAGAGGTATTGCGATATATATCCAACCAAAACAGGCCGTTGGAGAAGACTTGCAAACCAGGATATCACAGTAGTTTTCATTTTAGAATACCGTATGCTACAACATAAAAAAGTACTTTGCTCAGTAACTGCAGGTTTACAATGCTTTAAGAGTTTATATGGGAACACTGAAGTATACTGAAATATGTTGTCGAAGGCTTTCATGGCCGGGATCACAGGGTTGTTGTATGTCTTTCGGGCTGTGTGGCCATGTTCCAGAAGTATTTTCTCCTGACGTTTCGCCCACATCTATGGCAGGCACCCTCAGAGGTTGTGAGGTATAGAATATACTGAAATAGGTTAGTTACATTTTTAACTTGAGTGGCGCAGTGGGTTAAACCTTTGTGCTGGCAGGACTGCTGACCAAAAGGTTGGAGGTTCGCATCCAGGGTGCGGAGTGAGCTCCCTTCTGTCTGCTCCAGCTTCCCATATGAGGACATGAGAGAAGTCTCCCACAGGATGGTAAAACATCCAGGCATCCCCAGGGCAACATCCTTGCAGACAGCCAATTCTCTCACACCAGAAACGACTTGTGCAAGGTTCGAATCCAACTCGGGAAGATTGTGGATGAGCTCCTTCTATCAGCTCCAGCTCCATGTGGGGAAATATCAAAATCCATAATTGCCTGAAATTTATATATGAGGCCAACTTATACATACAGTAGAGTCTCACTTATCCAACATTCACTTATCCAACATTCTGGATTATCCAACACATTTTTGTAGTCAATGGTTTCAATACATCATGAGATTTTGGTCCTAAATTCGTAAATACAGTAATTACTACATAGCATTACTGCGTATTGAACTACTTTTTCTGTCAAATTTGTTGTGTAACATGATGTTTTGGTGCTTCATTTGTAAAATCATAATCTAACTTGATGTTTAATAGGTTTTTCCTTAATCCCTCCTTATTATCAAACATATTCGCTTATCCAACATTCTGCCGGCCCGTTTATGTTGGATAAGTGAGACTCTACTGTATATAGGGTAACCATGCATCCAGAAACCCAGGATGATTTTCATCAACACTATCAAAAATATATATCTTTATTAATAACTGCTGCAAAGTGGAGTAACTTTTTAAAAAAAAAATACAAGAAGCTCTTTCCAGAATGAACTTTGCCTCCAGTGACATAGATGCAAAGGGACCTTATAGCACCATTTAGACTTCCACCACTCATGTGAGAAAGTAGACTAAGTCTACTAAAGCTTATGCTACAACTACTGTGTTACAACGGTGTATAGTAACTCATGATGTCATCCCATGGATCTCCTCCCACAATGAACTGCACCATAATATTGTAGTTAAAATTCCAGGAAATTTGACAAAATCAGTGACTCCAGAAGATCACTGTAAGCTGGAAACACTTAGAAGGCACACAGCCATAAATGAAAACAACAGTGTGTGATTGTAGCATGTGCAAATGAACCCACGTGATTCTAAGTGACATTGTAATTGATAATAATGACAGTATGACTGAGTATATGCATATTAGAAAGTTTAAAAGTTGCTCAGTTAGTTTCCAAGTTGCCATAAGATTCCATTGCATACAGATAATTCCAGAGCTATCTCTTTGAATCTCCTCAATCAGTGCATCACGAAATATTTCTTACCATCCCGTTCCTTCATTTTGAATACTTTTAGAGCATCATTTCATTATAAACAGAAAGAGGCAAGTATTCTGCACAGCCTTAGAAGCAAAGACATAGAAGAATTGGAAGTTCAGCAATTATTTCCATTTTATCCATAGGTTCAAAAAGGCAGCTTGTGTGAAGCACAGAACCTGGTATAAACTTTTTTCCCCTTTTCATATGCTCATACTGGTGCATGAGCACTCTTTTTCTTCTTTTGATTACCCATATACAAATTCAGCAGCCTCAAGTTATTCTTCAGGAATTTAGAATTTCTAAATGCTCTGCTAAAGGTTTAAGTTATTGCAATGCTAGTATGCTGTAGTAGTTTGAGCACTGGAGGAAGATATAGGAAAATAGGGTTCGAATCCCTACTCAGCCATGGAAACCCAATGGGTGACTTTTGACCAAGACACATTCTCTCAGCTCAGAGGAAGCAGACGACAAATCCTCTCTGAACCAATCTTGCCAAGAAAACCCTGTGATATATTTTTCATAAGCTAGAAAGACATACAGGAACAAGAACAACAACAACAGTGCTAAAACTTTGGGAGTTGAAGGAAAACATTGGGGAAGGACAGAATTCTTATTTCAGATATGTGATGCCCTCATTTTGCTCCATCTCACTGGCTATAATATGGCTACAAAATGAGAGATCAGTAATTTTACTTTTTGGCTATGCTGTCTATGGCATGGCTTCTTAAACTGCAGGTCCCAACCTCAAATAGCTCAATGTTAGTGTGGCGAAAAATTTGGCAACAGTAAATCTATTAGCAACAGCATGCAGCGTTCACAGTAAATTCTGCAGAAAATTATTCATCTGCACTTCATAAATCAGTCTGTTTGCAAGCCTTGCAAATACTGATTTATTATCAGCAAATGTTTGATTTGATACCTATTTTGTAGATATACCTGGAGTCACATAAAAAAATACTTGGGTGGAAAGGGGTTGCATGCGGGAAAAGTTTAAGAGACCCTGTTCTAGGGGATGTTGGGAGCTGAAATCCCCAAAATGTAACTTTCCCCAGCTTTGCTCAGCCCAGAAGAAAGTTAGTAATGCCAGTCAGGAGTGCCTACTTCTTGCCCAAGTTTCTCTGCTCAAAGGTCTTGTGGTTCATGAATCTTGCCCAACGGGAGCCTGATTGCTGACAGCTTGTGAGTCAGTGCTGCAATATTAGCCTAGAGGGAATTTAATAGCTACATAATTGGCAATGCTTTCATAAGCTAGTCAAAAATAGTGCTTCTATTTTTTATTTCTTATTTCTTATTGAAAATCTAGAAGCCTTATCCCTTTGCATGTTCATCTCATGGGAATTTGGAATCCCTTTAATAATTAACTGAGCTGAGACAAATGCTAATTGGAAATAGTTACTAAAAGCCCTGTTTTTTGTTAAGAGTTCTCACATTTGCACAGACTTTGATCCATTTTCCTGATAAAGACTTAGACAGGAAAATTAAAATATTTGGAGTGAATGTGCATCTGGAGATCTGAGTTCGAACTGTTGTTTAAGCATGATGCTAATAGGCTACCCTCAAACAGCCTGTCCTAACCTACATCACAGTATTGTACAGCTGTGGGTTAAAATGGAATAACGTTAGGTAAGGGGTGTTGTGTGGATTCCGGGCTATTTGGCCGTGTTCTAGCAGCATATTCTCTTGAGGTTTTGCCTGCACCTGTGGCTGACGTTTCACCTGCATCTGTCTCCAAGCACCGATGCAGGTGAAATATCAGGTGAAAATGCTGCTAGAACACAGCCATACAGCTCAGAAACCACACAACATTCCATTGATTCCAGAAGTGAATGTTTTTGACAATACAACTTTAGATATACTGATCTGAGCTGCTGGTTCTCCAAAATTTGCAGTGGTTAGGGCTGAACAGCCCCTGCAAAAGTGGATAAAACTGAACATCTCTGCCCCTATCCATCCTAACTTTTAATACTTCTGACCACATTTGCCATAACTACTTAAAGTGTTTTTTAGTTTTCGTTACATTTTGTAGTCAACATGCATCGTCCCTGATTTCCTGCAGTAAGCTGCAAAACTCCCACAAATCCCATCTGTTGATGGTAAACACTTGAATAATCAAATCTACAAAAGATAAATACTCAAAATACTTAAAGAGCTTGGCATGTTTAGCCTGCAGAAGAGAAGGCTGAGAGGAGACATGATAGCCATGTACAAATACGTGAAGGGAAGTCATAGGGAGGAGGGAGCAAGCTTGTTTTCTGCTGCCCTGGAGACTAGGACACGGAACAATGGCTTCAAACTACAGGAAAGGAGATTCCACCTGAACATCAGGAAGAACTTCCTCACTGTGAGGGCTGTTCAGCAGTGGAACTCTCTGCCCCGGACTGTGGTGGAGGCTCCTTCCTTGGAGGCTTTTAAGCAGAGGCTGGATGGCCATCTGTCAGGGGTGCTTTGAATGCGATTTCCTGCTTCTTGGCAGGGGGTTGGACTGGATGGCCCATGAGGTCTCTTCCAACTCTACTATTCTATGATTCTATGATTCAAAAGTTTAGGTTCAGCTGTCTTCTCTATATGGAAGAATAGTTTGTGCAGTTTGAGGACAGCTTTGCTGACTTGCTCTGTCCTCTGGCATCCAGATGCCCAGCTTGAAGATCTGAAAGGTGAATCCCTGCACAGATACCGGTGTGCATTCGACCCTTCTATGTGATGCGTAAACCTGCATGAGTGTGGTTTCCAGATTGTGCGACAGCCTTTGTTTCTACAGCTGTTCTTCTGAACAAGACCTCAGGGTTGCATCAAAACTGGGCTCATCTTCTCCCTGGCCAATTCCACCCAATTCAAATGTCAAAATCTGCTAAACCTCATGAATTCCTAGGAATTCACTGCATTTGATAAAACAATCCAACCAAAGCCAAAGGCTGTTTCAAGTGTATGTATTTTTTTACAAGCACTACTTAGGGTAGCTTGCACTGTGCTATCAGCCACTTTAAGTACAATTTTCATTATACTTACAGACATGATATGTGGCCTGATTCTATACATGTTTTCTCAGAGGTAACTCCAGTGAGTTCAACGGACCCCGCTTCCTCACTAGTCTGCAAAGGAATATAGATTTACAAGGCAGAAACTCTAATCCTTAAATTTGTATCTTAGAGATTATAACTAAATGGATGAGACGTGCATAAACCGTTCAAGATAATGAAGAGCATGTGGAACGATGGAGATTGTTGAAGTGAGGCGGTGCTTTTGTTTCATGCTATTATATGACATTTAAATTGTGTTTTAAGCAGCATTAACCATTCTATGATTGACATAATTGTTAAATAGTTTAACTTTGGATTTTTTTTTTTAGTTGTACCACATTGGATATAAACTGCATTGCTTCTATGCCAGGAGTAAGGTGGAAAACTAATCAAATTAAATTAATAATGTTGCATATATGATTGTGGGCATTCACCATTACAGGCCCCATCTATATTGCCATAAAATACAATGTGCAACTGCATTATATGGCAATGTAAATGGGGCCACAGATATAGATTCATAACCCAGAGTGTCAGATAAGTAGCTACTTTATATGCAATAAGACTATGAAGTCATCCTGTAAGAATATGTAAAACCACTCCTGCCCATCTTAAGAGCTAGCAGTTGTAAGGGGTAATTGAGGTCCATTCAGTTTCCAATAACAATGTAAGGAGATGGTGTTTACCCCACCCCTTCTAACCATTGTGCACAGCTGCAGCTCTTGCAAATCCCTGTTACAGCTTCATGGGATCAGGATAGAGGCGTCATCCTCCTTGAACCCCAATTGCCGGCTGAACAGACCTCCTTTACCTGATCCAGTTTCTGGCTCTTAAGGTGAATTGAGGGCACTGGGCCAGGAGATGTTACTTAGTTAGACACAAGTAAGTGGACAGTCTATGTAGAATACCCACAGGTATATTTATGGCATGCAATCAAGCTCAAAGGCCTTCTGCTATTCCCATCTCTCTGTGCTGCAGCTCCTTTAACAGGAAGGGGTACATTTGTAACAGAAATGTCACAGGGCGGTATGGTCATCATCCTAAATTTGATTTGTGGTACACTCATCTTTCTAAATTTGCCTTACTAAATCTGCCACATATGCCATAGATGCAATATGCCTCAACTGTTGCATAACTATTGAGAGAGCTTGAGAAAAGTCAACACAGAAATAGAGATAGGGCTTTGCAAGGGATAGATAGGAGCTGCCACTCCGCTTCAGTGGCAACCATAGCCGTATGCATTGTTACTAAGCACGCCACAACTTGCTTCAACAGACACATGTACGCAAAGTCACAAACACATGCGGAGAACCAAACAATCTGTTCTCATGCCTTATTTTCACTACTGCCATAAGCACTATTAAGCATTGGAACAGAGTTTAATGCAATTGCAATGTTGTTTCAGGTATGTGAGTTATTTCTTCACTTCCAATTACATAGCACATGTTGAACACCAAGAACAGGAAACACTTTCCTCATCACCAATAAATCATACTTCTTTTGATTTCTAGTATAAGCTCTCAAAACTTTCCCTGCTCTTCAAAATGCTGGTCTAAGACATTATGAATGGGAAACAGGACAAATTGATGGCTGCCATTTGTCCATAGCACGACATATAGAATTTAAAGGTATGTATTAAAACATACCTGCACAACAATACCCTTCCAGAAATAAGCTGTAGTATTGGCTCACTTACAGTAGGTCTTTCAAATGCAACAAGGCAGAGGAACGAGACGGAGAAAGTATCCTGACACATGAAAAAGATAAGAATTCCCTCCCCAACATGAAACCCTTACACGTACACACCTTTTCAGGAGTAGAAGTCAATTGCCTTCCAAATGAACATGTGTGGAAGGAAAATCTCACCTTAATACACAACATTCAGCCGTCAAACTTTTCATAAATAAGTAAAACTCTCAAAAGGGGAGGAGAGTTGCAAACATATTTTGTAAACCCGCAGGAACCCTCGAACAAGTTATGACAAACCTGAAACTCAGCAAAGTGTCCGCACATCTGTTTCTCCTCCTTCTCTACCAGACAATCCTGCCCTGCCAATTCCTGGAGATGAAAATCCAGCCGTGTCAGATGAGAAAGAACTCCTCTTCACTTAGAGCCATTGTTCCACCTGCCATTTTACAGGTTTATTTGCTGGAAAGAAGAATGCAAAGCCTGCCCAGGTCTTGCCCCAGACTTTCCTGCTGATGAGCCATCTTCCAAGCGTGCCCCAAGTACAGTGTGAATTTGTGAGCTCGTCCGTTCTCCACCCCTTTCTGCCTCACCTCCTCTGGCACAAGCTTGCCCCACCCCATCCGTGCTGAGTAGTCCCGTAAGAATGCTTCCAGCTAAACGGCATTCAAAAGAGAGCTATCTCTTGCTTTGGCTGAGATGCAAGGAGAGGCATTTGGTTCCAAGTATTATTTGGCACAAACACAGGAGACGAAAAAGAAAAATATGCAAACACGATTAGGAAGTACTGGGAAAAGGGAGAGAAAATGAACACCTGGAGACTATTAAGTCCAAACATTAACAGACATTAACTAATTAATAACTGAAATGGCATATCTGTATTCAAGTTGTATCTCTGCAGGCTGAATGGGCTGGTTGAAAGCACTTCCATAAAAATATTATATCTCCTTTTAGAGAATAAACTGTACAGTCCTATGCAAGTCACACTGACCTTGTTCTGAACCTAAAACTACAATTCACCCACGATGACACACAACCCAGCTTCATAAACCATTAGGTAAAGATAAAGGTTTCCCCTGATGTTAAGTCCAGTCATGTCTGACTCTGGGGGTTGGTGCTCATCTCCATTTCTAAGCCAAAGAGCCGGCATTGTCCGTAGACACCTCCAAGATCATGTGGCTGGCATCCACAAGAGAAAAAAGGACTGGATAGCTTCTCTGGAGAGGAATGTAGGAACACTACCTCATGATAGACCTTATTTTTATGAGTTTTTATGAGTTATAGCCCCAAAAACATCAGCTAGTATGGACACTGAGCAAAGTGGCTGAGGAATTTAGAGTAGCAGTCCAAAAAAGTAACTTTTTCCTAACAGCCTACTGTGACTGGCATGACTGCAAGGAGCGCCATTACCTTCCCACTGGAGCGGTACCTATTGATCTACTCACATTGGCATATTTTCAAACTGCTAGGTTGGCAGAAGCTGGAACTAACAGCGGGCGTTCACTCTGCTCCCGGGATTTGAACCTGGGACCTTTCAGTTTGCAAGTTCAGCAGCTCAGTGCTTTAACACACTTCGCCACTGGGGCTCCGTCATAAACCATTACCTGATTGTTATTTATTTAGTTATCGTTTCAGAAATGAATTGAGAATACAGTTATGATGTATAGAAAAACCACAAACAAAGTTACAAACATGGCATTATACTAAATTTCCTTTGACTCAAACTGGCCACTTTAAGTGTCACTGTAAGAAGGTCCTCCGTTGTGCCTGTGAATTGCATAAATGATTGCTTATTCATGATGGTAAGCTCTCACCATCCTACAACAGTTGAAGATGGCACTGAGGATATAACCCAGATCTCCTATTTGTGAGTGACAACCTTGTGCAGCAGTGCACTAAATCAATGGGACCACCAATACTAAAAACACAGCGTCAGCCAATAATATGCCAACAGTTTCCAACTATAAAAGCTCAGGAAGTTCAATTTAAACAAAGAGTCATCTTTGGAAAAACAGATTGTTTTAATTTCTCAAATATGTTATATGACAAGATCATATCTGAATATTAAGATTAAGTTAATCTCAAAGATCAGTGAAAGCAGCTACATTAGAGATGGGTGTGTAAATCAGCCTGAGGCTCATTGCCCAAACACTAATGAGAGTTTAACATTTTTAGAGCATAACTGTGCTAGCAAGGGGATTCTGGACATTGTCATCCAAAGAAGTTCAATTCCAAATTTTAAGCATTACTACTCTATTACGATTTACTCCTCTGTTCAAATTATTGGAAAACCCGCAAAGAAAAAGAGAATGTGGACTAGTGAACAGTGAAAGTAAAGCAAAGTTTGAACAGAGTTTCTCAGTGTTATAAGCAAGAATGCTACAACATTATACAAATCACAATATTATGGATAGTGTTTATGCCAAACATTTCAAGTAATGGTAATTATTTCACATCTTTATAGCAACAATACAGTTATTCACTGCAGCATTGCTCTGGCTCAATGTTTCTGTCTTTTTCGGTGTGTTTTTTACAGAAGTGATGGTGTCATTTTGAGGGGTGATGTGACAGATCATTTCTGTTTTGGGAAAAATGAGTTGATGCAACCTGTGAGTATCTGGGGAAGAAGGAAATGCAGAAAGTAGAGAACAAGTCTTGAGTACAGTGTAGGACTTTTATCTGCCCCCAAGCTTGATGATTGGGGCAGAATACACTTTGCAGAAAAAGCAGGTCAATCCCTGTTGTATAGAACAAGTAGCCATGTGATGGCATTGCTTTTCTTATGGAAGCAATGTAAAATGGGTCAGCAGCATTTGAATATCCTCAGAAAAGAAAACTCAGTTCCAAATTTGGGTCCTGAATGTGACATCAAGAAGAAGAAAAAACACAATGGCATCTTGAGGACACCTTGCAAATGTCAAAATGATGAAATGTTCTCCTGCTGCAGTTCTACCAGATCATGCGATAATGAACCGTATCAATGTTAATGATCCCGAGAAACAGGACTAGCATGCTTCAAATGCAGCTCAGGAGATGTTCATGTGAAGGGCAGTTACTGCACTTTAGTATTTCACTCCATGTGGCAGCAGCCACACACAGCTCCTTATGTCTTCAGTAGCTGTGATAATTTATGGTAGTGATTATCTGACATGAGATGTCTACAATTGATGGATTTCAAATACCGAAAGGCCCCAGCAGCATGGCAATTTATAGCAGATTCTGGGAGCTTGTTTTCTGCTGTCCTGGAGACTAGGACATGGAACAATGGCTTCAAACTACAGAAAAGGAGATTCCACCTGAACATTAGGAAGAATTTTCTAACTCTGAGAGCTGCTCAGCAGTGGAACTCTCTGCCCCGGAGTGTGGTGGAGGCTCCTTCTTTGGCGGCTTTTAAACAGAGGCTGGATGGCCATCTGTCGGGGGTGCTTTGAATGCAATTTTCCTGCTTGGACTGGATGGCCAACGAGATCCCTTCCAACTCTATGATTCTAGGTGTAGTCCAACAAAATCAGAGGAACCAAGACTAGAAACAACTTCTCTATGCGGTGGTTGTAGTGGTAGTAATAATGATGGTGATGAATGTCTGTTCATATCCCACCTTTTTATCCAATGATGGAACTCAGGGAAGCTTATTATTTATTAAAACTAATGAAGATTAAAACAAACATAGAAAACCATGCTTAATGTATATGTGTTAATTCTGCAAATAATTAAATGATCTATAGAATTAAAACTGTTTAGAATTTATTAAAAGACAATTAAGATACAGAAAAGCAAGTCCCCTACCCTCTCTCCCTCCATGGTGCTAGCATGTTTAAGTGTTAATGATATCCAATTGAAATGATTCCTTGATTCCCATGATCTCTCGTGAGAAATTACAGTAATGTAGTTCCAGATCTTCTAGCTATAATTTTATATATCAGCCACCACTGGGCAAGTGTAACCCTACATTGGGCTGTGGCAATAGTAATCTACAATTTAACCAGCTGAAATAGCAGCGATGTATCTCACATATAAAGCATCACAGTTAAAAATCTCCAGCAAAAATGTTGAGGAACCCTTGAGAAAAATGCTATAGCAATGCCAGAAAAAACATTAAATCCACATACATCACCGTCCAGAAGTCTCTTGATGAAGTGAATATTCAGCAGATAAGAACATCCGCTTCTTGCACTATTGTATGTAAACAGGAAATATTTTTAGACGTCGCCTTATGCAAACCTCTAATCAAATTAGCGAAGTTTCTCCTGCCTGCATCTGTCATTCTTTCATATGCCAAACCCTCAAATCTCTGGGAGCTGGCTTGTGCTGATAATGAAAATTGCACAGATAGCAATTGCAGTGCATGAGCAACTAGCTAAACATAACAGTCCACAGCAGTCAGCACATATAAGCAGGTAGGCATGAATGTGTATGACATAAAACACACACAGCTCAAAACAAGCGTCTTCACATTCATTTGCATCGACCATGAGCGGTGCTATGAATTAGAATGCACTTGTTAATAAGAGGGATAAAGTGAAGATTAGACTAATTATATTGTGACTTTTACAGCATTAAGTGGTGATCCAGCTAATACATTGCACCAGTTTCCTAATTCACTCACTATCCACAAGAGAAAAAAGGACTGGATAGCTTCTCTGGAGAGGAATGTAGGAACTCTACCTACATATTTTTATGAGTTATAGCCCCAAAAACATCAGCTAGTATGGACACTGAGCAAAGTGGCTGAGGAATTTAGAGTTGCAGTCCAAAAAAGTAACTTTTTAAAGCTCTTCTTAGGCCGAGCTAGATTACTTATCCATCTATCTAGGCTAGTGCTGTTCTGATTTACAAATTTACCTGTTTCTGTATACATAAAGATTCACCTATTTGTCAGTAGTTTTGTTATGTCACAAAACTGATAGACACTTTGCCATTTGAATTTAATTCAAAGGGAATATGTAGGACTTGCAATAAATTATTGACACATGCAACTTTTCTTTCAGTATTTCGTGCCTTCTTTTACTCTATTCAATTTGCTGTCTACAAGTTTTCAGTATTCCCTCTTGCAATATACAATATGCCTCCGTGTCCGTGGAAACTATATCAGAAGTTTTGTTGGGTTGTTGTATGTCTTTCGGGCTGTGTGGCCATGTTCCAGAAGCATTCTCTCCTGACAACAAAATATGACATCTCTAGGCATTTTCTAGGTCTTTGAATGTGACTCCATGGCCTTCCTGGGCAAGAAGTCCATTTCAACAGGGTTTACTCTTATCCATGGTTTTGCAATCAATGCAAAGACCAGGAACATTTCTCCCATGGATACAGGGGATCGTATTGAATATTCAGCCTCTTTGAGATGATATACATGATTTTCTTGATCACAGCATTCTCATAACAACCCTGTGAGATAGGTCAAGTGGACCCAACCTTATCCACCAAGTTTCACAGCCTAGTAGGGACTAGAAACTGGACCTTCCAAGTCACAGTCCAATATTTTAATGTCCACATGGGACCAATTCACTGGACAGTTTCTGATACATACTGATTGTTGAAAACTTCAATGCTATTATAGAGTGTAGTTACTACTTATTATTACCTTTTTATAGAAGTTTATTTTCTGATCTTTGCAGATATACAACTTTCTTTTCTACAAGATCATACTGAGATGCTGTTTCCAAACCAGATAATGAAGCCTTACAGTGTTTACTACAATATTTACATTTCCTGTTTTCAGTTTCTCTCCATCTCACACTGAGTTTTTCCAACAGGCAAACTAAAGATGTACTTAAGTACCATACGGTATAACAGCTTGCTGTTCCAATGCCAGCATGGGATATATTTCTAATTACTGTTTGAATAAAACCATAGCATTTACAGTTTGCGGTTTTGTAAATTTACATAGTAGTAAAATGTTATGTGCTATTTTATACGCAATACATTCAAGTTCTTGAAGAAGTAAATTTAGACCTTGTTTTAAAGGAAAGGAACAAGTGCATATTTTTCAATGTTCTCACAGATTTCAATTGTTTTCTGCCAAACAAAGATAAAAAACCTCAGCCCACTATTTCTTTATAAAATAATTTAACAAACATTAATAACAAACTACTGAACTAAACAAAGATTGCCATAGAATGCTGTTATGAAATACAATAATTAAACATTTTTTTCAAAAAATACTCATTTTTTTTTTTTACATTTCAAGGTATTCACATTAATGATTCAAAATGGATTTAGTGCTACCTAGTAGTAAGGGCTTATTTCCAATGCTCTTCAAACTTCCTTTCCAGAAGATCTCCTTAAAACACGTATCATCCTTTACCAGTGGTTCCCAACCTGTGGACCTCCAGGTGTTTTGGATTTCAATTCCCACAGTTCCTAACAGCTGGTAAGATGGCTGGGATTTCTGGGAGTTGAAGTTCAAAACACCTGGAGGCCCAAAGGTTGGGAACTACTGTCATATACTCATGTGGACCATTAGTATTGCTTCAGGGAGATATGAAAGAAAAATCTCTTGAGTAGAAGATATATAGAAGAAAAGACAAGATGTTATATCCCAGCCGCCTTTGGCTGCTGAACCTAGTTCAGAAATGAACTTTGACCAGGAAGAAGCTTATTCTGACATTTCACTTGATGTTCCTTCCAATTACAGACCCCAGCTGTGGATAGCTCTGAGGCCTCCTTAACTGGGAGAGATACTGATAACACTACTCCCGTGGAAGAACCAGATGTTTCAAGCTCCCCAGGGAATGTATCTTTTAACAGGAGACAGTCTTTCCAGCAACAAAGATCCCAGACACAGCAGCTTCGCAGGAGTCAACGATTGGCCGTTAAGGCGGATACTAGATAGCAGATTGCTTTGGGAACATTTGGGGAGTTTGGTTCCCTTAGCTGTTATTAGATCTAACTTCTATAAAAGTGTCTTGCACTGTGAACTTCTTGTGGTGTCAACGTAACGACTTCATCGTTTCCAGTTCCTTTATTTCTCCAAGCCGAGTTTGCTGTTTCCTGGCACCCAAGCCAAGCCGCGACTCCCGTTGTTAATCCGGAGTGAATTCACGTCCTTGCCTTGTTCCTGAATCCAGATTGCTTTTAGCCTCAACTTTTGCCTGCCTTATAATCCAAGATTTTTCAGTGACTTTGGACTTTGTTGTTTACTCCTGCTTCCTTGTTGCTTTCCCCGCTCAAGAACTTTTCAACAGTTTTGAGCATGTTTCGGTTTCTGGACTTTGGACAATAATATTGGACATATCTCTTTAACGCTTTGGACTAATTCATACCATTCCTTAAGGGACTATTGCTCCCTCATCCCTTCCACTTAATCTTTCCTGAATTTATTATTGTTTTAATAAAGATATTATATGATTATTGGTCTCTGTCTGGTTTCCAGTGTTCGAGCTGCCTTGGGGTGTTACACAAGATCTGCAATCTTAGAGCATATCCCCATAGGCAGAAAAAAGCAGGGCTATTGAGAATCGTCCTTATGGTAGACACTAGGCTTGATCGATCCACGAAAAATTTGATTCTAAACTCGTTGCAAAAGTAGAGGGGGGCAGCGTTTCGTTTTTGAAGGTATTTCCGAATTTTGCCCCCCAAAAAATTCGAAATTAACGAAAATTCGTTATTTTCTAAATTAATTCGTTAATGGCGGACGCGCATGCGCAATTCCCAAAAACAGCACAGAGGGAGAGGACTTTACAGGACTCTCCCACCCTCATTTTTTGAGTGATCTTCTTAAAACTTGGTACAGTGGTAGAACACATTTAACACTGATAGCTCACCAAAATTTGGAACGTTTCCCTTATCCTCTGATTTTTGGCGAATTTTCATAGCTTTTATAATAAACCATTTTTTAATAATTGCAGAAATCTGTTCCTGGTTTGAAAGTCTTATTTCCTGTTAAATTGGGTTGTCTTTACTGTGAAAGTCATTGTTCTACTTCAGAAACTTTGTTTTTGTGGCTGAAACTTTGTTAAATTGGTGTGTGTGTGATATATACTGTGTATATATAGTCCCTGCATGTGTGTGTGTGTGTGTATAGGTAAAGGTAAAGGTATCCCTTGACGTTAAGTTCAGTCATGTCTGACTCTGGGGGTTGGTGCTCATCTCCATTTCTAAGCCCAAGAGCCAGTGTTGTCCATAGACACCTCCAAGGTCATGTGGCCGGCATGACTACATGGAGTGCCATTACCTTCCCGCCAGAGCGGTACCTATTGATCTACTCACATTGGCATGTTTTCAAGCTGCTAGGTTGGCAGAAGCTGGAGCTAACAGCGGGCACTCACTCTGCTCCCGGGATTTGAACCTGGGACCTTTCGGTCTGCAAGTTCAGCAGCTCAGTGCTTTAACACACTTCGCCATCGGGGCTCATGTATATACATACATACACATGCACACAATGTGGAGAATATGTGGAAAGGTAGATAGATAGATAAGTTGGGAGCCACAGCGAAGGCACCTTCCTGGGAGCAAGGTCTAATAATAATAATAATAATAATAATAATAATAATAATAATAATAATAAATCCCTTACAATATCCAAGATGGCTCACTGCTACAGAATCTTGGGAGGTTTAGTTTGATATGGTACCATTATTGGCAGAGAAAGCTAAGCTGTAGGAGTTGAAATCCAATCATTTATCCTCCCTATAGAATCAATTTTATATGCATTTTTAGCTACAGAAAAGCTAAAATCAGGACAGTAAAAGAACAACACCCAGAAAATGGGAATTCCAGACAGGAAACAATCAGGGCCAGCTAATACCTCCCAACAAAGGATTCCCCCAGGTAGGAAGCAGCCAGGCTTTGAAGCTGCAAGGCTATTCAATGCTAATCAAGGTGACTAATTGCAACATTCACACTTGCCTCCCACAGACAAGAGTTCTTTCTCCCACCCTGGACCTTCCACAGATATATAAACCCCACTTGCCTAGCTTCACACAGACGTCAAAACCTCACTGCCGGGCCCCTCTCTGTCTCTCTCGGTCTCTCCATTCCCAGCTCCATCCGCCGCCTTCCCGCCTCACAGAGAGACACCAGGCCTGAGCTGAGGCGAGGCGGCGGCGGCGGCCATTTCCCCCCTCCGTCTTCCTCCTCCTCCTCGGCCTCCTTCCCCCTCGCCCCCTCCCATTGGCTGAGCCCGTGACGCCCCTTTTGCTGAGGGGCAAAAGGAAAGGGCCTGAATGGTGGGAGTTTGGGTGATTTGCAAAAGCTTTTTTTTCCTAACGAAAAAAACGACGACATAACGAAAAACGGCCTCTCGCGATTCGAAACCGCGATATCCAGACGTGTGGACAACCAATGCCATATATTGCTTCAAAACAAACGAAAATAACGAATTAATAACGGGTAACGGGGAAAACGAATTATTTGAGCAAGCCTAGTAGACACATTATGTACAGGTTCTTCTTGCTCCCAACTTGGGACAAAAACATTGAACACAGTTTTGTTCCTGATAGGTGAAGTTAGTGTTTCTCAAACTCTGCTCCTTCAGAGTTTTTGAATTTCAGCTCCAAGGAATCCCAGCCATCTTACCAGCTGTAAGCAATTGTGGGAGCTGAAGTCCAAAACATCTGGAGGAGCAGAGTCTGAGAAACATTGCTATAGAGCTTCCCCAAACTTCAGAGTAAACAGTTGGTCAAATCTGAATTAGAACCGGCCCTGGTGTTCACATAACCATCCAACTGTTCCAGGGTTCTACGGCATGGGGACAGGGAGATGGCACTTATCTTGGTGGTCCTGCTGTCATTCCAGACATTTGTCCATGAGAACAATTGCATACATTTGCAAGGGCACCCAGGTGCCTCAGAGGGGAGAGGCAGATCACCCCTCTCCTTTTCTCTGCAGCAAGACATAGTGAAGCCAGCCCTGGGACTGGTGTGAAGCACTGCACTCCGCACCAGCACTGGGGTTTCTTGCCTATGTAGAAAAGCCCTCAGTCATGTTCACCAGAGAATCAGTGCTATTTAATTCATGGGGACTTACTTCTGAGTATACCTCCATGGGAATAGTCATGTCAAAGTCATACAGAGGTGATCAAAGAGGCACATGGGCCACAGCTTCCAAGTGAAGAAAATGTCTAAGAATAAAACAGAGTGCTTTTATCATTGAAGCGGGTTGAGTTCCAAGAAAGTTGATGATGTTGAAAAGTACATAATCATCTTATCCAAACCGTAATCTTTCCCCCTACTTTCATTGTCATGTTTAATACATGACTCTGAATGCTATTTATCCTCTTAAAACTAATCTCTGTGATTTCTATCTAAAACAATTACAGAGTCAGCAGTGAACTATTTCATCTTAGATTTCACAATTTTCCAACAGCATTTAAATATTTTATGTCCTCCTGGAGTGTAAGGTTTCCACATCTCCCCCATTACTCCAGATGTTAAACCTAATATAGTACCCAAGACGATTTCTCTTTTCTCCAGATTCAATTTCTAACTTGCATATATTTCATTGCTGTGTGCTCTGCTTTTGTGCTTTAAGTCTTCCTGATTCAGTGTAGATAGGCTCTGACATTCTGGAAATTATACTCTGAAAAGCACTTTTTATAAGCTCTGGCATATCCACAAAATATAGCCCATCACCTCGGCCAGTCACAGTTTAATGGATGCTCATTTTGTTCCTACCTTATTCACACACAATCCCTCTTTTCTGCTCTGACATAAGTTGTTTCCCAGTTCACCCGATATATCTTGCCTTGACATAAGGGGAAACATCTTTCCTGACAAACAGGGGAGTTTTCTCCATAAACAAGATACTGCAATCAGGTCAAAAGGACATATGACTCTCTCCTTAAAAAAAGATTTTGCTATAAATGTTTTAGACCAGAGGTTTATCTAGTCTATTAAACTGCTTACCTTTGAGATGTTCTGAAATTCAGGGCTGACTGGCCTCAGAATAGAAGTCTATTCCAATTTGTTGTACAAAAGCTGGCTGGGCTGGTGAATATTTCTCAAATGCTGGTGAAGGTAAAAGCTACTCCACTACATCCAAAAACTGCAAGTTAACTTATATAGCACAACTCAAGAGTCTCAAAAATATCATTTTTGATGCCAATTTCCATAATCCACAACAAACACAGCTGGCTGGGAAATTCTGTAAGAGTAATCCAAAATAGTAGCTTTTTAAAACTCTGGCATAGCGCAATGCATATAGCAAATGGCTCTCTCCTCTGACACCTTGTTGCTGCCTCACACCATAGGGGGCCCCGGTGGCGCAGTGGGTTAAACTCTTGTGCCAGCTGGATTGATGACTTGAAGGTTGGGTTGATGACCTAAAGGTTGCCAGTACAAATCCAATCTGGGAAGAGCTCCCTCTATCAGCTCCAGCTCCATGCAGGGGCATGAGAGAAGCCTCCCACAAAGATAGCAAAAACATCCAAACAACTGGGTGTCCCCTGGGCAATGTCCTTACAGACGGGCAATTCTCTCACACCAGAAGTGACCTGCAGTTTCTCAAGTCGCTCCTGACATGGAAAAAAACAAAACCATACGCTACTTGAAGCAACTGCCTCAATCAGACTCACAGCAAAATAAAATGGCTCTATCCTCATTGTTTGTTCTTGATATTCAAATCTAAATACTCCACCCAAAATGGTACTGTTCCTTAAGAGCAAGAGCCAGTGGCAACCAGTAGACCTATTTCTGTTTAGAAACCATCTTACCTTGAAGCCATCATCCCATTTTGTGGCAGAGGACTCAATGAATCAGGCAATGTGTACAGAACGATTTTCATTAATCTGCCCTTAAAAATAAAAGTAAACACTGGCCTCCATTTACAAACTACCTCTAACTCACAATCACCTTCCCAATCTCAGTTTTCATTAAGGGCAGTTTCGTCTGGTTAACCATGTGGCTATGCCAAAAATGCGTATCTGGATTTAACAATATGTTGCAACCAAAACCAGGCCACTGTACAGAGGAAAGCACTTGTTCACCTACCTGCACAACTGTCACCTACCTGCACAACTGACTTTACCTCCATCACTCTTTTAATTGTCCACACATGAGTGCTGTATCCAAGTATGCTGTACTGAGCACTTTTAGAAGAGTTAAAGATTCAAAGATATATGATCATATTTCTCCTTTCTTCGCCTACCCATTTCTCTGGCTGTTACAGCTCTCAAATATCTATGCATTTTTGACAGCTGCATAATCCCTTGTTGTCTTGTTTAGCTTCATTTCCCACAACCTTCCGTAACAATGAATTGTGTGCTATTTCCGTTCCCCTCCACCAGCTCTTGAGCCTGCTGAACTAGTTGTGACCTCAGGAACAAATAGGCTTCGGTGCCAAATGAGGATTTGCTGAAACAAGCAAGATTTCACGTTGAATCCTAGCATGAAAAAGTGCAGGGGTGTCACACTGAAGAGCTTGTGCAGGGGTGAAGCTAGAATGCCATAGAAACAAACATCATATTGGTTAGAAACCTTCTTTCAAGGAAGATAATTCACCTTTACATTTATATTAGGTATTATTTCTGTGCCCTCATGCATATCATTGGAGAAGTGGCACACCAGTCACTCTAGTGGCTACCATTGCACAATGGATGCCCACATATTGTAATATGTCAGCCCTTATATGAATACAGACATTGCAAACCAGATCTGTTCTATTTCCCACACAGGTAGGTCAATTTACGGATATGTTCTATGCCAAATTCTAGCCAAAATGAATTAAAGAGACCCAAGAGAAAGTAAATAAAAAATGGCCCTGGGCAGAAATACCAAGTGCAAAACCTGGAAAACCTGGAAAAGTTTTATTTATTTATTGGGACTACTGTTTGCAGAGCTCTCTCCTGTCTCCACCAGTGAGACCATTTACCATGCTAATGGAACTAAAATTCCCAAAAGTAACTTTTTGAAGTTCTCCATAAATGTTAAAAGACCATCAGCCAAACAAGAAGAGGAAAAGTTTATACAGTAAGACCTCACACCTACGTAACCGTGAAGCCAACAGGAAACTGAAAGTTACTTGGGAAGGCAAGAGCTCGAACACTGTTTCCATCCTAAATATCTTGGTGTCACCTTAGATCGAACACTAACATATAGGAAACCCTGCATGAACACCAAGCACAAAGTAGCTGCACGCAACAACATCCTGCGTAAACTTACTAGCAGTGCATGGGGTGCAGACCCACAAGTAATAAGAACATAAGCCCTGGCCTTGTCTTACTCAATTGCTGAATACGCCTGTCCTGTCTGGCACAAGTCTGCCCATGTGAAGCAGGTGGACATAGCACTGAATGAAACATGCAGAATAATCACAGGATGCCTTAAACCTACACCTGTTGATAGACTCTACAAGTTAGCTGGCATTGCCCCTCCTGATGTGCGACGGGAAGTTGCTGCTAATGGTGAGAGAAATAAGGTTGAACATTGTGAAAGCCACCCACTGCATGTCTATCAGCCTCCTCCCACCAGACTCAAATCAAGGAAGGGCTTCATGAGAACCACCACTCCTCTTGATGTTCCTCCAGCAACAGCAAGGGTGTTCCTCTGGGCAGCTAAACCAAGCAATTCCAACTGGATGGCCCCCCATGAGGGTCTTCCTCCAGGTGCAAACCAAGAATGGGCAACTTGGAAGTCCCTAAACAGACTCAGAAGCGGAGTGGGCAGATCAAAAGACAACTTGGCAAGATGGCACTACCTGGAGGAATCCTCCACCTTGTGCGACTGTGGAGCAGAACAAACAACTCCGCATATGTATGCTTGCCCACAATGTCCAGCCTCATATACAGAGGAGGAGTTGTTTAAAGCTACGGACAATGCGGTCGCTGCTGCCCGCTTTTGGTCTAAAACTATTTAGCTGCTTGTGATTTCATTTATTTCATCATTTTAATTTATTTATTGTGCAATACTTTTGACACGAAATAAATAAGTAAGACCTCAGTGTCCATGAAGGATGCATCCTCAGAAGGACAGTGGTTTCCTGAAACCATGGATAACTGTTTCCTGTTTCCAGCACACCACAGAATTATTATTATTATTATTTGAAACACAACAAGATGAGTCCACAGCAGACACTCTGCTGGCTGTTGTATTAGATCACACGTCGGACACTTCCCAAGTGTCTAGGACTGTGTGATGTATCGGCGAATAATGCATGCACATCCCAGCTGGCAGGTGGTAATTTTATCAGCACCAATCGTGTTTAAGTACAGGCCAAGGTCTTTAGGCACTGCACCGTGTAGCAATCACCACTGTGACTACTTTGACTGGCTTGTGCCAGAGTCTTTGTAATTCGATCTTTAAATCCTCATATCATGTCAGCTTTTCCAATTGTTTATCCTCAACCAGCTTGCATACAGTACAGCAGTGATTGTAACACAAGAACTGGGGATACAACAACTGAAACCCGTAAGAAAAATTATTGGAAAACCAAAATGGTACCCTGCTTTATCTCTCCAAAGGAGACTCGAGAGTTGTGCTGGGCGACTTAGAGTTTCATAGACAGGTATTCTCCCTAGGAATGAACTATGTCACCTTGCCCAAAATGCAACTTTATGGTGAATTTCTAGGGAAGCATACCATGGAATTGCCTGAAGGTAAATTGTTGTAGGCATGGGCAAGTAAAATTGCATATATGGATTCCATGATTATGGGAGTCTTAATGTATAATGAGATGAAAAGAGATCCCCAGAGTAAGTGGCACTATTTGTTTAAAGGAATGGGATAATGACCATGATGCATGCAATGTTTACATGAGACTGCATCAGCAAAGGAAATGCTTGCACAAGAGGCAGGTGCTTCTATAAACATGCAGGACGCCAAGAAGTCAACACAGGATTAGGTGTTGGTGCCATGTTCTTTACTACAAAACCACTGGGCTTAGGAGAAGATGGAGGAATAGAAAGGACTTCCTTGAAGCCAGCCAATCACACTTCAATCTTGAAGAAATACAAGCTAGTTTTCTTTAAAAAATTAATTAACTGCCTTAATTGGGCAGGGAGGAAGAACAGCTCTTGTCAACTTTACATAAGAGGCAAAGGCAGCAGAGCCTTTTAGCATAAGCCAGAATACCTAGAGAGCTTTTAAAGTCTACATGCCTTTCATATTTCTCAGTGAAAACTTCAGAAACCTATTTATGAGATAAATAGGAATAAATTTATGAGATAAATAGGAATAAAAGGAAACGGACACCAATTCCTTTGAAAAAGAGGAGAAACTAATTATTTTGGTCAGACCAAGCTGTGTTATATGAGGATCTCTAAAGTTCTGCTCTCGAAGGGATTTAAAAATTAGTAATGGTGTGCCAACCTCAGACAGAACAAGGGCGTTAAGATACATCAAGAAATTTTTGTTCTCCTGCTTAGGGATGAGAACAAGGAACACATGGGGTCATTCAATTAATTAATTAGGGACATCTTTAATTGATCAGAAGAGCTTTGCTCTTCTTCTAATACACTCTCCCTCAACATGTTCCCTCCAGATGTATCAGACTACGACTTCTCCACCATCATCACTCCTTTGGCCATTTTGGTCCAATATTTCTGGAAGGTATGAAATTGGTTGGGTGCTCTTTAATAGATGAATTTCCACTCTAGCCCCAAAGGACAACATATATAATATGTTTTATCAATATGATGTTAAAATTATTTTTTTATTGACTGGTTGGTAACAAAGCATTTACTAGGTAGCAGCTGTTCTTTAATACTTAATTTACTACAAAGTATCAAAGCCAAGTACAACCCATTATAAACAATTCATCTTATATCACCCTTCAATTGCTAATATAATTTTCCATTTTTTATGAAGGCAGGGTTTTTTTTTAAAGTCAATGTACTGAAAAAAGGAAAATGTAGATGAGGTGGGATGAGAAAATCAGAGGCAATCGCAACAAAAGCTTCTGAGCAGATGTTTCTTTCTGATAACAGATGCTTATCACACAAACAAGCAGATTATTTATTGACAGAATTCACTGTCACCAGCAGATCTGTTAATGGCCAGTAGTGATACCAGAATTCTCACTTTCTGATCCAGTTTCACCTCGATTCCACCCCCGCCATACACACTGTGTGTGCATTTTTAAAATTATGCTCCATGCATCTAAGCAAGTGGGTTGTGATCCACACAAAAAAATCCTATAATAAATGCATTCTTTTTTCTCATGTTATAATTATAGCATTGGATCATATGCTATGTGTTTAGTGAGTGTTGAAAATGAGCACCATAATAAATGCATAAAAATAATATGACAGGTTTTTGATGAATGTATAGGCCAGAATACTGTGGGTGGGCACACTATGGCCCTATGAACCAAATGCATCCCCGGGCCATTTTTATGGCCCACAGGACCTCCAACATGACAAATATTTCACCTCTTTCAACATGTGCCATTTTTTAAACCAAAGATGTTTCAACATGACTTCTATGAGATGTAGAAGGGGTTTGGAACCTCTCTGGACATTCCAGAGTGAAAATAAATATTTCAAATTTTAAAAAAATAAATTATTTTGCCTCAAATGATGCCAAATTTTCTAGAGGAGCCCAGGAAAGCCTTAAAACATGCGCCTATTTCCCATGGGGGGATTTGGAGCCAAAATATTCAATTATTTTGTGGGAACAGGTGTGATGAGAGATGTGACCCTCCAAGGTCTCCTTGTGTGCCAATGGGTTCCTGTGGCCTTCCACATTTGCTGATCTCTGCTCGAGCATAATATACTTCCTGCATGGTTGTGAAGTATGCAAAACAGAAAGCAAGCAAGGCTATCTTTGCTTTAACTGGGAGAAGGCTCCCCATTCCAAGCAGCCTATTTTTTCAGACTGGCTCTCAGAGCTATCAGGGTAGCCTTCCTAGGGCACAGACTTCCCAAAATACCCTGATTTTGAGAACTAACCCAGAAACCAGGCACTGGTAAAAACAGGTTACTTGAAGCCAAGAGTGACCTTCTTTCAATGATAGTGACAACTGAAACCATGGATTTTTGTTTCCTTTACTGCTTCATAGTTATCTTGGAATACATAATCAACACAACTCCAAACACAATGTTGATTCACATGGGATCAAACCATTCTTGCATCAAATCCAACATGGTCTAGTCATACTGGGGCCATTTGCCCATTGTCCCAGGTAGAACAGGGTCTTTCACTTACCATCATGGATCCCTTTTGAGCATAATTGCGAGGCTCTGGACCAAGTTTTTTACTTGCAAAGCACATGCTTTGTCACTGGCCCCTCTCTTGGGCCCCTCTCTTAATTCATTATAGAACCCAATTTAAGTACAGTTCCTTGCTGCATGTACACTCTATGGAAAACTTGAGCTTCTTTCTGCTGCAATGGGCGAAATACCCTACAGATTTTTATTGAAATCCACTTATCCTTTTGCTATCTTCATGAAACAGGAAGAATAATGCTTTCCCAGACCTGTCCTAATTGCCTTTTTAATTATCATGAATGGGATGTTTCACATACTTAAAGTTCAGCGAACATTAGCCTGCCTGCCTGCAGGCGGTCTCAAAGAGCTTAGCTAGACGTGAACCGTAATAGCTACATATTCATATTACAACTTTCAAAGCAACCACAAATAGTCTCTCTTGGCCACTTACTCTGGCCTAGGAAACCAGTTAGACAATAGTATTTCATTAAAACAAATACGATTATATTTATCTTTCTTTTCAAATCTACCCAGGGTCACAACTGTCTCCTGTGTGCAAAAAGACAAGGATACATTGGGAAAATGTTTTCTTTGGAGGAGTATTTTTGGGCCAGAGTTCCAACAATAATCCTGACAAGCATGGCCATTATGTTCACATCTGTATGCACCAAGCACAAAGTGGCACAGTTCCTCATGATACTCCTGAAAGAAAAGTTCATTGAACTTGTTTAGTTCTACTGTTGAAAATTAAGTCAGCTGCGTATCTTGCTTTGATTCCAAGCAGGCACATCTAACCAAATATTCAAAGGAACATAAGCAACAGTTATAGTGTTCCTAAACATTTACCATGACTATCCCCATCACAACATTCCCAGAGTAAGTCCAAACACAACAACTAAGTGTATTGCAGTGGTTTGATTTTTTTTATTTAAAAACTTAAGATATGGTTCTCTCAGCGCGCTTTGACTAAATAAGATACTACAGACCCCTTGACAATCATGCTGCTGTTCTGTATTTTATCTCTGACCCCACCCCATCCTACCCCCAACGTCATCTCAGGAAACTTTGGATTCCTCCGGCCAGGCACTTCAGGAAATAACCTTGTCACAATGCACTTTACTTTGACCCCTTTACTCTCCGGACCTTTGGTGGTTGAAGTTGATATTGTTTTAATACTTTTTACCTTGTTTTATGTATTTGTTAAAATTTATGCCTGAATTTGTTTGTGTTTTATTATTTATTTATTTATTTATTTATTTATTTACAGTATTTATATTCCGCCCTTCTCACCCCGAAGGGGACTCAGGGCGGATCACATTATACACACATAGGGCAAACATTCAATGCCCATAAACACATCAAACAGAGACAGACAAACGCAGAGGCAATTTAACCTTCTCCTGGGGGGATGTTCGATTCTGGCCACAGGGGGGAGCAGCTGCTTCATCATCCACTCTGACGGCACTTCCTCATTCCAAGTCGTAAATTAGTTAAACTTGCCTCCCCACTTTTATAAGTGGTACCTTATTTCCTACATGATAGATGCAACTATCTTTCGGGTTGCTAGGTCAGCAATGAGCAGGGGCTATTTTTTATTTTTTATTGACGGGTGCTCACCCCGCCGCGGGCTGGCCTCGAACTCGTGACCTCATGGTCAGAGTGATTTATTGCAGCAGGCTGCTCAACAGCCTGCGCCACAGCCCGGCCTGTTACTTGTTTTTATTGTCTTTATTTTATCTTGCTTACATTATGTCCATTCGGGCTGGGTCCCTTGTTAGCCGCCCCAAGTTCCTTTGGGGAGATGGTGGCAGGATACAAAAATAAAGTATTATTATTATTATTATTATTATTATTATTATTATTATTATTATTATTATTATTATTTAGGACAGTTCGCAATATACCTGGCTTGAGAAAACACTGCAGCCAGGCTATTGACTAAGCACCACTTCCGGGGGCTACGTGACTCCATCATCACACTATCATTCAAGACGATTCTGATGCTAGTTATGGACTACAACTGTGTTACTCAAAGAGGCAGACAGTGGGATCATGCCGTTCCATGAGCTGCCAGTCCTAGCAAATTTCTAGGAACAAAAAAACCAAAAAAAAAACCAGTTGCAACCAATGGACATAAATAAGGTATTTGATCCTGGTACACGAGGCAAAAGATTGTCAGTACTTCAATGTGATGTGAAAGGGTTCCAGGTCCCATGAGCTAACCTGAGAAGCACTGACCTTCAGCCTTTTCACACTATGCAAGCATGGGCAAACTTTGGCCCTCCAGGTGTTTTGGACTTCAACTCCAACAATTTCCAACAGTCAATAAGCTGTCTGGGACTCCAAATCACCTGGAGGGCCAAGGTTTTCCCTGGTCTGCTGTACAGTTATAGTGCTAAAATTCATTGTCTTAACTGCCGTGGTTTGTTCTGTGAGATCCTGGGATTTGCAGTTTAGGAAAGAAGCCTCAGTCAGAGAGAGCTAACAACTTTGCCAAACTATATACATAGGACATATCAAGAGGAAATGCTGCCCTACAGCTGAGTGGCATGAAAAGGCTACTAGAAGGACCTCGGTGATTTTGGTCCAGTTATCTGAATACAGTAGTCCCACCACATTTTTAGAGTCTATGCAAAAGTGGAAAAAACACAAATATAAATAAAACCCACAAATATTAGGCAAATGTGAAGGGATTACCATATCATGTTTCCTCCCATGCAAGCCCATCCTTGTAGGATGCAGGAAGAACGTCCTTCTCCCACCAGAAACACATCTGGTGGATACATGATTCAAGGCCAACACCATGGCCACCTCCAAGCTCTGGAATCTCTGTCATTCTTCTGCCATCCTGCAGTACCCATTTCACTGAGATTGAACCCACAGCAGCCACTGATGACTTTTAGTAATACTAATAGATTTCTAAAAGACCGAATGGAGAAATATCTCTTACCACAGCATATTTTAGCTATATTTGATGCTGAGAATATCTAAACCTTTAATCTCCAAATGGAGTAATGTCAACATGTCCTTGGATGCAAGTGACACCGCAGCTGTGTTTATGGGTGAGTCATCCTATTACAAGTTGAGTATCGCTTATCCAAAATGCTTGGAACCAGAAATGTTTGGGATTTCAGATATTTCCAGATTTTGGACACATTCCCACAGAGGTAATTTTATACAATATTTTAAATCATTTCATGCTTGGAACAAAGTTTATGTACATTGAACACATAAAGGAAAGATGACACTATCTCAGCAACTGAAGTTGACAACTTTGGGTTTTGGATTTTGGAATTCCAAGCAAGCGATACGCAACCTGTACCAGAGAAATATACTAGCTCTCAACATTGCAAACATTGCAAAACCACTCTGTAAGGTACCTTATATCCACAAACAGGATTCAACTTGAAATGCAAGGGGAAAACACATTATTAGTTGCTGCCAAACCCGACTGATTGGAAGGACAGTGGCCAATAATTTGTAGCATGAAGGCAAGATCAAAGCCAATTGACTCCTAATTACCTATATTTCCTGAAAGAGCAACAGCCAAGTTGCTGGATGAGATATTTAAGAAAGGGCTATTCATCTCACCATCACCCAGGAGTTCCAAAAATGAACTGGGCAGCATTCTCGGAGGATCTCTTTCATTTAATAAGACTGAGTTTCATCCAACTCCTAGTGAGGGAATATATATATGTATCACAAAACTCTTAACAAGGAACTCTGTGGCTTCTAGGCCTATGGTTAATTAAGTGAAACCATCTTTGCAAGTGCTGAGAATACATTAATCAACTCAGTTTGACAAACATTTGCAGAATGATGGAATGAAGCATTTTGTCTGTTTGTGTGTGTATGTGTGCATTCGTGTTCTGCTTTCTAATGACTAAAGACTACATCTTAAACACTACAGGCAATTGAGAGCAGGGAAAAAAGTAGGTCAAATGTATTTTAACCAGAGCTCAGAAAAGTTGCTTTTGCAAGCCTACAACCAAGATGACAGGTGGATTCTGGGCATTAGTATCCAAAAAAGAAACATTTTAAAAATATTGCTATAACCAATTGCTACAAAAATGAATTGCCCTTCCCTGTAGGCTCCAACAAAAGCAAGCTGCTGCAGCCATTTCTGGCTTGTGTGTCCTTTCTTGTTAATAAATTTTGCCTAATTGACAACACTTTGATGTTGCTGGGTCAAATGCATCTAGGATTTCATTCGTGAAATGTTGGAGAGTATGAGACATATGCACTGGATTTAGTCTTGTGTATGTCAGTGATAGGATGGTGGCCTTTGTACACAAAGGGGGGACACTTTATACACTGCTCCAGGTCCCTGGCCTTTAGAAATAGAGCTTAGACTAAAGGTTTGAACTATTGTCCCCAAAAATCAACTTCCCCAAGCTCTAGAAAGGCGCATTATTGTATCCAATCCTCTGCCTTATCTCTTAAAGCCTCACAATTAAACCTTATGTTTGTCAACTGTTGTGACACTAGCTGACTGACTGCAATTAAAGCAAAATCACATGAGAGCATTAAAATAATATTTACTGAGTTAGTGTGATGCTACCTTTATTGGCAGCAAACTATATTCACAATGAACTCTGCAGGCTTTCAACATGCACAGAATTCATCTTTTACTGAATTTGTCATTACTTAAATATAAATAGGAAAATAACTGTTCTAAGTGAGGGGCCAGTATTAAGCCCTTTGTTGATAATTAAAATGGTAATATAAGAAGCTCTAGAAGATAAATAATTACATCAGAGCTGAGCTGTTATGTGTTGTCGAAGGCTTTCATGGCCGGGATCACAGGGTTGTTGTATGTCTTTCGGGCTGTGTGGCCATGTTCCAGAAGCATTCTCTCCTGACGTTTCGCCCACATCTATGGCAGGCATCCTCAGAGGTTGTGAGGTATGGAGAAAACTAAGCAAAGAGGTTAATATATATCTGTGGAAAGTCTAGGGTGAGAGAGGTCAGTGTGAATGTTGTGTAGTAGGCTTGCTCAAATAATTCGTTTTCCCCGTTACCCGTTATTAATTCGTTATTTTCGTTTGTTTTGAAGCTATATACGGCATTGGTTGTCCACACATCTGGATATCGCGGTTTCGAACCGCGATTGGCCGTTTTCCGTTATGGCGCCTTTTTTTTCGTTTTTAAAAAATGCTTTTGCAAATCACCCAAACTTGTTTAAGTGCACTGGGGGCAACCTAGCGTGTTGTTTGCACCTTGTGGCCAATCAGAGACCACGTTAAACCAGGGGGAGGGGCTGGTAGGACGTCCTGAATGAAAAGAGCATGCACTCAGCCTCGTGGCTCATTCGCTCCGGGATTCTGAAGAGGGTGGAAGGGAGTTTCTGGGCAGGCAGGCAGGCAGGAAACATTGCTGCGTCACAGCCTCCTTGGCTGTTTTTGAGCTAGAGCTGAGCTAGGCTAAGGCTACAGAAGACCGGGAGAAAACTTTGGGTGGGTGAGTTTGGGGGGTGTGGGGAAACTGTTGGGTGTTGCTTTTATAATTTTTTGCAAAGGGCCTGTGGGTGTTTTTTTCCTCACGAGATTGGCGTTTTCAATTTTCCCACACGGCCAGCAATTTTTCTGCTGCGCCATTTTTTCTGTTGCGGGCGGGGTGGGCATTCTTCTTTCTTTTTTAAACGCTAAAGGGTTTTTGGAAACAAGGGAGCCTGGTGATTTGGCCCTTGCCTCATGCAGGGCTGTTTTCTCCGTGCCATGGTCGCTTTCTGTGAATAAAAAGCCAACTTTGGCAAAAAGAATTGCACCTCCCATTGTCCTTTTGAGAACTAAAACTCCTTCTTGGGAAACAAGGGACCCACTTTTGCCCTTTCACTGCTCAAAAAAGGCAATTTCTCCGTGCCAGGGTCGCTTTCTGTGAATCCAAAGCCAACTTTGGCAAAAAGAATTGCACCTCCCATTGTCCTTGGGAGGACTAAAACTCCTTCTTGGGAGACAAGGGACCCACTTTTGCCCTTTCACTGCTCAAAAAAGGCAATTTCTCCCTGCCAGGGTCGCTTTCTGTGAATCCAAAGCCAACTTTGGCAAAAAGAATTGCACCTCCCATTGTCCTTGGGAGAACTAAAACTCCTTCTTGGGAAACAAGGGACCCACTTTTGCCCTTTCACTGCTCAAAAAAGGCAATTTCTCCGTGCCAGGGTCGCTTTCTGTGAATCCAAAGCCACCTTTGGCAAAAAGAATTGCACCTCCCATTGTCCTTGGGAGGACTAAAACTCCTTCTTGGGAGACAAGGGACCCACTTTTGCCCTTTCACTGCTCAAAAAAGGCAATTTCTCCCTGCCAGGGTCGCTTTCTGTGAATCCAAAGCCAACCTTGGCAGAAAGAATTGCACCTCCCATTGTCCTTGGGAGAACTAAAACTCCTTCTTGGGAAACAAGGGACCCACTTTTGCCCTTTCACTGCTCAAAAAAGGCAATTTCTCCATGCCAGGGTCGCTTTCTGTGAATCCAAAGCCAACTTTGGCAGGAAGAATTGCACCTCCCATTGTCCTTGGGAGAACTAAAACTCCTTCTTGGGAAACAAGGGACCCACTTTTGCCCTTTCACTGCTCAAAAAAGGCAATTTCTCCGTGCCAGGGTCGCTTTCTGTGAATCCAAAGCCAACTTTGGCAGAAAGAATTGCACCTCCCATTGTCCTTGGGAGAACTAAAACTCCTTCTTGGGAAACAAGGGACCCACTTTTGCCCTTTCACTGCTCAAAAAAGGCAATTTCTCCCTGCCAGGGTCGCTTTCTGTGAATCCAAAGCCAACTTTGGCCAAAGAATTGCCCCCCCCATACTCCTTTGTAGAACTGGAAAGTACAGGTATCCCCTTGTAAAAAAATAAAAATAACTAAAAAATAAATAGACGGTTTTGCGGCAGTTAATATACCCTAAACAACATAACACGTTGCCAATCAAGAAACAAGAAATATTTTCCACCACTTACACGACACCTTTCCATCCCCCCATCTGTCTCCTGAAAACACTCCTGCTGTCATGAAACGTTCAGCTGTACGCGGGTCTGGGGGAGCAAGTCCTGATAGTGGTAAAGGCACAGCCAGGACACTGTGGGGGGCCAAAAAAGTTAGGGTGGGTCCCATCCGTCTGGAACGTCGAAGTATCGGGGTGGGTGGACTTGATGAAGAAGCCGGCTGTTCGCATGCAGAAAGTACACAGCCCTCCACACCGAGCCAGTTGTCTTATAGAGCTGAGACCACAGGACGATCAATGGAACATACAGGTTTAGCCGTCCTGGAACTACAGGTGGTGGATAGTGAGGATATAGATAACCCCACCCCTCCACCCGCTACTGACAGTGAGGAGGAGGAAGAGGAGGTTGTACCATCCAAACAAAAACTTTCTCAAGCTGACGAAAGGGTGCCCACGACTTCTATCTCAGTGGGCGTCCCCACAGTGGCTGTGGGGAGGCCTAGGTCTTATATTTGGGACCATTTCCATGTGCACTCTCAGAGTGCTACCTTGGCTGTTTGTAGGCACTTTGGGGCAAATATCAGCAGAGGCAGAGACCTGAGACATCTTGCGACCTCGGGGTTGAGTTCTCACTTGAAGCGACACCATCCCTCCATATCGGTAGGAGGGGGAACTGCAAGCCCTTCCAGTGGCAGCATTAGCACACAAAGTTCTCCTGGTGAAGATGGTGGAAGGCAGACACAGTCCACCTTGGAGGATTGGGCCATTCCTTTACCCAGAAAGAAAACGGGGGAAACATTACTCACACCCCAGCAGATAACCCAAACTGTGGGAGAGATGATTGCCCTTGATCACCATCCCTTCCGCCTGGTTGAACAAGAAGGCTTCGTACGCCTTATGAAACGGCTGTGCCCCCGATACAAAATCCCCTCCCGTCACACCTTTTCCAGAAAAGTAATTCCCGGCTTGTACGAGGGCTGTAAGGAACGCATTTCCCAGATGTTGCGTAGCGCCATGGGAGGACACATCCATTTTACCTCTGACATTTGGTCAAGCTTGGGAGGAGGCCATTCCTACCTCTCTCTCACGGCACATTGGTGGGAGAAGGAAGGCAGTATGGATACATCCCATCGTTGGGCACTCCTCGCGTTGGAGGTAGTTGATCGAGATCACAAGGCAGAGACCATCTGCAGCTCTCTGGAAAACATTATGGGGGAGTGGATGCAGTATAGGCCGGAAGAAATGAGGAGGGGCTTTATGGTGACTGACGCTGGGAAAAATATGATCAAAGCGGTTGAAAGTGCCGGGTTTCAGAATGTGTCCTGCATGGCCCACATGCTTCACAATACCGTCAAGGAAGGTTTAAAGAGCCCGGAAGAGCAGCCAGCCAGCAACGCAAACATCTCCCTGCTGATCAAGCGCTGTAGAAAGATCGCGGGGTACTTCCACAGGAGCATCAAGGCAGCCCGGCAGCTGAGAGAGAGGCAGAGCCTTGAAGGCCTCCCGCAGCACAAGCTGCTCCAGGACGTCTCAACTCGGTGGAATTCAACCTTTAAAATGCTTGAACGCATGGTCGAGCAGCAGAAGGCGGTACACGGCATCTCCCTCACATTGGTTGCGCCAGTTAGCAAACTTGTTCCAAATAAGCAAGAGTGGGACACCATCTCCCAGCTAGTAGACATACTAAAGCCATTCAAACATGCCACTGACACCCTTTCGGAATCAAAAGCCCTTCTTAGCCAGGCAGTGCCCATGGTCTTGAGGCTAAGGAGGCACCTAGAAAGGCTTGGTGCCGGTCGAACACTGGACTCCCTGGCTGGACCGCTGACACCGCCGGCCCAGGAGGTGGTGAGGAGGTTGTCCTTTGCTGTACGGAAACGCCTTGAGCCACTTCTTTCCAGCAAAGTCCATATGCTGGCGGCCTTGTGTGATCCCCGGCTAAAGTACAACGTCTGCCCAAAAGACTTTACCGTGTGGAAGGCCCAACTAGTTAACCTTGTTAACCTTTGCTGCCAGGGTGGAGGAAACGGGCACAGCGGCCCCTCTTCCGGAAATGCCTGTCACCCCCAGCACTAGCGCTAGTGGCGAGACTGAAAGTCCCGGGGAGCTGGTAGGGCTTTGCCGTAGGGATACGGATCTCCAGCAGCGACCAGGAAACGTTTTTTTTGCTGAGACGGTGGCCATACTTGCCTGCTCTGAAGAATCCTCTTTGCTGGCTTCTGCTCAAAAGGTAGACTCGGCCGAATGCTCGGTCAACAGGTACTTTGAGGAGCCTCCTGAGATAATATCTTGTGATCTATTGGCCTATTGGGCTTCACGCGAACACATGTGGCCGGATCTGTCACACGTAGCCCGCCAGTTCCTTAGCTGTCCTCCCACGAGCGTGCAGAGCGAAAGGGTCTTCAGCCTAGCGGGAGATGTAGTCACGCCCCACCGCAGCTTGCTGGACCCGCAAACAGTTGAGAAACTGGTTTTCCTGAAGGCCAACCTTCCCGTGTTGAATTTCCCAGAATTGGATTTTGACACCGACGGCTCATAGAGAGATATTTCTCCTTTAATCAACTATGCTTCAGAGTAACTTTGGCAAATTCTGTGGGTGGCCAGGGATGGGGTTGCCCCTTTGGACTCTGTCCAACTACTATCTCCTCTAACCTACAATGCTTTCCTCTCTCTTTTCCCTTCCTTTCTCGTCTTTATCATCACTCACCGTTGCCCACTGTTGTTTTGGGGTTCATCAATCACAAGGGGCCGTTTCCCGAATCATTGAATCATGGAATCATAGAAAAGTAGAGTTGGAATAGAACTCATGGGCCATTGAGATCTCCCACAACTAAGACGCAGGAAGTTTCATTCAAAGCATCCCCGACAGATGGCCATCGAGCCTATGCTCAAAAGCTACAAAAGAAGGAGCCTCCAACACACTCCGGGGGAGAGAGTTCCACTGCCGAACAGCCATCACAGTCAGGAAGTTCTTCCTGATGTTCAGGTGGAATCTCCATTCCTGTTGTTTGAAGCCACTGCTCCGTCCCGTTGTCTTCAGGGCAGCAGAAAATAAGCTTGCTCCCTCCTCCCAATGACTTCCCCTCACATATTTGTACATTGCTATCATGTCTCCTCTCAGCCTTCTCTTCTGCATGCTAAAAATGGCCAGCTATTAAAGCCTCTCCTCATACTGCTTGTTCTCCAGACCCTTATTCATTTTTGTCGCACTCCTCTTGACACTTTCAAGCTTGCCCGCATCTCCATTTATCTGCGGTGACCAATTATTCCACGTGTGGTCTGACCAAGGCAGAGTAGAGGAGGAGCATGACTGCCTTGGATCTAGACGCTATTCCCCTGTTGATTCAGGCCTAAAGCCCATTGGATAGTTGATCTGCCGCAACCCATAGTAGGCTCATTGTTATCTTGTTGTCCAGGAGGACTCTCGGATGATTTTCTCACACACTGCTGTCAAGCTAGGCGTCCCAAAAACAGTCGCTTGGATTTCCATTATTTATACCTAAGTGAAGTAGCTTTCAGTTGTCCCTGTTTAACTTAATAAAGTTACTTTTGGCCCATCTCTGTAGTCTGAAGTTACAAAACTTTTTCTCTCCTGTAATACTGACGCAGTAGAGGTAGAAGGATTTTCTGAGGGAAATTACTCCATAAAAGCCAAGGTAGGAAATGCTTCCTCTTTGGGTTCAGTACATATTTCATTCAATTCCCTTTTTTTTTGTTTTTTGGTCTAAAATTATTTCCCTCATGAGCCAGGACTGTTAGGTCTTCTCCAGATCCTCCACTGTTATATTTGTTGTGGATACTTCGTATAATCATTTTAGGTGAAGGATTACGCCTGACTCACACTTTTCAGAAATATGTGTCCATCTGAACATTTGAGGATGTGTGACTTTGGCAAGCACTTCTCTATATTTTCATCTTTCACTGTCCCAACGGCTTGAGCGGGTGTGGTCGACGCAGTGGCCGCGGGACGGCCGCCTTTGGGTCCCCTAGCCCTCTGGCCACGCACGCGGACGGTTGCGTTTGGCCGTCAGGGAGTGTGCCTTTGCGGCTGCTTTAGAGGAATGGGCGCAGGTTACGTCGAGTGCGAACCGCTTCTTGCTGGCTTGTTGGTATAACTCAGAGGGTGGAATGATCAAAGACAGTGGGACACCTACAATTTTGCCCAAATTTCTCAAAATGTAAACCTTGTATCCCGTCACCCTGAAAGGCTGTGATTGACGCTGTTGCTGAGGAACGGCCGCCTTTGGTTGTTCTTGCCCTCTGGCCGCGCACGCGGACGTCGGCGTTTGCCCGTCAGGGCGTGTGACTTTGCGGCTGCTTTCGAGGTGTTGGCCTTGTTTCAGTCTCGTGGGAACTGTTTCTTGCTGGACTGTTGGTATAACAATAGAAGAGGGTGGAATAATCAAAGACAGTGGGACATTGTCCCATTCACCTTTAAAGGCAGTGTACTCAACGTTGTGGCCGCAGAACGGCCGCCTTAGGGTCCCCTTTCCCTCTGGCCGCGCACGCGGACGTTGGCGTTTGCCTGTGAGGGCGTGTGCCTTTGCGGCTGCTTTAGAGGAGTGGGCGCAGGTTACGTCTCGTGGGAACTCTTTTTGGCTGACCTCTGGGTGTAATGATAGAAGATTGTGGAATCACTTAAAAAACTGGGACACCGTGGCCTTTACCACTTTTCCAAATTGTCTTCTTTCACTGTCCCATTGCCTTGAGCAGGTGTAGTCAACAGTATGTGATGATAATCTTCTGCAGACTCATAAGTAGAGAATCAATCCACTCAGAAACTCTGTTTTGCAATTAGAAACAATTACTTATGTCTTCATGTTCCCTTTTGAATCAACATTTGTGCTTTGTTTCTACTTTGGAATCATTACTACTCCATTACACACAATAACTTTCATAATTTTACTTCCTCAACTTTACTTTAACTGTATACCAACAGAAGTCATTTCCCTCTATCCAACTCATCTTCTGGAGAACTTTAATAACACCAGAAATACACACAATTCTTCCCAGAAGTGCAACTCCATGGAAACATGAACCCAACATCAGAGCCTTTAAACCTTCCTCTTCCGAAAAGCCTTAGAGGCCTGTGTGGTCGTTCGTTGCCTAGAATTGCTTGCCAGGCCAATAGTATTTTGCACTGCATTGTTTTTTAACTGTCAAACTACCTCCTCTCTATTCAGCCCTCGGACCCGTGCCGTGTTTTTACACCAATGTTTTTTAAGCTGTTAATGCTGTATGCTGACTGTGACTTTAGTTATATTTTATGTATCATTGACCCAACATTTCCTTGAATACAGAAGAGTCTCACTGATCAAAGCTGAACAGATCTACCTAAGCTTAAATAAGGAAATATCTTGGATTGGACTGGTAGAAGAGAAGCGTATTACACACATCATATGAGGTTATGAATTTCCTAATACAGCAACAAAAATTCATGTTATACAACAAATGTGACAGAAGAAGTTGTTCAATATGCAGTAATGTTATGTTGTTATTGCTTAATTTTTTAATTTGGCTGCAAAATATCACAATATAATGAAATTGTTGACTACATAAATGGCTACTGTTTTCCAGAGGCTAGACGGTTTGCTGTCATGGAGTGTGTCTTTGTATCATGGGTTGTGGGGAGTTGGCGTGGGGCCGGCCAACGGTGGCCGGCCCCCCGGGTCAGAGGGGCTTGGGCCCACATTTCTAAAGCAGACGGAAAGAAAGCATGCCCTTCCCCATGTGGGTTCTGTGGTGTGGGCATGGGGCCAGCCAACGGTGGCAGGCACCCCGGGTCAGAGGGGCTTGGGCCCACATTTCTAAAGCAGACGGAAAGAAAGCATGCCCTTCCCCATGTGGGTTCTGTGGTGTGGGCGTGGGGCCGGCCAACGGTGGCCGGCACCCCGGGTCTGAGGGGCTTGGGCCCACATTTCCTGGTTTTTTACTTCTCTCTCTGTCTCTGGGATGCATGCCGGCCAACGGTGGCCGGCCTAGTATTTTAAAGTGAGGGCCACCATGTATTCCCTGTCTGGGAAGGGTGCCGGCCAACGGTGGCCGGCACCCCTGGGCAGTATTTCAAAGTGAGGGCCACCATGTATTCCCTGTCTGGGAAGCATGCCGGCCAACGGTGGCCGGCCCCCCTGGGCAGTATTTCAATGTGTGGGCCTCAATTTATTCCCTGTCTGGGAAGCGTGCCGGCCAACGGTGTCCGGCCTAGTATTTTAAAGTGAGGGCCACCATGTATTCCCTGTCTGGGAAGCGTGCCGGCCAACGGTGGCCGGCACCCCTGGGCAGTACTTCAATGTGTGGGCCACCATGTATTCCCTGTCTGGGAAGCGTTCCGGCCAACGGTGGCCGGCCCCCCTGGGCAGTATTTCAATGTGTGGGCCTCAATTTATTCCCTGTCTGGGAAGCGTGCCGGCCAACGGTGGCCGGCCTAGTATTTTAAAGTGAGGGCCACCATGTATTCCCTGTCTGGGAAGTGTGCCGGCCAACGGTGGCCGGCCCCCCTGGGCAGTACTTCAATGTGTGGGCCACCATGTATTCCCTGTCTGGGAAGCATTCCGGCCAACGGTGGCCGGCCCCCCTGGGCAGTATTTCAATGTGTGGGCCTCAATTTATTCCCTGTCTGGGAAGCGTGCCGGCCAACGGTGGCCGGCCTAGTATTTTAAAGTGAGGGCCACCATGTATTCCCTGTCTGGGAAGCGTTCCGGCCAACGGTGGCCGGCCCCCCTGGGCAGTATTTCAATGTGTGGGCCTCAATTTATTCCCTGTCTGGGAAGCGTGCCGGCCAACGGTGGCCGGCCCCCCTGGGCAGTATTTCAATGTGTGGGCCTCAATTTATTCCCTGTCTGGGAAGCGTGCCGGCCAATGGTGGCCGGCCCCCCTGGGCAGTATTTCAATGTGTGGGCCTCAATTTATTCCCTGTCTGGGAAGCGTGCCGGCCAACGGTGGCCGGCCTAGTATTTTAAAGTGAGGGCCACCATGTATTCCCTGTCTGGGAAGTGTGCCGGCCAACGGTGGCCGGCCCCCCTGGGCAGTACTTCAATGTGTGGGCCACCATGTATTCCCTGTCTGGGAAGCATTCCGGCCAACGGTGGCCGGCCCCCCTGGGCAGTATTTCAATGTGTGGGCCTCAATTTATTCCCTGTCTGGGAAGCGTGCCGGCCAACGGTGGCCGGCCTAGTATTTTAAAGTGAGGGCCACCATGTATTCCCTGTCTGGGAAGCGTTCCGGCCAACGGTGGCCGGCCCCCCTGGGCAGTATTTCAATGTGTGGGCCTCAATTTATTCCCTGTCTGGGAAGCGTGCCGGCCAACGGTGGCCGGCCCCCCTGGGCAGTATTTCAATGTGTGGGCCTCAATTTATTCCCTGTCTGGGAAGCGTGCCGGCCAACGGTGGCCGGCCCCCGTGGGCAGTATTTCAATGTGTGGGCCTCAATTTATTCCCTGTCTGGGAAGCGTGCCGGCCAACGGTGGCCGGCCCCCCTGGGCAGTATTTTAATGTATGGGCCTTGCCGGCTGTGGCTTTTCCTTTCTTTTCTTTTCTTTTGTTTTAGCTGCCTGTCGGCCTACGTGGTCGTGTTTCCCACGATGCGCCGCATCCCTCTTCTCTCGCGACTGTCTTTCGGCATCCCTTTATGCGATTTTGCACAGAAGCCTCCTTTTTTGCGGGCCACTCTTTTTCCCTGTCTGGGAAGCGTGCCGGCCAACGGTGGCCGGCCCCCCTGGGCAGTATTTTAATGTATGGGCCTTGCCGGCTGTGGCTTTTCCTTTCTTTTCTTTTCTTTGGTTTTAGCTGCCTGTTGACCTACGTGGTCGTGTTTCCCACGATGCGCCGCATCCCTCTTCTCTCGCGACTGTCTTTCGGCACCCCTTTATGCGATTTTGCACAGAAGCCTCCTTTTTTGCGGGCCACTCTTTTTCCCTGTCTGGGAAGCGTGCCGGCCAACGGTGGCCGGCCCCCCTGGGCAGTATTTCAAGGTATGGGCCTTGCCGGCTGTGGCTTTTTCTTTCTTTTCTTTTCTTTGGTTTTAGCTGCCTGTCGGCCTACGTGGTCGTGTTTCCCACGATGCGCCGCATCCCTCTTCTCTCGCGACTGTCTTTCGGCACCCCTTTATGCGATTTTGCACAGAAGCCTCCTTTTTTGCGGGCCACTCTTTTTCCCTGTCTGGGAAGCGTGCCGGCCAATGGTGGCCGGCCCCCCTGGGCAGTATTTCAAGGTATGGGCCTTGCCGGCTGTGGCTTTTTCTTTCTTTTCTTTTCTTTGGTTTTAGCTGCCTGTCGGCCTACGTGGTCGTGTTTCCCACGATGCGCCGCATCCCTCTTCTCTCGCGACTGTCTTTCGGCACCCCTTTATGAGATTTTGCACAGAAGCCTCCTTTTTTGCGGGCCACTCTTTTTCCCTGTCTGGGAAGCGTGCCGGCCAATGGTGGCCGGCCCCCCTGGGCAGTATTTCAAGGTATGGGCCTTGCCGGCTGTGGCTTTTTCTTTCTTTTCTTTTCTTGCCTCCAGTAAGTTACAACACAATCACACAAAAAACACAATCACAACACCAAAAAAAGGCCAAAACCCATAACAGGCAATGTGCCATGCTTTCTATATTTTGTAATATATATAATACAAAATAATAAATACAGCCAGACATTGGAGCTGCAAGGATATTCAGTGCAATTCAACCACACCAATAAAAGATTAACCTTCGTAAAAGGCGACCAGGCTTTGAAACAGTGATACTACTCTGAAACTGACCAACCAAAGATTTCCCCTAGATAGCAAGCACCCAGGCTTTGAACCACCGAGGCTATTCATTACAATTCTACCCCCCTAAAAGGCAACTACCTAACCTTCCAAGCAGCAAGCCTATTCCTTTCTATTCCACCTCACCAAACAAGGATTCCCATAAGAAAATGGCCAGGCTTTCAGGCTACAAAGCTATTCACTGTTATTCCACCTACCTAACAAAGAATTCCCATACGCCACAGCAACGCGTGGCCGGGCACAGCTAGTAAACTATAAAATTGTGCAATAAATCTTAGGAAAGGGCAAACGCTCTGCAATTTAGCAAACAAGCAGGGTGGATTGTGTTCTCCCACTGTACCAAATTTGATCAGTATAGCTGAAAAAATGAGAGCAGGAGAGCCCCCGACCCCCCCCCCTCTGGGGCTGTTTTTGGGCGACCGCGCATGCGCATCCGCCATTAACGAATTAATTTCGAAAATAACGAATTTTTGTTAATTTCGAATTTTTTGGGGGGCAAAATTCATAAATACCAACAAAAACTAAACGCTGCCCCCTCTAGTTTTGAAATGAGTTTAGAATCAAATTTTTCATGGATCGATCAAGCCTATTGTGTAGTTAATCACTTTAATTAGCATTGAAAAGCTTATCTGCTGTCTTCTTTCTGGAACATGGCCACACAGCCCGAAAGACATACAACAACCCTGAGCTGTTATGTTTAAGATCTCTAGAGACTCAGATGAATGTCCAAATCAAGAGGTCTTCCATTTACCTCCAGACCTTGGAGAGGGCACCCAAGTCTGAATGCTACATTCACTTATGTTCCATGGTCACCTTATACACACAGTCTGAAGGTAGTTTTGTACACTATTTTTAATAATTTGGTGCATGAAACAAAGTTTGTATACACTTAACCATCAGAAAGGGAGCAAATCACTAAGCCACTTAAGTGGACAATTTTGAGGCATTTTGAAACTCAAATTTCCTGATAAGGAATGTTCAACTTGAATCTAACAGCTCAAGTATAGCAGAACTCATTTCAAAAGCATGCTCAGGTGCTGAAAATTTATGAGTTCCATTTCATCTTTAACTTTTAATTTTAATTTAATTAGAAGTACAAGCATTATTGGAACAATTTTGGAAATGACTTTTTAAAAAAATCCAAAATTGAAACACTAGAACAAAGTCTGTTCAGATAAATGTATTTAAATGGTTTTTAAAAACAAGGCGCATGTGTGAATCACATTGTAAGGGTTAAGGCAATATGCAGCATTGCAGGAGTGATTGGACTGGACTATATTTTTCACCACTGGCTATATAATAATAATAATAATAATAATAATAATAATAATAATAATAATAATAATAACAACAACAACAACAACAACAACAACAACAACAAGAAGTTTATTTATATCCCGCCTCCATCTCCCCTGAAGGGGACTCAGGGTGGCTTACAGCAAAATCAAATACAAAGCAATGATAAAATATGAAACATCAAAGAACAATAACAAAACCAATAACAAAACATACACAATAACCGGGGGGGGGACACACAAAAAAACACAACGCAATGACTGATGGGAGATGCAATCCAAAAGCATCTGAAGGATCACACTTGATTCTGAGAGACATTCTACCTTCAAATTGGAGGCCATTACCAAAGTGACTTTGGAAGAACCTCAGCTCATTTCACATCAGAAAAAACTCCCAATTCCTGTGTACAGATATATCTTTATTCAACATTTGCAAGAATCACAGAAACAACCATAAATGAAGCAATCTTTAGCTTTCACTAGAGGTCAATAAATGGAGATGGCTGGCTCACTGGAAAAGACATTAATGTTTGGTAAAGTGGAAAGCGGTTGGGAAAAAGTGAAGGCATATACTGGGTGGGGTAATGCAATTAGGGAAGCCACGGCTCTGCATTTGCATGAGTTTAGAAGGACTGTGGACGATCTGGGCTCTTGGAGATGAATAGGCTCAATCTAACATATTCTCCAACATTTCATAAATAAGGACCGGTACACATGTGTAGTCAAACAACATCACACTGTGGTCAAGGTGTCAAAAGGTGAAGAACACACAATCTAGGAGATGTTGCAGAAGTTTGCTTTTGCCTGGCCCTACAAGGAAAAGCAGAATTTCCCCTCTCTGCTGCTGAGTTAATGGAATACAGTCATCTCTCCACATTTGCACTTTTGACTTTTGCTGAATTGATTATTCACAGATTTGATTAAAACTGTTCTTTCTGGGAATTTCTAGGTCCTCCAGTGTGACACTATGGTCAACTTTCTCTGGTCATGCTGGAGGACCTACATATTTCAAGAGAGAACAACTCAGGCAAAAAAAATGCAGCATTTTCTGTCTTATTGGTTTTTCCCTTTGACGGGGATCTTAAGCCACTAACCTCAGATAATTTGGAGGGTTGGTTGTAAAAAAAATTTTTTTTTTTACTTTGGAACTTGTTTTTAGCAACCAACTTATGCTGAGAACAAAGTGGGAAAGTAGGAGGAGAGGACAATAGTGACTTTTTAAAAGCCGCTGAAAATGCGGGATGACAGGGGGTTAATGGGACCATCCCTGCTGAATCAGAACAGTTGAAGGAGATGACATAGGTTACAACTGATGTGACAGCAAATGACAACAACAAAAAGGAAACAGCCTTTGGGATACTCAAATGAAGCCAAATCTGGGCATCAGGAGGTCAGAGAGGAGAGTGGGAAGGTTGAAGTTTGAACTTTGAGCTATTCTTTCTGCTCATGAGGCCATGGATCTGACCAAGAATGAGTCATGGTAAGAATTTCTGGAATAAATGAAAGAGAATTTATATGTCCACAAGCAGTCACATATGGAGAACCACTTAGAGAAGGCAAAAGGGGATAATTCCTAGTTGGTAGACCAGAAAGTTATAGGATCTGGAAGAAACCTCCAACCTCAAAAGTTCCTAAGAGAGTGACTGAGGTTCAAACATCAAAGTGAAGCTTTGGTCAAGGAAGGAGCAGGGAGCAAGGAAAGGAACTGTGAGGATATTTGCATTTTAATTTCCATGCATAAATAGTATTCCTTACTTCTCTTAACAAAGAAAGAATCAAAGAAACCTGATTAGTGACAGATTTATCAAAATAATAGTGCCTCGCCATTGAATATCATCTTTTTTCCTTTCAATGTGTTGTAGCAAAAGTTAGCTTTTGAGTAAAGGATTATATTATCTTTTGGGTTGAGGATTATATTATCATCTTTAGAGTAAGGGATTTGACTATTTTAAAGACCAAGGAAAGTAGGTCAGGGGAATTTACCTCCTAACCTAATAAGAGCTGAAATACTTCTTGAAAATCTTAAGGAGGAGGGAGACGCTCCTTCAAAGAGCCAGAAACTGAAAAATAAAAACCCCAGCAAAATCGCTTGAACTTAGAGAAAAGCTGAGATAAAAAAAAATCCTGCTTTCTTATCCCAAACTTATTGTCAACTCTCTTGCATAAACCTTTCCAAAATGACACTTTGTATTAAAACTTTTCATACGAGAAAAAACTGCCAAGGATATTTCCAGACTGCATTTACAGAAGTCTAATCCCATGTTAACTACCATGAATGCATCCTGTGTAATTGTGGGTTTTGTAGTTGAGTTAGGGTCTGAAATATCTCTTGGCCACCTCCTTGAACTCTAGAGCTCTTTGGCACAGAATTACACATTCCAGCACTCTGTACAACCATGGGAAATAATGTGGCATAAAACTGGCATAAATGTGCCCTATAGATACAGAAGAGAAGGATGTCAAACTGGCCAAAGGGAGACAAATACAGTGAGCCCCAAGTATCCAATGAGGTTTGATTCCAGGACTCTCGTAGATACAGAAATCAGTGGATATTCATGTCCCATTATATACAATAGTATAGTAGAATGCCCTTGCACATACAGTGAAGTCTCACTTATCCAAGCCTCGCTTATCCAAGTTTCTGGATTATCCAAGCCATTTCTGTAGTCAATATTTTCAATATATCGTGATATTTTGGTGCTAAATTTGTAAATACAGTAATTACAACATAACATTACTGCGTATTGAACTGCTTTTTCTGTCAAATTTGTTGTAAAACATGATGTTTTGGTGTTTAATTTGTAAAATCATAACCTAATTTGATGTTTAATAGGCTTTTCTTTAATCCCTCCTTATTATCCAAGATATTTGCTTATCCAAGCTTCTGCCGGCCCATTTAGCTTGGATAAGTGAGACTCTACTGTAATAGTAAAACCGTGGGTAGTTGAATCCATGACTACAGAGTCCACGGAGACAGAGGACCAACTGTAATTCAATTTGGAAACTGCAGCAGCACCTATAGGCACCAAAGGATGGAAAAAGGCATAACATTTTAAGAGCTGCATTTGATGGCAACTTCATCCAGTAATGAAAGCAGGACAGGAACTTGGGGAAGAAGTCTAGGGATCCACCAAGTCAAATAAGTACATAGCGGATCTTGAATGAAGTGGAGTAACACACCTTGTCATCTGAAGAATCCGAGAAGGTGATAGCATTAATTAGACATTAATTAAATCTAGAGTCTAAATTTACCTCATTGCACTGCTACACTCATCACTGTCAGCACAAGTATCCCTCTTTTCTGTTCTGTGGTTTCCAAAATATGATGTTTCCAAGTGTACTGCGCAAGTATGTATTGACTAGTTACTACAATATCAGCAACCTATCTCTAGCTCCAGCCCCTAGCAGTTCTCTAACTGTTCGCTGCCCCCAGGCAGGAAGAAGCCAGGAGATGAAGCTATTCAATGCTAATTAAGGTGATTAACTACAGCATTCACACTGGCCTCCAACTGACAAGAGTTCTTCTCTCACCCTGGACTTTCCACAGATATATACAAACCTTCCTTGCTTAGTTTCTCCATACCTCACAACCTCTGGGGATGCCTGCCATAGATGTCGGCAAAACGTCAGGAGAGAATACTTCTGGAACATGGCCACACAGCCCGGAAAACATACAACAACCCTGTTTGCTATTTGGTAAGGGGAAAATGGATATGTGAATAATTAAAGGTGCCCCTTCACCCCCTCACATGTAAGAAAGTTGAGATAAGAGCTTTAACTGACAACAGATCTATACTTCAGTGACCCTGAAAAATGGCATAATAATAGAACCATCAAACTATATGGTTTTCTATAGAAAGCTTAATGTAGAAAAACCACCAAAAAACCAACTTCCTTCTTAGAAAGAAGCTTACCGTATAAATTTAGTAGGGGAAAAAACACAAAAAGAAGGAAGATGGGCAGGTGGACGAGAGACAAGAGGTACAGGACTAAAATGTCCACACAGAGATACAGTTCTAAAAGCATTCTGATGATGGAATTATGATGTTTAGCCCTCTCACCTGCATGAACCAGAACTTGGGTGAGTTCCTTTTTTGTACTACAATTCCTAGAACCCCCAATGGCCTTATGCACAAGCAGATTCTGGGAGCTGTAGTCCAAGAAATTATTTTGCCCAGCTTTGGCATAAACCTTTAATCCTCCCCATTTGCTGCCGTTAGGGGCACAGGACACCAGTGAAAATGAAAAACTGTGAATAAAAATAATTGCTATTATTTTTCATCTGAGCGAACACTTTGCTAGGAAATTTTAGGTTTTCCAGCATGGACTGGAAGACCTAGAGATTTCTAGAGACACATTCTCTCTAGAAAACTAGGTCCTCTAACGTGACTGGAAGAAGGAGCTAGAGCAGTGGTTCTCAACCTGTGGGTCTCCAGATGTTTTGGCCTTCAACTCCCAGAAATCCTAACAGCTGGTAAACTAGCTAGGATTTCTGGGAATTGTAGGCCAAAACACAAAGGGACCCACAGGTTGAGAACCACTGGCCTAGAGATTTCTGAAAAGAACATTATAATCAGATTGGCAAACAATCCAATCTACAATAGTTGAAAACACAAATGTGAAATAATTGTATTGACTAGCCTCATCCTAAAGGATAGGCTTTCTGCTCAAATACCTGCAGCCTTCATGCATACAGCCGTGAATGACAAAAGCTCCCAGATCAGTGAGAAGATGCCTTGCAATACTTTAATACCTGTCAGATCTGTCTTTCCCCTTCACTTGGTCATCCAGTGGGTGACATGAAACCTCTGAATACCCGTTCATAGGTTTGGCAGGCACTAGCTAGGGAAATGAAAAACCGGGCAGGGTATAATTTAGTTTTTTGTACAATTTAATGCCCCAATTCTTCAACCCAGCAGGGTTCTCAAAACATCTTAACCTACAAATAAGACATTTTTAGAAACCACAACAATACAGCACATTAAATACCAGAAAATATCAAAGCCAATGTAGGAGGAGAAATAAAAACATTTCCTTCTGATGCCTAAAAAATGATCAGGATCAGCACTGAGCAAACCTCTCGGGAGAGAAAAATACAAAATTAAAAGTCACTAGCAAAAACTTCCTTTCTCTAGCCATCACCACCTGCCAGATAATTGGTGCTGGAAGAAGATTCTCCAAATAAGAAATAATTATATATCTGAGCAGAGGTGGAAGTAAGCATTCTTATTCCGATCCTAAGCCATTTAAAAGCTCAAATTAGCAGCCTGAATTGTATCCAGAAATTATTTGGGAGTCAGTGCAATCATACTAACACTGGTAAGATATATTTCTTTTATTGAGCCCCAATTAGTAACATGACTTCTGTATTTACTACGAAATGCGTTTTCTCAAGTTGTCATTGAAAACAGCTACATACAACAGTACATTGCAATCATGCAAATAGGATGCTATCAAAAAGTATAGAAAACTGGTGCCAGCCTAGCTTTGTTGAGTAAGACAAATTGGGAAAATAAGCTCAAAAGGTACTCAGGCCTCTATTGGCAATGTCATTTCTACTAGCACCTCTAAATTGCAAAGTTGATCCTTTAGAAATGTATCAGCTTTGTCCAAAACAGGGTAGATCTTCCAAGCAGAGAAACCAACCACCAACATCATCTCCATCTTGTCTACACTGACTTTTGGACTTGAAACTTTAACAAACCACCCAGAGGTTGTGAGATAAGTAGCCTTTTGTACCAAAAGAGATTAGGCTTCTGAGGAAGCCTGTTCAGTTGCATTAAATGCCTCTTCTGCCCTTCAGCTCCTCCGTTGTCCTCTCTCTTTTGCTCTGGCTGCAACTCCATTTGGAAAATACCAAAAAGGAAAGCAGATGTTTGTGAAGTGCTCTGTTGCCAGTGCCTGGAAATGTGCCTTGATTTGGGCTGGAGGATATGCACCTGCAAGCATTTTTGAAAGGAGAAAGGAGAAGGAAGGCTTCAAAATGGGCCAGATCTCCTGTGCTATGGGAGAGACATGATGGAGGAGATAAAGCACAAAAGAGGCCTTTAATGCACCCAAACAGGTTGCCTTAGGGGTCTAGTCGTTCTCTTTAGGTGGCCAAAAGAGGGTTTTTATCTCCCCACTCTTACATTATTTCCTGAACATACAAGTACAAAGTGTCACAATGAAGATGTGTTATGACAATGTGGCTGATGTGATGATAAGGGGCAGGAAGGCTGCACGTTTATCCTAGGCCCAGTTAGTTGGTTAGTCGAGTTATTAGTTGCTTTTCTGCCCATCAGACCTCCCAAAGTGGGACAGAATCCAATTGGCACATGCATAAGCTTCCATATGGAAGCAATTGAACATTTTTGCCAAATGCTTGAATGTTTGCATGTGCATGCTAAAGTGCTTTGTGCATGCATATTTATCATTAGAATTCTCTCACACCTGGGTACATATAACTCTATGACTGTAAAAGTTATGTGCTGTCTCTTCAATGCACAAACTTGGCCATGATATGAAATAAAATTTGTTTTATTTCAGTAAGAAAAAGGATGGAAGTAGAAGGAAGAAAACACTGGTCAGTTGCCAATGAAAGGTGACATCATCCAGAGCATCCATAACAATTCATGCACAAAGCCATGCATTCTCACTTTTAAAAGCTATGCCTGGAAGGATCAGCAGAGTTCCTCACTGTAGGTGTGAATTTTTACTGAACTAAGGTCAAAAGAAATGTAGATGGAAATGTTGGTAACACCATATATCTTTTCTGGGATAAAATTCTTACCATGGAGATCATTTTACATCATTCCATTAAGAGCTAAGAAACACTCTTTAAAACTGGCAAGGCTAGGAAAAGGCTGCACCATCTACCTTGCATCTTTCCATGCCTCTGTCATCGTAACAATATTCCACTCTTCCTCACTCATACAAGGGGATAAGAAAGGTGCTAGTGAATTAATGCAAAACACTGTGCCTGCCTGAAGAACAACAGAAATGTTATGTTTGTGTGTGTGCTTCATGTCCTGTGTGTGTTGTGTGATATAAAAGCAAGCAAACAGAGCTTTTCCAACTTTAGTCTCAATCTCAGAAGGATGCAAATATCTGCCTCCCTATCATCTAACTATCTATCTCAATTTTTCTGCTTTGTATTTCTTTGGTATTGAGATTCCATCTTCTTTAAGCACTTTGGACAAAAGGGAAAAAATTTTGGATACACAGTCTTAAAACCTATCAACCTAGCTGATAATACTATCATCACCAAAGAAAGTTGAAAATGTCACCTTAGATGTAGCTCAGTTTCATCTTTCGCAATGAAAGAAGGCAGAAGCTGAAACATTTTGCATAATTTATACTATTAATTTTTGTTTGTTAAATATTCCTATACACACGTCAACAAATACCATCTCTAAAACTACCCATTAGCACTGGATTACCCAATATGATACATGGCTGCCATGGTGTATTCATTGCCACCAAACAACAATTTTCAGAGGGCTGAAGAAGTCCTGTAGCATCTTATACAACAACAAAAATACTAAATAAACTGAATTAAGTCTTCAAGGTGCTAAGGAACTTTGGGTTGTTTCTCCACTATGCAAAAAAATAATAAGACGTTGCCAGTCTGGATAGCTCCGTGACAAACACATAAATTGCTTGCTGGGTGCAACGTTGGAAGTTCATAAAATCAAGAGGTTTACATTGCAGCCTGAAGAAATAATTACTGGGTACGAAATCACACTAGGAGCACCCTGCTAAAGTAGTTACATTGCCATCATACGATAAGGTGACTCTGGGCTTATCTATTTTATGATAAAAGGATGCTATCACTGGGTAACTGGTTACTACCTTTGGAAATGCAAGAAAAAAACTGTGAAGCATAAGATCGGCAGAGATTGCATGTTTAATGTCTAAAGTAACAAACACTATCTTTCAGCCATAAGCATGCTGCTCAGGGATGCTGGAAGTTGCAATCTATCATACCTGGAGGGTGCCAAGTTAGGGAAAATTAGTGGATACGATAGTTAAAATGAAGACTCTGCAGGGATGGAAAAGCAATTCTGAATACTAGATGCTGTGGATAAGCAACAAGGAAAGATCATCCTATTAATTATATTTTTCTTATTATTCAACTTCAGGCTCTTTTGGGAAATAATACAGAGATTGGAAACATCAGGGGTTTTTTTAGAGAGAAAAATCCCAGCATACCCTAGGGCAGTGCCTGTGCTGGCTGGAGAAGACTAGGAGTTTATTCCCAAAAAGTAACTTCTTCCAGCTTTGTGATAACGTGCTGGGCTAGACACAATTTGTCTGATCCAGCAACACATTTCTTCTGTTTTTACATTTAATTTTGGCTGGACTGTGCCCTGTGCATTTAATCATTTCAAACATACCTGTAAAGGGGGTTATTTTCCAGCCAAGTCTTAAAAGCATTCCTAAAAAAATGTCAGACAAAAGAATTTTCTATTCTTTTTCCACATAAGGAATCTGTTTCTCATCTGCTACAACTGAAGTGTACTGGCTCTACCTTGAAGTCATTCTCTACAATTGCCAGAGAAAGGCATGAAGCAAAGTCCAGTTATAAATAAATACACTTGACTGCAAAGCTCTGGCAATGACACAGCCTTGACCTAGTCTCACGACTTCCACGGTGTCTGTCATCTGAGGCTTCACAAAAGAATAGCAGCATTGCTTCCATTTCAACGGCAAGCAAACTGAGGCCCAAAAGGGAATTGAATTTTCAATTCTAAGAATGGTATAATGGGAGCTAATGTTCTAGAGCAGCATTTCTCAACATGTGGGTCGGGACTCCTGGGGGGGTCACAAGGGCGATGTCAGAGGAGTCACCAAAGCCCATCAGAAAACACATATTTGGTCCAGATCCATCATTGTTTGAGTCCACAGTGCTTTCTGGATGTAGGTGAATTACAGCTCCAAAACTCAAGGTCAATGCCCACCAAACCCTTCCAGCATTTTCTGTTGGTCATAGGAGTTCTGTGTGCTAAGTTTGTTTCAGTTCCATCATTGGTGGAATTCAGAATGCTCCTTGATTGTAGGTTAACTAAAAATCCCAGCAACTACATCTCCCAAATGACAAAATCAATCCCCCTCCCAACCCCACCAGTATTCACATTTGAGAATATCGGGTATTTTTGCCAAATTTGGTCCAGTGAATGAAAATACATCATACATACTATGATTCACAACAGTAGCAAAATTATAGTTATGAAGTAGCAACAAAAATAATGTTATGGTTGGGGGTCACCACAACATGAGGAACTGTATTAAGGGGTCACAGCATTAGGAAGGTTGAGAACCACTGTTCTGGAGTGCTATATGATTTATACTAGTGACAAACTTCCTCCAGGTGTTTCAGACTTCAACTCCCAGTATCCTCAGCCACTTTGGCTAATGGTCAGAGATCCTGAGAGATGAAATCCAAAATACTGCAGAGGGCAAGCATTTGGAAATCACTGATCTACACCACTGACTAATGGGAAGAATTCTATTATCTTTTTCTTCACTTAATTATGAGTAGGCCTCCAAAGAATTCAAGCTAATTTTTTCTTATCTACTCACAACTGAACACTGGCTTCTGCCAACAGATTCCCTGCAGTTCCTGTCATGGGCTTTAATGAGGCAGAAAAACTCCAGTAGCTTTTGGATTGGCACTGGGTTGCCTGCCTCTATTGAAAGAAGTACATTTGTGGTTTTCTCCAGAATTTGAAATGTCTGATGTGCCTGTCCAAACATTCATAATTTTTAACTTGTTATACCTGGGACAAGATTTTGAAATCTGGAAAAGTTAGATAGGTACACTTATTCATTAGATTACAGATTCTGGGTTTCAAAATTACTAAAACGCCCCCTCAATGTCCCTTTAATGTAAAGCACTTTTACGTCATGCCAGCTCCCAAGACTTTAGGTTTTCGATGTTATGTTTATATACAGTGTTGATTTATACTCCCTGCCTCCATTCCAAAATATCACAAACTCAGAACCAAGAGTGTGATTTCCCCCCCAGGATGGGATCCTGTTAAAACTGAAGCTGTTGGAGGTTACGATATTTCTGTATATAAGTACACAAAGGGGCAAACGGTGTCAGGTCTTGTAATAAGAATTTCTGTACCCCTATGAGGATTTTCACCTGTCTGCCATTTCTGTCCTCTACAACTGCTATATCCAGCTGAGATTTCAGCCTCATACCCAGCATGATGAACTTGTCAGTCAAGGTTCCCAAAACTTCAAGGCTAATGTTTACTTGTGAAATTGCAGCTTACATGGAGAGACTTTTCAAAGGGTCTTTGAAGTTTTGGGTTCTTGCTCCTTTTTAAACCCTTTCCTCTGTTTAGAGATAAGATGTATTTTTTTAAAAAAAAGAAGTTTGGCTACAGCATTTTCAGGATTTACAAGCAAATTTACACAAAGGGGGCTAATTATGACTCTGTGTACACATATACATACACATACACACAACACGCCCTTGTGCTTCAAGAAGCAGATGAGGGAAATGCCATCAGACACAAATGCTTCGCAGCAGCGTGAAATGGATAAGCTCGCGATGTTCAGGAGCTGTCCTCGGGGTAGAAGCAAAGGCGTACGTTCCCACCTATAGCAATTGCCTCTAATTTCACACTCAATGCCGACTGTTAGTCCGGTGCTCAAGCTGATAACAAAACCACCATTGACTTCAACTGGAATGAAAATGTTGCCCCACCTACGAAAAGAATTAACCTCCTATTCATTGTGCCAAGATTCCTATGGAGAACTCTTATGGCTTGCTTTGGAGGAAACAATGCGCAATTGTGGAGAGAGGACCACCAAATCAAGGGAACGCAGCGTGGCAGCGGACCTCGGGTGATGGAGAGCAATGGGAGCCTTAATTTATAACCTCAGCCATCAGGAATGCCCACAGAATAACTGGCACTCATTAGATTTGTGCCTGGCAGACACAGCTTTGCATGGGCACAGAAACGAAGAGAATGCATTCTGCTCAGACAATGCTCACGCTCTATTTGGGGGCAGCCAATTTCTCATGGATTTTCCTTTCGATGTGAACCTCTCTACCCCTCAGAAAATGCACAATAGACAGCTTTAAATATTACACAGTTTTCTTGCTCAAGTCTGCGGCAATTCTCCAGCGACTGGCTTTGTCCCCAAAGACAGTAGAAGTGGGCTCTAGTGAAGGAAAGCTTACACTGGAATAATTTGTTAATCTTTAAAATACCGTTCTGCAGTTTTTGCTGCCACAGAGGAATATCCCTCTGGAAATAGTAGAACTTCCAGCAATACCATTTCACATCACAGAGATGGGAGTCACAAGGATTATGCTTCCCGCCTGCAAAAATAGTAGTCTTTGGAACATCCTATTGTGTTGTTGTATGTTTTCCGGGCTGTATGGCCATGTTCCAGAAGTATTCTCTCCTGATGTTTCACCCACACCTATGGCAGCCATCCTCAGAGGCATACCTCACAACCTCAGAGGATGCCTGCCATAGATGTGGGTGAAACGTCAGGAGAGAATACTTCTGGAACATGGCCATACAGCCCGGAAAACATACAACAACCCTGTGATCCCAGCCATGAAAGCCTTCGACAACATCCTATTGTGTATTAGCAACACTCAACTGTTGGGAGAGAAATAGTTTAAAACACAAATATTGGGACTCTGAAACATGTGTTGGGAGGGCCAGAAAGACTGCAAAGCAATCTCATAGCTCACCATGCTTCCTTTCTATAATCCATAGCCAAATCATTGCAATAGCATTACACAAATCCATTATCATTGCTTCAGTATAGCAAAGTCAATTAGCACATCCTTTCATCTCGACCCACTAAAAGGGAGGTGGTTTTTAAAAGTCTCTCAAAAACGTTCCCTCCAGCATCCTTGGGAATGCTTCGAAATCTTTGGCATCTCATATAAATTACATTTTCATAAACTTTGTCAAAAGGCTGATCATCATTACTCTCTCTCCACATACACATACACGCACACACATATACATATCTATCTTTCTGGAACATCAGAGAATTGTAATGAAATACTACAAACACTAATTCTGGCCAATTCCCAATCTTTGCTCTGCAAAAAGAAGCCGTCGTCACACATGACATAACCGCTTAATACTACTGTGTTGTCTGGAAGCAACTTCAGTCAGTGGTTAAAATGGCACTCTGACACTGAAATATTTGGCATATGCTGCCAGGGTAATTGGCAGAGCACTGCCCATTACAATATTGACAGCTCAGAATAAGAAAAATCCTCCTATTTACACCTGCCTGTGCCCCATCACAAATCTTCAGTGCAATCCAAAACAGGTTTGCATAAATATACATCTTGTTTTCTCTGCACAGGATGACTGACAGTTAAATTATGTATATCCTGGAAAAGGTACTGGGGATGCGGGGGGAGCGTGTGGGTTAGATCCAGTGCAGAAGTTGCACATTGGGACACTTGTGCAAAATGAATTCTCCTTCTCCTCTCTCAGGCGATCTGCTGTAGATTTCTGAAAAGGCTTTCCTGAAGGTCCCCAAATTCCCAGAAAAGGTCATCTATATGGATCAGGGGACAACGGTGGGGACAGAAATCAAGAGAACCTTGTTCTGAAGGCAGAAATTATTCACACTGCAAGAGTGAAAATTCCAAGGAAAAGCATATCAATCAGGCATGGGCAAACTTCGGCCCTCCAGGTGTTTTGGACTTCAACTCCTACTGTCCTTTAGGAACTATGGAAGCTGAAGTCCAAAACACCTGGAGGGCCGAAGTTTGCCTATGCCTGATATAGATGGACTTTCCTGGGAACTCATTTTTGCAATGGCCCATTATTCCATTTTCTACAACCCTCCTTTCATTGAGGCTCCTTATCTCATTTTCCAAGCTTTTACTGTAATTCTGGGCATTATCATCTTAGGCAGGTAAACAGGCATTGGAGTGGATCACCACCACAACCATTTTGCCTGTCATTCTTCTGTCCGCTGCTATTAACAGGTAAAACCCATCAATGGCTCCCAATCCTGCAATATTTCCATCACTTACCCCCATGCAATGGGTCTCTCCCACTTCTGTGCCAACTTTAAGGTGGCATCATGAGAACAGTCCACCTCTCCCCTCAATCCATTATTCTCAAGGTGAGTATTTTCATTTTTTAATATGTAACTTTGTCTCTCTTTTTTTGAAGTTTTAAATACTGACATGGTACAATTGTGCTGAAAATTAAAATTAAAAAAATTCAGCAACAGTTAGTTGTGTGGGAAAATGTACCTTATGAGGATGTGTAGAGGTACGATTGCAGAACCACAGAATGGTGAGTCAGCGCAATTGTGAAATATCAGTATTAAAGTAGCATGATATCAAAAGTGAGTATGTATCTTATGTGCGTATTAACGAGTATTAATGAGGTGTGCTATCGAAAGTGCAGAATGCGGCATATATCCACTATCAACAATAACATGACGGTAGTAGAACAGGGAGCTTGTGTGATAAAGTCCTCCATTAATGACTGCAGGTATAGTGGCTCTACAGAACCTCCATAGGAGCCCCCGGTGGCGCAATGGGTTAAACCCTTATGGTGGCAGGACTGCTGACTTGAAGGTTGGGTTGATGACCTGAAGATTGCCGGTTCGAATCCGGGGTGAGCTCCCTCTGTCAGCTCCAGCTTTCCATGTGAGGACATGAGAGAAGCCTCCCACAAGAATGGTAAAATATCAAAACATCAACATCCTTGCAGACGGCCAATTCTCTCACACCAGAAGCAACTTGCAGTTCCTTAAGTACCTCCTGACACAAAAAATAGAACCTCCATATTTAGGAACATTATATCACTAAGAATTACTTGCTAGGGAAGAATATAAAAAAAAAAGCTACTGCCTTCACATCCTAGTGTTTGGACTTTCAAATAGGCATCCAATTAGTCACTGTGAAATGAAAAGAAGACACTCTAATCTTGAGTGCTTATTTTGCAGAGTTTTGCTGTCCAGCTTTTGTTTCGGTCCCTAGATTCCACTGAAATGAGGACAAAAAGATTAAGATTCTAGGCCCTGTGGTGCCTTGCATCATAATTGGTCTCAAACTCATCTAGTTTTATCAATGGTCCTATCATTGGGGTGGGGGTGGGGGTGGATTCAGATCTGGAAAGTCTATTAAGAAGAAATGAGGCGCAAAGAAAGAGAAGCAAGCCAGGCTGCATGTGGAGTAACCCAAGTAAAGTTTAAATGATTTAATGGGGGAGAAGGACCAATTTGTGCAGAAAGCTGGGCATCTTTATTCATGCAGATTGAACAATGGAAGTGTTAACGCAGCAGCATTCTCCTTAATGAAGCCACAATGTATTCTGTCTTAAATGAAGAAACACTACCTTCCTCCAACTTTCTGTAGGAAAGCATATACTTATGAATATTGCAGCACTTTGGCTAATGCATTCACTTGGAGTACACTAAGCATATGCAGCATGCCAGTGGGCTTGATAAAGCAGAACTTGACACTATGAAGCAACTATTTTAGGGATTTTGAGAGGAAACCAATCTCCGCTCCCACTCTTACCCATGTCTAAATTTAGTCCAAAACACTCCTTGGAGGTCAACCACCTCCCCATTTTTACTAATGTGATTCTGTAAATCACCATAGTGCAGAGCTCGGATGAAGACATTTGCAAATAGGAGTGGGAAGCATGAAAAGTCACAGAAACAGAAAGCATGAGAAGAATCCTATTATATGTGTGGCTGTGCTAAAAAAAAAACTTACGTTTTAATACTGAACAACCATCCATGTTCCATGTGTTGTCAAAGGTTTTTATGGCTGGAATCACTGGGTTGCTATGAGTTTTATGGGTTGTGTGGCAATGTTCCAGAAGCATTCTCTCCTGACATTTCACCCACATCTATGGCAGGCATCCTCAGAGGTTGTGAGGTCTGTTGGAAACTAGGCAAGTGGGGTTTATATATCTGATGTGGGAGAAAGAACTCTTGTCTGCTCGAGGCAAGTGTGAATTTTGCAATTCCAAGACCTCATCTCCCTCCATCCCAAGATACTGGAAACTGGGGATTTTGACAACACTATGAGAAAGAAGTGTACAATAGAATTGCACATAGAAAAGCCCACAAAAAAAATTCAGGGGGCAGGAGGGAGGTATTTTGTGGAATGTGGGTAAATAAAACCATGGATAAGGAAGTCCAACTGCATATCTAATGCGCAAAGAAACCATTGTCTCTGTTCAAAGCCCCAATAATGGACTGGAATTTGAGGATATATATCCTAATTCAGTTGCTTTTCATTCCAGTATTCCTTAATATATTTATTCAAGAATTGCTATTTGAAGTTCCAAGACAGCCTGATCTGGAATGCGATGCAACTAAACCTGGGTGTATGTTCATTCCTCATTTCATATATGATGAAGTAGAATGAAATCTATTGTAGGATTTTCTTCATGCCAGTTATTCTTACGATTTATGTCTTGTTTATTTACAGTATTTATATTCTGCCCTTCTCACCCCAAAGGGGACTCAGGGAGGATCATAATGTAAATATACAAGGCAAACATTTAATGCTATACGACATACAGGCAGAGACAAAGACATAGAGGCAATTTAACATTTTCCAGCTTCCGGCTTAGTGAGGGTATGCTCGATTCTGGCCACAGGGGGAGCTGCTGCTTCATCACCCACTGTGACACCAAGTCCTTGATGGATTATTTCCTCAATCTTCCACACGCTGCTGGATGATTTTTATGGTGTCATAAATTAGTTAAATTAGCCTCCCCACATAAGCGGTACCTAATTTCCTACTTGATAGATGCAACTATCTTTCGGGTTGCTTAGGTCAACAATGAGCTAGGCTATTTTTAATGGTCGGGCACTCAATCCAACTCAGGATGGCTTTGAACTCATGATCTCTCGGTCAGTAATGATTTATTGCAGCTGGCTATTAACCAGCTGCGTCACAGTCCCTCTAAAAACAGTCTGCTAAAAACAGACTAGATGTATAATTTCATGCTACTAGATGTATGTCTTTTATGCTAAAACAGAGGAACACAGCTATCTCTCTGAATATTTATTCATCTGATGACATTGAGTGACACATCCAGGGAAAGTCCTCAAAACACAGACAGCTATTTAGATCTTGATCAACAAACCAGTTCTCATTTCTACCAGGAACACATTTCTTGAAAAACCAATGGATCTTTCTGGGCCATTGAAAACCTAAGCCATGCTAAAGTAGTTGCCATGGAGTAGCAACAATATGCTGTTACTGGAGAAATCTATTCCTGACCATCCTAAAGTAATTGGAGGATTACTGCTACATTCAGAAAGAATAGAGAAGCCCAATGTATTTTCAAGAAGTCAGTATTGAAGACACATCTTCAACAAAACCATTGGATATTCCTGTTGCTATTTGCCATCAACTTGATTTCGACTCTATGAAGATCCTCCACATCAACTGACTTGGTCAAATCTTGCAAGCTTACGACTGTGGCTTCCTTTATTGCCTCAATACATTTTCGCTACAATCTCCCTATTTTCTTTCATTTTACCCAGAACCACTAATGATAAACATTATATATAAGTAGGTAGAATTTTTTTTCATTTGATAACATATGTACATGATTATTCTTGTATATGGTTAGAATTATAATGCAATTTAGAGTGGTTTGGGTGATAGGAATTAATCTGTCATCATTCAGAAAGGGGCAGGGTCTGAGGTGTGTGTCGGATAATGCCATCATCTTACTAACCCACTAAGGAGAGATCTTCAAATTAGTGACTTCAATCATATATCTTCCCATCGACAGTTGACTTGTCATCTATGCCCAAGCAACTGCATGGATAAATCACAGATATTATGTTACAGGAGGGTACGTCTTGGTTAAATGCTGGAAGGAATAATGTTAAACAGAAATGTGGATTTTAACACTGCCAAGTAATGATTTCTCAATCAAGAAAGCCATGACCCTGGGCTTGCTGAACCTGACCAGGGCACCTAGATGCCTCTCCAATGGTGACTTGAAGGTAAGTGACATCAACATGTAAAATCTCAGGCACAACAACTGTGCCCATGTTTCACAGGTTTTATACTTTGTCTATTACTTTACTGGTCTCACTGATTGGGACAGCTCTCATGGGCAGAATATTGAACTGTCAACTGAGTCCCCAGAGTCACATTCATGTGTCTTTTGTTGTTGGTTTGTTTCTGATGTTAGCATGCTGTACTGATATTATTTAAGCCCAAAGACATGCTGCAGATCAAAGACATGAACATTAATCACCTTAAATCTTAGATCACATTCTTTCCTCCATTTTCTGAATTTCACCCTTACTCTCTCCTTGGCTCCTTGAGATTTGCACACAGCTTCTATTGGCTACATGGAAATCTCCATGGAACGTGACTTGGCTTAGTCCCAATGCTCCAAGGGATCAGTTACTATTATATACATCAGTATCTCATTACAGAGCTATAAAATCTGCTCCAGCCAAACATAATACAGAGTCTATCTGCACATCAGATGTTGATCTCTCTGAAAATGAGGAATTTGGCAGAAGCTTCTACAGCAAAACAAAAAAGGAGCCTTCTCCTTGTGTGATTCTTGAATGTAGCCATCATCCATTCACAAATCTTTCCACTGTGTCACGCAGCCATCTGTCACAGCCATTCAATCCGGGGAGGGATAACAGTTGTTGCAAGGAGATTGTTGTACATGGTGCATTAGTTTAACCCACTTCAAAAAGCACATCAGACCCAATTAAATCAGTGAAAAAAGATGAGACAATAACACTTCTCTCGATGCACAAACTATCACTCCTCTCCCAGCCTTGGAATACTAGTAACCCAAAAATGACAGTTTTCTAAAGAAATTGAGGGCATCATTGTACACATACATTTGACATAAAAAGGAGTCTTGTGGCACCACAAAGACTAACATATTTCACAATAAAATGTCATAGACTATAGTCTACTACCTCTGGTGAATTTAATAAGAACCTACAAGCCACTCTGTATCAATGGTCCATTAAACTTAATGCATCTTATTCTGATAGGCAGTATCCTATCAGAATAAAGGATTTTGGAAAGAATTTTTTCCTAGCACTTCCTAACAGATTTTCCAACCAGAGATGTGAATAAACAAATCAAAGGCCTTTGACATGCCAAGTATGCTCTCTGCTCTTTTTTTGTTGGCTCTCCTTTCTTCCCACCCTGCTGGCATTTCCTCTGGTGAAACATGAATCCAAATTCAGAAAATCCAACCAACCTGAGAGAAGTCTTCTAAAGAATTCTGGGACATGTTACAGAATATGCATGGATGTCTCATGAGGCTTCCTAAATAGTCCCATCAGCCAATCAAGGTGCAGATGCCCAGTTAGCGCATGAAGGATAGGGAGAGAACAAGACCGGGAAAACCTACCCAAGCAACTTATAGTGGTACCATACTGAAGTCAAAATCAGCCTCTACATTTACAGGTTTAACTTTTATGGGTTTGATTATTCACAGATTAATGTTTTCTCTTAGGAATCTCTAACTCCTCTAGCATGAGTCTATGTACAGTATAGTCTCGCTTATCCAACATAAACAGGCCAGCAGAACATTGGATAAGTGAAAATGTTGGATAATAATGTTAGGGGCTAGGCTGTGACGCAGGCTGGTGAGCAGCCTGCTGCAATAAATCACTCTGACCATGAGGTCATGAGGCAGGGTGAGCACCCGTTAATTAAAAAATAAAAAATAGCCCCTGCTCCTTGCTGACCTAGCAACCCAAAAGATAGTTGCATCTATCAAGTAGGAAATAAGGTACCACTTATAAAGTGGGGAGACAAATTTAACTAATTTACGACATTGGAATGAGGAAGTGCCGTCACAGTGGATGATGAAGCAGCTGTTCCCCCCATGGCCAGAATCAAACATCCCCTCAGGAGAAGGTTAAATTGTCTCTGCGTCTGTCTCTGTCCTATATGTATATGGGTATTGAATATTTGCCCTATATGTATATAATATGATCCGCCCTGAGTCCCCTTCGAGATGAGAAGGGCGTAATATAAATACTGCAAATAATAACAAATAATGAGGGGAAAAGGAAATATTTATTTTCCTAGGCAGCAATCCATGTACCGGGCATTTTGCCAGATGGGAAAAGTCTGTGCCAGCCATGTCTCGCCCCTCCTGGTGAGCGCCCAGTGCGCAAAGACGCCCGCTGCATGTTGCTGCCTAGAGAAACAGCTATGGATCCAGGGAGGAGGCAGACTGCGTTGGATAATACAAAACATTGGATGAGTGAAGGTTGGATAAGTGAGACTCTACTATATGATTAAATCTTGATCCAATCAACAGGTTGGTTTTTCTGATCCATAATGATAAAAAACAATATATGTTTCTGTATATGGCTGTCTCTGTTAGTGCTCCCAGACAGATGTCTGAAAGTTGGCATGGACACGAAATCCTCTAGAGCAGGCATAGGCAAACGTTGGCCATTCAGGTGCTTAAGCGGCTGAGGGGGAAAAGGAAAGGCCCTGAGGCTGTTAGGAATTGTGGGAGTTGAAGTCCAAAACACCTGGAGGGACGAAGTTTTCCCATGCCTGCTCTAGAAGGATGTATGTTGGAATCATTTATTCTAATTCTTCATATTAATTTACAGTAATTAAAATCTGTCTGCAACATGTAACACTTTCAGCCACTAGGTGTCAGGCTTCTCCAACCACAACATACTTTTTCTTAGAAAGAGTTTGACAAGAAGCCAACTTGTGAAATAGTGACTACTAAAAGTTGCAGGAAAAGTAACAGCCAAGTAGATATAGCTTTATTCATTACACCTGAGACTCCAGATCAGCAGCACGCAAGACAATACACAGTTTTATTGCAAATGGAAGCAGTGACATTCCTTAGCAGAATGAAAAGGGGGGGGGGTCTCTTCAATCTCTTCCAATTAAGAAGTTATCAGCTTCATCTTTTGGGAAGAACGTCTGAAGAAAAAACAGAAGGCTTGCCCAAATATCCCATAAAATCATAGCTGTGTTCAAAACTTGACAACTTCACTCTATCACTTGAAGCTTTCTACTTATTACTTCATAGGTTGCATTCTTCCCTGTCCGAAGTTCCAGTATTTTTGCAAGTGAAAACCCTGTCTGGAAGCACCCTGTCTCTCATACACATTGTGAAATGGGACAGCAGACAATTATTGCTGGCTTTCTTCCCACTCAGCTCTTGCTCAACTGCAGTCCACTGCTCTCCTTTAAAAGCAGCTGGACTTCTTTAAACCTTGTATGATCTTATTGGAGAAAATTTAATTTGCATCTGGGAAGAAATGTTTCGGCTTTCTAACAGCTGCTTCTGGAAAACAAACCCCAACATTGCAAATTGCTTCAGATAACACACTGGCAGATAATATACTTTTGATTTCATCTCTGGACAGAAAGACTCTCACAGCTCTTCAGTCCCCCATTCCCCACCAAAAAAAAATCTTAAGGCATATACAACAGCTTAGAAAGACAGTGCTAACTCTTAAGACACACTCAGGAGGCCGTTTCCATTTTCAGATGCTGAATGGAAATGAGCTAGGGGAGTCTTTATGATTACCTTTTGCAAATTCCCTCTCCTCCCCTTCCCATTCCTTTTGTTTTATTGATTTTTATAGGACATTTTCCAATGTGCTTTGAAGTTCTTGGCTAGAGACCACTAGGGGTTAGCTAGGAATGTTTTCCTAGCCAAAATACACATAACTGAAAAAGCAGAATCTTTATAGATGCCTGTAACAATGACAGGCATACAAATAGGATTTTTCTCCTTTCGACCAACAGCATGCTGTAGAAAATCAAGTGCACTATCATATGGTCTCTGTGGGATAAAAGGAAATGCAAGAGTGCAGAAAGAGGTCCACTTGCTCTGAAAGTCTCCTTATGGTGATGGCAATCTCTCCCACCATCCTTCTTCTGCGGGTGCTACAATGGTGGCAATGGGAGTGAATGGCATGCCGAGGAATGAGCTAAAGACTGGTTTGATTTCTCCACACCTGAGAAATGAGGTATAAAACATGTACTCTGCAACTTGTATGCTAATTTTCTTTACAGCTGTCCTCCTACCCTGTACGTTGGAGAGAATGAGCTTAGGGCCAACATGGACCAGGAAAGTATGCTGAGGATTTCTATTTCCTTTGGCTTCTATCTGTGCTTTGGGTTTTAGTCCAAACTCTGAAAGAACTGGTCAAGACTCATCATGCTCACCAGATACCATTTCCATTCAGTTTATATACCACTTTTCTGCAGGAAAGGTAGCATATGGCACACACCCAGATCTCAGCCTATGACCTCAGCACGGAAAGGATGTGAATGTTGGAAAGACAAGAATGTACCATGTAGGAGAAATGGAACTGGACACTGAAACCCCATCGACTTACTCTGGCTTTTCAGCTTTCACCATATACTGCCCCTCTGAGGAAGTGATCAAGGGACGACACAGCCATGGTTATTTTTATTTTGTTTATCTTATTCATGCAGATTACAGCTTTATTCATGTCTGGGTAACTAATAAAGAAAATTTGTCAAGAGTTCACAAAAATTAAGTTTTACTAATACAAGTATTTTAAAAGGACACCCGTACCCATAATTAAGAGCATGACTACATGTGTATATTTTTGTTTAACTATAAGTTGAGTTATATGTCTGATTGACATTCTTAAATTTTTAGTTTGATAATGAATTCTTGTATTTAGATAACATGATTAAGGGCCATATTATGGACATGTGATTACATTTTTTCTCTTTCCATAGAGAAAAGTTACCTCACCATACCTGCTAGGAGCCCCTTGTGGCACAGTGGGTTAAACTCTTGTTCTTGCAGGACTGATGACTTGAAGGTTGGGTTGCTGACCTGAAGGTTGCCAGTTCAAATCCACCCCATGGAGAGTGCAGATGAGCTCCGTCTATCAGCTCCAGCTCCATGCAGGGACATGGGAGAAGCCTCCCACAAGGATGGTAAAAACAACAAAACATCCGGGCATCCCCCTGGGCAACATCCTTGCAGACGGCCAATTCTCCCACACCAGAAGCGACTTGCAGTTTCTCAAGTCGCTTCTAACACGAAAAAAACCATACTTGCTGGACCCTCTTTTGCTGATTATACAAGACTTCACAGATATAAATATGGAGTAATACGTAATGTGTATGTGTACATAATAATAAAAGACCATTGAATATTTCTTTATAAGTTATTTTTAAAGCCATAGTAAAATTGATGAAAACTAGGAAGCGGAAAAATGCTTTCACTTTATATTGAATTGGTGTAATTACTTACATTTTCTGAAAATGTTGGGCACATACAGTTAAATCTAATTGAATTGGGCCTAATTCCCTTTTAAACACATTTGAAATGTGGATGGATTTATATGAATCTGGGGATGGTTAGAGACACATTCACACAATCTTGTTCTGCCCTCACTACATAATCAATTCAATCATAAAAAGAAGTCAATTCCACTGCCTGGAAATAATGGAAAACATTTGGACTTTTCTTTTCATATTTTATCAGTTCACTTTTAGTACCAACACAAGATTATAAACATATTAGAAACTTCTCTTGTTGTCTAATCTTGTTACAAGAAGCGAACAGAAGCACATTCATCCAAAGTTGACTTCCTCAAAATTCTTCCCAAAAAACCCCTATGCTTATGGCTGTCCTTTTTCTGCCATCCCTTTTAAATGTTGATCTTTAATGGCGACTGTGGCAAAATAAAACTCTAAAGAAATGTGCAGTGGTGCAGCAATCTGAAGGCAAGATTCCAAAAAATGCACCAATGAACCAATGCTGAAAACTGTTCCACTCACTTAATCACGCTTATCTTGGGGTCACCAGTCAATGGCACTGAAAACAGGAAGTCATAACATTCTAAATAAATATTTGCACTGAAAGAGCATAGGGAACTCTTGGGAATAAGTCAATGGATTGAATCCAAACTTAGTCACGCTTCAAGTAGATCCACTGAAATTAACGGAACTTCTCTTAATCATGACTGAGTCCTGCTCATGTCAGTGGGGCTTCACAAAGTTCAAATAAATCTGGATCCAACCCAATCACTTTCTCCTGCCAGAGACATGACATGTTTAAAGTAGGCACTTGGCCAGAAGTTGGCCTGCCAGCAATTCAACAGATCTTGCCTTTCATTCATGTCGTGAGAAGGCTACTCTCTGTGCAGCAACAGCCCCTCTGTCTCCAAGTGATTGAGGGTCTTTAATCCTTTCTCCTCCCTCATCTGCCAGACTGAGGCCTGAGCAAAGCAGAAATCCCACCTTCCACAAATTGCCCATCATTAAAGATGGATGACTGGTGCTTAACTTCCACTTAAGTTCCACACAGTTCTGAGAGGTAAATGCAAGGTAAGAAGGAGGACAAAGTAGGGTCTGCATCAGTACATTTAACTCCATTTGCTTCTGACAGCAAAACAAGGGAAGGTCAGTTTACATATTGTATCTCAGGATTTGCTTCTGGGAAACATGTTTAAATACAGTAATCCCTCCACATTTGCAGTTTTGGCTTTTGTGGATTTGATTAGCCAAAGATTTTATGCCAAAAAGTTTAGGAATTGTTAGGGAGAACATCTCTCTAAGAATCTCTAGTTTCCCCAATGAACTTCTATGGCCAACCACCAGTGGAAAATGACCATAATATCATGTTGGAAGATATAGAAATTCAAAGAGAGGTGTTCTCTTTGGTAAAAAATAATAATAGCAATTTCTTTATTCATGGTGGTTCGTTTTCACTGTACTTCTCAATCCGGCAATCCTAAATTGAGCTCAGGTTGTGGTGCAGGCTGGAGAGCAGCTGCAATGAATCACTGCAATGAATCACTCTGACCAGGAGGTCATGAGTTCGAGGCCCGCTCGGAGCCTATGTTTGTCTGTCTTTGTTCTATGTTAAAAGGCATTGAATGTTTGCCTATATGTGTAATGTGATCCGCCCTGAGTCCCTTTCGGGGTGAGAAGGGCGGAATATAAATGCTGTAAATAAAATAAATAAACAAACAAATAAATAAATAAATATGAGGGTTGAATGAAAAGTAATGCCTCCACCTTCGTAACTCCTCAACAGATGGAAGTACTGGTATGCAGCAGGTACTGGCTTGTTCAGTAGACTCTCCTCTATAGATCCATTTGGCAGGAAGCCTTAGCATTGAACAGTTGTGTTGTTAAGGTGCAAAATATGGAACTCTGCACAGACAGTTGGTCAATGCGACTTAAGCAATGTGCAGTCACTGAATACTCGACAGCAGAAGGTGTCACCCCAAAGTAGATTCATCAGAGAATGCAAGCTGTTTATGGTAATTGTGTTGATGTGAATACTGTGCGTCGTTGGGCGAGTAAGTTTAAAGATGTTGAGGTGGGAGCATCTGACTTGCGTGACAAACAAAGAGTTGGACGTCCTGTGACAGCAACCACTAAGTTTCACAAGCAAAAGGTTGACAGATTGATTCAGGATGCTCATCGTATCACTCAGAGAGAAATTTCAAGCATAATCAGCATTTCACAAGAACGTGTGGGTCACATTATTGCTTTGCTTGGCTGTCGGAAGATCGGTGCACGATGGGCACTGTGAGACGCTGGTTGCGGAAACAGAGTGTCGACTTCTTCTGTGATGGCTTCAGAAAACTTGTTCATCGTTGGCAGAAATGTATCCAATGGTCTGGTTATTATGTGGAAAAGTGAACAGTGGTAGTTAAAGAGCACATTCTAAGGATTATTTTTGCGTTTGATTTATTAAAATATTCTCATCCAAACCTAAGTAATGAAGGTGGAGGCATTACTTTTCATTCAACCCTCGTAAATCACCAAGCACCAGTTCTCTGGTGGCAGGCAATTACCTACCTTCTAGCATTTGCATGGTAAACCAATGCATCAATTTTTTTTCAGATGCAACTAGCTGGTCATTTCTATGTCAAGTGTAGCAGCCACTTTACTCTGTGTCTTAGTCTCTCTCTCTCTCTCTCTCTCTCTCTCTCTCTCTCTCTCTCTCTCTCTCTCTCTCTCTCTCTATATATATATATATATATATATATATATATATATATAGTATATTACAATATTTGTTACAGGAAACCCCTTAATGAACAGAGACTTTTGCATTTCTCCTCCAACATTTCCAGTTTTATAACAAGGAGGAGAAACTCTTTGACAAATGAGCAAGGTCTCTCCCCCTTGTAATTCCTGATATTACAAAATATTATGTGTGCAAAAAAGGAAATATGTCACAAAGTAACAAAGTAAACGGTTTCTCACATCCTCAAATACTTCAACTCTCACTATTCCTTGCCCAATAAAATGCTATAAACATCATGGGGTTACCATAAATTGGCAGGTGACTTGAAGACACACACACACCATATACTTGCACAGCATGGGATGGAAGAATGTCAAAGTTCTTTGGGAGCTGAATAAAGCAGTAAGACAGCAGTGGCAAGAAAAACATCAGCTTGTTTTTTCTAATCTACCCGGTTGGTAGGGTTCATTTTTAATAATATGAACTACTAGAAGAGAAATGGCAGATCCACCCAAATATGTATATGAGCACTCAGCTTGTGGGCCTGATGGGCCAGGCATGCATATTCATCACTCGGCAATTTGCATGTGTGAATGAGAGGTCACAGATCAAACACCACACAGAGAGAACTCAAAAGCTATGCATGCATTCAGCTGTCTTTCATCGAGTAATGAGTAATCGAGTGAAATAAAGCAGGGTAGTATGGGCAAGGCTGAAGTTCACTGGCAGAACACATGCATAGCATGTGGAATGTCCTGGGTTCAATCTCTTGCCTCTTCGTCGACTTAGTTATGAATTTATTTACGCACACAATTCCTCCAGCCACAGACAAGATAGCCCGCGTTGAAGGAGGATGGATGCTGCACTCTCTCTGATTTAGAGAGAAATATACCTCCCAAGCATCAGAATGAAACTTGCATTAGCCTTCAGCATTGGTTCTGACTCAGGCATGGGCAAACTTTGGTCCTCCAGGTGTTTTGGACTTCAACTCCCACAATTCCTAACAGCCTACCGGCTGTTAGGAATTGTGGGAGTTGAAGTCCAAAACACCCGGAGGACTAAAGTTTGCCCATGCCTGTTCTAATTAGTTTTTACGTGTAGTGCTATGTTAGAAGTTAACATTTTGTGTTATGTAATTCAAATTATAATTATGATTGCACTAATTGAATGCTAAAGTCAAGATATCCCATGTCTTTGTATTTCCAATTGCTACGCATAGCTTTGAGAGCTGGATGGCGAAGAATGATGATGGGAAGAAAATCAATTCATTTGAAATGTGTGCTGGAGCAAACTTCTATGGATACCTTGGACAGCCATAAAGACCAACCAACAGGTCCTTGAGTAAATCAAAGCTAAACCCTCCCTAGCAGTCAAGATGATTGAACTGAAATTGTTGTATTATGGATATATCAGGATAACAGATGAAGAAGGTCGAAGATCATATGGAAAGAAAAAGGCCACCTTCTATAGATGGGTGGATTCAACCATGAAGCCATGGCCTTGAGGTTGCAAGATCTACTTGGGTTGTTGATAACAGAGTGGTCTCTCGTTCATATAGTTCCCATAGGTTGGTTGTCTTGGTGGAAATTATCAACAAATCGCAACAATGATTTCAAATATAAAACATTAAATGTCCAACAAAAATCACAAATAAAAATAAGCTGTAGGTAAAATTATAGGCAGACCAATCAAATTCTGTTAAAATCAGCCTGGAAGGTCTTTTTCAGAAAGATTGGAACAGGAATCAAATACCACATCCCATCAGAGAGTCCCACCAAAATGGGGCCACCGCTGAAATTAAACATAATAAACGTAATAAACATAATATCAATTGTAATAGTAATTGATCTTTCTCTCCTCTGCCTGGGGCACCATCTGATGGCTCTTAATGACATACCCATGATTAGGACATCATGAATTGCATGACTGGAAAATAATTGCTATCTAATATCCTGGTGGTGGCACAGTGTGTTAAAGCGCTGAGCTGCTGAACTTGCAGACCGAAAGGTGCCAGGTTCAAATCCCGGGAGCGGAGTGAGCGCCCGCTGTTAGCCCCAGCTCCTGCCAACCTAGCAGTTCGAAAACAAGCAAATGTGAGTAGATCAATAGGTACTGCTCCGGCAGGAAGGTAACGGGGCTCCATACAGTCATGCCGGCCACATGACCTTGGAGGTGTCTACAGACAATGGCGGTTCTTCGGCTTAGAAATGGAGATGAGCACCAACCCCCAGAGTCGGTCACGACTGGACTTAACGTCAGGGGAAAACCTTTACCTCTAATATCCTGGAATGAAACCTAACAATAGGGAACTTGTGGCCCTCCAGATTTGGACTACATTTGCCATCTTCCCTAGTCCGAAAAACCAATGTTGAAGGATGATGGAAGCTGCAATCGGAGCTCTAGAAGCCTACATATTTCCATCTATGGCAGTGATTCTCAACCTGTGGGTCCCCAGGTGTTTTGGCCTACAAGTCCCAGAAATCCCAGCCAGTTTACCAGCTGTTGGGATTTCTGGGAGTTGAAGACTGGAAACATCTGGGGACCATAGGTTGAGCACCACTGATCTATGGTATAGACCAGAGCTCAGAAATGTTACTGTTTTGAATATAATCCCCCCAAAACCAGAACCAGCATGACAAAATAGGTAATAATAATCTAATATATCCTTATCTGATCATCCATAACTTCTTATATTCCTATATATAAATCTTATATCCTTTTATATATACATCAGCCCTTGATAACTTTAAATAATTCACTTTGCTCACACTAGCCTAGCTGGTTTTATTTGCCCATAGCATAATATCCATTGCAAAACTTCTGTATATTAGATGCCAGTTGCATGTTCAGTGCCCAGCACTATCAGTGAGCTGAATTGAGGAAACAGAAAGTTTTGTCTGTCACCCTTTCACATGTTCACATCTTCCTTCCAAACTGTTGAACACTGGGAAATGTGAAGCAAATCCAGCAAACTGGGTTACAGCGTTTATGCACACAGGGCACGGCTGAGGATGAGTAAAGCAGACCAATGGTTGGTTACCACTCTGCATATCAAAGGGATGCATAAATGTAACCAAAGACTATTTCTCACCCACAAAACTCAGGGATACAGTTGCAGAAATGCAAAGCCCAAACTGCAAGAAAAGTAGAGTGGTGTTTTCACACAGTATGTTTTGCTGAGCATAATGGACCATTACAACACTAATTGAAACCACAGTGAAAACCAAACAGAGAACCAGTGGCAGACACAGGATTACTGAAATGAAAGCCAAACATGGACTAGGTGGCTCACAGCACCCCACTCAATACACCAGACCACACTTTTTCTTTCCTAGCTAGGTCTTATTTCATGCACCTTCGTTTGTTTCTCTGTGCCGTGGGAGCTGAAATTGCTTTGGGAAGCTGAATAATTATTTTTTTAAGGGAGAGTCAAAAGGGAGTAGCAGCATAACATTGTTTTGGCTGGGGGCCACATAAAGAGCCTTGAGGTGAAGGCGACTCACCTGGGAGCCAAAGGGTGAAGAGCTCTCCCCAGCTGCAGCTCCAGGCAAAACCAGCTGGAAGGCAAGGATTCCTGCTAACCGAAGCAGCAAAACAGACTTTCATGTGAAAAGAAGAATGACTGATTGAGGAAAGAGGCCACAAAAACTGGAGCAGACATCCCTGGGCATTGCATTGAACTGCAATACCCAGCGTCCCCAGCTTAGCAAGTTGCAACATGCTCTGTGTGCATCATGTCTCAGCTTCAGTCCCACTGGCTCTGGCAGCCAAAGCCTCTTGTCGGACCCCACAAAAAGCTTTTACCAGTCATAACAGATTTTTCATGGGCTCGAGAAACCACATATTTAACTACATCAGATACTAATATTAATTCTGCAATAATAACCCAAACACATAAAAGCACTTGGAAGCAGTCAAAGACGGCAGCATGCCACTTGCAGAAAGGATATGTGTGCCAATTATTTAGACAAGATAGAAGAGAAATAGGAGACTTGAACAGGAGTCTGTAATAATGCCATTTAATAGATCTTAAGACTCTCATTCTGCACATCCTTTTGAAAAGTTAATCCTTCCTAATGCATATTTTGGAGATACTATGATCTGGCAAACAACAGAAGATGTTGCTAATGGGATGCCTCATGACTTATTACTGATTTACATATGTATTTATTTATAAAAGCAGCCCACAAAATACTGATATGGGTATTGGTCTTTGCCAAGACCGCTGCAGAAATAGGACTTCCAAATCTCATGGAAACTCATTTTGCCAAAAGTTGCTGCCATAGGAAAGATGCTCTTGAGCAATCTAATATTTAACAATTCCAGCTGCCTTTAATTTCTAAGACATATTTTTCTTACTCATTTCATCTGAAATATTCCTGCCCAGACTCCCCTTTATCCAATTGTGTGCCAAGACTCTGCCAAAATACAGTGCTAAGCAGATATTGTGCATGTGCATTTTGAAGTTTATTTTTAACCACACCTATGTTTTCCAAATGCAAGATAATAACAAAAAAGTTTGCTTGCAAAACATTATGGGGAAAACCCTTTATAAATAAATGCCTTCTTAGAAAGCCCTTCTCTGCAATACCATGATAAAGCTAAGGGTTTATTCTATGACAGACAGATATATGTGCAGATATAGAAGAAGATAAGGAATAAAGCATCTGATATACTGTTTTTAAATTGCCTGTGCTTCAGCACAGCGTGAATTTCAAGAAAGTGAACATTTGGCTTCTTCTTTAAACTTTTCCTCTTTTCCCTTTCCCATTTTTCTGTTTCCAATGAAGGATGATTTAATCTTAGTAGATATGATGCCTTTACATTTTGTATATCTCAGCCATAAAACCGTTTCCTGCCGGTGAAATGTTTAGTTATTTTGGACAGAATTCTGTTTGCCTCAGATCAGAACATAGTCTCAGGCGAGATCATAAACAATGCTTTGCCCAGAACCACGGCCAGTTTTACATTACTGAAAACTAAAAAAAAAAACCCAAACAGAAACACAATTGAAAACAAAACACTGACATAGTGATGCAGGCTCTGGCTTAGCAGTAGTTTCCACCCTCCCTATTTATTTCTCACATACGCACACCACAATAAATTCTTAAGCCAGGACTGTTATCGCACTATTGCACTGTCTCTGCTGACTTTTCACCTTGGCGCTGCCAAGTGCCTCCGGAGTTTGAACACACCTTCCTGATTTAATCGAGACAGATTAATCCCGAGAGCAAACACTCCTTGGGAAATCGAGGATGCAGAAAAATTGCATTAAGGTAAACAGCTGCACCAGTGCATATATATACCTGTGGCATGACCCAGTAAGCAAAGTTAAGCCAAGCGACAGTCTTGAATGCCAAGCTAAAAATAATAAAGCTTTCTGAGATAATCTATATTGCTCACCACAAACCAAAATTGCATATTTGGTGTATTTCAGCTGTGCTTTATCTACCTTGTGGAGGAAAGCACAGCTGGCCTCTAAACTGGCATTTTAGTTACATAACTTTTTAGCCTCTGGATCTCCTCTAGCTGAGTCCTTTGCGAGGTGGACCCTCGGCACACATGCCCATCTAACCACAACTCTGACAATATGTTCCTCCTACCTCTTTTCCTCCTAAATCCTCCCTTCGTGGCTTCTGCTCGTCTTCGACAGCTTCGCCTTCCCTGGAATTTCTATAAGGAGCAGCTGGCGTCTCTGGGTTAATCCATGAGCTGGTGGTTTAGCAATCCCATGAGTCTGTTAATTAGTTTAATCGCTCGCTGGCACCCAGGATGAGAGGCTACTTGAACACCCGGGGAGGTCCATCCAGCTGCTGCTGCGTCCGCCTCTGCCCAAAAAGCCTCCTCCTCCTCCTCCTCTCTTGGTTTTTCTTCTTCTTCTCTCCAATGGACTTGTTTACTCTTTTTTAGAAAGCAAAGCAATGCCTTCTGGAGCTGCTCTGTTACCCGAGTTTCCAGAAGGCTGGGCGAGAGAGCGCTGCGCTCCCCTCCTCCTGGCTGCCTCTGGCGAGAGGAGCATGAATAGATTTCAGCGCATTCCTGATGCTGCTCTGTCAGTTGCAATGTGCTCAGCTGTCAAAGCTGGCCCCCATCATAGCAAAGAGAGAGGGAGGGAGAAAGGGAAAAAAAAGGAGGAGGCGTTGGGCAAAGAGATGAGAGGTTTTGGCTTAGTTAGACAGGTGAATCTAATTTTTGGGGAAGAGGCTGGGGAAGGACCACGTTACGCAAACTAACCAGAGAGAGAGAAAGCAGAAAAGGACCTCCATTCCACAGTTAAGTAGAGAAACCCTCTGCCCTATAAATATGAGGATCAACAGCAATCTCTCTCTTGTCTAGCCACTATTTTAGAACTGATCCACTCTCTTCCCCGTGGCTCCAACTTCATTTCCTAAAACCAACCCAAGGTACAGAATTAGCAAAGCAGTTGGGACAGCACTTAAATTGTCATGGCTTAATGCTGTCAAGGAGCCACTGATGGCACAGCGAGTTAAACTGCTAAACTGCTGAACTGTGGTTTGAATCCAGGGAGCGGGGTGAGCTCCCACTGTTAGCCCCAGCTTCTGCCAACCTAGCAGTTCAAAAACTTGCAAATGTGAGTAGATCAATAGTATTGCTCTGCCTTAGAGGTGTCTACAGACAATGCTGGCACTTTGGCTTAGAAATGGAGATGAGCACCAACTTCCAGCGTCGGACACAACAAGACTTAATGTCAGTGGAAAACCTTTACCTCTACATATTGCTGTCAAATCATGGGAGTTGTAGTTCGGTGGCAGAGAAGGCCAAAGATTTTGTAAAACTACAACTACTAAGATTTTATAGTATTGAGCCATGGAAAGTTAATGTGCTGCCAAACTGCATTGATTCTACAGTGTACCTGGGCTGGATTTAGGAACTGAGGTTGGAGCCAGAAGGTAAAGAAAGTGGCCCAGTCCTGAAATTGTGTGGTGTCACACTGCATTAATTCTATAGTGTAAATACAGCCCCACAGATATTAGAAATCTAGACCCTGATAGAAATATACAATGGGATTCAAGGCACCAGATCCCTTCTGATCTTGGAAGCTAAGCAGGGTTAGGCCTATTTAGCATTTGGATGGGAGAATGACAACAAATATCAGGTGCTATATTTCAGAAGAAGGAATTGGAAAAACTTCACTATGCACTTAATGTGGAAGCCATAGGTTCCAGGCAACCTGAAGGCACGTACATGCACAAGCATGAAAAGTCAGTGTTGGTTAGAAGAGTCATAGCAATAACAACAAATATTTCCATCCTCACCAGAAACAGATCTTCAAGATGTTGTCAAAGGCTTTTATGGTCAGAATCACTGGGTTGCTGTGAGTTTTCCGGGCTGTATGGTCATGTTCCAGAAGCATTATCTCTTGACATTTTGCCCACATCTATGGCAAGCCCTCACAACCTCTGAGGATGCCTGCCACAGATGTGAGCAAAATGTCAGGAAATGATGCTTCTGGATGGGAGGCCACTAATAAACACCAGAGGCTATATTTCTGAGGAAGAGACTAGCAAAACCACCTCTGAGTATTCCTTGCCTAAGAAAACCCTATGAAACTCACAGGGTCACTATAAGCTGACATGCGGCTTGAGGGCACATACCTGCACCAATATGATAAGATTAAAGGTTCATAACAAGAACAATTTTTCCCATCTCCACTAGAAACAGACCTTTAAGACATTCAGAAAGGACCCCTCTTTCAATCCCATCACTTTCCCTGGGATTCAAGGAACCAGAACCTGACTGATCTTGGAAGCTAAGCAGGGTCAGCCCTGGCTAGTAATTGGATGAGAGACTCCCAATGAATACCAGGTGAAGTATTTCAGAAGGAAGAACTAGCAAAACCACCTCAGAGTATTCCTTGGAATCCTATTAAAGACACAGAGCGACTATACATCTGGGAGGCACATGCATGCATACTCATAATAAGATTGCCGTAAGTCAGAGTTGGCTTGAAAGATCCTAACAAAAACAACATTTCCTTCTCTACCAGCAAAAGATCTTTAAGACATTCAGAGGGACCTCCCTTTCAATCCCATCACTTTCCTTGGGATTCAAGGAACCAGATCCTGACTGATATTGGAAGCTAAGCAGAGTCAGTCCTGGTTAGTGCTTGGATGGGAGACCACTAAGGAAGACCAGGTGCCATAGGATATATTTTAGAGTAAGGTAAAACCATCTCTGACTATTCCTTGAAACCCTATGAAATTCACAGTCGCCATAAGTTAACTGGCAATTGAGCACATGTACACGATTGTCATAAGACAGAGTTTTCTTGAAAATTCATAAGGAGAACAGTAGTAGCTGCTTGAATATCCTTGTGGAGAAAGAAGGAAAAGGTAAAGGTTTCCCCTGACGTTAAGTCCAGTCGTGTTCGACTCTGGGGGTTGGTGCTCATCTCCATTTCTAAGCCGAAGAGCCAGAGTTGTCCATAGACACCTCCAAGGTCATGTGGCCGGCATGACTGCATGGAGCGCCGTTACCTTCCCGCCGGAGCGGTACCTATTGGCATGTTTTCGAACTGCTAGGTTGGCAGAATCTGGAGCTAACAGCGGCCGCTCACACTGCTCCCGGGATTTGAACCTGGGACCTTTCGGTCTGCAAGTTCAGCAGCTCAGTGCTTTAACACACTTCGCCACCGGGGCTCCATGAAAGCAGGGTATAAATAAATATAATAATAATTCTACCTCTGTCAAGAGCAGATCTCTGGACCTTCAGAAAAGCCCCCTCTTTCAGTCCCACCACCTTTCCTGGGATTTAAGTCACCAGATTCCATCTGACCTCAGATGCTAAGCAGGGTCAGACCTGGATAGCACTTGGATAGGAATCCACCAAGGGATACCAGCTGATGTAGACTGTGTTTCAGAAGAAGGAACTAGCCAAACCTTTGATTCTTTGAAATCCAGGAATGGCCATCCAGAAGTGGAGAAGCGACCGGCAGCACATGAATCCTTAAGCCCCCTTCCCTTCCCCTCCCCTGCTCTGTCCGCCCAACACAAGCATTTCCTCTTCCCTCGCCCTCGGCCCTGCCTTCTCCTCTTGCTGCCTTTGCTGGACTTCAATCCAGCCCCCCTGGCTCGACTCCGGCTCCGTCCAGCCATTAGGAAGCCTGACCTGACTGTGCCTGGAGCAGATGGGGAGGGCTTCCTGTCTTGAATGAAGGGCAAGCCAAGTTGACCAGAAAAGGCAGCCGCTTAAAAACTATATTAGTTAGTTCCAGGCGGTCACATCTGGTCCACTGAAAAACATGAAGAAACCTCCCTGCTCTCTCCAAGGTTATAATGTGTATGCCTCTTTAAGTTCATTATATACAGACAGAGAGACAGAGAGAAAAAACTTGAAGAGAGAAAGGGAGTTCCTTCATGTTTTTCAGTGGATCAGAGGTGACTGACTAAACTGAGCCAAGTTTGCTCAGAGGGAAAAAAAAACCAGCATTTCAAGTTTCTATGTGAACAAGGGGTGCCTCTAGAATTAATGCAGGACACCACCACTTTGGGGTGCAACTACACTGGAGAATGAATGCAGTTTGACACCAGTTTTAACTGCCATGGCTCAATGCTGTGGGATCCTGGTGTTTATGGTTTGGAAAGGCACCCGCACTCTCAGGCAAAGAAAGCTTCAGTCTAGGGGTTAATCCCAATTTTGCAAAGACTTTGGAAAACTGCAATTTCCATGATTCCATAGCACCTTAAAGTGTTTTCAAACTGCATTCATTCTACAGTGCAGATGCATCCCTTAATTGCCATGGTCCGGGCTGTGACGCAGGCTGGTAAACAGCTGCTGCAATAAATCACTCTGACCATGAGGTCATGAGTTCGAGGCCAGCCCATGGCGGGGTGAGCACCCGTCAATTAAAAATAAAATATAGCCCCTGCTCGTTGCTGACCTAGCAACCCGAAAGATAGTTGCATCTATCAAGTAGGAAATAAGGTACCACTTATAAAAGTGGGGAGGCAAGTTTAACTAATTTACGACCTGGAATGAGGAAGTGCCATCAGAGTGGATGATGAAGCAGCTGCTCCCCCTGTGGCCAGAATCGAACATCCCCTCAGGAAAAGGTTAAATTGCCTCTGCGTCTGTCTGTCTGTTGTCTCTGTCTCGGTTCGATGTGTTTATGGGCATTGAATGTTTGCCCTATATGTACATAATGTGATCCGCCCTGAGTCCCCTTTGGGGTGAGAAGGGCGGAATATAAATACTGTAAATAAATAAATAAATAAATAATGGTCAGTGCTATGGAATCCTGGGAGTTTTAGTATTATAAGGTCTTTAGCCTTTCTCTGCTAAAAAGTGCTTGAGACTCACCAAATTACAGATCCCAGGGTTCCATAGCATTGCACCATGGCAGTTAAAAGTGGCATCAAATTGCATTCATTCTACAGTGTAGGTGTACCCAAGGGCAGGAAAAAGTCAGCCCCATGTATTTCCATAACATTAAGCCATGACAGTTAAAATGGTGTCCAACTGAGTTAATTCTACAATGTATACGCACCCTGGAGGGCCTTGGCCAAGTCATACTAATATGACTCGCCCAAGGCCGCCCAGCAAGTTTCCATGAGTTTTGTTGCCTGGATATATGACACTAAACTGGAGCAGGAATAAACTCTTAGTGGACTGAGCGCAGGCCTGGGTTACAGACAAACACACTCAATCCCACCAATCAAAGCCCAGTTTAGGGCCTATAAAAATGTCACGGAGAAACGAGGCGCCAATAATCCCTTCTCCTTAATGCCTATCATTCCCGTAAGAGTCTTCCCTAGGGAGAAAGAAATGATAGGAAAGATCTGCCAGCTCCAAGACAAGATATGGGTTTGTCTACAGCTGTGGCTAATTCAAACCCAGATTTATAGCCAGGGCGTTTTGTATAAGTGGACCAAAGATCATAGAGAATGTATGTGTGTGACAGAGAATGGGGTATAACTGAACAGAGATTATTAAATTTGTTGAAGTTACATACTGTGTCCAGTCCTACATTTAAGCAGGAGTCATGTAGCCTTCCAGACATTGTTGGACTGCATCTCTCAATGTTCCTCATTATCTATGGTACCTAGAGTAGCTGGGACTTGCTGTGCAACAATATCTGGCCAAAAAACTCCATGATGAGATTTATTTATTTATTATTTATTTATTTACAGCATTTATATTCCGCCCTTCTCACCCTGAAGGGGATTCAGAGCGGATCACATTACACATATAGGCAAACATTCAATGCCTTTTAACATAGAACAAAGACAAGACAAACATAGGCTCCGAGCGAGCCTCGAACTCATGACCTCCTGGTCAGAGTGATTCATTGCAGCTGGTTGCAGCTGGCTTGCTCTCCCGCCTGCGCCACAGCCCGGGCCTTGGGATCGGCATAAATTGGGAATGGCTTGAAGACACAACAGCAACAATAACAGCAGCAGAAGCAGCAAACAGGATCCTTCCAAAATCTCAACAATAGTTGGCAAAGATTAAATAACATAGCATGCTAACTATGTGAGGTCTCTTTCATAACACATAATAACATCATTTTAATTGCCATGAGTACAGCCTGTGGAATGCTGGGATTTGCAGTTTCATTAGTTATTTCAAAATCTCTGGCAAAAAGGGTCTCACCAAACTACAAATTGCTGGATTTCATAGGAGGCAATAAAGGCAATTAACAGTAGTGTCAGGCCCCTTCTACACTGCCATATAAAATCCAGATTATCTCATTTGAACTGGATTATAGGTCAGTGTAAACTCATGGCGCAGGCTGTTGAGCAACCAGCTGCAGCCAGCTGCAAAGGATCACTCTGACCAGGAGGTCATGAGTTCGAGGCCAGCTCGGAGCCCCGTGTTTGTCTTGTCTTTGTTCTATGTTAAGGCATTGAATGTTTGCCTTATATGTGTAATGTGATCCGCCCTGAGTCCCCTTCGGGGTGAGAAGGGCGAAATATAAAAACTGTAAATAAATAAATATAATCCAGTTCAAAGCAGATAATGTGGATTTGATAATATAGATTATATGATAGTGTAGAAGTGGCCTCAATGTGCTATGAATGTGAAAGAGACCAATAGCCAGATAATATTGGATATCTTGTTGTTGTGTGCCTTCAGGTCATTACCAACCTATGGTGACTTTATTATGGAGTTTTTAGGCTGAGAGTATGTGAATCGATCAAGGACAGACCAATGCCCAGATACTATTGGCTATGTTGCTGCTGTGTGCCATCATGTCTTAACCACCGTCTCCAGAGTCGTAGCCCTATGCGCAAAACCAGTAGTATCAAATATTACCAGACATCAACAACTATCTCCTATCGAATACAAATAGCCAAGTAGTTTGGGATTTCTAATTGGCTTTTCCAAATGTTTGCATACCTGTCATTCAAATCAGCAGAGAAGAAATTTCAGGAGAGCTGGAAGGGAGAGATGCTTCCACTTCAGAGCCGCTCATGCAAACTCTCTTGACACATGGAGATATGTTATGCTCTTAACCCCATCATTATTTAAACATGGAAATGGAGTGCAAGAAACCTGCTCACTTGCATCGGTCCTGAAAGAGCACTACATTTCATTTCTCATTTAAAAGAGTCCCTTGATAGCCTTATGGAACACAGAAATATAATTCCTTAAAAATATAAAAACAGCATGTGTCTTGGGAGTGAAAGGGGAAGGGAAATGTACAAAACATTCCCACGGTGCGGCATAAATAATGCATTATTGTGTGTGCATTCTTTGAAAGATCTGGTGCCAATAAAGGCTGAAAGGAAACAGGCACAACAGCAACACTGCTATACTTATCTGGATCTCCTGCATCTGGAACTCACTACTATACAAAGTGCATGACTCATGTGCCTCAATGGAGAGAAACCATTGCACAGGCCCAGATAGATCACTGGCATTTCCCTTCAAAATAATCTCAGTCAATAAAACTGGGAAGGATCCCAAAGACTTGAAACCCAAGGCCATAGGTAGAAAATGTCAATTTTGGACTACAGCTCCCATAACCCACTGATCACCAACCATGCTGGTTAGGGAAGTCTAGAAGCTGTAGACCAGGCATGGGCAAACTTTGGCCCTCCAGGTGTTTTGGACTTCAACTCCCACAATTCCTAACAGCCGGTAGGCTGTTAGGAATTGTGGGAGTTGAAGTCCAAAACACCTGGAGGGCCAAAGTTTGCCCACGCCTGTTGTAGACCTTAAAATAGCATTTTCACAGTTCAGCTCCCTAGAGAGATCTTTTCCTACTGTTCGTTAAAATCGTGGAGTAATAATCCGCAAGCATTTCTCTGTTTAAATAACTTGCTGATCAGGTATATCACAATTAACAAAGTAGATGCATTCCTAGACATTATCTCTTTGACAAAAAAAAAAAAAAACCTGGCATGGCAGAAATAGCATAGAAAGAATAGTGTTGCGTTCCTACACAGCAAAAAAGAAGAGCAACTAAACATGTTAAAGCCATTTTTTTAATCCAACACAAATGACATGCGCACGTGAAATGAAGCAACCAGGTTTGGTCAGCCTTGCATAAATAAACAAAAACATGTTGAACCTTCTAAAGACCATTTGGAAACTTGTTCCAAAATGCATCCAAGGATAATCTTTTTAAATTCTTTCACTGTCTTTTACTTTCCTTTGGATTTTCAGTTTGATAGTCAAATATAGTGCCGTGGGTTTGTTTTTTAATGTGCTAGAGTATTTGGAGTTTGGTGAGACACTAGTACTCTTTGGCAGAGGATAAAAACCTTGCAAAACTAAAGCTCTCATGATTCCATAGTACTGAGCTATGACAATTCAAGTGGTACCAACCTGCATTATTTCTACAGTGTAGATCAGGGGTCCCCAAACTAAGGCCCGGGGGCCGGATGCGGCCCTCCAAGGTCATTTACCTGGCCCCGCCCTCATTTATAATATAATATTTTTATATCAGTTTTAATAATATAATATATTATACATACATATGATATTGATAATATTATCATGTTATACAATGTAATACTAATAATAATACCATATAATAATATTAATTACATGTTATATATTACATATAATATTACAGTATAGTGGTATAGTTCAATATAGTAATATATAATGCTAATATTGTGCTATGCTAATAATATAATATATTGTATGTACATACAGCTGCTCTGAGTTCCCTTCGGGGTGAGAAGGGTGGGATATAAATGTAGTAAATAAATGTAGTAAATGAATAAATAAATAATTTTAGACTTAGGCTCGCCCACTTGACTTGAAGGCACACAACAACAACAACAACAACAACAACAACAACAATCCTAATTAACTTGACTATCTCATTGGCCTGATAGGTTTATGTTGGTTAAAATTGTTTTCATTTTAAAATATTTTATTGTTCTTTCATTGTTGTTGTTGTTTTGCACTACAAATAAGACATGTGCAGTGTGCATTGGGATTTGTTCATATTTCTTTTTCAAATGATAATTTGGCCCCTCAACAATCTGAAGAATTGTGGACTGGCCCTCTGCTTAAAAAGTTTGAGGACCCCTGGTGTTGATGCACCCTTTGTTAGCTAAGGTTTGCATTTCCCTAAGGAACAGAGGCTGGTGTGCATGGCTCCTCCTGCCTCCTTTATCATCAAAACAATCCTGACAGAGGGGTCTAATTCAGAAAGTGTGACTGGGTCAAATTTATCCATTGCATTTCAGAATCAATTGGGAACTAGAGTCTGGATCTCCCAAATCCAATCTATCACTCTGGCCACTACACAATAAACATTGGGCCCTCAGTATCTTCTGAGGTATGATTACCAAAATCCATGGACTCTAGACTACTTGGATGTTCAAGTTCCATTATATAGAGTAGCATAGTAAAATGGCATCTCTTATATCGAATGGGAATAAACTCAAACACGTGCTGAGAGAGTATCTGTGAAAAGATGGAAGGCTAAAGCAGCGGACGCCTACACACCAGCATTTCTGAATGTTTCCAAGTCATAGTTGGCTGAATCTGTGGATGCAGAACCCTTTTACCTATATAAAGGTGCACATGGAGAACCATCACAGTGTAATAGTTTCAACATGGAATTACAACTCTGGAGACTAGGACTTAGTACTGTTCCACTTTCCAGGTGGAGGCTTCTAGGGGATGCTAGAGAGAGAAGGAGAGTCAATTTTACGGGGTGGGAGTTGAAGGAGGAGAACCAGTTTCCCCATTTTTGCTGGTTGTGCTTCCTCCTCCCCCCCCCTCCCGATATATTAAATGAGGGTTGTTTCTAAAGACGGGGACATAAGCAGGGGAATAACAGGAACACAAGAGAAATAGTTTTACTCCTTCAACCCACTCTCCACTCCCATAAAATGGACTATCCATCCCTCTCTAGCACCCCCTAGCATTCTCCGCCCAGATAATGGAAATATCCAGGACTCAAATTTCCATGCAACCATGAAGCCCACATGATGACCTTGAAAAAGTGACATACTCTCAGCCTCAGAAGAGAGCAATGGCGAACCCGATCTGAACAAATCTTGCTGAGAAAATCTTGTGACAAGCTCATCTTAGGGCCTCCATAGGTCAGGAATTACGTGAAGGTACACAACAATAACAACAACAACCTAACATATAGTTTGTGGCTAAAGACAGCATGGTTTAGTGATTTCAGTGTTGCACTAGAAGTTGGAAAGACCAAGATTCAAATTCACATGCAGCTATGGAAGGCCACTAGGGGAGATTACATACATTCATTCAGCCTCAGAAGAACATAACGGCAAACTTCCTCTGAACAAATCTCAAGAAGAAAACCATAGGATAGGATCACCATAAATTGGATAACCATAAGTTGAAGGCAACCTGAACCACAAAGCATAACACACAAACCTATCCTTTGTGCCCATACTTTTTATGATAACTTAGAGCTAGGAAGTGTTTATCTACTGATGCAAACAATTTTGAATGGCTTGTAAACAAATGAGATGTTAGGAAATTGTTAGTCTAGGGATGAGTAACATTCCTGCCTCCAGATGATTTAGCTCAAAGCTTCTCAAACTTTTGTCCTCACAATGTTTTGCACCTCAACTTCCAGAAGCCCCAACAGGCAGAAATCTTGAGTTTGAAGAACCCTTTGTCTACATTTTCCACAGCACCTTGATGGTTATGCTGGATGGGCCAGTTGAGAGTTGCACCAAAGACCTCTAGAAGATTCCCACCCACTGTATGTGAACATAACTGCATAACACATCATTCCCACAGAGAATGGAATCCAAACTATGTAAAATGGGTGTCATTATTCAAATATTGCAAAAGGGTCTCTTGAAATATCTAGCTGCTTAAAATTCTTGTTACTTTTTCAAAGTGATCCCCTTGTTTCTTCACTGCTCAGTATTGTCTGTGTAACTGAAAATGTTAATTTTTTTAGTCTTATTGACAATTGTGAATTGCGTGTTTTGCTCCATTGTCTGGTGCAAAGATTAGCACTGCAGAAAGTAACCTAAGGACAATTATACTCCACAGAGACGGATTTCAACACAAAAACTATTTTTAACTCTGGCTCTGTTCAATGTTAGGAGTAACAGAAGAAGGACATATAACCAGAGGCAGCACTGTTATCAAAAGGTTATGTGGGTTTCTGTCTTCATAAAAAATAGTAATAGTAATTTGAGCCTTTCAGGAAAATATCCTCTGACCACACACATCGCTCTAATCCCTTGTTTTTTCAACACTAAACATTGTTTTGAATTAGTTTCTACTGCAAGAATCACATGTCCCTCTAACTGCAACACACAAAAGTGCTCAGAATTGGCTTTGCAGGTTAAAGATGATGGGAGCTGCAGTTGAATAACATCTGCAGGTCTGCACGATTTCTATCCCTGGCTGGTACAGTTCAGTACTTACACGTGTTTATCCTTTCCTCCAACTCTACCAACTTGGCAGAGACAGATGTGATTAATCCTCAGATGTCCCACTTTTCAGCTGCTTTTAAAATGTCCCACTCCCTCCATTTTCTTCCTTTGTCCTCAGCTTACTTCAATGGCTCCTACTTTTCTCCTTTTTCCACATCTTACTTCAATTGCCGCAAACTGAATTCAAAGTGCAAAAGTAGTTTGCTCTCAATTAACTCAGCAGGTGAGAGAAGACAGGAAGAGGCAAAAGCAAATAAAAACTGTTGTACCGTCTCCTAGTTTGTGTGTTCCTTCTTTTACTAAATTTTGCCATTTTGACAACACTTTGAAGTTGCTTGGCCATATGTGTCCTGATTTTCATCTGTGAAATATTGAAGGGTATGGTTTATTTCCTTTATCTTTCTCTCCAGCGGGTCTTTGATCACAGGTGGTAAGACAACTTGTTAGAAAAGCCTTCCTACCACACTTTGTAGTATTCTTTTTATCTCTCAGATGATCCCATCACACAAGTGGGCACCCTATCATGGTTTCCAGTATTTTTCAAAGCAGAACTAGTAAAGAGATCGTCTCAAAAAAGGTAGATAATGGAGAATGCCAAAGCAGCCAATTGGACATATCTCCATTGCCCACCATCCCCCTCTGATAAGGCAGCCTATCTAAACTAGGCAGATGCAATGGAGAATGCTTTCCTCTATCCCTATTCATCATCATCATCATCATCATCATCATTTAATTACTTATTAATCGCCCTCCATCCACAATGCCCTAGGCGATTTACAAGACAAAATTGTAAAGGATAAAAATACATACATACAAATATTGATAAAATTAACATAGATTAAAAGCTCTAGTAAAGAGCCAGGTCTTGAGTGCTAGGGTGAAAGGCCCTAACTCACGCATGGCTCTCATGTAGGGCGGCAAGGCATTCCATAAGGCAGGGGCAGAAATAGAAAAAGCTCTGCGCCTGGTCCTTTCCAAGTGCACTTCTCTAGGACCTGGTACATAAAGTAAGTCTCGTTGGGATGGTCGTTGCGACCTCCGATTTTATTGAAAATAAAGTTTGCCTAGCAGTCCAGCTGGCTCCCGTATGCAGATGCGGGGTGCCACTTTGTCCTTCATCTCAGGCAACAAAGCACCTTGGCATTGATTCATCTGGGATTATAGCCTTCCAGACAAGCATGCCAAAACACAACCTCTGAGGATGCCTGCCATAGATGTGGGCGAAACGTCAGGAGAGAATACTTCTGGAACATGCCCGAAAGACATACAACAACCCTGTGATCCCGGCCATGAAAGCCTTCCACAACACATGCCAAAACTGCTCTGCTCTGCTCCAGGTCTCTCTGTTGTTTGAAACAAGGAAAACAAGGATGGGCCTTTGTAATCTGTTACCTAAAGTAAAGAAGGAGATGGCAGCTCTTCCCACACCATGTATCATCAGACTGGCAGCTGAATCTCTCTTTCAGCAATGGAGAATGACAATATCTTGCCTTGCTCTTGAACATCACAAGCTCGCTTAAGAGGTGTAGGTCAGTTTGCATGGGATATAGAACTCTATCTTCGAGCACTTTGCTAGTATTTGCTAGTACAGTAGAGTCTCACATATCCAACATTCGCTTATCCAACGTTCTGGATTATCCAACGTATTTTTGTAGTCAATGTTTTCAAAACATCGTGATATTTTGGTGCTAAATTTGTAAATACAGTAATTACTGCGGAGCATTACTGCATATTGAACTACTTTTTCTGTCAAATTTGTTGTATAACATGATGTTTTGGTGCTTAATTTGTAAAATCATAACCTAATTTGATGTTTAATAGGCTTCTCCTTAATCTCTTCTTATTATCCAACACATTCACTTATCCAATGTTCTGCTGGCCCGTTTATGTTGGATAAGTGAGACTCTGCTGTATTTTTTATATTTGCCACTTGAAATAGCTGCTTCGTTGTGCCTAATGGTATTGCTTACCTGGAAAACCAATGTTATCTGGAAACAATTTCTTCTTAGTTTGGGCATTTCTCCCCTTATTGTCTCCTTGTCTTTGAAATTTATATTACTTAAGGAAGTGTTAATGCAGTATAGTAGTTTGAGTGTTAAGGCTTAGAATCTGGAAAACAGGGTTCTAATCCCTGCTCAAACATGGAAACCCACTGAGTGACTGTGGACAAGTCATTCTCAACCTCAGAGGAAGGAAATGACAAACCTCTTCTAAAGGCAAGAGGCCACTATAACTAGAAATCTAATCTAATAATATAAACTTTAAGACAGTGTTTCCTATATATGCTATACTCACAGAACATTCAATGTCCAGACAAGGATTATAGACATTCAAAATACAGTAGAATCTCACTTATCCAAGACTCGCTTATCCAAGTGTCTGGATTATCCAAGCCATTTTTGTAGTCAATGTTTTCAATATATCGTGCTATTTTGGTTCTAAATTCGTAAATACAGTAATTACAACATAACATTACTGCTTTTTCTGTCAAATGTGTTGTAAAACATGATGTTGTGGCGCTTAATTTGTAAAATCATAACCAAATTTGATGTTTAATAGGCTTTTCCTTAATCCCTCCTTATTATCCAAAATATTCGCTTATCCAAGCTTCTGTCAGCCCGTTTAGCTTGGATAAGTGAGACTCTACTGTATACTAAATGCTTCAAAATACACATCTCTAAACCAAAATCTTCCTTACATAGGAAAGACAAGAAATTCCTAAAGCAGAGTCCAGAAAAAATATAATCAATATGTTACAAACACACATACACTCATAGAAAGCACAAGTCTTATACTCAAGGTTTGTGAGTCCAATGACCACCAGAGTTCATGTTCCACTTGGAGGACTGTGTAAATCACAGATTGTTAATCCAAACCTCTATGTCCAAGTTAGTAAATCCTTTTTGAATCCAAAGTTTTAAACAAATCCAAAGTTTGTAACCATCCACAACCGTTTTTGACTGTGACAAGTCTTCCTCAGGTGGTAGTTTGTGAAGTTCAAAACCTCTTCTAAACAAATCTTGCCAAGAAAACCCCATGAGAAGTTCTTCTTAGGGTCTCCATAAGTCAGAAACAACTTGAAGGCAACAACAACAAGAAATCTGGATTGACTTATACATGGCCATATCCAAATCTATAATCCTGGCCCCAAAATGAGCCCTCGACTTATCCATAAGGTTGATTTCTACACGAGTATATGCAGTAGGCAGTAACAAACTGATTTGCTTCACGTTTGCACATTCATTGTAAAGGCACTATGTCTGAAAACAAGTTCAGCAGAATTCAATCATCAATAAAAACTGGGTTTCTTCAGAGGTAGAAAAATACACAAATGCACACTACAGAGGATGCAAACAGAGGAAGCGGGAAATCACAAATCTCTCTGCATGTTCCTGGACTGCAACATCTATCAGCCCTTGACAAACATGGAGGAGGATAGGGATGCTGGGAATTGCAAACCAACACCTGACGTTCCGCATTATTCCAATCTCATCTACAGATATACAGCCATGAAAGCTCACTTGCTGCACTATCTATCGAGGCAGCCTCCATTTTATTTTCCAGAGTTCCCCAACATCTGTCTAAAGTGTGCTATAAGCATGTCACTTATTAATGTTTCAGGAATCCAGTCTTGAATCATATATGAGGGCTTTGCTCCAGGATTCTCCCTTGATGGCTTACTCCAATCAGGGCTCTGGGCATTTTTTCAGATGCTGAATTAATGCAGAAGAAGAGATGCTATCTGCACTTTCTCTCCCCTGGGACTTCCCACATCCCACCCTGCTCCAACTTTACCAGAAGTTGTCCTTTCCCCTTTTTTAATAAGCAAGGACAGAAAACCTGTAATCCGCAGTCACTTATTTATTTTAAAGTCATAAAGGAAAATACCTTTTATGGGAAATTGTAATGCAATTGTTTCTTTGTTCTTTTTCTAACACAAATGTAAATCAATCAAATAAACCGTTTTTGTTTTCGTGTCAAGAGCGACTTGAGAAACTGCAAGTCACTTCTGGTGTGGGAGAATTGGCCATCTGCAAGGATGTTGCCCAGAGGATGCCTAGATGTTTTGATGTTTTTATCATCCTTGTGGGAGGCTTCTTTCATGTCCCCGCATGGAGCTGGAGCTGATAGAGGGAGCTCAGCCGCGCTCTCCCTGGGTGGAATTCGAACCTGGCAGTTTTCAAATCAGCAACCCAACCTTCAAGTCACTAGGCTTTAATCCACTACGCCACTGGGGGCTCCTAAAATAAACCATTGTTACTCTATTAGTAAGCTTCCAGGCAGGCAGTTTCTATAGTTATTATCATTTCTTTGTTGCATATAATCATAGAATTGGAAGAGACCTCATGGGCCATCCAATCCAACCCCCTGCCAAGAAGCAGGAAAATCGCATTCAAAGCAACCCTAACAGATGGTGCTTTGCTCCAGAAGACACTGTGGAGCATTTATCATTTTTAGCCTTGCCTCCCAAATTATCCCATTTTCAACTAAAGTTGGAGCAAAGTTAAATGTAGGTAGCATTACCTGGATTGCCCTTATCTTCTTTCAGTCCATGTTGCACCCCAGGCCTGGAAACCCCTATGATCACAGCACCACACAAGAGCCCAAAGTATAAGCAAACAGTTTATTGTAAAAGCACATAGAAATATATGAAGAAATAAGGAAATAAGGAAAAAAGATCTATAACCCAAAAAAGGGCTAGGAAGAGATGATAACCAGGCAATAATCCAAAGGTCTCATGCAAATCCCAAGGTAATATAGCCAGAAAGTCATAAGCACAGTGTAAGTTCACAAGCAAAGGTATACCTAGTAAAACTTGAGCAAGAATATAAAAATAAGAACATAGAAAACTTCCAAGATACTTAAATCCAAAACCAAGGCTTGACTTGAAACAAAAACCAGGGAACTCAGGCCTAGCTTCTCTCTTGAACGCTATGTTGCCTGAACTAACTCTTAGGTAGACACCCATGAAGTCCTTTCTTTTCCCACAAATTCTCTTCAACCTTCCCATGTAAGCGCTCTGACCTGAGCTGCCTATTTTCTGCTCTAATCTGTAACTGAAGACTTTTGTTGACCTCCATAGCTCCAGGTGTTTTTTCCTTGGAGCCTTCCATATCACTTAAACTCTTCACCCGACTCCTTATCTAATGTTGCAGTTTCTGGCTGCTCTAACTGACCTTGAAGCCCTGCGCTTTCAGCGTCAGGTTTTTCCCAGAGAGAACCTTCATTTCTCTCACTTGATTCTTCCTCATTTTGTGCCCCAGGAAATCTCACAGGAAATCCCACAATTCTCTCTAAACCAGCAGTGAACCCATCAGCCTCAGGCTGTACTAAAACAGTCCATTGCTAAGTCATACCTTCCAATTCTCCCAATTTGGCAGGGAGATTACTCCTCTATTATCCTATTTTTTCAGATGGTTTTTAAATGTTCTCTTCTCACTTTTCCCCATTGTCCTCTGCTTACTTCAACTGCTACAAACTGAGCAATTAACTCTCCATTAGCTCAGAAAACAGGTAAGAGGAAGAGACAGAATCTCGTATACTCAAGCAAAGAAGAATTTCTTGATCTTCCACATGATTTTATGGTCAACTTCTGCTGGAAACTGAACACAGAGTCACACTGGAGGACCTAAGGATTCACAGAGGTGTCCTTTAGTCCATGACCGGAGAAAGTTCACTATACAGTAGGCATGAGCAAACTTCAGCCCTCCAGATGTTTTGGACTTCAACTCTCACAATACTTAACAGCCAGTAGTGGCTGTTAGGAATTGTGGGAGGTGAAGCCCAAAACAACTGGAGGGCCTAAGTTTGCCCATGCCTGCTATAGAGTCACATCAGAGAACCTTGAAAATCTTAGAGAGTACATTTTAATCAAATCAGTGAAAAAGCAAATCTGCAAATGTGGAGGGATGACGGTAAAACAATGAAAGTGCAATAACAAAATTCCAAACTGCCACACAGAATAAACTGTAATACTAAACACAACCAAAATTTACCTAGACAGTTAACGGGACTAAAAACAACATGGCTGCATTAGAAAAAATAGTATAGTCACATAATGTAATTGGAATAAAATAATCTTACTGTTCAAAATAATCTTAAGTCTCTGCTTGGTGCGAAAAGATAGAAATTATAAATTCCGATGGAACACTTCTAAGACAGAATAGAAATATGGAAGTTTTTTGAGTTGGGAGTTGGCTCAACAAAAGCCACCCCTTGGTATTGATGCAATTTGTGACCCATCAAAAGCCTCCAGATTGTGTCTCATTATCTCCCTTTTGAGGATTTTCTCCCTTCTTGGTTCCACTGCTTCACAATAGAGACTCTAAACTTGACACACCAAAATGGATTTTCTCTTTCTCTCTCCCTCTTTTAAACCAAAGAGGATAAAGTTTCATCTAACTGGCTGCCTTTTCCTCTATCCCAGTGATTATTTTTTCATGAAAAAGCAAAACACTCAATATGCAGAGTTTAAGCTCTAGGCTTCTGAGCCACTTGGGCTCTGTGGAATAAACCGGCACAGGCAGAACTTTTATAAATATCACGAGCATCTTTTGTTTGGAAGCCTTTCTTTCAAAACAGAAAACTGGCAGCTTCGGCGTCACTTGGCTTTGAAGTCTGAGCTGACAGAAAAAGCAAAGTGCAGTATCTGGGAGCCAAATTGGAGATGTATGTTGGCTGGAGCAACAAATGTGCAAAAAGGTTTATTTCGTAATGTACGCACAAGAAGCATAAAACGAGACACAGATCAGAGGCCAAAGAAGAGCTTCTTAAAGCTATGGAAAAACACAGTTCAGCTATTCCATTAGGTGGACAGTTTACAAAACTTCTTTTGTTTATATAGTTCCATTGTCTCAAATAAAATTATACTTTCTGTGAAATTTGCTCAAGGGGGATAGCCCGTTGCATTACTTCTTCTGTTACCCCGCTGCCTTTGGTTTTACCCTGTGTACTTTTCAAGTTGATTCCGGCTAATGGTGACCTTAAAAAGTGAACCTATCACAGGGTTTTCTTGCCAAGATTTGATCAGAGGAGGGTTGCTACTACCTTCCTCTCTGTGGCTGAAAGAGGGTAACTTGGCCAAGGTTAAAATTGAAAGAATTCTCTAAAAATTCATATTTTTAAATTCCCTTCAAAAGTAATTTCAAGGTATACATAGGAAGTCATTATTGTCACCTATCACATTCAATTAAATATGTAGTCTCCGACCCCCGATGGCACAGCGTGTTAAAGCGCTGAGCTGCTGAACTTGTGGACTGAAAGGTCACAGGTTCGAATCCAGGGAGCAGAGTGAGCATCTGCTGTTAGTCCCAGCTTCTTCCAACCTAGCAGTTTGAAAACATGCAAATTTGAGTAGATCAATAGGTACTGCTCCAGCAGGAAGGTAACGGCGCTCCATGCAGTCATGCCGGCCACATGACCTTGGAGGTGTCTACGGACAATGCCGGCTCTTCGGCTTAGAAATGGAGTTGAGCACTAACCCCCAGCCGGACAGGACTAGACTTAATGTCAGAGGAAAACCTTTACCTTTACCTTATGTAGTCTCCAGTAATTGTCTAGGTTCCCCAGGTGATCCTATAGTATGCTTCCACCAGAGGTTATCATAGTATCTTGCTAGAGAACACAGCAAGACTCTATGGCTGGATCTACAATGCCAAATAATGCAGTATCAGAATGCAGTTTAGCTGCAATGAACTGAAGTATATGAGTCTATACTGCCCAATAATCCAGTTCAATGTCGTTAGACTGCATTCTGAAACTGCATTACCCTGTTTCCCCTAAAATAAGACATCCCCAGAAAATAAGACTTAGTAGAGGTTTTGCTGAATTGCTAAATATAAGGCCTCCCCTGAAAGTAAGACCTAGCAAAGTTTTTGTTTGAAAGCATGCCCAACGAACAGAACACCAGAGCAAGCAGGATTGGTAAATGTACATACCATAGAGTGTTGTACATGGAACTAAATGGTAGTAACAAGAAATTCTTGATAGGATTCACAGTTTGTCTGGTTATGCTGGTTTGTGATGACACCTACTTACAGTATATAATAAATGATTGTTTTTTGTTCAACAATAAATGTGAATTCTTCATCATGGAAAAATAAGACATCCCCTGAAAATAAGACCTAGAGCATCTTTGGGAGCAAAAATTAATATAAGACACTGTCTTATTTTTGGGGAAACACGGTATATGGCAGTTCAGATCCAGCCTGTAACTTCCAGCAGGAGTCTTTCATTTAAATAAAATTCACATTTATCCATGCTTTCTGGTTTTCAGTATAAATTCAGGAACTTATTTCCTGTGGATATGGGGGTCATATTGTATTCATTAGACCAATAAAGTAATGGTGCTTCCACTACAGTAGTTATGTTACTTTTGGAACAAGGTTTGTTTATATTCTTATTAACCCATTTCCAGAAGTAACTCAGTCGAAACAGTTGCCTTATCTTGCATTATTCCTAAGCTCTGCCAGTCAAGTGCTATGAGGTAGGTTGTGTAGGCGTTAAAATTCAGCTTATTTGAACTGCCTGTATATATGACTTTTAACATTCTGTAGTGAACTATGCTAATTTAAAAGAGCAACAGAATCTAGTTTTCTCCACTTCGCTATTTAACACATAGGTTACTTCACATTGAAAACTCCAGGCTGATTCTGAAGACTTCACCATCAGCACAGCAGCTTGACACCTTGGCATCAATATAAATCTGTTTTATTGTCTCTTTTGCCACAGCTTAAGTAGCAAGTGATTGAATTCCACGGCTCTTTAAATACATTATTCAGTTTTATCAGGATGATGAATTTATGATTCAGAGCTTCCTGCTTTCCTCTGCTTCGGCGCCTGGTTTCATAAATGGAGAATGCCACTCAGCAAGAGGAAACATGTGCCAATAGCTACTTCAGGTGCATTTTCTCAAATTGATAAAACCAGTTCTGGAGTTAGACTATAGACAGAGCTTAGATCAGGTTTATGACAAGTATTCCCACCCTTCTGTTGGAGAAATATCTAGAAGGTTGGATTGAGTTATGCACATGGATAGATGATCTTCAGATCTATGAATAACCAATGTGGCTCCAAATTCACAGTCCTAGTTAATAACATGGTTGTAAACTGCCTTCAAATCAATTTCAATCTATGGCGACACTATGAAGAGAGACCTCCACATCACCTTAAACTCAGCAGTCCTACTGGTTCGGGGCCAAGATATCCTTGATTGAGTCTTTCCATCTGGAATGCGATCTTCCACTTTTCCTACTGTCTTCTATCTTATGCAGCATTATAGTCTTCTCTAATGAGTCATCTCTTCCAATGATATGGCCACAATAGTCACAGTCTGGTCTTCTTGGCTTCTAGGAGATCTCAGGCCTAATTACGGTATATACTTGAGTATAAGCCTAGTTTTTCAGTCCTTTTTTAAGACTGAAAAAGCCCCGCTCGGCTTGTACTCGGGTGAGGGTCTTGGTTGGCTTGTATTTGGGTCAGCTTATACTCAAGAATATATGGTACATTTATTATTTTTCTCTATTATTATTGGTATTATTATATTTATTATTGTACTCTATTGTTGCTACTATTACATTTATTTTACTCTATTTTTATTATTATTATTATTATTATTATTATTATTATTAATACATTTATTATTTCACTCTGATATTATAATTATTATTATTATTATTACATTTATTATTCTACTCTATTTATTATTACATGTATTATTTTCCTGTATTTATTATTATTATTACATGTATTATTTTCCTGTAATTATTATTATTATTATTATTATTATTATTATTATTATTATTATTATTACATGTATTATTTTCCTGTAATTATTATTATTATTATTATTATTATTATTATTATTATTATTACATGTATTATTTTACTCTATTATTATTAAAAGGATACATAAGCACATTTACATTGAAGAAGATGAGAAAAATGATTTAATCAGAGTTAGACAGTCTTATCTTAAATTAGAGATTGATGTAAATATTCAAAAACATTTAACCTACTGATGCCTCAATTAATGTAATTTTTTGGTATCTATTTTTATTTCTGAAATTTCCCACCCTCGGCTTATACTTGAGTCAATGATTTCCCAGGTTTTTTTGTGGTAAAATTAGGTGCCTCGGCTTATATTCGGGTCAGCTTATATTTGAGTATATACGGTAATTCTAGGACTTAACATATTTATTATCTTTTTAGCAGCCCACAGTCCATAGTGCCAAATGAAACCCTCTTCTCCATCACCACGTTTTCTTCTGACTAGCTTTTTTAGCTGCCCAACTTTCACAACCATACGTAAAGATAGGAAAATAATATGGCTTAATATATTACATCAGTAGAGCATCTTCCCAGTGATCTCATACCTATATAGACACACATACCCGCTTTCAAAGCTGATTAATTTAAATGTGCACAGCAACAAAATGAAGTGAGGTTTTGAGAAATTAGCTTGATTGAAAATAAAAATGGTTTCAGAATAAAAATAGGTGGAACAGTAAATATGCACAGTCGCTTAATGGATGAGAGCCGGCATGATATAGCAGTTTGAGCTCAGACTAGGACCCTGGAGACCAGGGTTTAAATCAGTGCTCAGTCAAGGAAACTCACTGTGTGACCTTGAGCAAATCACTCATGCTCAGCCTCAGAGGAAGGCAAAAGGAACCCCCCTCTGAACGTATTTTGCCAAGAAAACTCATGCTAAGAGTTGAAAATGGCTCAAAGCACACAACAACAGATTTAGTGAGTCATTATTTTTACTTTTAAAGTGTCCCAGGCCTTAGAGTGGCAATGACTTCAAGTGGCGAACACCTTGCACCTACTTATTTCCCCGAATAAGCCTCTTTGCTGGGGATAGTGTTATGTGTGTCATGTTGCCTCTCAAGGTAGCCCTGCTACTAAAGGTATCCATACTGTTTATCTCCTCTTTTCGAAAATCTAGAAATTTTTCATACTATACAAGCAATCCTCAAGTTACAAACAAGATAGGTTCTGGGTTGCTGTGAGTTTTCCGGGCTGTATGGCCATGTTCCAGAAGCATTCTTTCCTGACGTTTCACCTGCATCTATGACAGGCATCCTCAGAGGTAATGAGGGATGTTGGAAAACTAGGCAAGAGGGGTTTATATATCTGTGGAAAGCTCAGGGTGGGCTAATCCAACCACAGAAGTCAGCCATAGCAGAGCACTTGATGAACCAACTTGCACACAGCATATTATTTGAGAAAACAGAAATGCTGGACCACTCTAACAACCGCCATGTCAGACAACACAGAGAAGCCATAGAAATCCACAAGTATGTGGACAATTTTGACAGAAAGAAGGAAACCATGAAAATGAACACAATCTGGCTACCAGTATTAAAAAATCTAAAATCAGGACAGCAAATAAAGAACACTAAGAAAACAGAGGAATTCCAGACATGAATCAATCAGGGCTAGCTAACACCTCCCAACAAAGGATTCCTCCAGGCAGTAAGCAGCCAGACCTTGAAGCTGAAAGGCTAGTCAATGCTAATCAAGGTGGCCAATTGCAACATTCACGATTGCTTCAAACAGACAAGAGTTCTTTCTCCCACCCTGGACATTCCACAGATACATAAATCTTTGAGGATACCTGCCACAGATGCAGGCAAAATGTTAGGAGAGAATCCTTCTGGAATATGGCCATGCAGCCTGGAAAACTCACAGCAACCCAGTGATTCCAGCTATGCAAGCCTTTGACAATTTGGCTTGTCATGGAAACAAGGATTGGTGAGAAAGCCTCAGGGAAAACACAATTTTCCTGTGATAATTCTTCCAGAAGTAAATTTTTCTTCCGTGGGGTAGATTTCTCTCACTTCCTGTTGTCTCACCCCTGTCTGTAATTATGAGTTGTTTTCAAGTCGGGTGTTTTTAACTCGGGGACTGCCTGTACAACGATGACACTATGATTCCACGTTAACTGCCATAGTTCCATCTTTTGGAAACTTGGGATTTGTAAACATCAAAATGTCTTGGGCCACTCCTGGCCATACGTGCTGTCTATTTAGACTAATTCAAATCCAACACAACCTAATTTTCCAGTGGTGAACCTTAAATGCTTTAAAATAACTGAAACTTATTTCAAGACCGTAAGGCATGCCACTAGAGGGAGATGTGGTCACAGTCACTGCTGGCACATCAGATAATACAAAGCTTGCTCCTACATATTTGTGAATGAATTAAATGAGTGAATAAGTATGTAGGTTAGTAGTTCTCACTCAATCTCGGATTTGCATGAGGTTATACTGAAATCCCATCCCTTCAAATCAGAAATTCTGGTCTCATATTCACTTGTAAGTTTTGAATATAACACAGGCTTTATGGACTAATTGTCAGTTTTGGGTGCATCTGCTAATTGCCAATGATCACATGCTGACACGATGACAGGAGCTGCAGCACATCCAGCAATTTTGTGTAATTCATCGCATTTCTACATTGCTCTAATAGCAAATATCCCCTGCAAGCATGAGTTCTGCTATTACTTAATACACTTGGCATCAATAGTGTGCCAGGTGCTTCCCAAAAACACACAAAAGTGATAAGATTCTCTGTCATAGAGATAGTGCCAAATGACAGCCTCAAAACGGTAATCAGTTCTCATGCAACATTTAGGAGGATTTACTGCTTGCAGCTGAAATCATCACACTGAAAGGCACACACAGAATTGTCAAGCCAGTCAGAGAGAAATCTAATGCATGCTCTGGTGGATTTCCTTCTACAAACAACCTACCACCACCACCACATTTGGATAGCATGGCGAATGACATGTATATAACTTGTACTGTCCTGATTTTCCTCTCTCTCTCATTTTAATCACATAACCCGTGGGGCCAGTAACCAAGATCTCACCTAGCCACATCTGGAAACACAATTTATTTCTAGGCATTTTCTAGGTACTCCAAGTGATTCTATAGCAGGCATGGGCAAACTTCGGCCCTCTGCATGTTTTGAACTTCAACTCTCACAATTCCTAACAGACTACTGGATGTTAGGAATTGTGGGAGTTGAAGTCCAAAACACCTGGAGGGCCCAAGTTTGCCCATGCCTATTCTATAGTCTCCTTCCAGCAGAAGTTGATCACAGAGTCACACTGGAGGACCTAAAAATGCTAAAGAGATGTTCTCTCCAGGCATTTTCTAGGTCCTCCAGAGCAATTCTATAGTATGTTTGCACAGGATATTATTCATTTTAATAGAGTTCACCATATCTACTGTTTAATGTTTCCCATGCTAAGTCAGGGAATATATCCCACCCCCTCCCTAGATATAGGGGTTGCATTATGTAGCAAATTTCAAGCAAACTTGAACAGACAACACCTGAGTAAGAGTTAGATGACAAGTTGATAGCAGTATGTTATTGTTGCTGTTAACTTTCTGTATAGCCCAACTTTCCTTTACCAAACCAGGACAGGTTAACAATATACAGAGTGTTTTTAAACGATGGACCTAATTTAAAATCACTATATCTTTGCAACCACAAACTGCCCATGAAGAAAACTCTGATCACTTGAAAGGCTAAGGCATAGACCAGGGGTCTTCAAACTTTTAAAGCAGAGGGCCGGTCCACAATCCTTCAGACTGTGGAGGGGCCGAATTATCATTTGGAAAAAAAAATATGAACAAATTCCTATGCACACTGCACATATTTGTAGTGCAAAACAACAACAATAAAAGTACAATACAATATTTAGAAATGAAAACAATTGTAACCAACATAAACCTATCAGGATTTCAATGGGAAGTGTGGGCTTGCTTCTGGCCAATGAGATAGTCAAGTGAATTAGGATTGTTGCTGTTGTGTGCCTTCAAGTCATGTCAGACTTTGGGCAAGCCTAAGTCTAAAATTATTTATTTATTCATTTACTACATTTATTTATTACATTTATATCCCGCCCTTCTCACCCCGAAGGGAGGTCAGAGCAGCTGTATGTACATACAATATATTATATTATTAGCATAGCACAATATTAGCATTATATATTACTATATTGAACTATACCACTATACTGTAATATTATATGTAATATATATCATATAATTAATATTATTATATGGTGTTATTAGTATTATATTGTATAACATTATATTATTATCAATATTATATGTATATACAATATATTATATTATTTAAAATGATATAAAAATATTATATTATAAAATTGAGGGCGGGGGGCAGGTAAATTACCTTGGAGGGCCGCATCCGGCCCCCGGGCCTTAGTTTGGGGACCCCTGGCATAGACAGTTCAAGTCAAAGCAGAACACTGTATTAAAAGTCCTTTCTTCAAAGACATTCAATTCTTAAAACAAATAAAATAGTGTTTTTGCTCACAGTGAAGGGCCAGTTCTGTCTTCCCTTGGAGGAGCGGTTTTCAACCTGTGGGTCCCCAAGTGTTTTGGCCTTCAACTCCCAGAAATTCTTACAGCTAGTAAGCTAGTTGGGGTTTCTGGGAGTTGTAGGCCAAAACACCTGAGGACTTACAGGTTGAGAACCACTGCAAGAAAGTTCCAGAGCTTAGGAGCAGCCACTGAGAAGGCTCTGAACTGAAGCACAACCAACCATACAGTAGCTCTTTTGGATGTAGCCGGTCCTCAATCAGTGCCAGGCATCTTGACTTACAAGGACGAAGGAAGTCTTCTTGAAGCATTAGAGAGACACTGCCAGTGAAGGTGGGAAAGGGTCATAAGGCAGCTCCACTTTCGCATATCCTTAGGCATAGCCACAGGTTTCACTATATTTGGCATCAAACGACACCCTACGCCTAGTTAAAAGTTCAGCTTTACATAAAAGAAGACGAGTGACTTTCATTGTAGGCAGTAGCTAAGATGAAGGCAGCATGTCATGCCATATCTTTATAGAATCTCCTTTTTCGTTTTATGATTTTGGAATGAAAGCACTTAAAGGGAAATGTTGCTGTCAAAACTCCTCAGAAAATGCCTGGGGCCTCTAGCTTTGGTCCAATTTGACTCTCTCACAGGTGCAAGAACTCCATTTCTCAGCAATTCCAACTAAAAGAATTCTGCACACCCAGTCTTTTTCCTTTCGGCCCTAAGGACCACACTGAGGGTATTCTTGAGGATCAGGAACCAGATATGTGCTTTGCCTGACCTGAGGATACAGGGATAATGGGGCTTAAAGGAGCACCTTGCTCTGTGCTTGCTGCTAGACACAATTAGAATTATTCTAGGCCCTAGGGTTTATGGATCAAAACCTGAGATGTAAGGACAGCCACTTCTAATGTCATTAAATATTGTGCTTTACATGCCAACCACAGTTGCACATGGCTTGTCAGAGACAGATAGAATATTTTCCAGTTCTCAAATCAAGACAGAGGTGAAGAGCCTGTTTCCAGATCAAGATGGAATAAAAGGATTAAGAACATTTAATCATGCCTATCTGCTTCTGCTGGAGAACCAAGAGATTCCTAAAGGTGTTTATGGTCAACTTTCAGTAGAAGTTGACCAGGCTTGTGTTAGGTGAATAGGCTTATTAACAAAAGACCCTCCCCATAAATGCACAGCAGAGTAAGCAGCAGCATGTCCCAACACCAGTAGCCAAAAGTGATAAAAAGAACAAAAACACACAGACCAATATTATCTCTTCCTTTGGAGGCTTTTCTTTGTAGCAAAATAATATAGTCGCACTATTTACAAAAACAAGGTTCCATAACACAAATAAAATTCTTTACACTTCCTTCTTTGCTTCCACACAGGGCTTCTTTCTCATGCAGATAAACAGCTTCGCTCCCACAGAGCCTCCTCTCACACTGAACTTACACAGGAGCTTTACACACAGCAGCCTTCACACTGGAGGCCTTCAACTTGGAGCTTCTCTCATCGAAGCATATCTCATACTGAAGCTTCTCTCACTGACCAACACACCTCAGGATGACACTAGCATTGGCCCACTAACAGACTTCGGCCTACTCACTCCCCTCAGGGTATCGCTAACTTATTTTATCCTTTCAGTGCTTGATTTACATTTTTGTAATTAAAAATACCTAGTTAATTTTTAATATTTCTGACAGGTTGTACTGGAGAACCCTGAGCTCCCTGGAGTGAACATTTAAATCATATCCATGAATAATCAAATCAGCAAAAGTCAAATCTGCAAATGTGGAAGGTCAGCTGTACTTTCTGCTTACTGTTTAAGGTTCTTAGCAAAGGTTCTACTAGATCACACTGTGCTGATTTGGCCCTTTGACTTCTAAATCCATATGATGGATCTATGTAGGTCTTATTTACCCCTGAAACAGGTCGAAGGGACAATAAAAGAGTGGTATTGGTACTGCCTTGCATGGTTGGTGTTAAAACCAGAATAAATCTGTCCTGTAAACATTTCAATCTATGGCCCATATTAACCATGTTTGTGTTAACCTTGTTAAACTGGAGGGATAGCAATATTACATCCATAGAAAGGTCTTGCAAGACTTATGTCCATTTATGGAGGATTTCAGACTTTCCGCTTATTTAAAAATTAACTGCGAAGCCCAGTTTTATTTCTTTGCCTGGATGAGTGATCTCACAACCTTCTAAAGGCACCCCGGTCACCCGAATCCCAACTTCACACTTCAAAAATATGACACTTCCTGAAATAAGCCTTATAAACTGAATTAACTGCTTTTCCTTTTTTTAAAGTAACAAATAGTACCCAGTTAGAAATCTTGGCAGCAAAAATATATAAGTCCATGATTATTTTTCCTGCAAATATTTTACAAAGAATTAAAGCACCGATATTGTACATGACAGGCCTTTTTGAAGTCCATCCGCTGTTCACTTTTATAGTGAAATTACATAGCTTGTTTGTACTTTTAAGTGCTCTTTCTTTCATGTAGCAAAAGCCAAGAAATAAACACTCTGCTGAATTAGAAACATCAGAAAAGGCTCTGCTGGATTAGACAATACAATTCAGTGTATGTCTATTATACTTCAGAGGAACTTCCATCCAGGTAAGTGCAGGTAAGCTATGAGATCTAGCCCAGCACTTTTACTGCAATGGAAACCAAACAAATGCATTTAAGACTTAGAAGACTTTATTGTTCAGACCATAAATCCCACAATACCCCAGCCATATGACCAGTTATCAAGCTAGAACATACAAAATGGCCAAATCCCACAATTTGTCTCTAACACAGAGCATCACAGCATCCTTATCCCTATGATTTTTAAGTGCTTGAAAAATGAGCAGTAATGCTGATTACAGTTTAAATTGTACAGAAATGGACTACCGCATTGTGGGAACAAGGCTAGAAGCCAACATTTCCAAGAGAGACACAGGAGAATCCATAGCTCAACAGAAGTGCAGGCACGCTTTTCATGCAAGATATCCCCAGTTGGATATGGATTTAGCACTGGTTTGATTCTATTCAGGCATGCCCAGGCCTCCTAATCCAATTGTGGCAAGCTTGGTCTTAATTAGCAGACACAATCCACCACTCCAATGCGGATGCCATGGAAAGACAATTGATGTTCATGTAATGGTAAATGGTGGAGTTAAGCATTCTCCATGATAATCTCCATAGAAAGGCGCCAAGGAAGAGTTCAAAAATACAGGGTAAGTAAAAGGTCACAAAGGGGGAGAGGGTCAATACTTAATAATTCCTTTAATTTACCACACCATAGCATTATCTACAGTATATATATAGGGAATAAAATATTACATTCCACATAGAATTGTTTCAAAAAATTCCAAAATGTTATTAAAACACAGATGCTTTTGTGACTGTTATTTATTGCTATAATTGTATTATTTTAATTTGCTTAATAATGTGTTATTATGTTGCTATGTAATGTTTTGTTGTTTTTATGATTGGAAACCACCCTGAGTCCCATCGGGAGATAGGGCGGTATATAAATAAAGTTTTATTATTATTTATTATTCCTGTACAATCAACTCTCCTAGCAATCCAGGTCTAAACAAATCATCCCTAGCAAGTCTTTTGTAAGGCTATTGAAGCTTCAATCCCATCCATGGACTGGTCAAGTTAACCAAACAACAACACTTAAAACTGAAATAGTTCACTACAATATATGGTTTCCAGGGAACATCACTTGCACATGCATCCTCCCGTTTTATGAACAGTTACATTCAAAGGGGGGGAAAGAAGTATGAATAGGGGGCAAAGAGTGGGCCTTTTCCGCTGTTGCCCCTTGACTATGGAATTCACTACCCACCGAGATCAGGCAAGCTCCCACTTTGTTAGCTTTTAGGAAAGACTTGAAAACATGGCTCTTCCGCTGTGCTTTCGGTGAGTAATTTCTGTTATATATTTCTGTATTGCTCCCCCCTTAACATCTACTCCTCTGTCCCTCTCACTTCGAGTTTTTATTCTGTGTTCTTGCGGCCTGACCTGTTTTTACTGGTTTTTTCTTTTTTGATGTAATGTCTATCATCATGTATTGTATTGCTTTTAATTGTGTTATGGTATGCTGTTTTATATTGTACTGTATTATATTGTATTGCTCTGGGCGTGGCCCCATGTTAGCCACCCCGAGTCCCCGTTGGGGAGATGGTGGCGGGGTATAAATAAAGTTTTATTATTATTATTATTATTATTATTATTATTATTATTATTATTATTATTATTGTCCCTGGTAATAAAATCAGTCACAGTGCTTTAAACATACCACTACATATGAAAAGGACCTTAGGATTACTGTTGGCCATAAACTGAACATGAGCTAGCACTATGATGGTGCAGCCAAGAAGGTGTTCAAGGGATGCAACAGAGAAAAGGGAGCATCTGGTCTCTGCTCCCCCAAAAGGTAGGATCAGGTCTAATGGTCTGAAGCAGGGGTCCCCAAACTTTTTAAACAGGAGGCCGGTTCACGATCCTTCGGACCGTTGGAGGGCCGGACTATAGTTGGCCACCGAGCCATAATAATTAACAACAACAACAACAACAACAACAATAAAGAGAGTTGGAAGAGACCCTTTGGGCCATTGAGTCCAATCCCCTTCTGCCTTTGTGCGCCAAAAGCACAAGCAAAGCACCCCTGACAGATGGCCACCCAGCCTCAATGTAAATAATAATAACAATAACAATAATAATAATAATAATAATAAAGAGGGTTGGAAGAGACCCCTTGGGCCATTTAGTCCAATCCCCTTCTGCCCTTGTGCACCGAAAGCACAAGCAAAGCACCCCTGACAGATGGCCACCCAGCCTCAATGTTAATAATAATAATAATAACAATAATAATAATAATAATAATAATAATAATAAAGAGGGTTGGAAGAGACCCCTTGGGCCATTTAATCCAACTCCTTCTGCCTTTGTGCCATGGGGGCCGGATAAATAGCTTCGATGGGCCGCATCTGGCCCCCGGGCCTTCGTTTGGTGACCCCTGGTCTGAAGGTGCAAGAGAGTAGATTTAAACTGAATCTGAGAAGGAACTTCTTGACAAGTAAGAGTGATTCAGTAGAAACCAATTGCTTAGAAAGGTGATGAGGTCTCCCTTCTCTGGATGTCTTGAAAAAGATGCTGGACAGCCATCTGCATTTCTGACCTTTCCCAACCTATATTGTTTTATTGCAGTCTGAATTTAGACTGTAAGCTCTAATAGGGCCAGGCTCTCCTTAATATCACCCTACAAAGTTCTCCTGGGCAAGGACTTCACAGCATCAGTAGAAGGCTGCTCCCCTATTTTCCTGGCAAATCAGAAACATGGACAGATCAGGAACATGGACAGATTATTATGAGGAATACTCTTAACTAAGTTGAGGAAAAGTTATGCACAGGGACTGATGCTTAACTTGTTTCAAATTCTAATTAAATTAAATAATTTTGTCTATCTATCTATCTATCTATCTATCTATCTATCTATCTATCTATCTATCTATCTATCTATCTTGTACCTTTATGGGAAATCACCTTTTTTCGCCATACAAAGTGTAAGAACTGCTTTCAACAGTCAAATTGTGTCACTTGATCTGGCAGGTAGGAAATCTGGAGTAACATGTATCCATCTGTCGGTGGGATGTTAACCTTGACTTTTTTTCTGTCTAAGGAGTAAATGAGACTTTTTTCTCTCATTTTGTTTCCTCAATAAGAGCAACCCAAAGACAAGGCGGTTTCTGGATCACCCAAGAGAAAAACTGCACCTTCTTGCAAGTTAGTTTTGTGCATTTTTGTAAAACATGCAATATTGGAAAATGAAGTACTCATTTAATAGAAAACGTGGTGGAATCGGATGGGTTGCTTATATCTTTGTGATGGCCTGTTGTGAACACAGTCAACATTAGGGAGGGGGAAAGGGCACACATTCTGCACAGAGACAGGTACAAATTGCAAAAGCCAAAAAAGGACATAAGTGTCGTCCTAGAAGAGACATCTCTAAAGGTGGCTGGAGAACTCTGAAGTTCTCTCTTGGTGCGTGTTTCTCTTTAAGGCCTTGACTTAAGGATCCTAAGCTGTACCATACAAACAAGGAACTAAAGACTGTTAGGACACTGCCCTCCTCAGGCAACTTGAGAAAAAGTTAAGATGCATGCATGTGATAAATAGATAATGCAAAATTTAAACACTGCTGGATGCTTACGATTCATAGATAAGAGAAGATGGACGTTAAAGTCAAGTTAAGATACTGGATGCACGTGTCTCATAGATTCCCTTACTATGTTTGATTTCAGAATGAAGAAGCAGAACAGGGAAGCAAGATATGCAGGCTTTATCTTCTCAGCCTAGAGCAGGATGGAATAGCAGAGGGGGGTAGCACGAAGTGTCAAATCAGATAAGTAGAAGGCAAAGCTCTTCCATGGGAAGAAAAGGAATTTACTGTACTTTGACACACAGAGACTGCTGTTTTCCATTTATATCTGTTCTTTGCGTTTTCTCCCCACGTAAACTAGACTCTCCATGGCAACATTTGCCCTATGGTTTTGAAGTTTACTCTTTCTTGACTGATTATGCTATAGACAACCACGACTATGTACTCTTAGGGGCCTATTATAACATTAATATTCCACCTCTGGCTGATAACTTTAAATGTCTCTCTTTAAACAGAAAGGAAATGTGGAAATCAAAGGCCATAATTTGGTGATGCAAGAAGCAGGACTTCTTGTGGCAATGTGATTTCTAGATATTGATTTATTTATTTTTATTTACCGCACTTGTACCCCACCCTTCTCACCACAAAGAGGACTCAGAGCAGCCTTACAAAGGCAACAATTTGATGCCACACATATACACATTGATAAATAAATAATGCATTAAAATCTAAAATGATCAAAGGTCTGGAGAACAAGCCCTATGAGGAGCATCTTAAAGAACTGGGCATGTTTAGCCTGCAGAAGAGAAGGCTAAGAGGAGACATGATAGCCATGTACAAATACGTGAAGGGAAGTCATAGGGAGGAGGGAGCAAGTTTGTTTTCTGCTGCCCTGCGGACTAGGACGCGGAACAATGGCTTCAAACTACAGGAAAGGAGATTCCACCTGAACATCAGGAAGAACTTCCTCACTGTGAGGGCTGTTCGGCAGTGGAACTCTCTGCCATGGATTGTGGTGGAGGCTCCTTCCTTGGAGGCTTTTAAGCAGAGGCTGGATGGCCATCTGTCGGGGGTGCTTTGAATGCGATTTCCTGCTTCTTGGCCAGGGGTTGGACTAGATGGCCCATGAGGTCTCTTCCAACTCTACTATTCTATGATTCTATGATTCTAAAACAATTAAAACATCAACATTAAAACATCAATTAAATCACGCAATCCAAATCATACTCCAGGGCTGTGCCATTCGTAATTGTAATCTCTTATTGCACTGCTCAAATTTATGGATCAAAGGCTTGCTCCCAAATCCACGTTTTTAGCCTTTTCCTGAAGGTCAGGAGGAAGAGGGCTGATCTAATCTCGCTGGGGAGGGAGTTCCACAGATGAAGGGCCACCACTGAGAAGGCCCTGTCTCTCATCCCCACCAACATCACCTGAGAAGGAAGTGGGACCAAGAGCAGGGCCTCCCCCAACTATCTTAGCCTCCGAGGTGGATCATAGAGGGAGATACAATTCGACAGGGAAGCTGGGCCAGATGTTTTAAATAAAAAATGAGAAGCTGTCTTAAAGTAGCTGGGATCCCTATATTACCACAGAGTTACCAAATCTCAGACCCTGGCATCTTTTGTCCAGTCTTCAGAGTGAGCAGAAAGAAGCTCAGGGTGCCTTGAAAAGTGTGCGAATGTTTTTTTCAGGACATCATTGCACTATGGTCTATTAGTGCCACAATCCCATTCTCCATGCAAGCATTGCCCTTCTTCCTTTTGCAAGGTTTCCGTAATAGTGCTCTATCAACCTTGTGACCATTTCTCCATATCTGGTCTTTGTTCTTCCTAGGTAAGGTTAGGTTAGGTAAAGGTTTCCCCTGACATTAAATCCAGTCATCTCTGACTCTGGGGGTTGGTGCTCATCTCCATTTCTAAGCCAAAGAGCCGGCGTTGTCCGTAGACACCTCCAAGATCATGTGGCCAGCATGACTGCATGGAGCACCGTTACCTTCCCACCAGAGAGGTAGTTATTTATCTACTCACATTGGCATGTTTTTGAACTGCTAGGTTGGCAGAAACTGGAGCTAACAGCGGGCGCCCATTCCGCTCCCGGGATTTGAACCTGTGACCTTTTGGTCTGCAAGTTCAGCAGCTCAGTGCTTTAACACACTTCACCACCGGGGCTCCTAGCACATTTAAAAATATGATTAACTTTTAAACAGAAGAACTGTGCAAATTTAAGTGTTGGCTGAGTATCACAACAATTCACCATTTCATGTTTTCATGAGTACAACATGTCATGGTTGCCCAGTCCTGGTTGTCAGGTTTCCCATGCACTCATTCATCTCTTTGTGCCTCCTATCATAATAAATATGGATGCACTGTCAACTCCAGTGGATAGCGATACATTGCAAACCGCAGCCTTAGACACATTAATTTATATTGGTGGTGTAGTCATCAATACCAAACCTATTTTGAAGTGCTTGGGCCGCAACAGCAGAACCTTGAGGGTTCCAATCAGTGGCAATCTTTGTCAGTTTGAATTCAGTGCATGACATCATAATTAAAATTATGCAATCCTATCGCACAGCAGCCCCAGAAAGCCACATACCAGCACACATTCAACCCCCTGGAGACCAACAGTTTCATAGTACCCAATGAATGGCCATTGCATGATTGCCTTTTTCAACTATATTCATTCCCCACCTTTTCCAAGCCTATTTTGGGCTCTCCACTCACTTCCAATCTTGGAAAAAAGAAACCATGAACCTAAAATCAGGAAGAACATCAGGAAGAACTTCCTCACTGTGAAGGCTGTTCGGCAGTGGAACTCTCTCCCCCGGACTGTGGTGGAGGCTCCTTCTTTGGAAGCTTTTAAACAGAGGCTGGATGGCCATCTGTCGGGGTGCTTTGAATGTGATTTCCTGCTTCCTGGCAGGGGGTTGGACTGGATGGCCCATGAGGTCTCTTCCAACTCTACTATTCTATGATTCTATGATTCTAAAATAACATTAAAAATTGGAGAGCCACTTAGGACTGCAATCCCCCAACCAGAATGGCCACTGAGAGCTGTAATGCAAATAACTATTTCCCCCCGATTCTGCAAGTGCCTCTTGTGAAATGGGCTCCAGCCCAAGAAAGCTTATGCCAAACAAAATTCATTAGTCTTTAAGACGTCACAAGACAACACACTTGGATGTTTGTGCTGCAACAGGCTAATATGGTAATTCCTTCCCTTCAGAGTCATTTTTAATAAGAAATCAACACAAACTGTGGTTTAATATTAGAAAAATATGAGCCTCTTTGGAAATTTTCTCCTCTATTCCAATAAGCGGGAAGATAAGAACACAGGATTCAAATTAATCACCAAGCCAAGAGGAAACAAATGATCCCTGATGGTTTAGCAGACTTGGCAATCTTTTATGTGAAACCTTTCTTCTGGCAAACCACCGGATGTCAGCAGCAGCTGGAATGATCCCTACGCCTTTTCTCCACAAAAAAATGATTCTGCCTTGTATGTTTTGCCATACAGCCACCACTTAAAAGTCCACCAATAAAAGTTATCTAATCCTCCATGATTCCTACAGGGCTCAACACCAACAAGTACAGTGATTGGAGGAAGCCCATTAGGATTTACTGGGTATTACACATAGATTTCATCCAGCCTTTCCCATGCACAGATTCTACAGTCAGCCCTCCATGAAAAATAAATTGCAATTTGTTTACCTGAATGAACACCTCTCAAGGAATTTCTAGGTCTTCCAACATGACTATGATGAACTAGCATTGGAAGCTAGCCATATAACTGCCTTGGAGAACTTAGAGACTCCAAAACAGGTTTTCCCTCTGGAAATTATTAGGTCCTCCAGCAAGACTGGAGGAAGTTGTCAATCGGCTCACATTAGTGGACCTCCTAGAGATAACAACTTAAATCAAATTCCTGAATAACCAGATCCACAAAATGTGGAAAATCATTACAAAAGTTCAGCACTACATGCCGGTGGAGAGGGACACTGGTGATGTTCTGAGTTTTGATCCTGAAGACATCTGAAGATAGACTCTGAAAAAAAATTCAGCTCTATCTTCGCTTATAGTACCCACATTTCAGGTACTAGGTGACAGCAGTACAACCATTGCAAAAAAAGAGAGAACTTTATGACTTGTCAATTAAACTCAGGAGTGCATATGCCCTCTGCTTATGTTTGATCCTTGCTACATTTCGATACAATCCCGTGGCCATAATACAGGCTACACAGGTTAAGTATATTAGCATACTTTTGCAAAGTTCCACTCTTCCTCATGGATACTGTGATTGTCATTGTCCATTATTTAGTGCAACAGAGATCTGCAAAGTGGTGGGGTAGTGTGTAGTGCTAGGAAAGAAAATGTTCAAACTGAGTCCTCACCTGCCAATCCATGGCAAATTTCCAGGAGATAAACAACTGTACCTAATGAACACAAACATAGTACTAGTTCCTGATACACCAGAGGCAGAATTGTGTAGTGTTTTGAGTGTTTGACTACGACCGTGGAAACCAGGGTATGAAACCCCACTTAATCATTGAAACCCACTGAAAGACATTGAACAATTCACACTCTCTCAGCCTCAAAAGGCCAAGAATAGATCCAACATCCCACTGAAATGAGTCACTTATAGTTGCCTTCTATTGTGCTGCATATATTTAAGAATTACTGTATATATTCAATATTGTTTTTCTTACATACAGAGAGTTTTCTTGCATACAGGATACTAACACTTTAAACTATTACACAGTAAGAGCAGCCTAGGTGGAGAATCTGTGGCTTCTAGATGTTGCTTAATTTCAATCTACATCAATGGTTCCCAACATGTGGGCCGCAGCTCACTGGTGGGCCATGAGACCTAAAATAATGTCCACGAGACATGAGGGGAAAATCAGCTCTAGATTATTAAATATGATTTTCTGTGGGTGAGCAGATGGCAGCTACTGGATGGCATATGTTCTGTATCAGAAACTAGAGCTGATGTAGTCTATCCAATGCAATTTTCTGAATCAGCACTCCAAATAACCAAACAGAAGCTAAAGTTGACCAAAAACTGATTCGTAACCCTTTGGGTACTAATGTTGGAGAGCTGTCCCTGGTCAAAGTGGTCCTTGGTCAAAAAAAGGTTGGGAACCACTGATCTACATAGGCAGGAGTTCCAGTCAAAGATGATGGGAACTGTACTCCAACAAAATTTAGAAGGACCCAGACTTTTGTCCCTACTTTAGAGCATCACACACCAATTCTGCCACATTATTTGTTGCAATTCAAGTATACTTAAAGTCAATTTACAGTTTCTTACCTTGCACCACCAATATCCACTCCGACCATCAATTGTCCATTTAGTGAAAGGATCTCATCTCTCAGGCGAACTTTTCCACATTTTCCCGCTGGGCTGTTTTTCTTCAAGTCCGTGACCCAAATACTCCCAACATCAAGTATGGGACCCTTATGCCCTTTCTTTTTTCTCCCCGTTCTCCGCTTGTCTCCATAGTCCCCCAAAGCAGGGATGTTCCCAAAGCTTAGGCCGAGAGACTCCACTTTCCCCGGATCCTTGGTGAGGTAAACAGTACAAATCTCAGCATCCACAGGGTTCGTACCATGCTGCAGTTTGCCTTCATCCACGGGGAAGTTCAGCTGGATGTACTCCCGCAGCTTCTTGATGGCCGAATGACAGAGCCTCTGCTCCGGCTCCTCTCCTTCTCCCCTCAGGTGGTTTTGCAGCCATCGATACAGGATGGGAAGGAACAGCACCGCATTCTCCGGAGTGATGGGCATTGTGGTCGTTCCCGGATCCCATTATGTGAGGAACTGACTCCTGGATTGGACGACCGCATCTCCATCAATGCATCTTTCAGAATCAGGGCAGCTGCCAACTTCATCAACAGCCATGCTGGCAGGAACAAGTGTATACACACACAGGGAGCCAGAAAATAATTTTAAATAAAACACAGTTCTCTCTTTTCCCCTTCTTTGGTCAAGAACAACAGGATGGCTTTTATAATGAAGAGTGAAAACAGGTGCTCTGGGGAATTCGGCACGAAGAGGAAGGAAGCGGCAAGGACTTCATGGCTGGTCTCTTCCACAGCTGTCCATACAGAAATCATTGGGGCAGCTCTGTTTTGTTCTTGCTCCTCCACATTCAACAACACCTGCTTGACCTAGAAAGAGAAAAACAGCGCCGTTAAAACCATAATTCCCATTCTCAAATAAAGGATTGCAGAGCAATCTGCAGTCCTCATTAATGAGAAAGCTTTTCTTATTATTCCATTCACTCGTTAATTCTGTAATCTGTTTATTTTACTTTCTACATGCTCTTGGTTCATCCTCTGTGGAACAGGGACAACAGAATGAACTCTAATAAGGACAGGTTGCTTACCTGTAACCATGTTTCTTCGAGTGTACTCTGTGAATTCACACTAATGGAGAGGCTGCGCCTGCGCAGGTCCCAACGGAAACTCTTCCCAAGCTGAAGTTTAAATTTTGGCGGTAGCCACGCCCCTCCGTCCCCGGAGGGCATATAAGGCAGCCCTCGGCGTCTGCTCTCCAGTTCCTACGCCGCAAAGGCAACGAGAAAGGAAGAGGGTTTGCCAGAGGGGAAGGAAGGGCGGGCTTGTGTGAATTCACAGAGTACACTCGAAGAAACATGGTTACAGGTAAGCAACCTGTCCTTTTTCTTCGTGTACTCTGTGAATGCACACTAATGGAGACTAGCAAGCTTAGGTCTCGGAGGCGGGCTAAGCAAACCCTGACAACGAGAAAACTGTCCAAACATATGTTTATTAAACATGAAAACATCAAAGAAAACCCTGGTCCAAGGACCCATTAAGGTATTGCATCAAACACACGCCAAACACCGAAGGCAGTTCGGTCAGGCATGATATAACCCTTTAAGAGCACATGTGAAAACAGGAAAACATCATTCCCCTAAGGGGGAAGGCAATAGCAATAAGGCACGGATCATCAGGAGAGTAGTGCAAACATGTACCAAACAGGAAAAAACAACAAGAGGGTCGCATGAGAAAAGCACCCACATAGAAGTCATAAATGCAGAAGGTTAGGACAAGCATGAGGATAAAACCGCCCTAGCAAAGGCGGCATCCTTCAAAGTCTTTTGGTCTAACCTGTAGTGAGACACAAATGTAAGGGGGTTAGACCAGATCGCTGCCTTGCAGATGGAGTCCAGGGAAATGCCCCTTAGGAAGGCAGTCGACGTGGAGAGACCTCTCGTCGAACGCGGGCGGACCGACGGGGGAGGAGGTCTTTTGGCTAGTTCATAGGCCAGTTCAATGGCCTGAGCAATCCAGTGTGAGAGTCTTTGAGAAGAAATAGGATTGCCCAGTTTATCTGGGGCATGGGCCACAAAAAGTTTTGGGGTCTTTCGAATGTTCTTAGTACGGTCCCGGTAGAACAGAAGTGCTCTACGCACATCAAGGAGGTGCAGTCTCCGCTCAAGGGGAGACGAGGGGTCTGGGAAGAAAGCGGGAAGGACAATGTCCTGGTTAAGGTGAAAAGCAGAGACCACCTTGGGAAGGAAGGTGATGTCCGGACGGAGAACGGCGCGGTCGTGATGAAAGCGGAGGTAGGGTTCATCGACCCGAAGGGCCGCCAGCTCCGAGGGTCTGCGCGCTGAGGTTATGGCCACCAAGAAGGCAACTTTCCAAGAAAGGAGACGTAGGTCGGTCGAGGCCAAAGGTTCAAAGGGAGAAGCAGTGAGCTGGGAAAGGACAAGCTCGAGGTTCCAGCCTGGGGTAGGAGGTTGGGCCGGTGGGCAGATGTTGTTGTATCCTTTTAAGAAGGTCTTGACGAGGTGATCGGAAAACAATGATGGTTTACCATGCTGCTGAAAGCACCATGATAGAGCGGCCAGGTAAGATTTCATAGAGGCAAGAGAAAGCTTTTGTTCTGCTAGAGACATAAGGAAGTCCAGCACAATCGGTACCGAGGTTGGGAAAGCAGTGATCCCTCGGGAGCGAAGAAAGGAACGAAAGCGAGAGACTTTATAAGTGTAGGCCCTGGTTGTAGCCGGCTTGTGAGCTGCGCGGAGGACCTCTTGTAAGTTCTGCGGGAGGGAGGTCAGGCGAGAATCCTCCAAGCAGTGAGATGTAGAGAGGGGAGATCCGGATGCAGAATCTGGCCGTTTTCTCTGGATAAGAGGTGTGGTAGGAGAGGCAGAGTGAAGAAGGTCGCCTTGGAAAGATGAAGAAGAGCCGGGAACCACGGTTGACGAGGCCAGGCTGGCGCTATCAGGATCGCCGACATCGGTACCGATCGGAGCTTCTGGAGGACCTTCGGTATCAGAGGAAAAGGCGGAAAGAGATAGATTGGTTCCGCCGACCAGTCCAGAAGGAAGGCGTCTCCCAGGCAGCCTGGAGAGGAGGACGGGAGAAGTCTTGCCCCGTACCGAGGCAGCTGAGCGTTCTGGGGAGAAGCGAAGAGGTCTAGGGTGGGGAAACCCCATTTGAGAAAGAGAGAAAGAAGAGTCTCGGGGTCGAGCATCCACTCGTGGGAGGAAGTCGTCATTCTGCTGAGGGCATCTGCCAAGTCGTTGTGGATCCCGGGAAGGTGAGTCGCCGAGATTTGGATGTTGTGGGCTATGCACCAATGCCACAGTTGGGAGGAGAGAAGCATCAGCTTCCTTGAGCCCGTGCCGCCCTGTTTGTTGATGTAGAATACTGCTACTGTGTTGTCTGACTGTACGAGGACAGATCTTTGGGAGATCAGGCGGGAGAAGGCTTTCAGAGCCTTGAAGATAGCAAGGAGTTCGAGAAAGTTTATGTGATTGGCCTTCTCGGAGGGAGACCAGAGGCCCCGAACAGTGAGGCCCTTCATGTGGGCTCCCCAGCCGAAATTGGATGAGTCTGTGGTTATGGTGATCGAGGGAGGAACCGAGTGAAACGGAAGACCCCTGCAGACGTTGGAGAGGGACTTCCACCAGAGAAGCGACCGACGAACATGAGGCGGGATCGAGAGAAACCTCGAGTTGGGGTGGCGAAATGGCTTGAAAACATCTATGAACCACCTCTGCAGGGACCGGAGACGGAGCCTGGCGAACGGGGTCGTGAGGACTGTGGAGGCCATGTGGCCCAGCAGTATTTGAATGGATCGAGCCCGAACTCTTCGGTGGGTCTCGCAGAAGATGATTTGATGACGGAGAGCTAGAAACCTGTCGAGCGGGAGCGAGACAGTCTGAGCGATTGAGTCGAACAGTGCGCCGATGAAGCGGATCTTGTTCGACGGGTTGAGGTGAGATTTTTCGTGGTTTAGCTGGAGACCGAGAGAATCTAGAAGAGAGAGGGTGTAGTCGACGTGTCGACGGAGTAGGACAGGGTCGGATCCGACCAGAAGCCAGTCGTCTAGATAGGGAAAAACTGTGATCCCCTGGAGCCGGAGGTGGGCAGCCACGACAGCGACGACTTTGGTAAAGACCCTTGGGGCGGTAGCGAGGCCAAAGGGCAAAACGGTGAACTGGTAGGTTTGGTCGAGGACCTTGAAAGAGAGGAAGCGCCTGTGGTTTTCTCGAATCGCCACGTGGAAATAGGCGTCTCGGAGGTCTATAGACACGAAGTAGTCTCCGCGGTGAAGCATCGGGAGGATGGAGGCGATGGAGACCATCCTGAACTTGGTTGGGCGTATGAAGACATTGAGCATGCGCAAGTCTAGAATTGGGCGGAGGCCCCCACCCCTCTTCGGGACCGTAAAGTACCTGGAGAAGAAGCTTTGAGGGTCCTGTGCCGATGGAGAAGGCCGAATAGCCCCTTTGGCGAGGAGAGCGTCGACCTCTGCGAGAATTTCTTGAGAGGGGTTGGAGAGAAGGACCTGACCGGTGGGAGGGAGTTCTTCGAATTCTAAGGCATAGCCTTCTTGGACAATTTTTAGAACCCAGGCATCTGAAGTAATAGATTTCCACCGGTGAAAGAAGGGAGCCAGGCGGTCTATAAAGAGACCATGAGGTTGATTTGGTGGAGGAGAGGGGTGCGGAGGAGTGAGAACGACATCGGTACCGGAGAAAGAGTCTTTGGAAGGAGAGATGGCGTCAGGAACGCCGGATAGGTTGACCAGCGGTGGGGGTGGCCCGGCCGCGCTGTCTTTGAGGTTGTGCGGCCCGACGGGGCTGTTGGCGATTTTGGTTGTTCGATACCGAGGGACGTCTGAAAGATTGCTGGCGGTAAGAAGGAGGCGGGAAGCGTCGAAAGCGTTGAGGAAACCACTTGGTGCGGTGAGCCTGGGGTTGATCGCCGCATTTAGTGGCTAGAACTTTAAAGTCATGGTTGGTTTTAAGCTTGTCATCGGTGCCAGCATTAAAGAGGCCCATGGCGTCGAAGGGGAGGTCCTCGATGACCTGCCTCGAGGAAGAAGATAAGCCGGAAGATCTCAGCCAGGCGTGGCGGCGAATGGCAATGGCGTGGGCGATCATCTTGCCAGCCGTGTCGCCCGTATGCTTAGCCATCTGGATTTGATGATGCGCTAACGAATCGGCCTCTTGTTGGAGGGTGGACATGACCGACCGGTCTTCGTCGGACAACTTCGCGAAGAAGGGCTGAGCTTTTTCCCAGAGGATCTGCTGGTATGCCCCCATACAGGCCCCATAGTTCGCCATTCGACAAAGTAGAAGGGCTCCGGAGTAGAGCTTTCTGCCGACCGCGTCGAACCTTTTACCCTCTCTGTCTGCAGGGGTAGTGGATTCACGACCGGAGGACTGAGAGGCCTTCACGACCATGGAATTCGGGTCGGGGTGGTGTTTAAGCCATTCTAAGGTGTCGTCATCCGTACGATACCAAGACTCGATTCTCTTCGAGGTAGGAGGGATCGAGGAGGGGGTTTTCCACGAAGATTGGATAACATCGAGGAGATAGGGTAAGAACGGCAACAGTGTGGCTGGAGGGGCCTGGGCTTGGACCCGTTTGAAAACCGGGTCAGTTACTGCTTTGGAAGTCTGTTTAATTTCTAAACCCAGGGCATCAGCCATTCTAATCATTTGCTCGGAGAAAGCCCGAATGTTGTCGGTAGGCGAAGGAGGATCCACCTCATAGGCATCATGGGGAGGAGAGAGATCGAGGCCTAAGGATACCACCGAGGCCGAGAGAGCAGAATCCGGGCGATCAATCTCTATCTCATCGTCCCCAGCCCCTTGAGGGGACTGGGGGGGAGATGACAACACAGTCTCTGGTGGCGGCACCGCCTCAAGAGCAGGAGCTATCTGCAGCCGAGTTTGTTTGGAGGCCGAAGCCTGGACCGCTCGAGCCAGGCGAGTGGTTTGTCTACCCCGTTCCGGTGTCGAGGTCGGGGGAAAAAGCTGCTGACGAGATGAACGATGAGAAGCAGCAGGTCGAGGAGATGGGACCCTGACCACTGTCTGAGTGGAGTGGTGGGGTGAGTCCTGCAACTCGCCGTCCGAGAGTTGGTGAGGAGAAGGCTGGCGAGGTCGCTGAGCGGGAGCGATCGGAGAAGACCTTCTAGAAGAAGTTGCCGAAGAAGGGACATCCATCTTGGAGGAGGCAGAAGAGGAAGAGCGTTGGGTTGCCCTCTTCTTAGCGAGCGGTTGTTTTGATGGAACCCTCAGGGATTTACCCGGTGTGGGAGGGATCATTGCTGAGTCGGATTGGGTCCGACGAGCTTCCTCATGAGCCCTTTTAAAGGCGATCTTCATCGCGGAGGTCGATGGAGGAGCCCCGAGCTGGGATCGAGCCGAGGAAACGGAAGCTACCGAGCTCGACGTCGAGGAAGGACCGACCCGACCAGAACGTGTCGACACCGTGGCCGTGGTGAGAGTGCACGGTGGTTTAGCGGCCTTGGACGACCTGGAGGCTCTGGACGCCTTAGACGAGACCGAAGGGGCTTTAGCCGCTGAAGACGACATCGATTCCGGGTTAAGCGGCGACTTCGTGCCCGAAGTCGACGGAGCGGGTTCAGGAGCGAGCGATTTTTCGTAGAGCGCCGCTCTAAGCCTCGCGGCTCTATTTTTTCGAGCCTGGGCCGTTAGGGCCAGGCAGAAACGGCAGGTACCGACGACATGTGCTTCTCCGAGGCAGTAGAGGCACTTGGCGTGGCCGTCGGAGTCAGGAATTTTAGCGGCACACTGAGTGCAGCGCTTGAAGCGAGTCGTAGACATGAGAATCCGAAGTGAACCTTGCGGCGGAAAAAAAGGAACTGGAGAGCAGACGCCGAGGGCTGCCTTATATGCCCTCCGGGGACGGAGGGGCGTGGCTACCGCCAAAATTTAAACTTCAGCTTGGGAAGAGTTTCCGTTGGGACCTGCGCAGGCGCAGCCTCTCCATTAGTGTGCATTCACAGAGTACACGAAGAAAAAGCATTTTTGTAAATGTACAAATAGTGGGTGTGTCAGAGCTGGTTTTCATGAGTCCCTTTGCTCCAGCACAATGTGAGTCCATGCAGATATTTTGCTCACAAGCCCCAGTATTCCTGATTATTAGCTATGCTGGTAGAGGCTGATAGAAACTATAGGCCAAAACACCTGAAGGAAGGCACACTGAGGAAGGTTAATCTGAAATGGAAATGATGGGTGACCAACATACTGCTGCTACCTCCACACACCAAGTCACTGTGATTTACAGCAACAGCCACATAGCCCTGCCAACCAGAAAGACAGATATTTCAATAATGTATGGATACATATACGTGTTTTCTATGCAACTTCAACCTGTTGCAAATATAAAAGGCTCCCCATGGCATGCTATGAGTCCTGGTCCAAGATATAAAACTATGGGTGAATCTACACTGTAGAATTAAAGCAGTTTTGATACCAGTTCAACTGTCTTGCTCAGTGCTATGAATCTTGAGAGTTGCTATTTGGGGAGGCACTAGCCCTCTTTGGCAGAATACCTTGTAAAATTACTACTCCCATGATTGCATAGCAGTGAACCATGGCAGGTAGATATTGTTAAAATTCACTATTTCTACATGTAGACGTCCTCTATGTCTCATACATAGGCCAGGCACATGTAGATAAGGATACACATTAACGGCTTAAGTCTCTTATAGTCAATAACTATGAAGGTTTCAAATATTGCAATACAAATTTAACACAGTATGCTTTTTTTCTGCCAAGGGGAGGGAAAAAGACTAAGGGAACATCTGCACTGTAGAATGAATGCAGTTTGATGCCACTTTAACTGCCGCAGCTGAATGCTATGGAATCCTGCGATTAGCAGTTTGGTGAGACAGAGACTTTTAGACTCTTTGGCAAAGAAGGCTAAAGACTTTGTAAAACTACCAACTCTGCTGTTTCCATAGCCTTGAGCCAAAACATTTAAAGTGGTGTGAAACTGCATTAATTCAATGGTGTAGATGCAGCCTAGCAGTTAAAAAAAAATAACCACTACCCTCCCCTGCACATCTAACATGTGTGATCCCTTTGTTGGATCCCTTGTTCATCTCTTTGTAAGAATAATTAAAGCTGGCTTTACTTGTAAAACGGGCTATAGAGGCATAATGTTAGATGTGGCATCATATTTAGTTAAAAGCTAGTGAAGAACAGCCTCTAAAAGGTTGACAGTTTTGATGAAGAAAAACAGTCCACCAGTATTTTTCAGAATTGCTTATCAAACCAGTCTGATAGCATTTTGGGATATCCTGATTACATGCAAACTTTTGTTTCATTCTTTAACAAATTGAGCTTTTCCTTCCTTATATGTTCTTTTGAGTGGTAGCCAAAGGGCCCTCAAAACCTATTAAAACATCCTATTGCTGACCCTTACAAATAGGGTTCACTGCATGATGTTTTTGGATACTATTTTTACAGAGCGCATAAGTTACATCCAGTGTCTATCCAGTTTAACAATTTAAGACATCATGGTCTTTGTATCATAATATCTCTAGTGGTATCTTTAAGGGTTTTTTAATATGCTCTTTTGTAGGCACTAGTATTCCTCCATTACATTTGAGTCACAAGATGCTGTGCATATGGTGAACTTTTGTCAGAATGCAGTAGCAGGCTGGATGGGTAGCAATGTGTGAGAATTTTATTTACTGCATATTTATAAGAACCTTGCAAAATGTGGAGACTATAATTTATATTGTCTATGCACCCATCTGTCTGACTGTTTTGCTATGCAAATCCACTTGCTTAACAAACCCCAGTCCTTTCATGATCCTATAAAATTCTAGACTGATTCTATCAGCTATTTCAAGTATTTTTCTGGGAAAATATCTGTATAGTGTATTTTCTCCAGAATCCTGTTGAGGAAGCAAGTTTGACCAAACTTGATGCACAGCCTTAGGTTGCTTCCTGGGATATTCCAGGTTTGTTCCTGTATAAATTTATTTTTATTTCTAATATCCAGATTTCTAATATTTTGCTCATGGAGCCTCCGGTGGCTCAGTGTGTTAAAGCGCTGAGCTGCTGAACTTGCAGACCGAAAGGTCCCAGGTTCAAATCCGGGGAGCAGAGTGAGCGCCCGCTGTTAGCTCCAGATTCTGCCAACCTAGCAGTTCGAAAACATACAAATGTGAGTAGATCAATAGGTACTGCTCCGGCAGGAAGGTAACGGCGCTCCATGCAGTCATCCCGGCCACATGACCTTGGAGGTGTCTATGGACAACGCCGGCTCTTTGGCTTAGAAGAGTCAGGCACAACTGGACTTAACGTCAGGGGAAACCTTTACCTTTTACCTAATATTTTGCTTGATTAAATATATTTTCAGTGGATTCCAAGTACTACCCAAAAACAATGCCACTCTCAAATGAGTTTATTTTTAACATGTTACAATCCAAAATGAAAAGTAGAGGCACTTGCCCATATGTTTTTTCTAGTTTAGGAACTAGTAAAAGTAGCTGCCCGATAAACATAGCTATTGTTCAATGTGTTGTCGAAGGCTTTCATGGCCGGAATCACAGGGTTGTTGTGTGTTTTCCAGGCTGTATGGCCATGTTCCAGAAGTATTCTCTCCTGATGTTTCGCCCACATCTATGGCAGGCATCCTCAGAGGGTGTGAGATATGGTTATTGTTCCCAGGACACTGGGGCCCTATCTATACTGACATATAATGCAGCTTGAAACTACATGCAGTCAGTTTTCAAGAACCTTAGGAGCTGAACATCTATTTGTAGCTCCAATCAACTATATATTTAATACAACATTTCAGATATGCAAGTTTTGTCCAATGAAAGATTGTATTTGTATGTCATCATCCTTAGTCTCTCATGAGAAATTGGAAAATATCAGAAATTAGCAAAGGTTGTGGCACATCTGTAAATGTGTTTGATTCTTTTCCCAAGACCTTTCCATGGGAAATGTCCCAACTAACAAAGTTGCCCAGGAAACAAAGAAAAACTTTGCTGTGATCAGACATATTTCTTCTAAGGATCAGAAATTTAGAATGTAAAACATACATTCCACACATAAGTTTCTAATGCATTCAATCTGAATTCTACCTATGATTGACTTAGAAAACATAGGGGGGAAAACAGTCAATTTCAGTGATGTAAAACTGTTACGGCTTTAGTGGAAGTAGTACTATGTACTATGTACTATGTAGATTGTGTCATTAGACAATACAGTCAGTAGGTGGCAATGGACTTTGGCACGTCATGGCATGAGAAGAAGTAAAGGTTACCTATTCTCTTTTGTTCTTGAGAGCATAGCATTGCTATCTTGGGGTGCGTCTACATCACATGTGTTAAGTGCAAGGCTTGCAGGCAAAATCTGTTCCTCCATGACATTTTATGTGGCCTGCGAGGCTTTCAATGCCAGGGCAACATCTTACAATTACAAACTGCCCTTCAAAGGCAACCATAAGGCTGATGTGACCTTCAGTGAAAATGAGCTTGACATTCCTGATCTCCACTATAGAATTAATGTAGTTTGATACCACTTTAACTGTCATGGCTTGACATTATGGAATGTTGGGATTTGTTGTTTGGCAAGTAAACAGCACTCTCTGGCAGAGAAGGGTAAAGGCCTTGTAAAACTACCATGCTCATTGAGCCTTGACGTTTAAAGTGGTGCCAAACTGCATTCATTTTACAGTGTAGATGCAACCTGAGATATCTGACAGGGTTGCCTTTGAAGCTTTCCATGGCCGGAACCTTTACTTAATTTTCTATATGTCTTCACATCAATTCACACTCTTTGTAAGCCTATCAGATTTTTCTTAGCAACATTTATTTGAAGGACATTTCTCATTGAATTCTACTGAGGCTGAAAAAGTGTGGCTCAGCCAGGTTCAACCAATGGGTTTCCATGGCTGAACAAGGATTTAAACTCTGTTCTCCATTAATTCCAGTTCAACACTCAAACCATCATTACTACAGCCTGCTTTTTAAACTCTTTTTTTCTTCCTGTTCTTACTGGTATCTAAGATGCTTAAAGATGGCAAGGAAATGAATTGCTTCTTGAGTTTTTCACAGTACATCCACCCACTTCTTAAATTCCAGCAATGTTCAACAGAGTTCATTTCACACTGAAAATATTTTATATGAAATCCAGCCAGCTAGTTTTAGCACACACACCTTTAGCTTCATAAATGGTTATTGATTTTTTTTTGTTTCAAATGTCGTTAAAAACTTTGTGCTGCATTACAAATTAAAGTTATAGGTTTCTGTCTTACAAAATTAGCCATCTGGACATTGAGCAATGGATATTTGAGAAATGGAAGCCCACCCATTACAGGCATGCTTAACTAACTTTGTGGATTTCTGGGTCCTAAAGATAGCAAACTGCTAAGACTGCGATCACTGAACAACTAGATAGATTTATAGATAGATAGATAGATAGATAGATAGATAGATAGATAGATAGATAGATAGAGGATAGATAATTACCCACTTCAACAAGATGAGCTTTTAAGATACTTTTTTGGATAATTAGCATGGTTACTTTCAATGGACTTGATTATGACAAAGCTGGGAATAATTTACTAACAATCTGTAATAAGTCGTTATCAATGACAGTGCCAAGTAAGCATTGAAGAAGGAATAACTAGACTTAAAGATATTGCAAGCTGAGTACCCCTTATCTGAAATGTTTGGGACCAGAACGCCATAGGATAGGTTCACCCTAGATTGGAGTCAACCTGAAGGCATTTAACGACAAAGAAAGACCGTTAAGCCAAAATATGCTTCCTCAGTTCTTTTAATCAATGGATACATTCTTGTGCCACCAGCCCTTGAGAAACTGAACGAGGCAGGCTTTTAATGATCTGCTGTTCTATGATTAGTATTGGATTTTAATTAACTTAATGATTTAAGTTTCTAAATGGTTTAATTGCTTATGAAACAGCTTTCATGTTTATACTTTTATCAAAGTTTTTGAGTAGTTTAAACCAAGATTGTTCTCAAATATACTGTTAGCTGTCTTGGGTCCTATTGCCTTAGGAATGGAGGCCTGCTTACCCTCCCAAGCCCCCCAAAGACTTCTCTTGCATTGTATTTGGGTCTCAAGCTGACAGAGGTTCCCTTCCCTTGACCTACATTAATCCTGCTGCTGCCATGACACATTTGACTCCCAAATCCAGACTTTGATTAAAAATCAAAGTGAAGAATAAATCAAGCAAATTAAGCTACTTTATGTCAAAGTTGTTTAATATTAATATACTACACAAATGGAGGGGTGATGCAATTGTTGACTTCTCCTGAGTCTCCTTCACCCTTTAATTACGGAAAAGGCTTTCAAGTGATGCCATGGTTTGAGGCACAGAACTGACCCCACATGGACATCGGCATTGGCATCTCCTTTGTGCTACGTGCAAAAGCATGTTGTCTGGAGTGGAGTGTCCTAAACACTACAAATCAATTTGAAAGGATGTCTACATCCATGCATCCAACCCATGGTACTTTATTGAATCAAAATGCCTACCAAACCAAATGTTTCTCATTATGAGAGGGAACAGAAATACATGGCACACAAAAAGTAGAGGAGGACATGGATGCATAGGGTAAGCGATGTTGTCGGTGGGCGCATGGGGGGGCCAGTGCCTCCTCCTCTTGGTATCTCCCTTCATTTGCCCAGCAAAACAGACATTTGCAGCATGCAGGAAGAGGAAAAAGAACTTGGATCCACAAGGTAAGTGAAGTGGTGTATGGGACGATCTCCTCTTCCACTTCCCCCTAGGACCGTAACCCCTACAAAAGCAGTGGAAGGACTATACAACTTCTATTGTTGTTCAATTTTAGTAGACACAAAAAGAATGAAGCTTCACAACTTTCTGAACTGTCAGAGGAATCTTCATTCTGCTCCTGGTAAGTCTTTCTTTTGTTCTTCCTTTCCATGCAAAAGCTGCAGAAATTTCAAGGAAGTCAGCACAGTTCTCAGAAAAAGCTGTATGGTTTCCAGAAAACTGTCACGAATGGACAAGCTGCACGGCTTTCATAGAAAAGCTCTGCAGTTTCCTGTCATTGTGGGGTGGGGATGGGGGTCTCCCAATAGCTGTAGGATGAAAAACTGATTAATTGTTCTCAACTTCTGTCAAGATTGGGAAAGTGGAGATTTATCATCACTAACATTACCTTTTTCTAGGTACAGTAGAGTCTCACTTATCCAAGCTAAACGGGCCGGCAGAACGTTGGATAAGTGAATATGTTGGATAATAAGGAGGGATTAAGGAAAAGCCTATTAAACATCAAATTAGGTTATGATTTTACAAATTAAGCACCAAAACATCATGCTATACAATGAATTTGACAGAAAAAGTAGCTCAATGTTATGTAATGTTATGTTATAATTACTGTATTTATAAATTTAGCACCAAAATATCACAATATATTGAAAACATTGACTATAAAAATGCATTGGATAATCCAGAATCTTGGATAAGTGAGACTCTACTGTATTTGGCATTTTGCACAGTTCCTTGATTGATGGGCATCAAGGTTCTTGTGAAGAGGAAAGACACCTGAAGTAATTTCCAAAGCCAAGCAAGCTCACATAATATTACTCAGCTTATTTCCATATGAGCTTCAAAGATGCAAAAAAAAAATAACCACCCTGTTTGAATCTTTTGAAGTTGCCACACTACCGTTCTTCCCAAGCGTTAAAAATGTGGACCTATAATGAGTAGGCCTGCCATTCCAGGAAGGCATGAGTGAGGTTATTGCTGCTGCCTTCGCACCAGTATTTCACCACTATTTACATTGCTGGTTTCAAAATGCCCAAGTCACCCTTAATGAACCCTGGGTGTGAGCTCCCTGGGTGGGAATGCAAATTCACTTATCCTTCTGGAAACCTTAAGGCTCATGTTGGTGGAAGGCCAGCGTTCCTCAAGCTGCTTTCGTAAGAGACCCTGCTTTCACTGACCTGTTTAATGAACAGATTAAATCAAAGTTAATTAATCCACAAAGGCTGATTTTAATTGGCTAGCACAGAGGTTTAAAGACACATTTTATAGGTTATTTGGTTTATTGTGAATTACTTCATAGAGGAGTGAATTTTTTTAAAAAAAATCCCACCCATCCTATAAAGAACGGTCTGTAATATTTATAACATCATGGATTATATCCCCAATAATTTTAAAATATATCTATTAAGGCTTTCTTTATTGGCAGCTTTACTTATATTTAATTAAATCAGTTGACCAGTTAGTTGAAAACCAGACGACTTAAAGCCTATTAATTTGCAAAGGGATCTTGCAGTGCCTGAAGAGACTGAGAGACGAAGCTGGTAGCCTAAGCTTTCACAAAATAAGTGTACTTATGGATATGGTTGTTTACTCAAATAGCTATCTACTCATCTTGCCTTTAGGCAACATCTTTCTCCATCAATGACCATTGTTAACTTGTTATCTCATCACCATACCCACAGGCTTTGCATTTCTATGGCTATTCACATACACACAGTTGAACATAGAGTCCTCCTGGAGTAGGATGAAGTTTAAAGCCTCTTTGGCTTTCATATTTTGCCTTTTATTCTTTATCATGTGTTAATTATCTGTAACATGTGGTTTAAATTATGTACATTCACCCGAAGGCTTTATTTTAATTGGGAATCCATGTAAGCAACAAACACAACTAGTAGAAATGATGGTAACTATGCTACTAAAATCATCTTTGCATCTAAGTGGAGTCTCTATGTGCAGATAATAGAACTCCGGGATAAGTTGTCCACTTTGTTAGAACCACAACAATATCTGAAAAAATGTATGGAACAATTTTTCCATCCATTTGTTGGGAGGAGACGTCAATCACTTTAGCACATGAATGACCCAAGAATCCTTGGGAGAAATGTCACCTTCCTCTTGTCAGACTTTTTTTTTTAGCCGGACAACCTTATTCCTACCATGGAAAAATTAGGAGAAAATTGGGTTGCTGTGAGTTTTCCAGGCTGTATGGTCAGGTTCCAGAAGCATTCACTCCTAACCTTTTGCCCACATCTATGGCAGGCATCCTCAGAGGTTGTGAGGTCTGTTGGAAACTAGGTAAGTGGTGTTTATATATCTGTGGAATGTTCAGGATGGGAGAAAAAAACATTTGTCTACTTGAGGCAAGTGGGAATGTTGCAGTTGGCCACCTTGATTAGCACTAAATGGCCTTGCAGCTTCAAAGCCTCACTGCTTCCTGCCTGAGGGAATCCTTTGTTGGGAGTTTTAGCTGGCCCTGATTGATTCATGTCTGTAATTCCTCTGTTTTCTGAGTGTTGCTCTTTATTTACTACCCTGATTTTAGAGTTTTTTAAATATTGGTAGCCAGATTTTGTTCATTTTCATGGTTTTTTCCTTTCTGTTGAAATTGTCCACGTGCTTATGGATTTCAATGTCTTCTCTGTGTAGCCTGACATGGTGGTTGTCAGAGTGGTCCAGCATTTCTGTGTTCTCAAATAATATGCTGTGTCCAGGTTGGTTCATCAAGTGCTCTGATGTGGCTGACTTCTCTGGTCGAATTAGTCTGGGCAATGCTCCGTTTGGTGGTACCGATGTAGGAGAAAGGTGTTCTTATCATACATCAAGGGAACCACTGACTGCATAGGGAAGCTGATGAAGAAACACATCCTACAAACTATCTACAGACCCACAAAGAAAATCCAACAAATTCTACATTCAGCAAAGGACAAGAGGGATCCTCTCACCTCTGCAGGAGTCTATCATATATGATGCAGCTGTGGACAAGTCTACATAAGGTGTTCAAGGAACATGAAAGACCGATGCCTGCCATAGATGTGGGTGAAACATCAGAAGACAATGCTTCTGGAACATGGCCATACAGCCCGGAAAACTCACAGCAACCCAGTGATTCCGGCCATGAAAGCCTTCGCCAACACATAGAAGAAAATTACCTCTATTCACTTACAGAGGAAAAACACATCCGGTCTAGTGTTGTAGCCAATCATGACTGCCTTGTTGGAGACACCAAAATGTATAAAGCGCCATATCCTGAGTCCAATCATTGGTCCATCTAGCTCAGTATTATCAACTCTAACTAGCCATCATGGCTCTTCTATACTAACTTTATTTATGTATTTATTTATTTATTTACAGTATTTATATTCCACCCTTCTCACCCCGAAGGGGACTCAGGGCAGATCACATTTTACACACATAGGGCAAACATTCAATGCCCATAAACACATCGAACTGAGACAGAGACAGACAGACGCAGAGGCAATTTAACCTTCTCCTGAGGGGATGTTCGATTCTGGCCACAGGGGGGAGCAGCTGCTTCATCATCCACTCTGACGGCACTTCCTCATTCCAATGTCGTAAATTAGTTAAACTTGCCTCCCCACTTTTATAAGTGGTACCTTATTTCCTATTTGATAGATACAACTATCTTTCAGGTTGCTAGGTCAGCAACGTGCAGGAGCTATATTTTATTTTTAATTGACGGGTGCTCACCCCGCCACGGGCTGGCCTCAAACTCATGACCTCATGGTCAGAGTGATTTATTGCAGCAGGCTGCTCTCCAGCCTGCGCCACAGCCCAGCCCCGGCTCTCTACCAAGAGAAGTCTGCTATCCCCTGGTGGTCTCCCACCCAATATCAACCCAGGCCAACCCTGTTTAGCCTTGAAGACATTTGGCTTCCAAAACTAAAAAGGACGCATGATTTCTTTCCAAAATTTAGGTTTGGTCAGTTTGGTCTGGCAGCCTGAGTGACTCTTTACACATTTGCCAACTATTTATTCAATGAGAACCATGGAAAATTTGCAAACAAACAATCAAACAGTGTGTTCCAACAAACAGCAACATAGGGCATAGTGAAACAGGCAGAATCTATCAATTTCTACAAATAAAGCATATGGATCTATTTACGAAAATGGGTCTCCCACCATAGATATCAGTGCGAGATGCAGGATACAGTTGTATTCATGTTCTGCTGCCAGACGTCTCATAGGCATCTGTGTGAACAGGATGCTAGACGAGGGACACGTTTGGTTTAATTCCTCCGGGCTCTTCTTATGTCTTATCTGATTTCCAATAAGCAGCCCGCTTGTAGGACACAGATATCCCTCACAATATCTTTCAGAATACTGAGGGGAAGTTAATAGTTCTTTAATGAACTGATGAGAATCTTCTTTAGGAAGAAAGAAAAGAGTGGGAAGGCAGAGCTCGAGGCTATAAAGAATTTATTTCATCTGACCTGGATTTCTTGCTTTGCATTGTAATTTTATGGGTGGTTTTTTTTTTGTTTGGTCTGGTTTTGAATTGGATATTTCTTTGACAGAAAAGCAACAGAACTCCCTGCATCTGTTGATCCTAGACATGTGTGGAAAAATTGTTTTTCATTAAATATTTGCCTGCATTTTCAAGGTAATCATGCAACTAAATCCAGATTTGCTATTACCAATTAGAGTAGTAGACCAGGCATGTGCAAATTTTGGCCCTCCAGGTGTTTTGGACTTCAACTCCCACAATTCCTAACAGCCAGTAGGCTATTAGGAATTGTGGGAGTTGAAGTCCAAAACATCTGGAGGGCCAAAATTTGCACATGCCTGGTAGTAGATCCATAAAGTCAATGCGAACTTGGTAGGGTAAAATTTTAGTTACATTGAGTTAAAGAGTGTACTTTTTGTGATTAGCAAATGGATTAGGGCCACAAAATTGTCACTGTCACATAAAAAGCACACATCACACACCTCACAGATTTTCAACTTTGCATAAACACAATTCTGATCCCTTCATAATCATACATTGCCAGAAAAGAAATGTCGAGAAGTTGTGATTTTTGCATTTGGTCATCATCACTGACACAATGAAAACATATTCGTGTCTTCCGAGCACCAAATATTCAAGAGCAACATGACTGGGAAAAAGCACTTGTCCAAGACAAGGAGAAAGCACTCTGCGCATGCTCAGGAACAGGATTTCCCTTCTTGTTGCTTCTCATATTCCAGGTAATTTCAAAACAGGAGTCTGGTAAGCCCTGGTTCAAATCAAGCCCGAGAAGCAGCCCTTTGATAATGCACAGCCAGCTGCAAAGCTTTGATAAGGAAACAGACTTCATTTTCATGTATTATATTAAGGAGGCACATGCCGCAGCTATGCAGGAAAAAAAACTAACACAAAAAAGAGAGATACTTTGGAATGGTCTTTTATTATAAATGGTTTAGTGACAGAGTTAATCAAAAATCAAGAGCTTCCCGATTATCTCTGCATTTACTCTCCCTCCGGAGTCTTTAAAATTCTAGAAGAAAACTCTTAAATGTCACAGAGACTTTGGGAGGGGTCTCCTCTTTGCCAGAAGCTTCATTTCCACACATCCAAGGCGCTGCAAAATCCGAAGTTACACACTCACACAATCTTCTCTTCCCCCCCATCACCCCCAGGAGAAAGAAAAAAAACTGTTCATTTAACATTAAAAATTAATTTAACTTCTTCAGACCTCGCACAGAAATTAGGACGCAAGTGAGTCTTTGAAAGTGTCAGGAGGGACAAATAAAAATATAGCCCAATGCCTTGCTTGGGGAGAAGCGGAGCTCACAAAAAAGAAGCCAAAAAGGGAGACAGGGATGATCGTATTTTTTTAATTCTCTCCCATTCTTGCTCAAAAACCCATTTCCCCTTATTTTTCTGTGAAAAGATTGTTTCCTCTTCTCTCGTTCTCTCAGTACATGGAAGCTACAAAGTCTTTCCACTACCAGCTTTTCAGTTCTAAAGTGACTCTTACTCTCTTTGAACATCAGTAAAAATGAATCCATTTCCATACGTTCCTTTCTAATCCCCTCCGAGTTCCTAGTTTTAAATATATTTCCCATGAAAAACTGTTACAAATGTGCCAGCCATGTAGCGTTTCCTTCCTCATTCCTGTTCTACTTCAGAAAAGAGGATTAAATGAAATACTGACTTTTCAATACATGGACAACGTGTTTTTTCCCCAACTATATTTTGTTAGGTGGTTTTTCTGAGCCTTCAAACACACTAGAAGGGAAATTATTAATGGTATGGTAAAATGGTGCCCCTTATAGAAAATGTCAAAATCAAGCTTTGCCTTTGGTTTTCGGAGGGGTGATGGAATATTTGCAAGCCATGGTTTGTAGAATTCGTGAATACAGAATCCATAGGACTGTACTTTAATTTCTTTGATTACGGTATGATGTTTTTGTGCTGTGAATTCTGTATTTACTGAAATCTAATGCGTCATCAAGTCTGATGCGCACCTCAATTTTCAAAACACCAAAAACATAGCTGCTGCCAAATTTAATGTTCAGTGGCAAAAAGTGAACTCTTTTAAATTTGGCCATTAAAGTGACTGCCTGCTTAGGATTCCTTCTTTAAAAACAAAAGCTTTCAGCAGTGGAAAATAAAACCTTGGGGTGCATCTATGCTGTAGAATGAATGCATGCTACAGAGTCATGGGGGCTACAGTTTGACAAGGTGTTGAGCCTTCTCTGCCAATGAATGTTGATGCCTCACAAAACTACAAATCCCAGGATCGCATAGCATTGAGTCAGGGCAATTAAATTAGAGATGACGACCCGCAAATAGGAGCTCCAGGTGCTCCTGAAGCAGTTTCCGCTTTTGCTAAGTCAAACACATCATAATTTTGGCAAGGTAATTTAGCTTAAATTTTTTAGTATTAGATTCAAGTAAATAGGGGTAGGTTTCCTCCGACATTAAGTCTCGTTGTGTCCGGCTCTGGGAGTTGGTGCTCATCTCCATTTCTAAGCCAAAGAGCCAGCGTTGTCAGTAGACACCTCCAGGTCATGTGGCCGGCATGACTGCATGGAGCACCATTACCTTCTCGCCAGAGCAGTACCTATTGATTTACTCATATTTGCATGTTTTCTAACTGCTAGGTTGGCAGAAGCTGGGGCTAACAGCAGGAGCTCACCATGCTCCCCTGATTCAAACCACCAACCTTTCGTTCAGCAAGTTCAGCAGCTAACAGTTTAACCCGCTGGGGTATGTATGTTTTAACAGTTGGAAGCTGCCAGATATAACAGCAAGGCTGTTAGCTCCAGCTCCTGCCAACCTAGTAGTTCGAAAACATGCCAATGTGAGTAGATCAATAGGTACCGCTCCGGCAGGAAGGTAACGGCACTCCATGCAGTCATGCCGGCCACATGACCTTGGAGGTGTCTACGGACAACGCCGGCTCTTCGGCTTAGAAATGGAGATGAGCACCAACCCCCTGAGTCAGACATGACTGGACTTAACGTCAGGGGAAAACCTTTACCTTTTAGAATGTAATGATAACAATAATGCAAAAGGACAATCCTAACTTGATTGCCTTTATTGCCAATCAATGTAGGGAGGTATAGTTTTTATCTGCACACATTTCCTACACTATCCAAAGCAAAAGAAGCTGCTGGAATCAAAACACTGTCTCTTTATTTTTCTTATATTTATTTTCTGCCATCTCTGCCCATGAATGGAGTTAGTATGATGTGTTTTATGCCTTTGGGTTGGCCCAGTAAAGGTATTGCCACAAGCTGGCTTTTTGGAGCTTGCAGAGATTTTTATGGCCAGCACAGCTGCCCTACAACAGCTCTGAGCAAAGGCACAGATTGGAGGCCAGCCGCTTCCAAACCAAAGTGCTTCTCAATGCTAATTCAGTCAGCACTCTTTCGTACATACAATTCCTGATTTCAATTTTTGGGGCATTTTCCCTGGAGAGGTATTAGTTCATCAAGCCTATTGCAAGGTTTGTTCAAGCCCAAGGGTAGGCAACCACATATAAACCTTGGCTGGAATCCATGCAGCCCTCAGCTGAATCTCATGCAGTTCTCTGCAAGGGATCAGTTCAGATCTCTGGCAAGAAAAAATGATCCTAACTCCATCAGTTTACTAAGTGTGGAGGGAGGAAAAGATGTTGCTACACATTGCTTCATACGGTGACTGAAAACCTCAGTAAGGTTTGGCAATATGCCAGTGGTTCCCAAGCTTTGGGCCTCCAGGTGTTTTGGACTTCAACTCCCAGAAATCCCAGCCAGTTTACCAGCTGTTGGGAACTGTGGGAGCTGAAGTCCAAAACACCCGAAGACCCAAAGGTTGGGAACCCCTGTATATGCTCTGAGTTTTAGTCTAAATTTTAATGCAGCTATCCACACCTGATCCACATTACCAAAAACATGAGCTGAACCAAATCCCTCCAAATAGAGGTTGCATCTACACTGCGGACTTAATGCAGTTTGACACCATGTTAACATCCCTGGCAGAATGCTATGAAATCATGGGATATATAGTTGAGGGAAGAACCCACACCTTTGGCAAAGAAAGCTAAATATGTGTTGTCGAAGGCTTTCATGGCCGGGATCACAGGGTTGTTGTATGTCTTTCGGGCTGTGTGGCCATGTTCCAGAAGCATTCTCTCCTGACGTTTCGCCCACATCTATGGCAGGCATCCTCAGAGGTTGTGAGGTATGGAGAAAACTAAGCAAAGAGGTTAATATATATCTGTGGAAAGTCTAGGGTGAGAGAGGTCAGTGTGAATGTTGTGTAGTTAATCACTTTAATTAGCATTGAAAAGCTTATCTGCTGTCTTCTTCCTGCCTCTGGGGCATCCTTTGTTTAGAGTCGTTAACTGCCCTTGGTTGATTCATGTCTGGAAATCCTCTGTTTTCAGAGTATTGCTTTTTATTTACTGTTCTGATTTTTGAGTTTTTTAATACTGGTAGCCAGATTTTGTTCATTTTCATGGTTTCTTCCTTTCTGTTGAAGTTGTCCACATGCTTGTGGATTTCAATGGCTTCTCTGTGCAGTCTGACATGATAGTTGTTAGAATGGTCCAGCATTTTTGTGTTCTCAAATAGTATTCTGTGTCCAGGCTGGTTCATCAAATGCTCTGCTATGGCTGATTTCTCTGGTTGAATTAGTCTGCAGTGCCTTTCATGTTCTTTGACTCTTGTTTGGGCGCTGCGTTTGGTGGTCCCTATGTAGACTTGTCCACAGCTGCATGGTATCCGGTAGACTCCTGCAGAAGAGAGAGGATCCCTCTTGTCCTTCGCTGACCGTAGCATTTGTTGGATTTTCTTCGTGGGTCTGTAGATAGTTTGTAGGTTGTGCTTCTTCATCAGCTTCCCTATGCGGTCAGTAGTTCCCTTGATGTATGGTAAGAACACCTTTTCTCTGGGTGGATCTTTGTCTTGACTCTCATGGCTTGTTCTTGGCCTTGCAGCTCTTCTGATGTCTGTGGTGGAGTATCCATTGGCCTGTAGAGCCCAGTTTAGGTGGTTGAGTTCACCTTGGAGGAGGTGAGGTTCGCAGATTCTTTGTGCACGGTCTGTCAGGGCTTTGATTGTGCTCCTTTTTTGACTTGGGTGATGGTTGGAGTTTTTATGAAGGTATCTATCTGTGTGTGTAGGTTTTCTGTAAACTGTGTGGCCCAATTGTTGATTGGGTTTGCGGATGACCAGAACATCTAGAAATGGCAGTTTTCCTTCCTTTTCTTTTTCCATGGTGAATTGGATGTTTGGGTGGATGCTGTTAAGATGGTCCAGGAACTTGCTGAGTTCTTCCTCTCCATGGCTCCAAATTGTGGGACACTGGATTCTATGAACAGAAGGATGGAGTGGCCATGGGGAGCCCTCTCAGCCCAGTAGTAGCAAATTTCTATATGGAATACTTTGAAAAACAGGCCCTAGAAACAGCACCAAAAAAGCCAACTGTTTGGTTCAGATACGTAGATGACACCTTCACAGATAGATACCTTCATAAAAACTCCAACCATCACCCAAGTCAAAAAAGGAGCACAATCAAAGCCCTGACAGACCGTGGAAAGCCAGGGAAGCTGATGAAGAAGCACAACCTACAAACTATCTACAGACCCACGAAGAAAATCCAACAAATGCTACGGTCAGCGAAGGACAAGAGGGATCCTCTCTCTTCTGCAGGAGTCTACCGGATACCATGCAGCTGTGGACAAGTCTACATAGGGACCACCAAACGCAGCGCCCAAACAAGAGTCAAAGAACATGAAAGGCACTGCAGACTAATTCAACCAGAGAAATCAGCCATAGCAGAGCATTTGATGAACCAGCCTGGACACAGAATACTATTTGAGAACACAAAAATGCTGGACCATTCTAACAACTATCATGTCAGACTGCACAGAGAAGCCATTGAAATCCACAAGCATGTGGACAACTTCAACAGAAAGGAAGAAACCATGAAAATGAACAAAATCTGGCTACCAGTATTAAAAAACTCAAAAATCAGAACAGTAAATAAAAAGCAATACTCTGAAAACAGAGGATTTCCAGACATGAATCAACCAAGGGCAGTTAACGACTCTAAACAAAGGATGCCCCAGAGGCAGGAAGAAGACAGCAGATAAGCTTTTCAATGCTAATTAAAGTGATTAACTACACAACATTCACACTGACCTCTCTCACCCTAGACTTTCCACAGATATATATTAACCTCTTTGCTTAGTTTTCTCCATACCTCACAACCTCTGAGGATGCCTGCCATAGATGTGGGCGAAACGTCAGGAGAGAATGCTTCTGGAACATGGCCACACAGCCCGAAAGACATACAACAACCCCAAAGCTAAATATGTTGGGAAAGTGCAATTCCCATAATTCCACAACATTGAGCCATAGAAGTTAAACTGCATTAGTTCTACAGTGTAGACGTTCCCAGCCCTTGGATACCTCCACTTGTCCCCCGCATCAGCTATCCCTTTATGTATACCCCACCTTTCTCCCATAAGGAGATGAAAGATATCTTTAAAGTTCAGACAAAAACTCAAAGCAGATGCACTACTTCATTTACCATGGATGCCACTGCATATCGTCCTGACAGAATGTGGCTCTAAAGAGCTAAAAATGTAGTCTTTCCACACCTGACTGGCATTTCTTCCTAGACAGCTCCCAGGTGGGAAACACATTTCCTGATTGCTTTGCCTTCCTCTACAAGCTTGTTATAGTTCCCAATATCATTCATGTGCAAAGCTGCTAAGAGCGAATAAATCCTCCTAAAAAGAAACCTCCCTGCACACAAATGCAAGCTTCTGACATCATTTGGTACTCCCTGTTGAGCACTGCCTACGAGGCAGCTGAGCTCTTTCAAGATCAAAGGCAAACCCAGTATCTCAGCACATATATGTGGATACAGTTTGGTGCATGTTTCAAACACGCCTGTGTCTCAAAGCGCTGGCTATAAGTGTCTGGATACCTGCTCTTCCAAGGAATAGAGCCGTTAAGTCACTATTTCTTCCAGATGCTCCCAACCACCCACGCAAACCACCGCAGAACCACTCCATCGATTCCTCAAGTTGGGCAGGGAGGAGGGAGATGATAAAGACATAACTTGGACTGAAATGTGTTTTATTAAGTAAGCAAGGGAGGATGCGGGCTGGGGAGTGGGAGCACAGCACAGCGCAAGAAGCAGCAGTCGCTTAATGAACACAGTTACTTCAAAGCCACTCAGAGGATCTGGATGGGAGATGTTCACTTCCTGCTAATTGAGAACGGGTGTCCAAGCCTGTTGGGGCCATGGGGGGGGGGGGGGGGGGACAACAAGACTTTCAACATCTTAGCAACTCTAAAAGCTAAAATGCAGTACGGTATGTTCTGCACTGAGAATATGAGCTTTCAGATTTCAGCATTATTCTCTCTGTTCTTACATTAATCACACTAAAATGAATGGGTCTGTGCCAAAGCAGCGTGGGGTGGAGTTGTATTAGCACTGGCCAAGTAGCATTTGCAACCAACAAGAGGAAAAACAAAGCCAGGCCATTACCTGCAAGGAGCTCACTCAGTCTGAAATCCACTGTTGAAGAGACAGGTAAAGAAAGATGGATAAGCCAAGACAAATGTGAGCAAGATGTAGCTGTAGTTACAAACTATTCCACTTGGGGTACAGGACAAAGGGTTTAAAGAAACTGGAGAAAGTGGTTTGTAAGGAAAACTATGAACTGGGAGACAATGGAAAGGAATTACCTGAATCAGAAGTGGGAATCCTGGGATGCTTTGGACACTGTTGGACTACATTTCTCAGCATCCCTCATAACTATCCATGCCGGCAAAAGCTTCTGGAAGCTGCCATCCAACATCACCCTAAATAACAGAAGAAAGGTATTCATGTTGTTGTTGTTGTTGTTGTTCAACATCCTCTTTATTTAGATCATAAGATCAATGTTAACACAAGATCAATGTTAAAATGGGAATAAACTATTCACATTTTAAACCAACTTACATTTAAAACAACATACATAGTTGAAATTATTTAAAAGTAATTGAAATTAATTTAAACAGGGAAAATAGACAGCACCCCCTTAAAATTCAATTTCTTTTGAAATCTTGAATTATAAAAAGCCTCTCAGAATATTTATTTATTTATTTATTTATTTATTTACATCGTTTTTGCCCTGCCTTTCTCCCCGGGGAGACTCAAGGCAGCTTACAATAAATATGCAAAACTTCAATGCCTAAAAACAGTGCACAAAACAACAATTCATATAAAAGCAGATACCATTACAAAATAAAATCACATTATATAAAATTTTAAACATATCCAAGATTAAAATCCATTCATCCAGAATTCTCAATATAAGTCGTGAATAAACATCTGCCTTCCAATAGCAGGACTAGGAGGTCTTCTACTGTTCCTATGAAGGGAGTTCCAGAAACTGAGGCCCCTTCCACACTGTCCAATATCCCAGGATCTGATCCCAGATTATCTGTTTATCCCAAATTATCTGGCAGTGGAGATTCATATAATTCAGATTAAAGTAGATAACCTGGGATCAGATGCTGGTGTATAGGACAGTGTGGAAGGGGCCTGGGAACCACCAAGGAAGTTCTCTCACTTGTTTCAGAAGCATTAAGACCTGGCTTAAGACCTGGCTTTTTACTAGAGCTTTTGATCTATGTTAATTTTATCAATATTTGTATGTATGTATTTTTATCCTTTACAATTTAGCTTGTAAATTGCCTAGAGCATCTTGGATGGAGGGCGCTTAATAAGTAATTAAATGATGATGATAATGATGATGATGATGTTTCCACCAATTGTGCCTGTGAAGGTGGTGCAAATGAGAATATGACTTCTCCTAAGAATCCTAGGGCCCTAAAAGGATCATCCCATATAAGTCTATCAGGGACCCTTGGCCTAAAAGTAGAGATCATTATAAGTCATAATCAATACTTTGAATTCTGCCTAGAAATAAATCAGCCACTAGATGAGTTGTGATAGCAAGAGAGTTTGATTATTCCTGCATACTCTCCAACTATCCCAGTTTGAGCTGGCCAATCCCAATTAATGGTCTGTCATACCACCTTTCCAGCTGCTTCATCCAGTTTTCAGCTTGAATGAATTCTGATGCCACATGTGTCCCTGTTTTCATCTGTGAAAATTGTCTGCGTTAAAGCCTAGCTGCAACTCTTTGTACAAAACAAAGGCAGCCACACAGAGAGTGTCTTCAAGCCTTTCCTACTTAGAGTGACCTCAAGATGAACCTATTACAGGGTTTTCTTGGCAAGATTTGTTCAGGGGTGGTTTGCCATTGCCTTCCTCTGGGGCTGAAAGTGCCAAAGACGCCTAGTGCCTTTCCATGGCCAAATGGGGATTCAAACCCTGGCCTCCCAGAATCTCAGCCCAACACTCAAATCACTACACCATTAATATAAATAAGGAATTTGTTGCCATGGCCAGACCAGGTGTCTCCAGGAATGGGTGCACTAGCTTGTGTAAAAGCACTCCTGGCAGTAAGAGTATTTTGCAGCGCAGCAGTAGTTGGATGAAGTCAGTGGAACGCAGAATGAAGGGACATCAGAGACGTTGGTAAAACTATATACAAGTTTTCCTGTAAGCAGTAATAATCAAGACAAACAGACTTGAAGACAATAGACACAGGACTCTCACTCTAGGCAGACAGAACTCGACTCAACTCAGAACTAAACTGATGCAATCAGTAATGCATATACACTTGTGTCTGGACACTCCCCAGTTCCAGCCACACATCAAGGTCATCACAGCTTCTCAGTAATTAACTCTTTCCAGACTATAGTACACTCTGGATGATGCAATCAGTATGCAATACAGACAGGACACAAGTTTCATTTAAACACTACCAATACACAAATTCCACATTAACGCTGGCCACTACAGAAACTTAGTTTTCAGGTTCAAAGCCGGGTCCAGCAATACATTCAAACTGCAAACCTATATGTAACCTCTCCCAAACACAGGTCACGCCAGATAACAAGAAGGCCTTTGGATGCAGAGTGGATTGAGCAAAGGTACTTAAGCAGCGATGCACCTGTTAATATTACCCTGTTCATGCAAATCTGCTTGAACTTTAAGATCAAATTCCCATTTATCAGCCACATAGACTGGAAATTCAGTTGACTAGTAACTAGCACAGAACCTTCTTACCTGCAGCAACGTAATATAGATATCCCTGTTGCAGCCAATCTAACTGGAAAGTTCATTCTCTTCCAGCTTTGAACATTTTTACAGCAAATATGGCTGTTACTGTGTGCTTTTAAGTAATTTCCTACCTATGGCAACCCTATCACAGGGCTTGTTCAGGAGAGTTTTGCCATTGCCTATCTCTGAAGCTGAGAGAGTGTGACTTGTCCAGGGTCACCCATGGGTTTCCGGGTCTACAGAGTTCATAATCCAATGCTCAAACCATTACAACAGGCTGTCTCTTGCAACAAATGGTAACCTGAATTTAATTATGTACAGTAGAGTCTCACTTATCCAACATAAACGGGCCCGCAGAACATTGGATAAGTGAAAATGTTAGATAATAAGAAGGGATTAAGGAAAAGCCTATTAAATATCAAATTACATTATGATTTTACAAATTAAGCACCAAAACTTCATGTTTTACAACAAATCGACAGAAAAAGCAGTTCAATACACAATAACGTTATGTAGTAATTACTATATTTATGAATTTAGCACCAAAACATCGCAATGTATTGAAAACACTGACTACAAAAACATTGGCTACTAACAAATTGACTACAAATAAAGATAGAATTGCATAAAATGAACTTACAGTAACAACATTGTCAGAAGTTAAATCAGTAAAATTTTTAGTCCTTGCTGCCTAGAGAAACAACTGTGAATCCGGGCGGGAGGTAGACTGTGTTGGATAATCCAGAACATTGGATAAGCGAAGGTTGGATAAGCGGGACTCTACTGTATGTAAAAGAAGACTCTGCTATTTCCATACCATCTTGACTTCTGCTCTGTTTGATTGTTCATAGGTTTAAATTGATTTCCGTTTATTCAAATAATCCCAGCTTTGTATGCATTAGTAGAAAACCAAGTACAAAGGAGTGAAGTTTTTTAAAAATAAGATGAGATCAGGCAACACTTCAGAGAGATTTCAAAGGCAAAAGAGCCTGCGATCAACCAGCAAAGGCATCTGAGGAGGCTTCTCATGACGTCAGAACTATAAAAGAGGTGAATGAGAGGCCAAGTTCTCCTTCCTCATAAAATTCTAATCCCTGAATAATAATAATAAATTTATAATAAATTTTATTTCTACCCCGCCACCATCTCCCCGAAAGGACTCGGGGTGGCTAATGTATGACTCACCCAAAGGTTTTCCATAGCCAAGTTGGGAGTGATAGTCCAATATTCAAACCACGACTACACTATGCTGGCTCCAATTTACAATTTAGGGAGGGATATTTAAAATTCTGAACAGAGTTCTAGCACCTCTCCAAACTACAAAACTCAGGATTCTGCAGTACTACAATTGTGTGGATTGAAAGGGTCAGGATTCCTCTGCCACAAAGACCAAGGAAACACCAATTATTATGCTCAAAGGGAATACCCAACATTATCTGATCAGTGTTTCTAGGATCTAGGCAAACATCCGAGATCAGGACTTCACTAAGGGCAGAGTCTAAGTATCATTCCTTGCTCCTTGTCCTCTCTGTGTCTAGCAAATGGAGATGAAATTAGGCACACACACACACAAACGTTTAAGACCATATTTCCATAATATTTCCAGGGGCATTTATCTCCCTCAAACACAACTTTCCCATAGCCCTGGCTGGTCAAAAGCAATCAATATCTAACCACCACTTGGGAACTTTCTCATTTCATAAGCTTGGTGGAGGGAGGAATTTTTGCTGTATTTCTTTCATTGGTGTGGCAAATTGCCGTTTGTAAAATCAGTTCTTAAGGAAGCTTTCTAGGACATACTTCCCTTTTGCAGTTCTCACAAAGAAGCAAAGAGAAATTAGGTATACTTGGAGACAGGAAACATTAGTGCCCATGCTTATTGTGAGGATTCTGGGATATGTTATCCAAAAAAGTAAGAATGGAATCAATGCTTAGTTTCAGTCATAAGCATATTAAAATCAATGATGGTCGTGTAAGTGTTGACTAACAGGTCCCATTCATTTAATTGAATGGTTCTCTGTTCTCTGTGGTTCTCCAGTTGGGACTAAAATTGGCTTTAGCCCTAATGCTATTTCTCCCTGTTCTGTTCAATAGGAGACATAGAATACATACAGGAAATTGAAATTCAGAATTTGGAAAGGAAGACAGTCTTAAATGACAAGTGGAATTCCAAGGCGCAGTTGTGCAGCAAAGATAAACTGGACAGAATATTGGATTTAATTGAGGCAAAATATTTCACATTCCCACCAATGGTATCCCATTGCATCACTTAGCTGGCAGTATATGTACATAAAGATATATGGCTTTTTGGCAGAAAAAAATAGCAAGATTAGAACATGTCTAGGAGATGAATTAGGTCAGATCATTTGTATTTTATCCAGGGGGGGGGGTGTTATAGTCTGGGCACACATCCTAACTAAACCAGTATCCCCTGCAGACTTCTCTAATTTGCTAAGAATGTCACTCTCCTCCAAAAACTGCAACCACCTTGTGAGGTCATCATTGAAGAAAGGATGATGGGAAAGGGTCTACAATTTCCCAGGGTGAATGTTTAATATTCAGCATGCATTTTTCCTCAGTTCTTTTAAATTTATTTCCAAAAACAATAATCCCCATATATACAAGAGTTCCTTTCATTTATACCAGTGGTTCTCAAACTATAGGTCCTCAGATGTTTTGGCTTTCAACTTCCAGAAATCCTAACATCTGGTAAACTGGCTGGTATTTCTGGGAGTTGTAGGCCAAAACACCTGGGGACCCACAGGTTGAGAACCACAGATATCATAATTCCAACTTGTTTCTTCTTCCTCTGTTGTTGCCTTATAGGCAACCAAGGCATTTCTAGGCATTTCTGGGTCCTCTAGAACATTTGCAGCTAGAGCTGTCCATGTTGCATGTACCTGTCAAGCTAGTAAATATTACATTTTGGACTACAGCTCCCAGTATCAGCTTCTGAAACCAGTTCTAAAGCAACACTCTATTCCCATCAAAGCTTGGAAATATTATTATTATTTTAATTCGCAGAACCCCTCAGTCATAGCCATGATGATTTTGCAATTCTCAAAGTTGTAATTCAAAAAAGTAACTTATCCAGCCTCTGCATTTCTTCCCTCAAGCCAACCTTTGAGAATAGTTCAATGGTGGATAAATAAAGCATAGTGGCTGCATTTTTCAATTTACGCTAGCATGCCCTGTCACACATTTTAGAAATCAGAAATGTAAATGTCCAGCCACTTTATAGAAATGCTCCCATCCCATTTGGAGCACAGTGCAAGGGCTTTATGACCCTTTAAAAGCATTTGTTTTAGCAAAAATGACACTCGTGACAGCTTCTTAACCTACAATTCCTATAATAGTGGTGGTGGTGGGAAGGAATATTCTCACTGTTTATTATTAAAATTCTTCAGGATTTAAGTTCTGCTGCTCTGCTGAGCAGCACCTTGCCTTCAAGTCAAATTATGCACAACCTTCTCCAGGCCAACCCTCAGGGACAGAACTTGCATGCACGGGAGGAAAGTTAGTTCTCCAAACAGCTGCCAGGAGCCCTTCACAAAGTGGGCCAGAGCAAGAACCAGATGGCAGGCGTCTGTCACTGTATTAAATAGAATTTTTTTTCCCTTTTCCTTTCTCTTTCTCTTTTTTAGGGGGTGGAGCACTCTTAGCATCATCTTCATAGGTGAACACACACACACACACACACACACACACACACACACACACACACACACACACACACATAGATTTATTCCAAATAGCATCTTAGCCTTCCTTAAAGAGGTCTGATCCTCCCTGTCTCTGACTCACATACATACACAGGAAAAACTACAAAGCTACAGCTCCCCACTGTATTCTAAGATCCACCATGGTTTTGTGTGTGGAGTGTGTTGGGTGATACCCGTCTCGACAACAGTCCATGTGAAAAAGGTATTGTTGTCTTCGTGGACAACAAGTTGAACATGAGTCAATAGTGCAATGCAGCAACTAAAAAAGCCAATTGGATTTTGGGCTGTATCAGAAGAAGTATAGTGTCTAGATCAGGGAAGTCATGGGGTCCCTCTATTCTGCTTTGATTAGACTTCTTTACCTGGAATACTGTGTCCAATTCCGGGCACCACAATTCAAGAGGGATATTGACAAGCTGGAACACATAAAGAGAAAGATGACTAAAATGATTAAAGATCTGGAGACCATGCCCTATGAGGAGATTCTTAAAGAGATGGGTATGTTTAGCCTGCAGAAGAGAAGGTTGAGAGGAGACATGATAGCCATGTATAAATAATATGTGAAAGGATGGCATAAGGAAGAGGGAGTGGTTTGTTTTCTGCTGCCCTGGAAACTAGGTCTCAGAGCAATGGCTTCAAACTATAAGAAATGAGATTCCATTTGAACATTAGGAAGAATTTCCTTACCATGAGAGCTGTTCAGCAGTGGAACTCTCTGCCTTAGAGTCTGGTGGAAGCTCCTTCCTTGGAGGCTTGAAATAGAAGCTGGATGGCTATCATCTGTCAAGGGTACTTTGATTGTGCTTTTCCCGCATGGCAGGGAGTTGGACTAGATGGCCCATGTGGTCTCTTCCAACTCTATTATTCTATTATTCTATGAGTATTGGACTAAAAGTCTAAGAAACCAGGGTTAGAACCCTAGTCCAGACACAGAAACCCAGTGGGTGACTTTGAACAAGTTACCATCTCCCAGTCTTTGACAAAAGCAATGGCAAACCCTCCTTGAATAAAGCTTAGCAATAATATAATGGCTTAGGGTTGCCATAAATGAGAGTCAACTTGAAGGCATGTACCAGTAACCATTATAGATATGACTTTGGCATATACATGCCGAGGAAAAGTCATACTTAATGCCTTTAATGGATAAAAATGTGGGCACTGGTGTGTATATTTTGAGGAATCCCTGTAGATGTCCTTTTTTGCTCCATTTTTACTTACTTAAGACAGAGCCCTTCCCAAGCACATAAGTGTACATCCCTGTTATAAGCACCCAGTTCAATGAAGATATATAGGATTTAATACATAACTGTACATGGTTGTGTTGGAATATCTGAATATTGAACAAGTGTACAAAGTAACTGAAGGTGTACACTTAGGTGTCTGCAAAAAAGCTTGTTCTGGTACATCTTGCTAAGCCTCTGGAAGACTGGGAATATTCCATAGCATTTACATTACTCTTTCCTCTCACCTGAGTCCTAATATTGGGGGGGGGGGGGGGGAAGAGACATATAAATCAATACATTTAAGAGTACAAGTTGCATATTCATTATTCAAAATTCCAAAATCTAGAAATATTCCAAAATCATCCACATAGGTGGCTGAGATAGTGCTTCCTGATAGTTCAATGTATATAAACCTTGCTTCATGCACAAAATGTATACCATTATTTTCAGGTTATGTGTAAGTTGCTCCTGAAATATAAATGAATTTCATGTTTTTCATCTCATTAATAATTAGCTGTATTTGTATATACATACCTAATAAGATATTTCATTATGTATGTATATTCAAATACAGGTAATCCGAAATCCCAAATTAATTCTAGCCCTTAGCATCTCAGATAAGGAATATTCAACCTGTCCTTTAAAAAAGTATTTAAAAAGAGTACTTTAGCATGATACGTATGACTAATTAGCTACTTTTAAGAAACAACACTTAACATCAAATGTCCTCCAAATTTCCTGTCCAAAATTACTCCCCAAAGTAATAGCTTTGGAAGTAGCAAGCTAGTATAACTTGATACACACCCCAAATAACAATGTTAGCAGCTGGTATGTTTCTTTTTTAAAGTAATTATAAATTATTAATTCCTTCTTCCCAAAGTAGTATGCTGAAGATAATATAATTGCTCATAATAGATTATTTCCAGACCTTAGGATCCAAAAGCTTCACCCCCGAATCGCAAATAGGAAGCATCTGAATGACAAAAGGGGCTCCTTTACGCAGCCCACCCCCATCACTCCAAAATAGCTTCAAAAGCTACAAAGATTTTTATGTTTCTCTGCTACAGATGTTGTATGCTTAAGCACCAATGCTATTTGGCATAAGAATCTAAGATGCAGTCAGGAAAATGTCAAATTCGACTTAAAACGCAATCGCACATTTCCCTTTTTCCTCCTTGACTGAATGTTGGTCACGGAAAAGGTCACCCCAGCCATCAATGACATTTCTGCCTGCTTAGCACACTGCGAAATACGCTTCAGGGCTTCTTGCAAATACGACCAATGACAAAAAATACAGGTCCACGATGACACATGCAACTTTGTTACTGCGAGATAAAGAAAAAGAAAAGCGTTTGCTTTCCATTCTGTCAAGAAGGAAAAACTCACAATCGTCTCATTTTATTTCAAGAATACTAGAAGCAAGTCGCCTGACCAGAAGGGAAAAACTATTTTTTTAAAGCATAAAGGTTACAAGTAAGAATCATTTACTAAATGTATCAGACTTCATTTGCTGTACGCACTGATTCTTTTTATTATTATTATTTTCTTTTTTTCCCCCAAGTTCCCATCCTCCCCCAATACATAATACACTTTAAAATATAGTTCTGTCAAATCTGCATTTTTCAGTATTTTCCATTGCATACTATAAATATGTGGTTATCTAGTTGTTAATCCAAACTTTCATTTGATCCATTGGTTGTCTGAATTTATTATTGTTTTGCCACATATAACTAACAAATGGTTTCCGGAAATTGAAGTCCAAACCATTGGGAAGACTAATTTTTAGGAACCACTAGTATACTGTATGAAACAAACAGATGCCATAGAAGGACCTAGAATTCATCTATAAAGTCCTATGTACCTTTGAACCATATCAATGAAATTATTGGCCAATGCTCTCATCTAAGGCAGTGGTTCTCAACCTGTGGATTCCCAGGTGTTTTGGCTTATAACTTCCAGAAATCCCAGCCAGTTTACCAGCTGTTAGGATTTCTGGGAATTGGAAAGCCAAAACATCTGGGGACCCACAGGTTGAGAACCACTGACCTAAGATGAGGTGGATAGCAAACAAAACTCGTGTTTGTTGATCCAGGAAAAAAAAACACTATAAATTTATGCAATTTGACACTACTTTAACTGCCATTGATCAATGCTATTGACTCATGGGAGATGCATTTGGTGAACCACTAGCACCATTTTCATGAACTACTAGCACTAAAGACTTCATAAAATGACAACTCCCTGGACTCCATGGCTAAAGTGGTGTCAAACTGCATTAATTCTACAGTGTAGATGTACCCAGAGTGACCTAGATGCCCTTTTAGCGACCTTGCCAAGAAAATGCCATGATAGGTTCTTCTTGGAATTGCCTTGAATCAGAACCCACTTGAAGACACATAAGAACATCAGCTTCAATAACAATATCATCATCAATGCGGTGGTGAATCTTCTTTGGTTTTTAGTCTGAATTTTGAAGCAGCTGTCCAAAATGCTGAGCTTGAAAACAGATCCACAATCTTGGAGCACTCCTTTGGGTAAAATCTAATTTACTGTCTCTCTTTTGCCAATGCCTAAGGAACATTAGAGAAATTCTGTCCAACAGAGACTCTATGTCCTTGGAATCTGTTTGCTTTTTTAAATGAAGCACATCAGACAAATAAATCTTTTTTAAAGAACTATTTGAACCCATCACCCCAGTTTTTGACACTGTGAGAGGTTTTTAAAGGATTCATCATCAACATCCAGATGACGGTTTATGGGTTTGTTAAGATTCATACAGATGTGCTGCCTGCAATCTATCACTTTTTCCCTCCTGGAAAGAGACTGCAATGCTCCACAAGCAGAACTTGGAAGAAAACACGAGGACTGTGCTCAAACTATAAAAAGAGTAGTTTTAAAAAGTATCAGCAACAAAGTGCGTTCTACCTGAATAAAATTTAGTTGATAAGCAGATGAACAGCTTGGACCAGCCTGACAAATGGCTCAAACAGGTGTTTCTACAACAGTTTTTAAGGATAAGAGAGAAAACCGTAGAAAAGGTAGACAGAAGTCTAATGTCTGGGTGAGAAAACAGGAAGCCCGCACTTGCCAAGGGAACAGGCATAGGAAATGTGCAAGTCCAGACCATAGTGAAAAACAAATAGGAAACAGGAACCCTTAATATCAGGATGACATAACTCCCTTAGTCACCTCATACCTCTGAAAAAAGCAAAACAGTCCCACAATTTCACATGTGCTTGCTGAAACAAGAATATAGAGAAATAGAACAAAACACAGAAAATGTGTTGTCGAAGGCTTTCATGGTCGGAATCACTGGGTTGCTGTGAGTTTTCCAGGCTGTATGGCCATGTTCCAAAAGCATTCTCTCCTGACGTTTCACCCACATCTATGGCAGGCATCCTCAGAGGTTGTGAGGTTTAAAGACATTTCTTTTTAAAGAAAATGTACAGAAATCAAACTGGATTGCCAGCTAGGTTAAAAGGTCTACTCCTGGAAATGTGCAAGATTTAATTGCAAAACTCAATATTTTTCAATGCTCAATAATTCTAGCTTATGCACTGTGATAAGCACAGATATAACGCTACATGTGCAGATAACATGTAACCTGAAAAAACAGAGATGGGGCACAACACACGTCATGCTTGCCTTCACTAAACAGCTTCTGATCAGGTTTTTGTTAGCAAAACCATTAGTAAGTCTTCATGTGTACACATTAATCCTTACCCATTTTTATTATCGAGTAAACGGAGATAAGATCGAGTTTTAAAAGAGCTTACCATGCATGGCTATCGAGTGTACACTGTCACATCTGAAACCTCATAGCAACTCATGTCTTTAGTTACATACCAGTATGTGCTTACTACTTTTTGGCAATGGAATATGCTGCCTCAGAGTATGCTGGAGTCTCCTTCTCTGTGGGTTTTTAAGCAGAAGCTAGGTGGACATCTGTAATACACATTTGTTTGTGTATTCCTGTATGGTAGAATGGAGTTGGAGTGAATGGCCCTTATGGTTTTTTCCAATTCTATGAGTCTATGATTCTATATTGACATCATGTCTTTCTTCCGAGGAACGCATGGCAATATAAAAGATATCTTTCCCCTCTTACATTTTTGTCTTGACATGTCTGTATATAAACTGTGTATAATTTAATAAAAATGTGAATAAGTTGGTATCTTCTTTACATCCTCTCATCTCATCTTGCTATAATCCTGCCACATCCTTTAGCAATAAATGCTGTGGCATCCTCTGATCCTCCACCCCATTGCCACAGTTCCGCTCATGCAATATCTAAGTACAGCAAGAACAACAAATATTTTGCCTATCCAGACATTTTGAACTGCCACTTCCAGAAGGCCCAAACAGCATAAAAATTATCAGTGACTATGGGAATTGCAGTCCAAAACACCTGGAAGCGTAAAGATTCCCCACCACTGAAGAAGAGGATGTATGAACACATTTAGGAATTTTCACATACAAGGTAAGAAAACTACTACACTAATTTTAAGGACCAAACTTTGGAAGCTGATGGGTTCCATGTGAATGGGACAATGGCTATGCTTTGAAGGAGCCATCCAAGGTGCTGGACCCTATCTGCCAAACAGGTTCAGCACCTTGGCTAGTTCCTTTGGAGCTCAAACCTATAGTGACATGGTTGCTACTGGGCAATCAAGCTATGCTGAGAATCAAGCCGAAGGTCAACACAAATGTGTTTTTTTTTTTTCAAAGAAGAAAAACAGCCTTTAGGAGAATTATGATCTTATTAATGATGTGAGCGATGTCCCTTGAAATGGTGGTCAAGTAATCAAAGCCTCTAAAGAGCTCAGCAAGTGCCTTCTAAGTAATGCTAACTCTCAGCACCTGCTCCATGGTGGCATTTCCTCCCAAGGCAAATTTACGTGGCATCCTCTTAAATACATTTATCTGATACAAAGGTGTTGTCTACCCAGTTGAAAAAAAATGCTTCAACTTGTATTTTTCTTGTCTGTAATGACTATATTAATGCCACACACATCCTGACTAAATCAAAGCAGGAGTGGTGTTTCTCACTCTAGTGTTAAATGACAATCACATGATGGTTACACATGCTATACTTTGTGTTATTACCAACCACATGGCCGTGGCTACTCTGGGTTCTTTTCCCCTTTATTATTGTTATGTTTCTTTATATCCTACTTTTTCTCTCCATAAGGAGACTCAAAGCGTTAATGTGTGTGTGTATCCACATTATATATATATGCTTCAATAGAGAATTAGGCATCCTATTAAGCTCAGTAGCTGGTAGTTAAATGCTGATATAAGGAAGTATGCTAATGTCAATATGCAATTATTTGCACAAACACATTCAAAAATAATGGCAACTAGATCCACACAAACTCTCTTTACTACATGCTGACAAATCAGAAACAAGTAACGTTTCATGGCAGGAAGAATCAGGAGACCTCCCTTTCTACCCTTTGTCATCCTGATACAACAACAAAGCCAACTGAAACATAGACACAGGTAAAATAATCCGGTTTTCCTATTTTTTAAAAAAACCCAGTGCAAAAAGTTGATCTTTTTACCTTGGTTTTAAGAAGAGTGAAAAAGAACTGAATTAGATTCAGATTCTCAAAAAAGTTGTGAATAATGCCAGCACCATATATGACCAGGCCCGGTCCAACCGCCAGGCGAGGGAAACATTTGCCTGTGGCGCCATCATCCAGTGGGCACCGTCAAGGCCCCGGGAAAATGGCGCCACCCCCGCCTCCTTCTCCTCCTTTCCAGGCCTTCCTGTGGGGGGCAGGGCCGTGTGGTGTGGGGGGCGGGGCCACATGGGGGCGGGGGCACGTGGCGCGAGGCGGGGCACACTGGGGCGGGGCCAGGCCGTGCAGTGGGAAGGCCCAGCCAGGCCACAGCGGGAAGGCCTGGCCCCGCCTCCTGCGCCATGCAGCCCCGCCCCCATGCCGTGTGGCCCGGCGGGGGGGGCACCAAAAAGTACCTTTGCCTACTAAGGAAAATTACCTCAGGACAGCTCTGTATACGACATGATTTTTCCACCCGTATATTTAACCACTAAGACTTTCCACATCTCACTGGTATTTAGGTTTTGATGTCATACTTCTATTAAAATAGTTATGGACTTTAGCATCCTAATAATAGTTTAAATTTTAAAGCACTGAATTTGTTTGGGTTGTGCATTCGGTTGGGTTGTGAATTTATTTAATTCGTTATTATAGTTTTATGCTTGTAGATTAATCCAAAGGCATTTGCCAGTTGGACAGCATATAATTTGCGTAATTCAGTACTACCAAAGCAATAGTTCATAGACCAGTGACAGTTCATAAACCAATGGCTACCAGTCAGTCTCAAGGAAGGTAGGAAGGAAGGAAGGAAGGAAGGGAGGGAGGGAGGGAGGGAGGGAGGGAGGGAGGGAGGGAGGGATAACTGTAGTCAATGGGCAGAAATATAGCGCTGCTCCCAGGCATGCTAAGGGGAAAACCTGCTTGCCCACTATCAGGTAGCTTGAGAAGCATTCTGGCTTAATTGATGAACAAGTTCAGCCTTGCTATAAAATCTTTGAAGTTTACAATGTAATGAGAAGACAGAGACCTACTTCTCAGTCCCTGTAAACAAAAGGCACCGTCAGAAGAGGCTGCCAGGTTCGAATCCCACCCGGGGAGAGTGCGGATGAGTTCCCTCTATCAGCTCCAGCTCCATGCGGGGACATGAGAGAAGCCTCCCACAAGGATGGTAAAAACATCAAAACATAAAAACATCCCGGTGTCCCCTGGGCAACGTCCTTGCAGACGGCCAATTCTCTCACTTCAGAAGCAACTCAGGTTGCTCCTGACACGAAAAAAAAATAATCTTGTCTTTTTTCAGTAGAAACATCTTTCTCAAAACCACCTAGTAAATAGATTGGGAACCCAGAGCAATATTTTGCATATAATTTGAAAGATCCACTTGCCTTTTGCAGATTGCAGAAACCTTTGGACAAATGACGCACACAGGTAATAAATTGGCTTTGCACAATATAACCTTTCTGAAGGATCAATACGGCACTGGGTAGAATAACACACTGAGGTTTAGGAGGCAATGTGATCACGCTATTGAACTTTCTAGGATAAGCTCCACTTATTTTCCAATACAGAAGACAAGCTATTTACGGTTCCTTTCAATACAATGACCCAGGACCAGACTATATTCCTCTCTCCTGTTGCTATCTCTGCAAAGAAGTGGCAAAGTTCTGCAACCAGGAGAGTCACACACCTTGAAATGTGCCTATCTAAATGTGAAGGCAGACACCAAGGGCCAATACCTGGAGTTACTTCCAGTCCAAAACCTGACAGTCCAGCACAGACTGGGACTGCAGACATTAAAAATTAAAGAAAAAACTGGATAGCTTTCAACTTTTTCTCATAGGCTATCCCAACCATGGCTGATGGCAAGAAGGAAAGATATTAAGTCTTTATATACATTACGAATTTTATTCCTGGAACCGATACATCTAGGGGCAAATCATGTCCTGGACAAGACAGGCAACTTCTGTTCTAACTTGGCAACTCTCAGTTGTTCAACAACTCCAGTTTCCACAGACATCCCTTCCCACCTCCTAACTATTCAACGTGGAAAGCTTGACTCATTAGAAATATCTTCGGTGTATAATGGTCCTTCTGTCCTTCCTGAGTTTTCTCCTGAAAGTTAAGTCAGTGCCATCAAAATTCACTGGCTCCAAGGAAAATCATGTTGCCTTTCTAAATACTGTGTGGAAAGAGGCCTAGAGGTGACACAGGTGAATTAGTATTTAATGCAGAAAACAAATGAGAAGCCGAAGCAAGGAACTGACTCTGTCAATAAAGCTCAATGTTAAGAGGAAAAACTGAATTTAATATCCCCGCCAATTGTTTCATACACACTATGTTAAGCAGTTTGAAGTTCTGGCTTAAATCTGCCTTACAAAGAATAATTACATGCAAAGAGATAAATAGACAGGTTTTCTGCAATACCCTTTTATATACTGAAAGAATATTACAGCAAAAGAGGTAATATTAATCCTAAAGCCAGTGGCATCTGGTGACTTCTGTGTCACTGGAACAGTAGAGTTTCAATCTGAATTTAAAGAGCTATCCAAGGTTTTGAACTTGTCCCCAAAATAGATTGAGTCCTTCGAGAGCTCATTTAAGTTTCAGACTAAACCCCAGAGATGATTCACCAAAGACAACAGCCACCACTGTCAAAGGCTTCGGTAATCAACAAACCAAGTAGTTGATCTTCTGCATAAATGCATCCTGCTGCTAAGAAGCAAGTGACCTTAAAGACCGATTGTAGGCACTGACAGAAACTTGTCAACCACAAAGTCATAGCCCATAGCTATTGGCAGAGAGGCAAAACAGACATCCACAACATCACTTATAATAAAAATTGGTTAAATTCAACATGCACAAAACACCATACAGAAATCCAACATGCACAAAGCACAATCAAAGCTGGAAGAAAAAAACAGTGACCCAAATAACAACACAGGAAATTATATCTTCCCTTAATATCAAAAAATCTAGCTACCAAACTAAGGAAAGAGCCCTCAAGCCAGGTTGTAAATCATGCAATGTACAAAGAGACACGGCAGGAAGTTCCAAACATATGAAGCATGCAGAATGTCCAGCCCCTGACATATTTTGTGAAAGTGAACTCAGGCAGCAGGTGATGGGGAAAGATCTCTACCTGAAACATTGGGAAGCCATCTCCATTTAGACTAATAAATATCCCTACAAGAGCACACTTCCCTTGTTGGCTTCAGAAGACAAGAAGGAACATGCAGGACAACTTTGGGGCTCAGGCTATAAAGTGATTTAGAGCTAATAAGCACTACCTTACATTGTAACTGGAGACTATATGGGAATAAAGTGTGTAATTTACAGCTAGTGGGTGGCATTTAGTTTAACAGGTGTGTATCCACCTTTACAGAGGCATGGGATTTTGATGCCACTTAAAGTGTCATGGTTCCAGCCTACAAAGTCCTGGGATTTATGATTTCGTAAAAGTACTTTCAATTCTCTGCATTGATGATGGGGTAGGCTTGTTTTCTGCTTACTCTAAGACACAGAGCAATACATGCAAACTGCAGGAAAAGAGATTCTACCTGGAATTTAGGAGGAGCTTACTTGCCGTTCAACGGTGGAATAAACTGCCTCAAATTGTGGTGGAATCTCCTTGTTTGGGGATTTTAAGCAGAGGTTAGACAGCCATCTGTCAGGAGGGCTTTGGTTATGTGTTCCCATATTGAATTGAGTTGGGCTAGAGGACCATTGGGGTCTCTTCCAAATCTTGATTCTTTGGTTCTCTACTAGAATGTCCTAGTGCTGTAAGGTAAAGGTAAAGGTTTCCCCTGACATTAAGTCCAGTCGTGCCTGACTCTAGGAGTTGGTGCTCATCTCCATTTCTAAGCCGAAGAGCCAGCATTGTCCATAGACACCTCCAAGGTCATGTGGCCAGCATGACTGCATGGAGTGCTGTTATCTTCCCGCCGGAGCGGTACCTATTGATCTACTCACATTTGCATGTTTTCAAACTGCTATGTTGGCAGAAGCTGAAGCTAACAGCGGGTGCTTACCACGCTCCCCGGATTCAAACCTGGGACCTTTCGGTCTGCAAGTTCAGCAGCTCAGCGCTTTAACACACTGCACCACCGGGGGCTCTCCCAGTGCTGTAGTTCAAGGAAAAAATACTAATGATTTCCAAATACCTCATTCAACCACAAATTCCATAATGTCTTAGAACAGAGCTATGGCATTAAAGTGGTTCCTAATAGTTATAAATGTACATTGTGGATGCAGCAAGATCAAATCTGCAATGCAATTGGAGTGCTGGTGATTCAAAACTGAACTATTAACAAAAATTGGGGATGAGGCTGAATTGGGAGTAGAAGCTGCCTGTTTTCCTCCTATGCCCTTCCTCTCCCTTAACACAAACCCTGATGCACACAGCTTTTGAAGCAAGTTCAGAAGGTCAAATCATCCTTGTCTAACCCAAATTCAAGATGGGAATGCTTTCTAAAGTCCGGTATAACCTCACAACCCAAGCTGTCACAAAAAGAGATGCATCCTTTCTGACAGACAAACCTGCCCCAAAAGACTTAAGATGTTTATGTATCTAGATCAACATTTTGAGCTCCGCCAGGGGAGAGTTTCAGACTAGATTCCTACGCAATCCGGTCACAGAAAGTTGATGAGCAGTTGAAATAAGGCAGTCACTATATTGCAGTACAAATCTGAGTCCCTGGGAGAATTTAAGATGCATCTCTAGATAACCTGAAGGAGACTGAGGTTAAAATTCTGTGCTAATTCTAGGCTCAAGGAAGTGCTCAGAGTACAGACCCCTGTAAAGTGTCCCTATAAAACCTGTCATTTAACACAATATATGAAGATGTCAGTTGCTAGTTCTGGCAGTCCCTATGTAGGCCAAGGACAGTAAAAGGTCAATGTATTCAGTTAGGATGCCCTATAGGTCCCATTGGTTTTGTGATTCTTGCACAGACGCATTTGAAAAGTCTTAACTGTTCTTGTCCCTTGAACTTTCTAGGTCATGAAGAGTTTTGCCATAACAAGCAGTTTTATTAGTTGGTCAGAGAAGTTTCTTTCCTTCAGGATCTTATACAATGACCCACTTTGGTTGTCCAAATATGCCAGGAATATATGGAAGCCCTGATTTAACTGCATTAACTGCGCAACTTTCATCTAGACTTCCTGTCCAAGTTATGTTTATTCAGACTTTATACACTTACCTGTCTCTCCCTCCTTCAACTAGCTAAAGAATAATCCCTAGAACAAACCATGGATTATTTATTTGGCTTCTTGGGTAAGAAACCAGCATGTGCCAGCATCTGACACATTCGGATATCACACTAAACAAACCTGCAAACAGAATCTCATCATTTTGTGTGGTTGCTCACGTTGTGAGCAGCCAATTGCAAGCAACATAGTGGCATGCATAGGCAAAAGCCAGCCAGCTAGCCCTTAAGTTTTTGCTGACATGAAATTTGGGAACATGGCTTCACATCACCACTGTCTTCAATTATGCAGCTTATGCAGTGCATGAGCACCAATACTATGGAAAATCATACTACGTATTTTTGACATTAATACTGAAATCTGAAATATATACAGAAAGTCTTTACCATGCTATGTTTTCACTTTCTAGGGATACACTTGGCTAGGCTGGACTAATGTAAGGTAAGCTGTCTAAAAAAAATAATTGTCACAGTAGGTGAAATGTGAGCCATTGGTGAGATGATTTTAAGGACGGCTTTGACAGGAGAAGTATGGAGGATAGTTCTTTCAACTGCAGTAAATCATGCATGATGGTTACACGGAAACAGCAAATTGGGAGGGAAATGCCTTTAATGGCTGGGGACTAGAGAGAAGACAGCAGAAAAGTCCCTATTCACTTTCTAATCTTGCTTGTGGACCTCTGAAGTATCTGGTTGGCTATTGTGGGCCTAAATACCATAATACACCAGAGCCTATCAGAAGCTAAGCAGGGGCAGCCCTGGTTAGTACCTGGATGGGGGAATGTCAATGAATAGCACGTGTTGTAGGCTATATTTCAGAGGAAGGAATGGTCAAAATAAGTGTTGTCGAAAGCTGGACACAGTATATTATTTGAGAACACAGAAATGCTTGACCACTCCAACAGCTATCATGTCAGACTACACAGAGAAGCCATTGAAATCCACAAGCATGTGGACAACTTCAACAGAAAGGAGGAAACCATGAAAATGAACAAAATATGGCTACGAGTATTAAAAAAACTCAAAAATCAGAACAGTAAATATGAAGCAACACTCTGAAAACAGAGGAGTTCCAGACATGAATCAACCAGGTGCAGCTAACGACTCTGAACAAAGGATGCCCCCAGGCAGGAAGAAGCCAAGAGATGAAGCTATTCAATGCTAATCAAGATGATTAACTACAACATTCACACTGGCCTCCAACTTAAAAGAGTTCTTCTCTCACCCTGTACTTTCCACAGATATATATAAACCTTCCTTGCTTAGTTTCTCCATACCTCACAACCTCTGCCATAGATGTGGGCAAAACGCCAGGAGAGAATACTTCTGGAACATGGCCATACAGCCCAAAAAACATACAACAACCCAGTCAAAATAAGTCTTGCCTAAGAAAACCCTTGAGGTCACCATAAGTCAGCAGGTGACTTTAAGCTATATATACACCACAGAATGATGCTGAACTATACACACATACACACAGAGATCTGCAAATTTTATGATACATTACAGGAGTAAGGACTCTGTGGTGTTCCAGATGATATTGGATTTTGACTCCCATCACCTTTATCCTCCATAGTAAGTGGTCAACAATAATGGGATCTATAGGTCGATAATGTTCAGAAGAATTGTCTCTTCCTGGTCCCTGATATAGTGAGATCATTGCCCATGCTGCTTTACAGAGTAATAGAAGCTATATTTCAGAAATATATACTCATATACAACTCTTTCCTATAATAAGGTGATGGGAACAAGTCAGGGAAGGACTGCGGTTCCTACTGCAAATGTTTGGGACCCATATAAACCTACAGAAAGAGAGAAAGTTTTCTACAACAGAACTGTACAGGCTAGAGGAAAGGATCGCGGGTTCCAATCTCCCCAACCATAGCACACATTCATCCATGGCAGTGGTCAGTCAGTGGATGCGAACCCATTATCAAGAGGTTAGTAGAACTGGGTACTGGCCTCTTAAAGGGATTCATTGCATGCCAGGAGATCAATGTCTATTATTTTTCTTCACAGGGTGTAGTCTGGGAAATGTGCAATACAAAATCTTAAAGCAATAATCAGTTTAACTCCAGCTCTGCCTTAAGCTTGTAATTAGCTAACACAAGCTGTAATTTCGAAGAGAAGGCACACCAGACCACATCACAAAGAAAGACGTCTGTGCTTGTGTGGTTCCATTCAAACTCTCTGTAACGACATGCCGGTGGATGCCAGGAGAAATAACTTTGGAAAAACATAGCATTTTGGAAAATATTTCTATTTTCTCCCCTCTCCGCATCACACACACACACAAACACATGCACAAATTACTATTATGTATCAGTGAAGCAGTATTTTCCAGTGGCAAAATGTTTACATCCCTTACAATTTAGGTCCCATGAGAGAAACTGAGAGAGAGGGGGATTGAGATTAGGTAGACAGTGATTTAGGCAAGGACATAGCATCAAATCCATGACAAAGTTGAGACATCAACCCATACTTCAAAAACTCTTGCTTTGCACATATAATAAGACCACATGACACATTAGAAAAGACAATAAAGCTTGGTATAGTAGAAGGCATTGTGGACATTGTGAAAGATCATGGCAGGAAATTCTTCCTCGCCGTCGGATACCACGAACCTCATAGCCCATTCAGATATTCCAAGGAATTTCTCAAGATGTATCCCTTGGAAAATGTCACACTGGATTCAGATCCCAATATTCCCAAAGAGCTTCCTGGATAGACATCAGACACCGGGAAGATGTTGCAGCCCTGAACATCAGTTTCCCTTATGGGCCAGTCCCAGAAGACTTCCAGCAGTAGATTCATCAGAGTTGCCTCAGTTTATTACTTGGACATGTTGGTTGAGAAGCTTTTGAATGGCTTGAATGATGATGGGTTCTCTCATAATACCATTGTCATGTTCACTGCTGACCAGAGTTGGTCCTTGAGTGAGCATGGCGAATGGGCCAAATACAGCAATTACGATATCGTGACCCGCGTTCCACTGCCGTTCTATGTACTTGGAGTGACAACTCCCACCCCACACCCAGGAGAAGAAGTATTCCCTTATATTGACCCTTTCACTTCAAGTCCAGCACCTCAAGGGCAGCCTGACGAAACAGTTGAGTTGGTGTCCCTCTTTACAATGCTGGTGGAGCTTTCAGGGTTTCTGGCACCTCCTCCGTGTCCGCAGTCTTCCTTCCAAGTTTCCCTATGTATTAAGGGGAAGAGTGCGGTTTGGTATTTCCCACACGTCCCCAAGGGAGGAAAGGAAGCTGACCTTCTGATTGCCCTCAGCCAGTATCCTCACCCTGGAATTCGGATCTGATGGCACTTCAAGATATACTAGTGATGGGCTACTCCATCTGTACCCTGGATTACAGGTGCACGGTGTGATGAAATAATGTCCGGCTGCTCACTGGAGGGAAGAATATTAGAGGCAAAGCTGAAGTATTTTGGCCACATCATGAGGAGACAGGAAAGCTTGGAAAAGATCACGATGCTGAGGAAAATGGAAGGAAAAAGGAAGAGAGGCCGACCAAGGGCAAGATGAATGGACAGTATCCTTGAAGTGACTGGATTGACCTTGAAGGAACTGGGGGCGATGACAGCCGACAGGGAGCTCTGGCCTGGACTGGTCCATGAGGTCACGAAGAGTCGGAGACAACTAAACGACTGAGCAGCAACAGTGTGATTTGACTTCCCAACAACTTCACAGTGCATCTAAGGGATGTTGTCCACCGCAGAGAGCTTTATTTCACAGAAAGCAACCCCAACCAAGATCACAACATGTCCAACAACAACACACACAGTGGTCCCCTGATCCAAAAGTTTTGCAAAATCTTGGGAGCGTTGAAGTGGGAATTGGTTTCATACCTGCATTGGATTTATAGTTACATTATTTATATAAATACAGAGCTTTGTGTTTTAAAGATAAAGGTTCTTAAGATCAATTCAGGGGGTGATGTAGTTTTTAACTTTGAATTTGTTTTAATGACTTTTAACTGGGAATTTTTAATACTATTTATATTTAATCCTGTTTTAATGTTTGTATATTTGTATATTTTACATGGATGTGCTGATGCTTTTATGTTAAGCCACTTTGAGTCCCGTTTGGGGGAGATAAAGCAGGATATAAATTTAATAGTAGTAGTAGTAGTAGTAATAATAATAATAATAATAATAATAATAATAGGCAGTAGGAAAAGATGAAGACTGCATTACAAGTGACAGATTAAATCCAGAACAACACAGCACTGAATATGTAAGACTTTAGCAGGACTGTTATTAACAGTCCATCTAGACAGTCTATCATTCATAGGGTCACTATATGAAGTTGACCTTACAGCAATTAAAGACAATAACAACAAAACAATCTTACTCCTCTTCCTGCAGAATGCTTAATAGAATATTACAAGTGGTCTTATGAATAAAGAGTTGGGTTCTTATAGAAGTCAATAATGTACATAGCATTTAGCTAACAGGTCTATCAACATCCTGACATCCATACACTTTGCATGGCAGAGGCAGGGAGATTTGACACAGTTGCTTTGCATGCAAGTCTCAGATGTTCAGTCCCTAGGATCATTGGGTGAAATGAATAGTTAGCGGGTGATTTAAAGGAAACTTTGCCTTAGACCAGTGGTTCCCAACCTTTGGTCCTCCAGGTGTTTTGGACTTCAACTCCCACAATTCCTAACAGCCTATCGGCTGTTAGGAATTGTGGAAGTTGAAGTCCAAAACACCTGGAGGACCAAATTTGGGAACCACTGTCTTAGACCCTAGATAAAGCTAAGGCCGGCCAGAGACAACTGGACTAGATGGTCTACATCAGGGGTCCCCAAACTAAGGCCCGGGGGCCGGATGCGGCCCTCCAAGGTCATTTACCTGGCCCCCGCCCTCCGTTTTATAATATAATATTTTTATATCAGTTTTAATAATATAATATATTATATATACATATAATATTGATAAAAATATTATAATGTTATACAATATAATACTAATAATAATACAATATAATAATATTAAATTATATGTAATATATTACATATAATATTACAGTATAGTGGCATAGTTCAATGTATAATAATATATAATGCTAATGCTATGCTAATAATATATTATATTGTATGTACATACAGCTGCTCTGAGTCCCCTTTGGGATGAGAAGGGTGGGATATATATGTAGCAAATAAATGTAGTAAATAAATAAAGGAATAATTTTAGACTCAGGCTCGCCCAAAGTCTGACATGACTTGAAGGCACACAACAACAACAACAACAACAACAACAACAACAACAACAGCAACAACAACAACAATCCTAATTAACTTGACTATCTCAATGGCCAGAAGCAGGTCCACACTTTCCACTGAAATCCTGATAGATTTATGTTGGTTAAAATTGTTTTCATTTTTAAATATTGTATTTTTCTTTCATTGTTGTTGTTTTGCACTACAAATAAGACATGTGCAGTGTGCATAGGAATTTGTTTGTATTTTTTTTTCAAATGATAATTCGGCCCCTCAACAGTCTGAAGGATTGTGGACTGGCCCTCTGCTTTAAAAGTTTGGGGACCCCTGGTCTACATCTTTGGTCCCCATCTAGAATGAAAACATTGAACCAAAAAGATTTGTTAACTCTGCATGCAACAACTGATTTAGTGGGTCTGCTGCAGTTAGGACTACAAAGAGTATTTGAGCCATAGACTGCCCTGCTATAGAGCCTTCCTATGCCCTCCAGTGATATCAAACCCATCTTCAACATAACAATCCAATTTACCAATACTCTGAATGTTTAACTATTTTTGCACTGCATGAGAAGAAGTTGATTTATATTATCCAAACAAAAAATCATGAGAAAATAAAAACCAGGTAGTCTTAAAGATGCTATCATATTTCATTTTCTTTTCTTTTTTCTCCTTCCTCTTTCTTCCTTCTTTTCATTTGGAAGGAAGGAAGGAAGGAAGGAAGGAAGGAAGGAAGGAAGGAAGGAAGGAAGGAAGGAAGGAAGGAAGGAAGGAAGGAAGGAAGGAAGGGGAAAGAGGAAAGAGGAAAGAGGAAAGAGGAAAGAGGAAAGAGGAAAGAGGGAAAAGGAAAAAGGAAAAAGGAAAAAGGGAAAGGAAGGAAGGAAGGAAGGAAGGAAGGAAGGAAGGAAGGAAGGAAGGAAGGAAGGAAGGAAGGAAAGAAGGAAGGAGAGAAAGAAAGAAAGAAAGAAAGAAAGAAAGAAAGAAAGAAAGAAAGAAAGAAAGAAAGAAAGAAAGAAAGAGAGAGAGAGAGAGAGAGAAGTCGTTGCAATTCACTAGGGTGCTTTTCTGCTACCTTGCCAAGAGGCAAGGGTATATAAAAAAGGCACCATAAATATACATCTGACAGCATATACATCTGGGCAACACACATAGCCAGACATCATTAATTTTTATGAAGTGACACTGCCCCTTTATACAAGAGCCACATATCAACCAATTAAAGCAAATGTGTATTGTCCAGTTACTTTTATTTTTAAAAAACTCAGTTTATCTGCCTCCTAATATGCCACAGAGGTGAAGGCAGCTTCTTCTAAGTTGAAGATTGTGGGGACAGACAGCTGGATCAGCTAATAAACATGGTCTTCCAAAAAAGAAAAAAGACACCTTATACCTTCTAAATTATCTCTCGCCTGCAATTTTTTCCAGCACCCAGAAGCTTTTAATGAAAGCTGCATTAGGTCATCCTACAAATGAGTTCCAGCTTTTCCTTTGCTGTAATTTGAGCAGGGGGCTGGGGAAGAAGAAACGTCGCCTAAGAAGAAGATCAAGTCTTTCAGACACACACACAGAAAAACACAAATACATGTGCCTGTATGGATTCATTTCAGCATGTGAACAAATCTATTAAAAACAGAGTTTGAAGAGTTGTTTTACAATTTTAAGGGTAAAAATTGTCTCTATTGTTTGTTTCAGTTCTTTAAAAGTAATTTGTGGATGTGGATGATTATATCCTTTCAATAAAAGGAGCTATGTTATGCTTCAATGGCTTCAAACTGCAGGAAAGGAGATTCCGCCTGAACATCAGGAAGAACTTCCTCACTGTGAAAGCTGTTCAGCAGTGGAACTCTCTCCCCCGGACTGTGGTGGAGGCGCCTTCTTTGGAGGCTTTTAAGCAGAGGCTGGATGGCCATCTGTCGGGGGTGCTTTGAATGAGATTTTCCTGCTTCTTGCAGGGGGTTGGACTGGATGGCCCGTGAGGTCTCTTCCAACTCTACGATTCTATGGTTCTATGATTCTATGCATAAAGGAAAGTAGCAAAAACGGCAGAGTATTAATATTTGAAATGTGGTGTTGGAGGTGAGTTGTACAGATACTGTGGAGTGCCAAACAAATCAATAAATGGGCCCTAGAAGCTTTTTTTCCATGATAGGAGTGACTTGAGAAACTGCAAGTCGCTTCCGGTGTGACAGAATTGGCCATCTGCAAGGACGTTGCCCAGGAGACACCCAGATGTTTTTACCATCCTTGTGAGAGGCTTATCTCATGTCCCCTCATGGATCTGGAGATGATAGAGGGAGCTCATCCGTGCTCTCCTCAGGTTGGACTCGAACCGGCAACCTTTAGGTCAGCAACCCAACCTTTGAGTCAGCAGTCCTGCTGGCACAAGGGTTTAACCCACTTCACCACCGGGAGCTCCACTGTAGAAGCTAAAAGGACCACAATGAAACTATTGTTTGGAGATATCATGAGATGGCATGACACATTAGAGAATATCATAATACATAGAATCATAGAAACAAAGCCTCCAAGGGTCATCCAGTGCAATCCCCTGCCATGCAGAAACATGGACTCAAAGTCTTCCCAATAGATGGCCATCCAGCCTCTGTTTAAAAACTTCCCAAGAATGAGACTTCTCTGCAATGGAAGGCAAACCCCAGAGGATATCAAAAGTTCACTCTACTTCAAAAACCCTATCCAGAACAACACTGAATGGATTTTGGTTTTGTGCAATGAACCACAACTTCTTTGGTATGATCTTAGGGGATTGGAACAGCTAGAGAAGGCATGGGCAAACTTTGGCCCTCCAGGTGTTTTGGACTTTAACTCCCACAATTCCTAACAGCCAGTGGGAATTGAATTCCAAAATACTTGGAGGGCCAAAGTTTACCCATATCTGAGCTAGGGTCCAAAAGTATGAGAGAACGCACATGTTTCATTCTGAACTACAAAATTAGTGGCTATCTGTTGAAAATAAATTATCAGTAATCTCTTGAATACCAGAAACGCACATGCTATCAACACAACTACATAGCTAATCAAGAGAGAAGTCAAGGATTCCCAGTTATAGCAAAGGTTATTCAAGTCCTATTGAATTCACTTGAGACTTGTTTCTGGACAAGAATGTAGGTGAGAGTTGAATTCTCAAGTAAGAGTACACATAGGTTTGCAATCTTAATCATCTTAAACCAAATTGACTGACATATTCAAAGAAGTATAGTAGGATAAAAGATAATATCTTTTATAATCCCAAAGCAGAAAATAAGATATTCATATACTGATAAACCAGCAATTATAATAGTTTATTGTGTTAATAATGGTCACTTAGTATATTAATGGCAATTAGTTTGTACTTTACTAAGTAAATATAATATGAAGCATGCCAAGAACAATAATATTGGGTTTCAACTTTCTAGCTTACATCACAACTGCTCTAACCTGAAATCTTAAGAGAAAGTAACCAACCTTCATCCAACACACTTACACCTACACATCATCCCAATTAAGTAAAATTGGAGCAAAACTGTCAAATGTAAATATTAAGACACCCCTTAGGCTTAATCTGTGCTCTCAAATCTAAAGGTTTGCACTTCTTTATGGGGGGGAAAGGAGTGTGAAAAAGTCGCTTTACTCTGTATATCAATTAAATATGCAGGTTACAGGCAATCTATCAATGTGACAAGAGCAGAGTGAAAACTGTAATCTTGGTCCCTAGCTGGAAGCCACAATGTAATAAAGAGATTTTCTTTGTGGAAAAATTTAATTAATCTACCAGCAAGCATGCAGAGAACATTTAAAGCCCCATCACTTCCTGGAAGTTTAATTAATGTTCTTCTGAAACATAATAGCCCAATGATGAACATGCCATCTAAATTCACACGCTAAAACTAATATAAGGACCAGTGGTTTCTGTCATTTGCACTGATAATAGGACAAGTTTCATTTATGTTTGAAACTCCTAGGGATGTAAAAAACGACTTGGATGTTTTTTGTCCTTTATGAAAAAGGGGTCCTTCATGTACTGAGACACAGCTAACAAAGAAATCCCTCTTACAAAGTCTTTTAACTTTCCCTCATTTCTTCCTCATTCATCTAGCAGCATCAACATTGAGGGAATGGGAAAGGAGAGCTGGAGAAGCACAGGATTTGCAGTGTCAAGCTATAGTAGCATGTCTATAAATGCAATAAGGCTTCAATCAAGATTTCTTTCTGTACTTTACACTCTACTTGTTGAAGAATAATTTATAACTAAAACACATTTGGCCAGCATTTCAGTTCCATAAAACAATATGTTTTGAATGTACAGTGTTCCCTCACTTATCGCAGGGGTTAGGTTCCAGGACCACCTGCAAAAAGTAAAAATCCGTGAAGTAGGGGCACTATGTTTATATTAATATTTATACATTATTTTAGTAGTTATACACTATTTTAAGCCTTTATCAACCAATTGTGTGTTGATAAATTGCCTCCTTCTCCTCCTGTTGCCACTTGGGCTCCTTTTGTCTCCCTTTGGCTTCTCCTTCCTCCCTTCCTTAGGCTATAAATTGTAATTTTTTAATAATTTATAATATTCTTTTAGAGTGTATTGAAAAACCGCAAAACAGCGAATCCATGAAAAGTGAACCATGAAGTAGTGAGGGAACACTGTAATGCAAACACTTCATTCAAGGAGTTGAGATAATTCTGCGAGGTTTAATTTTTGTGAGGTTAAATCTGCTTATTGTTTACATTTTTCAAAAAATAAATAGCCAAATAATTTTTACCTTGATTGCTTCCAAATCTTCTTGGTGATATCAGAAGAAGCTATGCTTCAGGTTTCCTTCTGTCTTTCCTTCATTCAGTGAAAGAAGTGGATTCACCATCAAGAGTGAACCATCTTTTTTCCATGACAAGACCTTGCCCTGAAAAAAAAAGATTTATATTTTAAGAGTAGGGAGTTACAATACGAAGGACAGCAACAAGTGCAGTGGCCCAAGTCCCTACTAACTTAATGCAAGACTTCGAAAGCCTTGTATTTACCTCTCTGGCCTAAGGCAAATGGTGGAACAGTTGAAAACAAAATATTCCTGCTGCTTTAAAGTACAACTTCAACCCAGCAATCCAGTTGGATGAGAAACCCACAGTGAAAGAGGCTTCTTCTGGAGAAACAGGTACCACGGAAGACTAAGCAGTCATGTTGATCCATGCTCATGGAGTTTTGTATGCCACAAACACACATGGAGCTTGTAGATCATGGTTTCCAACCAAGTCAGGAAGTCCACATAAAAGTCAGGTTTGCTCCCTTTAGTAATCATGATGAAGAGATCAGAAGTACTTACTTTTAGTGGAAACTACATTTCCCTATCCTGTCCAAGCACATATGTCAAACTCAAGGTCAGTGAGCCTAATCCAGCCCATCACAGAATCATAGAATCATAGGCCATCCAGTCCAACCCCCTGCCAAGAAGCAGGAAATCGCATTTAAAGCACCCCCGACAGATGGCCATCCAGCCTTTGCTTAAAAGCCTCCAAAGAAGGAGCCTCCACCACAGTCCGGGGAAGAGAGTTCCACTGCCGAACAGCCTTCACTGTGAGGAAGTTCTTCCTAATGTTCAGGTGGAATCTCCTTTCCTGTAGTTTGAAGCCATTGTTCCGTGTCCTAGTCTGCAGGGCAGCAGAAAACAAGCTTGGTCCCTCCTCCCTATGACTTCCCCTCACATATTTGTACATGGCTATCATGTCTCCTCTCAGCCTTCTCTTCTGCAGGCTAAACATGCCCAGCTCTTTAAGCCTCTCCTCATAGGGCTTGTTCTCCAGACCTTTGATCATTTTAGTTGCCCTCCTCTGGACGCTTTCCAGCTTGTCAACATCTCCCTTCAACTGTGGTCCCCAGAATTGGACACAGTATTCCAGGTGTGGTCTGACCAAGGCTGAATAGAGGGGGAGCATGACTTCCCTGGATCTACACGCTATTCCCCTATTGATGCCGGCCAGAATCCCGTTGGCTTTCTTAGCAGCCGCATCACATTGCTGGCTCATGTTTAACTTGTTGTCCACGAGGACTCCAAGGTCTTTTTCGCACACACTGCTGTCAAGCCAGGCGTCCCCCATTCTGTATCTTTGCATTCCATTTTTTCTGCCGAAGTGAAGTATCCTGCATTTGTCCCTGTTGAACTTCATTTTGTTAGTTTCGGCCCATCTCTTTAGTCTGTCAAGATCGTTTTGAATTCTACTCCTGTCTTCTGGAGTGTTAGCTATCCCTCCCAGTTTGGTGTCGTCTGCAAACTTGATCGTTCCTTCTAACCCTTCGTCTAAGTCGTTAATAAAGATGTTGAACAGAACCGGGCCCAGGACAGAACCCTGCGGCACTCCACATGTTGTTCTATGTGGCCCTCCAGATCCTGGACTCCAACTCCTGTATTTGTTATAATTGGATATCATGACTAGAGCAGATGGGATTTCAGATTCAGTTAATATCTCAAATGCTGAAGTTGGTTCTGTTTAGTCAAGATAGGTGGGTTTGAATTTAGATACAGGGTTTATGGATATGATGTCTGACTTTAAAAGTGTCATTTACCCTTTTCCCAACCTCAGAGCCACAAGTGCTGTTGGGTCGCAATTCCCATTATCCCTAGGCCACATGGCAGATAATCAAAAGTGATGGGTAAAAATTAAAGAGCATCAACCACTAAAAACATTATAGTTGGCCTTCGGAATCCACAAATTCGATCCAACAGCTCTTTGAAGACAACCATATGGCTGAAGTGGCTCTTAATGAAAATGAATTTGACATCCTGGTTTAAAGTATGGTTGAGTCAGAACACGCTAGTACTGAATTGTGGTTTGAGATCATTACTCTGTTCTGAAACCCTAGTTCTTCCCTTTGCCTGATTTTTGTAATTTCTAATGGCCTTTCTGCCTCTTTTGGTTGGGTCTCTTGCTCACCTTACATCTGTCCCTCCAGTTCTCCTTCACCACACTCAGTCTCTCCTCCATTCTCCAGTTTTCTTTCTGTATTCTTTCCTCTGCTTTCTCTGCCCCACCTTCCTCCTTTTGCTGAAGCCACACCATCCTGTCACTCCATCGCCCTTCTCTGGCTACATTCCTATGGCATTCCCTAATCCTGGTTCACTCCGTGGCCATTTATTACCACCTGCTGATGTCAACTTTCAGACTATGGTAGTCACAAATCAGCTGCCTAGCCTCCTCACTCCCAAAATAGCAAGCCTGCAGTGTGAGTCCACTTCCTTCCATTTAAAATATCAACCACAGATCAGCTATACTGAGGTAGAAAAAGTGGTCCCCTAGATGCTGGATTACGTCTCCTGGTACATGTTTCCTATTAGCTAGGTCTGATGGGATCTGCAGTTCACCAGAACCTGGAAGTCTGCACATTCTTTATCCCTGGCCTAATCCAACCTCTCCCTGTGTGGTGACACCAAAATGCTTGACTTACCCAGTCACCTTGCCACGATTTACGCTGCTTGGGAAAAAATCAGAAAATCGAGGCCAAAAGTAATTGAATCTGGCACTCCAATATCTCAGGCAGAATATCTATGCAGAAACCTTTCAACTAGACAAAAGGAATTTAATGGGAGAGGGATGCACTGTTTAAAGCACAGAGCTATGGGTAATCTTCCACGTCTTTCCAGAAATCAAAATTGAAGCATCAATCTAAAATTACTCAGATGACAGTTGAACCATTGAAGGAACCAAGAACATTGCTAAATGCATAGGTTAGATCTCATGTATTGCTTCTCCAATTTTAAAATAATTCTTATTTTTAACAAATATGAAATTTTAATTGGAAATTGGAAACCATTTTTCTAATAACTCACTTTTACTATTTTAATTATTTTTTTAAAAAAATACTGGGCTCACAACAGTTATTACCTCCACGGTGTGTCTTGACAGAGAGACAATATTTAACATTCTTCTAAAATACGATTCAAATTGTATTGCAAAGTTTCATTTTATACCTAGCTGGTTAATAAAAGAGCAACAAAATCAAATAGGACAGGTCAAATTCTGGGCAGCACTCTTTCACTTCCTTTCAGCACCATATTTCCTGGCTTTGTTCTTTACAGCCTTTTCATTATTGTATACATAAAGTTTTCTACATATATAAACACACAATCAAATGCTCTTTGAGTTGGCTTAAAGTTGACATTAACAAATGATTGTAGGTACTTTTCTTCAATCACCACGAAGTATCTCAGCATTTGTAGAAATGCTAAACCAAACTATGTGCAGTTTTCAAAATAGTAAAATGGAGTTGCACTTGTTTGTTTCTGTTCACACAGGGAAGCACAGCATGACTTCTATCTCTGTAGAACTGGTCTCCATTGTTTTATTTATTCACATCCAACCAATAGATCTTGCTAGGCATTTTCTAGTTCCTCCAGTATGACTCTATGGTATTCTTGGGTCAGAAGGCCTTCCTTTCAGTAGGGTTTGTTATTATCCATGGTTTAATGTTTTTGGATTGTTAGATTATGACCTGTTAGGATCATAAGCTATTGGGTAGCAGAGTTTCAGGAGTGTTCCTTGAGTTTATTGAGTAAAATGGAAGATCATTGAGTACATAAAGATCTTGTTTCTATTCAATGCTCTCAGCAAACAAAAATTCAAGTAGACTTCTTTGAAATAACATGTTTGTTTTACTCACAACTTCATGTATTTAAATATACAGGTAATTTCTTGTCAGATTAAGCTTTAAAACATTTCAGTTTGTATCTTTAACTTATAGTATTTAACAGTCTCTTCATAATAACAGTCTACTTCCAAGGAACTTGAGCCTCAACTGACTTCTAACTTCTAACACCGGCTTCTGTACTCAGACTCGAGCCTCAACTGTCATCCTTTTAAAAACACATTCTAAACTGTCACTGAACCAGTCACATGATCTGCAGCCCCTCCCACTCCCTCAAGTACATAGAGCTAAAAAAGCTGCAAACAAAAGAAGACACACACTTCAGGAAATAAACAATACATTATAAACAGATAATACATTAGATAGAGGAGGCTTGAGAAGGTTGCTCTCTCCAACAAATGTATCCATGTGATGCCCAGGAGCATGTCAAAAAACAACCCTACTGGAATGGAGAGCTTAAAGAGCCATTGTTTTTGAGGAATCAATAGCTACTAGTCAAGATATATATCAGCCTCATTATCACAAGCAGGAATTCTTCATGGGTATGTGAGCTTTTAAGGAAAATCCAAAATACTCCAAAATCCAAAATTGTCAAATACTTAGATGGCTGAGATAGTGACACCTTTTTTCTGACACTTAATGTAAACAAACTTTGTTTCGTGCACAAAATTATATTAAAGATTATATCAAATTATCTTCAGGCTATACATATAAGGTATCTCAAAAAACATCTCATTGTGTACATATATGAAAATACTGATATTCTGAAATCCATAAAAATCGAAAACACTTCTGATCCCAAGCATTTTTGATCAGGAATACTCAATCTGTATTGCATTTACATCCTGGTTGTGGGTATCTCACAGATATCTGGTTGGGAACAGAATGCTGGATGAGACAAGGCCTTGATTTGAACCAATATAGCATTTCTTACGTCCTTAAGAAAGTGTATTACTAAAAACACACTTGAACATTTGCATTTAAGAAATTCAGCATCTGGCATCACCTCTCTTTTATTTACACCTCTGCATAAAACTTTGGAACAAAAAGGCAAGGGCAGTCAGAAACAGTCTATCTTTCTATAAATACACACATGGAATGGATACCATGTGTGTGTCCAGAGGGTTAGCTGCACTTGCCTTCATCACTCAACTCAAGACACTCTGGAGATGTCCCAAGAGGAAAAGAAAAGAAGTTCAACTGGTGGTCCTTTGAATTTCCTGCATATACATACAAAACCAACCACCAATTCTTTTTGGCACAATCGTACTCCACAATTAGCTATCCTGCTTGACTACGCAGCCAAGTCAAAAATAAACAGGCAAGAAAGTTTGCGGCACATCATAGCTTCAGGCTAGTTTCCCATGAAAACGGCATACTCCTGAAAATATGGACACTAGCAAAGATAGGATAGGGGGAGGAAACCCTTCTCTGGCAAGATACACGTTCATGCCATAACAAAATAGAGAGAGTCTTTAAGTTGACAATATTATTGACTATCATTATTATATTATCAAACATTTGCACAGTTGTGTGCTGCACGGCACCATCCATGAGGGAGTTGTGCTACAGACCATAAACAGGATAAGACCACAGAACTCAGGTTCATGGGAAACCCATTTCAGAGCCAGAGACTATACCACAGAAAATGTGAACTCCCTCCCCACAATGTAAAAATGATTGGGTTGGATGTCTTTTAAAGTAGTCTCCGTTGGCCAAGCCACACAATAAGAAACCTGTACCTAACCAATGGCGGGCGGGATTATGCAGCCTTCTAGATACAGTTCTACTAACATCAGATCTCCCCAGTATAATAACTGGGGGGAGGTTCTGTTGACTCATAACATCCAGCAGGTTATATGAATCACAGTGGTTCTCAACCACAGGTCCTCCAGCTGCTTTGGACTTCATTTCTCATAAACACATGTCAGCATGGCTCGCGATGAGGAATTCTAGAAGGCAAAGTCCAAAATTAGGAGAACCAAAGGCTGTGAACTCCTGCATGAGAAGAACCCTCCCAACTATTTTTAATCTGTCTTTCTCTCAGTACAGGGACTCACAACTTCGTCCTCCAATCAAATTGCAAGTAAGTCAGCATCTTTATTAGTACAGGGAATTAAAACATCAATCACAAACTTCAGTTCCGACTGGACCTCTTTTGGGATGGAAGGAGACAATATCTAAAGTCCATTTGGTTTAAGGTGTTAGTGTTGGATGTGGACTGGAAAAGTCTAAGTTCAAATTCCTTCTCAGCTCATTAGCTGACCTCTTAGGTTCATTTTGCTTATAACAGAGTACTGGAAATAAGAATGAAGAAGGAAGCTCCATGCTTCCTTCTTCATTAATATGAGATAATGTTAATAAAACTAATTTAGCTATTATTTGGGTTAACAAGGTTTAGAGGGATATTATAGTACTTTGAGAGAAAGAAGTTTGTAACATAAGGTTTCATAGTGAATCTATGCTTCTGATGAAGTAGACTCAAGGTGTATCACTTCAACTGCCATGGCTCAATGCTATGTAATCCTGGGAGCTACAGTTTTACGAGATCTTTAGCCTTTTCTGCCAAAGAGTGCTCATGCCTCACCAAACTACAACTACTAGGATTCCATAACATTGAGCCATGACATTTAAAGTTTTCTGTAATTGCATTAATTCTACAGTGCAGTAGCATCCTCAGTCTACAAAAGCCTGTGTTAGAAACATCTTTCTTTCACTCAAAAGTGTTGCAACAACCTTCTGCAAACTGATCCAGATTAGCACAGCAATATATTTAAATTGAAGCACCAAGTTCAAGAGTTTGACAATAGCACAATTTAGACTTTTTCCTTCCAGTTTAAGGGTTGGTACAGACCCCTTACAGCTATTCATAATGCACTTATTTCTAATTTGAATGGGTAAATGTACTTGGGCTCTACCATTTCATATTGTAGGTAGAGATTGGACGGCACAAAAAGATGAATCTCTGCACCAAAAAACAAGAAAGGGATATGAGGAGGACCGATGGATTTACCAAGGTCATGAACTTGGCAGTGACACATATAACTGATAAAGGAAACCAAATAATTTGACTCCCGAGAAATGTGATGGCAATGTGTCCCTTCAACCTTGCCATTGAATTAGCACATTACTACTATGCCCAGGAGTTAAAGATACTAAGACTATTCAAAAGTATTCCTAGAAATGACTGAAAAACAGGTTTCTGAGTGTCATAAAATTCTACTGAGGAGATTATTAGGTCAGCAAGAACCTTCATGGTTTATGACTTATTCTACACAAAAAAATACACACACAGTTATGGACTGTTTTTTCTGTGCAGAAAATGTGGTTTTCGATTGAGAAAAAAAATTCTGTGCAAAACAAAAGCCTACATGATTTTTTTGCAGAGAATAATTCCTGAATGGTGAATAGCCTTTGAAAACTGTGCAGGTTTCAATAACTTTTAGAACAACATTTAGAAAGACTTATGCCCCCATCAGCAGTAGAAATGTCCTTTCATGCTATCATTCTGTCCTACCCTATGCTCAATGGAAGTCATGTATTGCAGGAAGCAAAGGACACTTTCCTTTTTAAACAAACAGACAAAGCAGCTTAGATTGGCAACGGGGTTCTGGCTGTGGGCCTATCAACCCACGCACACATCACTAGGCGTGCTCTGATCCCAATCTTGGCACAGGTGAGGTGTGGCACGCTTGCTTGCCTCCTCACAAACTCACAGAGCCGACATGGAAGGAAAAGACACAACTCCTCCACCACAGCAAAAGCAGGCCAATTTCTACATTTAGATGTTCCTGGGCTATTGGCTTTATACTCTGTTTGGGAGTGACACATTTAAGCCATTCCTGTAGGAACAGAAACAACAAGGGCAAATAATGCTCTTCAATCCACATTAAAAATGAGATCTGCAAGTATGGTTGGCATCACAACTTGGAACAATTGCTTTTGGGGAATAGTCTTCTAGACTCTCCCAGTCACTACAAACAATCCATGATCAATGTAGACCATCTATTCATGTGTGATTTTTCTACTGATTCATTTCTACTTACAAGCCAAAACTTGCAAGAATATCTTTGGCTGAATGCTACAGAGCCATAGAAGTTGGGGTCTTTAGCTTTTTCTTCCAAACACTACTGATGCCTCACCAAATTGCAACTCCCATAATTCCCCAAGATTGAGCTATGGCAGTTAAAGTGATGTGCATCATTACTACAGAATTAATGCAATTTGAAACCACTTTAACTGCCATGACTCAATGACTTTAACTGCTATGGAACAATGGCAGTTGTAGTTTTACAAGGTGTCTAGCCAAACTGCAGATCCCAGGATCCATTATTTGCCTCACCAAACTGCTTATCCCAAGATCCCATTATACTGAGCCATGGTAGTTAGAGTGGTGTCAAACTACATTAATTTCACCCTTTGTCTTTTGATTCTGCTTAATGAATTGATTTTAGTTCCTACCAAGTCAAGCAACAATTCTACCTACGCAATGGTTTTGACATGGCTTTATTACATATTCCCTATGAAGACTATCCTCTAATGAGAATAGATTCAGGCAGCGCTGGCCCAGAAATAGATGTTTATATGGGCAACCCACTTGCAAGTACAAAACTCCCTCTCCCTGGTAGGTTTGCAAAAACTGAGTGGCCATGGATACATGCATTATTCATCACCTGATGCTTAGGGTTAACGTCTCCTTCTCTACACAACTCCTCCGCCACAATATCCTTCAGTACGAACTAGTTCAGATATTCAGCGGCTGAGCATCAAAGCCAGAATTATTTCTCTCATGTAGTTCTGCAGTTCTCATTTTCCACTGCCTGCCTTCCTCCCTCCCTCCCTTGAGGCTCTCTCATCATATGAAGAGTACGATGGGGAAGGAGAGAGGACAGAACACAGCTTGATTCTTTATTTGCTGGCTATATGTCCTTACAAAACCTTCCCACTTTCAATATCATTTACCTTTCAGAAAGAAAATAAGCTTGTGCTGTGCGGGCATGTACAATTTCATACAAGCAAACCGCTGAGGGGGAAAAAATAGTCAAAAACAATTTCTCCAAACCCAACCCTGCCATTCCCACCCCTGCAGCAGCTTCACTTGATAAGCAAAATATTTGGGGATGAGATACTGCAGGAGATCCTAAGCAAACATGCAGTTCTACCCCAAATGCAGAGAAAATCAAAGTACAGGCAGTCCCCCATTTATGAACAAGATATGTTCTGTAGGTTTATTTTTAAGATAAATTTGTTTGTAAGTTGCACCAGATATATTTTTAAATGTAACTCCAACTCGGGCTGTGGCGCAGGCTGGAGAGCAGCTGCAATGAAACACTGTATTGCACTGCAATGAATCACTCTGACCAGGAGGTCATGAGTTCGAGGCCCGCTCGGAGCCTATGTTTGTCTTGTCTTTGTTCTATGTTAAAAAGGCATTGAATGTTTGCCTATATGTGTAATGTGATCCGCGCTGAGTCCCCTTCGGGGTGAGAAGGGCGGAATATAAATTCTGTAAATAAATAAATAAATAAATAAATAAATTAGCTTTGGATACCATAGGGCAGTTAACATCCCTGCGGTATTTGTTTTGCTGTCTGTACCCGTTTAGAAGATTTCACCTCACTTTCTGTCCTTGTGGTAATTGGATTTTGAAAAAAAAATGCTTATTGTGGAAAAGGGATTACTGATAAAGCTTTAGTAGATACACCTTTTCCCCCATTATAACTCTTCCAAGAGTGAAATATTCTTCCTGGGAGTAGATTTCCTCTCACTTCCTGTTGTCTCACATTCATTCTTAACTATGAGTTGCTTGTAAGTAAGATGTTTATAATTCAGGGGCTGCTTGCAATATCTTACATCAGTGTAACATATGCCCACCCCCCCCCACCCCCGCCAATGATTCCAGGGGAGCAAAGACAGCTATCAGGAACAGCTATCAGGGGCCGGGCTGTGGCGCAGGCTGTTGAGCAACTGCAATAAATCACTCTGACCATGAGGTCATGAGTTCGAGGCCAGCCCATGGCAAGGTGAGCACCCGTCAATTAAAAATAAAAAATAGCCCCTGCTCGTTGCTGACCTAGCAACCCGAAAGATAGTTGCATCTGTCAAGTAGGAAATAAGGTACCACTTATAAAAAAAGTGGGGAGGCAAGGTTAACTAATTTACGACCTGGAATGAGGAAGTGCCGTCAGAGTGGATGATGAAGCAGCTGCTCCCCCTTGTGGCCAGAATCGAACATCCCCTCAGGAGAAGGTTAAATTGCCTCTGCGTCTGTCTCTGTCTCTGTTTGATGTCTTTATGGGCATTGAATGTTTGCCCTATGTGTATATAATGTGATCCGCCCTGAGTCCCCTTCGGGGTGAGAAGGGCGGAATATAAATACTGTAAATCAATCAATAAATAAATAAACAGGACTTGGGGGGGGGCACCTGAAGACACCAATGACTAAACAAGTCATGGCCTCAGGTCAGCCCTCTCCCCACAAGCCAGGCCCAAGAACAGGAGCCAGACCATGAAGCCTCATCTTATGTGTCCGCTAATGGGGCTCCTCTGCAGCCACCCCTTGGCATTATTATCCATTCCCTCCACTGGCACTGCCCACAAAGGCTTGGCAGGACCGCTGGTCAGATAGGAGATGCCAGAGAGTCAAGCTGGCTGGTTAGTTGGTTTATTATTTATTTATTTATTTATTTACAGTATTTATATTCCGCTCTTCTCACCCCGAAGGGGACTCAGGGCGGATCACATTGCAAATATAAGGGAAACATTCAATGCCATAACATAGAACAGAGACAGAGACAGATGCAGGCACGGGCAGGCCTCGAACTCATGATCTTTTCATCAGAGTGATTTGTTGCAGCTGGCTGCTAACCAGCCTGCGCCACAGCCCAGCTGTCTGTCTGTCCCTCTCTTCCTGGCAGCTTGAGCTGCCTTGAATGGTGCATGGAATTGGCATGTGCCCACTCTGATTTCAAGGAATGAGTGTAACAAACCTACAGTGACACAAGCGAATGAAAGACAGAGAGGGAGGGGAGCTTGGAGAAGCTCAGGGCTGCAAGAGACACACCAAGGGCTCCAGAGGTGTGTGCCTCAAAAGCAAGGTGCCCCCATCCCCGGTCGTGGGCATGTGACCTCAAGAAATTTAGCCTATTTTAATTTTAGCCACTTATTACTGTAGAGTTGTGCAGGTCTGAACAGCCCATAGTAGAGTGCTTTCTGGAAATACTACGAGTGTAGCCCATTTCAAGTTGGTCTTTAATGTTTGGAGTTCGGTTAACAAATGATGAAGACGTTTCTGCCATGTTTTAATTTGACACAGTTTGAATCTGTTGAAGAGCATGATCAACCTTGACTGGGTTAATTGCAGTTTAAATCATCTTTCCCATTGCAACAACCATGAGAGAAAGGGAGAAAAGAGCAAGAGAGAAAAAGTGGCAGAAAGGCAGGCTGTGTGCATGTATGTAGAAATGAGTGTGTTTTCTGTCTGATCATTACAATCACAAACACTGAGTCCTCTACTGGGGCCCAATTCGGTCCCTACACCAAAGAAGATTGTGTAACCCCACTTTGCATTTAAAAACATGGCATAAGGAGAGGAAAGATTTTCAGCTTCTGTGACTGGCTTTTTGAAGTGCTTCATGGATTCACAACAAAGAATGGTAATTTGGAGAAGATAGAAAAAAACCTACCAACAGTGGCAGAAGGATTATAGCTATGGTATGTGCTTCCAACTCACCTGTCGACTTATGGTGACCCCATTAATCTCATAGGATTTTCTTGGGTGAGGAATACTCAAGTGTGTTGCACTCGAGGCCAGGAAACACCTCTATACTTAATCACCACATTCCAGTCCAAGTTAAATCAGCAAGCAGTTTATTAAAGGTTATATAAAAAATAGTAGAACTTCAAAGTCTATATGTATAAAATAATCCATGATGTTCAAGGTACAAGAGTGATCCAAAATCCCAAGGCAATAGAACATCCAGCACAGGAGTACAAGAAAACCAGAAGTATATGAAGTTCAGTATACAAAATCCAGGAACAATCCTTCAAACTTGGAAGCAGCATACAAGGAACTACAAGTCCCTGATCAGGCTTGGCTAAGACTTGGTAAACTGTTCATCTGTTACCAACGTTGACCAGACTGGCTGGGGAAAAAACCCAGCTTTTCTAAGATACACATAAAATCATGCCTTGTCCCGTGACTTTCTGATACTGGTCTCTTCTGTAACAAGCACTGCGACCTTCGAAGATTCTGTTGGGTAGCATGAAGTTTACGAAAATTGAGTCTCCTATCAAGCAGCTCATTAACTTGCAACTCATTATTCTCTCCACCTGGGATTTCATCCTCTGAGCCAGTTTCCCCAGAGAACGACTCCTCTCCACCATCTTGGAACCTCTCTGGAATGTGACCTTCACTAACTGCTAGAGACACAGACTGATCATTTTCAGGACTTAAAATCTCATGTTGGCTCACAGATGCAGAGTTCCCATAATCTGCTTCTCCATTTACATCAGCCACAACCATGGGCTGCACTACAACACAGAGGTAGTTTTGTTAGTTTCTTCCTCTGAAACATGGCCTCTGCACCTGGTATTAATTAGCAGCACCTAGTATCCACTGGCAGTCTCCTGTCTAAGTATTAACCTGGGCTGATCCTGCTTAGTTTCCAAAAGCAACCAGGATCTAGTTGTGTAGTCACTTTAAATGATGACAGAAGTATGGTATATGGTTCTATATACATTGTGCAAGTCCCATTGAAAGTCAATGTGACTTTCAAGCTCTAATTTTGGATGCGTATTAAATGCATCGCAACAGGCACTGAATAATCTCCGTATACCTCCTGGTTAGGTTTATGATGAGTAACAGAGACAGGCAGCTATATCTGTAACAAAAGCAGCCTATTTAATCACAGCAAATGTTATTAAACTTGCGACAAGACATTAATAATTCATATCAGCAAAACAAAATGCCTAGTTAAGGTGGATGTCGGTTAACTTGAAAGCAGCATTTTTGAGAGAAACAGTCGAGTTCACCTATAATTATCAGATTCACTTTTGCGCCAGAACTGGAGCAGACATCCTTCAATGAGCAGCCAGCCTCATTATTAAGTTTAGAGGAGGATATCAGGGTGACATTTTACTAGAAGTAATCTAGCAAGTCTATCTAGTGATGACAGGTTATATCTTGACTGACAACCGGTCCTCTTAGCATCAGCAGGAGGATGAAATAAAAAACACTTGAGATCGACCATCCTATGATTTGAAACTGTTAAATAATTGTCATCAACAATGCTCCAGAGCTTGAAAAAGTTATTTTGGGGGACTTATAACTCCATAGCCATGGTGTCTGATGAGTGGGGAGGTGCAACTGTGAATTGCACCCCAAGAAAAGTAATTTCCCCCCGAAGCTGTGATAATCTCATAGTGCATGATATGTCTGAATGAAAGTGCCAGCCACTGAGCAAGACTTGGGAAGATTAATATTTCCCAGCAAGTGCACCAGTGAGACACTTCGGCATAGGCATGTTGAACTCTTTCACTTGATTGTGTCCAGAAGGAGAGTCACCCCGCCACCCAATTTCTCAGCAGCCCATGCAAAACTGCAGAAGCTGCTAATTTAAAAGTTGGAATACGTAGTACAAATCTGAAAGGTAAGTCCTCTGGAGGTTAGCATTCCAATCTCAGCATCTCACAACAAGCAGTGGGTTTTTTTGGTTTTAAATCCCTGAAGTCAGGAGTGTTAATTCCTTTAAAGTATAGATCATTCCTAATATCCTATTTGTGTCTAATAGCTAGATCAGCAATGGGGGAAACAGCAAAACAGAACATTCAGATCTTTTGTATTTAGCCTCATCATCAGCTATTAAAGCTACTTTACATAAAAGAGGTCAGTTGGTTTGTAGGAATTCTTAGCAGTTTAGGGAACTAATTTAAAAATACCTGTGGCTGGGAGAAACCACCTGACATGTACAAAGACCTGTTCTCTCAAGCGGGCAAAGATTAAGACTTTTAATCCTTTTAATCCAAACCACAAAAACCCATGTTGGTGGCACATCCACAACAAAGGCTTGTGTACAAACTCATGACCATAGCAGTTTGCAATGCACTGGCTTTTATTTTGCATCTGCCTGTGTAGTTTCACATCTTTGAAATGCATTGCTGATGGTTTCAGTAGCTTGACAGTTCAACTTTGTGGAACAACAACCCAAAGTTGTTTCAGGGGACTTAAAACTAATGTGTGTGCATGCCTTCAAGTCGCCTGACAACTTATGGCAGCCCATGCATTTCATGGGGTTTTCTTTGGTGAGGAGTCCTTTGAAATGGTTTCACCACTTCTTTCCTCTCAAACATGGCCTGCAGCACTTGAGATTTGTTGATATCCTCCCATCCAAGTACTAACCAGAGCTGAATCTGCTTATTTTCCAAGATCAGATGGTATCAACAAGCATTTTGAAATCATAATTACGAAGTTACTGGAGGATTATGGAAACTGAGATTTAAAAAAACAACATTTCCAACCTCTGATAAAATTAGTATTAAATGGATTCTTCTGTGTATTACAACCCCAAACTGAGTCATTCCAAAAATCAATTGGTTTCATTTGAATTTGCTTCTTTGTGATCTAGACTTAGGCTCTTATCCCAAACCAGTCAGCTTGAAACACCACCAAATCCTAAACTTTAGCTAGAAATATCCATTAGTTTTGTACATCCAATGAAGTAGACTCTTATCATAGCTTATCATATGCTGGTTAGCCTTTAAAGGCCCATGAGACACTATGATGGTTTTCTGCTACAATGTAATACAGTACAGCTATTCTTTTAGAATTGACTTTTTTGTACCTTCTGCCTGCATTTAAATCTGCATTCAGCATTATTGTGCACCTAACAATCTAGTTTTATTTATTTCATGTCAAAAGCATTGCAAAATAAATAGTTTAAAAGTGATGAAATAAAGGAATCACAAGCAGCTAAATAGTTTTAGATCAAAAGCGGGCAACAGCGACCGCATTGTCCGTAGCTTTAAACAACTCCTCCTCGATACATGAGGCAGGACATTGTGGGCAAGCATACATATGCGGAGTTGTTTGTTCAGCTCCACAGTCACACAAGGTGGAAGATTCCTCCAGGTAGTGCCATCTTGCCAAGTTGTCTTTTGATCTGCCCACTCCGCTCCTGAGTCCATTTAGGGACTTCCAAGTTGCCCATTCTTGCCCAAGTTGCCCCTGGAGGCAGATCTTAATTCACATAAGAACCCATCCTTAGTAATTATTTTTAGAGATTTTACTTTTATTCCCCCCATAAATCAATGTTGTACTCGACAGATCATACAAAGGCTAGGTGGCTATCACACCAACAAAAGGGAACTAAAGGACTTCTGAATAAACAGTGCTAACATCTTGAGCAGCAGGGAGGCGAAAGGTCGGTCAGCTACGTATTTTCCAAATTGTCAAAGTTTACATTTAAGTTAAAGAGGGAAAGTACAAACAAATCGAGAAGCGAACCTTGCATTCAAAGGGAAAAGGAATCTCTTCAAGAAACAATACGGATTACTCAATGGCTCAATGAGGAGATAAAGGAATTTTACAAACAAAAATGGAGTGTCAGTATGAATTTAAAATCTCACTAACTTGATTATGTGAAATATATGATTATCAGTTCTGTTGCAATAGGTTTACTCTAGCTTTTTTAAAAAAATATTCAGGAGTATTAAAAGTGATGCTACATAGTATGCATGGATAACAGAGACACATAGCACCTTTACAACTCATTTATTGCAGTTTCGGTTCAAATGCATAACGTGTATCCTCAATTGGTATATGTTTTCTCCTGCAACAAACATATAGAGCGAATGACACATAGTTTCAAAGGAATGCAAATAAGTACAATTCTGCATATAATCTGTGACAAAGAAACATTTAGAGCTAATTTGCAACAGCTGTAATGGGTGATAACACAATACAGCACTGCTGAATTAATTAGAATCTGCAGAAGAAACCATTATCTTGATTCAAGTCTGAATAAATATAAAACATCCCTGTTCTTAAATTCTAATTAGTTAATTTCACCCTGGAACCTCCCCTTTAAATTTCTTTATTGCAGAAACCAGGAGGAGCCAATGGAGTGAGACCTAACTCTTTGAGGTTTCCACTTCCAACAAAGGTAAAACTTCGACAACGCAAAGGTAAAACTCTTTCTTTTTGTACAATGGACAAGTTTCACCTATAAAGCACCTAAACATTTTCCCCCGGCACATAGATTTCTTAAGAAATTGAATGTTCTCTTTCTGACAAAGGAGCAATTCACTTCACACAAGACAAGGACAGCCTAGATCTCAAGATAAGTTACTTTTCTATTGATAATGAAATTTTCTTACCTATCTTTTATTGACCTTTGCCCCTATTTGTCTTAACTAAGAACAGAAGTAACATCTTAGGAAAATGCAGTTCTGTGATTCCAACATTATTTTTCTTCTCTTGTATGACTTTCAACATCTTTGCCTGATGATGAAATCAGTGAAGCTTCAAAAGCTTGCAAGGTATATTTTGTGCAGTTTGGTTGGCTCATAAAAGTACGGCAATTTTGAGGATTTTGTGGAGAAAAGCATCTTTAAGTTCGGCACACAAGTATTCGAGAGCAATGATTCTCAACATTTGTTCCATCGGATGTTTTGGACTTCAATTTCTAGCATCTCCGACCATTAGTGATGCTGGCTGGGGCTTCTGGAGATGGAATCCCAAAACATCAGAACAGCCAAAAGTTGAGACCCACTCTTCTAGGAAATGAAAACACAATTTCTTTCATTTGTACCCATTCTGCCCACAAAATTCTCAACTCTATACAGAAACTTTTAATTTTGAACTTTCTTCTCTCTCTAATGAACTGAAAAGAATTCCAAGAGAGGAAACCTTCATCACAGTGTGTATTTGTGCACATGTTCCTTCAAGGTGCCTGTCCACTTATGGCAACCCTATCAGTTTTCATAGGGTTTTACCCTTCACTTTAAATACCCCTCCTATTAAAATAAGGTTCAGTCTGCAGTCCCAAATCTGCAGTCCCCAATTGGCCAGAGATGAGAGTGGCCGAGAGAAAAGAGAGCCATGTTCACACCACAGGAAGCCCTCAAATGACTTCCAGCTCCCTTCAAAGGAATTCCCCGTCTCCGGCTTAAGAAACCCCCACAGATAAGCCTTTCATTCAAAATCCATCCCAACCGTGTGATAAAGAGGAATGCTAAAGCAGAGTCCCCCTCCCTCGGAGAAGAAAGGAAGAGAGGCATTGGTGGCCAAGGAGGGGGAGTCTGGTAGATAGGTAAGCAGAAAGTCAGACGATTCAGCTAGTTAATCCTGACGACTGGAAGATGAAACACTGGCCTAGACAGCCTGATACTACACAGATTTCAGACTTGAAGGTTCAGTGCTGCCTGTTCTTTATAAAGCATCAGAGAAGGAGATACACCAAAAGCCACAAGTGACGAGGAAGAGCAGAGAGAACCTACTCTGAGAGAAGCAAATGGCCTCATTACTTAAAGCCTGGGAGTAACAAAGGGAACATCACAAGGCATGGAGTTCCTTCTCATGTCTCACAGCTTCTTGCTTCCATTTGAATTACAATGCAGACGGATGTCATACTCTGGAAAGAAGCTCAGCGCACACTAATGGGGACCAGCACTGGGATATATGCGGAACTCTCTGTACTTGGGATCTGATGCACTAAAATAGTGCACCCCACCCCTCAAATTAAAGTCACATGGGCATCCTGCTGCAAAGCACTTAATAAGGCAGGAGTCAGGGCAAGTATGTATTGGAAAAGAAACGGTCCTCTGCCATTCAGGCTGGGCTTTATCTCCCTCTCCTGAGAAAGATTGCTATTTATTCAAGCATTCCCTGAAACTCTCCCAAATTTGGAAGGGACAGTCCCACATTGTCAGCTGCTTTGAAATGTTCCCTTTTCTTCACCCCCCCCCCCTTTCCCCTATTTGTCCTCACCTTCTACTGCTTCTACTGCGGATTAAACCACTGAGCTACTGAACTTGCAGACCAAAAGGTCGGCAGTTCAAATCTAGGGATCAGGGCGAGCTCCCGTTGTTAGCCCCAACTTTTGCCAACCTAGCAGTTCGAAAACATGCAAATGTGAGTAGATCAATAGGTACTGCTCCAGCAGGAAGGTAACGGCGCTCCATGCAGTCATGCTGGCCACATGACCTTGGAGGCATCTACGGACAATTCCGGCTTTTCATCTTAGAAATTGAGATGAGCACCACCCCACAGAGTCAGACATGACGAAACCAAATGTCAAGGGGAAACCTTTACCCTTACAGCTGAGTTCAAAGTGTAAAAGTAGTTGACACTCAACTCAGAGGAAAGGGTGGAATTGTGCCCTTCCAAGGAGGTTCAGGCAAAATATTGTTATTATTATTGTTATTATTATTATTATTAAATAAATCTCTTACCCACATTGTCTCATGGCTCGAGGCAGAGCACAATATACAGGTAGTTAAACATCAGCATCATAAAGACATTCAGTAAAATCATATAATAATACAGATTTCTGTAAAATACACACATTAATATACACGGAAAGAACTGCTGCAGCCTCAACCTCTCCCAATCTGCCTGTTCTTTCTCATTAATAATTTTTACCATCTTAATTTGGAGCCCCCGGTTAAACCCTTGTGCCAACAGGACTGAGACCAACAGGTCGGTGGTTCGAATCTGTGACGAGCGGGTGAGCTCCCTCTGTCAGCTCTAGCTCCCCATGTGGAGACATGAGAGAAGCCTTCCACAAGAATGTTAAGAAATCAAACATCCAGGCATCCCTTGGGCAACGTCCTTGCAGATGGCCAATTCTCTCACACCAGAAGCAACTTGCAGTTTCTCAAGTCGCTCCTGATATGGAAAAAAAAATCTTAATTACACCTACATGATGTCTAGCCACACATGTCTCAGTTTTCATACGTAAAATGTTGGAGTGTATGCAGACTTTTTCCATTTTCACTATATGCAGAACTTGGTAGGAGAGTTACTTGATTTCCTTCATATGTACTGAACCCCATAAAACAGTAAGTAATTCTAGTGACTTGGAAAAGATTTAAAACAAATTTCAAATGTCTTTAAATGCAAATGAAACAATGAAGATCTCACACCAAATTTTCAGAACTGCACAAAGAATAAAACCTAATACCAGTCACAATCTAAATTTATTAGGTCATGCAAGAGAGCTGAAAACAATACAGCAGCACTGGGAAAAAAGCATTGCGACATAGTGTTAATTAGTAGAATAAAAGAATCTTAATGCTCAAGAGAATCTGAAGTCTTTGCTTGGTGCCAAAAGGCAGGCTTATAAACACCAAGGGAGCCTTTCCCATGAAAAGCAGAGATGTGGATGTTTCTTAGGGTGTGAAAATATGGAGGGTGGGCTCAAAGTAATTAGGAAATAGCTGGGGTTCGTTTGAGTGTCTTGAAAGCATGAAACCATTGCAACAAGGAGCACCGTTTTTCCTTCCAACAGCTAATAATGCTGAAATTTGTACATCTGTGTGCACATATAGACCAAGGACGTATTGAGACTATTTTCACAAACAGGGGATGGGCAGAGATAAAAATGGGAAGGCAGTGGGGTTTGGACATCAATCAATATGAAAAACACATACTGACGTCAATAATCCCCAGTTAATGCATTTTTAAAATCGGAATGTATGTCATGAAGCTTCAAAAAAAAATTCAATTTAAAATACATTTTATCCACGTGTAAAATAGTTGTGCAAACTAAACAGCAAATATAGGTCACATTGTGTAAGTCATCCAACTTTAACAGTTCTATCTTTTAATAGTCTAATGTGTTGTGGTTTGACTGCAGACAAAGTCTTCAGTTGAAATTCCTTTGAATATATTAGATAGATGTTAGATAAATTTAATGACTCTATTGAGAATTTCAAACTGGATGCACAGTATTTCTTCAATTCTAAGACACCATTGATTGTAAGACACATACTAATCTCAGTATCATCAATAAAAAAAGGTTTATATGTTTAAAAAACCACCTGTGATTCTGATTTTAAAGATGTTTATATAGAGGGGGAGTAGATCTTAAGGTAAAGATAAAGGTTTTCCCCTGACATTAAGTCTAGTCGTGTCCGATTCTGGGGGCTGGTGTTCATCTCCATTTCTAAGCTGAAGAACCGGTGTTGTCTGTAGACACCTCCAAGGTCATGTGGCCGGCATGACTGCATGGAGCGCCATTACCTTCCCGCTAGAGTGGTACCTATTGATCTACTCACATTTGACAGGTTGGCAGAAGCTGGGGCTAATAGTGAGAGCTCACGCTGCTCCCCGGATTCGAACCACTGACTATTCAGTCATCAAGTTCAGCAGCTCAGCGGTTTAATCTGCTGCGCCACTGAGGGCTCTAAGTGTATCTTAGAATCAAAGAAATGCAATATTTCTCACTGCATTTTGCCCACAAGGGAACCTAACTTTCTGCTACTAAACTACAGCTCCTCAATTAATCCCAATGTTTTCTATATATATTTATGAAATATAAACAGACTTCAGTTAACAACACCTCTGACAGTCTTTTCATACTAGCACATTCCTCCTTGTCTTGTGTTAAGCTAGAGATATTTTAGCACACCTCTACTGAAAGAGCTGGATAAACACAAACATTTGGTAGTCGGCTGCAGCAGCATGTTTTCAATAAACAAATAAATAACAGATCTGGGAAAGTATGGGATTTTTCTCTGTCTCAGTGGTTCTCTTCCTGTGGGTCCCCAGATGTTTTGACCTACAACTCCCAGAAATCCCAGCTAGTCTACCAGCTGTTAGGATTTCTGGGAGTTGAAGGCCAAAACATCTGGGGTCCCACAGGTTGAGAACCACTGCTATCTGATCCCACTTTAGCTGTGTGTGGCCACCTACAAAAGGCAAAGCAAACAGCAGCTTCTTCCCTTACTGAGCCTATATGAACAGCAACACAAAGAGAAAAGGGGAAAGCAAATAAACCTCCCTCACCTGCTCCACCTACATGTTAAAAAAGCCCAATGTATAAGTATGAACATTCATAAGAAAGGCAGGGGTTGATGGAATTCCTGGAGGCATTATGGAAATAGTCTTAAAGTCGTTTTTAGAAAGTTAAACATGTTTCTGTTTACCTATACAGTACAAGGCTTGCCTCGTCTGACAGATTTATTTCACATGTTGCTTTTGGATAAAAGGTTTGCTGAAATACAACCAACTGTTCTTTTTTGTGTGTTGTAGGAACCTGTCCCTAATCCTTTCATATTGTTTCTGCCACATTTTCTGTGTAAGTAATGCCAAGGACTTTGTTAACTGAGATATATCAGTATATATTTTCCTCTTACTTCTGAATGTACAGAAGAAGAAGAAGCACTTCCAAAAGATACATTTGGATTTAGGAGGACCTAAGAGAACGGGAAGGCAAAATCTTGAAAGGAGGGAATGGGGAAATGAACTAGTCTGCTTAAAAATTAATACAAATGCTGAAAATGAAGTGTGACTCACCAGCCTTCCCCCCCCCCCCCTTCCTGTTCTTTAGCAAGCCTGTGTTTATCTTAATAATTTATATCAATTCACGCTTTTCAGTCTGTGCCAAGTTCTCTCCCGCGCCCCCATCCAATGTCTAGGCCTGGAAGAGTGAAGTCTTGCCAAGTGGCACATGTAAGCTTTTTAGTTATTAAGGCTTTTAGAACTTCAGATGGATAAAGATCTTCCAAAATGAAAACAAAGTATGAGGGCTGGGCTGTTGGGGAATTAGTCTATTTTACACTAAGTACGTTATAAAATCTGTCTTCCCCAGAACTACTCAACATTTGTTTGAGGTTTGATTTTTTTTTTTAAAGCGAGGATTTTCCCACTGGTTACTACTAAGATCAAGACAGTCGTCCCTTTAATTTGGTTAGGAAAGAAAAGAGCTTTGGGAGAATAATGTTCATTTCATGTGTTTCACATAACAATGCAAAGAAAATGATGATGAATAAAATGGGAAGAGGATTGCTTGACCAAAGAATGAAATAATTTGCTTTAAAAGGTTGGTTTTCCCCTGACATTAAGTCCAGTCGTGACCGACTCTGGGGGTTGGTGTTCATCTCCATTTCTAAGCCGAAGAGCCGGGGTTGTCTGTAGACACCTCCAAGGTCATGTGGCCGGCATGACTGCATGGAGCGCCGTTACCTTCCCGCCAGAGCAGTACCTATTGATCTACTCACATTGGCATGTTTTCGAACTGCTAGGTTGGCAGGAGCTGGGGCTAACAGCGGGCACTCATTCCGCTCTCGGGATTTGAACCTGGGACCTTTCGGTCTGCAAGTTCAGCAGCTCAGTGCTTTAACACACTGCGCCACCACCATTGCTATGTGACTCTCCAACTTTATCATCGCCATTTCAAAAATGACAAGTTTTTCAGCATGTTATCTTTACAAGGAAAGAAACAGAATGGGGAAGGGGGCTGCATTAGCTTCCCATGAAACCTTGAAGGGCAGCATCCCCTTTGCATCCACTGTCAAAATCATTCTCAAGTGGAAAAGGGGGACATTTCCACATGGGTGTATCTACACTGCAGAATTAATACAGCTTGATACCACATTAACTGCAGTGGCTCAATGCTATGGAATCTTGGGAGTTGTAGTTTGATGAGGCACCAGCACAGCTTCGTGGAGAAAGCCTAAAGACCTTGTAATTGTAAAATAACAACAGTCGCCAAAGTCAAAGCATTACTCATCCAGCTAGTTAACATACCGTATATACTCGAGTATAAGCTGACCCGAATATAAGCCGAGGCACCTAATTTTACCACAAAAAACTGGGAAAACATTGACTCGAGTATAAGCCGAGGGTGGTAAATTTCAGAAATAAAAATAGATACCAATTACATTAATTGAGGCATCAGTAGGTTAAATGCTTTTGAATATTTACATAAAGCTCAAATTTAAGATAAGACTGTCCAACTCTGATCAAATCGTTACTCTCATCTTCTTCAATGTGAATGCGCTTATGTATCCTTCTAATAATAATAGAGTAAAATAATACATGGAATAATAATAATAATAATAATAAAATACAGGAAAATAATACATGTAATAAAAAATAGAGTAAAATAATAAATGCAATAATAATAATATCAGAGTGAAATAATAAATGTATTAATAATAATAAAAATAGAGTAAAATAAATGTAATAGTAGCAACAATAATAGAGAAAAATAATAAATGTAATAATACCAATAATAAGGGAGAAAAATAATAAATGTACCATATATTCTTGAGTATAAGCTGACCCAAATATACGCCAACCAGGACCCTCACCCGAGTATAAGCCAAGGGGGGCTTTTTCAGTCTTAAAAAAAGGGCTGAAAAACTAGGCTTATACTCGAGTATATACAGTAATTGGCCATGAGATCGAAAACCCAAAGTGTCTACAGTAGGCCCTTCACTTTCATGGGGGTTTGGGGCCCAAAACCCCTGCAAGTGGTAAGTTTGCAAATAAGAAAATACACCACTTTTTAAACATTTCTCTACAAATCTCTAGGATCTCCAGTACAAGCCTATGGCCAACTTCTACCAGATGTTGACCGTAAATTCACACTGGAGAACCTGTAAGTAACTTGATAATTATTCTCTCTAGATATCTCTAGGTCCTCCAGAGCCATTCTACAGCCAACTTCTGGTGGCAGGTGACTATAGAACTGTACTTGAAGATCTAGAGATTTCTAGAGGGAACATACTGTATTAATCAAATCCACAGCAGTGTTAGACCCACAAATGTGGGCGGGCGACTGTATTACTATAGTACAGTAGAGTCTCACTTATCCAATGTTCTGGATTATCCAATGCATTTTTGTAGTCAATGTTTTCAATACAGTAGAGTCTCACTTATCCAACATAAACGGGCCGGCAGAACGTTGGATAAGTGAATATGTTGGATAATAAGGAGGGATTAAGGAAAAGCCTATTAAACATCAAATTAGGTTATGATTTTACAAATTAAGCACCAAAACATCATGCTATACAACAAATTTGACAGAAAAATTAATTCAATACGCAGTAATGCTATGTAGTAATTACTGTATTTACGAATTTAGCACCAAAATATTATGATGTTTTGAAAACATTGACTACAAAAATGCATTGGATAATCCAGAACGTTGGATAAGTGAGTGTTGGATAAGTGAGACTCTACTGTACATAGTGATACTTTGGTGCTAAATTCGTAAATACAGTAATTACTACATAGCATTACTGCGTATTGAACTACTTTTTCTGTCAAATTTGTTGTTAAACATGATGTTTTGGTGCTTAATTTGTAAAATCATAACCTAATTTGATGTGTAATAGGCTTTTCCTTAATCCCTCCTTATTACCCAATATATTCGCTTATCCAACATTCTGCCGGCCCGTTTATCTTGGATAAGTGAGAGTCTACTGTATATTAAATAACTGACAATCCGCTGCTCTGTCAAACCCCGATGTAGATATTTCTCCCTACTTAATTGTAAGGCTACTTTGAAAAATGGCAAAATTGCTACTTTTTAATCCATCCTGCTATCAGTTCGGTGATATTTGCACAGATCCCTCACTCTGTGATTGCAAATTTACACAGAGCCCCCCCCCCCCCACTTTGTAGACAGCAAGAAAAGATGTGTCTGCATATTCTCAAAAATATGTGTGAATTAGCATCCAATTGATTTGATGTGGAGTCATATCTGTGCGTTAAACTGAATTCTGAAAGATATGGATACAACAGTGTGACCTGCATGTGCCTTCTTATATTTACCCCTCTCCTTGGTACTGCAGATGAAGAACATCAAATATCTACTCAATCTGGAAGCTATGTATCATATAAACTCACATGTTACCATGTTCCAAGCTATGCTACATTCTTACCTACACAGCTGTATGTCCAGCCTACGGATATATATTGTATACTGATTAATCAGCAAGATTTCAGTTCCACACCACTCTATCCAGCACAAGGTCAACATGACTTCTACTTCAACTTCAGATTATTAATAATTTTGGACAGATCCCTAAAGCGCTGAACTAGTTACTTTGCCCTGCTGTGGACTGGAGTATCCCATCTGCCTTCCTGCTGAGAGCACTAAAAATTAGCCTAATTACATTTAACATGGAAGTTCTTTTGCACTGAAATGTTGCTTTTTTGGCCTTTTCCAGCAGCTTAACCAGGCAGACGCTCTCTAAGAAGAGGCTAATCTTGGGCGATGACAGATGCTTTACTGATAAACGCTTGCTAGTCCAAGGAAATTAGCCCTTTCCTCTAACCCTAAAGGCACCAGATTTGTCTGATCTTGGTAGATAAGCAGGGTCAGCTCTGGTTAGTACTTGGATGGAGATTTCCAATGAATACAGGTGCTGTGAAGGAAACTGTAAAATCACCTCTGAGTATTCCTGCCCAAGAAAAGCCCTATGAAATTCATAAATCAGCAAGTGACTTGAAGGCATGGACACCAACCTCTTCTAAGCCTCCATCTCCTCCAGTTAATTCCTTCCTACCAGACACTTGCAGGTCTTTCCAAGAAATTAGACTCTGGACTTCAACATTAATCTCTCCCACTAGACCAGTGGTTCTCAGCTTGTGTTTCCACAGGTGGTTTGGTTTACAACTCCCAGAAATCCCAACCAGTTTACCAGCTGTTAGGATTTCTGCAAGTTGAAGACCAAAACATCTGGGGACCCACAGGATGAGAACCACTGCTCTAGATGCAGTGCAATATGGTGCAATTTTATGGTTTTATGGTGCAATATGCAAGGGAAATGCAGCATTATGTCCTAATCCTAGCACTATTTATAATTATTATTAGAGTATCAAGACTGACTGGTTAACCAATAGAAAATGGTATGCCATTTTCTTTCAGCATAGCAACTTTCAAATGGAAGTAGATACATCTGAGTCCATGCTTTCATGACACTTATAATGGACATCCCTATAGCCTCAATCCTATTAATCAGGTGTCCCCAAACTAAGCCCCGGGGGCCGGATGCGGCCCTCCAAGGTAATTTACCTGGCCCTCGCCCTCATTTATAATATAATATTTTTATATCCGTTTTAATAATATTATATATTGTATATACATATAATACTGATAATAATATTATCATTTTATACAATACAATACTAACAATAATATCATATAATAATATTAATTATATGTTATATATTACATATAATATTACAGTATAGTGGTATAGTTCAATATAGTACAATGCCAATATTGTGCTATGCTAATAATATAATATATTGTATGTACATACAGCTGCTCTGAGTTCCCTTCGGGGTGAGAAGGTGGGATATAAATGTAGTAAATAAATGTAGTAAATGAATAAATAAATAATTTTGGACTTAGGCTCGCCCAAAGTCTGAAATGACTTGAAGACACACAACAACAACAACAACAACAACAACAACAATCCTAATTAACCTGACTATCTCATTGACCAGAAGCAGGCCCACACTTCCTATTGAAATCCTGATAGGTTTATGTTAGTTAAAATTATTTTCATTTTTAAATATTGTATTGTTCCTTCATTGTTATTGTTGTTGTTTTGCACTACATATAGGATATGTGCAGTGTGCATAGGAATTGGTTCGGTTTTTTTCCCCAAATGATAATTCAGCCCCTCAACAGTCTGAAGGATTGTGGACCGGCCCTCTGCTTTAAAAGTTTGAGGACCCCTGCTATTAATCATTCCAGGCTTCTTAAATCAATGGGGTTTTCCATAAGCATTAAACCCTTGATTCAATGGTTCGACTCTATTGAGGATTGTCAGTAGGGTTCAGTCCTACATGTGTCAACTTTCTAAATAGAACTCACAAACAAATACACCATAAACCATTTTTTAAAACAGTCTGCCCAGCTCTCTTGTTCTCTTTGTGTTCTATTCCTTGCAATTAAAAAAGAAACGGGATAGCAGTAAATAATTTCTTTACAAGATATTCATTGCCAAGTGTGCATTATATCTTATTCACATTTCAGCTACACAACAGAAGCGCTAAGCCCAGGTCACAAATATAAAGTTCCTGAGAAGTGATTTGTTGATCATGAATAAAACATGTTGCAAAATTTCAGCCTAAGCTACCTCCTTTCATAGGCTCAAGATACTCTGAAAAGAAAGAAGTGACATTCCATGTTTCTTCTATCCCATTTAACTTGAATGCTATGCTTCAGAGCACTGGAGACATAATATTCTTCAATGACAAAGCAGTTATCTTTGGTAGCACGCAGCTGCAAAAGAGCCGACCCAAAAACCATGAAACATATTTTGCACACCCACACTAACAACAGTTTAAACAAGCATGGGCAAACTTCAGCCCTCCAGGTGTTTTGGACTTCAACTCCCACAATTCCTAACAGCAGGTAGGCTGTTAGGAATTGTGGGAGTTGAGGTCCAAAACACCTGGAGGGCCAAAATTGCCCAGGCCTGAGCTACAACATCCAAATATTGTATACACCATCTTCTATAACATGCTTTAAGACAGGGCTGACCCACTGCTATCTTCCAAGATATCAATGACTGCAGCTCCCAGCATCTCCCACCAATTGTTATGCAAGTTAACACTAATGGTCCAAAACTGCCACTCCTGGTTTAGAATCAATGCATTGAGCAATGCTGCATTCTCCAACAAATACATATATTTGGCACATGCCTCATAATCTTGACTATTTCCTGTACCAACCACACAACATCTAAGATGAGCCCCAAGAATTCAGTCTGAGGGGACTTTAATGTAGACCATATCCAGGAAATCTCAGCTTTATTCCTTGGCATCCTCACTTCAGACAAGATTTACAATCTAGGCCAACACAGTTAGCTTCTTCTGAGCCAAATTAAATCAAAACACACCTTGCTCTGCAATGGATTCTGGCCACAGGAATCTCCTTGGAGGGAAGCTGCTAGGAAGAACAAACAAAACTGAGCTTGATGGACACATCAAGTAGGAAAGAAGAACAGTAGAGTCTCGCTTATCCAACATAAACGGGCCGGCAGAACGTTGGATAAGCGAATATGTTGGATAATAAGGAGAGATTAAGGAAAAGCCTATTACACATTAAATTAGGTTATGATTTTACAAATTAAGCACCAAAACACCATGTTATACAACAAATTTGACAGAAAAAGTAGTTTAATACACAATAATGCTATGTAGTAATTACTGTATTTACGAATTTAGCACCAAAATATCATGATGTATTGAAAACATTGACTACAAAAATGCGTTGGATAATCCAGAACGTTGGATAAGCGAGAGTTGGATAAGTGAGACTCTACTTTATCTGTAAGACACATACTTTGGCAGACATATTTTTTCTCAAAGCATGTGTAGACTAAAGTATATACTTATGAATAGTTTAGAAATGTAGTGGGTCTCATTTGGTCAATAATTTACATCTATCACTTCTTCCTTCTAAAAGTGTCAGCCATTAAACAGACATTCTGGTCCTTACGGATCATGCTTCCAACCCTCTTCTCCATGTCCTTTTTCTTGAAGCTTGAACTTTTGATAAGCTTGGAAGGAGATTATCATTCCCTCCACCTATAATTCCAGCAAAACCTCACTGTTATCTGTGAACTTGCATCCAAACAAATATAGATTTAGGATCATAATGTCAGGGATTAATAATAAGAGGAACTTTAAAATATATGCTTTCAATAGTCACATCCTCAGCTGCCTATAGAGAGCAAAAGGGCAAGAACTTCAAGATAAGCAAGACTTGGACTGCGATCAGAAAGAGTTTATGCTGTAGGGCACCTACATGAAAAGGAATTTTAGCTTCATCCATCCATAAAGAAGCTAAGCATACGTGCACGCACATAAACTCACACACAAATCAATGATGATCCCAAGGAAGATCAAATTGAAACAGACATCATATGTGAAATCGCTTAGATGGATTAGATCACGATGCAAGCCCATAAATGTGGCCATTTATTATAAAGAAATATACAAACATATGGCCATGGGCTTTAGTGGAAGCACATGGCACAAAAGAATTGAAATTCAGAAGTTCCTAGAAATTTCCCTAATTCATTTGGGGTCACCCATGCAGTCTGCTTTATTTCCTCCTACAAACCATCACAGCAATATCAGCAGCTACGGCCTTATGCATTGCATAACCTATTAGAAAATAACTGCACCCAGTCTATGGGCACATATCCTTTTGGCAAATGTGAACCTCCATGAAAATGTAATGTAAAGACCACCTTTAGAAAACCACTAGTCAAGAAAAGCATGATCTCTGAACAAGTGATATCCACAAGCATTCAACTAATGGCACACACGTAACTCAGCTGTTAAACTGAAGAACCATGACTTTAAATTGCTAAGTATAACGATATGCCACTACAAAAATATATTTGGTTAGCAGAGTTTTAAAGATGTTTCTTTGCAGTTCTAATTGTCCAAAAGATATGCACTCCGTTGAAACCTCTTAGTTAAAATATGCACTCAGAGATAAAAAAGACAAAGTCTTCTTTGAAAAATAACATATCTTGTTTACTCATAAACATCTTGTGTTAATTCACCATACAGGCACATTTCTTATTGAAGTTCAGTTACAAATAGGATGCAGCTTCTTTCTGTATAGATTACACAGGGTATCATTCTTTATCACTAGTCCATAGTCTGTAAGTATACTTGTACTCACTGAAGTCCATAAGCATACTTCTATACTGAAATCCAAACTTCAATATGCATCCGCCTCCACTGAGGTCTGGACACATACATCTGCTTTCACTGAAGACCGAACACACATTCCTCCACCTAAGTCCAAACACATACTGAATACAAAATTGAGTCCTGAGTTTGAACATGCTCAGTACAATCACATGTCTATAACCCCTCCCACACCAAAGAGGTAAGTCAAACTGGCAAAATACATAAAATACAGGCTAGCAAATATATACATGAACAAATAAACAGTGAGAGGCTTGGCAGGTTGCTATTTCCAACGTTATGAAAAGATTCCAACTTTGCGTGTTGGGCTACAATACCATTTGGGACACTTCCAAGTTGTCTGCTTTCAAATCACGTTTGCTTAAATTTGCACACAAAGATCCAAGCTACACATTTAGCATAAACTCATGCAGATGTGAGAATTATATCTATATATATTAAAAGAAATCTCCATACATGTGCACTTAAGTCCTCCCTATATACAGAAAGCTATCACATCAAGACAAGAGGTAGCCTTAGAAGTCTAATCCCCAATGTCTCTTTTTCTACATATAAGAAAATTTGTTTCTGCAAGTTAGCATTTTAAAAACACACATCCACCACTACTACTGCAATCCGAAGCAGTACAACTCTCAGGAAAGTTTCTACATGGCAATTTTGCTGAACTTTTAGATCAGCTCTGAGCATCAGCATATTTACACTCCCAGATTCAGTTGGCGGTGTTAAGGAGAACCCGGCAAGGGAAATGTGACAAGGGAAATGTAATTTCCAGGTTCTGCGTCACCATCGAGCCACCAATGGCTTACATTTCACTGTGAAGTGACAGCAAAAGCAAAAGGGCTCAAGGCAATGGGGAGAATGGGATTTTGAAGAAAGGAAGCCATCTCTCAAGTCTTCTTGAGCAAACACCGCTGAATAATGCATGCCAGAATGTAGTTCACAAGCTGGAACAGGGGACCCAGCACTTTTCACATGGAGAGAAACACTTCACTTTTAAATGTGACCCAATGTTTAAAAACATATTTGTGAATCTGGCTCGGACCTGAAAAACAACTGCTCAAAACCTTATATTCAATTTGACTCTAAAAAACACACTGGTTCTCTTCTCAGATTCCTCCTTTTCCCCTGTGAACAAACCAAAACCTGTGAAAGACTGCAATTTTGATAGAAGGAAAAGTTTGACCTCTTGCTGAAGCTACAAGGGCATTCAAAACACATAATGTGCTCATGACAAATTCATAGTCTTAATGCTAGCCCTTATGCGGGCAGATGTATATTATCAGGTAGAACCACAGGATTTGTAGAACTTCTCTGGGAAATGATACTAGGAGAGCTTAAAACCTCCCTGAGATGACTAGACGTGTGAAGGGGCCAGTTAATAGGGGCCGGGCTGTGGCGCAGCTGGCTAGTAACCAGCTGCTATAAATCACTACTGATCGAGAGGTCATGAGTTTGAAGCCCGGGTCGGGTTAAGCCTCCGACCATTTAAAAAAAATAGCCCCAGCTTGCTGTTGACCTAGCATCCCCGAAAGACAGTTGCATCTATCAAGTAGGGAAAATTTAGGTACGCTTTATGCGGGAGGCTAATTTAATCTACAACACCATAAAACTGCTCACGAGGAAAAGAATGAGGAAGAACAGCGACCAATGGACGGTGAAGCAACAGCTCCCCCTGTGGCCGGAATCGTGAAGCTGGAAAGATGTTAAAATGCCTCTGTGTCTGTCTAAAACTGAATGTTGTTTGTCTGTTGGCATTGAATGTTTGCCATATATGTGTTCATTGTAATCTGCCCTGAGCCCCCTTCGGGGTGAGAAGGGCGGAATATAAATACTGTAAATAAATAAATAAATAAATAATATTATGGCTGAGCAATCATCGACAATGCTTGTGGAATATAAAGGTCTACCATTATAATTACCCAGACATTGCAGGTGAGAGGAATATAAAGGACCTGGGATGAATGGTAACAGAGTAATGGGGCTCTTTCAGTGATTCCACATCAGCCCCAAAATAACTATCTGGAGTAAGAGAGAGGTAGAGTTACATCCTTGGTGCCCCACCACTGTTTAGTAGCCTGAGGGAAACCATTTTACAAGGAGGTACTTGAAGCCTTCTTGGACAACATCCTGAAGAGTATTTATGCTGATATACGGCACTAATTAAACTAGTGTGACTTACCATGTGGATTCCATTTTGAGTCTCAGATGAGACAGAGGTTGGGTTGAGAAAAAGACATGAGCTGGATAAGAAACTGCAACATGTGGTTGCAATCCCCACAATTATACTATTTTTATCAACTCTCCAGCTTCTGCCATTCCCAATGAAAGAAACTGATGAAGTAGAGAAGCCAGTCTACACAGATCTGAAAACCAGCCCATATTTACTGGTCTGACTTACATAAGCATGCTCTACCTGTAAACCAACCAGTGCTGGGATTTGAAGGACCAGTAAATCCCATTTCCTGCCTAACAGAGTTCCCTCCCCCACTGATATGGGTTCCCTTGAAGGTTTATGAAAACAGAAGCCAGTGCTAATCTTCATGGCAAAAGCTGACAGTAAACCTCAGGAGCTTCAGCCTCCTGGCAGACTAAGGTCATGGAAATGTCAGCAAGCCAACATTAATGCAAGACCCCTGCTTGCCTCTCTGAGCAATTCTGGGTTTAAAACAGGAATTATGGCATTAAATCCAGAGTTAGTCCACTGGAATCAAATCAAGGTTTAAGTCAGTAACTAACTTAAGTCCTGTTTATTTCAACAAATCCATGCACGACTCATTTGGGATTTAACCCACAGTCTGACAATACTGACAATTTTGTTCTGCATGTTCTTTTAAAGGACACTGCCCCAGATACCAGGAGAACACAAAAAAAGAAAGAGATATGCATGCAAGTCAGATGGCTTCTTCAGTCTCTCCCCCTCCCTAAATAATGTTGACTGCCAATCAATTCAGATTGCACAGCTGAAGGCCTAATGCCAGGGCCACCCACATAGACCCATTGATACCAGATCATAGGCAAGAGGTTTTGAGGCCAGTTGGATGTATCTGCTGCTGGAGGAAAGGGCAATTCTCCTTACACACTGACCAAGTCAATGTTAACTTGCAATATCGGCTAAGGATGATGAAAAGCCCTTTCTGGGAAAGTTTTGGCTGGTACAAAGGGCTTGTGGAGAAAAAAAAAGAAAGATAATTATAGCAAAGAGAAGAAAATAATTTCTTCATGGATCTGATAACCAAGCTTCTCCTTCAACAGATATAGCCAATTGGATCCTGTCCATTGGGTCCTTTCCCCATAATGCAAGACAGGATTTGGCAGAACAGTCCCATTACATAGCTCTATTTCTAGCCAGCCATGCTGGTGGAGGGGGTGGATCCCCTGCATTTGTACACCAAATAGTAACATTTTAAAGATTTGACTATTTTCTCTCATTTGCCTGTGCAATGGCTCTTGTACGGAAGTGATCAACAGATATATAGCAAGAGGCTGAAGGAACTCCAAGTACCATCTGTTCCAACTCCTCGCCGTTACAGGAATCCACGACTGACTTATTGCTGACTATCTAACCTCTTTGAAAAATCACCAAAAAAGGAAAATCCACCACCTACTGAGATAGTTTGCTTAACTGCCAAACATCTCTTACCAGCAGAAATCTCTAATGTTAGTCAGAATCTCTTTTCTTGTATTTCACTAGTCTTACCCTCTGGAGCTCCAAAAAAAACCAAGCTTTTTCAATCTTCTATATGACATCCCTTCAAAAATGCAAAGAGGGCTTTCATGTCACTTCTCAGTCTTATCTTCTCCAAGTCAAACATACCCAGCACACTAAACACTGGCTGCCAATATCCTTCTAGTGTGACTTCAAGATGATATTGATGATTTTCAAAGCTCTAAATGCCTTGGGACTTAGACATTTGATGTAGTCCCTCTCTATACATATGTCTTCCCAATAAGTGACAGAAGAGGGGCCGTTCTCCCTGTCATACCAGAAGGATTGAGATATAGGGACATCAAGAGGACCTTTTATGTTGTGGCATCCCATTAATGAAATGCCCTTCCCTGCGGCATGGGTTTCTTCTAGGCACAAAGTGAAAACATGGCTTTTTATTACAGCCTATGGAACACAATCATTTCTTTAAGAGTTCATGTACATGGTTTTAACTGTTTTAGCTCTTTCTGCAGTTTTAACTTGGTGGTGGACTTAATAATCTTTTGGTCCTACTTAAATTATTTTATTATTTTAACTAGAAGAGATTCATATTGTTTTAATTTAATGTTGCCCAGAGATCTCATGATAAAAGCTGGGACAGAAAAATATAAACAAATAAATACATTATTTTTTTTTCAGAACTTTTACCAAGTTAGTAGCTCTTAAGTAGATACATTCCAGCTTGCTGATATTCATGAATGGTGGCACATACCCTGTTTCTCCAAAAATAAGACGTCTCCTGAGAATAAGACCTAGTAGAGGTTTTGCTGAATTGCTAAATATAAGGCCTCCCCCAAAAGTAAGACCTAGCAAAGTTTTTGTTTGGAAGCATTCCCGCCAAACAGAACACCAGAGCATGCAGGATCGGTAAATGTACATAACATAGATTGTTGTACATGCCAATAGTGGTAATAACCAGGAATTCTTGATAGGATTCACAGTTTGTCTGGTTATGCTGGTTTGTGATGACAACTATTGTATATAACAAATGTTCATTTTTTTGTTCAACAATTAATGTGAATTCTTCATCATGGAAAAATAAGACATCCCCTGAAAATAAGACCTAGCGCATCTTTGGGAGCAAAAATTAATATAAGACACTGTCTTATTTTCGGGGAAACACGATAGAACTTCACAATACTTCAGGTGAGTTCATGTTTTGAAAGCTCGACTATTTGATGGTGTGTTTTTTAACCTTTTTCAATCAACACACTATCTCCCTTTTAATGCAGAAAAACAAGAGTCTTAGCTATTGCTCATACCGAACAGAAGGGGCAAAAGGGTCCATAGTCTGACGCATCCTATATTAGGGAGCCAGCTGAGATGCATAATGGATTGATTTTGGGATGGGGAGGCATGATGAAAACCAGCCAGACCCAGCATCTGCATTCATCATCCAAAGAAAGTCAAGTACCAGGGTCTTAAGGATTCTGCCACTGGCATCCCGGCTTGGTTTGTACCTGGTAGCAAGCTCCCGACCACTTTGAAGTTCCTACTATGCCCTGAAACATTATTTTAGGGTATTTTAAGGAATGTTAATGGGAGGGTATTTTTCAGCAATCTATCACATAACATGTCCATACTGCAGTTGCCCATAGCTACTGATAAACCTGCCAGGAAGGGAAGGCAGATCCAACAGGCACCAATTAACATCCTCCCCATCAACATGGGACCAGCTAAGAAATCGGGACAGAGGGTAATTTAAGCCTTATGTTCACCAGTTGCCTACCTGTTTTTAAATATTTGAATAGAAACCAAGATTTGCTCAAAGTTTTCACATTTTGACCCAGAGTATGTTTCAAAATAACTCAGCCCAGTTGTGTATTTTGGCCAGGGCAAATGGGCACCAGAAGGGAACCCAAGTGCATCCTGGTATATCTCAAGGCACAACGGCTGCATAATGCATCAGAAGAATTGAGAAATATATATTGGATGACAGTTCCCAGAGTCCTCCAGCCAGCATGACTATTGGGGGATGCTGGGACTTGCAGACCACCCGAGTAACTCATCTGAGTTCTGGCCCTGATGAAACCTATGAGAACCGCATCACAGAAAGAAAAGATGCTCAGGTCAACAATGGCCATGGATGAAAGCCAAACAGTTTCACGGTGATGTATGATCTCTTCAGACAGTTAAAGGGCTTTTAATGATCTGAACATTTCATGGAGAGGTCAGTGCACATACACACCTTTCTGCGATGCACTTAGCTGCACTTTTCGCTTTCAAGGTCGGACGGCCTCCCTTGCTTTAGTTTTGAATATGACTGTGTATTTGTTGGCTACTTGCTCTTTTGTAGCCTCTCTCTCCGTTTTGCAGCATTTTACAGCCAGCCCTGTGGAGTGGGTGTATTTAATGACACACTGAACTACATTTTACCCATGGAAAAAAAATCTGCCAGATGTTTCATGCTGTCTGATTTTATTAGGTCATTGCACAAAAGAGTACAAGTCATTCCTTTAAAAAAAAAAAAAACCCTAACCCATTTTCTATTTGGTAGCATTTCTGAATCCTCCCTCCATGGCACAAGACTACACTGGCGATCAGTTAAACATTAATTCTAATCCTAAAGACTAATTAAAAGATAAACTTTTCAAGAACAGGAATTTCTGTTCAGTAATATCCATGATAGCAATTGCATCTATCTACAGTAAGGACATGCAGCCAGGAATTAAAACACAGCAAAGGGAACCTGTTCTCCTCCAGATGTTGCTGGATTAGGACTCGCAGTACCTTTCTTCATGAATCACAATGGCTGAGATGATGGGACAGATATGGAAAATCACTAGTTCTCTGCTTGAGTTGCAGAAACAAACATATCTGAGCATGGAAGACACTACTATATGAGATATTACATGTTAATCTGGAGCATAATTTGATTTCCTGATAATCTCAATTTCATTTGGAACAAAAATGATGGGAGTAGAAAAAAAGTGTTAAAAGAAATGGCTACGGATGATTATACAATTTCATTTTTAAAAATCTTGGTCTAATTATCATAAATCTAAATTTTGAACCCCACCAAGACCCTCCTTCTGTATTCATAACCTTTTCTATTGGAGCCCCTGGTGGCTCAGTGGGTTAAACCCTTGTGCCGGCAGGACTGATGACTTGAAGGTTGGGTTGCTGACTCGAAAGTTGCCAGTTCGAATCCAACCCAAGGGAGAGTGCAGATGAGCTCCCTCTATCAGCTCCAGCTCCATGCGGGGACATGAGAGAAGCCTCCCACAAGGATGGTAAAAGCATCAAAACATCCGGGTGTCCACTGGGCAACATCATTGCAGACAGCCAATTCTCTCACACCAGAAGTGACTTACAGTTTCTCAAGTAGCTCCTGACATGGAAAAAAAGCCTTTTCTATTTTCCACTGGGGAAAAAAAATCATGACAGTTTCTAAATTTAGAAGACTGATAGTATAAATTGTACCCTGTAATGAACAAAGGAACATTTGCATTATTAATGTAAAATATGAATGCTTTTAACCTTCTCCAAAAATAAACTGTATTATGCTAAAATCCTATGAACATTTAATTAAATGCTGGTTTAAATCCCATTTGGGGAAAAAATGAAATATAAATTAAATAAATGAATGAAAATAAGCACAGTACAATGTATGTCTTAGGAGAATGTGGATATATAGCACTGCTTTTCCAAGAGTGCCAATCCCAGAATCCCCTACACACAACAGATCCACCAGCTAAGATTTTCTGGAAACTGTAGTCCGAAAGTGCAGTTGTTGTAAACTCTGGCTCAGAAATGAATTAATCATGCAGCCAATGTAGCAAAGCCAAAATATGTTGTTGAAGGTTTTCATGACCATAATCACTGGGTTGCTGTGTGTTTTCTGGGCTGTATGGCCATGTTCCAGAAGCATTCTCTCCTGATGTTTCCCCACACCTATGGGAGGCATCCTCAAAGGTTGTGAGGACCACTTAACAACCACCATGTCAGACTACACAGAGAAGCCTCTGAAATCCAAAAGCATGTGGACAATTTCAACAGAAAGGAGGAAACCATGTACATGAACAAAATCTGGATACCAGTTATAAGTTATATACCTAACTTAGATATGACCACAACATTTTTCATAAACTCAGTTTACATGTACTATATTTCTTCAACTCTAAGATGCACCTTCTCCCCATATCAACATCTCTAAATGGGGTGCGTCTTAGAGTCATAGGTGTGTCTTATGTATCTTGTTGTTGGTATTGAAATTAGTGTGTGTCTTACAATCAATAACATCTAAGAATCGAAGAAATAATCAAAGAAATCGAAGAACATCTTAGAATCAAAGAAGCAAAAGAAACATTACAGGTGTGTTAACCCTTCCCTGTGCTATCCAAAACTATATATCTTTCTATCTATCTATTTGATAGGAGTTATATTTTAAAAATGTATCTGCTCCGACTTACATAAAAATTCAACGTAAGAACAAACTTACGGAACCTATCTTGTCCATAACCTGTATATCAATAGACCTACAATATGGCCAGTATTACACCACCTGGCATCCGTCGGGAAGTAGCAGCCTGTAATGAAAGGATCAAGGCAGTGACATCTCCGGCCCATCCTCTGTTCTGATATAAGCCAGTAAGGCAATGCCTTAAATCAAGAAACAGTTTCCTAAGATCCACAGAGGTACTCACAGGAACACTCCAGCAAGCAAGAGTCCAAAAGTGGCAGGCTAAAACCCAGAACCTCAATCCACGGCTGCTGTTACCACCCAATGAAGGCGATGCTTCGAATCACATAGTTTCATCCGCATGCACCACAATCATGCGCTGTTGCTTTAGTTGCTATTATGTTCTTTTATAGCCACTGATTAGGTCAAGTTTTCTAGTATGTTAGCTACAATATTTGAGGTACAGTCTTATATGGGAGGAGATCTATGGAGGTGACACCAACCATAGCAAAACCCAGAGAATATCATTTATCAGCCATTTATTTTCCTTGCTTGCAATTCACCCTGGGTTGTCTTACAGGGTCATTGCAAGGACTATGGACATGATATAATTAAAGCACCTTGAACAGTAGAAAGTATGTGATGCTATGTATGATTAATGTTAATGAAATTGGTTGATCTTGCAAATAAAAGGGATGGAACAATTACAAAAGAAATGAAGCTGACCTACAGCACCTAGTGTTTGTTGCTCACATCCTTGAGAAACAAGCACATAATTTTCATAAAGATCTGAAGCCAAGGCTTACCACTAATGCGGGATCATTACTACGCAGCCATCCACAAGAGATTAGCATCAATTATGTTTTCAAAGAAGACTACATCTGCTCATCCTGACTATATAGGCCTTCTGTTTGGTCCTGGAATAAAGGGTTCGTCTGCTGCTTCCACCTACTGCAGGGCTTTGGCTCTCGACACAAGACCCGCTCTCCAGAGAGGAAGAGATGAGAGAAAGACACTGTGGAAATGCCTAAGTGGACGCAAAAACCTGACATCAAAACTATTGGCGTTCAGAAAGCACTGGGAGAACATTTCAGTCTCCCAGGATACTCTGCTGCTGACCTGATTCTTCAACAAAAGGTTTCAAAGGGAGACCCCAGAGTAAAACTGCTGAACTAGAATTTAGCAGCAAGCTTGGATTCCACTCATTTAGATCTCCACTGGAACTTCTCTCCAATTAGAAGTGTCAAATTAGCATAGCAAAGCTAGAAAGACCCATGTTGCTGCTAATTACTGCTGCTGTGAATAGCCTTTCTTCTTATCTTGCATGCATTTTAGTTTTGCGTATAAACACATGCTATTTTTTTCTCTCTGAATCAAGGTTAATTTATTGAGTTTTTGCCCCCTATAAGGCCCTATGTATATTTTCTCTACTTCTGCCTAAATACCCTAAAAGCTGACCAGATCCCTTTTGGTCTTAGAAGCTAAGCAGGGTCAACTCTGGTTAGTTCTTGGATGGGATGCCACCAATGAACACCAGATTTTGTAGGCTATATTTCAGAAGAAGGAACTGGCAAAACCACCTCTGAGTATTCATTGCCTAAAGAAACTCCATGAATTTAATGTGGTCTCCAATTCTCCATACACCAACAGGCAACTTAAAGGAAATACAGCAGAGTCTCACTTATCCAACATTCTGGATTATCCAACGCATTTTTGTAGTCAATGTCTTCAATACTTCGTGATATTTTGGTGCTTAATTCATAAATACAGTAATTACTACATAGCATTACTGCTTACTGAACTACTTTTTCTGTCAAATTTGTTGTATAACATAATGTTTTGGTGCTTAATTTGTAAAATCATAACCTAATTTGATGTTTAATAGGATTTTTCTTAATCCCTCCTTATTATCCAAGATATTCGCTTATCCAATGTTCTGCCGGCCCGTTTATGTTGGATAAGTGAGACTCTACTGTACATGCAACATATTTCCTCTGCCAACCAAAGATGCCAATTTATGAACCCAATATAGTGTACTGTCTTATTTACAAACACTTATGCTGCAACAGATCCTCAGTTGTTGAAAATGCCAATCGTATTGTTTACTATACAATTTTACTATTTAGTTGCTTATTACTCAGAAGCCAAGCTTTGATCCACCACTTTTAAAGAGTCACATTTCATATTGTAATAACATCAGATGCCTCCAAGAAAGTAGGATAATTAGGGAGGAACACCAAAGGCCCAAGGGGAAAATGTATGGGCCAAACCTGTCCATTACTAAGTTGCCTGGCTAAGAAGTTGTTCTTCAGACCAGTTAACCTAAAAGCATTAGATCTTGGAAGCTAAGCAGGATTAGCCCTGTTTCATACTTGATAGAAGACCACCAATGAATGAATACCTGTTGTTGTGGGATAGATTTCAAAGGAAGGAAATGGCAAAGCCTTTCACGTGGTCTTTACCCTTCTCTGCCTCACCAAACTACAAATCCCAGAATTACACAGCATTGAGCCATGGCAGTTCAAGCTGCATTCATTCTGCAGTCTAGATGCACCCTGAGTTCATCATTCTATTGTACACAGGTTTTTTTTTTAAAGTGCAGCAACTAATACTTTCTAAAGACAAACAAACACATATTTTCATGTCACTAAAGCCTGTTTCACCTGATGGACATTAGAAGTTCAATCCAGTCGTTATTCCCACTGTCGAATGGTGAGCGAACACATCAGAAGATTAAATTGATTCAATGGCCTACTGTAGTTGCCTTTTGTAGAGCTTAGAAAATTCACTTTTTGGTTATGGAGCCTAGGGGATATGGGGTTCCAAGCTCTGATGCATTTTTATCATGGCACTGATTTCTACTATTAGTGTATGGAGGAGAATAAGTATTAACAAAGGAATATTCAGTCCAGAATGGCACAGCAGTCTCCTCATACTGGGTCAGTTGTTCCTTCTCCCTTGAACATCTGCCAAGGATGGTAAAACATCTGGACATCCCCTTAACAATGTCCTTGCAGACAGCCAGTTCTCTCACACCAGAAGCGACTTGAGGTTTCTCAAGCTGTCCTGACACACACACAAAAAATCTCCCAATAACTTTTGCTAACTATGTGCTAACATCAAATCAAGGTTGGATCCACAGATCCACTAGAGTTCCTCCTTCCATTCTCATAACAGCACTCCAAGTTACAAAGAATCATAGTTTTTTAAAAGTTACTACAACTTTAGAATCCACCAATCAATATGGCTGGCTGGGAAGGGGGGGAAGTTTCAAACAATGCTGCCAAAACAAAAATAATGTTTGCAAATTCTGTAAAAAAAACTAAACAAATTTGGGGCATCACTCTTGGCTAGTCTCAAAGGAGAGACCACAGAGACTCCGAGGAATTACTTTTCATGTATCAAGAGGTAAAGAAAGGAGTGGAGACAAAGACAAGGGGTGCATCTACACTGAGCAATGAATATGTAGTCTGACATCACTTTAACTGCCCTAGCTCAATGCTACCGAATCCTGGGAGTTGCAGTTTTACAAGGTCTTTGGCTTCTCTTGCAAAAGAGTGCTGCTGCCTCACCAAATTGCATCTCCTACGATTCCATAGTATTGAGTAGTTAAAGTGGGGTAAAACTACATTCATTCTACACTGGGGAGAGGATTTTGCATCATTTGTGGTAGGCTTTGTGCAAGAACTGCAAGAGTGAAGATTAATCATCCAGAGTTTGCTTGTTTCCTTGCTTGTTTTTTTTGCATTAAGCAGGCAGATGCGGTTGTCTCATCCGAGCTAATTTTAAACACGAAATAATAATATATGCAAATAAGCCAAGAGCCAAAGGAGCTGGGAACGGAGCCGTGAGGGATGGTGGTGGCTGGCTCCACTCCTCCTGCTCCAAGACCCACACAGAGGCCCTCTCTTTGCAAGGCCAACCCGGATCCAAGAATGCATCTACACCAGGCATGGGCAAACTATGGCCCTCTGAGTGTTTTGGACTTCAACTCCCACAATTCCTAACAGCCTACTGGCTGTTAGGAATTGTGGGAGTTAAAGTCCAAAACACCCAGAAGGCCAAAGTTTGCCCATGCCTGATCTACACTGTACAATGAATGCAGTTTGAGACAGCTTGAATTGCCATGGCTCAAGGCTAGGAAAACCAGGGCAATGTACCAATATTCTTTGGCAGAAATTTCTAAAGTCCTCATAAAACCACAACTGGTGACGAACTGCAGTTAACTCTACAGTGTAGATGCACCCCATGTGGGAACCAGTGACACCTCTCCCAGTTAGAAGCCCTTCCTTCAGATTAATACTGTAGCAGAATGAATGCAGTTTGACACCACTTGAACAGCTATGAATCTTGGGAGCTGTAGTTTTACAAGGTCTTTAGCTTTCTCTGCTCCATCAGACTACGAATCCTATGATTGCATAGTATCAAGCGATGGTAGTTAAAAGTGGGGCCAAACTGCATTCATTCTACAGTGTAGAGCAATGGTTCCCAACTTGTGACCCGTGGACCACCAGTGATCCATAAGAACTGAAATATGGTCCGCAGCTTCACAGTTACTACTACAGATAATACAGCCCAACAAAAAAAAATGTTCTTGGTGTCTTTGTTTTTAGGCCTGTTCCTGGAGTTATTAAGGGTGCTGATTCAGAAAATTGCATAGACCACATCAGCTCTAGATTATTAAATATGGTTTTCTATGGGTGAGCAGATAGCGTCTACTGGATGGCATATGTTCTGTATCAGAAACTAGAGCTGATGTGGTCTATCCAACGCAATTTTCTGAATCAGCACACAAAATAAGCAAACCGAATTTAAAGTTGACAAAAAAATTATTCATAACCCTTTTGGTACTACTGGCTGTTAGGTATTGTGGGAACTCCAAAACACCTGGAGGCCGAAGTTTGCCCATGCCTGGTCTAGATCCAGAGAAGTCATGCTACCCCTCTATTCTGCCTTGGTCAGACCATACCTGGAATCACACTGTGTCCAATTCTGGGCACCGCAGTTGAAGGGAGATGTTGACAAGTTGGAATGTTTCCAGAGGAAGGCGACTAAAATGATCAAGGCTCTGGAGAACAAGCCCTATGAGGAGCGGCTTAAAGAGCTGGGCTGATACATTCCAAAGGATCATTTAAAATGTCATTTAAGCATTAGTTACTTTTGGTATTATGTATATTGAAATAAGACATGCATCGCAAACATTTTGTTAATTGTTGGAATGTATCAAATAAAAGAAAAAAAATCTTAAAGAGCTGGGCATGTTTAGCCTGCAGAAGAGAAGGCGGCTCTGAGGAGACATAATGAGGGCCAGGTATAAATATGTGAGGGGAAGTCACAGGGAGGAAGGAGCAAGCTTTTTTTTCTGCTGCCCTGATGACTAGGACACGGAACAAGATCTTCAAACTACAGGAAAGAAAGGAGATTCCTCCTGAACATGAGAAAAAACTTCCTCACTGTGAGAGCTGTTCAGCAGTGGAACTCTCTGCTGCGGAGTGTGGTGGAGGCTCCTTCTTTGGAGGCTTTTATTCAGAGGCTGGATGGCCATCTGCAGGGGGTGCTTTGAATGCGATTTTCCTGCTTCTTGGCAGAGGGTTGGACTGGATGACCCACAAGGTCTCTTCCAACATGATTCTAGGAGGTGGAGGAAGCTGTGGCTGCTTCCAAGGCTTGCCTGCAGTCTGGATTTGGGGTCAAAGAGACCCCTCCCAATGGATGCTCCCAAAAGAAATTAAAACAGCTTGTCTCTTTCAAGAAACAACTAAAAACTTTCCTGTTCAAACAGGCATTTGGCGAAGAAAATTAATCAGGAATGACATGAATATCGTGCGTTATGGACTGGAGAAGAGTGCAGTGTATGTCTGGATATGATGCCTCATGGACTTGAATGTATACTGCAGTTGTTTTTCTTAATCTGTTTATCCTATTATATGTTTATATTATTGATGCACTCTGATTGGTGTTTATGTGATTTTAATATGCTGTAAGTCGCTTTGGGTCCCATGAGGGAGAAAAGCGGGATATAAATACAGATTTATTATTATTATTTTATTATGACACAGCAAACAAGATAGATATGCTGGATTTCGTATCACAAAATCATAAGTCGAACACTTCCCAAATGTCTAGGGCTGTGTGATGTATTTTCGGATGATGCGTGCAGATCCCAGTAGGGTGGCCTTTTGCAGTTGGCAGATCGTAATTTTGTCAATGTCTATTGTTATTGTTATTATTATTATTGTACGACACTGTTATAATAATAATAATAATAATTGTATGACACTGCAAACAAGATTATTATTATTAATAATAATAATTTTGCTCCCTCCACAAAAGGATGGGTGATGGAGGCAAGTCCATACATCCCTTGCTCCTTCTAAAGTCTAACTTTCTGCATGGCTCACACACCAATACACACACACACTCAAAAAAGGAAAGGAAAGGCCGCTTCCAAGGCTTGAGGAAGGGGCTCAGCTCCTAACCTGGCTCTCTCCATTTCATTCTAGGTCCCATCATCCACCGCGGAGCACTTATAAACCGGTCCGATCCCGCCTCTGCCTCTTGTGCTGCCTGCCTCTCTACGTTCCCAGCACTCTACAGACTACAACGAGGCTTGCTTGCCTTCCTTCCTGACCTCCCCCCGCAGCAATAATAGTCTGCCCCATCCTCCTTACCTGGTGCTGGGGGACCGACCTCGGAGCAGTCCAAAAGCAGGATGCTGGGGGGGGGGGGACGGGGAGAGAGGGAAGAGGCGCGGGTCCTCCTGCTACTGTTGTTCTCAATTTAGCTCCGCCGCTTGTCACTATTGGGAGAGCTTGGGCGGGAGGCGGGCTCTGATTGGCCGCCCGAAGTTCTTCGCTCCCGCCCCCGGCCCCTCGCAGGCCCCGCCCACTCGCCTCGCGGTGGCTTTTTGGAGAGGAGACGGGCCAATCCCGCTCGGCGCTTCTCCCCTGTTCATTCAAAAGGAGGCCGCCCCGCCCCCTCATTTGAATAGGGGCGTGGCCACGCTGCTCCGAAGGTGGGCGTGGCAGAAGGGGTTCCCATCGGTGGGCGGGGATATTCTCTTTGAGTGGCAGGTCAAGGAGGGGATTCCCCAAGAGCTGAACAACTGTATGAATGAATGCAGGACACGCTCTACACCGTAGGATTAACGCACTTTGACACCACCTTAACTGCCATGGTTCAATGCAATGGGATCATAGGAGCTGCACTTTGATGAATCACCTTGTAAAACTACAGCTCTCAGGATTCCAGAGCATTGAACCATGGCAGTTGAAGTGGTGTCAAACTGCATTAATTCTGCAGTGTAGATGCACCCTGCATTGAAGGGTAAAGTCCTTGTAAAACTACAGCTCCCAGGATTCACTAGCATTGAACCGTGGCAGTTGAAGTGGTGCCAAACTGCGTCAATTCTGCAGTGTAGATGCACCCTGCAGTGAAGGCTAAAGACCTTGCAAAACTACAACTCCCAGGATTCCAGAGCATTGAACCATGGCAGTTGAAGTGGTGTCAAACTGCATTAATTCTGCAATGTAGATGCACCCTGCAGTGAAGGCTAAAGACCTTGCAAAACTACAACTCCCAGGATTCCAGAGCATTGAACCATGGCAGTTGAAGTGGTGTCAAACTGCATTAATTCTGCAATGTAGATGCACCCTGCATTGAAGGGTAAAGTCCTTGTAAAACTACAGCTCCCAGGATTCCATAGCATTGAACTGTGGCAGTTGAAGTGGTGTCAAACTGCATTAATTCTGCAGTGTAGATGCGGAATTAATCCAGGTGTAGATTCAGTTGAAGTATCTGTTTTCTGAAATACTTGGATTTTTGAGTTTTTCAGATTTTGCATTTGCATATATGTACATTGGATGCATAATAGAATCATAAAGGTAAAGGTAAAGGTTTCCCCTGACATTAAGTCCAGCCATGTCTGACTCTGGGGGTTGGTACTCATCTCCATTTCTAAGCCAAAGAGCCGGCGTTGTCCATACACACCTCCAAGGTCATGTGGCCGGCATGACTGCATGGAGCGCCATGACCTTCCCGCTGGAGCGGTACCTATTGATCTATTCACATTTGCATGTTTTCAGACTGCTAGGTGGGCAGAAGCTGGGGCTAATAGTGGGAGCTCATTCGGCACCCCGGATTCGAACTGCCGACCTTTCGGTCAGCAAGTTCAGCAGCTCAGTGGTTTAATCTGCTGAATTCTATAGAATCATAGAATTTTTGCAATTCTATGATTCTATAGAATTTCTATAGAATCATAGAATAGTAAAAATTACCCAAGGGCCTCCCAGTCCAGCCTCCTGCCATTCAGGAATACACAATCCAATACACAAACTCGGCAGCTGTTTTAGCACCAAAGCAAGGTCAGAAGAAACTGTGAAGAAACACGGCCTTTCCTTCCCCTCTTTTAATAATCATTACCAGAACATACAAGCACAGCAGGAGCGAGCTGGGAACAGCTTAAGGATTTAATTTTACTGTTTAGCATTCAGGGCGGAACAGATGATGACACTCGCCTCGTTTGAAAGATTGCCTCGTGGCGCAGGTATGATTAAATCCGCAGGGCGAACGGCGGGGATCCCAAGCCCTCGGAGCTGGGCACCGGATCCTCCTTTGTGGGCCTCAGGTTGGCTAGTGGACTAACTTGTTGTCGACGGCTTTCATGGCCGGAATCACTGGGTTGCTGTGAGTTTTTCAGGCTGCATGGCCATGTTCCAGTAGCATTCTCTCCTGATGTTTCGCCTGCATCTCTGCCTGGCATCTTCAGAGGTTCTGTTGGCAGTGAAGCACGTGGACTGTGTGTGTGAATTTAACAAAATGGGCCCTGACCAAGTTAGTATTGGGTTGCTGTGTGTTTTTCAGGCTGTATAGTCATGTTCTAGTAGAATTCTCTCCTGATGTTTCGCCTGCATCTGTAGCTGACATCTTCAAATTCCATAAAAAGGTAAAGGTAAAGGTTTTCCCTGATGTATATATATGGTGTGTGTGTGTGTGTGTGTATATATATATATATGTGTGTATGTGTGTGTGTGTGTGTGTGTGTGTGTGTGTGTGTGTGTGTGTGTGTGTATATATATATATATATATATATATATATATATATATATATATATATATATATGGAATTTGAAGGAGCCTCCGGTGGCTCAGTGTGTTACAGCATTGAGCTGCTGAACTTGCAGACCGAAAGGTCCCAGATTCAAATCCCGGGAGCGAGTGAGCGCCTACTGTTGATCCAGCTTCTGCCAACCTAGCAGTTCAAAAACATGCCAATGTGAGTAGATCAATAGGTACCGCTCCGGCGGGAAGGTAATGGCGCTCCATGCAGTCATGCCGGCCACGTGACCTTGGAGGTGTCTACGGACAACGCTGGCTTTTTGGCTTAGAAATGGAGATTAGCACCAACCCCCAGAGTCAGACATGACTGGACTTAACATCAGGGGAAACCTTTACCTATATATATATATATGTGTGTCTGTGTGTGTGGAATTTGAAGATGCCAGCCACAGATGCAGGCGAAACATCAGGAGAGAATGCTACTGGAACATGACCATAATACAGCCCAAAAAGCACACATCAACCCAATAATAACTTGGTCAGGGTCCATTTTACTAAATTCAGTACATAGGAGAGTCTTGAATGTTTTCTGTCTTACCTGTGTGTGTGCCTTAGAAGCACCTGTCAACTTATAGCAACATCATGAATTTCAGAGGGTTTTCCTAGACAAGGAATACCAAAAGCAAGGTCTCCACTGGTGTTGGTGTCTCCCAGTGCAACAACTTGGTGTCATTTGTATGGGCCTCTTCCTTGCTAATTCTTTTTGTATCAATGTTGCTCTTAAACTGTAATTTCCCTGTACCACTGATGTAATGAAACAATCAGCAAATAGAGAACATGAAAGCAACAGTATGTATTGGCCACGCTTGCAGGTGGAACCACGGGATTCAAAGCATAATTGTGATTTGAGTAATGATGACAGCTCTGATCACAGCACATGTGCATTGGAAAGTTCAAATAAGTCAATCAGCATAGAGTTTTAGCCTTGTAGGCAGATTGATATTTTTCTGTGCTTATTGTATCTAACTATGGGAATGCTATATACTGTATATACTCGAGTATAAGCCTATTTTTCAGCCCTTTTTTAGGACTAAAAAAACCCCTCCTCGGCTTATACTCGGGTGACGGTCCTGGTGGGCTTATATTCAGGTAGGCTTATAATCAAGTATATATGGTATATTTATTATTTTTCTCTATTATTATTGGTATTGTTACATTTATTATTTTACTCTATTAATTATTATTATTACATTTATTATTGTACCCTATTATTGTTGTTACTTTTACATTTATTTTACTCTATTTTTATTATTATTCATACATTTATTATTTTACTCTATTTATTATTACATTTATTATTTTACTGCATTTACTATTATTATTATTAGTACATTTATTATTTCACTCTATTATTATTAAAAGGATACATAAGCACATTTACACTGAAGAAGATGAAAATAATGATTTAATCAGAGTTGAACAGTCATATCTTAAATTACAGTTTGATGTAAAGATTCAAAAACATTTAAACTACTGATGCTTCAATTAATGTAATTTTATTGGTATCTCGGCTTATACTAGAGTCAATGTTTTCCCAGTTTTTTGTGGTAAAATTAGATGCCTCGGCTTATATTCGGGTCGGCTTATACTCGAGTATATACTGTATATATATATATATACATATGGCTGAAACATTTTATTTTGGTGTTACCCTTTCTAAAGGTTGCTCCCCGCTCCCCCTTAGTGATACCACAGACCCAGAGGTGGTTTTGCCAGTTTCTTGCTTTGAAATATAGCACTGCACCTAGTAGTAATTGGCAATCTCTCTTCCAAGTCGTAACCAAGGCTGATCCTGCATAGCTTCCAATATCAGAAGATATTCTGGTGCCTTTAAGCCGGGTATGGGCAAACTTCGGCCTTCCCCCCAGGTGTTTTGGACTTCAACTCTCACAATTGTATTGGTCACCAAACATATTGTATTATAAAGAGCCCTAATATCAAAGGTAAAGCGGATGGAGCTATGAAAAAGTGCTAGGACCCGTTGTTGTTGTTGTTGTTGTTGTGTGCCTTTAAGTCGCTTCCAACCTATGGCAACCCTAAGGCTTTGTTCAGAAGAGGTTTGCCATTACCTTTACCATTACCTCTGAAGCTGAGAAAGCATGACTTACACAAGGCCATCCAATGGGTCTCATGGCTGAGCAAATATCCAGAGTCGTAATCCAACATTCAAGACTGGTTGCTTATTAATATTTTGAAGGGTTTTGTTGTCATTAAATGTTAGTGAAATGGACTTACATTTTAAAAGAAGTGAAAAAATAAAACCTATTCCTTGCCTGTTGTCTTATTGCACGTGCCAATTGGAAAACCTTTTTTTGAATAGATAAAGGTAAAGATTTTCCCCTGACATTAAGCGTAGTCATGTCTGATTCTGGGGGCTGGTGCTCATCTCCATTTCTAAGCTGAAGAACTGGCGTTGTCCGTAGACACCTCCAAGGTCATGTGGCCAGCATGACTGCATAGAGAGCCATTACCTTCCTGCCGGAGCGGTACTTATAGATGTACTCACATTTGCATGTTTTCAAACTGTCAGGTTGGCAGAAGCTGGGGCTAACAGCAGGAGCTCACCCCGTTCCCTGGATTTGAACTGCCGACCTTTTGGTCAGCAAGTTCAGTAGCTCAGTGGTTTAACCCGCTGCACCACTGTGAATGTAGAATTGAATAAAATGTTACCTTCACAGCTTTTTCTGGCATCAAACAGGTCAAAGGGGTAGAGATCCCATTGCCTCACCAGAGCTGTGCAATACAATGAGACAATCTGTGTCAACTGGTACCATTGGTGCAGTAAGAAGGGCAGAGGGAATGAGGGTGAGAATTAATATCTGAATGACGCAACTTGACGTATTAACATACTGCTTTAACATATGAAGGGGTGTGTGTGTGGGATTTCTAATCTGTTGAGAGCGGACATGATACCCAGGTTTATGTATTTGAAAGGATGTCACATTGAGGAAGGGGCAATCTTGTTTTCTGTTGCTTTAGAAACTAGGACAGGGAGCAATGGATTCAAATTGTAGGAAAAGAGATTCCACGTAAATACTAGAAATAATTTCCCGAGAGTTAGAGCTGTTCAACAGTGGAATATGCTGCCTGGGAATGTGGTGGAGTCTCCTTCCCTGGAGGTTTTAAAGCAAAGGCTGGATCGCCATCTGTCGGGAGTGCTTTGATTGTGTTGCTTCATGGCAGAATGGGTTGGACTGGATGACCCTTGGGGTCTCTTCCAACTCTATGATTCCATGATTCTAACTAGCAGCCAGATATCTTGGATCAGAAGGAGATAGTGACGATCAATGATGGTGCAATGTGCTTTAATGAACGCATATGCTTCGAAACATTTCCTTCGTTGCCACTTTGCGTGGCCACCGTTCTATCTAGAACAGCCTTAAATAAAGTGTTCTTTTTCCACTAAAAATAATCTACTTGGGGTTCCTCCCACATCCCTCCATATAGCCCTGCCAGTCATCGCAAGTTCCCTTTAGCAGATATTTATGACGCACACATTAGCCAGTGGTCTCCTTGAGCCATAGGAGCCGTGGAATCAACTCAACTGCATTCAAATGCACTGGGATGTTAAATGTTGAAAGAACAGATGGAGGACTATCATAACTTAAATAGTTGCATCATGCAATAATGTGTTTTCCATGCCAGGTACTAATTCTGAATGCTAATAAGTAGAAAATGAAAGTGTGCCTCCAGCAATATATGGTTCTCAGCCTAGTCTTGGGTACTGAGGACATTCAGCATAGAAATTAACGTGCATTCTATTGCATGGTTCCACTCTCACTATGATGAAAGCTATGCTGTGCAATCCTGGGAATTATAGTTTCTCAACTGGGTGCATTTACACTATGGAATGAATGCTCTTGGACCCCACTTTAAATACCATAGCTCCATACTATGCGTTCCTGAGAGTTCTAGTCTCCCAAGGTCCATATTCTTCTCTGGGTGCATCTGTACTGGAGAAAAAATGCAGTAGGGACCCATTTTAAATGATGTTGTTGTTGTTGTTGTTGTTGTTGTTGTTGTTGTTGTTGTTGTTGTTATTATTATTATTATTATTATTATTATTATTATTATTATTATTATTATGCCATGTCTCCATGCTGTGCAGTCCTGGGAGTCATAGTTTTCCAAGGTCCATACCCTTCTCTGGGTGCATTTATAATATGGAATGAATGCCCTTGCACCCCACTTTAAATGCCATGGCTCCATGTGGTGGAGTCCTCCTGGGAGTTATAGTTTCCCAAGACCCATACCCTTCTCTGGGTGCATCTACATTGTGGAATGAATGCAGTTGGACCTTACTTTAAATACAATACTGAGTACAACTGAGTCACACTGTTTAGATTTAACAGTGTGATGAAGGTAGGGAAATAATCCGTTTTATTTCCACACAAAGTATATCTGAGCTCTATTCTGCCAAACACTTATCTGCATCAATGTGATGAAGTGGTTAGTCCTTTAAACCTCTCACCTAACCGTCATTACAGAATTTAGAAGAGAGGAAAGATACATGCTACTAGTCATTATAGGAAGATGTCTTTGACATTTACATCACATAGTATAAATCTTTACAGGCAGGACCACATGTTGATTGAGCAATGCAACTCAATGCCTTAATTCAAGTCTTGTGCAATTCAACATGCAGATAAATGCACAATGGAATGATAGCACAGCAAAGGAGTACTATCATTGGCATCGGCAGATACAAAGAAAACATATTAGCTTATTACCACAACAGCATTTGGAACTTTGCTTTGGATTGAATGTGAACACGGTGCATTAGGCAAACATATCCAACCACTTTTGTGGAAAAACGTACCTATGCAGAATCCAGCAAGAGAATTACAGTCAATATGGCCCTTGACATCTCAGGCCCCTTCCACATGGCCATATAAAATCCAGATTATTTGCTTTGAACTGGATTATATGGCAGTGTAGACTCAGGGGCTCCTTCTGCACTACCAGATAATCCAGATTATCAAAGCAGATAATCCACATTATCTGCTTTGAACTGGATTATATGAGTCTACATTGCCATATACAGTTCAGAGCGAATAATCTGGATTTTATATGGCAGTATAGAAGGGGTCTTTATGTAGTACTACTACAGTTGGTCCTCCACATTTAAGGGTTTTAATTTTGCGGATTTGATTAATATGGTCTCTTTAAGGAATCTCTAGATCCTCCATCATGACAGTATCCTCAACTTCTCTGGAGGTTTTTAAACAGAGGGTAGATGGACATCTTTCAGGGGTGCTTGGATTGTGTTTTTTAAAAAAAATATTAAATATTTTTAAAATTCAAAACTTTTAAAACATAATACAATTGTGTTATCACATCTTCTGTTCCCAGATTGATACCCCCAGCCCTCCCATTATTTACATAGCAATATAAAAATACATCACTGTCAATTACTTTTAAATTATTCTAATGTTATCCATTACATATCATTATTGCAGTGTATTCATTCATTGCTCAACCACAATCTTTCTTAAGAGATTTGGTGGTTTTAATTTTCCATTGAATTTACACATGAAATATAGATCTTCTTTCAATTTCCCTTTTGCTAATCTTGATGTACAGGTTAGCTTTTTGTGGTCTATAATTCTGCTAGGAAACCCAGAGAGACCCAGTGGGGGTTAAAAAGGATATTTCTTGAGGGATTTGTAGGTTCTCCTGCGTAATTCTATAGTCAATTTCCAGCACAAGTTGTCCATAGAGCTGCATTAAATGACTTGCAGATTCTTAGAGATATGCTCTCTTAGGTTAAAAAAAAGGGGGGGGGGGATAGTATTTTATTTGCAGTTTTTCCATTTCTGCAAAAGTGAAGGACCTGCTGTATTTCTGAAATAAGCAGAGCAGCCTACAGTTTACTTTTGGCATTGTTTCTAAGGACAGCAGCCCTGCTAGGTCTTTTTGCTAAGAATGACAATAATAATAACAAGAGTAATAGTAATGGCTTCCACTTAATTTCTATAAATGCTTGAGTAGCAAATTATAGGTTCGAATCCCACCCGGGGAGAGCGCGGATGAGCTCCCTCTTTCAGCTCTAGCTCCATGCGGGGACATGAGAGAAGCCTCCCACAAGGATGGTAAAACATCAAAACATCTGGGCGTCCCCTGGGCAACGTCCTTGCAGATGGCCAACTCTCTCACTCCAGAAGCAACTCCGGTTGCTCCTGACACGAAAAAAAAAGCAAATTGTAGTTGCTTTAGTGTGGAAGTTTTGCCACTGTATATGAGAGGAACAAAATCTGGTTGCTGAATAGAAAGCAATACATAGCTTCAGTCCACCATCATGTTCCTGCAGTCGTTTAAAAGTCAGTAATTTTCAAGTCTGTCCATAAAGAACACATTGAACCTGACACATTCTGCATGAGTAATGGATTTGAGTCACACAGATGTCAAGGAAGCACAACCTTACACTAGTTATTTGGTTATGTCAAGCAAAGATCTCTCTCTCTCTCGTCTTCCAGATTAATGTGATTTAATGATGAACATTTAATTTTTGCAAGGGTCCATCAGGGTCACAGGGACCTGCAAGATAGCAACTGAAATGAAACAGCCTGCAAAGTGACCAGAGAAGGGGTATGGCTCTGGCTTGGAGAGGTTTCCAGAAGGTTTTTGTCTTATAAGAAATATTCTTGGAGGCTATCAATGGAGTTAGCTGTACACCAACAAAGAGAATTCTACAGCCCTCTAAATGTTGGGTGACTGTGAGTCTTTTGGGCTGTATGGCCATGTGCCAGTAGCATTCTCTCCTAACATTTCGCCCACATCTGTGGCAAGCATCCTCAGAGGTTCTGTTGGCAGTGAAGCAAGTGGAGTGTATTTATATCCGTAGAATGTCCGGGATGGGAGAAAGAACCAAAATGCTGCTGTATTTTTTCAAGTTGTTTCAGACTTATGGCAATCTTAAAGCAAACCAATCATATGATTTTCTTGGCAAGATTTGCTCAGAAAGGGGTTGGAAGCCGATTTGGGTCATTCCTATTTTGTGGTAGACCAATTCACTTTTTCTACATGTTCCCCTTTGTTCTCATAAAGGTGTAGAGAACATCTACCCTGCATACAAAAATGTTGCTCAACTACAGTTCCTATCAGCCCAACATCTAGAAGATCAGTTTCCTCATCTCTGCATTAAATATATACATTGATTCAGAGCAACATGAGATTTGGGAACTATGGTATCTCCAAATTATTTTCTTTATAGCCATATTGGCTCCCTATGTTGGGAGAAGGGAGGGATCAAAATAAATAAATGGCAATGGCAGGATTACAAGCTTTCTCATATAAACAATCAGATTATACATTATAGCAGTCTCTTGGTATCAGCTGAGGTTTGCTTCCAGGACACCTGTGGATACACAAAATCCATGGATGTGCAAGTAAATAGAAAAATGGTGTTCCCTATATAGCATTGCAGAATCAATGTTCTCTTTTGGGGTTTTAAGGATGGGAGGGTAATATATTCAAGCTATAAATGGTTGAATCTGTGGATACAGAGGGATGACGGTATTACAGTATAAAAAAGACCTCACTTCCACATCTATGAAAGCCTCCACTTATGTCTATCCAGCTACATCAATTGTAGCTTGACAACAAAATACACTTTGAAATTGTGCTGAAGTTGGGAATGCAAAATTCCTCCTTGAATAGTAGCTGCAGCAAGAAAATTTTGAAATAGCTGAAGGCAGGAAGCTTGGAAAAATAGGTCTGGGGATAAACATTTGGTGTGTGTAGGTTGTTGACCAAACACGAGCGGCTGGCTTAGGCTTTCATTGGATTGTGGTTTGCAAAAGTAGCAACTTGATGACAGAACTTGATTTGCCTGTTATATTTTGCACCTTGCCAAGTGGGAAGTGTGAAAACACCCCGTGACAGCTGTGGAACTGGTGTGAGAAGAGAAGCTGGTTTATAATACCTTATCATTTAACATCGATTGCTCTCTCTCCCTCTCCGGTCAATGACAAAGACAAGGGCATTGTTTTTGCATTCTTGGAACGCCTTCAGATCAGGTCAAGAGCTCCCAAACAATCCATGACAAAAGCTCCTTGTTAAGAACAAAATATTTCAACAGACTCCAGGACAAATGGAAATCACAGAACAGATACAGCTGCATATTACAAACATTTGATCCTATGAAAGGATCTGTTTTTAATTCAGAACATTCTCTTTTTGAAAAATTCCACTATTTGTGTGAAGATTTCAGGATGCATATTTTGCAGGTGAAAATGCTTATAACACACTCATTTACAATACAATGGCCCTTGGTATCAGCTGTGATTTGGTTTCAGGAGCCCTTTAGATACTGAATCCATGGGTGCAGAATCTGTGGATACGAAGGGCCAACTCTGTTATGAGGTCTGTGCCACAATAGAGACATTCATGCAAAATCTGTGCAAACGGGTCCCTACTCCGAACTGGTACCTACAAAGAACGGCTGACTCCACATATATTATTCCTTCCTGGGTCACAGCTCATCTCTCTATAGAAGATCTGAATTGGTTGCCCATAACACAGTGAGCACTGTGCAATACAGGTAAGGCAAGAGTACCCAAATGAATTGGGAGATCACAGAAATGGCTCGTCCATATTCTGATTTCCAGGCATGCTTTCAGTTTTGCCTTCTTTGCCAAGGGAACCAATGAAATCTGCTTTGGAATTTATTGGGAATTCTTGCAGCAGAAAAAAACAGTCTGTCCCAACCTAGTGTTTTCCAGATATATTGAACTACAACCCCTTCCATACTCAGGAAGGACCTTTAATGGCCATGCTGCCTGTGGATAATAGTGCTTGCAGTCCAGTCTAATTGGAAAGCATCAGATTGCAGTAGATGGTCAGAATATGCTGTATAGACTCTGACCATGTAGCAACGTAAGACAAGAATGAGGCAGCCAAACAGCCTATATCATTTAATATTGATAGGAAATATTACTGTTTAATGCTACCACATTTAAATAACAAATAATTGGAAGTATAAATTTGGTAGATCAGCGCGATTAGCTCAGCCTGTGGTATGCTATGTGGGATTTTTGTTTGCAGGGATTTTGTTATATAAGGAACCATTGTTTAAAAGTGGCCCCTGCTCCCTCCTTCCCTCACTCTGGTATTATCAGACTTATTTTGTTATTTAGACATTCAAAACATAAATTAAAATCAATGTGCAGGGAAAGGAGCGTACGACCCCTCCCCTCCATCACAGCTTTCTTCTCGCGAAGAGTGACAATTTGACGAAGGAAGTCTGTACTGTGTACAGTGTTCCCAAGTTTTCAAAATAGCAATAAGGTACAATCAATATGCGTGACGCGCAGAGTTGACTGCCAAAAAGCAGCTATTAACAAGCCTGTGTTCTACTTAAATGCCAAAGGAAAGTACTGACTTCATTTCACATAGCATACTTCTTGTTGGTGGCCTTCAAGTCATTTCTTGTTTATGGTGGCCCTAAACAAATCAGTCAGAAAGTTCCTATATGTCATCATGTGATACCCCAGGAAACCAATATTCTCAATCTCATGGTGGAGCTGGCTATGGAGAGTACTGTTTTATATTCAGAGTCCCCCATCAATATTCAGCAGTCACCACGAAGCTGACCACAGCAGTCTCAATTCAGTGTCCTGTTCTGAAGATTATTTGAAATGTGTCCAAGTGATTTGAATACAAGTTAAACATATAGGGTGATAAAAATGCTGTCTTTCCTGACCCCCTTGCCCATTAGAAATCACTGGGGTATTTTTTTCCCATACTCTGTCCTAACATTAGCTTTTTGTATTGAATACAGGTTATACATTGGGATAATCAGATGTGGTACATCCATTTCTTTCAAAGCAATCCATAGTTTTTCATGATCTACACAAAGCACTACACAGTGCTTTGCTATTAGCACATGGTGATTTGCTTCCATGGTGTACTCTACTGCCCAATAAATACGATCTCTTGTGCTCCTATTTAGAGCTATTGTTTAGGTTTTCCCCTGACATTAAGTCTAGTTGTGTCAGACTCTAGGGGTTGATGCTCATCTCCATTTCTAAGCCAAAGAGCCGGCATTGTCCGTAGACACCCCCAAGATCATGTGGCTTGCATGATTGCATGCCAGCATTACTTTCCCGCTAGAGCGGTACCTATTGGTCTACTCACATTTGCATGTTTCCGAACTGCTCGATTGACAGAAGCTGGGGCTAACAGTGGGAGCTCACCCAGCTCCCCGGATTCGAACCACCGACCTTTCAGTCAGCAAGTTCAGCAGCTCAGCGGTTTAATCCTCTGCACCACCGGGGGCTCCATGTAGAGCTATAAAGTAATATTGTTACTGAAATCCTGGATTTGAACTGAGAAGAGCCAAGTTAGGAATATTCAGACAAGCTTACCTTGACCTTGGTCCAGCCTGTCCTTTGGCCTAAGTATTGCTGGAAGGATCGCTTTCTCTTTCCTTACTGATTGTCTTAGTAATGTAGTTCAGATAGGCTTCTGACAAGCCCAATAGTCCTGTGGAATTAAGTTTGAATAGCATTTCTCTAAGATGGAGGTTGGTGACATGTGTAGGTATGTGCCCCAGCAAAAATAGTCAGAAACACTCATAATGAAGATGGTAGGAGTTAAACAACTTCTGGAAAGCCACGTGTTCTCCATCCTGTACTGAGGAGGGAGCAAATTAATAGAATAAGTCGGTTCTTCATGTATGCCGTCTTGGCTGACACCTTTCAGACCATAATAAGATTTAGAAATCTCTTGACATTAGGAGATGTATGATGGAGCACCAATGTGGCTAACCATTAAGGACCACTGAGTCTAACTGAACATGAATCACTGAAGACTGATGCAGCATCTGGTGCAGACAGAGGAAGAACCACCAGGCTGTCATCTTCAAGACCTAAAACCTTTGAAGTTAAAAGATCCATGGTTCTGGAATATTTTTTTTTACTACTATTCATTCTGTGCATGGAATAGTATATGAGATGGAGACTTCAAACAACTAAAGGTTTTGAGGTGGCTTTGATTATTAACACAATCCTGCAAATGTTAATAATGTCTTCAGTACAGTTAATCACTTAGATATTTACCTCCAAATTATGAGCTGTCTGCTGTATATGCAGTACAGAATTCAAAAACATTTTGTATTGGCCAACATACCCTCTGTAATTTCAGCATTTCACAATTAATTCCTCTTACACATTTTCTCATTAGGTGCTCCTGAATACAGATACCACTCTGGAATGAATAATACTAGAACCAGACTATATCATAATGCCAATTGGGTTAAGATTCAGTGGAAATGAGGGAAGGTATTTACATATTGAATGTCTAACAAAAATTCTGGGGTAACATTCAACTGGATTACTTTGGAAGGGTATTACTCAAATGAACTAGTTAGGTGTATAACTTTTATAAAATACAGGCAGAGAGGAGGAGGAGGAAATGAAAAGGGGAAGAGAAATGAATTTTGTGCAATTATAGACCACGCTAGGCATTCATATAGGTTGAGCAAATATAAACAATGGATTTTTCCTTGGGAGTTATATTCAATGGAGTAAACATACAACAATGGACAGTGAATACTTGTCTTTTGCTCTTGGATTGTGGATTTTTGAGCTGCAAAAACAGTGCACAGGCTCCAACAACAGTGGTGTTGCTGTTGCGTGCCTTCAAGTCCTTTTCAGCGTATGGTGACCCTAAGGCAACCCTCTCATGGGGCTGCCTTGGGAAAATCTGTTCAGATCTTTGTCTTCCTCTCAGGCAGACAAAGTGTGACTTGCCCAAGGCCACTCTGTGGGTTTCCAAGACCGAACAAGGATTTTAACGAGATCCCCGTGTCAGGAGTAACCGGAGTTGCTTCTGGAGAGAATTGGCTGTCTGCAAGGACGTTGCCCAGGGGACGCCCGGATGTTTTGATGTTTTACCATCCTTGTGGGAGGCTTCTCTCATGTCCCCGCATGGAGCTGGAGCTGATAGAAGGAGCTCATCCGCACTCTCCCCGGGTGGGATTCGAACCTGGCAGCTTTCAGGTCAGCAACCCAACCTTCAAGTCACGAGGCTTTTATCCCCTAAGCCACCAGAGGCTATTCTCTAAAGTTATTGGCAAATTAATAAACCACGTTGCCCCCCTGAAGACACACATACAGCATATACATTCAAACAACATATAGTCAAATACCATAGTTCCTATGTTTGGCTTAAAGGAAAGCCCACATTTTTTATCCTTCTTTACTGCTCCTGTCCAGACAAAACATCAGTTTTAGCATTATCTTGCACACACAGCTGTCTACATTTTGACATGTGTGACAACAGAATATGAAAATATGTGGATGTTATTTAGCAGATACCAGTACATTTGAGATCACAGCAATTGTGTAGCTTCATTGTTTTTCTGCTCTAGCAGGGATATAAATAAGTTTGTCACAAGAACTGTCGATTCACAGAACCGGTCCTATAGATGAATGCATGCTTTCTTTGCAATATATATCATGTGCCTTTAAAGGCACACTCTGGGTTGTAAAGTAATCTTACTCCTAAATTAATGTGCAGGTCTCTACAATGCATATAACCTAAGCTGACAGGCCACGTTGTCGGCATGCTTTATCAATATTGCATTTAACATACAGGGTAGATGAGAAGAACACGTGCAGGCAGGCACGCACTTACTTAACAGTTCACTGACCTTTTGGAGAAATCTGTGTTCTTCACTACCTATAGTTAATAAAATGAATCCCATTTTAATTGTATGATCCAAACCACAGAATAGCTAAGGATGGTTTGCAAGGTGAGCCCTACAGTAAAGCGGCCATCTCAAGAGGTAGTTTCTGGAGGGCAAAAAATGCCAGTGAGGTGTTGGAAGATGATTTTGTAGGACCCATTTTAGCCTACCTTGGACTCCCCTCCAATGTAGAGGATGTCAGCATGGGCTGCAATGAAGTTTGATATGACTTCCAGTGTAGTCCTTCTGTGCATGGAGAAGTACATGGGATGGAGAAGAGAGAATCTTTTCACTTCAAGCAGCTAAAACAGGCATGGGCAAACTTCGACCCTCCAGGTGTTTTGGACTTCAACTTCCACAATTCCTAACAACCAGTAGGCTGTTAAGAATGGTGAGAGTTGAAGTCCAAAACACCTGGAGGGCCAAAGTTTGCCCATGCCTGAGCTAAAGGTTATGAGGTGGTTTTGATTATCAGCCCAATCCTGCAAATGTTAGTAATGTCAATACAACTAAATCTCATCAAAGATAATACCTGGGGGGATTAGCTGGGTCTAATCTATAACCCATTGATTGCAATTTGACTGAGCTGCAACCATTGTCGGTTGAATTGTGCTCTGCATCTTGGATTGATTGTAATTTGAAGAGAGGAAATGCCAAACCCCTGAATGCCACAGAAATAATTTCTACTAGAAACTATCACAAACACATTAGGTTCTGCTGAATAATTATCTTTAAAGGCTACTTTTATGCACATTGGGTAAATTGTATCCCATTGTTTCCATACATGCCTGGAAAGCACAATCCATTGTTTCCACACATGTATTATACTTCCCAGAGAACCGATTTGAGAAATTGCTTCCTTTTGTAATCCCTTTTTTTTCTATACGGTACTATGCACATTTAATACAATTGAAAGCCATCCAGAGCTGAACAAAATCCAAGTGGAAACACAGAGGAAACTTTGCAAAGATCCATTTCAAGAGGCATCAATGTGTGAGCTATATCCTATTTAGGAGCAAAAGAGAAACAGATAAATATATTTCTGGTACAATCAATTCAAAAAGAAAACTAATAGAAACAAAGGATTATTACTACAAACATTGTCATCTCATATAAATGAAGTATTAACAAGCAATTAATGCAGTGTTATGATTTGAAGTTTAGACCTGAAGTTATAAAAATGGGAATATCTTACTTCTGTCTGAAAGGAGACACAGATATGTCGGAGGAAGCATGAAAAATTCAAAGAACTGACGAATCACATCAATCAGCGGAGGACGAGGCAGTTACAGAACACGAAACTGACCTACAAAATGTAAACCATCTTACATCATTCATTTCCTGCTACCTACTCATTTCATTTCATGCAATTCCACATTATTTAGACAGGTTATTCCATTGCAACTGTGGAGGAGGAGGAGGGAAGGAAATTCCTGTTTGGCAAAGTCCGTGTGACATTTCATTAAAATCTATTAGGATCTAAATTGCTATCTATTATTACTACCTTCATAATTTATAATTCTTAGTTAGCAAGACTCTATGCATATCCAGCAGATCAATTTTTGTCAAATGTTCTTTTAAAAAAATTAACAACAGTCAATTTACACACATTTTAACCATTCTAAACGTTTTGTGATGTCTAAAAAGGCTATATTCAACAAAGGGAAAATACTTGTTTTCTTCATTGTTCCCAAAAGATGCAATAAAAGGTAAAGGTTTTCCTCTGATATTAAGTCCAGTTGTGTCTGACTCTGTGGGTTGGTGCTCATCTCCATTTCTAAGCCAAAGAGCCTGATCATGTGGCCAGCATGGAGCTCTGTTACCTTCCCACCGAAGTGGTACCTATTGATCTACTCACAATTGCATGTTTTCTAACTGCTAGGTTGGCAGAAGCTAGAGCTAACAGTGGGAGCTCACCTCACTCCCTGGATTCGAATTGCCGACCTTTCGGTAAGCAAGTTCAGCAGCTCAGCAGTTGAACCCGCTGTGCCAATATTGCCTAGGAATTTCCACATAAAATACTGGTGTCCTGGTCCAGAGTGAAGAGAAATGATCAGGATTTAAGTCAAGGATGCAATCTCAGCATGATTTCCTACCCTATGGAAGGCAGAAACCACCTGAAGTATGCTGTGGAATTTGGGAAAATCTTCCTGCAGTTTACTGCAGGGGGGTGATGGACATGTCAATCTATCATATCTAGAAAAAGACACTTTGGGGAAGACTGGTGAAATGCAATTTGTGTTCTGGAGTTCACCCTGTGCAAAATATTTTTGAAAACACACAAAACATGCACACAAACAACCATGAATATATCTTTAAATGGCTGATCATCCAGCAGGACAATCAGGTATTGAAATCAAAGCAGCAAAAAGCAGACAAGGGCTCTTGCATTCATATATGTATTAAATATACCGTATTCATTTTGAGAATTCTAAATGCTTCAATTATCTTATTTGAATTTATCTTTTAAAATTATGCACTGCTTTTTTATTTGAAAAATCCATTGTGTTCCATTTCATCAGAATAGTACAAATGGCTTGATATGAACTCATATTGCGGCAAAACAGCCAATTCAAATGAGTCCTTGGAAAAGTCTTGGGTTGCCTTTGAAAAGACAGCAGAGATGAAGCTGCACAAACCTATATATTGAAAACATTGTAGATTCCTTGGGTCACAACAGAAAAGCCTGATTCTCATAAAATTTCTCTAAAGCAAAATGGAATTTGAAATAAGCTTGAGTTGCAAATCTCTACAACCTGTAGGTGACATAGTCTTAAATGCAATTGCTAGTCCCAACAAGAGCAGACCAACTGAATAAATTGTACACGTGCAATAACTTTCCCATTCAGGAAAGCAACCCATATCTTAGCAAGCTACAACTTTATACGCAGGTAAGCATTATTTTTATTCATATACATGGTAAAGAAGTAAAGGTAATAATACTCAGTGACTTTGAGAAGAGAGAAATACTAGATTTGAGACATTATATTCATTTGGAGTGCTTATTGACATGCTGGTCTCATAGTGTTATTTGACGCGGCCAATTTCCTAATGGCAATTCATTGCATTAAAAAGGAAAGAGCTGAGGTTCATATGAGAGATTGCCCAAATGACTCAGCACAGTGAAAGTGGGGAGGAAAGGGAATGAATAATAAAGTACAGGTCCTTGGTTATATCACTATGATATAAATTTATACCATGATGATTAAATATTTTGTGTAAGACTGGTTTATGTATTTGTGTTTGCTATTTTACGACTGTTAAGTTGTATGTGTCATTATATTTTGTATAACGTTTTATTTTGTTCAAATCATGGCCTTTAGCTAATAAAATGTGTAGCGTAGATGCTATGAGAAGGCACCCCTTTTCTGCATTATAAAAACACACCTGTTTGTATTTTATGACTGCAGATTTTTACTTACCCATGGAAAAAATCACCCCCTTATAATGGTACCAGTCCTGGATTTGGGTTGATAACATTTAACCTGCTTTACAAACACAAACCTCTTTCAGTTTATGAAATGAACAAAGCATTTCTAAAACAGTTCAAGAAACTTTCATCAATACCAAGAGGAAAAAGACCTAATAAAATTATGGAGAACCAAATATGGAGAAAGAAAGAAAAAGGAGACAAAAAAGACTGAAATTTCAAGTAACAAAACACCCCGTCTTACCCTCAGTCTGACACATCCAATCATGTAAATCAGTTGACACGTCAACTTGTTTTATGTTCATTTTGTTCCTTCAGACATTAATCTGGCAATTCTAATAAATTTCCAACCTTTCTGGGACTATTGTTTTTCAGTAGAGAAGAAAGGATAGTCCAGAGTAAAGAATACATAAAATTAATTAATTTCAAATGAAAGTTTTGAAAAAAAATATCATGCTGCATGTTCAGGAGTTTGGGTCAATCAATCTGTGTCTACAGACCCCATTGTAATGATAGAGATTATCTGTTATACTTGGCAATATGCCTGCAAGGAAAGTTACGCAAACGTGAGTTGTCTTGTCACTCCACAACAGGATTTGAATCCATGACTCCAGGAGTATCAAACTCATTTTCATGGATGGTCACAGCCTTGTGGTTGCCTTCAAAGGGCAGTTGAATCCATGGATGGAGAATCTGTGGATACAGAGGGCCAACTATATATATATATATATATATATATATATATATATATATATATATATATACACACACACACACACACACACACACACACACACACACACACACACATATATATATATATATAAAAAACACAGTGGTTGGTGCTCCTTGGTTTTCACCCAGTTTGGGTCCTCAGCTATTATTGAATGACAACTACCATCACTTTTGATTATCCACCATGTGGACCAGGGGTGATGGGAGCTGCGACCCAACAGCCCTTGTAGCTCTGGGATTTGGGAAAGGTTAAAAGACATTTTAATGTCAGACACTATAACCCTTGTATCTAAATTCAAGCTCCACTATCGTGAATAAACAGAACTAACTGCAGCCTTCCAAATGTGACTGTATCTCAACTCCCATCAGCTCTAGTCATGTCTAATGAGGAATAGTTGTAGTCTAGCACACAGAATGACATCAGGGTCGGGTTTGGCCCCCGGGTCTTGAGTTTGACACCTCTGCATTTGGTTGATTCATAGTATACTATACTGTAAATGGTTGGTGTACAGGCCTAGAACTTGGGAAATCCAGTTTTAGTTTGCTTGGCTATGAAACTGGGTGATCTTGGGCCAGATTCTCAGATTGACTTTCCTGACAGGGTTGTTTTCAGGGTATTACAGTGTGGAACCATATACACAGCTTTGACATTGGAGAATGAACAGGAAGTAAATGTAACATAACAAGAAGAAATATAAATTCATTGGCCTGATCTGCATGCCATTTGCACCACCAGCTACAGCTCAGCTGTTGTTTTCCAACTTTATCCCTTTACTGGCGATTTCCCCTTCTATTTTCCTCTTAAAATAAATTGCAGTTTTAAGATTCACTATCTCGTTTTCATAATGTACACTTAGAATTGTATGCATCTCATTTTTCTAGTCTTCTGATGAATTGATGCACCTGTTTAAACCAATTTAACTATTATTTTACACTGATGTAAGCCATCGTTGCTTATAATGCCATCCTCCGCTAAGTGCCCAGGCTCCTGAATTTTTATAGGGGTACAATCTATACATGAACAAAAACTCACAAAAAGATTTATCCATTTTTTTAAGTTAGCAATTTCCTCTGCTGATTTGCTCTTTGGTATTTCACTTAACCATGCCACAGATTGTGACCTACTTTTTACATTCCTTTTGTATTATAATGTTTGAAAACCCCCACAGTAAGTCCATTATTTTGCTTCCGCTAACCATGAGCCAGTCGTCTTGGATTTCTTATGCACCACCAAGAACTGCCAAACATTTTCAATATTTTTCCACTCCCAGAAGGATTTGAAAGTAGTTCTTTTTTCCTTTTTGGTAAAAAAAAATGGTTTTAGAATAGGGATTGCCTTTGCTAGAGACCAAACATGATTCAGAACACATTAAGATTATGCCTAACTATGCCCATTCTTCTGCTCTTGATTACATGCCACCTAGAGTCTCACAGTATAGCAGCACCTTCCATTGTTTTCTTCTCTTTGTATTTAAATCAACAAAAATAATTATTTCTGAGCTATTCCTCACTGTGCTAATTTAGGAAAGAAACACGGCAGCAATTCTTACTGGTGACATCCGTACTATTGAGCTCAGATCCATATAAAATTTACCTGAAATCAATGTGCTGCCTTTCTATCACCACCTGATACAGCTTACATTTTTGGAAGTTTTTCCTTCAGGCAGACGATGGGCTGTATGGTTCATTCTGGACTGTTGTTGACATACTGTATTTTGAATTGTATTACGGAGCTGTTTAAACATTTTTGGTGCTGTGTACCTTCAAGTTGCTTTTGACTAACAGTGATGTTTTTTGACAAGATCTGTTGCTTTTGCCTTTCTCTGAGGCTGAGATAGTATGACTTGCCTAGGGTCAACCAGTAGATTTCCACAACCAACTGGGGATCCGAACTCTGCTCTTCAGTGTCATCGTCCAACACTAGAACCACTAACCCACACTGGCTACTTTATTGATACAATTTCTGTAATTCTATTAAGTTAACTTTGGGACAGAAAACCAGCTAAATAAAAATGGGAATAAATGAAGCAGAAAGTCATTAGGTGCAACAGAAAGGTCATGCTCTCTGACCCTCGTTATCTGCCCTAATACTTGCAATATTGCTTATTTACATATAATAGTGGAGATTACTCTCTATCAACAGAGTTTATCAGTGCAGGACACAGAATAAAAACAACAGCCTAAATCTGTTATTATAATGTAATGCCACTAACTCATCTAGATTTCCCTGTTTGGGCACATCATTCAATAGCTTACTGAATTAGCCTACTCTAGTTGGGATTAGCCAATAAGATTTCAGACAACATCTTGAAAAAATGAAATTAGAATATAATCAAATATTTTTAGTCTTTTGGCTCATTAAAAGACAAGAAACCTAACTATATCACAATCTGCAAAAGGCTTACAATCCATTGCATCAGATGTATGGAGTATCACTCACCTAACTCACAGGTCTTTTTAGGAATTACAGTATTACAAGATTCCATGTGAAATGCATTGAACATTAAAAAGCACTATACAAATGCCTATTATATTAAATGAAAAATGCAATGAGGTGTTGCTGAGTTGAAAGTTTTAGTTCAGAATTCCATCCAAGCAGTTGTATTTTCGCCTCAAGAATATCTAATGCTCACTTCAAGGGGGAAAAGGTGTTATTATTGTTGCTGTTGCTGTTGTTGTCATCAACCTATTGCAGGTTCGCTAAATAAATTCTTTGGTCATTTTGAGTATTTTTTTTCCCTTGAAGATGTTTATCTTCCTAAGTCTAGTGCCCTACAGATGTGTCAAATGAAAACACCCACTGTCCCAACCGAATACAGCGACTAGCCAAGCTTACAGGGGCGATTAAAGGACAACAAACCCATAGAACAATAAGCAGGGGAAAAATAGTAGAATTATCTCAGGTTTACTGGTACACAGAAAATGCTATTTTGGCTGCTAAGGAATTCACACTCAAATAACATATACACTCTGAGTACACTCTGAGTATTCATTTACTAAGAAAATTCTATGAAATTCATGAGGTCACAATACATTGACAGGTGACATGAAGGCACATATACACACGCACGTATATACAAGGTAAGTTTATGTTAAAACTAAGAATACATGCTTTTCAGATCACTTCTTGCAAGAAACAGACCATTGTTGCATCTAGAGACCTTTAGGTTTGTTCTAGCCTCATAGGAATGGATGTGGGTAATCTGTTATTCAGTGACCTACATTATCGTGGGCTTCTGAGCTTTAATCTATTCAGTGCGCAAGTGTCTATGGAATGGGGGAATGATGAATGTTAATCAGGCATTAAAGCTCTAATGCTACGAACTTGCATGCAAAATGATATCCAAAATCCAGTTTTGGCAGAATATGAGGCTTAACATACGATACAACAGGTTTTTAAAACTCAGTGACTATCATGAGATTCCCGTGAATTAGGTCATTCCTAGAAATGATAAGCAGACCTGGGTGGGCAAGGCCACCCAAGTAGTGGATTAATTTTTGAATCAGTGATCAATTCCCAGCAATCTGGCCATAATGAATCAGGCTAAAAAGCCTAACTAGCCCAACACGTTGTTTATATTGTGGCCAGTAATTTGTATATGCATAAGCAGATGCAATAGCACCTTTCCAAATGTATTGCCTAGCAAGTGACACAGCAGAGGCAATGGTGAATATTTGTAGCCATTTTGATTAGTAGCCATTTAGGGCCTTAACAGTATGAAGATCAGTTGTCTGATATTCATACTATTGCAAATGGAATAAAACCTAGCTGCTCAGTTCTCATTTGATATATTTTGATAAGACGTTACCGTAGGCCCTCTGAATCCACAGATTCTGCCTCCGTAGCTTGAAAGTACTGTATTTTAAAAATATTTCTAAAAGCAAACCTTGATTTTGCCATTTTAGATAAGCGACACCATTTTACTATCTATATATATAAAAGAGTGATGGCATCACGGCAGCGGACAAAACAACAAAAGTAATCACCCCACAACCTCGAAAATTGACATCACAACCCCTCATCCATGCCTCTAGGTTGATACAACAAAAAGAAAAGAAAAATAAAGTCCTAATTAGAGGTAGAGGAATAATTGTTTTTATCCAATTACTGCCAGTTAGAAGGCTAAGCTCCGCTCACTTGGTCTCCTAGCAACCCACTCAGCCCAGGGGACCCTTTACCTTAACTACCACCAATTCCTCAATACTTTATTTCCCATACCACCATACTTAGCCACAGCAACGCGTGGCTGGGCACAGCTAGTGGTATTATATGAGACTTGAGCATCCATGGATTTTGTTATCCACGGTGGGTCCTGGAACCGAACCCCCCATTTTAATTCATGAATTGGGGCTTTTACAAAACAAGACTATATACGGTAACTACACTTTGACTTCACAAAGGGAGAACCATATTAATACTAACAGTTTTATCTGACAGACAATTGGTTCACAACCGTGACTGGAATCTTGGTGGAAATTTATGATGTCATAAACCTACAATTTCAGAGTTTAGAATTGTGCCATTGCACAATAGTCATATTCCCAAGTGAGGAGCATTACTGTAAGTGGGACCACTGCACAATAAGCAGCATGGCAGTTGCGCAATGCTCATGATATGCAACAATATGGCACTCTGCAGGACGGACTATCCTTGCACAATGACACTACAAAGAAAGAGAGGCCACAGCCCCACAGCTCTGCTCATCCAGAATGGAGGGCAGTGGAAAGTTATGTGTACCCCATGTCTGGCCCTATCCTGCATCGTGGAGCCACTGTTTCACAATGGGACAGTTTGTGTGATGCCCCATTATTCAGCCTCACAATTCTCTAACATGACCATATATTGTGTCCATGATGTAACGTAAATATTCATGTATAAGTCTAGAAATTTTAATCAAAAGCTCAATCCCCAAAAACTGGGTTGACTTATTCATGGGTCAATGGGAGTAAAATACTTTTACTTTTGTAAAAAAAAAAAAAAAAAAAAAGGAACCATCCCCTTATATGAGCAGAGTGGTAAAAAGCAAGAGTTTAGCACCGATCCCTCTCTCTCTCTCTCTGCCAAGGCATTTCATCTGGCTTTTTTGAATCCCTAGGTTGGTATGTGGTGATGGCCAGGGGCGGTAGACCTCCTGAGTTGGCACTGGTGCTTAAGTTTCTCTGCAGAGTGACTGATCCCTGACGTATCCAGGGATCATGTCAAAATTCATAATTTTGCCCCCGAAACTGTCATTGACTTACACATGAGGTCAATTTATTCATGATCATATACGGTAACTCTGTTACCACAAAAGTCTGCATTACAGCCACAATGTGGGGCCTCAGTTCATATGTTTAACTTGGTGCTAGCCTCTATCATGTATCTCAAGGGGGGAAGGCACCACAGCAGAGTGGGTTCTCTCCAATAGATCTCAGTCCTTGGGCAGATACAAAATGATACCTAATGAGGAAATTTAATAATGCCAGGCAGAAGCAGACTGGAAAGAGTCAAGACCAACATAACAAATCACATAAAGACACATCAAGAAGATACCCTTGTGCAAATTTTGCAATCACAGTTTTTTTAAGTAATTCCATCTGGCATACTAGTAATTCTCTTGCAACACATGAATATGCTCTGACCCACAGCTGGCGAAAGCAATACTCAACATTTGTGTAACACTTTCAAGTGTTCAGAGACTTCACATGAATTATCTGGGTGTAATCCTTATAACTGCTGAGCTAATGCCTTCTTGCTATAGCACCGGCAGGATGATGTAGAAGTGCTAGGCAAGCACCTTTTGTGATGTACCTACTTTTTACTTCTGGCACAAACTGGAGGGGTTGTTAGTATGCAGAACCATTTGCTGAAGGGCAAGGGATCGTGCTGGATAGGTGCAAAGTTCATTTTAGTTTTAATCTTCTCCTTCACACTCATTTATCAAACAGCAGAGCTTAAAGGACATTGGAAAATAACACTGCAGGGTGTAACTCCCCCATTTTTACCATGAACATACTCGTGCAAACCCCTCAGCTGTATTTGAACCTACTTTACCAATTGGCATGTGATGAATGCAAAAAAAATATTTTAGCAACTGTGACAAAGGCCAGAGCTTTCTGTGGCATGACATTTCACAGGACTATGTGGGAAACAACTTGCAAGCAGTCTTGATAAAGATAATATTGTCAACACTTACTGTCAGGACTTTTCCCCGCCATCACACCTTTGCACATCTTTTAAAGACCTACAAGTGCTTGTTTCACAAAGTTCGGCAGGGAGAGAGGGAGAGAAAACAGGGTCGTGAAGAATGCCAAGAACAAATGAAACAAATGAAGAACCTGTAAGGGGCGTGTCTTTGTTTTCAAGCCACCTGTTGACTTACAAAGACCCTATAAATTCCACATGGCTTTCTTAGGAAAGGAACACTCAAGAGATAGTTTTGCCAGTTCCTTCCTCTCAAATATAGCTCCTGATATTCACTGACAGTCTCACATCCAAGTCTTAACCAGGGCTGACCCTGCTTAGTTTTCAAGATCAAATAGAACCTAGTGGTTTTAGGATATTGGGATGGCTATTATTCAGCTTACAACCTCCAAACGAATTGTTGGCTGCTCCATTGAAAAAGATGGCTAATGCATGTATGGCCATTCATTTTAAATAACACCAATATCTTTAAACATCTGCTTGTAACCAAATGTTCAGAAAAAAGTTAAGGATATTTTGACTGCTTGGGAAGAAACAATGACTGATGGATAGGTAAAATTATTATAGGTAAAATAATTGAAATGAAGAATCAGTGCAATAATTTTAAAATGTTAAAGAAGGAATCTAAAGAATCTGTTCAATGAAAGGGAAGTGGTCATGGTAAAAGGAAGGAGCCACTGAGGAGAAAAATATCAACCTTCTTCTCAAAAGTACAGTAGAGTCTCACTTATCCAAGCTAAACGGGCTGGCAGAAGCTTGGATAAGCGAATATCTTGGATAATAAGGAGGGATTAAGGAAAGGCCTATTAAACATCAAATGAGGTTATGATTTTACAAATTAAGCATCAAAACATCTTGTTATACAACAAATTTGACAGAAAAAGTAGTTCAATATGCAATAATGTTATGCTGTAATTATTGTATTTACTAATTTAGCACCAAAATATCACGATCTATTGAAAACATTGACTACAAAAATGGCTTGGATAATCCAGAAGCTTGGATAAGCGAGGCTTGGATAAGTGAGACTCTACTGTATTTCTTCCTTGCTGCAAGCATGGTTTTTAAAACGACAGTATTGACACTGTGAAATCATGGTTTCCATTCTTTAGTTACATCAATAATGGAATTATGGTTTCACTTTCTAGTATCTCAAGTGTCTTTCTGAAATGTTGCATTTCAGAAACTTACTTGCAGCTATTTATTTTATGTTGCATTAGTAGAGCTTGGAAGTAATGTGTTATTACTTTAGCGTATTTTCTATAATACACTTCCAAACTTTTCTCCTAGTCTTGTCCACCGTATGTAAAACAACTAGAAGCAATGACATCTGTATCTATTTCCTAGCTTTCTTTCCTATCTGAAAAATATTTTCTAAACATATGCTTCAGTTATATTACCGGAACAGAGAGCTAATTAATACATGGCTGCTATGACATTAGTAATGCTAAAAATTGGTATCTTAACGTAAAACCCAGTACTTTTCTCAGATATTTGCAATTTTAAGGAAAAATCAGATTTATTCCTATATGGTTGCACAGATTTCCATTAACACATGAACATCATGTATGCTAATTACTGCAAGAGCTGTCAGATATCACTGTGGGTAATTCTTGTCATGAAACACATTTTCCATTCCATGATAGCTTTCCTTTGGCTCAAATAGTTCACATATCTTTAACATGGTTCTTCATATGTAATACAAAACAACACTTTTTCATAATGTCTAAATCAACAATATTTAACAAATTATAATGTATAATTTACAAACAGGATATGAAAAAACAGTTGGAAAAGCTGTGGCTTAGGATTGCATCTTATGGCATATGATGTTGATCAGGGGTGTTATTTGGAACAATATCTAGAGCAGAGTTTTCCAAGCTGTGTGTCGCAACACATTAATGTGTCGCCTGTATTCCGCAGATGTGTTGCCTGGGAAATGCTGCCCACCCCTGCTCCTGCCCCCACAAACAAAGGCTGCCTGGTGAGACTCTATTGGACTCCCAGGCAGTATAAATTTCACAAGGGTTGGAAGAGACCCTGAAAGGGCATCTAGTACAACCAGCCAAGCAGGAACACAAAGAACTCCCAGATGACCATCCAGCCTCTGGTTCATAGAGGTTAAATCCCTAAAGAAGTTGAGTACTGATGTTGTTCAAGTGTAGATACTGTTAAAGGTTTATAATCTGCACAATTTGTTGATTGAGTTCCAATAAATGGATAAACCTCATTTATACAGTAAAGATTTTGGGAAACTTATATACAATGTGAAACTCTTATAAGAGGTTGGTTTAACCTCTGGTTTGCTGGTAAACCGAATTACTGTGCCACGAAAGAATGTATGTCTAAAAAGCGTGTCATTAACATGAAACGTTTATAATGCTCTGATCTAGAGACTGTATAAAAACGGATGGTTGAAATGAGAAGTGTACGAAATATGTAGTACTGTACCTGTAAGTCTAGAAGAGGAGTAATTAGCATGCTTAGTATCACCAGCTTGGCATTCTGTGTGAAACAATGTTTTGTCCAAAGTGAGAGCTCAAGAATGAGAGCTTAAAATCTATCCTGACTTTGAGTAGCAGAATTCCGGCAGCAGAAGAAAACCTTCCCTCCATCTCATCTGTTACTGCTACAGCATCAGAGAGAGAGGAAGAAGAGAAAGTACCTTCCTTCGCTGTCATTCCCTTTTCCTCATGTGTGTATCTCATGAAATTTGAAAGCAGGGAACTTTCAAATTAACTATTTTTAAGCATCCCTGATACCCTTTTGAACCGAAAAGCAGGACATAAATACTTTAAATAAACCAATAGCCAAACAAAACTGTACATCTAAAACTAGGTGAAGCTGAATCAACAATACAAACATACATTTCCTTAAATCAAGAGTACAAAATGTTAGAAAAAGTGGCTCCTTTCAACTTCTGAAGCAATTCCCATCAGCCCTAAGCAGAACAGCCAAAAGATTCCTATCTTAAAAATACCTGGGAGATCGACATATCCCTCATCCCTTTGTCAGAGTCTTCCAAACCTGCAACATGTATGCCACTCTCCAAACAAAATTGAATATATAAGAGAAGAAAACATTCTAGATAGGAGTGATGTATTCATTCTCTTAGGAGTGGGGAAATCACTGTTTTTAGGGGAAAAGGAAGGTCCATAGATTTTAATTTTCTATGCTCCAGTACATATGAAAGCATGAGAACTCATGTTCCAACTGGTTACATTCCAACCCCTGAATTCCACCATCCCTTTAAATTCTCTCCTTCGCACTACAAAATCAAAGAAGGCTCAACAAGTCAGATCAAAGAGCAAATGTTTTGTTTCCTCCCCTAATTTGAATCACTAAGAAGAGACTGTTCCAAATAAATGCAAGTGTCATACTACTCACAACATTATGTTATCCCAGTTATGAGAGAATCATTTCTCAATTACACTGATCAGAATTTGCCGTTCTCTCATATATTATGATGGTCTTTATAATGAGGAACACAAAGCACAAAAGCACATGCTTGCTCTGTTTCAGGCACTTTCAAGATCATAGTTTATTTACTGTAGGTAAAAAGCTAGTATACAGGTTGGGGATCCCTTTAACTTTCAACTACAGTTATATATGTCATTTAGTATTTTCCGCTTTCAGTGTTAACCCAACATTTCTAGACACCGGCCCCACTATTAGTGTGTTCTGTTATTTGAAAACAAAAAGAGAAAAAAGGCAGTCTTTAATTTGTTCGATACATAATATTTACATTGTGAATGAAGCCAGAACAAGCAATGGTAAAAGAGGTAATAATCTTTAAAAAGCTGGTTTATATATTTTACAATAATGTGCTAATCAGCATAATTGTATATAAAAATTAAAACATAGTAGAGCTTCCTACTACAGAAGTCTTAATTTGCTGAACTGTAGTAATCACCTGGCAACAATTTACATGCAACACTTGCTAAGGTGGACAACTGTTGTTTTCTGAAGTGTTAGGTAGATTAATGACATGAGACACAAAAATAACTTGTATACAAAATTGAAAACTGCACTCAAGAATTGTACTGGTACAAGAACTGTACTCTTCCAAAGGAAAATAAAGGAGCAATGATAAAATGGTCTCATCATACCACACATTTTATAAAGGCAATGCATAGGCAGATTGCACCTGGAAGGTGCAAACCCCAGAGACACAAGATAATAGAGGTGTCACACACACACACACTTACTTTATAGGAGGCCCATCTTATCACTAAGAGAAAGTGGCTGGAAGTAAATAATGGGCCACTAGGTGTACAATTAGTTCAACTTTGGAAATTTACTAAAATTAGTGAGATGTATTTGTATGCTAATTACACAAATCTTACCATGTACAATTACACTGGAATGTATCCCATCCTGAAACAACTTTGTGAAACAACTGGACCTTAGGATTCAGAGCTATTTTTAAAAAAATGAAAACAAATAGACAGCAAGGATTTAACACAACCAGCACAATGCATGAAATGAACCAAGTATTTTTAATGAATTGGGAGATATTTCTATTTTTTAAAATGTTTAAGTACTTCCAAACCAATATCTAGAAAGAAAGAGCACGGCCTACCAGGTGCTGCTATTGTGCTACTCTCTGCTCCATTTTAGTAACAACCTGCTTCAAATGCTTGGTGATTTAACACAGCCTGTTAAACTGTTCTCTGAGGCTTCTCCAAAACTACTTTTGATGATTTCAAGATGCTTTCATGATTTGGGCCCCAATTGTGCTGCCACACACTGCTGAGGCAGATCAAACAGATGGATCAACTAGAAACCAGGTTCTGCTTCTGTCCTAGGAGATGCTTCTTCATGAAACTATTCCGGCGGAAGAAAGAGGAGTACAATGAAAATTCAGATAAAGTAACTTAAACATGATAAGAAACAGCGTGCCAATGGGACAGTTGAGCATGTTTAAGAACAGGAAGCTCTCTTATACCAGCCAAATTCTTTAGCAAACACACATACATGAAAAAAACCAGAACACATCACCTACCATTCCCATGAACAAGAGAAGATTTTCATCATATGAGAAGAGGTACAGATGACAGAAACATGGATCGTCAATTGAAGATCAACTGATTTACATGAAATGGGGGAAAAGAACACTTGAGCAATTTGATTGCAGTTATTTTGTGAAGGCTGCTACTACAGCCCACAGGACCTCGTTTGTATTGGCCTTCATACATTCGACCTCAGGATCTAAATCCAGGAGCTGCCGTACCCTCTTTGTGGCTAGGTCATACTGCTCATCCAAAAGGGGGGCAAAAGCGTTCTCAAGGACATCGGAGGCATGGGCTAAATAAATGAGAGCCAGCAAGCGCTTGTCCATGCGGTGGGGGTCATTCACCCATCTGTCAAGTACGGCTTCTTGAACTTTCTTGATGAGGCGCTGCTTAATGTTGTTGTTGGTGAGAGGGTGTGTGGTCATGTCAAAGAGGAGAAAGTTCTGTTTCTCTGTAGTCAAAACCCCTTTTTCCACTAGGTTTTTAGCTAACCGTTCACGTACATTTCTTAGCTGGTAGTGCAATTTTAAGGGATTCCACGTCTCACCTAAAAAAAAAAAGACAAAATAATTAAAAAGTTCCCCTGAATGGCCGATATTTTGATACAGTAATTGCAAAGGGGAAATGAAATAGAATGTCATGCATTAATACAGCAATACCATTAACACATTGCTGTATTAATGCATGGTAAGGATATAGCAGTAATTGTCACTTCTGATATAGAATAGGATGTCCTTTAATGACCATCTCCATAAAAGATGCTCTAGACAGGGATGCTGTGCTGGCAGATTTCCTTAAAATGTGACCATTCCCTGAACTTCTCTCCAAGTAAACTTCTAAAATATTCCAAAGGTAGAGTTGAAATGCAATTTAAAAATATTATTTCAGTTGAATGAGAAATCCAGCACATCTTTTAACCACAAGGAAAAGTATCCCTATAAAGTTTCCTACGCTGGTTTTCTATAGAAATGGCTATTTGTTGTTCTTATGTACCTTGAAGTCAACTCAGACCTATGATGACCCTTTGGTAAATATAGGCAATATTTCTTCATACGAGTCTGCCAGTGCTCTCCTGGTAGATTGAGATGTGTGCCCAATGCTACTCAATGGGTCTCCATGGCTGAATGGGGATTTAAAGCTTGGTCTTCTAAAGTCCTAGTCCCAACACTCAAATCACATTACAATGTTGGCTCTATAAGCATCTATGGACAGACCAAAATGTGGTAACCTTCTACAATGAAAAAATCAACTGATGCTATTTGTAAAACCCACCAAAATTACTGGCTGGCTCTTATAGTAAATACTGGTGGAGAAAGGTACAAAAGGTTGTTCTGTTAATAAAATCGTATTTACCAATCAACAAAATATGTTAGTTGTTAGAAAGAAACTCACAGCTTTGCCACATAATTTATACTCTTAAAAGCAATCCTGAAATGAGTAGTTAAAGGGGGGAAACCTTTGCTCCCTTCAATGAACATTTTGTATATATGTTGTCTTTCTTCAGTAACATGGTGACACCTTGTGACCAAACTTACTAACTACAAGAAATTCTAAAACCAAGCGGTTCTGAATATATTCTACAATGTCCAGAAATTTGAGTCAGCCCAAGATATGAATAAAAAATTCACATGACTCACCTTCTTATGATGCCAAAAAACAATGGGGCATAACATTTATACTTTATCAAATGTCATCCTGCTTGTTTTAGATTGCAATTAGCCAAACTCCTAAAAAGTGTTAATTTGCTGTAAAGGAATACTGTTGATACCCCCTATAAGTATCAGTCCCAATCTGAGGCTGCACTATATCAAAATTAATGGCATAAAGACTAGGGCAGACAGCAAATGAACTCTGAAAGGCAAGTACAGGCATCCCTTGAGATTTCATGACTAACTCTTTCAACTGTCCCGAATTACATCAAAAATTCATATATCTAATGCATTGTCCACTTTTTCAATATCATTTACGTGCTCATTTTGCAAACACACCCTGCTTTTTCCCTCTATGTTGACTCAGCACCATCTTTTGCCTTCAGTCTGATGCATCTTAGATTGGGAGTGGCATATCTTATACAGTACTGTACAGTATTTGTGCTTATAGGTAAAGGTAAAGGTTTTCCCCTGACGTTAAGTCCAGTCGTGACCGACTCTGGGGGTTGGTGCTCATCTCCATTTCTAAGCCGAAGAGCCGGCATTGTCCGTAGACACCTCCAAGGTCCTGTGGCCGGCATTACTACATGGAGCGCCGTTACCTTCCCGCCGGAGCGGTACCTATTGATCTACTCACATTGGCATGTTTTTGAACTGCTAGGTTGAGAGGAGCTGGGACTAACAGTCGGCGCTCATTCCGCTCCCAGGATTTGAACCTGGGACCTTTCAGTCTGCAAGTTCAGCAGCTCAGCGCTTTAATGCACTGTGCCACCACCAGGGGCCCCATTTGTGTTTATAAACAGTAATATAATATAATGTAAAATAATAAAATATAGAACATAAAATATGTATATGGTTATAATTACAGTATACAATATACATGAAACTGGATTTCAAAAATGTGTGTGTGTGTATTCTGTATTCCAACCATTTTCACTTTTTGACAGTTTTCTTGTCTCTACCCCAACAAATAAGAAGGGATGCTTATAATCGTCAACATTTTCCATCCTCAATGTATTCAGCATGCTAAGAAGCATAGCACACAACAAAAGCGATGTTTTCTTCCTGAGGTGTCAAATGTATAAAAGGGCCGAGCCACTTCAGACTAGGTCACACAATTTAATCTTAATCTTTTCAATCTTATACCAATACATTTTAAAAAAAATCCTTACACAGAGAAACCTAGCATATTAGGGAGAGAAGGCAGAAAATAATTTTTTTCCCTTTCATAGTTTCATATGAGGAAAAAAAGAGAACCTGTTAAGGGGGGGAGGGCAAGGTAGAGAAAATATGGGAAAAGTGCTCAATCATGTGATCCCCTATCTAAAATGTTCCAGGCTGAATATAAAGTTGTTGATTCAGTGAGAACAAAGATATTTTCATCCACAGAAATACCTACAAATATGTCTCAAGAAGTGAAATTTTAATGGATCCACTCATCACAAAAGTATGGAAGTATGATGCAGAATTTGTCAATTTAAAAACTGCAGCTGTTAAAATTAAAAAAATAATAATTTACAGAGAGAACTTTGCAAATGTGTACAATGTGCTGTACTTGAGAATTTACCAGGGAATGAACAAATTGCTTAACTGTCACATGAATTTTCAAGTGAGCATGTGTGAACTAACATATATGGGGTTCTGCAGCTGCACAGAGACAAGACTGAAACATTCTTAAGTTGAGAACTTTCAGCAGAAACCCTACTCGATGCCGCTGATGCATGTGCTTCAATGGTCATCATAAACTGGTCCTTCCTCAGTCCTGATGGCCACCTTCAAAAGTACAAAAATAAGGCATGATAAAAGGATGGCATGTGTGCAATTATAGATGGAAATACAAGGTGCCACATTTACAAGTAAGTAATTTGTTCTGCTTCATGGTCTTTTAACTCATATGCATGGATGGCTAGCTTGCTACTTTACTGAAAGTGAGACTTATGCAAGAATGAAAACAAAAGTGTCCTACAAAGCCAAGCATCTGACCGGTCCTGAATTGTCCAGTCTGAAGTTGTTATGAAAGTGGGCATTTTGGCACCAGAGTACCAAGGTGGCCACAGCATGGGAAAGTCTGGTCATCCTTGTACACCAAGCAGATGATCTTCCCAGTTGCTCTTGAAAAGTGTTGTGTAAGACCTTGCTTAGGACCTCCACAGAAAAAAGTTTTGGAGACTTACAAAAGGAGGCAATTTAACCGAAATACCAAGACCGTGTGAACACTCAAGGAATATAATGACAATTCTAGGAGTGGGATTCTTCATGAACATAAGCAGATTTATATTCTTTCTCAAACAGAATGCCGACACCATTTGGGAGAAAAAAATAAACCTTACTGAATTTGGTATTATGAACTATGGCATTGGTTTGTGTGAAAAAATTCCTCACCAGAAAAAAAAAAAACTCACCAGAAATTCCTGCAAGAAAGGAATATGGAAGCACCATGGTTATCTTGTCATCCAGGGAGTGATAAGAATTCAATCTCTAAATCCCTACTATTGAACAGGGAAGGAACAGATAGAGAAGTATATGCCCACCATGGTAAATAAATGCAGCCTAAAGAAGTTCCATCCTATTTCTGTCCAACTAGCTGAACAAACACAACACCTACATGTAGCCTGTCACAGTAATCTATCAGCATCTGTGAAAATGCTATGTGAATAGAAATACTGATAAGCAATTTCCATATTCCTGCTGGAAGAATCTGTAAAGATGTTGTCTTCTGCCACTAGCTGGGGCTATTCACCTCAGAATGCCTCAGTTCTAGAGGTCCAGTGATAGGCAAATAAGCATTTATGGTTGTTCATAAAGAATATCCATGTTTCTAGGATCCCTCTCTTTGGCTCACACAATCCAATAACTATTGGTCTTATGGCAACTACCACAGCACTGATACCTTTCATCAAGGTGCAATTTTGCAGCTGTGGGGGTAGTTCTTTTCCACGTTTGACTAGAGATTGATAGCCCACACAAGAAGTCTAGCCCTCCCTTAGGTGTTAGAGATGTTCTGTGATGAACACTGTGGAGAGCATGGCCTTCTGTCAGCCACAATCTTCTCTTATGCTGACAGTGCATACTTTGTCTCTGAGCGGGAAAACCCATTACAAAAACTTTTGCTTTCACAGGTGAGGGCTTGTAGAGGAGAATTGTCTGCACATAAATATATTGAAGTTATGATTATGAGCCTCTGGTGACGCAGTGTGTTAAAGGGCTGAGCTGTTGAATTTGCGGACTGAAAGATCGCAGGTTCGAATCCGGGGAGAGGAGTGAGTGCCCGTTGTTAGCCCCAGCTTCTGCCAACCTAGCCATTTGAAAACATGCAAATGTGCGTAGATCAACAGGTACCACTCCGGCAGGAAGGTAACGACACTCCATGCAGTCATGCTGGCCACATGACCTTGGAGGTGTCTATGGACAATGCCAGCTCTTTGGCTTAGAAATGGAGATGAGCACCAACTCCCAGAGTCGGACATGACTGGACTTAATGTCAGGAAAACCTTTACCTTTACCTATGAATTAGTAATCAAAGCCTTTCAAGCAGCAGCTCCACAGAATATGTGGTAAAGATTGCAACATATTGTATTGATAGAAATTGGGATTAAATGAAGCTGCTACCAACATTTTGCATCTCAACCATACACTGGACATCTCCTGGGAATGGGTTGTCGATTCTTTCTCATGGCTTAACTTTAACAAAAAAAATGTTTCCCACCTGATGGAATGTATCTCTCTCTATTTGTATCCAAGCTATGAATTTCTTCTCTTTTGCAAATTTTCCTAATAGGATCAATTGGAATACATTATAGTAGAGTTCTAGATTGGGTAGTGTTAACCCTCCCCATAATGAGTGACAATAATGGTACTACCCTATTTCACCAAAAATAAGACCTAACCAGAAAGAAAGCCCTAGCATGATTTTTCAGGATACTCATGATTTAACGGTAGATTTAAAGGGAATAATATTTTGACCCCCAGTCAAGATGAGTGCCAAAAGAAGGAACTATTCTGTTGAGTACGAGAAAGGAATAATTATTTCCTGAGCTGGAAGACATCATCTGTGAATGGATTACTGACAGGCGAGCAAAGGCTTTGGCTGTGTGCAGGGCTGATAGTCAAGCATTTGCCCTTACAATGGTACCACAGTTAGAAATGTTCCCAGAAGACTTCAAAACAACACAACACTGGCTGGATGCCTTCCTTTAGCAATATGAACTGTCTCTGAGATCGACAACACCATTCAAGCTGGAAGATACTGAAGTTACTAAACATGCACTTGCATTCAAGTCCTTTGTTGATGGAATTGACTTTTTAAAATACCAACTCTCCAAAATGATTGCTATAGATTAAACTCCAGTATTTATGGGCCAAAGATCTCAAATTACAATTGATCAGAGGGGCGCCTTGTCAATTTACATTCTACATTACAAAAGTACATGTGTTACCTGTATTTTGGCAATTCGTCTGAATGGAAAGAAAGCACTACCTCTAATCATCACTAAGGGCAAAAAAGGTAAGATTGAATGTGTTTCAGGCATTTACGTTCTTGAAACCAAAGAAGCCTGGTGAATGCAAGCAGTTATAAGAAAGTAAGTTGATTTAATGCCGCCACTTTCTTTGGTAGGTGGTCAAGAGGTCTGCTAGTCTGGGATTCAACAAGCACTCACCATGCTAAAGACATAAAGAACTTCCTTGCAAAGAGAGGAATAGATCGAATCGTGACTGCCTATCTCCAGACTCTTAATATTGCAATAAACAAGCCATTCAAGTACAATTTGTGCATGAAAATCGATGACTACACTGAAACTATATTGGAGAGAAGTCAGCGTGGAAACTTTGTGAAGCCTAGCCTGCAAGAGATTGTGACCTGGGGGAAGACTTTATGAGATAAAATCACTGACAGCTATATTGCCAATGCACTATAAGCAGGCAACAAGGACAAGAAGTATTGCCCTTCTACTTTAAGGAGAGCTTTACTGCTGGACATGAGATACTGAGGCCAATGGTTCTACAGGAAATGAAGTTACAAGAAATTCAGGCCAGCATTCGGGTTTTGGAGAGTTATAATGACGTTCCAGAAGAAGATGGTATGACTGAGTGTATTTGAATAAATGTAGATTGTTGTACAGGAATTAATGTAGATTACTGTATATGAGAAAATTAAACACTCCTTGAAAATAACCCTGAATGTGTCTTTTAGAGCAAAAATTAATATAAGGCTAATTTTGGGTGAAATACGGTAATAATAAATCTTAAGAATTTCTCTCTAGCTATGAAATTTTTCAAGGTTTTTTGATAGTTTGAAAACTTTGCCTTTCATATTGATATAGGGATGGGTTGAAAAAGGAATATCAATTTTTTTTATTTTAAAAATTCCTAAATAACTAAATCTTGAAAAACGAATGGATAAATTGGACATTACTTTTACATCCAATTAAACTTCCTTGGGCATGTTTATAGTTAATATTTTTATTTATAAAGGATTAATAGCAGGACATCTTTTTTCCCAATGCATAGAAAGTAGGCCCTTCTTTGCTGAGAAACATGTCTTTTAAAAGCAAAAACAAAAGAGATAAAAAGAATAATTTTTCAAGAGATGTGGAAATCTAGTCAGTCCTGGTCTGGAAGTCTTGTTAGCAATACCATGTGCACATCAAAAATATGTTATTACCACAAGCATTCCTATCCAGTTGTTCTCCTGTAATAAAACCCAGTTTTTCGGTTGTTGAAAACAGTTCTAACATTGTCAATATCTAGCCTACTAGTTTATGCTACATTTCTAATAGATATCCAGAGCAAAGCAAGACAAAGCTGAGTTATTGGTGCTTGGCTTTGCAATGGGCAGACTTTATATTTTAAAGTATCTACTGATAACACATCATATTGCCTTTTAGATAAGTACCGTAATGACAGATAATGTGAATACTCAAACTCTAGGAAGCCAACTACTGCTGCTACATCAAGTGGTCTCTGACTTCAAAGTAAACTCTGATTTACGGCAACTCATAAGAGTTTCCTTGGCAATTCAGAGATGAAACCTTCCAAGTCAGGTTTGGTTTGATGTTTATAACCATATATTCATAAATTTTGTATTTGGTTAAATTTATATTGTATTGTTTTTATGCTTATGTATTTCTATTTTATGTGTGGCACCCTAGAGTGTTTTTGGGAACCGCACCAAGTCCCCTCGGGGAGATGGTGGCAGGATATAAATAAAGATGATGATGATGATATGTCATTGCCATAGAGCTGAAAGAATGTGATCTGCCCAAGATCACCCAGTAAGGTTCTTTTTTTTCTTCCATTTTTTATTGTGGGATATATATATATATATATATACTACATACACATAGAGACATACAATCATGATATTCCACAATCAAAATACCAGTATTTTTCCCCAATCCCGTCACTTCCCCATGATCACCCATGAACTTATCCTTACAGAGTACGAGGGTACAGAAATACTATTGAATATTTATACCTAAGTATAATTAAGCATGTGTACGTCTCCCTCTTTCTTTCTCCCTCCCTCTTCCCCCCAGTAAGGTTCTATGGCTGGCCAGCAATTCAAATTCTAATCCCATAGAGTCATCATTGAACACTCACTCTTTTATACAACATTAGTTCTCATAAGTGTGTTATGAATATGTGTTTGGTTGAATTTCACAACATCATAGAATTTGAGAGGAAATTCTGTCATCAATCCCTTCTACTTCTTGTTTGTTACTTTCTCAAACTTGGAAAAACTAGGTTTGTTAAGTCATTGCCTCAAGAGTCAGTTGGGATGCATGAAAGAGCAGAGACTGAAATAGTAGCATTAGACTAAAATTTGAACAGATGAAAAGTACAGGCAAATCATCATAAATGAACACAAATGAACTGAAGGGATTTGAGTAGCCCTTCGCAGGTGAACAACATCAGAAACAAGCCAGAGGAACTCCATGGGCACATGAAAGGACCCCCACCCACCTCCATAAACATCCACTGTAATACATGTTATTGATGGGTGAACTTTTGAGAGTGCAATTCATCAATTCAAATATTGATATTCTGCCATATATCACAGGATCTTAAACTAATGGTCAACCACTTCCTTCCATCACAGCAGTTGTTTTAAAAGTAACCTTTAGAGTATCTATAGATACTACATATTGTATGGAAAGATGACATCACACAAGTAAGGACATGTCATTTTCTAAACTAGAAAAATTACCCTTAAAATAGACACAGATGACAGTTCAAAACAGTTTGTTAAGCACTGAAAGATAATGATTTTCTATAGAATTCTCTTACCACTAAGCAGTTCTATCCAGTTCTGCACTGTTTCTGGAGGTTGTGTTTCTTTAATGTGCTTCAGAGCTTCATCAAGTAGAACATCTCCTGTAGGAGCATCTGATTTGCAGATTACCTGATGGGAATTGCAGAAGTTTACTCAGGCACATCACATCAAATGTTGCATTTGAGTTTTTAAATGCCAAGGATATTAAAAGTTTGTCTATGATACTATGTTTAACCTCAAAATTTAATGTTAAAGTATTTTTTAGGGCCACTGTCATAATTTTTCACACAATCTTCTACACAATTCTACACTACATTGTGAAAAATGTCCTTCAACTCCTAACACAATGAAAAGGCAAAGAGATCGTGTACATTACCTCATTCATGAAAGCTAGGAACAAAATATTCCAAACTATCTCCTGCATGATATTTGCATCCTTATTTATTTACCTATGAAGGAAAAGGTTTCTTCATGATAAACACTGTTGTGAATTAATCATGTACTTCTTCTAATTGCATCGTGACCCAGCATACCCAATCAAGGGAACATTTATTATTATTTTTTACACTACAACTCCCAGTGTAACATGTTCCAAGGTCACCCAATGGGTTTTCACAGTTGATCAGGAATTGAAGCCTCATTGCCAGAGTTTCAGTCAACCCCCACACTGGCTCTCAAGTGCAATCATAAGTCACATTAATTCCAAATAAGGCCCAGTGTAAATATGTTTTCGAATATAAACATTAGCATTTGAAGTAGCCACAGAAAGGCAATACAATCAATGCAGAGACACAGGAAAGGGATGACCAGGAAAAAAGTAACGTGTGATTTATGCAGATTTATTCTTAATAAATAATCAGAAAGAAAAGACAAGGAAAAGTGAGCAATGATAACCATAGAAGGGAGAGAAACAAATGGCAGGAGGTGGTTATTAGTGCTAGATGAGAATGAGTGAATGTACAGCTTTCTAAGGGAGTACCCACAAATTGGCAACTGCTTGTCTTTGGAAAGAGAAGAAAGAGTACAGAATGACCCCTTCCCTTAATTTTAGTGACAAATGCCACAGTGCTCTTTGCTAGAAGGAAAACATCAGCATCTGCAGTAGTGACAAAAGGTGGGGTGCAGGGAGCCTTCCAGCTTTCTCTGTTTGATGCAAGATATCAGCAGGACATACAGAAAGAACGGCTAGATGGCCAAATACCAACTAAAAAGAAGATTAGAGAAGCAGAAATATTTATTTGAGATTCAGTACAAGAAGGGAAAACTGAAGTCACTAGAATGAGAATTGGTAACACATGGCATCCAAAACGTTTTTAAGCCTCCCAGTCACCTCAATACTGCACCTCCAAATTCAAGTAGCAAACCACAGAAATGACATTTTGTTTTAAAAGCTTTTCACCCTTTTGCAGCCCAACTCAAGGTTGGAGATGTGAACTAGACTTCAATCTGCTGAGGTTGCCCATCTCTATTAGAATAATGTTAATATGTCAGTGCAGTTAAATAATGAAAAGTTAGAGCAGAAGCGGAAATCCTGCAGGCTTCCAGATGTTATTGGACTGAATGTCCCACCAATTCTAATCAGCATGGCGAAAAATGGCAAAAAATTCACTGCAACAACTTCTGGATGGCTGAATGACTCCCATGCCTGGGCTGGAGAGAAGAATAGGTAAATCAAGGAAGTAGAACATGGATCTCAGAAGAGGAATGTATTGAAAGCCAGCAGTAAAACTAATAAAAACTAATAAAATAATCACAAAAATAAAAAGCACATGAATCACTGAATTTCACTAGTAGCAACCAGTTTTGATGTATCTCCTGTTCGCCAGTTAAATTTCACATTCAATTCATGATCCTACTTCATGTAGGCAGGAAATGTTTTAAAAACCTAAATATCTCTAAAAAGAAAATTAGCACTGCTTTCTATCTTTTTCTAGGCTCTGTAACTAGATGATGATTGTAGAGAAGCACGAACATGTGAAACAAACACTGGACTAAATTTAATAAACATTTTATAATTATTAAGATTCTAACAGTACATTGAAATAAGAGAATGCACAAAAAAGTACAGACTTCCTACAAAACAGACAAATCTTCAATTCCTGAGGATACGCAAGTTATCAAATATTAGAAGAATTGGGGAAGGTAAACCTTATTAAAGTATTATTAAATATTTCTGGTTGGTCATACACACCATGTAGGTCAAGTTGTTGTTTGTACTAAAGTAGACCAAGCTGAATAACACATAACTTGTCATAGTGTATTAACAACTTCACTATTTGGTATTAACTTAAATTCAGTGAGCTAGGTCCAAATACCATTCCTGCCAACAGAACAAGATGAATTTTACCAAGGCAATATGAAATAATTCTAGAGCAGATGTTTGGAGGGCCTATGTTACTGCAGGGTGAAGGAAGAACGGATGAAAGTTGCCTTTTCCTTCTCACAGTGGGATATTTCTATTGGATTGGGGATGAGAATCATATGGCCTTCCAGATGTCTTTGGGTACACTAGCCAACAGTCAGTGGTGAGGAATGCTGGGAGATGCAGTTCAACAAAGACCTGGAGGTTTTCCCGATTCCCACTCCTTTGCCAGATGAGTGATTTTCTGTAGATAGAAGAGTATTTCCACTGACAGAACATGAAGTCTGGCTCTGAGATTGTTGAGAAGCATAATATAAAATTTTATTTATCTCACAGTGACCCTTTTTATTAAAAGGATATTGATATGTTTGTGGTTGTTATAAAAAAATCCTACAAACCCCACAGTGGATAAAAAGTAAATGCAATTCTAATATTAAGGTGATTCTGTCCAAGATGTAGGAAACTGATCTTTTTGAATTTAGGCCTCTTGCTGGCCTTCTCCATTAAAAATGCATTCATATTGTATGTGCATGTATTAATACTTGCTGGGTAGGTGAACGTCTGAAATTTCTGAGTTCATAAACTATACACAAATGGTTAAATACACAATTTAAATTAGTCACCCTTCTTGGATGGCAGGGGTTGTGTGTGTATGTCCTTTCAAATTGCCTGTTGAATTACAACAACCCCATAGGCTTTTCTTAGGCAAGGAATCCTCAGAAGTGGTTTTGCCAGTTCCTTCCTCTGAAATATAGCCTACAGCACCTCATATTTATTGACTGGCCTGTAGCAGAGGGCTTTGAGTCACGTGGAATAGTTTCACAACTTACAGAAATGGTTTTATTTGTTAACTACACACCTTGACCCTTCATGCTATCTCCTCCAAGCTGTAATTTTTTATTTGATTCTATTCAGTAAAGACTTTCCCCTAAAGGGAAAAAAAGAGCCAGAAAAAAAGAACGCATTTCAAAATTTTATCTGCTCTTTTTCTAGACTATACAATACTGCATAAATTTCCTGGTCATTTCAACTGATGACCTGAACTGCAGAATGGTGAAAATATTCACCTCTGAGCTAGTTTTGAAATAACTCAGTATAATTAAGATTAAGGGGGAAAGACAGCTCTCCATCAAGAGTCTATTATCCAGTGGAACACCAGGATCACGGGGAGCCTACTCTTGTGCTGTAAACCAATCAGATAGCATTTACACAAGGTGTGAAGTATTATCAGTGTATACTTAATCCATGGAATCATAAGCCTTTAAAAATCTGGAGAGTGACTGTAAACTGTAAAAGTACGTATTTGTGGCTGTGTCCACAAAAATTATATCTTAAAAACCAGAATGTGGGAAACTCTGTTTTCCCATCATCCACAGATTCTACTTAATTTGAGGCTTGTTTAAAAATATACAATTCATAAAGTATTCAGTTTGACTAATATTCACATCTTTCATATTTAGCTTTAAAATATCTGACATATCCTTATGCAAGCAATTATAACCTGAGTATTTCAGGAGATGTTTCTACTAAACCCCCCCAAAAAATCTTAGAAGCTTTTTTAAGATTGCAGGAGACCTATTTCAAAGTATTTACAACTAAATCTAGCGAGTTGGACATAAGTAATAACTGCTTACACAAAGACTCAATTCTGAACAGAGAATGGAAAGTTTCAAACTTTCTTTTTAAGTAGGTGAGCAAAAGATAATATTGACAAGGGAAAACTGCCACTGCAACTGAATTTGGAAGAGAAAATGAAGCATTTTCCCTCACAAAAACTTCTAAGAAAAATCTACCTTGATATAATGCCAACACCATCAACCACAGAGCAAAACAAAACAAAACAAAAAACCACTGAGTTACTGCTCAGCTAGGCATCGGATTAACAAACACCAAAAGCAGAAATCTTTTATAACACTGCCCACATGTTTACTTACGGAACTTAAATTACTCATACTAACATTCTATTAAACTCTTGACAAATGCTAAAATGGGTATACACAGTGTATTAGAAAGTATATATATGTGCAGGGTGTCTTCCAAAAATGTATACACCCTTAACATCTTATAGTTCTAATTATTTTTCTTCTTGCATTTTTAAAAATAAGATTAAAGATTATAATAGTAGGTATGCGTCACCAAATTATAAGGGACATCCTGTGTAGACACACACTGTGTGAACAACACACACACACTATTCTACCTTCTGCTTCTTACCTTTCTAGTTAGCAGGCTTTTGCGTCTCATTCCAAATGCCTCCAGCTGAAGACGCCCTCTCAGTGCCAATTCAATTAACATACATCCACGGAGCCCAGAGGAAATGCAATCATTCCAAAACGACGTGTAACCCTAATAAGCAAAATGTGTCAATAAATTTTAAGTTAATATACACATAAAAAGTAAGAAGACAAGCCATGCAGGATAAGCCCAATCATATTCTAAATGACCATCAAGAAGCCTATGAGAAACCCACAAGGAAGATGTCAGCTAAACATTATCCTCCTACTTATATTGTCCAGGAATGGATGCCTGCTGACACTGGGCATAACATATAGCTATCATGGCTCAATATTATAACTGCTGATAACTTTCTCGTCTCTAAATAAATGACTTTTACAACCACACCTTTTGCCAACTCCCAAAACCTTGCCATCTCATGATCCAAAACAGCTATGGCATTAAATAATCTAAATACTGATGAATATTTAAGTGTAAACATGAATATTTACAATTATTAAACAATCTTCTTTGGTGGGTCCCAAAGAGTAGTGAAATATTTACAATTATTAAACAATCTTCTTTGGTGGGTCCCAAAGAGTAGTGAACTTAAGAATTATGTAATGTGCTTTTAATTTATTATAGGTGTTTCCATTTTTATTTATTCAAATTGCAAAAGCAATGCTTCTTGAGACTAGGAGAAAAAGACACATTTTGCTGTAACAAAAGAGGAAGATGAGGGGCAATAAACTGGTTTCTAAATTCTGGTCTGATACAGTCTTTGATTTGGGTAGATAGTCATAAAAACATGGATCTTGTAAAGCAAACAAAACAGAACCAACACAGTCACAAAAAAATCCATCACTTTGGAACAAATGTTATCCCTTCCTTATTGAGACTTGCAAAGTATATATGAACTGTTAAAAGTTTTGTGCTAGAAAACTATCCTGATTGAATGAAAGTTGAATTGAATGAAACTTGCCCCCAAACTTTTCTCAAAACCAATATAGTTCAGTCCTTAAAATGCTGATTTCAGCAGCACCCTCCTTCTCTCCTAAAATAATGTCTACTGAATGTTTTCAAGCTGTATGTTCTGCATGTGATTGTGTAAATACACCAGGAATGTTTAAAAGATTTTGAATCTTTCATAACATGGGATGGTTTGTTCTTAGGTTGAAATTTTGGTTTGTTAGGTGAGCAAAATCCAAGAATGGCCATTTTTGTTTAGTCTTTAAAATTCAGAACTAAAGGCCATGAACAGAGGCTTCCAATACCAGCAGAAAGAGCTAACTGGCAAGGCAAGCACACAAAAGGCACTAATAATCTTTCCCATTCCTCTTTTGTAAGGTTTTGTTTCTGACTTATGATTTTATCAGAATGAGACAATACCTCTGTCTTTTTCCTCACATACCGCTCATTAGTACAAACAACATAACTTAGTCCTCGGAGGATATGCATTTTGCTATAACTTTTCAATGTTATATGTACCAATATTATTGTCTGCTACCTGTTTGACACTGCAAGGGCATCCTCTTGGGAAACATGGTTTAAAAAAGCTTTTTGTCTTCCAAGAGAGATGGAAGAGAGAATGCCAGTGAAAAAACTTCTACAAATAATGTTGCTTTTATTGTATTTTGCTTTTCCTTGCACAATTGTTCAGTTGTAATAAAACTTAAGAAATTTAAAATCAAATTAAGTATACAAACTTCTGGGTTGAAAACAGAATGTCAAGAGTAGAACTTGCACACAGGAATATACATTCTCATTAACACACAAAGTTATATATGCTTTTGACTGTTTAACTATTAAATATATTTGATATCAACAAATAGAATTTTAATCAAAGTCTGAATCAGTGGTCTGTAGCTCCTTAAAATGCAGAGCCATTGGCAAAGACAGAAAGAGAAACAACCAGCAATGCAACACATACAAAATATTCTGAGTTGTTCTGCCACGTAAACAGAACCAGTTACAAGCAAAGTTTTGAATCTGACATCACAACAAACAAAAAACATAGCTAAGTACATGAAAATGCCAAGATGTTCTACTGTATTGTTGAAAATAAATTGTAGTTCACCACAGCACAGCTGGATTACATCACTCTCTCAACGATTAATTTGCTAAGGAGTTCACAGATGAACATGCATGTCTAGGAACTATTTGCTTATTGCCTTTTCCCCAAAAATGGAACTAAAGGTAATCAACAGCCATAAAATCATTACAAATTAAAACAAATATATTTAAAAACATACAAAACGTTACAAAAGGCAATTATTCTTATAATTTTAGATTTAACTGGATTTCCCTCCTAAAAGTGGAATTTAAGACAGTTTACAAAATAAAAAGAATTATAGGCAAAAACACAGAAAAATTGATAAACTAAAATAGTGTTGAACTGTCTAAAATTAAAATAATTTAAAACTGAATTGAAAGAAACATATGAATTAACCAAAAAAAAATTTGAAGTAAATGAGGAATGAACAAGGCAAGGATTCGTTTTACTTTGACACTATAGCAGTAGAAACCTTGCCTTGAAATCTACCAGGAATCCATGATTCTACAAGTACAATGCAGCTGAGGGCCAATTTTCTGTCCTGTAACTTGCTGGAGCAGTGGTTCTCAACCTGAAGTCCCCAGATGATTTTGGCCTTCAACTCCCAGAAATCCTAAAAGCTGGTAAACTTGCTGGGATTTCTGGGAGTTATCGTCCAAAAATATCTGGAGACCCCAGGCTGAGAACCACTGTGCTAGAGGCTCCTAAGACTGCCTCCCACATCAACCCAGAATAAGTCTATCGTTTGGAGACTTCAAATGGAAACAGTTCACATTTGTAGGAGGCCTGAAAAAGGACAGTTTGGGAAGTCTTGTGGGGTTGAAGGACACAAAAACCATGTTTGGAAGCCAGGTGTGGCTCAAGGCTGTATTATGCTTTCCCACATCACTTTTTCAGACTGATGCCTTTTTCTCGGATTTAGTCCTTGAAGCAAACATCATCCCTGGCCTGCAATATACTATTGTTGTAAACTTGATTGTCCAGTCTTGCTCAGAGAATGATTTCACCAAGAGCTACATTTGAGTGTGTTTTTTTTTGTTACTTATACATGTATTCTTATATTTTGAGGAGATTTTCAGTTCACAACAGAAGAGGCACAAATTGCCTTGCTTGCATTAACAGCATTCCCAGACAGCTAACACAGCATAATTTCTAATGTCAACAACGTGCAAAATTTTATGTAGATGCATAATTACAACTTCCTCAATAAGAACTTGCATAATGTCTGATTTTAAATTAAGATAATCTCTATGTTGACATTTAAAACAAAGCAGTCATACTGATGCAGTTTAACAATAGAAAGGAAACTTCTCAATCTGACTTGACCTGAGGGAGGACTGCCAGAAAAGGCTGCCTTCTCCTTCTAAATTCTTTTGAAAAGCCAGACTTGTAACTCTTGGGAAACATTTAAGTAATGAAAAAAGACACACACACACAACTTTTGATGCACTGTGGCAAAAAAGTAAAAATAAAATATAAACATACTTTCAAACCTTTGCTTCCTTCCCAACTGAATGTATAGTACATACAAACTACAACTTATGTAAGTTCTCATTTAAAAAACAGTAACGATTTAAGCATCTATTCAGAAAAATTCAAAATATCTCCAATATATGAACACTCCAATGACTAAATTACAGAATTAACTGCTTGCATCATTACCCGAAGTTTCACACTGTTTACTTTTAAAAGGCAATTTTACAGTCCACAAAACTGCTAAAAACAAACTCTTCAAGAGTCTATCAAGCTCTCACTTTACATTGCAGTCTTCTTAAAATTCATTTTACAAAGTTCTTTGCAGGAAAACACTGGCACTCTTTCTTTAATGTTTGGTCACCTCTTTCCAAATATATCCTTTCACCACTCTTTTCCCTTGTCAAAACAGCTTATTTTCCTCCCTTGCTCTGGCCTTTCAAAAAAAAATTAAATAGATTTTTTTTCACAACTCACTTACCTCTAGTCACAATTGCAAAAAAAAAGCTTTTGCCAAAATTCAATTATTCTCAACATTTGTGAGTTAAATCTGAGGTCCCATCTACACTGCCATATAATCCAGTTTCAGAATACAGATTAACTGGATTGTATAGCAATACAGACTCAAATAATTCAGCTCAATGCAATTAATCTGCATTCTGAAACTGGATTATATGATACTGTAGATTCAACCTGAGTGAATTCACATTGATTTACTTTTAACCAGACATAAGCAGAACTGCACTTTTAAAGATTCTTCCTTTCATATCCACCCATTAAAATAACCTTTGGTATGCTAACAAAAACTTAACCTTTGGTCTGCTGTAAAATAAAGTATCTATAATTATGTGAGGGTTTTTTTCCTTTTTAAAAAAAGAAGCCAAAATATAAAAACAAAGAAATGCATTTATTTTACATTTAACAAGAGCATTTTAATCCATTATTGTCTTTATGCTTTTATAATTTTATATTGTTTTCAACTACTGAAGACTGTAATATCTGCAAATTCTGTATTTTTTAGGGGGGGGGGAATCTGAAAACAAAAATATCTGAACAGAAAAAATCAGTCAAATACACTGAATGCCTTATTCTTGATATCTGGCTAAAAGCAGATGTTTAGAGGCATCAATGTTATTAGGATATGAATTATATTAGTTGTGTATAGAAAAGGGAGAGATGGTAAAATTGTTAGGTTTTTTTGTTTGTCTAGGGTTTTTTTTATAATTTCTGTGCTTTTGGGGAGCTCAGCCAACTTTCTGCAGATTGTTTGTTTTCAATTTCAGATCAGGTATGAAATAATGTTCAGAATTATAAAAAGTAATTAATAATCAATTTAGTAATAAAAATTTGATTTCTTCTCTGCCTTTCCTTGTAGCTCAAGGCAGGTTACAACATTGGTAAAACACACAATAATCTAAAAACATTCTACAAAATACACATACTAAAACGTATTTCTACAAAATGCATATTAAAATACTCAGAACAAAGCTTGAACGTAAGATGCAAGTTTAAAATTCGTGATTAAAATTGACTGGGTAGGCCAGACAGAAGAGATATGTATTTAGTTTTTTAAAATCTGACAGCTCATTTAGGTGCTGAAGCTCTTCTGGCAGGTCATTCCAGTCTTGGGGCAGCCAATGAAAAGGTCCTCTGGGTGACGGCTGCCGGCTGGGTTCTGGCAGGTTAGAGTAGCCACTCCTCATAAGACCTGAGTGTTTGGGGGGAATTGAACAGGAGAAGGCAATCCTGTAGGTAAAGGCTAATTTTCTATGTTTTAGGGATCTCTGGCTTGATGAAGACGACAGCTATGCTTTCCTGGTTAGGCACTCTGTATAGGAATTTGGGAACAAGTGGGTAGACAAATGAAGTCGGATTACTGGTATACAAAAAAGTCCTCTCTTATAAGAAACCCAGTGTAAGGCACAAGGCACAGATTAGTTTTAATGTATATACGCAAGATTTAGCATTTGGGATAGATTATTTTGATCAACTGACCACATGCTACCTAACAATACCTAGGATTGACTTGATATAGTTTTGAATATGGCATGAGGTGTCATAATTGATATCCTAGGTACCTTTAATTTCCAGAGCAAACCTGCCTTAATAAATGTGCCTGAGAATTCACAGCTGCCATAGCAACCAAGGGTCTATCTCAGACATGGGCAAACTTCAGCCCTCCAGATGCTTTGGATTTCAACTCCCACAATTCCTAACAGCCTACCAGAACCTAACACCTGGAGGGTCGAAGTTTGCACATGCCTGGTGTATCTGAATATGTGTTGTAGCTGTGTAGCAAGCTGCCCAGTGTATTTGTTGTTTGGTAGCAATGTTGATGACTAAGCCCTTTCATTCATAGAGTTATCATAAGTGGAAACGGACTTGATGGCAAGTAATAATAAAATGGGGATTACATTATTTATCAATAGGAATCTTTCACTATTTATTTGTCATATATCAACTATAAGCTGATTAAAGCTGATATCGTCTCTTTTAATGATCACAAAACGAGAAGTCAGGAAGATCCAGCCCCAGAGGTCAATGGATCCAGATGTTTTTCTGATGACCCATGTCAGGACTATTCCCGCTAATTTTGGCAATTATCCTATCACAGATCTTTAATAGTTCCAAACTGAAAGCTTAAATGAAGTTACTTTATACAATAGTTACCAAGTACCTCTAATTAGCTAAAACTCAAGCTTCTCTCTGTTTATTATAAATTGCAAATAATGAGTAGAATTAGGAAAACTAAAGCAGTCTCAATGAATTCAAACTAAAATTGATTAAAAACAATCTGAACGACCATTTCAAATCAGTAATCTTAAGAAAGCCATCTTTTCTCTTGCATCAATATCTGTACATTCTCTTGCAGAATATACTGAAGTAACAAAAGTATAAAATTGTTACAATTGATAATAATTTTTACAAGCAACAGTTTTTCATGTCCTTTGTAGATAAAATCACTGGGATTTGTTCCAATTTGGGGTCTATGAAAGACAGTCTATAGCAGAACTACTTCTTGCTCAACGTTACTGGATAAATTTCAGTTGTTTGACATTCAACTGCTTGGAACAGGTCAGCCTACTAGATGCCTACTTAGCTTTGTCCATCTTGCTTGATATAAAAATAACCCAGTTGTGGGACATCTTTAGAAGAACTTCTATCCCTCAACATATGCGCTACTACGTGCAACAAGATTTTCTTCCAAGACGTATGTATGTCTTGATATTGCATAAATAAAAGATTTATTGAACAAGTCAACATATATTAAAAATAAAAAGACCAAATGCATACAGAATGGAATACATTCAAAAGAAAAGGAGAAAAAACCTGCAATGCTTTCCTCAAATAGGGCAATTTTCTGCATCACTAACTACAGTCTTGCAGAAAAAAATTCAACGTATTCTCAATTTCCAATCTTCCACATTCCGTGTTTCCCCGAAAATAAGACAGTGTCTTATATTAATTTTTGCTCCAAAAGATGTTCTAGGTCTTATTTTCAGGGGATGTCTTATTTTTCCATGAAAAAGAATTCACATTTATTGTTGAACAAAAAATGAACATTTATTATATGCTGTACAGTAGCTGTCATCACAAACCAGCATAACCAAACAAACTGAATTTTATCAAGAATTTCTTGTTACTACCATTATTTCCATGTACAACACTCTATGGTACGTACATTTACCGATCCTGCATGCTCTGGTGTTCTGTTCAGCAGGCATGCTTCCAAACAAAACCTTTGCTAGGTCTTACTTTTGGGGGAGGTCTTATATTTAGCAATTAAGCAAAACTTCTACTAGGTCTTATTTTCTGGGGATGTCTTATTTTAGGGGAAACAGGGTACCAAACAAATAAATAATGTAATCCAGGATTGGAATACAAACAGCATTCCGGTAAGTGTATGCCAGATCTTCCACCTCAGTTGCCCCACATATAAAGCATTTATTTGATACTAGGATGCCCTGGGATCTTCCTTGTTGGATCACTGTGTACATTTGCTCAAACCGCAGATGAGTAAACACCATAAACTGTTCTTATTACCCTGGAAAGGACAAATATTTTTCTTCTTAAAATGAATGTGTTACTTTTACTATCCATTTCATAAATCTTGTATATGACACGGCAGATACGTCTGTCTGCACTCTAACATCTAAGACAGATGACGGTTCTCTTACAAGAAATCCAAAAACCTCCAAAAAATGAAACCTTCTCCCACTAGCCACCTGTTTCTAGCTTCAGAGCAGCAGCAGCAGTGACACTTTTGCTTGTCTGTCTCTCAGATCATCGGTCTCTCTTGAGCATTCTGTCTCATTCATTATCTACTTGTGAGACACAAGTGTGGAGACAATCTGGGGATATGAGAGGCAAATAAACAGAAATGCCACAGCAACCTCACTGAAGGAAGACAATTTTTTTCAGTTTCTTGCCATTTCACAGATTCTCAATCTTTTCCCAGTCTCTTATCCCATACACAATACATGTAGCAAACAAATATGACAGAAGGCTATTCCAAAAAGGTACTGTACTCCAAATATATATATTTAAAAACCAAACACTTCTGGTCCCAAGCATTTGGATTACGTTATAACCAATCTGTACTGTTTGCTTTAAAACATCAAATCACTAAGGTGACAGCACCTTAGAGAATTTGGACAGGATTTTTCTGAAGTTTTGATTATTTGCTCATTTACTTCATGAGGCTCGCTAGGTAACAGCTGAGAATTCATAAATTACAACAGGTTTTAAACATTACTCTTAAATGTTTAAACTATGTTGTTTAATTCTCTGTTATAGTCTGCATTCACATTTCTCTTCCTATCTGTCATACCTTCGGCCCTCCAAGGTGATTTACCTGGCCCCCGCCCTCAGTTTTAGACTTAGGGTCACCCAATGTCTGAAATGACTTGAAGGCACACAACAACAACCATCCTAATTAACTTGACTATCTCATTGGCCAGAAGCAGGCCCACACTTCCCATTGAAATCCTGGTATGTTTACATTGGTTAAAATTGTTTTTATTTTTAAATATTGTATTGTTCTTTCATTGTTGTTGTTGTTGTTGGGGTTTTCTTGCATTACAAATAAGATATGTGCAGTGTGCATAGGAATTTGTTAATTTTTTTTCAAATGATAGTTCAGCCCCTCAACAGTCTGAAGGATTGTGGACCGGCCCTCGGCTTAAAAAGTTTGAGGACCCAGAAGACTAGCTTATTTTATTACAGCATACCTTTTCACTGATTTCCACTTCATTATTTAATAAAGTGAGCTGTAATCTATGAAGGTGTGTGCCATGATAAGATAGACTATATTGCTTTTGTAGCAACAAATTAACCCTGCTGAATACAGGCTCATTCACAAAACCTGAGTTTATAGACCACATCTCTACCTGTTAGGGCAATTTTGCAACGTTGTTGTTCTCTGGCACAGGAGGGTTTTGAAATAAAACTTCCTGCAATCCTAAAAGCAAGGGAGGCGCTGGAAAATGGCTCCCAAACATACTTCTAAAATCCCAAGATGATGAAATACATCATACAAGCAGCCCCCAGATGTTTTAAGAGTGCCCATGCTAACACATAAGCCAACTTTCACAAGAAAATCCTTTTTACATACCATACTTATTACATTAAAACATCCTTTATTAACCAATGTTAGGTAGCATCTAGACTTTCCCTTTACCAATCTGCATAGTTTTGAAAGATTTCTTCATAAATGTTGAGACTTTGTAAATATTCATAATAGTTATTACCTAAATATTAAAAAGAGTTGCCTGACAGTAAGAGCTGTTTGATAGTGGAATGTACTGCCTCGGAAAGAGATTGGTTCTCCTTTTCTAGAAGTTTTAAAACAGAAGCCAGATGGCCATATCTGTTGGGAGTGCTTTGGTTGTGTATTCCTGCATGGTATAATGGGGCTCAATTGGTGGTCCTTAAAATCTCTTGTAATGGAGAAGGAGTCTGACAGGAGGTCAGGCTGAACATAGTAGAGAGGACACAAGGCAACTACAGTGAAGGAGAATACAGTCACATTCCACCGACTACAGAAATGCTTCCCAAACTACACAACATCAAGGATCAGTCATTTTTCCAATGTAAAAGAAACCATATATGTATATGCATGTCTATGTGTATATATCAGGCATGGGCAAACATCGGACCTCCAGGGGTTTCGTACTTTAACTCCCACAATTCCTAAAAGCCTACCAGCTGTTAGGAATTGTGGGAGTTGAAGTCCAAAACACCTTGAGGGCCAAAGTTTGCCCATGCCTAGTACAAATGTACATGTTTGTGTTTCTGTATTTCATCCTGTTGATATCAAATGTATGTTTCTTCCCTAAAAACTCACTTCAGTATGGCAGCCAATGCCTTGCACCACCTGTTCGAGGAAACTGGAGTAAACAACACACATAAGTGGGTCCCACTGAGGAAGAAGAGCAGTATATTAATTAATTAAAAGTACTAATTGGCTCATCCACAAATGTCATTCAGCCAGTCATGGCAACACTCACTGGCTGGTGACCCAAGGGCAACATCCATCCCAGTCCAACACTGGATATATGCAGAACTTTGTTCACCTAGTCTGTTTTTTTTTTAGCAAGGTTTTCCAGTAACACTGAGGCAGCACAACTAAATCTGCAATCTTCTACTACATATAGGAATCAATTATAACACTGCAGGTAGAGGGGTGGGGAAAAATGGGAACTGTAATGTTATCTCAAACTCAACAGACGGTTGTAATGGTGTCAGTACTGTAACGTTACACTGTAACTACTACAAATAAAAGCTGGAACACGAATTTTAAATATTTAGGTAGGAATTTAGAAAGTAAAGTATCAACAATGCTAGCACATTCAAACAGATCATAACTTAAACTGGCATTTACACAATATATAATTGGCTGCCATCTTCCAAAAATACCCCAACAAGGATCCCTGTTTTCAAGAAGCATTAAATTAAACCATTCTCAAATGAGAGACTCCTGTAATGTTGTTTCTCTTCTCATATCTAATTCTCTTACAAGGTCAAAAAACCTTACCCCTCACCTATCCTCTACAAATAAGAATGATCATCTCTACACCCTTAGATTACTAGATTTCTCAGTTTCACACATATTTAACTGAAAACTCTCAAATAAACAATTTAAGTTGACATGAGCAGTGAAGGGAGCAGTGACAACCTGAAATTATATAGAGAAGAAAGAACAAAAACATATTTCAAAGCACAAACTGGAAGACAGGACAATAAAACAGCGACCTACATTCAATATAAGCAGGCATATATATGGTAGAAAAATCCCAACTTCACTACAGATGGGATATCAACTGACAATGACTGACCAAAAAAGGATTATGACGGATAGCTCAACAAAAAATGCCCTATGTAAATGCCATAAAAGAGAAAAAAAAATCATACTGGGCATAATTTGGAAAGGGAATGTAAAGTAAAACTGGCAATAGCATACTACCTTATAGTCCAACCATACTTGGAATACTGTTTAAAGTTATTAGAACTACACCTTTAAACTATATTTATGTTCAGCTCAAAAGGGGAACCAAAATGACCAAGAGGACACAGTAATTGTGCTATGAGGAAGAAATATATTTGGGATTTATTTGCATAGAAAATAGTTAAACAAGGGGAAAAACAAAAGTGTCTAAAATTATGCATGATGTGAAGAACTCAAAAGAAGAGATTTTCCTTCTGTCTCATACTAGAAATCAGATCTCCCAAAGAAATTAAATAATTAGAGATACTGGACATTACTTCTTCACACAACACATACTTTCATTCTAGATTTCATTGTCACAAGATACGTGATGGCTACAGGGCCCCAAATCATGATGGCTATGCACTGCCTCTAGCATCCAAGAATGGTGGTAGTTATTGAGTGCCTTCAATTTGTTTCCGGCCATATCATGGGGTTTTATGGGTAGGATTCATTCAATTTGCCTTTGTCTTCCCCTGAGGCTGAATGTATTTGACTTGCCTAAGGTAACCCAGTGGTTTCAATGACAGAGTGGGAATTTGAACCCCGTTCTACAGAGTCATAATCCGATGGTCAAAACATTACACCAGGATGCCTCTATATTTCAGTTGCTGGAGAAAGAGACATGGCAGGGGCTTTCTGTGGGCAACTAGTAGCCTCTGTGCAAACTTTTGGATAGAAAGACTTAAGAGATATACAGTCTGATCCAGTTTGGTTCTTTTCTTCAGTTTCTATTATTATGGCATCTTTCTTCTCATCCCAAAACAGTGATTAGGATACTGCATGTATTTATGTTCTTTTTTCTCGTATCTGATTTAATGGTAATGACCTACGATTACTGTTGCTGCTAGTCTATTTCTAACCTACGCTAGATCAACAGTAATCTTGTCCTTTTATGATTATGATCCCAATCTGCAACAAAACAGAGCACTTTGAGGCCAAAGGGCATAAGGAATAGAATGACACAACCTGTATGATTATCACGATTATTTCCCAGAGTTCCTGGGTGATTGGAAAGACTTGTGGAATAGTACTCTCCATCCCAGCTCCTACCTTTCCTCTCAACAGCCTTCATTTGTAGCCATCTCTCACCACTTTCCGTTTTACCTTGTTTTATAATTTTGTATATTTTAATTGCATACATTGGCCAGTTTGCTTTATTTTATATGGCATTGTATTTTTCTGGATAATTGTTTTACAATTAGATCATTTAGATTTAATTGTTTCTTCTGTCGTTCTATGGTGTACATACACACATATATATTTCAGATTGTACACCTTTGGCAAGACTCGCTGTTTTACTTGTAGAATGGTATGTACACTGATGGCGCTAGGTAAATCCATGACCATCATCATGATCATCATCACATCCTGCAATCACTCTTTTGCCTCCTCAGTTTACAATTGGCCCACCTCATTCATGGATTCTATATCCACAGATTGCACTACTCACAATAAATAAATGACCATCATCATTATCACAGCCTTCTCCAACCTCACTATTATGCTTCCTGAAATACCGTAGTTACAGTTGACCCACCATATCCATGAATTCTGTATCCACAGATTTCCTACTCACAACTTCAAAATATTTTTTTAAAAACTCCAAAAGCAAATTTTGATTTTGCCATTTTATACAAGGGACACCATTTTATTACAACATTGTATATAATGGCACATAAGCATCCACATGTTTTGGTATCCACGACAGGGGCACTATTCCCAGAAACAAACCCCAACAGGGTGCATCTACAATCCAGGCATGAGCCAGTAGGCTGTTAGGAATTGGCCAAAACACCTGGAGGAGGGCCAAATTTGGCCCAGGCCTGATCTACACTGTAAAATGAATACAGTCTGGTGGCACTTTAACTACTCTGGCTCAATGTTACAGAATCATGGGAGGGGTAGTTTTATACAACCATTAGCTTTGTGTTGTCGAAGGCTTTCATGGCCAGAATCACTGGGATGTAGTGAATTTTCTGGGCTGTATGGCCATGTTTCAGGAGCATTTTCTCCTGATGTTTCGCCTGCATCTATGGCAGGCATCCTCAGAGGTCTGTTCAGAGGTCTGTGGAAATGAGGCACAGACTCCATCTATCTGTAGAGTATTCCAGGTGGGATACTTGGCTAAAAGACATAACAACTAATTCAGTCAGACCCCATAAATAACCCCATGAAGCAGTTATGCTGTTGAAATCTGTATAAAATATAAAAAATATATAGCTCTTCAATAAGTTAAGGAATTCATTGCCAACACCATCAGACGTGTTAGAATTGGAGGTAAAAATTAATCATCTTGCTGTCCATAAGCTAGCGTACAAAAGTAAGTTTTTAGTTGTTTCTTGAAAGAAAGTAGAGAAGAAGCTGTTCTGATTTCTTTAGGGAGGAAGTTCCAGAGGGAAGGGGCAACCACAGAGAAGGCCCCCTCTCTGGTGTGAACCGCGCTTGAGACGGGGTGGGACTGAAAGTAGGGTTCCCTCAAATGATCGCAGTGTCTGGGTGTGTTTGTAGGCAGGGATGCACTTTGTCAAATAGTCTGGGCCCTAAATATTTAGGGCAGCAGTTCTCAACCTGTGGGTCCCCAGGTATTTTAGCCTACAATTCCCAGAAATCCCAGCCAGTTTACCAACTGTTAGGATTTCTGGGAGTTGAACGCCAAAACATCTGGGGACCCACAGGTTGAGAACCACTGGTGGGTTTTATAGGCAATAACCAGCACTTTGTGTCCAGCTTGGACACGGCTCGATAGTTAGTGGAGCTGACATGGGAGTTGTCCGCTTCCATATATATAGATACAGAAAAGCCATTAAAATCCACAAGCATTTCAACAGAGATACCATGAAAATGAACAAAACATGGATAACAATATTACAAAAATTCTAAAATCAGGACAGTAAATAAAGAACAACACTCAAAAACAGGGGAATTTCAGACAAGAAACAATCAGGGCCAGATAATCACTTCCCAACAAAGGATTCCCCCAGGCAGGAAGGTGATAGGCTTTGAAGCTGCAAGGCCATTCAATACTAATCAAGGTGTTCACTTGCAACATTCACACTTTCCTCAAATAGACAACAGTTTTTTCTCCCACTCTGGATATTCCAGATATATAAACTCAGCTTGCCTAGTTTCCAACAGACCTCTGAGGATGCCTGCCATAGATGTGGCTGAAACATCAGGAGAGCATGCTTCTGGAACATGGCCATACAGCCTGGAAAAACACACAGCAATCCAGTATATACACCCCACTTGCCTCATTCCCACAGATTTCTGAGGATGCCTACCTCCTCTTGGATGCAGGCGAAACGTCAGCAGAGAATGCTCCTGGAACATGGCCATGCAGACTGGAAAACTCACAGCAAAGGAACCGTTAGCTTTCTCTGCGGAGTAGTGCTGGTGTTTCACCAAACTACAATTCCCAGGATTTCATAGCAGTTAAAAGTCATGTCAAAAGTGCCTTAATTGTATGGTGTAAATCAGGCATGGGCAAACTTGGGCTCTCCAGGTGTTTTGGACTTCAACTCCCACAATTCCTAACAGCCTATCGGCTGTTAGGAATTGTGGAAGTTGAAGTCCAAAACACCTGGAGGACCCAAGTTTGCCTATGCCTGGTGTAAATGCATCAAAAGCCAGGCCTGGGCCAACTTCGGCCCTCCCTCCAGGGGTTTTGGACTTCAACTCCCACAATTCCTAACAGCCTACCGGCTGTTAGGAATTGTGGGAGTTGAAGTCCAAAACCCCTGGAGGGAGGGCCGAAGTTGGCCCAGGCCTGCTCTATAATCCCGTCCCTCCAAAAAGCCCTCCAAACGCGGCCTGCTTCTCCAGGCGAGCCCGGCGTCGTCGGCGCACCTCTCGGTCCTTGAGGCCCAGCAGCAGCACCTCCTCCATGAGCGTCAGCCGCGTTTCCTTGGAGTCGCCCTTCTCCTCGTCGCCGGCCTCGTCCCGCCGCCCGTCCTCCTCGGGGCCTCCGGTGCCGCTGCCCCCGCCAAGGCCGCCTCCGGCCAGGCCTCCCCCGGCCACCCGCTCCTTGTCGGCGGCGCTGCGGGAGGCCTCGGTGCGGCGCTGCACTAGGCCCGAGTTGCGCTGGGTCAGCGAAGTCATGGCGGAGGAAAGGGGGAAGGAGACCCGGGAAGAGGGGCAGCCCCCCGGCCTCCGTTTCTAAGGGGAAGGAAGGAAGGAAACGGGAACGAGACGGAGGCAGAGGCCCGGCCCGCGCCCTCCTCAGGAGCCAGCGGCGAAGGCTTCTCTTCCAATATGGCGGACCAGGCTTCCCTCCGCTGACGCCAGAAGAGGAGGAGGAGGATGTGGCAGCAGAGGGAGGGGGAGGAGGAAGAAGAAGGCTGGCTTCAGACGCCTCACGGGCGGCGGCAGCAGCAGCAACACGCCCCCAGATCTTCCCCTCAGCCGAGGATGCCTGCCATAGATGTGGGCGAAACGTCAGGAGAGAATACTTCTGGAACATGGCCACACAGCCCGAAAGACATACAACAACCCTGTTCCCCTCAGCTTCTTCCTTCAAGCTGTCCGCCAAAGCGCAACTGAGGTAAACTGGGAGCCATCCCTCCCCATCTGCAATATTGTGTTGAATCAAAGGCTTTTCCATGCATTTAAAAGAGTACAAACACACACAATGTATATGTTTAGAGATACACACACATATACTGTGTGTGGATATAGATATACAGTAGAGTCTCGCTTATCCAACATAAACGGGCCGGCAGAACGTTGGATAAGCGAATATGTTGGATAATAAGGAGGGATTAAAGAAAAGCCTATTAAACATCACATTAGGTTATGATTTTACAAATTAAGCACCAAAACATCATGTTTAACAAATTTGACTGAAAAAGTAGTTCAATATGCAGTAATGGTACGTAGTAATTACTGTATTTACGAATTTAGTATCAAAACATCACAATGTATTGAAAACATTGACTACAAAAACATTGTCTACTTTTTGGCAGACTGCGTTGGATAATCCAGAATGTTGGATAAGCGAATGTTGGATAAGTGAGACTTACTTAGGCGATCCCTCGTCGTTCGAGGACGATAGTCTTCCAACCTTGGTATCTTGGGTGTGTGTTCTTAGGTGGCTGAAGAGACCGATTCTTGACCCGCATATTCTCCCACAGTGAGGACATCGGTTTCCAGGTGGAAGGCGGTCCCGGTCGGGGTTAGCTTGACGCTCCTTCCTCTTGGCACGTTTCTCCCTTAAGCCCTCCGTTCGTGCCTCTTCGAACTCCGCAGCACTGCTGGTCACAGCTGACCTCCAATTAGAGCACTCAAGGGCCAGGGCTTCCCAGTTCTCAGTGTCTATGCCACAGTTTTTAAGGTTGGCTTTGAGCCCATCTTTAAATCTCTTTTCCTGCCCACCAACATTCCGTTTCCCATTCTTGAGTTCGGAGTACAGGAGCTGCTTTGGGAAACGGTGATCGGGCATTCGGACAACGTGGCCAGTCCAGCGGAGTTGATGGTGTAGGAGCATTGCTTCAATGCTGGTGGTCTTTGCTTCCTCAAGCACGCTGACATTTGTCCGCCTGTCTTCCCAAGAGATTTGCAGGATTTTCCTGAGGCAACGCTGATGGAAACGCTCCAGGAGTTTGGTGTGACGTCTGTACACAGTCCACGTTTCGCAGGCGTAGAGCAGGGTTGGGAGGACAATGTCTTTATAAACAAGCACCTTGGTCTCTCTACGGATGTCCCGGTCATCAAACACTCTCTGCTTCATACGGAAAAATGCTGCACTCGCAGAGCTCAGGCGGTGTTGTATTTCAGTGTCGATGTTGACTTTTGTGGAGAGGTGGCTGCCAAGGTAGCGGAAATGGTCAACATTTTCTAATGTTACACCGTTAAGCTGTATTCCTGGCTTTGCAGAGGGATTAGCTGGTGCCTGTTGGAAGAGCACTTTGGTTTTCTTGATGTTCAGTGAGAGGCCGAGCTTCTCGTATGCTTCTGCAAAGGTGTTTAGAGTGGCTTGTAGGTCCTCTTCTGAATGCGCACAGACTACGTTGTCATCAGCATATTGGAGTTCTATAACAGATGTTGTGGCAACTCTAGATGCTGACGAAGACATCAAGGAAAGATTTTACTGTCAGCTGGACACCATCCTATCGGAGATACCTAAGGAGGACAAAATCATCCTCCTGGGGGACTTTAATGCAAGAGTCGGAAAGGACTCTGACCTGAGGCCAGGGATCATAGGAAAAGACGGGGTCGGAAACAGCAACTCGAATGGCATCTTGCTTCTCACCAAATGCAGAGAGCACAACCTTGTCATCACCAACACGCTCTTCCGCCAGAAAAACAAGCTCAAGACATCATGGAAGCACCCTCGGTCAAAGCATTAGCACCTCTTGGACTATGTTATCACACGTGCCAGAGACCACCGTGATGTGCTTCTCACAAGAGCCATGACAGGTACTGATGACTGCTGGACAGACCACAGGTTAATCCGATCCACGATGGCTATCAAGATCGTCCCCAAACGCAGACTCCAAGGAAGAAAAACAAGGCGCAAAATGAACACCCAAGCCCTTCAGGAGCCCTCCAAATGAGCCCTTCTCCAAACAACACTCAAAGATCATCTACCCACAGAACACCCCAAAAATGTTGAGGAACATTGGAACAAACTGAAGACCTCCATCATCACAGCCTGCGAAGAAAGCATTGGATACCTAACTAAAAAACATCAAGACTGGATTGATGATAACGACAAAGAGATCCAACAGCTGATTGATAACAAAAGGAAAGCCTTCCAAACATGGCAGAGAGACACCAACTGTGCTGCCAAGAAAAAGATCTATGCCAGTGCAAAAGCTGAGGTCCAAAGAAGGACCAGAGAACTCAAGAACATCTGGTGGACAAAGAAGGCTGAAGAAATCCAACACCTTGCAGATACCCATGACGCTCAGGGATTTTTCAAAGCCACAAAGATCATTTATGGACCAAGAAACCATGGCATACAGCCCCTACGCTCATCAGATGGAACCAAAATTCTGAAGGACAAAACATCAACTGCACTACGTTGGAAAGAGCACTACCAGAACCTGCTGAATCGCAGCTCCAATGTGGCCGAAGAGACCCTCTCACAAATCCCGCAACAACAAACCAGGGATGAGCTTGCAGCACTGCCTAGTTTGGAAGAAGTCAGCAATGCCATCAGCCAACAAAAAAACAACAAAGCCAGCGGACCTGATGGGATTCCTGCTCAAATCTTCAAAGAGGGTGGACCTGAGCTGATACAACTACTCCACCAGCTCATTGAAAAGGTGTGGATGACCGAGAAAATCCCAGCAGACTTCAAGGATGCCACCATCATCACCCTTTTCAAGAAAGGGGACAGAACAGACTGCGGGAACTATCGTGGTATCTCCCTTCTAACCTCTGCCGGGAAAATCCTTGCAAGAATCCTTGCAAACCGCCTTCTCCCTGTCTCAGAAGACACCCTCCCAGAATCCCAGAATGGCTTCCGCCCCTCCAGAGGAACAGTGGACATGATCTTCACTGCTCGACAGCTCCAAGAAAAATGCAGGGAACAAAACCAACCTCTGTACATGGCATTCATTGACCTTGCAAAGGCATTCGACAGTGAACCGCAGCGCTCTCTGGACCATCCTCCAAAAAATCGGGTGCCCTGACAAATTTGTGAACATCCTGCGGCTCCTCCATGATGACATGATGGCAACAGTCTTGGACAGCAACGGCTCCCAAAGTGACCCATTTAAGGTGGAATCAGGTGTCAAGCAGGGATGTGTTATTGCCCCCACCTTATTTTCCATCTTCATCGCTATGATACTTCACCTTGTTGATGGGAAGCTTCCCACCGGAGTGGAAATCATCTATCGGACAGATGGCAAGCTATTTAACCTCAGCAGACTGAGAGCCAAAACCAAGTGAGACTCTACTGTATATAGAAAACAACAGTTTGGAGGAGAAATGCTCACTGGAAGCTGAGGTGATCTGAGAGCCTTCCCTTCCTTTAATATATATTTTAATTCAAAAGCTTTTCCATACATTTAAGAGTACAAACACACACACATATGCTCTATGTCTATAGATATAGATAGGAAACATGACAGTTTGGAGGAGAGATGCTCAAACTGAAGCTGAGTTGATCTGGGAGCCTTCCCTCCTTACATTTTTTTTAATCAAGAGCTTTTCAATACATTTAAAGTGCAAACACGCACACATATTCCCCCCCCCCTCTCTCTCTCTCTCTCTCTCTCTATATATATATATATATATATATATATCCATCCACTGAGATTATCTCTCTCTCTCTCCCTCTCTTCCTCTCTCCCTGTCTCTCTCAATCAGTGGTTCTCAACCTGGGGTCCCCAGATGTTTTTGGCCTACAACTCCCAGAAATCCCAGCCGGTTTACTAGCTGTTAGGATTTCTGGGAGTTGAAGGCCAAAACATCTGGGGACTCACAGGTTGAGAAGCACTGTGCTCTCTCTTTCTCTCTCTTTATATGTGTGTGTGTGTGTGTGTGTGTGTATAGAAAAGAAGACTTTTCAGAGGAGAGATGTTCACACAAAGCTGAGGTGATCTGGGAGCCTTTCTCCTCCCTCCTTCCTTTGATTTTTTAAAAATCAAAACATTTCTATACATTTAAAAGAGGACACACACACATATACACATACATACATATGTAGATATATATACACACACACAAATATACATACTGTATATGGAAAAGTCAACAGCTTGGAGGAGAGACGCTCAAGCTAAGCTAAGGTGATTTGGGAGTATTTCCACCCTTTTAAAAAGTATTTATTATTACAAGCTTTCCAGTATATTCAAAAGAGGAAAGTATACAAAGAAAGCGAGAAAATGAAGAAAAAGCAACATGAAAAAACAAAGGTTTGAATATGAAAACAATTTTTAAAATTTTTTTGTCATGTGTCAAAGTTAAAATGCAATTAAAATTACCGTACATTAAAAACCGAACAGCCCATTCAAATATGTATACTATATTTCTTTGATTCTAAGGTACTCTTCCTCCCCATATCTGAGAATCTTAGAATTGCAGGTGTTTTTTATATACATAAATACTGTTTTTTCTGTTGATAGTACTGAAATTAGTGTGCTTTGTAGAATCAAAGAAATATGGTATATATATTCAGATGAGTAAATAATTAAAGAGTCATTAAGAAACAGGGAAGCATGGCACAGTCCTGTAAATGACTCTGAATGGCCCTTAGCATCCATTGGGGGTTGTCTCCAGGATCCCCATGGATTTCCAAATCCATAGATACTCAAGTCTCATGATATACAATGGTTTAGTAAAATGGTTTCCTTTATATAAAATGGCAAAATCAAGTTTTGCTCTTTAGATTTGGGAGGGGGATATTTTCAAGCTGTGGATGATTGAATCTGTGTATGTGGAGGGTTCACAGCACTCAGTCTTGTATTCCAAGGAAAGCAACTTTAGGACAACTATAATTTCTTTATTTGATTCCAATCCCTTTATTGCCAGTCACAAAGGCAAGCCCTGTACATATATGAGAGTACTCCCATGGAGCACAGGTTTCCTTTTAAATCAACATACAAGGATTTTTATGTACGGGTGTTGGTAAGTCCAGGGATTTATTTGAGTAGCCTAATATAGATCAGAACTGATATATGAACCAAGCACCTATGCTTTTTTCAGCATAGCATAACTATGCTAATGTGGTAATGCTGAATCCCACAGTTGTGCAACCCATTGACCGGCAAGCAATATAGCCTTGTGTTCACCTGTTGCACAATAGATTATCTCTCCACCATCAAGTCCAAAGTGGAACAGAGTTTCCAAGTGAGATTTGGCAATGCTAGGGACAACATTTACACAACTCCTGAGAAAGTATAACTTTTTGAACATGAAGCTATTTCTCCAGTCTGCACACATACGTTTTGGCCAATGTACTTTATATGAACCTGGGATATAATCACATTGCATACTTATAAATAATGAAATGTTTACCAGGCTGCTCTGGTACATAATTAATTTCCAGGGTTTCAACCAACACCATGTGTTGCTCCACATTGATCTTCTTATCCATGATCCGCTTCAAAGGAGAGACAGAAGAAATTCTGGGAATTGTCCAAAAAGTAACTTTGCCAAGCTCTGATGATGATCAGTCCTGTTTCCCACTCAGCTGTTTCTAGGGATGGGCAAACAGCATGGTATTTGTTGTTTTAAGCTTTTCTGTACATCCACAAGTCTTGGGCTTTTTCTGAATTGACATTTTCCTCTTGCTCCCAAACGGCCTCGTGTCACCTCTTATTCTCACAAGATCATCATCCCTAATTGCCTACATCTGTTAAATTTGTGGTACAGCCTCCAAGACTGAGCTTTGTAATTATATATTGCATTCATAATGTATGTGGGTTTATTATTTTGATTATTCAGCAGGCAAAAGTTACTAAATAAAATAAATTTGGTAAATGAATTTACCCTCAAGTGAAGTATTTGAAACAGGGGATATGACCACTTTTAGATCAACCATTTACCGTGTTTCCTGCCAAACCACCACACAAATTGTTAGCATAAAGAACTAGTACTTGCTTCACTATACTAGGCAGAACTGAGTTTTTCTACTGTTTTCTATTTTGAAAATTCTGCTATTAGAAGTATATATGTAACCAAACTCATGGTGTGTATTACTGTGACTTGTAAATCATCGCAAACACTTGGTGGCAGAACATACATGGTTCGCCTCACATTAGAATTCAATACACATACAGCCGTCAGATAGTACATCATCCTCTCTGTATCCAAGGATTTAACAATACATGGGCTTGAAAATGTTTTGTTTTAAATTCAAAAAGCAAGCCTTGATTTTGCCAATAATATTGTGTATCTTATATAAAACATCATTCCACTCCACCACTATATATTATTTACTCATTTATTACATTTGTATGCTGCCTGCCTCCCAGAGCGGAATGCCAGGTGGCTTCCAATGAAGCTAAAAATAAAAGGATACCCTCAGGCAGGAAGCAGTCAAGCCTTGAAGCTGCAAGGCTGTTTAATGCTAATCAAGGTGATCGATTGCAACATTCACTCTTGCCTCCAACAGACAAGAGTTCTTTCTCCCACCCTGGACATTCCACAGATATATAAACCCCACTTGCCTAGTTTCCAACAGACCTCACAACTTCTGAGGATGCCTGCCATAGATGTGGGTGAAACGTCAGGAGAGCATGCTTCTGGAACATGGCCATACAGCTCAGAAAACTCACAGCAAGCCAGTAATACTGGCCATGAAAGCCATCGACAACACATTGAAGTTAAAAATAGTCACAATAACATTTGAAAGTAATGGGAATTGAGTATCCACAGATTTTGGTATCCATGGGTGGGTCCCTAAGACATGGATTACAAAATCCTAGACTACCAATCAATCAAGACTTTATTACGGTCCATGACCAGCACAGAGAGGGGCACAAACGCCCTGGGATGAGAAAACACAGTTCCCTAAGGAGGATATCATAAAAGAGATTAGAAAAGTATTTTTAAAAGAAAAAGTCAGTATTTAAAGACATTGAACAAAGGAGTTATAGCTAGGAGATAGCTAGGCTGTCTGATTGCTACCTTTGTAACTTTTACCATTCCCCTAAAATGGTATTGTTAGAAAGAAGTGCTGTTGCTGAGCTTCTAGTTTTGAATTTTACTAGCTTGAGGATGTTTATGTTCAAGATTAATTCCAACTGACCTATTAGATGATAAAACAAACTCCACATGCAGGTGGTCATTCTCAACCACGAGTAATTCAGACCAATTTATTATTACAGATAAACATTGGGAGAAAATCACACATGAATATTGCATTACATAGGGACATACAGGCTCCATGTGGCAAGAACAGGAATAAAAGACTGTATGTTTGTTCTGGACAAGCCTAATGTCAGCAGAGTAATCTATTCAGTGTGGGAATGTTCCTTTCTCGCTCACACCAAGGCATATCCTTTGATATGCTAAATCCCCTTTTGACATGCACTACTTAAAGGCCCATAGAAATCTGCTTTCCTTTGAAATTAGGCAGGGTAATGGGATTTTAATTAGTTGGCATTATTGTGATCTTTCTGCAGTGTAAGGTGGTCTTTGAATGAAGAGAGTGAAAGCATCCCTTTTGCCCCAGACTGTTGTACATGTAATATAGCAATTCCTCATTCGATGCTGTTGCTGTTAAACAACACAAGAACTCCCTTTCTGCTTTGGGCCACAACACACATTGACATGCGAGTCTACATATTGTGACATCATTTAATTGTATTATGACTTCATAGACACATTTCTTAAACTATAGGGATCAGTGCTGCAGATCCTTTAATGAGAATACCAAGCTTCTCTCTTCTACCCAACCTCAAACACTTAGAGATTAAAACAGGCGAGAAAAGAGATTCTCCAGCATTTTGGCTCATATGACAAAGAAAACATCCTATTATTTCATGACAGAGAAGTCCTAATTTTTGAATTATGGGACCAAAGGACTTCCAGATTTTACATTCCGTTGCTATTTTTTTGCCCACTGAAGTTTTGGAAGGTGAAATGAAACAATATTTAAGAGGAAAATTTTCAAATGCCTGGTTATAGGGATTGTGCACAGTGGATTTCACAGAAATTGTTGAGGTGAAATGACTGCCATTTCACTTTATATGCAGGTGGATCCTCTAAATACACACCATTATGCTTAAGAGAACTGTGTTAGACTGAAATTTCCCTCTGAATATATGCATGCTCACTGCAAGCTGGCTTTCACGTTTGCATAGGTTAACTGTCCCTTAAACTCTTATGACAGAAATATAATTAAAAATTAGGAATGAATATTGAGTCAAAATACAGTGTTTGGTGTTGTCAGTATGTGTTCCATTAAAATGTATAAAGAACTGATTTAAGATTGAGGGCAAATGGTACAATGCAATATTTCTGAAAAGCCACAAGCTTACAAATAGAGTGATCAAAACCTCTTTTTTTGTATAACCAGAAAATAGAGATGTTGAAACAGGAGTTTTATGCAAAATATGTACATTTCCATTCATGTCATACATTTATTTCTACTGCTTAGATGCAGTAAGTCAAAAGATGACATAATTATACATTAATGCATATGCATTAGCCCAGTTTCAAGGAAAAGTGCACAATTAGAGTCACAGGAACAGAAGGATATAATAATGCTTTATGCACAAAACACAGGAAGGTGCTTTTCTATTCTTTACAGTCAGTGCACTCCTAACTTTGAGATGTCGACAGCAAAGCACTTAATATTTAGCATTTTATACAAACACACTTCAAATATTCTGTATCTTACTTCAATAATTCTTGCAATCCACTTTAAGAAACATACGTGATTTTAAGTTTCTTGTCGACTTATGGTGACTCCATGGATTTCATACAGTTTTCCTAGGCAAGAAACACTTAGCTGTGGTTTTTCCACTTCTTTGCTCTGAAACACAGCCTACAGCACCTGATATTTGTTGGAGGTCTCCCATCTAGGTACTAAGCCCTGCTTAGCTTCCAAGATCTGACAGGTACATGGTGCATGCAGAGGCCAATACTGAGACAAATTGTAGGCTTTCTGAAAAACACTTGGTGTGTTCATGACTGATGTTCAAAGCACTTTGTCCGTGTATATACTACCTCAGGAATAAGTCAAGGGGAGTTGTTAGGAGAACATTATTATCTCTTAAATACAGTAATAACTTTTTCAGACTTTGTAAAATTCATTATTCTGGTATTTAGGAGAAAAATAATGCCTAATGTGTATTTCCAACAGTTGAATAAGTGAGCATGTTCTTGGAAAGGATATGCTCTATCAGTAATAACTATAATCTGGCTGTTCTCAAGTGAACTAAAGCTGATGTATATGGCTTCCTCCCTCCATCATAATAACAATCTACAATAGTTAGGAAAGCCCAAGGTTAACAAATGAGTGGCATGGGTATGTAGAGAGGACTCCCCAAGTTCCAGCACAGAACTCCAAGTACAGGCAGTCCCCGAGTTACAAAAATCTGACTTACAAACAACTCATAGTTAAGGATGGAGGTGAGACAACAGGAAATGAGAGAAATCTACGCCTTGGAAGGGAAATTCACTCCTGGAAGAGTTATCATGGGAATAAGGTGTCTCCACTGAAGCTTTGTCACCAATCCTAGTTTCCACAAGAAGCCAAATTTTCCAAAAACCAATTCTCACAGGGACAGAAAGTGAGGTGAAATCTTCTGAACAGGGACACAGACAGCAAAACAACCACCACATGGGTGTTCACCCTTCCCTACGCTGTCGAAAGCATATGTGTGTGTGTGTGTGTGTGTAGTTACACTTAAAAATAAATATGTTCCAACTTACAAATTCAACTTCAGAACAAACCTAGAAAACCTATCTTTTCTGCAACTTGGGGACTGTAATATACCACATTAGCTCTTCATGAAGTTCAGTTATCAATGCCTAGAATGACCAGAGCAGATTTTTCCTGTTCCATCTGCAAAACAGCCCAGACGCTAACAGCTGGTAATAGTCATTAATGGAAATCATGGTCTGGACCCATCAAAAGGAGTGAAGCTGTTCCATTTGGCTGCTGGTGTTAAGTTGCAGAAGTCACTCCTCAACTGTATTGTCTGCAGACTGTTCTCGGCCTCCTAAACTGCATGTTCCAGCAACGGTGATAACGTCTTGCTCCTAATCTTAAGCAGTCATCTTCTTGCAACCTGTAATTGAGGAATGATCCCTGACCAAGTGAGCTGACAGAGAGGCGGTTCAGACGATACCCTCTAACAAGCATTGCTTTTTGAAAATATATTCCATGCCCCAGCATACAACCTCAGGCTAGTGTAAAATAAAAGCATTCTAATCAACGTAAAACAGTTTAAAGATAGTAAAAAAATAACATTATATTAAACTATTTGGAAAAAATTAACATTATATTGAAGCATTATAGTAAACTGGAACAGTGAAATAATAAAGTTTAAATACATGTACCCACAGTAAACTCTAGTGAAGTATATACAGGGAGAGATACTTCAACTACCAAGGTTCTAAACTATTTAGTGCTCTGTTGCCAGTAGCACCTTTAATTCAGCCTATAACTTAATTAGAAGCCAGTAAAACTACTCTTTATAGCTACAGGATCTGTAATGTTCTAGTCAATATTCTAACTGGTGTACTTTATACAGCCTACAGCTTCTAAATCATTTTTTAAGGATAGAACCATGTAAAGCACACTGAAGAACACGAAAGTTAACAGTGCACAGCAGACTACTGTTGCAAAGGTATCCCTGCTCAGAAAAGGCTGTTGCTGTTTTATCACAGCTGAAGCTATTGCCAACCTCAAGTGCATACCTGCACCACTACTGATATCTGAGGCAGGCAGATAGGCAGGAGAGTCACAACTAAAAGTTGAAGGAATGAAGTCGTGCATCACACAGACTGTTATCTGTCCTGAAACTAGCTTAAATAGTTCCAGTTGTTTAGAGTAGGCAGTCGAGGCCGATCTGGAAGATATCCATGGCATTTGACTCGTTCTATTTTTTATTTTATTTTTTTGGTGTAAGGAGGCTTATTTTGCAGATATAACTGGGTCATGCTGCAAACTCCACCCTTAGCTTGAGAGATATGAAACCTTAGCTTTGCAGGGTAAAGCCAGACCTCCTAATAGACACTTAGAGCTGCATACTTGGAGATCTAGAATATACCAGTATAGATCTTAATCTAATTTACAAAACTCTAAAAGCAGTCAGCAATACGGCAGCCCAGCCAAAAGCAAACAACTAATATTTGCTTTAAAGATGACAAACAATGAGGCTGAGATAGCAATGAGTACAAAGCTAGCCAGTGCCACTGTAGGAAAAAATGCTGCTGTTATTAGTTGCCATTGTTAAACTTTTGGGAGAAACACTTGATGACCTGCCACCACTGACCTAAGTATTTATTAGATTCAAAGTTATCTTCTGCCTATTATTATTTAGGGCCAAACTAGGTTCAGTCCTAAATGAAACTTTACAAATTATAACTGTCCTTAATTTTTATTTAAAGCAGGTGTAACCTCCCCATTGGGAGCCCCCAGTAGCACAGCGGATTAAACCACTGGGTTGCTGAACTTGCTGACCGAAAGGTCAGAGGTTTGAATCCGGGGAGCGGGGTAAGCTCCAGCTGTTAGCCCCAGCTTCTGCGAACCTAGCAGTTCGAAAACAAATGTGAGTAGATCAATAGGTACTAGTCCGGTGGGAAGGTAACGGTGCTCCATGCAGTCATGCCGGCCACTTGACCTTGGAGGCTCTTTGGCCTAGAAATGAAGATAAGCACCAACTCCAGAGTCGGACACAACTAGAATTAATGTCGGGAAAACTTTTACCTTAAACTCCCATTCATACCATTTTAATCACAGAAGGTTTTAATTCACAGAAGGATCCCATAGACGAGGGGTGTCAAACTCATTTTCATTGAAGGATACAACAGCCTTATGGTTGCCTTAAAGGGACCGTTGAATCCAAGAATGGAGAATCCGTGAATACAGAGGGCCGACTATAATTTTTTCATAGTTTTTCACCATTTTTACCCAGTTTGGGTCCGCTAGTCATGGAGACTAGGGATAATGAGACTTGCAACTCCACAGCACTTGTGGCTCTGAGGTTAGGAAAGGTTAAAGACTATGTTAAAATCAGACATCATACCCTTGTATCTAAATTCAACCCCCCTTATCCTGACTAAACAGAACAAGCTGCAGCCTTCCAGGTGTTATTATGTTCCCATAATCTCTAGTGATGTCTAGTGATGATGAATACAGGAATTGCAGTCTAGCCTCTGAAGGGCCACAAAAATGACATGGTGGGCTGAATTTTGGTTGGAAACCTTGAGTTTGACACATGTGAGTTAGACTATTTCCCCGATGTTGGAGTAGATTTTTCTAACTATAGCAGAACAGGAACACATTCACCATTCCCTCATTGTACGGTTTTTCCAAGCAGAACTGTGAGGGGGACATCTTTTCTGGAATTTGTGTTTTAAATCATTGATTTGTTTGACTAGATGAGGTGGTATTATCACACTAATAAGAATAAACAACACTGCACTACTTACCGTAATCCTTCCCCTATTAACATTTCATGTTGAGAAGGAAATCTCTTCAGGACTGATTGCCCCATAACCCTCTGGGTAAACTGAAACAGAATAAAAACTCTCCTACACCAAATTACATTGACATGTTCAAGAAAGCAATACATAACTCCAGCTGATTTCAGTTGAAAGCTTTAAATGTAATTTCACACTGGTCATACCTGTGAAACTGCACTTTAATCAATGTTCTGCAATTACAGTGCCAACAGCTGGGATACAAAACAGCATCTATAATCCTACTGAGAGGAGAGGACTTGCCTTAAGGATTAACATTTAAATAAATTTCCTTTCAGTTGCGCTGAGCCACTGCGTGAGAAATGGCATTGTGTTTACCCATGACCCCATTGACAAGAAAATCTAAATACAACCAAATACCCAATTCTGGCTTTAATTCTGATTAACATAATTAGCAGCAGTTCATGAACAAACAGAATGTGTGCACACTTTAAAACGTCATCTTCTCTACGCACTACATAGATCAAAGTGATTCAACATCAAAGTTGGCCCTTTGAAGTCAGACAGTCAAGTATGATGTGCTTATAAGGCAGATATACCTGAGAAAGGGTAGCTCATTTGTACACTACATGAATATTGAATGCTTTTTGCCACCAATTTGCCAGCATACTACTGGCTTTAGTTGTCATACAAGAATAAAAAGATGTCTTCTACTCTACGCACTTTTATTCAACACACTAACTTCTATATTAGAAAATAATATACTGTAAAACACCACACAAACATTAACCCCTCCTTATCTTTACACAAAAAGGCAATGTAGCAGATTTATATGCTTAAAAATAGAATGCACAGCTTACTCTGTATTTACGTTTCTTAGGAGCCACACAACTTGGCCACCTACACATATTCTATCCAAATATATTTGTAGGCCTTAGTTATAACAGTTGCTTAGGTTGGTGGAAGCTAGTAGCATCATTTACTCTTATGGAACGTAACAAAATGTAAGAAAAGGAACCTGTGAAGGGAATAGAACAAATCTTATCACTGCCATTTGATGATACAACCACCTTGGAAAAGAAAATTGTGGCTATATATATATCTATATATATAAAAGGGTAATGAAATTTCGGCCTAGGAAAAAACAACAAAACTACACATCCCAGAAACACTAAACTTGGCAGCACAACCCCTCATCCATGCCTCTACGTTCACACAACAAAAAGAAAAGAAAAATAAAGTCCTAATTAGAGGGAGAGGAATAATTGTTTTTATCCAATTGCTGCCAGTTAGAAGGCTAAGCTCCACCCACTTGATCTGCTGTCAGTTAGAAGGCTAAGCTCCACCCACTTGGTCTCCTAGCAACCCACTCAGCCCAGGGCCACTTCAATCAGGCCTCTTCCACACTACCTATAAAATACACATTATCTGATTTCAACTGGATTATATGGCAGTGTAGACTCAATATGAGTACCAACCCCCAGAGTCAGACACAACTGGACTTAATGTCAGGGGAAAACCTTTACCCTTTACCTTAACTACCGCCAATTCCTCAATACTTTATTTCCATACCACCATACTTCGCCACAGCAATGCATGGCTGGGCACAGCTAATATCTATCTATCTATCTATCTATCTATCTATCTATCTATCTATCTCTTGACAGGTTCATAAGGTCTCTTCTGAAGCCTAGTCCTAATACTCCCATCAGACAGTTGCAACTGAGCTAGTAGTATCACAGCTCCATTTTTAGCTGTCTAAAGCGTGATCCATGCCTAAATACTCTAAAGTCACCAAACCCTGTCTGATCTTCGAAACTAACCAGTCAGCCCTCATTAGTACTTGGGGGACCACCAATGAATACCAGATGCTATAAGTTGTACTTCAGAGGAAGGGACTGATAAACCACCCCGGTATTTTATGCCTAAGAAAACCCTAAGAAATTCATGAGGTTGTGATAACTCAACAGATGACTTGAAGCCACATACACAAGGAGTGACCCAGATCCAAGCATTTTTGTAATCCTTTCCCACTATTCAGTATTGGGCAAGTCCAGACGTATGGTGGCTGAGAAGTTCAAGGGAGTGGTAGTTCAATATGGTGCCTTTTCCAAGCTCTGGGAAGCTGGATAAAAAAGCTCTGTAGTAATAATAAAGACTGCTCTCATTTCAGTGCAAAAACAAAAGCAATTTTTCTTCTTCTAAGACTTATGACTATAGCGCTGTTGGGAAAAAGTTCCTGGGGGTTTATCATTTTTGCCTTATTATAGTTCTCAAGTTCCAAGGGAGCTAATTTTATATTGGCTGTGTGCCTTCCAATGTACCTGGAGTCAGGAAACTGAACAGGATATGGCTACAAACCAAGAAGATGATGAGTGTGAGAATCCAGCAAATGCTGAACATACAGGAACTATAGCCAAGAAAAGAAAGTTATCCTTCAAATGAAGAACTACCATCATTAAGAGCCCGAGGCCTCAAGTAGACAGTCCACCCTGCCCACAAACTGTAAGAAAGCAATCAAAGGAAGCATGACTGTGTATATCCCCCTACTTCCTTATGTCCATGCTGTATGTTGACTGGAACCTTTTTTTTTACATTTCCTCTGTTGCTGTGAATACAACCAAGCTTTTATTGTTCTGCTATTACAGTAAAAGTTTAACATCCCCTCAAAAGGTAGCATAATATATCATTTGGTTGGACTTATGTTATTATTGTGCTTTGCATTTAATGTGGTAACTATATTTTTATTGGGGGGAAATTGTAAGAGTGTCTTGACTAATTTCGGATACTTTGATTTCGGGTAGCAAAATGTCTTCCAACTCCTGCTGCCCTTTCCCATCAATCTCCAAGGCAAGAAGTAATCGACATGATCTTCCTCCAGGGACCATTTCCTTCTAAGTTATGGGCACAGAGTACTTGTAACAAGAGAGGACAATGAGCATTAGGAATATGGCGCCATTACCAAATAGCATTATATTATAAGACACTAAATTCTGTTTATATGTTGAATTTTAGCTGCTCTTAACCTCTCAAAGCAATAAACTTAACTCACAAAATCTATTATATATTGAACACAACAGTCTAACTGTCTGTCACAGTAAAATCATGAATTACTAAGTGGGTCCTTAACACTTTGCCAGATTGTTCAAGATAATAGTTAAAAATAGGATGACATTTAGTAGCATCTGAAAATATTTAATAAGGAATAATTTCAATATTATAATAATCTTGCTAAAATGGCTGAACGTTATGCAATCTATTGAAATGATTCCATCAGAACATGATTGTCGTGTGTGTGAAAAAAACCCCAAAGTTACCATAAACATTCTATTTTTGATCCTAAAAAGGTCATAAATTAAAAAACACACATATGTAAGTTGTATTACATTAAATATTTTCTTAAATGGTTCTAAGCAAGGACTGAAATGCAATATTTTAGCATCAATTTGAAAAGTTAAAGAAGTAATGAAAGTAAGATATTATTTTAGCTGAATTTTAGAGACTTTTAAGGAGGTTTTAAGGATTTAATATGTCTATAATTATGTGGATTGTGCAATGTATTGTCTTGCTTACTTAAATTGTTTCATTGAGTTATTTTTGATTTGTTTATGTATTGTCGGCATTGAATGTTTGCTGATGTTTATTTTGTTGTTAGCCACTCTTGAGTTCCTTCGGGGAGATAGGGTGGGCTATAAATAAAGTTTCATTCATTCATTCATTCATTCATTCATTCAAGATCTAAATAAGTTCCATGAATAATTACAAAAAAACCCTGCGGAATTTGACTGAACATTCATTTTAAGAGTCTCAACTGACAACATCTTAAAATTTTAAAAGTTCAGTTTAAAAATTCAAATGGGAAAAGAGAACACAAGTACATTTTTTAAAAAGTTAAATTTCATGGCTATCATTTTTACCATTTTCTCTTCATCCTCCCCACTTTAAAAAATTCTGATCAATTGTTTCTTCTTGAATGTTGATTTTTTTCTCTCAGTCTCTTAAAAAAAACATTTTCAATGCAACAATTTTCTCCTGCTCTGCCTTAATGGAGGAAGGATGCAAAGCGTCCATCTACTCTGTTTCATTTGCTCCATAAGCCATGACTCCAACACAGACAGCTGTCTGAATATGTGTTTGCAGAAGGGAGCCATTATAAGTTCAGTTACTTTATCCTTTCTTTTAAAACTTATATTCATGGCAAGTAGGATAATTCTGTTTCAGTGGATAATATGAAGTTTACATGAAGATGGATAAATGCCTTGTTGTTGCAGCCAGTGAATGCTTCAATCATCCTTGTAATAATCATGGGTTTTTTGCCCATTTATTTCATTTAATATCATTTTAAAAACACATTTTAACACTGTGTTTTTGCCAGCTTTTTAAGATTAAAGACATAGGTCAGTGATCACTTCAGTGCAAAGTTTACTGTCTGGATATTATACATGAGTGTTAAAGACTTTCATCCTCTTCAAATGAAGACCAGCAGGTGACCTACATAATACGTTTCACCAAAAAAAATCACTGTTTTTATTGACATAATTCTCCATATAAGGTCTGGTTTCTAAACCAGTCTTTGTTGTTGCAGAGATGCAGATACAGAATTTTTACTTGTACTTTTCTCTCACCATCAGTAAAGAACCCTCTACATGACAGCAAGAAAGACCAGCATGCTTTTTCATTTCTGTACCAAAATTCTTAATTGCAATTGGTCCCTCAATACTGAAAGTATGGGCTTTATCATAAATCAAACTTTGCAGTAAATTCCACAACAACGTTATCTTCCCACCTGCATCAAGGCAACTTTAACGAGTGTTGAAATTCCCTTCTCTCCTATTCAAACAGATACAGTATTTCCTTAACCATCTAACTTCTAACATGGTGGTTCTCAACCTGTGGGTCCCCAGATGTTTTGGCCTTCCACTCCCAAAATCCTAACAGCTGGTAAACTGGCTGGGATTTCTGGAAGTTGTAAGCCAAAATACTTGGGGACCTATAGGTTGAGTACCACTGTTCTAACAGGAAGGGAAACAAACACTAGAGCCATGCCCCACCATGTTCATCATACACTAGAACAGCCCCATGATTGTCATGATAGCCAGAATCTTGTGTGATCAGGATGCCATGGCACAGATGCAGAAGTAAAAACAACAAAACATCCGGGCGTCCCCTGGGCAACGTCCTTGCAGACGGCCAATTCTCTCACTCCAGAAGCGACTCAAGCTGCTCCTGACACGAAAAAAAAAACTTTCCAAGTACCTACTTACATACAAAGTCGTGGATAATGTCTATTGTGAACAAGTCTACTATTCAGCATCAGAATCCACAATAGGGAAACCTAGATCTTGACAGTCAACACAAGAGAAGTTTCAAGTATAGATCCTGCTATTCTCTTTCTTGCTACACTCAACTTCACTGTATCCAATATTTCATTAACAGGGCAGTCCATTACTTTTCTATAATTTTCCTAAACACAACTGCTATCTCTATAAATATGCAAGAGTACGTACCAACAGTGGTAAGGTACCAGGACATAAATTCAACTGATCAGACCAGGGATATCATTCGAGTATTCCACTTTCTTTCCCTCTTCCCCACACTGAGTCTTATGCTAGGAGAAATGTGTGATATTAAATGTACACAGACACACACACACACACTTCAATAACTGTTCATCCCTTGGGAATTTAACATTCCTCTCTTTGATCCCTGCCTCTCACTCTGGGTTTCTGGAGGGGCCTCATCTATATCAACCCACACAACCACTTTGGAGTTAGTTACTCTTTCACCAGACTCTGCCGCTTCTTGTTCAAGGCCAATGCTTACTTCCCAAGCATTCTTCCACCAGTTAAGGACAGTACACCTTTACCTTTAGCATCAGTTTTTCAGAACAAACCACTGCCAGTGACCAGTTACGAGCATCTGGCTCTGTCTTTCTGCCCCCAGAAAAGATAAGGTCTGGGAATTGTAGAGACAACTAGTCCAGAGTAGTTGCCTTTAGCCTCTTTTCCTCCCTTCCTACAGGTTGCTTTTTTGAGGAGGAGAAAGAACAAAATCCCAGGAAAAGAAAGTAGAATGCTTGCTTTAAATGGCCCTTAGTGCTTTCCAAACACATTTGGCTGCAAGGCAGGAAAACTGAAATTAAAATGTCTGTTTCACACTGGATTTTGGTACCAAATTCTGCCACCAAATTTCAGCAATGCTGGAACATGAAGTACAAAGGGAAGCACAATTGCCCTTGGACCCGTTCAACTCACCTAATGTTTACTTTTAACTCTAGAAGATATTCCAGAAAATAGCAGTAAATGCAAAATGTCTTAAGTTCTAAGAATAGTTAAGTTCTGATTAAAAGGTTACACTGGTAGTATTTCTTAGGCACTGCTATCTCTGTGTTTCAAGAAATGTGATAGTAGTTTGTAAAATGATAGGTAGAGTACATATTTTGCAATACACAAAGATCTGAAGTCCAATTGCTAGAGCTTCTTTGAAAAGCGACGGTCAACCCCAGGTGATGGCACTGGTTTATTTTGTAGAGAGATGTTTCACATCTTCCTAGTCTGTTATTATTACTGAAAGTTTCAAAAATTCCAAAATTGATGCAAAGACATTTTTTCAAGTTAGAAATAGTAAAAAGTACATTTTATTCACAAATAAATTTGTCCAAATTAAGCATTATTAAGCATTAACAGGAAGATTATTTTCCTCAAGTACTGTTAAAGCTAAGCTTGTATTCAGTGTAAAAACTGGGGAGGTATAACAAAAAAAAATCCTGATAAACAAATATCATAAGATAAATATGTCTCCATTCAAACAGTGCTGCATTTTGATAATCTCAAAGCCATGTCTAGTCTGGTTAGAAAGAAGCAGTTCCATAAGCTATTATTTTTAAAAATCCCTCCGTATGTCCATTTATAGTTTTCTATAGAAACACAGTACTCAACAGCTTTTCTATAAATACGTTTCCATGATCACTATATTTACAAACCACTTAGCTTTCAAAGAAAACAATTTAACAAAATTAAGCAATTTTCAATGTTAGTGTCTTAAAGTGAATTCAGATCATACTCCAAGCAGTCAGAAAATCTAACTGCAAGGAACTACAATATAAATGCTAGACATCTGAAGAGAAACAAATGTGCAACATTAGCTTTCAGAACAACATATACAAGTAGAACTATTGTGTTTTAAAAATACTGGAAGCTCAAGAAGCTCAAGTATCAAGATTCATAAGGCAACGTGGACTTTGGAGGTTTCCATTTGGCATTTGTCTACACTACCCACTCCTGCGGGAATACTCACATTGGAGACCAATCTGAGCTGCCAATGCAACTTTAAAGGACGGCAGCCAGCTGCAAGGCAATGCTTAAGAATTGCACTTAGGGCAGTTCAATAAACACATCTATACTACGACATCAATTAATCTCCAGCTCTCCAAAAAAAAAAGTCTTGTCAGTTCTCTCTTGTGGGCAACTTCTGGCTTTAATTGTGTTGATTCATTATCCTCCTGATTTCTTGAAATCTGTTCTCAGTGTGAAAGTTATTTGTTCTTGCACGGGCAGGCAAGATTTCTATATGGCTTATATAAGTGAGGTACTGTTTAGACAATATCCAGAAACCAAGATCCAATGCACAAACATCTTACATTCATAGTTAGCTTTAATGCCACATCTCTAATAAGCAGTAGTGCTGGATGAGAAATCCAGTTTCGTAGCTATATATAGATTTTTACCTGTCCTTCCTAAAAAAAGGACTTGAGGCTCAGTGCAAGCTACTGGCATTAGTGAAGAATAACTGAATCAGCAAACTATTGGAAGAATTGCTATGGCTTACTTGCATCTCTTAAATTCCACCTCTTCCTGTTCTTGGGCAGGAAGGAGAGACCCTTTACAAATCAAGACTCCAGAATAGACATAATGGAAACAGACTAGTGAGGAAAAGAAGAGATTGTGAGTTTGAATGATAACTAGTAAAAGAGCTCAAAATGGCTTCTACTGCATACTATAATGCAGAGAATGGATAATCAGAAAAAAATAGAATGCGTGATAAAAGATAAAATATTGAGTATTTCTCCAATTTAAAAGGCTAGGACATAAACTTTCAAAGTTTAAGTCTGTTTTTAAAAATAGTATCTAATTTTAACAGTGCAACTCTGTTCATTTTATGATCCAACCAATAAGACGTTCTATATCCAACTCTAGGTCATTTTCAATTTCGGTGGAGATTTCTCAAATACTCCTTTTATGGTCAAACAAGGAAGAAGCTCATATACCTTATGCATCTCATTTGTTCCCAAAGATTATAAAACAATTTTGAATTTTTGGATTCAGACCCAGCAGAGGTTCCTACAAGAGAGAGGAGGGGCATTTTCTTCCAGTTGCCCTGGCATTTCCAGAGAGAAAAGGTTTTCTGGAAGGAAACAGGGCAAATGGGAGAGGGTGGATCCAACCCACTACTTTGCCGGCCTCTACAGAACCCAGCTACATCCCATTTCCTCTACTTTTACAGAAAACTGAGGAAAATACATGATCTAAAGTTATTTGTAAAATGCATTACTATTGTCAAATAAGGGAAGATTTTCCTGTATAAAAGCTTCAGTAATTAGCTACTTCCAGAATGTAGCAAAAAAAGGGACAGACCATCGCAGGAAATGTGGACAATTAAAATAGGAGTGTGCAAGAGTTTTCATTTCCACAATTCAGAGAGAAAGAGTATTCTGTCAAACATCTCCTAAATTAACATACTCATCATCTCGCCTGGCCAATTCGTCCTCACTTTCCAAGTCTCTCCATGAGCTGGTAGGTAAAACTGGTTTGAAGGAATGTCTCTGCAGCGAAGCAAATGGGAATAAGGATGACAAACGAGCAGGATTTCTCTGGAAAGGAGAAGCTTCCACATCTTCGTCTGAGACTTTGCTATGTTTTTCATCCATTTTCTTTTGCAAGCCTTGTACCTCTTCCATCACATCCAAGACTTTTGTTGAGACTGTGTCACTGCCAGGGAGCTGAGCTTCGGGGATCCAACGCAAATACCTCTGTGCCCAGACCTTTATTTCTGGCCCTTCGAGTCGTGGCAGCAGCAGTCCATGGAGATCAACCATCTTACCATGCCAGCTTTCATAGAACTCACTGAAGTTAGTCTGAAGATCATCAGAAGAAGTTATCAACCTGCTGATTCTTTTGCCTAAAATGTTTTTAATTAACTGATCTGCTTCTTCTTTAAAAAATCCTCTTTTTGGAGCAGGCTTAGTTGGTGCCAGTGGCAAAGAAAGCTGTCGCTGATGCTTTAAAGAGAGCAAGGAAAACGGTTTAAGAAATTTACAAGATGAACAAAACTATCTGAACATAGTTCTATGTTAGTTTTCAGGTTATGTAATTAGCAGTAACATGACTCAAACCATACTATGCCAAGGAGACTAGAAATAACTGTGTGGCTGTAATACAGAAGCACAACGACCACTCAATTTACTAACTTTAATGCAGGAATGTGATTCTTGTGATATTGCTAGACTGTAACTTCCAGCATTCCTCATCAATGAGGATATTGGGATACAGCTTCTGGGAGTCACAGTTCAATATCTAGAAATTCCCACCCCTGCATTGTTGAAGGCATATCATTTTGGTAGGCATTATGCATTTTTAGTCAATGAAAACCTATGCTACTGACTTATAACAACAATATTTATTGTTAGAGGTACAATGTTTGTATTTCTTCTAAAGCAGTGAAAAAACATCTAGTTCTGTTTATGTAATCAAGTAGTTGCAGGATTCAAGGACACACTAATGAGGTATGGTTGAACATTAGTGTTATTTTAACATCACTGGTTTCTTGTATTTCTAAAAAAAGATGAAACAAATAATAAAACAATTGAAAAATTAAGAGCCAGATAGTCTGCTTTAAGACAATATAAAGGTTAGTGTCAAACCATTTAAACATCATATCAGTGTCTCCAGCATATGTAGGATTATGTGCCTAAAAAAGTAAACTCCTGTTTTTCATGTAGAAAAATATAGTTTGGGGATTCACTACCAATAAGCTGGTTACAATCTTGTTAAAGAATGCTGTGCATTTACGGTTTTGGTGTGATTTGTATTCAAACTTAATCCAGGATACTGAGAAAGAACACTACACAGGCAGTCCCTGAGTTATAAACATCCAACTTTCACCCAACTTCTAGTTACAAACAGGGCTGAGACAATGGGAAGTGAGAGGAAATCTACCCCTAGGAAAGGAAATTCACCCCAGAAGAGTTATAATGCGGAAGAGATGATTCCACTGAAACCTTATAATCAATCTTGTTTCAACAAACACCCAAGATTTTCAGAATCCAGTTTGTCACAGGAGGTGAAATATCCTGAAGAGAGGCACAGACAGCAATACAAACATTACAGGGGTGTTAACCCTTCCCTATGCTATCCAAAACTTTTTTTAAAAAGGAATTATACTTAATAAATGTGTCTGTTCCGCCTTATACAAATTCATAACCCAGGGACTGCCTGTATAACTCAAGAACCACATTATTACAATTTTATTGAGTCCACAATTGTGTGCATTGTGTATTTTTATCTGTTGTCTAAGCAAAAGTATTGGGAGCTTTAAAGCTTGTCTGTAATCACAACATTCCATGGCTGCTTAAATTTGCAAATTCCAGCTTAACTGAAGAATGGGTCATACTGAATCTGTCAACAAACATGTCTGCTACAGATTTCAATGTTGTACATGAACTCCTAAAAAAGAGTTGAGCCACCTCTTTGTCTGTCAAGGCTGCCTTCCCTGGAGGATCATCTCTCAAGGCTGCTTATCAATGGTGAATAGGGCTGCAGCCATGTTGGAAAACATACATTTCCCCAAACCTACTTCCTTTTTCTGTGTTTTTTATCACCTCTTTTTCCTCATTCTCCCTGTTTACTTCATATCACCTGAGTGATCACCTGAAGAATGCATTTGAAAATAGGCCAAAGGCCACAAAATTTCAAGACAAGCACTGGCTGCATATGACCGCTGTTATAAAACATTTTTTCTGCCTTTTATAAGTTGAATACCTTACCTTGAGTCGTGTGGTTTTCTTCTGACTTTTATCTAGTTTTGGCTTCTCTGCATATAGAGGATTATTCAGCAAAGCCTGTGCCTCAGGCTCAAATTGTACAGACCATTCCCAAACTGAAAGATAACTAAGTTTACTCCCTTCTGTATTCAGGCTTCCTCCATACTGTCAGAAGAGAACAGGCTAGAATTAGAATCCAAAAACAGCTTACACTGACTAGACCTTTTTGGCAATGCAAGTTTTATTCCAGATTTTCAAAAAACCTATAAGCCCTCTGAACTACATAGCTTTAGATTTTAAAAACCAACTTAAGAAAAAAAAAGTGCAAACTGATTATACACTATGTAACCAACCAGTATAGTATGTCTCAATACTACCGTGTTTCCCCGAAAATAAGACAGTGTCTTATATTAATTTTTGCTCCCAAAGATGCTCTAGGTCTTATTTTCAGGAGATGTCTTATTTTTCCATGAAAAAGAATTCACATTTATTGTTGAACCAAAAAAATGAACATTTATTATATACTGTACAGTAGTTGTAATCACAAACCAGCATAACCAGACAAACTGTGAATCCTATCAAGAATTTCTTGTTACTACCACTATTTCCATGTACAACACTCTATGGTATATACATTTACCGATCCCAAACAAAACCTTTGCTAGGTCTTACTTTCGGGGGAGGCCTTATATTTAGCAATTCAGCAAAATTTCTACTAGGTCTTATTTTCTGGGGATGTCTTATTTTAGGGGAAACAGGGTATATTGGTTACATAGTGTATACTATGGTCACTCAGAACTATTACAGACAACAGCTGAGCAGCATCGGGCTACATAGAAAGAACACTATAAGTAAAATGCATTGATATTCTGGAAGTTTATTAGACTGACACAGAAATAATTTTATCCCAACATTTATATCCCACCTTGTATCTTTGGATCCTAAGACGACACTCAATGAAATCATTTTTAAAATTTGAAACAATTTTAGATAATTTAAACGGACTAAAAGCTCAAAGTACCATTCACAACTGTGAATGACAGCAACCGAGAATATCCACTATTTTTAAAGCTTAAGCAGTGATACTGAACAAACCTCTCAAATGGTCTATTGACAACATTTCTTTAAAAGTCACATTTTTGGCTTCCTACAGCTCATTAAGGTATTCAAGGAACAGTTGGAACTATCTGTTCAATTTCTAACAAAACTGAGTGGGAAATCTGAGCAAAGCAACAGACAGTTTTCCTCCATTCTGAAGCCTATCCATGTGGTTCTATGTAGATAAGATCTGTTATCAACTCCTGCATTTTGATATATTTTAAAGAGCAAATCTGTAACCTTTAAGACTGCAAAAAGACTTGAAAGCATATGTTGAATGTTTAGTGAAGCCAGAACATAAGTTGAAGGGATTTTTAACTGAAAGAGATAGAAATTGAATATGCTGCATAATGCTATGCCATATGGAATAAAATTATGTACAACAGCAAAATCGAAAGCTGCAAGAATTCTTTATTTGTTTCAGATATTGGCACCCTGTACTACCTTTATTAGACTAGAGAGAATTCAGCAGTACCTCAGAACACTTCTATAATGTACCATTCCCATGTTTTGCCTTACCAAGGTAGTGTCTTTCTGATGTTGAGAATTGAAGAAAAAGGTGCTAAATATGGGAATATACAAGCTGTCTGACAGAACAGTTAGATAGGTCTCTGTAAATTCAAATGCTGGTGGGTACTGCTGGACCAACTGCCAAACACAATCCAAGAACAACAAGAAGACAGGTGCCTGTGATAAAAAGAAAATTAATGATAAGTAAATCTGGGAATATAGGGATAAACTTTACTAAAGCATTTTTGTGTTGAATTCATCAAGACCTAAGCTACCCCAAATCCATAGTTCATTTCAAAGTCATCCAGTACTAGTCTGTCTACAGAGATATGGGTTATTGAACTGACTCTTAGGGGAGACGAGTAGTTCACTTTTCTAATTTTAATTACTCTTAAAAGCATTTTGTTTAAGCTGTCTTTTTAATAAAACCTTCACTTCAAGCACATATTAAACAGCGATGATACTGCAATTATTATGTTTGTTTTTGGTTGTTTTAATTTTACTTATTTTATTTTAGTTTTATTTAATGTTGCTTATTTTGCTTTACACGCCTTAATTACAGTTACACAAAGGCAACTAAACTATTACGTAAAATGGTCAAATTACCAATTTGAGATTGTACAGAACATGTTACCAGTGTTGAGAATGCACACTCTACAACCCTTTTTAAGGACAAATTCAAGTGAAAATTCTTATATTTCAAGTGCCGAACAGCTTGAAACTAGAGTGCCTGAATGATCACAGCCTTCTCTCACATATATCTGAGAGTTTTCTCAAAAGTTCCACAGAGCATCCCTGATTAGGAAGTCTTGGATGCAACAAATACATACAAAATTATATTACCCCACACAAAATAGTTTGTATAGAACCATGAGTATTAGGAGCTTTAGCTTCCTCTGGATTTTGTGGGCACAGTGCTGTTTAATTAATAGGCAGACCAACATTTGTTTAAAGCCAAACAAGACAAACAGGATATTCATAGTGTAACTTGTGCCTCCCTTTCCTCTATGTATCCCTTTTATATGTTGGCTCAAAACTCAATGTAGAACTTCTGTTTGCCATGACATAGTCTATACCTCCTCTTTATCACTTTGCCGCAGATGATTACACCGATCCAAGAAAGCATGAGATCCCGTAATCCATTCCTTCTGAACAAGGCTCTGAAATCCCAGCTTTGTCCGGCAATATGAATCCATCATAATTTGAACCAGACAGGAAACCACACAACACAGGTCAGAAGCATTCTCCTCTAGAGATGATGAAACAAATTTCATTTGAGATTGAAGAGTTATTTTAAGAATAACAAAAGATAATAAATTAAGCGAACACTCAGTTAACAGATAATCGTTTCTTAACACAAATTTGGAGTGCTCACAATAAATTACTGGTTATTTTTGCATTCTTGAATGCGTCTACTTTAGACCCTTTCTGTTAAGCAATCTTTCTAAAAACTGAAAAATATTAATATTAGCATAGGATAAAAACTGACATGAGATCTTGTAGTAGTGACCAGAACAGTATTTTCCCAGAAATACACAATCCTTTGGGCTATTTGTACAATTTTGGTAGTTTATATTTTTAAAACTGATTTTTTTGTCTATTATGGTAGGAATATATACCAAGAGAGTACATTTCAAAAGCAGCATGCATAGAAGCAGTATTTCAAAGCAGTCAAGGTGAACAAAAGGACTATGAGCCACACTAATATCACAGATAGCACAAAGTGAAAAGAACGAGGTAAGAACACAAATGGAAGAAGAACCTCTAGGAAAGATCACCTGTCAAAGGGCAAAGTACTTTAAAGTACCATCTTGGTCCTGAGTGACAAGATTATCACACAGCAATAATAATGCTCAATGCCAACTTCTCTAATCTACCAATATGTGGACTACCCAACCGCATTACTCACAGGTGGAGAAAAATAGAACAGCAGAAGACAGGGTCTACACTGAAAGGAAAACAAGGAGATGTGATAGAAGAAAAAAAAATCCACTGAGGTTACTCAAAGTAACAAACTAGATCTCTTTAACAAGAACCAGACTTCACAATAAAAGAAAGTGATCTGATGTGCCACAATCATGCACAATTTAAAACAATGTCATGGATCTGATCACCTCAAAAGGATAGAGGTTTAGCCCAGTTCTGTCAAAGCTATTAAATGTGAATCTTAAAGACAAATATCACAAATTTAGTTCCCTCCTAAGAGAATGTCTCGAAGGAGTAGGTAACAGCCATGGCATGCACAACTGACCCTACCCACATTCTGGGGAAAAAATCTTTCAGAGGAAGGGAGAGCAAATGGAAAGTGAAGAGGCAGAGGAGAGCATTATTTCAAATTCTAGCTTTCCATAGAATAACCTATATATCAAGTAAAGTGATGTCCAAGGAATTCCAGTCACTTTTGGATAAAGCAGATTATCTAGCTTTAATTAAATTTCAAGCTTGGCTTGGGAATAGAAACTGTCCTAGTCATCTTGTGAGACAACATTTGTTGAGAAAAAGACAGGGAAGAATGACACATTCCCTCACCCACTCATCCACTCCCATCTGGCTCCTTTTATAAGCCAGGAGGGTCATAGATCCAGTACACATTGGATGGCTCTCATCTCATAAGGGATTCTGTCCACATCCTCAGGCTGCACAAACTCATTGCATTGACACACATCATCTTTAGACTACAGTACACAAGTCAAGGAAAGTCTGAATCATTTTATATGTGATTTTGTCTTTTGATCTCAATTGTCACAGCATCCTACAGACTACATGCAAGAGGTATCAGTGGCTGGCTATGGTTGCATTCCTACTTGGAAAACCATTTCCCAAAGATGAAGCTGGGAAGTTATTGCTCAACCCCTTAAAAATCATACAGAACATTATTATTTCTTCTATACTGTTTAACATAAATACAGCCAGGACAGGTTGTCTCCCAATTTGGCCTGAGGTGCAATCTCCACTTTCTTTTTCTCATTAGGTGTAAACACAGCAAAACCAGCTGTGAATCAGTACGTAAGCACAACCGTGGAGCAGTGAGTGGATCTCTTAAAGACCAGGTTTGTTGAGCCAGCATTCCAGTTAGAGCAGGAATAGGCAAACTTTGGCCCTCTAGGAACATAGGAATTGTGGGAGTTGAAGTCCAAAACACCTGGCCTAAGCTTGGCCATGCCTCAGAGGCTCTAGGGCAGTGGTTTTCAACCTGTGGGTCCCCAGGTGTTTTAGCCTACAACTCCCAAAAATCCCAGCCAGTTTATCAGCTGTTAGAATAGTTGAAGGCCAAAACATCTGGGGACCCACAGGTTGAGAACCACTGCTCTAGGGGCCCCAGAACATATTCTCTCAGCTTCAGTAACATGCCAAGATGTTATAAATGGAAACAGCTGAACCACGATCAATCGTTATCTGTTTATTTTTGTTTGTATCCCATTTTTTTCTCCAGAACTAGGATTCAAAGTGGGTTAAAAAATTAAAAAGACATAAATAAAAGACAAGTGCAAACAAAAATACCCTTATTTCCTTGAGTATAATGCGCTATCAAAGGTAATGCACGCCTCAGTTTTGAATGTGTGCATTGCTGTCAAATGTAATGCAAGGCAGCAGTGGCTGCAAAAAAGGCTGGTGGGAAGCCATGCCCCTCCACCTGGCCTGCCCAGCAGTCTGTGTCCAGCTGAGTTCCCTTGCCCAACAGTGCAGGCAGGTTTAAGTGTGTGATTCTAATGCACCCTCGAATCAAATGGGCACCTCAATTTTAACAATGCAAATTAGCCAAAAAAGGTGAGACTTAGACTTGTGCTAATACAGTATATAAAAATATGGTTGTTAAAATGTAATTCAAATAACTATAATATTAAAGTATTGCTAAATTAAAATACAACACAGAAAGAAAGGTAAAATAAAGGAAGTACAACATCTATTAAAGCATTTTTAAAGAAACAGACAAGTAGACTTCTAAAATTAAAAACAATAGTGTCCGTTTTCTAATACAATAACAGGGAAGAAGCCAATTTAGTCTTCCTTGGGAAGAAAGTTCTAGAGCCTAGGAATAGATTTTAATGCTATTCTAATCATTTTAGCTGAATTTATTTATTATTTATTTATTACAATATTTATATCCCGCCCTTCTCACCCAACAGGGGACTCAGGGCGGCTTACAATAAAACGCATATATAAAAAATTATACAGTACAATATAAATCAGTTAAAAATTATAACTGATAAAAACACATTATAAAATGTACAGTGTAGATATGTGACATTAGATTACACATTATAAGATAAAACACATTATAAAATATAGGTAGACGTGTTCAGTTCAAAAAAAAACTGGGTCTGTCGACTGAGTTCAGCGTGCATAATAATTAACGCTGCCAATTATTATTCAAAAGCCTGGCCCCAAAACCAAGTTTTAACCTTCCTACGGAAGGATAGGAGGGAGGGAGCCTGCCTGACTTCAATGGGGAGGGCGTTCCATAGGCGGGGAGCCACTACTGAAAAGGCCCTGTCTCTTGTCCCCGCCAGCCGCACCTGTGAGGCTGACGGGACCGTGAGCAGGGCCTCATCTGACGATCTTAAGCTTCGAGGTGGGTCATAGTGGGAGACACGTTCGGACAGATAAGCTGGGCCGGAACCGTTTAGAGCTTTACATGAATGCGTTACATGTGAGATGCCATTTAAAAATAATACAGAAATTCCCTCTGAACCAGAATAAGGGGCACAATACTAATTGGGACTAAATCTAATACAACTATAAATGTCAGCTATCCAAGCTCCTAATGTGTTTCCAGGTTTAAGTTTGAGCAGTGGTTTTGTACATGAAGCCCACATGAGACATCCTCCTGCAAGGCCAATTTCTCCCACAATGTCTATCTAACCCTTTGTGTTCCTCCTCCCAGCTAATTCCTGTTGGATCTTGTTTACTGCACTAGAAGCCTGTAGGCAGAGATAGGGTTTTTTTCATCTTTTTGCAGAGGCCAGAGAATTTTAAGACATTATATTTCTGATTTCTAATATTTACACCTTACTGAAGGCAGAGTATCAATTCATGTCAACTATAGCATACAACAGTCCACAAAAGTGTGCGCAAGACAGATTCAGCAGTTGTTAGAAAATTATTAACTGGTAAAACAAATCTTTATTACCTACATTTAAAAACCCAGTCTTAGTTATGGCTATAGTTCATCATGCGCAGCCCTGCGTGGGTCACCTGAATAGCTCTGGGAATTATTTCCAGGAAAAATTTACTTTCCAGCAAAAGAAAATTGCACTCATTCTGCAAAGGATTTTGAAATAGGCACGCCCATTCAATAGCTCTTACTGCATAATTCAAAGAAGTCTCAAGGCATAGAATGGAATTCTGCCATTACCTATTCAAACCAAACCAAAAGAAGAGTTTGGAAAATGAGTATATAACCCCGTCCACAAATTGCAGTATCTCCCAAGCATCTACAAGGCAACACTGTAGATGAAAATGAAGGAATCATTTGAATATCAGCTTTAAAAAATTTATTTAGGAAAGAAATAATTTAGCAATGAAATAAGTGGAACTTAAAATCTTATGATCTTTAGTATGATTAATGCAGTAAATATCTAATTCATCTGTGTGTTTAGTCTTTGAATGGTGCCCTATGATACCAGGTTACTATGGGTCAAAAGCTAATCATTAAAAAGAATGTAACAGTGTATCTAAATACAGTTAAGTATAATATTTTAGTTCTGTTCCTTAGATGTAGCTAAGTGGAAGGCACACAAGAAAAAAAGATGTAACTTTTGGCTTGCCTGTAAGAAGAACATTGGTATTCTGTGCTTCTAGCGATTCAACAACCTCTACTGCTTTTTTAAGACACCGCCTAAAACAAGGAAGAATAAAGCTTTCAATACACAGGAAATCCCCGAGTTACAAACATCTGACTTACAAAGACACATAGTTAAGAACAGGGGAGAGACAACAGAAAGTGAGAGAAATCTACTCCTAAGAATGGAAATTCACTCCTGAAAGAGTTAATGGTGAAGCGTTATCACCAATCCTTGTTTCCTTACGAAGTGAGGTGACATCTTCTGAACAGGGGCACAAACAGCAAAAGAAATACCACAGGGAATCATAGAATCAGAGTTGGAAGAGACCTCATGGGCCATCCAGTCCAACCCCCTGCCAAGAAGCAGGAAAATCTCATTTAAAGCACCTCTGACAGATGGCCATCCAGCCTCCGCTTAAAAGCCTCAAAAGAAGGAGCCTCCATCACAATCTGAGGCAGAGAGTTCCACTGCTGAACAGCTCTCACAGTTAGGAAGTTCTTCCTAATGTTCAGGTGGAATCTCTTTTTCTGTAGTTTGAAGCCACTGTTCCGCGTCCTAGCCTCCAGGGCAGCAGAAAACATGGGGATATTAACCCTTCCCCTATGCTATCCAAAGCTATATATGGCTGGAGTTATATTTAAAAATGTATCTGTTCTGACTTACAAATTCAAGTTAAGAAGAAACCTACAAAACGTATCTTGCTCATGACTCAGGGACTGTTTGTCATTAACCACAAAGTCTTAATTATGTTGAAAAAGTCAGTTAAGTCATGGTATTAGCTCAAGGTTCTGCACAGATGTCCATAATCAACGTTGGCATTAAAATCTGTAGACACCATTGTTTAAATAAAGTTCTGTAGCTTATGAAAGACTACCCATTTATTGTAGCATAAACAAGATGTACATACAGTTTATGAAATAAGGACTTAACCAACCTTATGATTTCTAGCCAATTTGTATTCTCAAGTAATGAAAACCACTTTACATCAGTATCCCAGAAGTCTGTGCTGTTATCTGAAAGGGATAAAATACACATTCACCTATTTGTTTTGGCAGCCAATGCATCATAGACATAACAATGCTTGGGTCATATGTCAGCCGAAGTATAAAGCAGAGCAGAAAGTCATAAAGGTAAGCAACATCACTATAGAAAAGTAGCAGAAGCAGAACACAAACTAAAAGATCAGAAACTGAATGCTGAACACTAAATAGGCCTGAAAAAACAGAATCATGCTCACATAGAATAGATCAGCAGTATCAAGAAGCAACGTTAAGTATACAGAAGCCCTGTACTTTGTGAGGGATCAATTCCAGGACACTTTCTGTATTTTGTTTATTCTGGAACCCTATTTTTAATATCTGAAACAATGTCTTGGGCCTCTGGTAGAAACTGACCAAAGAATTGCTATAGAGAATACTTTTCTTGGCATTTCTAGGTCCTGCACATCAATTGTATCATATTCAAAACTCATTCTGCATAACTGAAACCATGTTCAGTGAACTCGCATAGTAAGTGGGCCTACTGTATAAGCACTGGTGAAATGCGATCTGTTCTGCAAAATAATGTTTAGTTCTGAGTGGTGAAGATTGCTAATACCTCGATTAAGATATACCAAGTATTACAGATAGACAAATCTACCATTCTTTCATATAGCAGCTCAGTTCCACATTCCAAGCATCGGCACGTATACCTGCATTATTAGTGTCTGCACAAAGCATCTGGCACTCTTTCCACATCAGGTACTCTTCTATGGCTCTCTCAGTAACAGTTCACTTACCTATTAGAAACAGCTGCTTAAATCTAGCATATGTAACTTGGATCTCTGGTAGAGATGGAAGACTGCTTGAAAGGTCCTCTATTTTCAAGGCTTCAAAAGGAGGTTTATCAACTGTCTTATACATCCTGAACAGACAGAAAATATTAGTACTGATTGGAAGCTTAACAGAGGACATTTCAATTTTTTTAAAAAAAAGTTTGCAATCTATTTGCATGCCAAACGATGACCACCTAAATAGAAGAGCAAATCACTCTTCGTTTCAAAATCTTAGTGTGTTGGTACATCTGAAATTGACCAATGAGACTTAAATTTCAAGCAACCTTTACTGAAACCATGGTTTCTGAGCCTGCACAACCACTTATAATTGCATTAAAACTACTGGCTTTTGTGAGATGTTTTGGGCCCCCATTACTCCAGGCCAGTCATATTATGGACCTTATAGTTCTTATGACAAAAAGTGTTTTAAAAATCTAAGTTAAAGAAAGGCAAAAAGAGCAAGCCTTTTTGAAAGCATCAGTTATTGAATGTATCCTTGGAGTCAGCAGCAACAACCTCCATGACATTCCCTGTAAATTCCATAATGTGTTCAGTTCCATTAAATTTCTTTAAAATAGTTGAAAAGAAGAGGAGACTTTTATGAATCTAGAATCTAGATATCAAGACCTATGCTGCATATACTGAAATTTTCAGTTCTTCAGTGTTTCCTGTTAAGATTGTTCATGTATTTTCAAAATGATTATTAAAGGTCTATACTTCTAATTTATACTATTCGTGCTTCATCGTTTAAGAAAGCTTACAAAATTGATTCTTTACCCTTAGACATGCTGTTTGGGAATCTACAATTTTGATTTAAGCTGGTGCAAAATTTAGACCATGGCTTTTTTCTAAAGTGCACTGTAGAAGATAAATATTAGAAGTCTATTCTGTTATGTTCATTTGCTTGGAATAAACCAACTGCCGTTAAGAAGCAAAATTTAAATTTAACAACAGAAGCCTGGCCGAATGTTTTTAGATCACCTTGCATACAGACTACTATCAAAATAAAGACTATTAAAGACAATCCCACCAAGTACTTTTTCAAGTGTTGGAATTACTACTGACCCGTCCAAGAAGATTTTTTGCATCTGCATAGTGTTATCATCTTGTTCTTTGGGAAGAGTTGACATCTTGAGGAGAGAAGTTCCATTATGGCAAGACCAACACCAAATCTGCAACATATTGATAACAGCAATAATCCATTAAAATATATGGAGCATCCGATTTATTGTTAAGAGTAACAGCATTATATAGAAAAGTTTTAAAACTCACCACATTTAAAAAATACACAGTCCAAAAGAGAATGAGTGCATAGCAACAAGTTAAAACAAATTAAAAGGCTACAACCACTTAACATACAGAAAGTCCAGAACTTTAAACCAGTTTACAAAAGTGCAGAAGATTCTAGACATTTGTCATTTTATATATTTTCAACCATATGGTATCCTCTATGGCAGACCTTTCCAAACATTTCATATTAAAGATATATTTTTAAACATGCAGCATTTTGCAACACGGTAATTTAGTTATAAGAGATATAACCCTTTATAAGAGATAGTAAAGGTAAAGGTTTCCCCTGACGTTAAGTCCAGTCATGTCTGACTCTGGGGGTTGGTGCTCATCTCCATTTCTAAGCCGAAGAGCCGGTGTTGTCCGTAGACACCTCCAAGGTCATGTGGCCGGCATGACTGCATGGAGCGCCGTATATGTATAAGAGATATACATATATAAATTGTAATAACAAAATGTATGGGGACACAACACATCTCATGAAAACCTTTCATTCATATTTTTTTAAAATATGTGATTGCTTATTTCACATAGGCTCCATGGTTTCTTATTACGTTTGCGTGACACACTAATATGTCGCAGCACCCAGTTTGAATATCTCTCATCTATGGAATAGTCCTCCTTCCTCCATTTCCTGGTTTGTGCAATCCATAAGACCTATGAAGGTGCTACACTTGCATTTAGAATTAACATTAACATTTAGAATTACTGTCCCTGCTGCCATGATCGGAGGCAAACATCTATAGTGGAGAACCTTCTTCATCCATGGAGGCACCCTGCACAGACACTAACCTCTTAACTCATGAAGGACAAATATATTCTTGCTTTTCTCCCCCATATGTTAATTATGTGCATAAGACCACCTGAATCTATAACTACAGAACTACAAGTCTCATTGAAATTAAGGAAACTTATTGTTGAAGAGGAAATGAGAAGAGAGTATGCAAGTCTGAGGTTTATTTACAACCCTTAGGATCATGGGAAATTATCTATACATATTAACTGATTATATGGTCATTATATTTTCCAGATATCTGTTCTGTCCTTGAAAATATACTGAGACAGGTCCCAAAATTCTGTTCTGTCTCCTAACTATCTTAGCCTCAATTATTACCTGCAAACAAGGAAAGAGAAAGGAATGAAGCTTCCAAGAAATCTTTAGGACTAATTGCTTTTATTTTGCCATGTGCTTTTGATGATGCAAACCAAACACCTCAGATGCAGTACAGAATGATATTAATGCCTCACAAATAAAGCATATTTATATAGTTTTGGGAGTGGAATAGAACACAATAGCATCTAGAAAGAAGCAAAAATAAAACCCCTCTTATACTCACTGGAATTCCTTTTCCGTGATACTGCAAAATGTCTTGTTCTGAGACAGCCATGGGAACAACGAAGTATGGAGGTAATCTTAAGAAGTTAATTTAGTAAGTTAGAATGTAGACTAAATAAATACACAGAGATAGTATTATCCTGTCTTTATGCATTTTATGTCCTACTTCTCACATGGAGAGTGCATTTTTGAAGAGCACTGTCCATACAGTCCAGAAAGTTGGAAAATCAGTACAGGCAAACCTTGGTTAATGAAGGCATTCATTCTTTTAAACAGGAAATTTGGTACCAGAGGCAAAATAACATTAAAAGAATAGAGATAGGTTCTTAAGCCATACAAAAGAGAGCGGTTCAATACATTTCAATAAAACTTTTTATCTAGAGCTAACAATATCCACATAGAAAAGGAAATGACAAGGTCAAGTAAGTCTTGCATATGTAAATAGAAGTACAAAGATCAAATTCTTTGTCAGTGGCTTTGTTAACATAGAGATGTTTGTATTCGGCATCAAATAGGTCAGCTGTGACCAGCTGTGCTGTGGAATTTGAAGAGGCCCGAATGAAGGACAAAAGGGAGAAACGTGCCAAGTGTCAAGAGGAAGGGGCGTCAAGGCAACTCTGATCGGGACCGCATTCCACCTGGAAACTGATGTTCTCACTGTTGAAGAAAATGCTGGTCAAGAATAGAGCTCTACAGTCACCTACGTATCCACTGCCAAGACGCTACACTTGAAAGGCCATCATACTCGGAAAACGAGAGATCACCTAAGTAAGTAAGCAAGCAAGCAAGCTTCCATATAGAGAGGAGTCTCTTCTTTTCAGAAAACACTCTGTCTGGAGGCATAAGGAGATACAATAGAGCCCCGGTTATCCGAGATAAATGGGCAGGCCCGATCTCCAATAACTAAACGGTTAGAATAGGGCGAGGGCTCGCTGAGGGACGTCTCCCCGGATCTCCCTCAGCCAGGTCCTTGCTGGAGGAAAGAATTTCCTGCAGCAACGGCCTGGCCAAGGAAAACCCACGGCACGCTCCTGTCCCTCCGAGAAACGAGGAGCGTGCCGCAGATTTTCTTCGGTCAGGCCAATGCTGGAGGAAACGTTTTCCTCCAGCAAGGGCCTGGCCGAGGAAGATCCGGGGAGACGTCACTCAGTGAGGACTTGCCCCTTGGGAAGCAGCCCATGAGCGCTACTGCCTAGCAGCGCTGGTGGGGTGCTTCCCAAGGGGCGAGGCCTCGGCCCAGAGAAGCAGCCCACGAGCCCTGCTGCAGCAGTGATTGCGGGAAGCTTCCTCCTCCCTCTCCCTCTTCTTTTCTTGAGCTCCCTTCACTCGAGAGAAGGAGAGGGAGAGGAGGGGCACTTCCAGGGTGCTTGCTCCTCCCTCTCCTCCCTTTGCTCGAGAGGAGAGGGAGGGGCACCCCCGGCGACGCCTTGGATGATATGGACACTCGGTTAACTGGAGCTCGGTTAATCGGAGTTCTACTGTAGCACACTCTATTCTTCAAGTACTTATTTAACCTATATTCCAGTACATCTGGAATGGCTGAAATGTTTAGCAACATGCAGTTATGATGCTGACAAACACTGATAACTCTTGTAATATAAAGATCCCATCAGTTCAACTCCCAATTTCTGTTCAGCCAATGATTATTTATTGTCACCAATAAGAGAACTTTGAGATAGTTGGACCCCAAGAATTTCTACTCAGATCAATCTGCTTACAGCCTTAGAGGACATCACAATACAAATCAATATGATAGGTAATAACATTCAAGGAAAAACTATGTAAATTGATAAAGAACATACTCATACTTTTTAGAGACTCTGTAGTCTTCATTGGAGCCCACTACTTTGAATTTCAGGTTTCCTTTGGTCCGTTCCAATTCTTGACGCCAATCTTTTATGGACTCAAACATCACTGTTCCCGTCTTTACGTCTGTTGAAACAGAAAACTGTTAGATTTCAGAATTATACAATCTTGAAGTAGATTTTCTATTTCAACGAAAAACTTGAAACAGGCATACTTGGGATTGCTTTAGTGGGATAAATTCACTAGAACACCTATCTGAAAGGCTGGTATGGCAGAATGAATATGCTTTCTTATATAAATACAAGTCTGGAAAACCGAATCTCAATTTGGAAAATAACCATATCTTAAGTGAAAAACAGGTCAGTAAAAGTCACTAAATAAATTTTCTAAACACAGCATGAATTTCCTGGTAACAAATTTCAGTGATCTAGAATGAAATGCCACGAAGAACATGCAATGTCCTTAGTAATTTGCTTAAGTATGTTTTTCTACCAAGTACTAAGATTGAAATATTCAAGAGAAGCTTTAGCACAGTGGTTCTCAACCTGGGGTCCCCAGATGTTTTTGGCCTACAACTCCCAGAAATCCCAGCCAGTTTACCAGCCGTTACGATTTCTGGGACTTTGAAGGCCAAGAACATCTGGGGACCCCAGGTCAAGAACCACTGCTAGCACATAATGCGAACAAGTTCATCTTAAACTTTTGAGCAATTGCCCAAGGAATGAAATACTATATACTGAAATATTTGTCAGTTTCCAGAATCCATGCTTTAGAAGAACCAGTATTTACCACCAGTCAATGGGTAAAAGTTCTTATTGCTTTAGCTATGCATGAATTCCTAATTCTGTGAATGTTGATATGAAGTATTATTTTTGATACACAGTCTACTTATATTAATGTACATGTCTGACAAATGGTCATGCTATAGGTATTTATCTTCACCCCTGTTTTTCCTTCAGGATTTATGTTCTAAAAACCACAAAATAAAATAAGATAGCAATAATTACAACAAAGGTCAAACGAAGGGACACAGTAGTCAAAACAGCAATGCGATCTCTCTGTTTAATGATCTGTACTGGCACATAACAAGGACTCCTTAATTGTTTTTTATTTTCAACAACTCCTCCAACATTGTATTTAACAAAGTCAATACAATTAGTTTCAACACAAACATTACCCATCCTGAGCAGTATTCTATTCATAAGGTAAAGGATCTTGGTTTCATCAAAGTCAAAGAAGTTTATTGTTTCCAAAACCCATCTTAACTGTATTTTAACTCTGTAGTTGTGACAGAAATATTTGTTTTTTAATTTTATATTTGCCTTATTTTTAAATGTTATTGTGTCATATTTTTGTTAGCCGCCTTGAGTCCTTATGGGGAGAAAGGTGGGATAGAAATAAAGCTAACAACAACAACTTTCCCCACCATAATGCTGGACCCTCATACAGGTGTCCGCTGAAGCACGTGTCTTCAATCCCACAGTGGGCCTTTAATTACATACATGCCCATAATTTATGCTTACATTGCCTTTACTTCTTCACCTGACAATGCACAATATTTCAAAGTAAGAGCACCTCCTGTAGTAGTTTTGCCTTTTAAAGTTCTCTGTATAGGTCTATACAGCTTGTTGAAACAGGAAATAGTAAGTTGCTTGTTAAAAGTATAGCTATTACACAATAGGTAATTTCATAAACTCACCTGTATCATTTGGTGCAGCAGATGCATAGGAGAACAGAAATAAACGCTTGAACAGCTTTGCAGTCTGTGTTTGATGAACAATGCCACTGACAATCTAAGGAAAGGACAAATCTAGACATCCATAACCCAGAAAAAAAAATTCAGCAAAAGTTCTGCTCTTCAAAATCAGTGTAGCTTAAAAACTCACCAAAGTTCCTTGTGCAACACTATATAGTGGACTTAAGAGGACATCAGAAATCCTATTTTATGTATTCACTGTTATACAAAGCAGGTGAAAGTTAGATTGCTAGGGGTGGAACCCAAAAACCTAATCAGAAAATAGATGTTGCCACTTTGCAGAGACAAGGTGACAATGAGATAGAGAAGAACTGACATGGAATTATTCATGAACATTAGAAAAGAAGGACTGACTTCTACATTTGCCAATGCTATTTCTTTCTTTTTTTTCTGCTTATCTATTTCAGTCCAGCTGAAAAAATGAAAACCAGTTTTGTGTTGGGAATATTAAGCCTTCTCCCCACTCCTATTGATTATTCAACTCAAGTGAAAAAGTATGCAAAACCTACGCAGAACTGTTAATAACCAAAGCAGTCTCATAACTGACTTGATGGTGAACAATAACAACCTCGTGCCTTGTCCAATATTTTATCTTATTTTTGAGAAGGGAAAAACTAGACATCGTATTCCTTAAAGGTCTATCATAGACACACACACAAATTTCCTGCCAAAATGCAGAAATTAAGAAAAAAATTAGTTACCCTTTTAACTTCTTCTTCCTTGGTGTATCTCAAACAGAAGCGAAACACTCTAAAATCCTTGCAATAAATTATTATTGTCTCTGGGTATTTTCTCAGTTGGCCATATATAGGTTTTTTTCTGTCATCATAAACTGCAAAAAAAACAAACACCTTAGCCATTAACATTTAGGTAGCAATTCAGGTAACATTATCCACTCTTTCCTAGCCATATCAATAAGCTACTTATTAAAATAGTCTGGAGAGAACCATAATTCAGATCAAAATTGAGTTACCATAATTAGAGCTGTAAAAACAAAACGAATTTGTAAAAGACTATGGAATTAAAGGTTCATCAGCCTACCTCCAAAAAGTTGGTCTACACACTGTAGAGTGATGTCATTTTGCCCAATGATTTTATTTTTGAACTGCAGTTCCTGAAAGAGGAAAAATGCCTTTAAGTTGCTGTAACAAACAGTAAGTCCTTTTTTGTCTGTATTTTAAAAATATACTCAACAAATATGTTTTGACTATTTCAATTAACTACTTTCATTACAACCAGCAATTTCATTATAGCTAGCAACCTTTCTTAACTTTTTACTGACTCAATTAGTTAACCTTAGTTAGAATTAATAATTGCATTTAGGTTGTTGTATTTAGGATTATATCTGCCAACTCAGAAATTCTAATACATTCTAGGGGTTACATGTGATATATGTTCACAGACGTATAACCTTAATTGACTTCATGTTCCCAAAGCTTCTTGGGTTTTTTTTTGCTTCCTCTTAAATTAATGATTTAACTAAAGATCTGCTCTCTTAAGTTATCAGCTAATACCATCATGGCTTAGAAAAAATCAAGTCAGATTTTCCCTGGGCCAAATCCAATATACCTTTTGGAAGTCATTCTGATATGGATAGAAATATTTTATTTTGACCCATCACACTCACAAGGCTCATCTAACATCACAGTAGCACAGCAATTAATCGCCTCCAAGCCAGAAGACCCAGCCATCAAAAAGAAAATCTGCTCATAAAAATTAACTTTGATTTCTTACATCTTCCAAAGCAGGTTCTTGACCGAGGAATGAAATTTTGAAGTTTGTGCAAATAAGCTTTCCATAAATGCCACGATGAGATCCATCATCTTGTACACACTTCCAAACCATACTTGCTTCACAAAGCACTAGTTCACCTGGTAGAAATTAGCATGTATTTTAGCATTCATTTTCTTCTATTCTAAACTTCTAAAATTACACCACATTGCAGCTATAAGTTATAAAAGATTGCATATATAAGGCACTTACATTAGCCATACCATACTGTTGCTTTAAATTGGAAAATTGCCAAATTAAGGGCAGAAACTAGATGGAGTTCCTGGTGTTATTGGACTATAATTTCCAACATGCTTCACCACTGGCTAAGCTGGTGAGGGCTGCTGGGACCTGGATTCTAACAACTTCTGGAAGGCAGGGGCCAAGATTCTATAACAGACATGGGCAAACTTTGGCCCTCCTGGTGTTTTGGTCTTCAACTCACACAATTCCTAACAGCTGGTAAACTGGCTGGGATTTCTGGGAGCTGAAGTCCAAAAAAACTGGAGGGCGAAGTTTGCCCATGCCTGTTCTGTAACAACCAATTGCTAAAGCAATCCTTACAGTCAAAAGGAGGGATGTTATGTGTCCTTGTACTATACAAAGTCCCAGAATACTTGTAGAGTATCTATACACACAAACGAACGATTGTCAAAAAGTTGCTGTATATTTGATTGAAGAAAATAATGATGGAGCACCGCTCTCAAAAAAGTCTTCAAAAGTAAAGTACAAATAAAGTCCCAATTCTCTACAGGGGTCCCGGGTATTTTTGACCCTGTTTCAGGGGAAAACCCCTTCTTCAGGAGTTGTTAAACTCAGCAACAATGAATTTCTATCTAAAACAAAACATAGAGTAACAAGTATTTTTCCAGCAGTATTAACAGAAGTAAAAGTAACCCATATAACAGTATATACTTACATAGTGCTAAATGCTTTCACTGAGTGACTCTGCTTGTGGTGATTTCAACTGCGAGTAATTCTGGAGGTTCACTCAAGGGTTTTTAAAGAGTACTTGAAGGTTTAAAGGAAACAGCTAAAATTAAGTGATTCATTAAGTCCCTGAGGGGAAAAGGTTTTAAACTTAAAGATCCAGTACATTTCCCTTTGGGATAATAGTTTTTCCAAGTCCATGAAAGGTTTTTGAGAGATGCATTCCAGAACACAAAATTTAAATGAGGTAGGTGAATGTTTGTATTGGGTGAAGTGTGAATATAAAAGAGATTCTGTAGATAAATTTTTGATTCTGGATTTATGTTCAGAGATTCTGATTCTCAAGGATCTGGTTGTTTTTCCAATATACCAGAGATCACAGTCACATGTCAAGAGGTAGATTACATTGTTGCTATTACAAGTAGAAAAATGTTTTAGTGTGGTGCCCACTTTGTTCCTATGATTATATATCTCCTTAGTCTTCCAAGATTGAGGACAACACTTACAGTGACCACAAGGATAATGGCCTCTCAGGGTGCTCTTTGGTGTACTAATAGGAGTGGTTAAATCTGTATGGATTAAATATTCTCTAATATTTTTAGTACGCCTGTTTCCAAAAATAGGTAATTTATCGCAACCTGAAATATCTTGAAGAAGATGCCAGTGTTTTTTTATAATTTGGATTATGTGTTTGGAGTAATGTGATAATTCTTGTGTCCAGATAATTTGATTTTTAGTTGGTTTAGCAGATTCTTTCAGTAGGGTGGTTCTATCAGTTTTTTCAGCTTTAATTAATGCCTTTTTGATGACATGTTTAGGATAGCCTCTACTTCTAAACTCCTGGCTTAAGGTCAGGCTTTCATGAATGAAGTGTTCATTAGAGCTTGAGTTACGCTTTAGTCTAAGTAGTTGTGAAAATGGAAGATTGGTCTTTAAACCAAAGTGGTGGAAGCTGTTATAATGAAGAAAAGAATTCTTATCTGATGGTTTTCTGAAGTTCTTGACCAACAGTTTGTTATGATGTTTATACACAGTAACATCTAAAAAATTGATATGTGACAGGTTGAGATGACTGGTAAATTTAATAGACGTATGTATAGTGTTAATCCAATTAGAGAATCCTACTGCGGCTTCAGTTGTTTTAAATACTATGAATATATCATCAATGAATCGGCCATAGTATATTATATTAGAATAGTACATATTTAAAGATGGATTAAGCAATATAGTGTTTTCTAAATGTGCCATGAATAGATTGGCAATCGATGGAGCTAACGGACTTCCCATAGCGACACCGAAGGTCTGAAAGTAAAATTGGTTTTGAAAACGGAAATAATTTTTCTCTAGTACTATATCTAACAAGTCCATCAAGAAGTGTGTAGGTGGTTGCAACTTTGTTCTCCTACGAAGGATATTTTCTATAATGATACGAGCCTCATCTAGTGGAATGTTAGTATAGAGTGAGGTGACATCAATCGTAACTAAAATGCTGTCCTCCTCAATATTGAGATTTTCTACGATATTAATGAAGTGCTTTGTGTCTTTAATGTAGGAATCACAGAGAGGGACAAATGGTTGGCAAAAGGAGTCTAGATATTTAGCAACTGGTTCCAATACAGAAGATGAACCAGAAATAATAGGTCGGCCTGGGGGTGGAATGATGCCTTTATGAATCTTAGGAAGAATATAAAAGATAGGTATCCTAGGGAAGTCATTTTGTAAGTATTTAAATGTAGAAGAAGAGATAAATCCCATGGATAATCCCTCTTGACACACCACCCTAATAAGGGACTGAATGTGTTTAGTGGGGTCTGTTGCAATAGGTTGGTAGAATTTACTATTTGATAACTGGAGGTTGACTTCCTTAATATAATCTCTTTTGTTAAGTAATACTATAGCTCCCCCTTTATCTGCTGGTTTCCAGACTACCTCTTTGAGGTTGCTCAATTTGACCAGAGTGGTTCTTTCTAATTCTGATAAATTTGAGTGGTATGGTTGTCTACGAGTAGTTAGCTTGTTAAAGTCCCTCTCTACAGCTTTTTCAAAGCATTTAATGTAAATGTTATCTGTGGAAGGGCAGAAGGTACTTTTGGGTTTGAAAGGATCTGTGGTTGTGTTGGATATGCTGTCTTTAAACATGTCTCTTAAGCGGATGGTTCTAAATAGCTTGAATAAATCTATTCGTGCTCGAAATGCATTAAATTTAGGGGTGGGAACAAATGATAGACCTTTGTTTACTATTGACCTTTCTACATCAGATAACTTATAATCGGATAAATTAACAATCAGGTTCGGTGTCTCCGATTTCGGTCCCTTGGAAAAAAAGTTGAGGATGAGGATGATGGTAGAGTCCTATTCTTATGTCTGGAGGATCTTCTTAAAGGTGGTGAGTCAGAGACTTCAGAGCTTTCAGTTGTCCTTCCTGGGTCTTCCTCGGTAGAGGAGTCTGTAAATTGAGGATGGAATCTGACTTATCTCTTGGAGGAAACTTGATCTTTTTGCTTAATCCATCTTTAAATATGTACTATTCTAATATAATATACTATGGCCGATTCATTGATGATATATTCATAGTATTTAAAACAACTGAAGCCGCAGTAGGATTCTCTAATTGGATTAACACTATACATACGTCTATTAAATTTACCAGTCATCTCAACCTGTCACATATCAATTTTTTAGATGTTACTGTGTATAAACATCATAACAAACTGTTGGTCAAGAACTTCAGAAAACCATCAGATAAGAATTCTTTTCTTCATTATAACAGCTTCCACCACTTTGGTTTAAAGACCAATCTTCCATTTTCACAACTACTTAGACTAAAGCGTAACTCAAGCTCTAATGAACACTTCATTCATGAAAGCCTGACCTTAAGCCAGGAGTTTAGAAGTAGAGGCTATCCTAAACATGTCATCAAAAAGGCATTAATTAAAGCTGAAAAAACTGATAGAACCACCCTACTGAAAGAATCTGCTAAACCAACTAAAAATCAAATTATCTGGACACAAGAATTATCACATTACTCCAAACACATAATCCAAATTATAAAAAAACACTGGCATCTTCTTCAAGATATTTCAGGTTGCGATAAATTACCTATTTTTGGAAACAGGCGTACTAAAAATATTAGAGAATATTTAATCCATACAGATTTAACCACTCCTATTAGTACACCAAAGAGCACCCTGAGAGGCCATTATCCTTGTGGTCACTGTAAGTGTTGTCCTCAATCTTGGAAGACTAAGGAGATATATAATCATAGGAACAAAGTGGGCACCACACTAAAACATTTTTCTACTTGTAATAGCAACAATGTAATCTACCTCTTGACATGTGACTGTGATCTCTGGTATATTGGAAAAACAACCAGATCCTTGAGAATCAGAATCTCTGAACATAAATCCAGAATCAAAAATTTATCTACAGAATCTCTTTTATATTCACACTTCACCCAATACAAACATTCACCTACCTCATTTAAATTTTGTGTTCTGGAATGCATCTCTCAAAAACCTTTCATGGACTTGGAAAAACTATTATCCCAAAGGGAAATGTACTGGATCTTTAAGTTTAAAACCTTTTCCCCTCAGGGACTTAATGAATCACTTAATTTTAGCTGTTTCCTTTAAACCTTCAAGTACTCTTTAAAAACCCTTGAGTGAACCTCCAGAATTACTCGCAGTTGAAATCACCACAAGCAGAGTCACTCAGTGAAAGCATTTAGCACTATGTAAGTATATACTGTTATATGGGTTACTTTTACTTCTGTTAATACTGCTGGAAAAATACTTGTTACTCTATGTTTTGTTTTAGATAGAAATTCATTGTTGCTGAGTTTAACAACTCCTGAAGAAGGGGTTTTCCCCTGAAACAGGGTCAAAAATACCCGGGACCCCTGTAGAGAATTGGGACTTTATTTGTACTTTACTTTTGAAGACTTTTTTGAGAGCGGTGCTCCATCATTATTTTCTTCAATCAAATATACAGCAACTTTTTGACAATCGTTCGTTTGTGTGTATAGATGTGTTCTTGTACACCAGCACCCTGTCTCCAAATTTCTAGACTGATCTTGGTTGGCAACTATATGTACTAAGGCAGAAAATATCCTAAGCACACAAATCTTTAATGTTATCTTTACCATTCAACACAAACAGTGATCTAACTGTGGCCTCTAGACTCCTTGTAACCTCAACTCCTCTTTGTGGTTCCTGACAGAATCCCTAAATCCCTGAACCCTTCCTCATATTTGGAGAGACCAAAAACGTCCTTCAGACATCTGCTACTACTGTTGGTGTTCATGGCAGCAGATTACTGAACATCGCCCCCTCCTTCCAAATTCTCTTTACCCAGAACCCTTCCTAGCCCAGAAAGAGAAATAAGAAGTGCCTTCTAGGGCCCTTCTACAAAACCATGTAACTCAGAATATCAAGGCAGAAAATCCCAAACTATTTGCTTTGAACTGGGTTATCTGAGTCCACACTGCCAAATATTCCAGTTCAAAGCAAATAATGTGGGATTTTATTCAGCTGTGCGGAAGGGGCCCTAGTCATTCTCAGATCAGGTATTTAAATGTGCTGTGGCCCACATCAGAAACTTAGTACTTATTTCTTCCCATTATTAAATAATATTCTATCCTATTACTACTCCTATACAATGTTGAGCGTTTGAATGAAAATACTTGTCTTTTCCACACCAAGCTGTCTACACCTCAAGCCTAGGCAGGCTTTCCTGATACACCGAAGAAAAACCTGAGGATGGGAAAAAACACAGCTGGACAAACTCTTAAGCTTATCCCTTAGCTCAGGGCCCTTTCGTACTGCCTCTTTATCACAGGATCTGATTCCAGATTATTTGTTTATCCCAGGTTTTCTGACAGTGGAGACTAATATAATCTAGTTTAAAGCAGAAAACGTGGAATCAGATCCTGGGATATAGAGCCTGTCTGGAAGGCCCCTCATATATTCCAGTTTAAAGCAAATAATCTGGGATCAGATGCTGGGATAAAGGGCAGTGTGGAAGGGCCATCAGGTGATTAAGTTTAAATATGTTACATAAAAATCAGCAAATTGAATAACATTTTGATATGATTTTACAGCATTGTTTAGTTAACATTACCTGGTAACAAGTGTGGTTCTACTTCTTTTTCTGTGGACTCCCTTATGTATACTTCCTAAAAGAAAGATAGAAACTGGCTTATGCATGTGATAGCAAGATCACAATTTAAATAACAGAAGCTTTAAATACATTTTTTCCAATTTTCATCAATATTCAAGACTCCACTTCATTTGCTAAAGTTATGCAACTTAACATATAGCTTCATTTCTCAACAGTTCTATACCAACAAGTTTACATTTCAAATAAACAAAGCAAAAGGAATACAGAAGTGTGTCCAGAAAGTTGGCAAAAGTATAATCCATATTGAAAGTGTAGTCCAAACAAAACTACCAATGACTATTTATCTGAATCATGGATCACAAGTTTCATGGTATTTTTTGTTAACTAGTCTCAAGTCACCTTTGACTTATGATGACCTTAAGAATGCTATTCCTCCAAGTCAACTGATTATGAACAACCCTGTTCAGGTCTTGTGGACTTGGTGCTGTGGCTTCCTTGATTAAGTCTATTAATCTATATAAATGAAAATGTAATGTCCATTTGCGAGGACCTCATATTTCCCAAACTACTTCACCAATTACTACAAAATTTGGACACAATGTATCATTCGAACTAACAAGTATTCACATACCTACTATCACAAACCTGTCACACCCAAGACAGGTAAAACCATGCCCCTTAGCAACAGCCAGTCTCCTCCTCCCTTAGCAACTGTTGTAGCACACAGCTCCTCCCCTTAGCAATGGCCAAGCAGTCTCCTCCCTTTATCATTATATTTTATAATATAATAAGTATAATATTACACTGTGTAACTATAACACTATGATTTTTGCTCCTGGGTTTATAAATGTCATTATTTCCTAGGGTTCTATCATAAAAACATGGAAAAAGGCTTATTAAGCTGTTAAAAAATTGTTGAGGGACATCCTGCAGCACATTATATTATATTGTAATTATATTTTATTGTATTCAGTGTCAGGAGCGACTTGTGAAACTGCAAGTTGCTTCTGGTTGAGAGAATTGGCTGCTTGCAAGGATGTTGCCCAGGGGACACCTGGATGTTTTACCATTCTTTGGGAGGCTTCTCTTTAAATATCTGTGGAAGGTTCAGGGTGGGAGAAAGAACTCTTTCCTGCTTGAGCCAAGTGTGAATGTTGGCCAGCGTGATTAGCATGGAATAGCCTTGCAGCTTCAAAGCCTGGCTTCTTCCTGCTTGGGGGAATCCTTTGTTGGGAGGTGTTAGCTGGCCCTGATTATTTCATGTCTGGAATTCCTCTGTTTTCTGAGTGGTGTTCTTTACTTACTGTCCTGAGCTTTTTAGTGTTTTTTAATATTTAATTTTTAATACTGGTAGCCAGATTTTCAGTATTAGGGAGAAGGAGGCACTAGGGTTGTTCCCTGGGAGTGGCCTACGGTCGCTCCCAGCAGGAAAATAACACAGTGGCGTGGCCAACAAGGAAGCTACACCCCCCCCCCCGGCCGTCATTCTCCTCAAGGGGAGGGCAGGGAAAAAAGGAGATCTATCTATATCCTTCCTTCCATCCGTATCTACACTCAGAGGACATCTTTAGAATTCTACGGTTTACATCAGGACACAGATTGCTTATCACATGGACAGTAATATGTTCCGTGTTTCAGAGTCGCCAGTCCAGACAATCTTCATATCTGTACAGACAAGGGAACCACCACAAATATTGCCTACCCACAAGCATTGTGAAATCACATATATCTGAAACCTACTCTTTCTCTGTCCTTTCTTTCACATTGAACCAGACTGGGCCGCAGCAACATGTGGCCAGGTACAGCTAGTCTGAAATATAATTTTCCTCTTTTCCTGTATCTTCTACCTTAACAAGCATTACTGTATTTTCCATTGAGCTCAAAGTACTATAGTTCCAGTTTAGTCATCTTGGTTTCCACTCAGGATTGAGGCTTGATTTGCTCTAGGTTCTATTTATTAGAATGTTGACTCTATGGATGCAAAGGACCACCATATTGCTAACTGACAGTTATTCTTCACCATGGAGAAATGTTTGTTGTGGGTAGGCTTAGTTTTAAGTCTTGAGTGCAGTTCCAACTAATATTTTGGTATAAAACTCTGACAAAGTCCAAATTTTAGTTCACCTTTAAGCCCATTTCAGAACCAATGTGTACGTCTCAGTGAGCCAGGAGTATAGTGACTAAGTGCCTTGCCTTACATATTCTTAATCACCATTATTCTTTCACTTGATAAAATCTAGATATCCTAGATAGTGCCAAAGTGACATTGATTTCTACTCACTTATACTTGATAAAGTTCAGAGATCAAAACCTTTCTCTAAAAATGTTTTTAAAGCAGTGTTTTCTAATCTGTGATAGCACCAGTGAGGGAAAACTAGGGAGAAGGACACAGTTAAGGCACACTTATGAAGGAAACCAGCTCTGCAAGCACAAAGAAAAAACCCAGAAACAAAGCATCAAGGTGAGAAACAAATGCATGCACATTTGGCAACACGATGGGGAGCCAGGGCAACATTCTAACAATACATTTAGATAACAAACAAATGATTAACAGACATGAAGACAGAAGGCCAGCAGTGTTAGAAGAACCGTCCAGTGTAGGGACCTAAATCCTCGATGATCAATGGACAGAAACTGCATGTGTGCTCAGTGAGATCCAAGGTTTTGGAGAATCCGATTGTTCACTTGAAGCTGAGAGACAACAAAGGCTGGTGGGTGAGGCCTCTGGAAGCATAATACTGCTGCAATGTGCCTTCAAGTAGTTTCAAATTTATGGAGACTTGAAGGCAAACCTAACATGGGGCTTTCTTGGCAAGGTTTGTTCAAAGGGTCTTCGCCTTTGCCTTTCTCTGAGGTTGAGAGTGACCTGATCAAGATCCCTTAGTGCAGTGATCAAGATCCCTTAGTGCAGTGATTCTCAATCTGTGTGTCCCCAGATGTTTTGGCATTCAACTCCCAGAAATCCTAACAGCTGGTAAATTGGCTGGGATTTCTGGGAATTGTAGGCCAAAACACCTGGGGACCCACAGGTTGAGAACCAATGCTGTAGTGGTTTCCATGATTTAGTGGGGATTCGAACACTGGGTTTCAGAGTTCTAGTCCAACATCCAAACCAATACCTTGCATCCCCCTCCCTAAAATGACAGTTGTACCACATAACAATAACCATTGTTATGTTAAGGTGTTCCCACATTAAAAGCCACTGTCAAGAGAAGAACAGGATCCAAAATTCTAAGTTAAGCCTTTTACATTTTCAATTTTTGGGAGCTGATGCAGCCAAACTTCTCCATCTGATAAGTGACATAATTCAAGAAAAAAAATCTAAATATCCATATGCAGATCTACAAGTCTGCTCATTTCAGTGTTATTAACTCAAGTTAATAAGCTCCTCTCAATGTAAACAGCTTCACTCGTATAAAACTGTTTAACCCATGGAGAATATAAATTAAGCAATGCCAATGTTCACATTATCTGGACAGATTTACACCTGCAGAGATGAGATGTGTATAATAATAGTAATAATAATAATAATAATAATAATTTTATTTTTATACCCCGCCCCATCTCCCCAAAGGGACTCGGGTTGGCTTACATGGGGCCATGCCCAGGTCAAACAAGCAATACAAAACACAATAAAACAAATCAATCGACAATAAAACAAATAATAAAATAGACATGCTATAGAATAGACCATGAATTTGTACTGTTAATTCACATAATTAAAATCAGTACACACTAGGGTTGGTATTAACTAACATCATTGGTTCTGCCTAACTTTGAAGAAAAAAATCTCACTGGTTTTAAGAGATTATTTTTGTCTTCTGCACAAAAACCCTTGACAATTGCTAAGATGTAAACCAACAGGAAGTCAGTCAAATATAGATGTAGCAAACAGTGAACTTTGCATACCAATGTGCTCGTGTAGTGTGGGAAAATAAGTGACAGATTAACCATGACAGAGTATTTATTCCAGAGTACAAATGGAGAATGTGCAATCTTCCAGATGGTGCTTCATTTTACCCCCGCCACTTAACAGGCAATGTGACAGTAATCTTGAAGAGTATCTCAGTCACTCAAAGCTGTAGCTTAAGACAGAATAAGAACAAGTAAATGACTGTAATAACCCAAGTTGCGTTGGACAGGGAACCAGGATTCACATCTCTGTTCAATCATGAAATTCACTGATTTTGAGCAGATTTCTCTTTCTGCCTAACCTTCTCATAAGACTATGGAACTCCCTTCACAGTGACATCAGACTGGCCCCATCTCTCCGGGTATTCAGGAAAACATTAAAAACCTGATTTTGCATACAGGAGTTCAGGGAGTAGCGAAATATGGAATATGACTTGAATATAGCTGTTTGAATAACGACTATGGGAATTGGCACTCTGTTTTAATCTGTTCGATTGTATTTGTTTTATAGCCGCCCTGAGTCCCCTTATTGGGTGAGAAGGGCGGGGTAGAAATACTGTAATAAATTAACTGTTTCATAATTTTAGAGGTTTATATTTGTTATTGTATGTATATATTGGACATTTAATTTTGCCATAATCTGTAAGACACTCTGAGTCCCCTTTGGGGTGAGAAGAGCAAGGTATATAGTTCCGTATATACTTGAGTATAAGCTGAGTTTTTCAGCCCTTTTAAAGCCTTCCTTGGCTTAAACTTGTGTAAGTGTCCTGGTCATCTTAATTCGGGTCAGCTTATACTCAAGTACATAGGTAATCAGAGTTGAACAGTCTTATCTTATGACAGTCTTTTTATTATCTTAAATTACAGTTTTATGTAAATATTCAAAAACATAAAACCTTTTGATGCCTCAATTAATGTAATTTTATTGGTATCTATTTTTATTTTTTAAAATTTACCACTAGCTGCTGTATTTCCCACCCCCGTCTTGTAAGTTTTCCCAGTTTTTTGTGGTAAAATTAGATGTCTCGCCTTATATTTGGGTCGGCTTATACTTGAGCATATACAGGTAAATAAATAAAACGGAAGTTAGCAGGAGCAAACAAAGTATGGAAGAAGTGTGAAAACAACTAACCCTGCAAGTGGTCACAAATTCTCTGGTCTAAATCCAATTAGCAATTCAAATTTGCCCATACCTGTTGAATCAATTACTGAATGAAAAATTATACTTTAGTGAGATTTATGCATATAAAAGTATCACATTATGTTGTCGAAGGCTTTCATTACCAGAATCACTGGGTTGGTGAGAGTTTTCCGGGTTGTATGGTCATGTTATAGAACAGTGGCTCTCGACCTGGTGTCCCCAGATGTTTTTGGCCTACAACTCCCATAAATCCCAGTCAGTTTACCAGCTGTTAGGATTTCTGGGAGTTGAAGGTCAAAAACATCTGGGGACCTCAGGTTGAGAACCACGGTTCTAGAAGCGTTCTCTCCTGACGTTTTGCCCACATCTACGGCAGGCATCTTCAGAGGTTGTGAGGTATACTGGAAACTAGGTCAGTGAGGTTCATATGTCTGTGGAAGGTCCAGGTTGGGAGAAAGAACTCTTGTCTGTTGACGGCAAGTGTGAATGTTGCAATTAATCACCTTGATTAAAATCAAAAAGCCTTGCAGCTTCAAAGCCTGGCTGATTCCTGCCCGGGGGGATCAATAACAAGCCATGAGAGTAAAGACCAAGATCCAGCCAGAGGAAAAGTGGTCTTACCATACATCAAGGGAACCACTGACTGCATAGGCAAGTTGATGAAGAAACACAACCTACAAACTATCTACAGACCCACTCCGAAAATCCAAGAAATGCTACGTTCAGCAATGGACAAGAGGGATCCTCTCACCTCTGAAGGAGTCTACCATACACCATGCAGGTGTGGACAAGTCTACGTAGGGACCATCAAACACAGCATTGCCCAAACACGAATCAAGTAACATGAAAGGCACTGCAGACTAACTCAACAAGAGAAGTCAGCCATAGCAGAGCACTTGATAAACCAACTGGACATAGTATATTATTTGAGAACACAGAAATGCTGGAACACTCTAACAACCACTATATCAGACTACACAGAGAAGCCATTGAAATGCACAACCATGTGGACAATTTCGACCGAAAGGAGGACACCATGAACATGAACAAAATCTGGCCACCAGTATTAAAAACCATTAAAACATGAAACAATCAGGGCCATCTAACACCTCCCAACAAAGGATTTCCCCAGGCAGGAATCAGCCAGGCTTTGAAACTACAAGGCTTTTCAATGCTAATCAAGGTGATTAATTGCAAAATTTACACTTGCCTCCAACAGACAAGAGTTCTTTCTCCCAATTTGGACCTTCCACAAATATTTTAACCTCACTGACCTAATTACCAATATATCTCATAACTTCTGAGGATGCCTGCCATAGATATGAGCTAAACGTCAGCAAAGAATGCTTCTGGAACATGGCCATACAGCCCAGAAAACTCACAGCAATCCACTATCACATTAATATCACATTAATCTCCATAATTCCAATACATTTAGGAAGAGATGAACAAAGATGTTCCAAGAAAAAGATGGCTGGCAACATTCTTACTCTTCAGTACTCTCCAAGCACTACCGTACTCCCATTTAATTAATAAAACTTTAGCCTAGTTTTTTCCTGCAGTACCTACAAAATTGAGTACATAGGGTTACATTCAAGTCTCCTTGTCTTTACTGTACGGTTTGTGGAGGTGTGTATTTTGTGACAATAAAACCATTACACTAGATACCAACTACTTCAACTAGATCTACCCTGCTAAACTATGCCACTGCAAATAAACATAGGGTCTTAAATAAAAGCACTCACAAAAGCTGTATTATTGCTGTAAATCAAAACAATACATGTTTACATCAAACTATAATTCATAATGTTTATATTACTTTTTAAACTGCATTCAGTTAATATCAAAGTAGAATGAAACTAAAAAACAAGTATAACCAGTTTGGAGCTGACGTGAAGCGCAAGTTCAAGTATCTTCTTTCATTTCTTTGCCAAGTGTTCTTTAACAAGCAAAACACTGTTTTTACTTCTCCACCTCTGTCAAACAGTAGTGTGGCTTTTATGCCTAAAAGAACTTCTTGGGATTTTTGACAGCATGATTTTTCTCTTCATTACATATTCTATGTGCACATATCCGTTTTATATGTGTTCAATGACATATTCATGAGAAGACTCAGTGAATTTCTCATGTCTAATTCCACATATGGTTCTTACTGGCAACATATGGAAAGAAATAACCTAACAGCCTAGCCGTGTATATTTATTAATGGCCAATGATTGCTAGGTGCCATTTGTTTTTGTACATCCATTTTCAGATAACTCCCATTAATTGCAACTAGTCAAAATCAATTATATCTACACTAGGATGTTTCTACCAAAATGTTCATCTTATTTTATTCTATTGTTTTATTTATTTACCATACTTATATCCCGCCTTTCTCAACCCCAGAGGGAACTCAAGGCGGCTTTACAACAAGCAGCAATTTGATGCCATACACACATATATCAAATAAACAATTATAATTAAAACCAATAATGAAAACATCAATAATGAAAACATCAATGAAAACATCAATGAAAACATCAATGAAAACATCAATTAAAACCATGCCATCCAAAACATAATCCAGCGCTGTTCCATTTGTCAATCACATTGTTTCATAGTTACATATTGCACTGCTCCAATTACTTGTCAAAAGCTTGGTCCCAAAGCCAGGTCTTGAGTTTTGTAATCTTGTAATGAATTGGTACTTCACTTGAATGAAAAGAGATTCCATACAATATTACATCTCTCTACATTTATCTGCAATGCATACATCTTGCATACAGACATATTGTAAAGCCCTAATTACCAACATGGAAGCTGGCTACTAGCGGAAGAATACTCTGTATTTGTGGCCTTTCCAATTTACAGCTCACTTGCTGGAAACTGCTAATTTACTAACCCTTTCCTTAATCTTAAGCCACACTATCTTAAATCAAGAACAGGCAACTTCATTGGGACAGAAGGAAACTTCATCTCCTCAGAAGAAAGGCTTCTTCGTTTTCAGCCAAAATGTGATTTGGATTGGATAGGATAGGCTTTCACTTCCTTTTAGCTGACAATTTGGAGCAATTTCGATTTGGCAGTCAGGATGTCCTGAAGACATAACACTGTCAAGTCATGTTAGCCTTTTACAGGAAAAAAAAGTTTGGATAAGAACCCCATCATTCTCAGCTTATATTGCATTATTTACTGCAGATGTTAATTTGCAAATTGACTGTTTCACCAGTCTTCCTCTACTATTCTATCAGTTTCAACATTGACAAAAACATCTTCCCTACAGACAGAAGAGATGAAGGAAAACTTGCACAGAAACACTCTGGAAAAAAGAGTTTCTTTGTCAGAGTTTGCTGAGCTATGCTGTAATCGAAATGGGGTGTAACTAAGGGGTGTGTGTCTCCAGGAACAGGTGCAGATCATGTACTAGCTTTAATTGTTCAAATGTTCTCTGGTCTGCTTCCAAAACCTGATTAATCTAGATTAAAGGTTCAGCTCTAGTTTATATTGGAACTGTGACCTGCCTCCTTTTTACTATAAGTGTTTAAATTATGTTTCAAGTTGCATTAAAATCCAACCATGAGAAAAATAATAGGAGGCTATTCGAATTCAGCTCTTCGGCTTAGAAATGGAGGTGAGCACCAACCCCCAGAGTCAGACACAACTGGACTTAACGTCAGGGGAAACCTTTACCTTTACCTATTCGAATTAAATAAAGTAAATTATTTGCATTCCTCACATCCTACTACATAAAGTGGGTTATGCTGTGCAGCTAGGAGATCCAATTCATAAATGGGAGAGGTCACCATGAGAAAGGGGCAAGTTAACTCTAACCAATGATGTGGGGTTTTATATATCATATATTTTGGCATTATTCTGAGAACACAGGACATACCTTTATTTTAAACCTGAACTGTTACAGGTTACAGCAATATTGGTGAGTGTAGCATATCATTTTCATTCTAATAAAGTCAGAAGTTACCGCAGTCTTAATATGGTACAGAAATAATGCAGCCACTCTCTCCACTTAGAGAAATGATTAGAATAAGAACTGCCAGTCCCCCAAGCACACAGCAAGTCCCAGGGAAAGCACTAGAGTTAGACACGCAAAGGATTATGCTGCATGGGTCTTTAGTTAATTGTTAAATACACTGCAGCATGTGGGGGTGGAAGAAACCCATTAATCTGCAATGAATTTGTATAATACACCATTCTGTGAGCAGCTTCAGTTACTGAGCGTAACGACAAGGAGTCCTGTACCACCCATAAGGCACAAGTTTGCATGGACTGAAATTACTTTAAGACTTCATTTCTGCTGCTAAATAATAATAAAAAAAGTGCTGAGGAGGGAAACAACCACCAAACACATTGTGAAAAACTACCTTATTTTATGCATTTTTCCCATTTATTTTCCTTCAGGTTAGCAGACCTCAAATTATGTATTTGTTTTAGCAGTGATTATGCTAACAACATCATAAACAACTCATCTCATTAACTCTGACTTCTTCTTCTCTTATTGCATCTCTTGCACTATGAGCACATCAAGGCAGGGATTTGTAGTCCTGCATAATGTAAACAACCATGGGGATTAACAATGTATCAATGCTATATACCTATGCTTAACTCTATCTTGTTGCTACCACATGTTTTCCACTCCTACACCAAAAAGTGAGGGGGGTATACTTTTAAATCGAGACAGGATGGCATAATGGTTTGAGCATTGTACTATGTCTCTGGAGAACAGGGTCTGAATCCCCACTCAGTCATGGAAGCTCACTGGATGACCATAGGAAAGACACACTATCTCAACCTCAGAGGAAGGCAAAGGTAAACTTTCTCTGAACAAATCTTACCAAGAAATGATAGGCTTGTCAGAAATGACATGAAGGTACACAACTAATTTCTAAAATGTATAATTCACATCTAAAATAATTTATTCTGGCTCAACATTCCTTCACAATAAACTTCAAAAAGTCTAGGCAGATATGCATCCAATATAGGACAGAACCCTACCGGGGTGGGAAGTGAATAACAAAGAAAACCATATCCAATATATGTGATAAGAGTGTTAGTAACTTCAGTAGATTAACCATGCTGGTAATGTTCAGTTATCTGACACATTTTATATTCCACTGTTGCACTTTTTTAAGGAAGTGCTCACGGATACATATTTCCCGAAGCAAAATTTGTTGCATTGTGGCTTTAATATCACAAAGGCACCAAATTCCTACAAGGTGCTGCAGGTGATATTTGAGAGGAAGTAACTGGCAAAATCACCTTTGAGTTTTCCTTGCCTTAAGAAAATCCCATGAAACTCATGAGTATCATAGGTCCAGAGGCAACTTAAAAAACACAACATATTCAGAAACTGAAATTTTGTCTCTTTTGTAGGAGGTGCTGTATTGTTTAGTAGTTCTTTTCTAAAACATTTTAATTATTTTACAATTCTATTTTAACTGAAATGTTTTAATAATAACAACTCATTTAATTCTATTTAAATATTTACCTTTTATGTATGTTTTAACTGTATGGCTTTTAAAATTCTGAGCCATTTTGGGCCCCAATCCTGAAGGGAAAAAGGTGGAATATAATAAAAGTAGCCATAATAAGGTAGTAATAATAGTTTTAAAATGGAAAGTTTCCAAAGAACAGGTTGCAGGGTTTTGTGTCGCTTTCACTAAACTGTTTCTGGGAGCTTTTTAACATAATTATTCCAACTATAAGTGTAAGTTGTTTTAATACAGTACATAGTTTAATTCTATTTCAATGTTCATTTTGTATTATGTTAGTAACTGCGGTGTTTGGTTTATAAAGTTAGAAGTCTGCTTTGTGTTTTCAAACTGTGGGAGGAAAATGAAACAATACTGTAGTAATGATAACAGCATAACAACTAACAAAAACAACAACATAGTAATAATAATGGCATAATAACTAATAACGGCACAGCAACTACTCTTTGAACTGGAGGTGTAAGCTGCTTTAGAACAGTTTAATTCTACTGTAACATTTGCTTTCTGTGTGTTTGGCAGCATTTTAAATTGTGAGTCGCCAATGAAGAAAGCAGAATAAAATTTAAAATGCTAATACCTCATTTTAATCCAGCTTTGATTCCCAACAGTAGGAGGAAAGCAAGAAAGTAATAGTAACATTACTCATAGCAGCACAATAACTACTAATAACTACCAGTGGTTCTGTCTTTGGTCCTCCAGGTGTTTTGGACCTTCAGAAATCCTAGTCAGCTTGACAGCTGTTAAGGGTTGTGGGAGCTGAATTCCAAAACACCTGGAGTACCAAAAGTTGAGAATCACTTAACTACTCTTTGAACTTGAGGCCTGAGTTGTTTTACTACAGTAAATCATTTAATTATATTATAGCATTCACTTGGTCATGTTTGCAACTATATCATTTGGTCTTTTAGGTTGTGAGCCTGTTTTGAGTCCCAATTGTGGGAAGAACCCAGATTAATACTGTAGTAACACTAATAATAACAGCATAGTAACTACTAGTAACAACTACACATTGAACTTGAGGCTTGAGATTGCTTAATTGTAAAGTTCCCTTTCTGGGTGTATTTGTGGTGTTACTTGAAGTCGTGAGCGTGCTTTGAGTTCCCAATCTTCAAGGAAAATAGAATACTGTAGTAACATTAATAATAACAGCATAGTAACTGCTCTTTGATGTTGAGGTGTGGATGATTTCAATATGGTAAATAGTTCAACTCTATCCCTTTCAGTATGCATTTGTAGTGTTCTCTGAAATTGTGAGCCTGCTTTGAGACACAATTGTGGGAAGAAAGTGAAACAATAAAATTAAAAGTTGAGTAATAAAAGTACTAATAACAGCACCGTAATAATGGCATAGTTACTACTAATAAATACTTTAAAATTGAGGCATAAGCTACTTTAATGTAGTAAATAGTTAAATTATATTGCAATGTTCCCTTTCTCTATACATTTATGGTCTCCTTTGAAGTCACGAGCCTGCTTTGACCCTCCAATTGTGGGAGGAAAGTGGAATAATAAGAGTATTACTAATAACAGTAAATACTAATAATGGCATAGTCACTACTCTTTGAACTTGAGATATGGGTTGCTTTAATATAGTAAATAGTTCAACTCCATTGTAATGTTCCCTTTAAGCGTGAGCCTGCTTTGAGTCACAACTGTGGGAGGAAATGCTGTAATACTAATAACATAGTAACTAACTACTGCTAATAACTACTCCTTGAACTTGAGTTGCTTTAATTCTATCGCAGAGTTCCCTTTCATGATATAATTCCGGTGCTCTCTGAAGTTGTGAGCCTGCTTTCAAATCCCAATTGTGTGGGGAAAGTATACTGGTAATAATAGTACAGGCAGTCCCCGAGTTACAAACAATTCATAGTTAAGAGCAAGGTGAAACAACAAGAAGTGAGAGAAATCTACCCCATGGCATGTTTTCGAACTGCAGTGGAGTTGGGATCTGATGCAGAGGGATAGGCCTAGTCACTTAATTTTAAACTATTAATTTCAAACTGGCTTTTTAATGGTATTATTAATTTTCTATCTTTTACTATATGTGTTTTAATGACAGTCTATAACATTTTGATTGAAGGCTTCAGCAGAAATTGTTTTTTTGCAAAACTATCATAGATTTGACTACATTTTTCATAAGCCCAGCTTACTGCATTTCTTTAACTCTAATATGCACCTTCCTCCCATATAAACATTTCTAAATATGGGGTGCATCTCAAAATACTGACTGTTTCTAATGCATCTAGTTGTTGGTATTGAAATTAGTGTGTGTCTTAAAATTAATAACATCTGAGAATCGAAGAAATACAGCAGTACAGGCAGTCCCTGAGTTACAGACAAGAGTCTTACTTATGACTCATAGTTACAAATGGGGGTGAGACAACAGGAAGGGAGAGAAATCCACCCCGAAGGAGGAAGATTCACTCCTGGAAGCATTGTGGGGAAAATAATGTCCCCACTGAAACTTTCTCATCAATACTTGTTTCCACAACAAGCCATTTTTTTCAAAATCCAATTATCATAGGGACAGAAAGTGAGATGAAATCTTATGAAGAGGGGTACAAATAAAACAACCACCACAGGGGTGTGAACCTTCCCTATGCTATCCAATGATAGCTAGATATGGTTACACTTAAAAAGTAAAGCAAGGAGAACAAAACAAACTGTCATCCAAAGCTAAACAATGTTATGTTTTTGGCTGGAGTAATACTATTCCGACTTAATACAAGCTTAAGAACAAACCTGGCTGCCTATATGGGCACAGTTCAAAGTGCTGGTTTTAACCTTTATAGCCCTTTATAGCCCTTTACAGCTTCGGACCAGGATATTTGAAACAGCGTTATCTCCTACTATGTACCCGGAAGGCAACTTCGATCGAAAGGGGAGGGACTGCTGATACCGCTACACCCATCCCAAATATTACTTAAAGCTACTCAAGAAAGGACCTTTTCTGGGAATGCCCCAGCTTTGTGGAATGCCATCCCTAGAGAAATCAGAGCCGCTGCCACTCTCATCATTTAGGAAAGGAGTGAACACTTTTATGTTTGAACAGGCCTTTGGGGGAAATTAAAACTGTAGATGGACCATGGTTATCTCTATAGCAAGCCTGGGCAAACTTCGGCCGTCCAGGTGTTTTGGGACTTCAACTCCCACAATTCCTAACTGCCTCAAGCTGAGGGGGGGGAGGAAAGGGCCTGAGGGTGTTCAGAATGATGGGCATTGAAATCCAAAACATCTGGAGGGAGGGCGCAAGTTTGCCCACGCCTGCTCTAGAGACAAGAGAACAGGAACTTGGTTCCCAATGGGCTTAATTAAAGGTTTTAAATACGTATGTTATATTTGTAAATATGATTTTTATTGCTGGCAGTTTTAGATAATCAGGTTGCTATAAGGAATTTATTGGGGTTTAAACGGTTTTAACCCCTCCCGACAAAGGATTTCCCCCAGGCAGGTAACAGCCAGGCTTTGAAGTTGCCAGGCTATTCAGTGCTACTCAAGCTGGTCAACTGCAGCATTCACACTTGCCTCAAACAGACCAGAGTTCCTTCTCCCACTCTGAGCCTTTCACAGATACATAAACCTCACTGGTCTAGTTTCCAATATACCTCACAACCTGCCATAGATGTGGGTGAAATGCCAGGAGGTAATGCTTCTGGAGCATTTTCATAGCAGTTTGGACTTATCTTGGTCGACTTGATATAGACACAGGGTCTACTCCCATTCCAATTTGCACTTCCAAGAATTTGCAGCACTTTATCAGTCACCTCGTGTTTACAATATTTATATGGTGCACTTTAACCAGTCTATTTTTACAACCACGTTTTAATCCATGTTTTTATTAAGTTTTTGTCATTTATTTTTATTGGGTAATGTTTAAATTTTTATAATTGCGCATGTCTCTTGTCTATTGCTGTGTTTTATATTGTTGTTGTTTTTATTCGGGCTTGGCCCCATGTAAGCCGCCCTGAGTCCCCTTTGGGGAGATAGAGGTGAGGTATAAAATAGTTATTATTCTTATTAAAGGTAAAGGTTTTCCCTAACGTTAAGTCCAGTCATGTCTGACTCTGGGGTTTGGTGCTCATCCCCATTTCTAAGCCGAAGAACTGGCGTTTTCCCTAGACACCTCTCCAAGGTCATGTGGCCACTGGCATGACTGCATGGAGCACCGTTACCTTCCCGCTGGAGCAGTACCTATTGATCTACTCACATTGGCATGTTTTTGAACTGCTAGGTTGGCAGGAGCTGGAGCTAACTGCGGGCGCTCACTCCGCTCCCAGGATTTGAACCTGGGACCTTTCGGTCTCCAGCTCAGTGCTTTAACGCACTTCGCCACCGGGGCTCCTATATTATTCTTATTATTGTATTATTACTAAGGCTATACAGCTCGGAAAACTCACAACAACCCTTTGTATGTTCTTATTGTATTGTTAGCCGCTTTGAGTCTCACTTTGGTGAGGTAGAGAAGCGGGGTAAAAATCGACTCAAATAAGATAAACTTACAATACAGAAGTACCCTAGCAATGAGTCAAGCAGAGGTAAGCCCACTTCCGGCCCCGCCCCTCCCTCCCGTAACCACGCCCCCATTCGCGCGCCTCGCCCTCGCCCCTCCCCAATGGCCGCTTCCCAACGGTCGCTCTACTGCCTTCCTTCCTTCCTGGCTGACTTGCTTGCTTCTTGGCTGCCAAGCGCGCTTTCCCTTCAGGCAGGCGAGGCCTGTCTCACCTCGGGGCTGATGTAGGAGACGAAGGAGGCCTTGGCCGCCTTGGGCCCCGCGCCGCCGGCTGCGCCCAGCATGGCTGCGCCCCTCTCCGGGCCCCAGGCGCAGACCCCGGCCGGCTTCCCCCACGGCGAGGGCGGCGAGGAGGGCGAGGGCGGCGGCGTGGGCAGCTCCTCCCAGGAGGACTCCGCGCCCTCCTCCTCTTCTTCCTCTAACGCCGCCTTGCTCCGTCTCGCGTAGTTAATCCCTCCCATCGCAGGCGCCGCTGTTGCTTCCCGGCCCTCTTCGCCTCGAGGATGACTGACACGCACTCACGCGGAGCTCCATTTCTGCTTAGGCGCCTCCTCCCGCCCTGCCCTGCCATTGGGCTGGCGGGCAGCCAATCACACCACCCAGCCCCGCCTCTGCTGCTGTTCTGGAAGGAGCGTTTCCCAGTGGCCAATCGTAGCGCCGCGCACCCGTACGGACAGCCGTAACCTCCAATCGACGACTGTAAAGCTAAGCCACTGATTGCTCATCACTTAAAGGTGAGCTGAATGCCAGGGCAAATGACAGACTATCCAAACTCTGCATGGATTTGTTGAAAGCTTTCATGGCCGGAATCGCTGAGTTGTTGTGAGCTTTCCAGGCTGTATGGCCATGATCCAGAAGCATTCTCTCCTGACGTTTCGCCCACATCTCTGGCAGGCATCCTCGGATGTTGTGAGGTCTGTTTGGAACTAGGCAAGTGGAATTTACATATCTGTGAAATAACGTCCAGGGTAGGAGAAATAACTCTTTGTCTGTTTGAAGCATGAATGTAGCAATGGGCCATCTTGATTAGTATTGAATAATCGTGCAAATTCAAAGCTTGGCTGCTTCCTGCCTGGGGGAATTCTTTGTTCGGAGGTGTTAGCTGGCCCTGATTGATTCATGCATGGAATTCGTCTGTTTTCTGAGTGTTGTTCTTTATTTACTGTCCTGATTTTAGAGGGTTTTTTAGTGCTGGTAGCCAAATTGTGTTCATTTCCATGGTTTCATCCTTTCTCTTGTAGTTGTCTACTTGCCATTCTATGTAGTCTAACATGGTTTGTGAGGTCTGTTGGAAACTAAGGGTTTATATATCTGTAAAATAATGTCCACGTTAGGAGAAAGAAATCTTGTCTGCTTGAGGCAAGTGTGAATGTTGTAACTGATCATCTTGATAAGCAGTGAATAGCCTTGCAGATTCAAAGCCTGGCTGCTTCCTGTCTGAATCTGCAAAGCCTGGCTTTGAATATGCAAGGCAATCAAATGCTAATCAAGATGAGCAATTGCAACATTCACACTTGCCTCAGATAGACAAGAGTTCTTTCTCCCAACCTGGACCTTCCACAGATATATAAATCCCACTTGCCTAGTTTCCAACAGACCTCACAACCTCTGTGAATGCCTGCTATAGATGTGGATGAAACGTCAGGAAAGAATGCTTCTGGAACATGGCCATACAGCCTGGAAAGCTCATAAGAAGAGAGAAATCTGGGGACCCTGTAACTTATGAATATGGATTTACATGAACAAAAACCAATGCTTTAATATTGTATTTGGCTTGTTAATATTTCCTGATTGAAATTAATCTTGATTGTCCTATTTTTTTGGAAATTTGTCAACACTACAATCCTATACATATCCATCTTGAAATAATACTCATTGGGCACAACAGAGTGTTGTAGAAAGCATTCTTCTCAGGCCTCTTCTCTTTAATATTTTGTCTGTTTTATAATGTACAGTAGTCTCACTTATCCAACGTAAACGGGCCGGCAGAACGTTAGATAAGTGAATATGTTGGATAATAAGGAGAGATTAAGGAAAAGCCTATTTGTCAGGACATGATTCAAAGCTTGGAAGAACAAGCATTTGACTCCTGCCCCTGCCAACATACCTGAAGCAAGGAGGAGGAGAGCAGTCCTGTGAGGAAGCGATAATCAGGAGAAATCGTTCACAGGAGTTAGAGAATGCTGGGGAGGGGTTTGGAAGGGGAGGAGGGAAGAGTACTTTAAAAGGGTCTGAAAATTAGTAGTGTTATTTTCTTGTGAGTACTGCTTAATTGCTAGAAACTACCAGCAGAAGCTGACACTATTAAACATCAAATTAGGTTATGATTTTACAAATTAAGCACCAAAACATCATGTTATACAACAAATTGGACAGAAAAAGTAGTTCAATATGCGGTGATGCTATGTAGTAATTACTGTATTTACGAATTTAGCACCAAAATATCACGATATATTGAAAGTATTGACTACAAAAATGCATTGGATAATCCAGAACGCTGGATAAGTGAGTGTTGGATAAGTGAGACTCTACTGTATTGGTTTATTTCCTGAAGTGTATGTCTTCTTTGGTTTGCTGTTTCCTTAGCTCTATGCACTTTAAGCAGTGGAAAGGGGCTGCAGGCCATGTGACTGGTTCAGTGACTCTTTAGAATATTCAGTTTTAAAAGTCAGTTGAGGCATGAGTCTGTTTGAGTCAGAACCCAGAGTAGGAAGTTAGAAGTCAGTTGAGGTTTGAGTTTCCTTGGAAGTACACTGTTATTAAAGAGAGCTGTACAGAGCAATATAGTTTTGAAGAGACTGTTAAAGATTATAAATTAAAGATACAAACCGAAATGTTGTAAAGTTTAAGCTGACAAGAAACGTGTCTGTATATTTACTTGCTGCTTTTCATGTTTGATTTTACAATGTGTAATTTGTCACTGTTTTTATTATTGTGAGCCGCCCCGAGTCCCCTCGGGGAGATGGGGCGGGATATAAGAATAAATTTATTATTATTTTATTATTATAAATACATGAAGTTATGAGTAAACAAATATATTACTTTAAAAGAAGTCTGCTTGAATCTTTTTTTCTGCTGAAAGTATCAAATAGAAACAACACATTTATGCACCCAGTGATCATCCATTACCCAATAAACTAAGGAGCACTCCTGAATCTCTGCTACTCAATTGGTTATGATCCTAACAGATCATAATCCAATAGCCCAAGACAGGGATTCATTTATGATCAAGAGCACATAAGGTTTCAACTTTTGCATTCTTCTACAAAAGGAGATGGATTGCTGTAAGACAAATGTAAGATACAACAAGGACAAACTACACTTAGGCAGAAAAAAATGAAATGCACAAATACAGGATGGATGAGGCCTGGCTCAACAACACTATTCATGAGAAAGATCTTCATGGACAACATGTTTTAACATGAGGCAGCAGTATGATGCAGCAGCTAAAAAGGCCAATGGGATTTTGGGCTGCATGAAAAGGGGTAGAGTGTCTAGATCAAGGTAAGTCATAGTGCCTACCTTTTCTGATTTGGTCAGACCTCACCAGGAATCCTGTGCCTAATTCTGGGCACCACAGTTCCAAAAAGGTATTGACAAGCTGGAAGGTGTCCAGAGGAGGGCAACTAAAATGATAAAGTCTGGAGACAATGAATTCCTATGAGAAGCATCTTAAAGAACTGGGTATGTTTAGTCTGAAGAAGAAAACGTTGAGAGGAGACATGATAGCCATGTATAAAGATGTGAAAGGGTGTCATAAGGAAGAGGGAGCATAGTATAGTACATTTTATTGATTAGTCCACAGGCCATATCAAAATACTCGACAAACACATTTAACACATACACATATAGCATACAACCCACAGTACAACAAAAGTTAAAATAAATGAGCTGATAACAAGGGATTAAGATCTTGACCCACATCAAATATCTGCATCAGGAGAGTGGGAAATTTAATTACAGCAATTAAAGTAAATCCACGGGTATAGCCTAAACCACAAAATCTGGTCTGATTCTGCAAGGTAAGCATGGTTAGTCCTGATTATTACTTGGATGGGAGACTGCCAATGAATGTCAGCATCTGTAGGCTACATCTCTTGGAAAAAGTGCCTATGAAATTCATGGGGTTGCCATAAGCTTAGAGGTGACTTGAAAGCATACACACAGAAATGCATGCATAGCTTTGTTTGTTCATGCTCATCCATCCCATCATACTTAACTCCTAAAGGAAGGATTCACCTGAATTCCATTGACATCTATTGCTAACATCCAACTGCAGAAACCCCAGAAATTTCATGTAAATCCTGCAAAGTATAAGGGGCCATATGGGGGTATATCTACACTGTAGAATTAATGCAGTTTGACACCACTTTGACTGACATGGCCCTATGCTATGAAATCCTGGGAGTTGCAGTTTTATTAAATCTTTTCTGCTAGTGCATCGCCAAACTACAACTCCCATGATTCCATAGCATTGAGATGTAGTTAAAGTTGTGTCCAACTGCCTTCATTCTACAGTGTGAATGTATACTTGGAAGCCTATGAGACCCTGTGGCCAATCAAGTTGTTGTGGTGCATGAGGCAGATAAACATATGCTTCTCCCTCTTTGCAGCTGTCAAAGTACAAACATCATAAAGAAATGGCTAGCAATACGGGTGCCCTTTCATGATAACCCAAAACTACTGAATGCCCAATGAGTGATGCCACAGAGTGAAGCAACTAAAAGTTCTCAATATAGCACAATGTTTCTCAAAATGTGGCCTGCCTGGCAGGATCAGAACTAAACCTGTCTAAACATTTTGACACCTAGAGTAAAGGATAAAATAATGCTGTTGCTTCGTCTGTCAGATCAGAATGATCGGCTTGACTTTAGAGTCATTGTGATGCAACATCATCATCCATCTCAAGGGAGGGATTTAAGCAGCAGCTTTTCTCCTATATTTCTCACACGTGTTCAGGAGAATTAACAGGAACATGCTTCCTCTCTCCTTCTCCCAATGTAACTCATCAATTTAAGTGTGTTCCTGTGCCCATGGGTGCATCTACTGATTGACTGAATGCTGATTGACACCACTTTAACTGGCATGGCCCAATGCTATGAATTTATCAAAGTTGTAGTTTGCTAAGGCACCAGCACTATTTGTCAGCAAAAGCCAAAGTCTTTGTAAAACTACAATGCTATAGCATTGAGTTTTGTTTTTGTTATTTCGTGTCAGGAGCAACTGGAGTTGCTTCTGGAGTGAGAGAATTGGCCATCTGCAAGGACATTGCCCAGGGGATGCCCAGATGTTATGATGTTTTTACCATCCTTGTGGGAGGCTTCTCTCATGTCCCCACATGGAGCTGGAGCTGATAGAGGGAGCTCATCTGTGCTCTCCCCGGGTGGGATTCGAACCTGGCAGCTTTCAGGTCAGCAACCCAACCTTCAAGTCACAAGGCTTTTATTCCCTAGGCCACTGGAGGCTCCAGCATTGAGTTAAAATGGGACTCAAGAAATACAGCTAAAGGCCCACACGGCCATCTCGTGGTGGAGAACAGGTTCCCTTTCTATAGTAAAGGTCAAGGTTTTCCCCTGACATTAAGTCTAGTCCTGTCTGACTCTGGGGGTTGGTGCTCATCTCCATTTTTAAGCTGTTGTTGTCCATAGACACCTCCAAGGTCATGTGGCCGGCATGACCGCATGGAGCGCCGTTATCTTCCCGCCGGAGCGGTAGCTATTGATCTCACATTGGCATGTTTTCGAACTGCTAGGTTGGCAGAAACTGGGGCTAACATCAGGAGCTCATACCGTTCCCCAGATTCAAACCACCAACCTTTTGGTCAGCAAATTCAGCAGCTCGGTGGTTTAATCCGCTGCACCACTGGTGGCTCTTTTATAGTAATAATAAAAAAAGAAATTTTCCTGAAACTGAAGGTTTGAAAAAGAGCCATGTACGTATGTGTTTAAATGTTTCTATCCTGCCCTTATTGCATTAGTGCCCAGGATGGCCAACCAAGGAAACAATATAAGCAGTTCAAACAATTCCAAATTCCAATTGATCAATAAATAATCAAGACAAGATGGCATATTAATCAATTCAATCAAGTTGAAAGAACTAAGTGGGTAAAAAGCCATGTGCATGTTGAAAAGCAAATTGAGCTCCAAAGAGCCTTGTCTTGACCTGGGGTCAGAAAGCAACCCATGTTGGTGCCACTCAGCTCCCAGGACAAGCCATTCTGCAAATGGGTGGCCATGGCCAAGAAGGCCCTCTTCCACGTCCTCCACCCAATTATTTCATACTTCCAATTGTTCTGATTTGGTAGAGACAGTCCTGTTTCATAATGTATTAGTAAAAAGAAAATTGATTCCCAAAATCACAAAGACACAAACCCACTACAAGCAATAGTAAACTAATCACAGAAGTACATCTTTATGCAACTTAAGTTAATAACTTAATATAAGTTGCAAAAAGATTTGCTTCTGTGATTGGTTTACTACTGCTTGTAGTGGATTTGTGTCTTTGTAATAATTTATTAGCCCACTGTTAAAGCTGCTTTAAAATGTCCTAGCTTCTCCTTCATCCATCCTTGAGATTTAGAGACCAAAACATGGGATGGTGCCTGGTGATGTCATAAAGTATTACATACACACAGAACACTTTTTTGGGGGGAGATTATGATCGAAACCATGAAGGGGCTGTTTCCAGATCAAGTTGAAATGAATAGATGATTCCTTCTCACCACCATAGGGAGATGGGACCGGTAACATCATCTGGCCTTTACTTGCTTGGATGGAAGACCACCGACGAATACCGGAAGCTGTAGGCTACCAAGCACAATCTTTCATTTTCATCTCAACGCATGTTGAGCTCCACGTTGAGGCTTTTGTCACTTATGGGGTCATTGACAGAACTGCTTGTAACATGAAAGATGTTGGAAGACTGGAAGAGGAAGCTTTCTGGGCTTGAGGTTCATGCACTGTCTTGACAGGAATCATGGCAGGAACACACTGGGAGGAAACGGTCACTCTCCCTTTCATAGTTCTTTCTTCTTCTGCTTACTCTAAATTTCATATCTTTCTTGTAATGTCCTGTAACGTACAACTTCATGTATTTGTTGATCTTGTGGGTATTTTTCACCAATCCAATCAGGCGGATTCTACAAAATCATAGGGGCTCCAGGCATTTATAAGAAATATTCTGTTATGTCATTGATACTTCAAGAGAGCAGCCCAAAGTTAAAGCATGGATATAGCTAAAACCAGGAATATCTACCTTCTAAAAATACACTTTTTACATTTGTCAAATAAGATGAGAGACAACCTTACTTTGACTTCCGTCCCATTCCATATTATACCAAGCCAAAGGACAAATGAGTCATTCAGTTTCTAAATGGATGTCATCCCTATTCAACCTTGGGAATGCACTGTGCAGTGCTGGGCAAGTTACACTTAAAGAGGAAGGTAAAGGCAAACCCTCTGAGAAAACCTAGGAGAAAGGTGGTGGCCGGGTGGGGTGGGGGTCCTCAAGCTACTTTATAGGGACTCCAGAAGAATTGAGAGGAAACAAAGGATAGTTGTAACTATGAGTGACAGATACATTTCTTGTATTTTGTTGAAAACTACAAAATGTCACATGACAATCAGTATTAGTGTAAGCAAGGAATTCTTATGGTTTTCTAATCAATAGTATTAAGCTAGGAGGAAAAATGGGCCTTTGATGAAAAGGCAAAGTTTTTAAGGCAATAGTTCTGGAATACAGTTCATAGGAACGAAATCACTGTTACTTAAAGTGGTGGTCCGTGGACCAGTGCTGGCTTGTGAGGCATTGATGAGCTTCCAGAGAAGAAAAGGTGAAAATTATTTGACCTGGGAAAGAAAGACGACGAACCCAATTCTAAATGGTTCCTTTCTGCAGTCTGAGAAAACAAGTACAGCCTTAAGGACTAGCAGCAATAGCATAGTTTTGAGTCTTGCAATTTTAAGAAATCACGCAAGGGAAATTTAAACTGATTAATGAAATAAACCAAAATGTACAGTGTTCCCTCGCTACTTCACGGTTCACTTTTTGCTCCCTTGCTGTTTCGTGGGGTTTTTTGTGGTCTAAGGCACTCTCAGAATGCTCTGGACCTTAATGCTATCCAATCAAAAGTGGTATTTATTTATCAAACTAACCAATTAAACACAAAGCAACTCATGGAGGACTAGGCCGTGGCGGCGCCTGCCTTTTGCACATGCACTCTCGCCCCATCCCCTTTTCCAGGAAGGCTTCACAGGCTCCCCAGAAATCCTGGGAGCTGCAGGTTTACAGCCTTTTCTGCCAAATTGCTGCCCACTTCACCAAACTAAAAAAAACGACAGTGTAAAACGGGCTTGTGAAGGAGAGAAAGGCCACCTAACTACTAAAATAAGGTATAAATATTAAAATAAATATAGTGCCCTACTTCGTGGATTTTCACTTATTGCGGGTGGCCCTGGAACATAACCCCCGCGATAAGTGAGGGAACACTGTAAGTTGTATTTCTCAAGCAGTTTTAGGATTAAAGTGATTCAATGAAAACTAGCATCAACTCACCCAAATCAAGTGAGATCTGCATGTCAGTATACAATGATCAATACGTTGTTTGATAGATTTTAGTCTTTATTCACCTATAGTGCTGTAACAAATCACACCTGTGTATCAGAGCATAGATTGACAGCCAGATGTAGACCTGAATTACACCACTATTATAATATTTAGTTGTTTGAAGGCGACATAAGCGTAAATCTTGGCCACAAATAATTTTCTGATTTTCTTTTACAGTCTTCTACTTATTAGAAACACTGTTATCTACCTTCAAATTTTTGGGATAAATTAACATCACTGAATAATTTGCTACAGCAACAGCGAAAGGAGCTATCTCACAGGCACTGATATGGTGAACTATTAATTATGAGCTAATGGTTTTAATATCATACTGATAAAGCTCTCTGAAAACAATTAGCAAACTCTACTTAATGGGGAAAATGCCCTTTTGCTTAAATCTTCAGCAAAATTTCAGAAAGTTATTTCTTGGCCTTGCTATGTCAAAATCAAAGATCTAGGTATGAAACCTAAAACAATATTTTTTTAAAAGGCCTTCTATTAAAAACAAAGTCATGCAATTTAGATTAATTATGCAATTGCTAAAATTCCTGCAAGTCCATACTGTATACACATTAAGCATTTATACTGCGCAACAACAAACCTGATTAGAATATCACAAATCTGTCTTAAATACACCATTATGTCACTAGAGATAGACAATGCCATGGAATTGGCTGTAACATTGAACTGATAGCACTTAAACAGCAGGTTAAGAATGTGCTAATGCTTCACGTTTAGGAGAAATATGCAGCTCCACTTTAGAAAAAAGTGTTCTGCTACAAAAAAAGTAAGCCAAGAAGAACTGTATTACCATTTCTAATACAAAGCAACTTACAGCTAGTGTAAAAAGATAACTAATATTCTAAATTGAATAGCAAAATACACAAACGGAAGCACATAACTCTGTATTAAATACAATACAATTTAAGTACAGTGTACCAGTTAACAAAAATAAACAGAAAGCAATAGTTATGTGTTAGAATCTAAGCAATGAGGGCCAGGCTAAAAAATCAGAACAGTTTCCATTTGTGAACTCTTTCCACCATAATTAGTCTGCACATCCTTTAAAAATGGTGTCACTGCCACACAAAAGTAATTTTTCTAATGTTTTGGGATGCATGTAGACAGACCTTACGAAAAGAAATATGACAAATAGATTCCATTATCTCCTTTCTATGTTATCACTGGATACATATACACACATGTTTTTAAAAGTTATCATAGTCCTTTTTGTCTTTTTTCCCCTCTGCTTCAAATCCATCAACTCCATCACTGTCCCGTCTCCTTTTACGATTATTGTGGATATTGAAACGCTGGTTCATTTGGGGCAAAGGATCCATGCCTAGAACTTTGTGTATTTGACGGAATGCAAGAAGTCTCAGAGCGAACTGGTAGCAAGGAAGGGAGAATAAATAATGTTAGAACAAGTACATTTAACTTCCAAGAATATGTACCTGATAATTTTAGTATGATACTTCCAAAAGCCTAACTATATTTACACTGTTCATAGCTCAGATCTTTTATACATATATCATGACAATATTTCAGTTAACGATGTAACTTCTGAATATTCCCAATAGTTTCATATCAAAGCATATCGGCACCCATATTGCAACATTTTTAAATAATTTACTATTTTCTTGTTAACGTACTATAAGCTTTAATGTCTTCAAATTCATTTTTTGTTGAAAAACAGTAATTTATAAAATAGCTAACATAAAATGAACATTAGAAGACTTACCTTGAAGGTCCATTCTAGTCCAGGAAAAGGTTAATTCCAGGCATTGGCCAGGCGAGATATGGAATATATATTAACTTCAGTGATTCAATCTCCTGATCCATAGCTCCTCCTATTCAGTTCTTTGCAAAGCCGAGAAAAGCAGAAAATGGGAGAAGATCCCAAAAATACAGAAGGCGGGGCTGTATGGCTTCTTCTTGTCTAGAATGGTCCTTCATGGTAAGTCCTCCAATGTGCCATTCTCAGCTTGAGAAGGAGCCATCCTGGAAAAGGAATTTCCCTAGCCTAACCGAATCCTAGGAGGGATGGTGGCAAGAGTAGATAATTAAACAGAAGTGGTTCTACACATTTCCTCCATGGGGCATTTGTCATTAAGGGAGCAGAAGTAGCTGCTAGCCTGGTAGAGAGAGCAGTGACATGTTATGGCTTAGAAAGATCAAGGGACTTGTAGACTAAGATGATCCAATTTCCCTGTTTGCACTGTCAGAGCAGATAGAGAAATCGTCCATTCTAGATGAGTAAACAGAAAGGATAGAAAGAGCTTCCTAAATGACTGGTGCAACTAATATACATTTTGAGAGTCCATCTGAAATCCAATTTATGCCACTGTTTCTCTAAAGGATGGACAGGGTATGGGCAAAAGAAAGGCGAAACAAGTGTCTCTAAGTGGTGAAAATACGTACTGGCTTTTGGCAGGAACCCTGGATCAAGTCAAAGGAAAAATGACTGACCTTCAAACTTACGAGAGGGGTCTACAGACAGAACTACCAGTTCCAAAAACCTCTGATAGCTACCTGAAAAAGCATCTTGAGAGAATATGAACCATTTTATTGTCTATAAGGAGTGGGTGCGGCGGTTGAATCAGTTCTCATACTACAGTAGAATCCCGCTAATTCGAGCCCCGAATTATCCCCGAATTGGATTATCCAAGGCAAATGTCCTTCCTCCCCTTGCTCTCTCACTCACTCACCCAGCCGGGTCCTGGTGCTGCCGGAACCCAGCCTGGTGAGTGAGCAAGAGGACGGAGGGCAGGCGAGTGAAGGAGGGCAGCAAAGGTCCTCACTCGCTTGCTCTCTCGCTCCTTCGCCGGGTCCCAGGGCCTCCCTGAATGGGGCGCTGGGCGGAGGAAAGAGTGCCTCTTCTCTTCGCCTGGCAGCCGTTCAGGGAGGCCCCAGTTACTTGGTAAGCAACCTGTGTTTCTTTGTGATCTCTGTGAATCATACCGCTGGGAGACTAGTGAGCTACTGCGAAGGAGAGTGACATGCCGGTGCAGTTAAAGAAGTCAAGACTGTTGAAATACAAAAACATCTTTTACTAACCACACTCAGACATGTAATAAAATTTGTATTCTTAAGATTTTCTTTACTCTAGCTGTGAGGGGAGCAATGGCTCCCAAAGTCCATCTGAGAAAAACCTTCCATGTGGTCTCATATATTCTAATTATGGAACTCCTTCTGAAAGCTAAAAGTGTATTTACTACCTTACGTGACTAACCAGCTCTCACATAAGATTTCATTTCAGTTGCCTGTCAGTTAGGTACAGCCAACCTGGATCTGGAACATCAGGCTTGATCAGGAGGAGGAGAGGGTCCCAGGTTTCCAGAGCTAGATGGGAGAATCAAGGACTGTGAAAATGACTGATGCTCTCTTCCAATGGATTTTCTTGAGATTAGGGGTATTGGAGAAAGTTTTAGTTTGGTGGCTGTCCTGGTCTTCTGCCTTTAAGAAATGAAAGTACCTGAGAAGCTTGTGGTTTGTGTTTGAGGTGAACAGACTGACCGGCAGATGACTAAAATGCATTACTAGAAAACATTCCCCCAGGTCCATTGTGTGGCTGCTCAAATCTGTTTCTGTATTCAGGGAGAACCTGGATGTGCTGGGTTGACATGCAGAGGAGGCTCTCATCTGCACAGGAGTAAGCAGGAAGCCTCTTGTATACGTTAAGGAGCAAAGCTCACCTTTCTTTGTCAGATAAGATTTGGCAATTTCATTGTCTGTCTGAACAATGATGTTTCCAGTTGAGATCCTGTTGAAAGTAGGAAAGCACTCGTTTGATGGCCCACAGTTCGAGCCAATTGATGCTGTGGAAGAATTCTGTTCAGGACTCTTGGAGTCAACCATTCCTTGAAATAGTGCCCCCCCCCCAACCTGGGGGTAGTGGTGGTCCTGCAGAATGACTCCCTCACTGAGAGGTTTTGTCCAGTTACAGATATCTTTGTGTGCAAGTTCTTTCATATGTGAAAGACACTGAAGGGACCAAGAGTGGAATCTTGCCCATGTGGAAAGATGAATGCAGGAAAACCATGAGGTGAGTGCACTCTGCTCCCCTTTTCTTTGGTCACTGAAAAATCTCTGCAGAACGTCTCTGAAAAAAGGGAACATTGGCCTCCTATTTGATGGGGAGGACAGTAATATGACCTGTGTTTTTTGAAGACTGGATTCCTAGTGGAGCAATTCTGCCTGAGTTTCCTTGGGGCTAAATCAAAACTGGAATCTAAACTAGGCAAACTGAATGACCTAAAATGCCAAGGACTGAAAATGAATTGATGGGACTAAAAGGCTGGAACTATTTATCCTAACACTGAAATTCCTTCCTGATCTTGGAAGGCATGTCCCTCTTCTTGTCTTTAGTCACAATGAGGATGTCCTGGAGAGCATCACCAGAAGGAGCCAGTCTAAGTGAAGGTGGCCATGTTGGATATGGATTGAATATCCCCATTCTGGTGTTATAAAAATACAGTGCCTAACTGCAATAGCAACTATGATCATGCTGGCAGAAAAGGCAAAGGTATATGTTCAGAATCAGGGCAAATTTTGATAAATTTATATCCTGATAAACTGACTAAATATTTTGGCATGAAGGAAAAATCTATAGTCACAAGCTAGTAAACATAGAGAAGCCACAGAGAGTTTCAAATGGAGTTTCATTAATACATTGAAACCAAGTTAAGATCCTATGAGGAAACTCTATGCACTATTGGTGCCATCACCCTTTCAGAAACCTCTTCACATGTGGATGAAGTGATAGATGGCACCCTGCTGGATGTAATACAGCTGGTAAGGTGGCAACTCCATGATTTATACTATTCCTGGAGAAAATCTAGCACATCAGCTACTTTAATATTTGTGCAATTTACTTGCACCGATTTTTGAAGGTCTTTCAAGTCTTATTTATTTTGTGTATAGAATCTTTCTTTGATGTCAGGATTGTTTCAACTGACTGCTGCATTTGTCGCTGTTGCATTAATCACTTTCAACATCTATGTGCGTAACCAATTTGTATTCTGATGCAATATTGGACCATGATGTATTAGTCTCCGTGGTAACTGGCTTGATTCTCCCATTGACATTTGCAGCAGAATTGGAAATCACGCATCCTTGGCCAATCATTACCACTGTAGACTTTTCAATCTTTATCTTGGTCAACATCTTCTGAATTATGGGCAACAACAGAAAGGAATAATCCAATTTACATCTACCACATCATATTACTAAGCATCATTTCCTCCATCAATTGAATAATATCTCTTTAAGTTGTAGTTCTTGACAGAGGCAAACAAATCTACTTGGAGCGGTCCATAAAAGGTCTTAATTGTTGGAATATCTCCATGTTTACTGATGTCTCCATAACGAATGATGTTCTTGCCCAAATAGTCTACTTCTACATTTCATAGAATCATTAGAGTTGGAAGCAACCACGTGGGGCATCTAGTCCAACCGCATGCTATGGAGAAAAACCACAACCAAAGAACCCCTGACAGATGGCAATCCAAGCCTCTGTTTAAAAGGTTCCAAGGTAGAGACTTCCACCACTCTCCAAGGCAGAGAGTTCCACTGCTGAACAGCTCTTATAGTTAGGAAGTTCTTCCTAATATTCAGGTGGAATCTCCTTTCCTGTAGTTCGAACCCATTGATCTGAGTCCTAGTCTCCAGGACTGCAAATATTTCAAGTCCCTTCCACATTTAAGTCACCTCAGAGATCTCCTTGCTCACTGGAGTGCTAAACTCCCAGATTAAAGGCATGAATTGTATTCTGCCCTGGTTTTATATGTAGAAAGAATTCACTGTTATGTTGTCAATACACATGTGTTGCCCGCTGGAAGCAAGTCCCACTAGAGTCAGGCAAACTGCTTTTAACTCTAAATAACATTATATTGTATTTCATATCTATGCAAATCCATTCCCCCTAAATTGAATGACCCTAGCAGTGCACTCCCTATCCTGAGGTACTTGCATCTGTTGTCACAACTACCTGTGAATGGGGTAAAAACAAAACATCCTTGCTTAATTTCCTGTGGCTTATCTACCATTTCAGATCCCTGCATCTTGATAATTTTCATGCAACTTTACAATTTTCCTTTCTTCCAATCGCCATTTGATGCGACACTAGAAAATTTCAAGTAGGTGCATCTCTCTGCTCTTCTGTACTGTGAACAGAATACACACCCTTGAAGTTTTGATCTTGTGATACCCATTCTATGGCCCCAATTTTCAGGAGACTATTTAAATCTGTCTTTATAATTCCTGTGTTTGAGATTGGTAAGGGCAGGGATCTGTGTTTGTTTTTTAGGAAAAGACAATCTTGCAACCCTGGATAACTACTTAAATTACCCAATTGTCTGTGATAACCTCCTCCCAAATCCCCCTAAAACACAGCAATCTTTCCCCAACCAAAGATTCATTTACGTCACTATTGTTGTCTGCTATCTTTAGCAGTCCGACCCTCATCTTTGTAGCTAAAACCCCCATCTCTTATCCTGATTTTTTTCTCTGTTCTATTGTAACTAGAAATCATTTTGCCTTTTGAAATTTCTTCAGCCTTGAAAGGAAGAGTAGCTATTGTGAAAGGGCTTTTTATCAAACCTCTTTATTTGAAGCACCTGTTTCTTATCCTTATTTTCTATTAAGATTTTGTCCCCATCCACAAAGAGAAATCCTCCTCTGAATGGCAGTTATGCCAGATAATTTTTGAAATTCTGATCTATACCTCAATGCATAGCCGTAATACTTCTTGCTACAATTGCCTCTGTAATATATTGTCAGCAACAATATACTATAGTGCTCCCTGAATCTTATGTAATGCTGTTTAAATTCCTGTTATTGTTTTCTTGAGAATCTAAAAATATCTTGTACTCAAAGTACACCCTAGCAAAAACTGAGCTTTTAATCAATAAGGCAGAAACTTCATGTGGTTTTAGCACTCTTTCTGCCTTTCTTTTTGTCAACTTCCATGATAAGTGTGCCTCCCTCCTTAGCAATTAATTGTACCTCTCAAAACAAGTGCCAGTTTGCCCATCCACCAGAGGCACTGAAAGATGAACTCTGTATCAATTTTATTAAGTGAATGAATATAACTTGAGGATATCCTGGCAATCTTTCTGTAATTAAAGGAGTTTCTCATTCCAGCTCTACTAATTCTAGCAGTGGTATTTCTATAGACTTAGCATCTGGTTTCATTAAAACTGCTTCTTTATTATTATTATTATTGTTATTATTATTATTTCCTTTTGAAAGGAAAGGGCTTAGAGCTTGAGGCCATTTTCAATATCACCTTGGTCTTCCAGTTACCCCTATCCAGAGCAACAAAAAACCCGACAACCTCAAAATGCAAAAAGATAAAAAAGGGAAAGGGGTGAGGGAAAAGGTTGGGGAATCACAGAAAAAGAAAGGAGAGAGAAATTTAGTCAGAGAAAGATGTAGGAAAAGAACTGAAGAGTAGGAGCTAGGGATCAAGATACTGAATCACTACTTATCATGTGATTCTTGAACAACTTTTCCTGGATGGCACCTCCACCAACTGAGAATTGGCCAGGTTGGATTTGTTATACTCCAAAAAGCGCATCAAATATTACTATACAACACTCACTTTTCCGCTCAGGTTTTGCCCTTGATGCTTGTGCATCTTAATTATTTCTGTATAAGTAATACAGGATATTTAGCTGTTTTAAGAATAACTTTTAGTCACCTGTGCACTTGAAGTAATATCTTCTCGTTGCTGATCTGTCATTAATGCAAGTGTATCAAAAGGATCTTTCTCACAAGGATCCAGAAGTCCAGGACCTCCTGTAACAATTATTTTACTAATTTAATATGCAGGTTGTAATTTTATTATTTTATAATACTACAATGATAAATGAATAAATGAAGTCTATCAACACTACAACTAAAATGTATTGTTTTCACATAAAGTCAAAGATTTCAACTTGCCTTTAAGGATAATTCCTGAAGATATACACTCAAACACTCTTCTTAAGGCATCGCCTGGGCTTTGTGGTCCAGTAGCACTACTAATTGCCTTCTCTACCAGTAATTCCATTGCCTAAACAAAACAATACACAATAAAGATATACCTCTGTTTACACATTTAAAGATGTGAGGAATAGAAATTCATCAAGAGCTGGTAGGTAATAAAGCACAGTAAAACCCCGCTGATCTGAGCCCTCTTATCCAAGCCTCCATGCCATCTGAGCGGGGAGGCCGCAAAGGCCCTCCCCGTTCACCCGCTCGTTGGCTAGCCCCTTCGCCACACTGGGCACCCGGCGTGGCGAAGAAGCCGAGGCACTGGGGGGGGGGGGTGAACGGGGAGGGCCTTTGCGGCCCTTCCCGTTCACCCGTTCGCTGGCTGGCTAGGTGCCCCGTGTGTGTTGCTAGGTAGACAGCAAGCTACCTAGCAACACGCACGGGACACCTCCCAAGGGGCGAGCACCCCATGCGTGTTGCTAGGTAGCTTGCTGTCTTACCTAGCAACACGAACAGGGCACCTCCCAAGGGGCGAGCGCCTCATGCGTGTTGCTAGGTAGCCTGCTATCTACCTAGCAAGACGCACGGGACACTTAGCCAGCCAGTGAGTGGGTGAATGGGGAGGGCCTTTGCGGCCCTCCCTGTTCACCCGCTCGCTGGCTGGCTCCTTCGCTACGCTGGGTGCTGGTGCTGCCGGACCCCGGCATGATGAAGGGGCCGAGGCACGGGCGGGCGGGTGAACGGGCCCTTCCCCTTTCTGGCCCTCCCCCTTCAACCGCTCACTGGCTGGCCCAAACGCCCGCCGAAGGGAGAAGTTTCCTCCCTTTGGTGGGCGCTTGGACCCAGGGAAGCGCGAGGCACGCTTCGAGGAAACAAAATAAGTTCAACCTATTTTGCGCTTTCCTTTCTTTAACACTCCCAATTCCAGTTTTCTTTGGCAGTATAAAACACCACATAGCAGCAACCTGACAACAATTTATGTGAAGTCATGCATTTCCAAAGGGTGCAGGGGCATTTTGAGATATTTAATACATAACTATTGGAAGATCTTTTTCTCTCTCTTACACATGCACACATGAAACTTTAAAAAGAGAAAACACGTTTAGAAATGTTTTCCTTTTCTTGATGTTATGGATGATGTCACTTCCAAAGACATATGGACAGATTCAGAAAATGAGTTCAGTTGGGATGCATTTGACGCTTCACTTTTAACAATCAGCTTGTGGCTTTAAAGGCTATACTTACCCAGCTTGGAAAGTCAGACCAAGTGGGAACTCGCTGACAGAGATCACGAAGAATACGTATGATAATGACACAGGACTGCAGACCATTAGCTCTAGCCTTGAGAGCAATACAAAATCAAGTTAATCCTGGCACAATAAAAAAGAGGCCTCTGAGAAAAGCTAAAACACCACTGTTCAATGGAAGCTCAGTCAAAGAAAAGAAACAAACCACTTGATAACATTCCAGGAGCTGCCATTTACAGAAGCATTTTATGCCAAGGTTAGTAACTTAACAAGTCAAGGTGCACAGGTTATACAAGACTAATATTCCTTGAAGTCCTGCACACTTTGACATACACTTTACTTGTAACAACAAATACAATGATCTTCCTATAATAGAAATACAAAAGTAAAGAGCTAACAAGTAGAGAGACTGAAAGGTTACGGGAATCTGTTTGGTTGCTTTCTTGTGCCTTTGCTGAAATGCAAAGTCACTAAACCAAACAGTTTCTCATCTTTCATTCCCTACACTTAATGAGCTTAAAGAAATAAAGGGTAAAAGTCTTACGACTAGAACACAAAGCTTTAAACACGCATTCTGTTATTTAAAGCAAAGTTACCCTGCAGCCTTATGGAACATATTACAAACACAAAAACATAAGATTCCCCCAAAGAATGTTAATTTTGCTATCTCAATGGCCAGGAAAAAAAGATGTCAAATTGGCAAGAATTGCTTAAAGCAGTTCTCCTGTAGAGGTCTTCCAAGATGAATTGAGTTTCCCCTAGTTATTTAATTTATATATGTGCACATATGTATTTACTATGGGCAACCTTGATCCCGCCCTCCACGTAGTTCAACATCCAACTGAACAACTGAAACTACTCTCTCTCATAAGGCTACAAGAAGAAAGTAAAATGATGTTCCGAACCTGGAACCACTTAGCGTGGCGTAGAGCAGCCAGAGCGTCAAGGCATTTTTGCCTGTCCAAGACGTCCGGTGGGTCTTTCACCATACCCGAGGTTACATCTAAAATGGATTGAATTGGCAAAATGCAGTGAGGAATGGGTGTTTGACCAGGTGAGCAAGACACTTCTTTAAAATAGCTTCCATGTCACACATGCCATTTATATTGCAGTCCCTGTCTCCCAAGAATTAAGACTGAACAATATGCCTTAATATGTGTAAAATCGATGAATTCAATATCGAAGATAATCAAGAGCATAGTACAATTAGCTCTTGATATTATTTTTATGCTTAACTCTTTCCCAAAAACAGCATCTGGAAAAATGATCTTCCCCTAAAATTATAAAGTTTAAGGAAGAATGGTTGGGCACAGTGCACCAGCACAGAAAACACAAGACAGAAGGAACACAAAAATCCACTTGAATGAAGCAAAAGTTACAACAAACTATGAGCAAAAACTATTGTGAAGCTCTCCTCTGCAAGCCCCTCTGAAATGAATAGATTTTTTGAAATTCAACTCCCATTCATTTGAATGAAACTTGTGCAGGAGAATTCCCCAGTGGATTGTGCCCTGTGTTTGTTGGAACAACTGAAAATGGCCACATGCTACCTCAGATCAGAATCCTAACTAACGGGTCAAAATTCTTCCTGGGTATTCAGAACTAGTGTACTACACAATAATGTAAAATAAATATTAAATATATATTTATAAAAACAATCCAGATTCTTTGTTTTCATGAATTCTGAAGGAATGTAAAACAATATATAAATTTAAAGTGAGGAATATCTGAATATTTTCATATTTATCATTCCCTAGGCTACTATTGCATCATCTATGTGCATGCCATATGTATATCCATCCCAATTTCATTCAGAAGGATAGAAGGAAAAACTAGAGAAATTGGTCTCAGTAAGAAATAAAAGAAAATCCAGATCCACAGACAACAGAATGAACAGCAGTGTGGAAAAAAGAAAATCTGCTGCATCTGGTAAATTCATATTTTCTGACAAAGATGTGATTGCATCCAAATATAACATTTGCAGTTGAATTTAAGTATCTTTTATTCTATAGTTGGTGAACATCAGTAGAATTAGTTTTATTTCCTGCTCAAGTTAATTTGCTGTTACAATAACTAAATTCCATGAGGAATGAAGTAAGCAAATTTGGTCTGGCTTATTCAATAGATGGGAGTGAGCATGAAAATGTATTCTAATGTAAGGAAACATACTAGTAAAAGCCAATCAAAGACTCATGAAACACACCAATTTGGAAAAGAATATAAGCCAAAGAATCATCGAATCAGGCTGGAAGGTTATCTACCAGTGAGGAGAAATAGTTTAAGAAAAACGAATGCACACTTGATCTGTGCACCATAGTTTTCCATTGCTATGTCTATCTTGTTCACTTATCATAGGAAATTAATGTTTATGAACATTTCATCACTGGGGTTTGTGAATCTCATAAAAATGTTTTGCCAATGGGATTCATGTAATTTTTCACATGGTGACTTCCATGCGTTCATACCGATACAGCAAAATGAAAAATGAGTCACACTGGTAAGAGTTTTAAAAGCAAACGGAAGAAGACAATCAGATTATAGATATTATCAAGTGAAAAGTGAACAAAGTTTAAGGGGAAAGGGTTCAACCGAGGCCAAAGTCAGCAATATGATTTGATAATTGATTCATGTAAAAGTAATAGCAGTAATAAAATAGGGAGGTTTTATTTTATTCAATATATCTTATAGGTGGAAGGTACTGTCTCACACCAATTATTTTATACTCCCATAAAATACATGCAAACCAATAGTTTAAATGACTCCAGATTCTCTATCACTTAGTTTTATTTTAAAAATCAATGTTACTTTTCTCTAGAAGCAATGACCAAGAGTGACCCATATATAATTCACAAAATTACATATGTAAGTCAACTTCATTAAAATTAATGGGTTGGTTGCCATTGACCTCAGTAGATGGTTCATATCCATTATCAACCTTGAAACCTGAAGCCATCATGCCAAAGCAGCTATAGAAACTAGGAAGACATCTGGGCTGGATATTCATCAGAGCTCAAGTATATGTGGATTTTTGCATCTATTTTTAAGACTCCAAATTGATTAACCCCTTAAAACTACCCCTAAATAAAGAAATCAAATCCCTGTGGCTTGTTAGCTGTACCATACAGTTTTTTTAAACAAAATATTATTTTCCTTGCACTCTAAAAATAAGGGGTTAATCTTCAATGAGATATGCTGTGTCCACACTATTTCACGACTATGCCGTGCTCTTTAAATTTCAGGTGCAAATTCTGTTTTACCAGTCAACTATTTCAAAGCTAGTGTGAACACTGCTTGATACCAGAAGGAGAGAGACAAAGACAAGAAGATAAAAGACAAAACACAAAAGTAACAGTAAATGCTAGGACTATGCAACCAAACCCCCTCTTTGTTCAATCATGGCAGGTGTGACACTGAGCTTTAGAAAACCTTGGTCAAAAATCCTTCCGATGTCTTGGCAGCAATCCCTGACAGGATTCAATTGTTTCTGTTAGAAGGCTTTGGACCGGGACTAATAAGCTAAGGATAAAAAACATAGACAGACACATTTTTGCTGAAGAAATATGTTCCTCAGCACCAGTTAGAACATCTTTACTATTATAACCAGAGCAAATTCAGAAAAATTTATTGTTCAGCACACAAAACTGTAAGGCAGACGTTCAACACTGTTGACAGTTTTGTGTTTACCTTGTTTCCCCATTCCTTCAGTTTGCAAACACTGTTACACAGTGTGTAAGTGAGCAGAATTATGGAGACTATGGTGTCATTTAACTCTACTGACAAATGAACATACATTTATTTATAATTGAGTTTATCCAGCAAAGCCTTCCTTGCCACCTGAGTTCCCAAAAGCCAGCTAAGATTCCATCAACCAAATTAAGACACCGAGCACTTAGAGTTGTAATAAGAGCCACTGATGTTGATTTTTAAAATTAAGACCCATTTCACCATTTTGGCAATAAATAATTAGATAGCCTTGTTAACTGCAAATCTGCAGTTCCAACACCACACATTTCATAGACAAACATTTTGGCATATTACTTTAATCTGCTCAGTGTCTTTGGGAAATTATTTGAAATAAAAGCTTTGCTTCCCTCAATGTAACACTCAGCAAGTGAATCAACGTAGAGCAGTAACTCTAATTAAGTCTGGGTCAGAAAAAATAGAGCTTTGTTTTCTTTTGAAGAGAGAGGACCAATTTTTTTTTTTATAATTCAAATACTCTACTGATGACAAAATTAATTTGTTTGCCATAATGAAAACAACACCATGCCTAAATTCTAATGTAACTAATGTGCCATTTTGTATTCTTTTTTGTTTACCAAATCCTTAAAATCTGTGCATAACCAAATGCAATCTGATCTTTAGTGAAGCTACATTTAATACATTAAATTGTTGCCAACTAAAGGAAAAATAAAGTATTTCATATCAGATGTCAAAGCCTATTGCAAAACCAAACATTTTGTGCACACAGAGCAATAAATCCCAAGTAAATATCGTATTTATTTTAACATCACCAAAAAGCTTTGTGTTCTTTAAACATAAACTTTTTGAGAAAGTTAATTATACTAATTGTAAACAAAATTCAAGCAATTGCTCAGCTACCAAAGGCACAATTCTGAGAATTCATTCTGTGGCTGTATGTACATGTACAGACACACACACACACAAATACTTTCTCTCCTTCTTCTCATTATCAACAACTTCAACAAAGTCTCATATTTCATGCCCTGAGAATGTGAGCCCAGCAACACCAGAGCATGTATGTCAAAATAAACATCTTGCAAACACAGAAAAGAAAACAAAGTTCCTTTTATCTGACCCATAAGTGGAGCCAACATATTGCAAACATTAAAATGTCATGCTTGCTGGCTTAAAAGGTGTGCAACTTTCAAAAGTATTTCAAAAGAGATCCTAAAGCAACACTGCTGGCATCAGTAGGATTGCACGGGTCATAACTACATGTTGGTTTTAAAGCTCCAACATCTACTTCAACTGCCCTCATCTACCTCTCTGCAATAACACACACTGCCTGCGTACTGCTCAGTGACACACTTTGATCAGTACCAGGAGCTGTGCATGTTGTGCATCAGACCAGAATCCAACCTCAAAAAACTGGGAGAAATGTGCATTTTGTTCCAAGCAGACAGAATCATATGGAATCTGAAAATCAGCCACATAAATATAGATTATATCAATTGAAGCCAAACAGATAACAAAAAACAGCTTCCGTTTCAGACATACAATATGATTTCCTGATGCAATTTCCTCTTAAGGGACAAATATGATCACCACATAGGCACTTGCCAATACACATCTACATTTTATTTACTAGGATTTTAAAAACCTAAATCTTTTCCAGAAGTCTGAGGTTGTTGGTTGTAGTAATATGAATCTAAAATACACTCTTGTAATACTGGTTGATGACTGAATTTCCATTAAACCTATATGATATGCCAGCATGTTGCCTTCCAGGACTTTATGCCATCTTTGAACAGAAGGAATGTTTAGGTCAAGTGAAACAGAACATTTTTAACAGATTTCAAACCTCCATCCCTCATGTTCTCTTCTCGAATCACTGGTGACGTCAACGTGATAGTCACTTGCATTTTTGGTTCCACACATGAATTCAAGATGATGGATGCTTCTTGTATAGCACATTTTATGTCATATTTTTCAGGGCTTATTACCTAAATAAGGGAAAATATAAGCATCCATTACATGTTTTGCAAACAGAAGAGAAAAATTGTTAACTATAAGTATACTCATCACTAGCAGCTGGAAATTCAGTAGTATGTTATGAACTCTGTATTTAAGTAGAACGGGCCATACTCCTGACTGATTCTTGAATACATATGGCAGTTGTTTTTAGCCCATGCCTTTAGAGGGGATGGGGGGGGGGGGAGTGCCCATGCCTTGTTAAAACACTACCATATTTTCATCTACTATTGTTTGCCACAAAAATCCATTAGCCTGCTTCCTGCGCAAAACTCAGAACTTATTTACTACTTGTCTCTTTGTATAATTGGATCCAAATCAGGAAAACAGAGATGCTAATAATGGAGAAAAAGGACCTAGAAAGCATAGTGGCAGTGGCATATGGCCAATGAGTAGTTTCTGATGCTCAGTGTTTCCAAATCTCAAGGTTTTAGAGCAGTGGTTCTCAACCTGTGGGTCCCCAGATGTTTTGGCCTTCAACTCCCAGAAATACTAACAGCTGGTAAACTGGCTGGGATTTCTGGGAGTTGTAGGCCAAAACACCCACAGGTTGAGAACCAGTTTTAGGAGAAATCAAATGACTGATCACCCTTCCCCACCGGATGATAGGTATTCCACTGGTATTTATCACTATGAGAAAAGGAAAGATTAAGCAAATAAGCATATGAAGTCAAAACCTTTTCCTTCCTATGTGATGGGGAGCAGCTGCTCAGAAGTGGATTAAGAAAAACAGGTCCTTAAGCTCTAGAACCTGGCAGTCTCTCCAGCATGTTACACAATGGAAAAATACTTAGTTTTTGAATAAAATACAGCTTCAGCACCATACAGTGCTGTAGAAGAAAAATTCAGAAAATCTGAACTGAAAAAGTGTCTCTAGTTCTTCATGCTGCCTCAATGAGCAGTGCATCTCTCCATTCCCATGCTGCTTGAAGCTCTGAAAAACAGCACTCCTGTTCAGAGCTAGGGAAATGCTAAAGTAATTACAAATGACTGCTTGCATTTACAAAGTAATCCTTATACTTTAAAGTAAATTAAGGTATTCAAAGTTTGGCAGAACCCGATTTTATATTTACAAAATAAAGACCAAAGTTCAAGGTCATACATACAGAAAGTTGCTTGGGAAGACTTTCAGCAATGCGACTTAGTAACGTCTTAGTAGGCTTCTCAGCACATAGCAAGACAAGGTTGACATTTCGGTCACCTCGGAGAAGCAATCCCTTAGCCAACACTCCAACTCGTAACACTCCTTTTAAAGCTCTGTAGAAGGAAATACATCTATGTGAGAAACAGGCAATTCAAACCATCATTATTCTAAGAAAAATATCTGAGCAGTAAATTCTATGTGATTCTCTCTGTACACTTCAGTACTGAGTCTGGCACTGATATAAAGATAAGAGGCCTATTGGATCAAACGAAAGATCCATCTCATTCTCATTTCAATTTATAGTGAAAAAAATAGAAGCTGAAGGGATGTCCTAAAGCAGGGGATAAGCACCACCATATTACCTAGCTTTTGTTTCCCAACAACTGACAAACTACCTCCAAGATGCAAGCAGTATATTGTCATCCTAATTTTCCTTCGAAAGCTGTGCACGTTAGTGTCCGTCACTATATTTTAAGGTAGCATATGTCATAGTTCAATTAAGCAGTGATTGAAATTACTTTCTTTTGGAACGATAAAATCATGACAACATTGGAAGAGTTCACAAGGGCCATCCAGTCCAACACCATTCCGCCATGTAGCAACACACAATCAAAACACCCCCGACAACTGGAGAACCGGCCTCCATTTAAAACCTCCAGATCCTGTTTAAAAACCGCCACCACACTTTGAGGCAGCATATTCAACTGCTGAACAGCTCTTTTTATCACCATGAATCTCATGCATCCAACTGAACTGGATGACTCAGTTCAATTACTAGAATTGTGAAGAAATGTAATAAAGCACTTTTTCTGTCTTGAACTTTTTACCAAATTCAACTTTCATTCTGAAAGCATAGTCTTTTTTTTTTAAAAGAAAAGCCTGTTAACTCAGATGTAGTACTGGCAAGTTCAATGAGATAAGAGAAATAGGTGATGCACTGGACTCAATTCATCTGCACTTTTAGCAAGAGAATAAAGCCCACCCAAGGAAAAGAAATCTGAAGTGTTAAATTAATTATACAAAGAACAACTGATATTAAGGAACTATTGTCTTTGAAGAAATTATCCCACTAAAAATACTAGGGGAAGCATTACTGATAAAAAAAATCAGGAATTGGAAGCAAAATTTTCAAAGATTACAGGAACCAAGAGCTCCAACGAAGCTCAGATGAAACACACAGGACATGGAAGAAGATGTCATGAAGTGAAGGTTAAATCATGCATTTTTAATCTACGCCTTTTTCAAATATGGTGACTGATATGACACAATGACGACAAAATTTACCTGTCTTTATTGCCCTCTTTTTTATCATCTCCTTCCTTCTTGTTTTTTTCATTGTCAGTCATACTATCAGACACAAGCTTCAGTGCACGCTCAGTGATAGAAACTATCTTTTGGACTGCCTGTAATTCCTCTTCAGTTGGATAGATAGCTGCATGTTTAGTCATTACGTAACGGTCATCTGATGAATCTGGTCGACGCAGAGGCTACAAAAAAACAATAAAAATGATTAGTTTTTAGGAAGCTTTCATTGTTTGAAGTTTAACAGAACAGACTGCTTACTTTGTAACTAACTGACTGCCTAAATGATCATGTAAATTTTTAGAAACCTAAATTTTCATATACACAGAATCTTGTTTGGAAATATTCTAGAGCTCAACCCATTGCATACATTCATTAAGCTTCTGTGACTTTCTTCTCAATTCACTAAGATTGTTATAATGGCCCTATAGCAACTTGGACTCTGATGCCCTTTCTCAAAACAGAAAATGTCTGATCCACATACAGTAGAGTCTCACTTATCCAACATTTGCTTATCCAATGTTCTGGATTATCCAGCGCAGCTGCCTTCTGCTAGGATCCACAGCTGTTTCTCTAGGCAGCAAGGACTGAACTTTTTACAGATTTAATTTCCGACAATGTTGTTACTTTAGGTTCATTTAATGCAATTCTATCTTTATTTGTAGTCAATTTGTTAGTAGCGATTGTTTTCGTAGTCAATGTTTTCAATACACTGCAATGTTTTGGTGCTAAATTCAAAAATACAGTAAATTACTACATAACGTTGCCATGTACTGAACTGCTTTTTCTGTTGATTTGTTGTAAAACATGATATTTTGGTGCTTAATTTATAAAATCATCATGTAATTTGATGTTTAATAAGTTTTTCCTTAATCCCTCCTTATTATCCAACATTTTCGCTTATCCAACGTTCTGCTGGCCCGTTTATGTTGGATAAGTGAGACTTTACTATAAATCGATACAGCCAGCACTATTGAGAAGATTACAGGCAAACAATCTGATGAGGAATAGGAATATCATTCAGAAAATGGTTCCCTCCCTATCAATCCCCAACCTTGTGTTTCTGGATACAGTTAGCCAAAACAGCAGAAACCCCATGTCCTGAAAATCATCTAAGACACAAAAATAGATGAGGATGTGGGGAAACAGAAACTTTATCTCATCTTGCACAAAACTGGGGCCAAAAGGACAATAGGATGCTACTGGCATCAGAAATACCCTGCAAATTGTTTTTTATCTGCCAGTTTTACTTATTACTATACTGATGTTAAAATGCTGGTTTAAATTATGTAATGTTATATGTCTATTATGTTCGTATTGTTGTAAATGTATTTTATTTTGTGCATTGTAGATATTTGGGCTTCACCCCATGTTAGCCGCTCCGAATCCCCACAGGGAGATGGAGGCGGGATACAAAAATAAAGTTATTATTATTAGTAGTAGTAATTAAGAACTTCTTGTATTAAGATATTACTGAAAAAGTCAGTCCAGGTGGCAACAAGGGTGAGGTTGATGCTGGTTAATGAAATCAGTGGGGAGGCTGATGAAACGGAGGGACTCCCTCAATAAATCTATTTTTAGGTTCAACAATAAGGACAGAGGTAGGGGGTCTCTTGCCATGGTGTCTCAAATTTACCGGAGGCATCCTTCCGAGATCTTACCTAATTTCATTCTCATCACGAATTAATAGTGATGGCCCATCAAGACACCATACTTAGTACAGAATTGGAAAGCAATACACACTTAACACAATACTGGAGTAATTAGATGTCAGGTGCTAATTTTGAGTGGATGGTGTTTGCTCAGATGTCTTTTTGGTGTTTGCACAGTTGACTATGCACCAAAGGTAAAAAGGAGACTAAGAACATAGCAAGAAGAGTTTATATGTTTCCTTATTTTGACTTCCAATTCAGACTGAATTTTAAATAGTAAAACATTTCCACATTATCCTTTTTAAATTTCTATTTAATAGCTAAAAGTATCATTTTTTTTCCAGGTGAAGACAATCCTTCATTAACACTCAGTGTTACAGGTAAAACCTATCCTGCAAACCAATACTAGTAATCACAAAGCAATAAAAAACTGGACTGTCAGGTGCTACGGAAGCAACAGCTGCAACACGTAAAGAAAGAAATGACTATTACAACTGAAGTATTGCAGTTGGTGCTTCAGTACATTTTACCTTACACTGGCAGAATGGCAGGAATGAGATTGTGACAGTTCCCCTCTCCCCACTGCTAAAAAAACACTGAGACACAAAAAACCCTTCTGAGACCAAGATTTGAGGCAGCACTAGGTTTGAAAGACATGGGGGGAAAGCTCCACTGCAAGCAACAGCTATTGTCCACCGATTTTATTTCGGCCAGGGAGAAGGGTTTCAAGAATACTCACTGCTGGGCCCTGTGGCTGCGGAGGCATTCCTGGTCTGACACCAAGAAGCCCAAGGGGGCCTGGAGGTCCATGGGGATATCCTCCTTCAGGTATTCGACGGCGGTCATCCCAATGATGCTGTTCCTCTTCCATCCTCCTCCAGTACATGTCCTCCTCATAACGTCTGTCCACATGAACAAAATTACATTTTAAAATTTCTGGCTGATATATATTTTGATCTGCACCATGTTCAATATATTAATTGTTGCCAACTATTATTTACCTGTCCAAACGCATCTCCCTCTATGAACCACCATGGAGATTAAGATCTTCCGGGGTGGCCCTGCTCTCGGTCCCGCCACCATCACAGGCATGATTAGCGGGGACGAGAGACAGGGTATTCTCAGTGATTGCCCCCCAGCTATGGAACTCCTTCCCTGGGGAGATTAGATCAGCCCACTCCCTCCTGTCCTTCAGAAAGATGGTCAGGACCTGGCTGTGGGACCAAGCCTTTTGGGCAGGGCAATAACGGCAGAAATAGGAAATTTCACCTGCTGACAGGATACAGTGCGGCTGTCTTGCAATGGTTTTAATAATGGTTTTAATGTGAAGATAACCGATTTTAGTGTTCGTGTATATTTATGGTTTAATTTATGCTCCGACATTGATTGTCTGCCGTATATATGTTGTGCTCCGCCCTGAGTCCCCTTTGGGGTGAGAAGGGCAGAATATAAAGGTTTTAAATAAATAAATAAATATTTTAGAAACAATAAATTATTTAAAGCTGCACCAGACTGTTAAAGCTTTAGCCACTAAAAGCTTTTTCCTATTGAATTCACTAGGAGCACCTCAAAAACAAATATTAGATGCGAAATGTTAGCAGTGCCAAAAAGCAAGATGAACCAATGTTCCTTATGTCAATAATTCAAAGGAATGTAGTTGTAATGGGAAAGGTATAACATACCCCAATAGCCTAAAAGATCCCCCATATCCCAGAAAAGAAATTCTGAGTAAGCAATCCAAGAAATTCAAGGGTACACTATGATGGCATTACCAAGCAATGGGGATAAAGTTTAATCTTTTATATAACAAAGGCATTACTGCTTTTGAGTCTCCTTGGGGAGAGAAAATGTAATAATAACAACAATAATAATCATAATATATTTGGGGAGTGTAAGGTTCATTCTAGAAAGCAGAGAAAAGACTTTTAGGAAATCAGACATGCAGTAGTGGAGTGAAATTTTTTCAATGTAATTCCATAAACACTTAAACATCAAACTTGATACTGCAGGATAATTGCCCCACTATTGTTGAGAAATACATTGAGTATTTGTGGTTCACCTTTGCTATTTTCTTTTAAAACAGTTATTTCAAATAGTGGAAAGGTTAATCTATTACCTCATTTCCATTCTCCATCGTTCCTCTTCCTCGCGCCTTCTCCAATATTCTTCTTTCTGCATTTGCTTTCTCATCTTCTCTTCTTGTATTTTCCTTGCCCGGATGCTAGGCTTCACTTCTACTTGCAAGTCTGGGTTTACCTTTTTCTGTTTCAGAGATTAAGGATTTTGTTTTATTTATTTTATTCTTCTTTTAAGACTTATCCTCCATTTTCTGAACATTACTTGGAGTCTGACAAAAGATGTAATATTAGCTTGGGCCAAATGGGGACAGAGAATGATTTCCGCATCATTCTGTCCCCAAATAACTAGAACTGCTTTTATATATGAGGTGATTCCATGTTAACACCTCATTAGATATTGGTCAAATTATTTCAATACTGTACTTTAGAATGAGGGGCTGAGACTAACCATGAAAGGTTATTCTTGGATGACTTGGAAGAGCATCTCTCAGTAGTTTACAATTTATTATAACACATGGATTTAGATTTTCAGGTCTTTGTAAATGAAGGCGATATGGCCTTGGCTAGAATTCATTTCCAGAAAAACACCCACAGAAATTACTCAGCTATCATGAAATTACTCACCTTATACTGTAATCGATGCCGCCTTCCTTTGAGATGCATTTCCTTGGCATTAGGATCATTGAAGCTGCATTCACAGAGTTTACAATGGAAACGAATCACTTTCCCCTCATCATTCCGTACCTTTGAAAAAGGATCATACAGTATAAAATTATCTCTGAACACAATTCAATTATATTAGTGGGTCAGATTAACCAACACTTTGCAATAAATGCCCACCAAGAAAAAGAAAAGCAAATCCGAGATACAAGACACTTCTCATCCCAAGCATTAAACTAATATTAGCATTTATTGAATGTAGAATTTCTTTTTAGAACAGTCTGAAAACTACAGTTGGATCAAAACAGGCTGCATGTGTATTAGCTGTGGTGGCCATTTTGTCCATATTACACTTGCACTCCCTACTGACCACAATCCCTTTCCAGGACCAATATATAGTAAGAGATTTAACCTTTAAGACATTCAAGAGGATGGAAGTAAGATTTACATAACTTCAAAAAGACTGCCTGTCACTACATCACTCTAAAATGTTACATAGCATAGCCCCTGCCATCTCACGTGTCCTACTGTTCTGCCTGTTTGGTCAGAGCTAAAGCAATGAATGAAGGTATTTGTCTGTTGGAGAATCTTCAAAGTTATCTTCAGTCAATTACAACGGTATAAAAGAGATTTTGCTTTTCTCAGTACAAAAACTGTGCCATGAGGAACACTGCTATTTGTTCTCTACTACAAATTATTTAATAGATGCCAAACAATCTAGATTTGGTGAATATAGTTTTAAGATTAATACCTCTTCAACATAATCGTGACCCACTGGCTGGACATCACTTTGCAAAGCAGCAAGAGCTGTAGGAGTTACTGGGTCATTGGTGGAATCTGGCTTAACTTCCTGTGTTTGCACTGCAGCAATAGGAGTGGTCTTGATATTTTCTACTGCTTTCAATTCATCCACTTTAGTTCCTGTTGTCTGCAGCTTATTGCCACCTAATGAAAAAAAATTCAAAAGTACAAAATATAATTTTCATAAAATTTGCAGGTAAAAGGTACCTACATAGATTTATTGCAGGAAACAGATCAATAATCAAATATTTCCAATATTATAAAGCCATAGATAATACTATGTATTTTATCCCCATACAAAGGAAAGCAAGGTTTAACGATATTACACATCAATTAAATAAGGTTGAATCAACACTGTATGTATGTATGTAAACTAATAAAAACAGGCTGTTCAAACATTTCAGTGTTCTGTTAGAAGGCAATGTTGAAATAGAACAGATGCTTACAAAGTATTTTGTGTATAATTTGTGAGGTACTTTTGGGTTTAACTAGAAACACTGAGACATGAGAGCGACACTATTAAATCCAGTATTAATTATACCTACTGCTGATCCACTGAAATCAATGGAACTTGAAAATATTAACAGCTCTCAATTATCTCAAAAGGTCTAATGTAGTAAAACTATTAGATTTTAACTGTTAAAACTCCAAATTAAATCGTTCCTGTTGAATGATTTCAAATAAAAACAAAGCAACCAAGAAAAAAACTTTAAAAATTTCATGGGCTGTCAAAAGTATTAAAGTACAACTATAGGATTGCATATGACTAGTTTGAAATGTACATCATTGGCTCAACTGCACCATTAAAGACTTCAATACTTGCCAACAAAGTTAATTTTGGGTGTAGAAATTTTCTTCACAGCGATGTTAGTTGGAACTACTGTAGCTTTGTTGTTGGATGTTGTACTAAGCAGTACATTAGCTGAGGGAGTGAGAATCTTCACTGCCAAAGATGAAACAGAAGAATTCACAGTGTTGCTGCTAGCTGCAATATTTGAAGAGGCAGCCGTTGGTTTGGAAGCTGTTGCGGCAGATGCAGCCTGGCTGACGACATTTGGTTCAGTTGAAGGAATGGGTTTGCCAAGTTTTGTATGCAGCTTAACCACCTGGAGCCACAATAAGAACAGTTAGCAAAACAATTACACAAAAATGTTAAGAATATGTATAACGAATCTATTTAAAGAATATTTAGAATAATTGACAGTGAATATTATTAGAAGGGCACCAATGCTTTCTCATGTGAATTCTACAATCATGTATGCCATAGAAAGGGATCTATGGGGGTATCCACAGTATTTACATCTGGCCTAAATGTGTTAACATTTCCAACAGACAACCAACACAAGAGATAATTATCACTTCACTCAATTTTTCTAGTCCTAAGGTCATTTGTAAACCCAGCTAACCTGATCTAGTAAAAATAGTAATGAAAGGCTTACTTTTTGATGCTTCGCTCCACGAATATGAGCAGCGTAGGCATCGGCTCCAGTACACGAAACGTCACAGAGTTCACAGCGCAGCTGGTTTTGAGTTCCTCGGGTGGATGAACTGTTGCTGGTGGTATTCTGTGCTACTTTCAATGCCGCTTCTTTCTTTTTATGCTTCTGTCCCTCCAAATGTTCTTTGTAAGTCTATTTACGTTGGCACAAATACATATATACATTAGCATATTACTTATTTATGATGTGGCAAAAATCATGTATTTAGAAAATATAATCACTATCAATAGCTTGATTTTGCTAGAGGAAAGAAATTATTATTCAGCCAGGCCCCCCTCCCCACATTTGCAGGCTTGACCTTTGTGGATTTGATTATTTGCAGATTTCACTGTAAAAGGTACTGAATGTTTGTCTATGTAAATACTCTAATCTGCTCTGAGTCCCGCTAGGGGAGAAGGGCGGAATATAAATAAAGTGCATTATTATTATTAAAATATTCTCTTTAGGAATCTCTAGGTTCTGCAGTGCGACTCTGTGGTCAACTTCTGTCATTGCACTTTCCGTGCATGGCAAAAGGCTTCTGAAACTAAGAGAATTCCAAGAAGAATTTGGTGATGTCCAACGATGTCCCATTTTAAAGAATCAAACATTTTTGGATAAGCACGAAATGACAACTCAGAGCAATTAAGATCCAAGCTAATGTTTTAAATGTAAGCATTATTTGTAATGCATTGTTTTAACTGAAATGATCCTGAAGCTAAAAGTACCCAGAACCCTTCTTGAACAGTGGCATCTTACGAATTATATAATTTAATAAAAATAACGGTACCTGTGGTCCGGCACAGCTGATCTTACAAACATCACAGTAGTGGATCTGGGGTGGTTTGGGAGGCTGTTTAGGTTTCAACTGTTTGTTTTGGAATGGTGCCTTTTTTGTGAAGGTGGTCCCTGTCCAGGCGGCTGTTGCGGCAGCAGCAGCAGCAGCTGCTGCTGCCTGTTTCTGTTGCTGCTGCTGCTGCTGTTGGTAATAAGATGATGCAGCTGAATATACTGCAGCCTCATAGCCAGAGTAAGATGTACCTTTAAAAAAAGTTGAAATACGTTTATTAAGGTTTGAAAGTTCAAATACCGTAATTAAATGCTTGATGTTTATGAAGGTATAAAGCCTGGAATTTACCCTTCAAGAAGCAATTAAGCATGAACACATTTGCTAAAGTGTCAAAATATAAGCAACTTCAACAGAACTTTTATGATGTAAAAGTAATTTACTCCCACACACCCTGTCTTCATTTAAGATTTTGTCTCATTGGCTTTAAAACTGCAAAGACTCTAAAAGCTTGGAGTAAATTCCACTGAACACTGAGTGAATTCCTAGTAAACACAAACAGGATCAAGGTATACAACAAGCAAACAAAAAATTATCAAACATGAAATTTATATGGAGAACAGGATCTCTTTTATCCAACAAATAAATCCACACATATTTTGTAAGATAACTTTGACTTTCAGTATCAGTAATCTCCTCAGTTATCAGCTTCTCTTTATGGATTACTCACCAGAATAAGTCACTGCTGTTGTACTATATGTAGCACTTTGGGTATAAGATGGAACTACAGTAGCAGCAGCTGCAACTGGTTGCACAGTGGAAGAAACAGGATATATGGAAAATGTAGTTGTAGCTGGACTCGGAGTGGCTGGTTTTATGGCAGTTACCTGTCGGGTTTGCTGGGCTTGAGTATACTGAGTGGCTCCTTGGCTGTAGCCAGCTTTTGGAGCTAAAAAACAGAGAGACCACATAAAAACTCTGCACTCCCTTCTGCTTGTCACCATCACCCAAATATTTGTTACAAATGACACCTTAATGGAGTCAGAAGAGTTTATAAAAATAATGCATGGTATGAGTTTAAAACGGTACAAATTTAAGGTTCATAGAAAAGCCTCAGGACTGCACTCCTATGTCTTTAATACAAAGTAATGAAATTTGCCCCTTTCTGAAATGACTAAAAATAAATCAGTGCCAATACATGAGTAAAATAATAATAATAATAATAATAATAATAATAATAATAATAATAATAATAATAGTAATGTAAGCATTAGTGTGGCACACTATTTATTATACTTTAGATTTGAGGCATAGTCACAGAGAAACCTAGCCTGCAGAGATGTAAAATTTAGTATTTGAAAATTTAACCTTAGCACCAGGCCACAGAAATAGTAATAAGTCCATATTTTTGTATAGTGCCCTCTAACTATATTTTGATTCATTACCACTTTCACAAGCAAAAACAATCCACAATTGTGCAGACTTCACATTCTTTTACATCTGCATCAAGTAAAGGCTGTGTGCCAATTATATAGGTTGCTATGCAACCACTTTTGTTTCTTTTAACATCACAAAAAAGCTAAATCTCTTTGAAATAAAAACAAACTTTTCGTGCAACTCACCTGTCTGATAATATGATTCAGCTACAGAAGGCTGTGGTTGAGCAGCTGCTGCCACTGCAGCTGCGGTTGCTGTAGGCTGTTGATAATATTGCTTGCTATCATAAGCAACAGCTGGGGCAGTGGATCTGACATATGAATAGGAGTCCTGAGAAGAAACACAACAAAACTATGTTATTTTTTATCAAATTGTTTTCCTCTTCTACCTCCTGTAGATTTCCCAGAAATGTCCTAAACAATGCTGGATGAAATATCATTTGTATTTGGCTATGAGGTTGTATCTGGGTTATTTCCCTTCCCAACTGCCCTTGCAGATGTAAATCTTCATAGTTGAATCGGACATGTACTTCAAGAAAGAGGGGAGTTTTTTTTTAGTGAGGAGGAGGTACAAAAGGGGAGTGCCTGTAATATTTAAACCTGTCTTAGGATCTGAGCCATAGACTGCTACTGAATTATTTTGACTATTCTAATAATTCAATCTTTAAAATATGTAGAACATTTAAAATAATCAATGAACTACTTTTTAAAGACCAAACCATGCATATATGCCTGCATGAGGGCCAATCTCCTGAAATTATTAAAAGAACTGAAGTTAGTAATAGATAGAATTCAGCAATATCTAAGCTAGCATTAAAGAGACAGACATCCTTATACTTCAAGTAGTATTTCTCTTACAAAAGAGATGCTGTACAACCATTTAGTCCAACACAGACAATTAAATACAAGCTTCAACATTTGCAACATCTGGGGATATTTAATATTTACAACAAACAATCAATATTTTATACTCGAGATAGCAAATACAGGGGTTTGTTAATATCTAGAATTGAAAAAAATAGTATTCTTTTTTTGAAGCAACCTTTCTATTCTATATAATAGAGTTTTCTGATACACAATCTAACTTTTTAACCAGACATGGTCATTTAAACTCAGACAACTCAATACTCTTGCACAGAAAATGGTTAACTAGAGAACCTAGGTCAGTGTTTACTCTATGAACAAGACTTCCTAGTTTTTCAATCATTTGGGAAAGATACACCATATACCCAAAGTTATCCCTACTTAATGTTTTCTCTAGGAATTTAAGAAAGGATATAATGCTGGGCACTAATGTAAAATGGATAAGAAAAACATATAATCAATATTGCTCTCAAGATGCACTGTCATCATCATCATTATCATTATTGCAACAACAATGTTGTGTATTACTCACTTCTCTTCATGGCTCATGTATCTTATAGTTTCAGTTTTATAAATTATTTATTTTCATGCTTTTAACTATCCTGGTCTTAAAAAAGATTTGAATATGTGATGATCCTAGATGACATCTTATGTAGTTCTAAGTACCTGAACAAATTACACACAATGATCTAAAGTACGTTCAAAAGAATATAGAAGCCTTATCCTATTGACTATTACTCTTTACAAGAAAAACAATTTAACTGCATAATGACAAAAGCATTGTAAGTATTGCAATGAGTGACGGGTTCCCAATAAGATGCACTTACTTGATAATTTTGTGTAGTGACCGGAGGGGGTGGGGGTGGAGCTTCTTGCTGTCGCTGTGTGTACCCATAGTCTGTTGCTGTATGTGCCGTGGGGTAACCTCCATATGCTGCAGCGGTTGCAGCAGCTGCAACAGCAACTGGAGCAGGCCTGGCTACTGCGACTGTTGCCGCTGCGGGGGCATAGGCAGCCGTAACTGTGTGCGCAGCTACAGGAGCCTGATGGACTGTGTAGCTGGCAACTGTAGTTGGGTGGGAGTAAGCTACACCTGAAGCTGGCTGCTGGCTGTAATAGGAAGAGGAGACAGAACATTCTTATGAAGTAATGAATACAAATGATTCAACAAAGATTAAACTGAACTAGAAGCACAACCAAACTAAATAATCGCTGTACTTCAGTATCAGCTAAACTTGAGAAGTAATGACCTGAAATATATAAAGTTGGTTTAAGGTGACATCTTACTGACAGAATGCCATCCACTGGCATAGCAGATTTGTAGTCTACCAACAGTATCCTGTGCTCATTCCCAATCTGCTGCAGAGAATTAAAGATACTCCAGATAATATTTTGATAGTGTCAGAGGAGAGGGCAGCACAGAAAAATTAAGTTGTATGAGCAGATGCTGGATATAACCTTTGGAATTTTAGTCAAGACTTCCAGAGGAATTAATTTCATAACTTGAAAAGGTCCAGTTGTTCACACAGATCACATGAGAGATCTCTAGCTTATCAATTGCACTCATATTAGAACAATTAATGCACTCCCATACATGTCTACTCAGATGCAATTTCCACAAGGCTTTCTCCCAGAGAAATAAATAGGATGTTTCAAACAGACCCATAAATCAGTGTCAAATGATTGCCATATATATTCATGTATAAGTCGACCTCATGTATAACCTTGGATAAACCTGTGGTACGAAGGCCATTCCACTGAGATGGGAAAACAGCAATCCTGCCTCACAGGACCAGCCACATCCGGCTGCTGCCACCCCATTTCCATACCCAGGCATTCAAAAAGGCCTGAAGTGGGACAATGGTTCTTTTAAAGCTGAAAAAAGAATATTAAGACCAGAAATCATCGCAATCAGCTAGTGTACAAAGAATTATGTATTTTTCTATCATGTAGTTTTTAGAAGTGGTTTTGAACATCTTACTTTAATTTTTTTATAATTATTCTACATGAAAATATTCTCTAATTTCAATATTTCAGGGGGGAAAAGATATCCCTCCATGATTTTTTCCTGTGTTCTCCCTATGGCCATTACATCTCTTTTGTGTTACTTGCTTTGAAGTTGTTTCTGGCTTATGGTAACCCCTCATAGGGCTTTCCTGGCCAAGTATGTTCAAAGGGGTCTACTTTAGCCTTTCTGTGAGGCTAAGAGAGTAAAACTTGCCCAAGGTTGGTTTTCATGGCCAAACAGGGACTCAAACTCTGGACTCCAGTCATAGCTGAACACTCAAATCACTGCATTACAAAGCACATACAGAATGTGGAAACGTAAGTAATGCTTTTTTTTTTTAAGTGAGCGAAAGCAGGATCAAGGCACAGAGAGACCATTCAAATAACTGAACAATGACAAGCCAATAAAGAGCAGGAAAAGTTTCCAGACCCAGAGAGGTTTTTGTGTGCTTTATACAAAAAGTAAATATTCAAACAGATAAACCAAGAAAGAGCTGGAAAAATATGAGAAAAATAAATGAGAAAAGAACTGCCTTCTGTTTCCAGGAACACATTTGAGGATCTATTTATCTGTGATCATGTGCAAAACGCTTCCCATTCTTTAACTTAGTTATTTTATTTTAAAAAGTCAACTAACAATGCAATCCTGTGCAGCATACTCCAGCATTAGTGAATATGCACAGACTGCAGCTTGAAAGACAGTGATTCTGAAAAAGGCATCAACCCACTCTAATTACTTCACATACACTTTAACCTCAGTCTGCCAGCTTCCAAAGCAGGCAAAATCAAATCAAAATGCAAAAACAGAAAGCAATCTTTCTGTCTTTATTTAACACTTACTTTGGCTGCTCTAGCATTCAGCAATGAGGCTATCATTTTAACTCTTTAATAACAATGGCATTTACCATGGCAACACAAATTTATATTTTAAGCCCTACAGGATTGAACTTGATCTCTGCCAAACCCCCTTAATCTCTAAATATCGGGAGGGGGGCTTGGCAGAGATTAATTTTGAACATGTAGTGCTTCAGAATGCAATGTCAATTCCAGTGGCAAGTTTACTAATTAGCTGAATAATCTAGAAGTCATTAATATGTAGGGTAGATGAAATTTTCATTCTCTCACTGTATGTATGCAACAAAACCTCACAAAGTTAGGTGTCCTTCTTACTTCCAAGGAGCTTGGTGACTTTTAACGGAGACGTTTACATGAATTACAAGGTGTTTTAAAAGCTACCCTTTCCATGATGCACACCAAAATGGTCCTTTCAATGTGCATCCTTATTTTAGGTATGTGAGTTTTGTGGTCTCGGAGCTATGAAGGAGTGAGACAGACACAGTTCTACTACTTATTCAACAAACTACATATCCCATAGAATGATGCCACAGCAGTTTAAGTGATATCAAAAGCACTGTAACTGTGACTTACGAAAGATTTCACAGCAAACACACATCAATATAAACAAACCTTAGTCTAATACAAATTTCAAGAACATTCTCCAAAGAAAATCCAAACAGGGATGTTCGTTGGAGAGTGCCATCTATTTTGCGTCCCACAAAAAGTTAAGAGAGAAGGAAAAACAGGTAATACACATTATACATCATTCCTAACTTCAAACATTTACAGTAATTCATCGGGTTAAACGAACCTGTATCTTAATTTTTCTTATAGAATGATGCACAAGAAACATGCAATGTTAGAATGTTAAGCAGCAAATTCACATAATAGCATTTATTATTTTTTAAAAACCAGAAAAATGTGTTTTTGTCATGGCACAGACTAAACAGCCTTAGTATTGTCTGTTCTAAGGCTGGTATGGTTCTGTTACCATATTTACTTTTGCAAACCTGTTCCCCTTGCTTCTGCCACAGCATGCAGAGCCAGTGATCGAGTTTGCAAGATGTCACACACTGTAGGGCCTGCAATTCTCTGCACAGGACTGAAAGCAAATGTCTCTCTGTCTTGTACTGTCAGTCAATTTGCAAGAAGTAGTCAATTTCAATGGAATTCCAGAAACTTGATGAACCAAAGGAGAGTACTAGTGGAATATCAAGTAAGAAACCACTGAAGACATCTTTCATTTGGTGCTTCATTTTTCCTAGCTCTTTCATATGAACATGTTTTTTTCAGGATGACCAATTTATCTTTGCCTTCATACACTGGTCTTTATTGAATTTATTTATTTATTTATTTACAGCATTTATATTCCACCCTTCTCACCCCGAAGGGGACTCAGGGCGGATCACATTACACATATAGGCAAACATTCAATGCCTTTTAACATAGAACAAAGACAAGACAAACATAGGCTGCGAGCGGGCCTTGAACTCATGACCTCCTGGTCAGAGTGATTCATTGCAGCTGGTTGCAGCTGGCTTGCTCTCCCGCCTGCGCCACAGCCCGGGCCCATCTCCCCCAATCTGTGCATACACCAACATTCATTCCTCAATCAACATTTAAAAATTCTTTTCTATTCTAGTTACACATACGAATTTACATATTTTGTTACTAATTGTTTCTCATTTTAATAACACATTTTTCAAAAATAGGTATGAGGAAGCTTTCACATTGCTTTTGGACTATTATACTATAACTCAGCTGAGAAGGCCTCTGAAAAATAAACCCTTTTTTAAATAAGCAAAACCTTTAACATCAACTCAGCTCCCACGTTCCTCCTTCCCTGGGTCTAATTCAAAGTATTTTAGCAGCACTTGCATTGAGAGGATAGTGAAGGCATGTTAGAGAAAAAATGCCATAAATGAAGTTTGAGCTATGAAACAGTGGGATTCTATCTAGCTGATCCTGCTGTATTTATTTATTGGCTTTATAACCTGCCTTTCTCCCAGGAGAGCCACAGATGCCACAGGTACAATGCCTCATCATGTTCCTTCACTATGCCATAGCATGCTAGAATTCAACTTAGCATCATTTGGAAGGGAAAAAAATAAAGCATTCAATTGGTTTGGTTAGTGAGAATTTTTATTTTCAGTAGTGTGGGTTTTATAATTAAATTTTGTTGAGATGATGTAGCTATAGCAAAAGATATTCTCTGATTGTGAATGGAAAGGAAGAAGGAACCATTACCCTGAAGTACTAAAAATCATATCTACTCAACTTTACAAACAAAATTCAACGATGTGTCACATTTTCAGAGTTTTCTATCTGATCTGGGATTGTTATGGCACTACCTTACTAGCAGTTCAATGGGGTACAAAGTTGGCAATGCAACAAATTTTCAAGGTTTTCTATCTGGTCTGGGATTATTATGGCATTACCCTACTAGCAGTTCAGTGGGGTGAAAAGTTAGTAGGTTGAAACAATTCCAACACTGCAAGCTAAAGCCTTTCTTTATCTCATTGCTTCCCAATGCAAATCAGGTTGAAAATGTCTTTGACTATACATGAACAGCTGGTCTGCTTTGTATTTTGTAATTTGGTGCCGGCCAAGGCTGCAGTAATAGAACCAACAAGGAGAAAGTGCATAATTCAGAATGAAAATTCTTTAGAAAACATTATTCAACTCATGAAAATCTTCAGAAATACATTCCTCATGAAAAGCTGAAGGTTGAAGATTCTGATGAAAACAATAAGTACCATAATATACCTTCTACTCAGAACACAATGCAGGAAGCAAGTAATTTATCATCCCACAGAATTTTGCTACTTGAATGATAAAATACTGGTTTATTATAAATGCATTCAAGAATACCTATAAATGTGCTTAGCCAAACTATAAAAGACTGGTCAGGCACTACCATTTAATCTTAAACCTAAACACGAAGCACAGATTAAAAGTGCTCAGTTAAATACCAATGCAGGTCGTAAGTACTTTTTCTCTGTGCAACTAACAACATCATTTTAAAGAAGAAGCATTAGATCTAGCAGAGTCACATTGTTTACAATGCAACCATCACTAGGAACCATGAGAGTTAAAATGTCTGTGTGCCATAAAATATGCAAAAGTTTACTAAAAATAAGAAAATGTTTCAAGTGAAATACTGTTCCAATTGTTAAAAAAACCCTACAAATGCAACTATTTCACTTTGCAAGTGACCAAACATTTGCAAGTCAAACAGTAACAACATTGTGTTTTCACATTAATTTGGAATGGCTGATTTCAACCAACGCAAATTCTCAAGATCATAGTTCTGATCTGAAAAATGCTTGTTTTACAAAATATCAAGGCATTTAATAAATCCGAAAACAAAGCACCTCCAATTAGTCATGTTGACGATTTGTCCCTATAATGAGAATACTTTAATATTGTGACCAAGTAAAAATACAAAAGATCTTTCTCTGAAAAACTGTTGCCAGTCAAGAACCTGACTCAGGTCAGCATTTAACTGCTTGATGATATAATAAATAAGAAAATGTTTAGTTGTACCTCCCATGAGGGAAATATAAAACCCAAGAAATAAACAGCATGTATATAATGGAACTTTACAATGTCTGAAGCACCAATATGCATATTGATTCTTTACAGACATCTTAAAGAGTAACAGATATATTTTTGAAAATATTTCTTTGATGTTTCTGCTCTAACATACCAACACAGTTACTCTTTTGAAAACATACATTTTTGGTCTAACGTTTAGAATAAGAATTTTATATTACATAACATTATTTAGATACAGTCTGATTCTAACTAGTGACTACATGTATTACATGCATTCTGCATTACTGACTTTTAGATTTTGTTATTCTTTCAGTGCTTGTGGCAAATATTTCTACTGTTGCCTTATTAGGTTACCATTTGCACTGTTATAGTTAAGTGCCATTTTGGGGCTTATCTCTTATTTTGTGTAATGGTGCTGCCCACTTTTCCTTCCTCTTGAGGCACATTTTGAATCAGAGACTGAAAGAATACATGTTTTTGTTTTTCTCTTTTTAAAAAGATGCACCTTTTTGTGCTTCACACTGTGAAATTCCAACCTAGAAAGTCTTCCATAGCCAAAAGTGGAAAATATAAATGAAGACTGATTGAAGAACTATGTTATGGAAAGTAAATGCAACTTCAGTTATCTGATAAATAGCTAAGACACCAAAAATGGAGATTAAGGACTACATTTCAAAAACTATAAATGGTGTAATAAAATATTTGGTCTTGCATGGCACATCAAGGGCGGAACACTGAGATTAATCAAAAGAAGTGGGAAAAGACTAGTAGAGGACTTGTATACAAAAGATGGAAACCCGGTAGAGCAAAAAGAAATTCAGAATTGGATTGGAGTAGGAAATTGAATTCAAAGTTGGGATACAAGACAAAATTTTAATAGAGGAGGAGGGAGAGAATTAGGGAACAAGACAATCAATTTGAAAAAGTGATAGGAAATGTCTGAGAAACGAGAAAAAAGTGGTAGGAGACTTGTATAAACAAGAAGAAAAATAGAGGAAATATTTCAAATGTGGAGAACGTATATGGAAATTGAGAGGGGAGACATCCAGAGAGAAATAAGTAACATAGCTATATAGCTCCCCCTCTCTCCCCCTATATATAATGTATTAAGAAAATATGTGGCTTTTAACTTTGGAAACGGCTTTTAAACTTGTTTTACTGTTTTAATGTGGTTTGTGTAAGTGTGTTTAATTCTATGATGATTTAATTTATAATTGATTGTTTATATTGCTCATTTGCTTTATTTATTATTTTATGTTGTTAGCTGTCCCAGGTCCCCACGGGGAGAAGGGGCGGGATACAAATAAAGTTCTGATTGATCGAAGTAAGAAGGACTATGTTACAAAAATGGTACAGGACTCCTGTGCAACTTTCACGACTTTTACCAGGCGTAAAGGGCAGGCGTTGCCATGGTTGTAAACAAAGAGGTGCATTTAGTCCAACCTACACTGAAGGTTGGATTTATATGTTTCATTTAATGTTATATTTAACTTTATATCTATTGATCAGCTGTTATAATTAGTTATGATGTTTTATTTACAGATTATTTTTGTTTTATGGCATTGGGCAATAAACTACTTGGCTAACAAAACAAGTAAAAACAAGTAAATAAAACTAAAAGCAAGAGCGCTCTGATGCAGCCTGCCTCGGCTGCTCCCTCCCACAACCTTCATTTTATGGTCTTGAATGTTTGTCATTCCCTGCTGGAAACTGCCCTGAGTACCCTCAGGAAGATAGGGCGGGTTACAAATAAAGTTTATAAAATCATACAGCTGGAAATCATAGAGTTGGAAGAGACCACGTGGGCCATCCAGTACAACCCCCTGCCAAGAAGCAGGAAAATCACATTCAAAACACACACACACACACACACACACACACACACACACACACACCCCCCCCGATAGATGGCCATCCAGCCTCCGCTTAAAAGCCTTCCACTGCTGAATAGCTGTGAGGAAATTCTTCCTCATTTTCAGGTGGAATCTCCTTTCCTGTAATTTGAAGCCACTGTACCACATCCTAGTCTCCAGGGCAGCAGAAAACAAGCTTGCTCCCTCCTCCCTATACATGGCTTCTCTTCTGCAGGCTAAACATGCCCAGCTCTTTAAGCAGCTCCTCATAGGGCTTGTTCTCCAGAACCTTGATCATTTTGGTCGCCCTCCTCTTGACACATTTCATCTTGCCAACATCTCTCTTTAATTGCGGAGCCCAGAGTTGGGCACAGTATTCCAGGTGTGGTCTGACCAAAGGCAGAATAGAGGGGTAGCACGACTTCCCTGGATCTAGATACTATACTCCTATTTATGCAGGCCAAAATCCCATTGGCTTTTTTAGCCGCCACATTACATTGTTGGCTCATGTTTAACTTGTTGTCGATGAGGACTCAAAAATCTTTTTTACATGTACTGCTGTCAAGCCATATTGTTATTATAATAATCACATGATATGGGAATGCAATCTTCAGTTTGTTTGGAGATTCTGGGAAGGTCAAGAGCTCGAACATTGTTCCCATCCTAAATATCTCAGTGTCACCTTTGATCAAACACTAACATTTAGGAAACACTGTATGAATATCAAGCACAAAGCAGCTGCACACAATAACATCCTGCGGAAACTTACTGGCAGTGCATGGGATGCAGACCCAAAATTAAAAAGAACATCAGCCCTCGTCTTGTCTTACTCAACTGCTGAGTATGCTTGCCCTGTTTGGCACAAGTCTGTCCACATGAAGCAGGTGAACACAGCACTGAATGAAACATGCAGAATAATCACAGGATATCTTAAACCTACACCTGTTGATAAACTCTACAAGCTCGCTGGCATTGCCCCTCCTGATCTGTGACAGAAAGTTGCTGCTCACTGGGAGAAAAATAAGGTTGAACACTGTGAAAGTCATTCTCTGCATGACTATCAGCCTCCTCCCAGTACTCAACTCAAGGAAAAGCTTCATGAGAACCACCACTCCTCTTAATATCCCCCCCCCCCCCCCCAGCAACAGCAAAAGTATCCTTCTGGGCAGCTAAACCAGGAAATCCCAAATGGATGGTCCCAAGAATAGGCAACTCGGAAGTCCATGAACAGACTCAGAAGTGGTGTGGGCAGATCAAATGACAACCTGGCAAAATGGCATTACCTAGAAGAATTCTCCACCTTGTGTGACTGTGGAGCAGAACAAACAACTCAGCATCTGTATGCTTGTCCACAATGCTCTCCCTGATGTACAGAGGAAGAACTGTATAAAGCTACAGACAATGTGGTCGCTGTTGCCCGTTTTTGGGCAAAAATTATTTAATCGCTTGTGTTTCCTCTATTTCTATCAGTTATGCTTATTTATGCCATGCTTTTGACACTAAATAAATAAATGGGAATGTGATAGAGTACAGGCATACTGGAAATGACTGAAAGAGAAATTACTTGGCCTGATTTGGCCACGGTGGTCATCCCAAATAGACTACCTCCCAAATCAACTACTGCAACACGCTCTCTGTGGGGTTACCTTTGAAGACAGCTGGTCCAATGATATGGGAATGCCAGGCTGCTCACCGGAGCGGCGTGCAGGGAGCACTCAACTCCCTTGTTACACCAGCTCCACTGGCTGCCAGTCTGCTACCAAACACAATTCAAAGTGCTGGCTTTAGCCTATAAAGCTCTAAATGGTTATGTCCCAGTTTATCTGTCCGAACGTATCTCCCCCATGAGCCATTTTGGAGATTAAGATCATCTGGGGAGGCCCTGCTCTCGGTCCTGCCTGCCTCCCAACAGGGCCTTCTCAGTGGTGGCCCTCCTCGGCTGTGGAACTTCCTCCCCAGCAATGTTAGATCAGCCCCCTCCCTTCTAGCCTTCGGAAGGAAAGTAAAAACTTGGCTCTGGGATCTGACTTTCAGTGATTAGTACTGTGCAATAACAGTCTTGGAATTATGGACAATTCACGGCGGAATGGCCTTGGACTATGACTTTCGGATGATGTGATTTTAATATTGAATGCAATGTTTTAAATATTCAATATGCATTAATTTTAAATTTAATTGATTTTAAGTCTCTGCTTGTATGTATTTTAAGGCATCCAATGGTTGCCAACTGTAAGCCGCCTTGAGTCCCCTCCGGAGTAGAGAAAGGCAGGGTAGCAATAATGTAATAAATAAATAAATTAACAGAGCGTTAAATCTCCAAATAATAATAGCCAACAGGAACGTATTCCACACAAGAACAGCAGAAGTGTACAATGTGCAAAAGGGTGACTGACAAATTAATAACGTGTGCTATAGGCGTGTGCCAACTTAGGCCCTCCAGGTGTTTTGATTCCAACGCCCACAATTCCTAACCGCTTAAGCAGCTGAGGGGGAAAAGGAAGGGGCCTGAGGCGGTTAGGAATTGTGGGCGGTGGAGTCCAAAATACCTAGAGCGAGGGCCTGCTGTTGACTCCCGTCCCGCTTGTTCTCTGCGCAGACTCCCAGATTCCTGTTTACAAACCTCCAGAGAAAGGGCCTTACCTATACTGAGCGGCCGCAGCCCCGGTGTGGGTGAATCCGAAGTAGTTGCCGGTGGCCATTTTGGCATCTTCCCCCAGCCGGCTGGGCACTGCAGGGAGGCAAGAGAGGCCTAGTCAGCCAGAGGCCTAGCCCCAGCCAGTCTCCCTTTCCCTTCCCTCCGGCCTTCCCTTCTCTTTCCCTCACTCACCATAGGTGAAGGAGACTACCGGGCATATAGGAATCATGGGTCCGGGTGGTCAGAAATGGCGGCCGTGGAAAGACTCCTTCTCTTTCTCCCTTCTCTTCAATCGCGGCCGTTGCTTGCCTGCTCGCGCGCCGTTGCCTCTGCCTCCTTTTCTTATTTTTTTGGGCCCTCCCGCACACCGTCCGCCACCCACGGACCCACCGACAAGCCTCCACAGTCAGAAGCCAAGGCCTCACTTCTGCGCAGGCGCAGCTTTCCAATAAGGGCGGGGCTTGAGCCTCCTTAGCAAGGGTTGTGGGAAATTGAGTCCCCTGATGCGCATGCGCAGGACAGTGTAGTTTTCTCTTCTTCAGATCTGTCCAGTTTTGTGATCTTCACCCGCCTCCTTTCTTCCTTGAAAAGAAGGATTCTGTCATGGACTTGTTCTGGGCTTTGGACGCTTATATTGTCAGTAAAAGAAAAAGGGACCAAATAAGTGAGGGAAGGAAGAATAAGGAAGTCAGCCATAGCAGAGCACTTTATGAACCAACCTGGACACAGCATATTATTTGAGAGTAGTGTACAGAAATGTTGGACCACTCTAACAACCGCCATGTCAGGCTACACAGAGAAATCTGCAAGCATGTGGACAATTTCAACAGAAAGGAGGTAACCATGAAAATGAACAAAATCTGGCTACCAGTATTTAAAAAACTCTAAAATAAAGTAAATAAAGAACAACACTCAGAAGACAGGGAAATTCCAGACATGAAACAATCAGGGCCAGCTAACACTTCCTAACAAAGGATTCCCCCAGGCAGTAAGAAGCCAGACCTTGAAGATGCAAGGCTATTCGATGCTAATCAAGGTGGCCAATTGCAACATTAACGCCTGCCTCAACAAGAAAAGTTCTTTCTCCCCCTTGGACATTCTACAGATATATAAACTTCACTTGCCTCACAACCTCCCGAGGATGCCTGCCATAGATGCAGACAAAACGTCAGGAAATAATGCTTCTGGAACATGGCCATACAGCCCAGAAAACTCAGAGAAACCCAAAGTAGTGTTATCTTCTTCCAACCGCTCCCTGTGTAGTCTTTTTATTCCTTGGAACGATTCTGTTATTAACCTGTTGTGGGGTTTGGACCCTTATATTGCCAGTAAAATAAAAAGGACTAAATATATGAAAGAAGAAAGAAAAAGAAGGAAACAACAACAACAACACTTTCTATCCCATCCTCTCTCTACAAGGGAACTCAGGGCAGCTTCCAGAAAGATGGCAAACATTCAATGTCACGTGTAGTATTTTTGTGTGTGTGTGTCAGGAGCGACTTGAGAAACCGCAAGTTGCTTCTGGTGTGAGAGAATTTGCTGTCTGCAAGGACGTTGCCCAGGAGATGCCCAAATGTTTTAAATGTTTTACCATCCTTGTGGGAGGCTTCTCTCATGTCCCTTGCATGGGGAGCTGGAGCTGACAGAGGGAGCACATCTGTGCTCTTCCTGGGCTGGATTCAAACTGACAACCTTCAGGTCAGCAACCCAACCTTCAAGTCATCTGTCCTGCCAGCACAAGAGTTTAACCTAATGCGCCACCAGGGGCTCATCTAAGAAAGAAAGAAAGAAATAGAAAGAAAGAAAAAGAGGAAAGAAGGAGAAAGGAAAGGGGGAAGGAATACAGAGAGGGACATATTGTATGAGGGAAAGGGAGTAAGAAAGAAAGAAAAAGGAGGGAAGGAAGAGAAAGGAAAGGGGGGAAAGGCATGAGAGGAAGAAAGGAAAAGCGAAATAAGAGAAGAGAAAGGAAGAAAGAGAAGGGAAGAAGGGGAAACCGTATGAGGGAAAACAAAAGGAGAAAAACAAAAGAGAGGAGGAGGTGTACGAGGAAAAGAGAAGCCACAAAGAAAATGCAAACCCAGGCAGCGCCAAATATATAATGCTAGCAAGCTAATATAAGGCCCAGAGCGGTTTCTTCATCAAGGTCTAGTAAATTCATCCACAAAGCTGAGCAAGCAATGTTTCTAATGACTAGGCCAGAAGGCAGGAGAAAATGAATTTAAATAACATGCTCATTTCCAGAAATCCTTAGAGCTGGGATGTCCCCATATATTTTACCATCTCCAAGAATGAGATAATTAGAGACTGGCAGGCAGTTATACAGTTGTTCAGATAATTGTTTGACTTATGTAAAGAACATTGCTTTTAAAGTGATCTGCTTCTTCAGGCAAAATGGAACCGTACTGTTAGTACAGTAGAGTCTCACTTATCCAACATAAACGGGCCAGCAGAACTTTGGATAAGTGAATATGTTGGATAATAAGGAGGGATTAAGGAAAAGCCTATTAAACATCAAATTAGGTTATGATTTTACAAATTATGCACCAAAACATCATGTTATACAACAGATTTGACAGAAAAAGTAGTTCAATACACAGTAATGCTACGTAGTAATTACTGTAGTTACGAATTTAGCACCAAAATATCACAATGTATTGAAAACATTGACTACAAAAATGCGTTAGATAATCCAGAACATTGGATAAGCGAGTAGGCCAGGCTGTGGCGCAGGCTGGATAGCAAGCCAGCTGCAACAAATCACTCTGACCAAGAGGTCACGAGTTCGAGGCCAACCCATGCCTGCGTCTTGTGGCTGTCTCTGTTCTATGTTATGGCATTGAATGTTTGCCTTTATATGTGCAATGTGATCCGCCCTGAGTCGCCTTCGGGGTGAGAAGGGCGGAATATAAATGCTGCAAATAAATAAATAAATAAATAAATAAAGCTACATAGTAATTACTGTATTTATGAATTTAGCACCAAAATATCACAATGTATTGAAAACATTGATTACAAAAATGTGTTGGATAATCCAGAACGTTGGATAAGTGAACGTTGGACAAGTGAGACTCTACCGTATTACAAAAAAGCTGTACGTAATATCTGATTTTATTTTATTGTACAGTTGGGGACAGAACCTATATAGCAGGTGCGGGCAAAGTTTGGCCCTCCAGGTGTTTTGGGCTTGAGCGAAGGAAGATTGACGCTTTTGAACTGTGGTGTTGTAGGAAAATTCTGAGAGTGCCTTGGACTGCTAGAAGATCCAACCAATCCATACTCCAGGAGATAATGCCTGACTCCAAGGGCAAGATGGATGGATGGTATCCTTGAATTGACTGATTTGACCTTGAAGGAGTTGGGGGTGAACACGGCCGACAGGGAGGTCAGGAAGAGTCGAAAGCGAGTGAACGAATAAACAACAATAACTGTATTCTCAACTCGCTTCTGACATCAGGCGTGGGCCAACTCGGGCCCTCCGGGTGTTTCGGACTACAACTCCCACAATTCCTAACAGCCTCTCGGCTGTTAGGAATTGTGGGAGTTGTAGTCCGAAACACCCGGAGGGCCCGAGTTGGCCCATGCCTGCCACACTAGGCCGCCTCTTTTGCCCCTCCTCTTCCTCGTTTCTCCCCGCACTTGATTGGCTGAGTAGGTGGGACTTCTGCGCCGACGTCACATCCTGCGGTCCAGTGGCGCAGCGAGCGAGCAAGCGAAGACGCCGAAGAAGCCGTTAGCGCGTGCGAGAGAGAGAGAGAACGTGAGTGAGGCTCTTCCAGTTAGCGGTGCCTCCTCCCTCCGCGGGGCTGTTCCTATCCCGGGGGGGGGGGGGGAGAGAGAGAGAACGTTGGGAAAGAAAGCCCGCGAAGGAGGGAAGAACGGAGGGAGGCTCCCATGTTGGGGCTATTGAAGGCCCCGCTGTGATAAGAATAATAATACAAGGCCTTGAGAGTCAAGGGGGTCGTTCCCCCCATGTTTTGATGGGGAGGGGGGAACCAGCCCCCCATGACCCCGAGGCTGCCATGTTGGGGAAGGCCGCACCAGGCAAAAGAAGGAGGGAGAAAATGGCGGCGGATGGGAAACGCCCCCTCAGCGCTTTCTTCGACCCCATCCGTTCTGCTGTCGTTTACAGCCTCTCCCTTCGTTGCTGCATTCAAAGTCGGCTTGGGAGTCTACTGGAGGTCTTCAAGCAGAGGCTGGTTGGCCATCTGTCGGGAGGGCTTTGATTGTGCCTTCCTGCAGAAAACGCCTTGGGTTGGATGTCGCTTGTGGTCTGCCAATTCTATGACAGGATTCTGGGTTCTGCAGGAAGAAGAAGAAACAACGCCACAATCCCAAAATGGTCAATATCTTTAGCCAGGCCCCATCCATCTATCTCAGGCGTGAGCAAAGTTGGGCCTTCCAGGTGTTTTGGACTTCAGCTCCCACAATTCTTAACAGCCTCAGGCCCCTTCCTTTCTCCCTCAGCCACTTAAGCCACTTGGAGTTGAAGTCTAAAACACCTGGAGAGCCTAAGTTTGCCCATGCCTAATCTATCTACACCAGGCCTGGCAAACTTTGAAATTCTGGGAGTTGAAGGCCAAAACATCCAGAAGGCTGAAGTGTTCCCATGCCTGGACTGTAGCTCGAGAGCTGGATGGCCACCTGTTGGGAGAGCTTTGTGCCTTCCGGCAGAATAGGGCTGGACTGGATGTCGCTTATGGTCTCTTCCAATTCTATGAGTCCCCAGTGACGTAGTGGGTTAAAGCCTTGTGACTTGAAGGTTGGGTTGCTGATCTGAAAGCTGCCAGGTTTGAATCCCACCTGGGGAGAGTGCAGATGAGCTCCCTCTATCAGCTCCAGCTCCATGCGGGGACATGAGAGAAACCTCCCACAAGGATGATAAAAACATCAAAATATCTGGGCGTCCCCTAGGCAGCGTCCTTGCAGACGGCCAGTTCTCTCACACCAGAAGCGACTTGCAGTTTCTCAAGTTGCTCCTGATACGAAAAAAAACATTCTACGAGTGGCTCTAGGATTCTGGGTTCTGCCGCAAGAAAATGAAACAACACCACAACTCAAAAATGCTCAATATCTTTAGGCGGGCCCCATCCCATCTATCTACACCAGACTTGGCAAACTTTGGCCCTCCAGGTGTTTTGGACTTCAACACCCTAGAAATTGTGGTAGTTGACGTCCAAAATACCTGGAGGGCCAAAGTGTTCCCATGCCTGGACTGTAGATGGGGATTTGGGTGGCCACCTGTCTGGAGGGCTTTGATTGTACCTTCCTGCAGAATAGGGCTAGGACTGGATGCCACTTGTGGTCTACAATGAGTGGCAAGAGGATTCTGGGGACTGCAGCAAAAAGAAGAAGAAGAGGAAGAATAAAATTTCATTTATATCCCGTACCTCTTCCCGGGGGAACTCGGGGTGGCTCACAACATATAACAGTAAACAATGTAACAATATAAACAAAATAAAATGGATAATAACATAAAGCAATTTAAACTAAATAAGACAATAAACAAGCAAAACATAAACATTAAAACAGCATATTAGAGGTGAACATAAAAGACATAAAATCTATAGATTAAATAATATAAGACAATAGTTACACCATAAAACTGTTTAAAATAACCCAGCCACTGTCCTAGTTAAATCCACTGTAAATCCATTGGACAATAAAATGTCTAACCATTTTCAAAAGCTTGCTTCCATAGCCAAGATTTCAATAGTTTTCTAAAGGTCAATAGGGTGGGAGCCTGCTTAATTAGTACGACCTTAGTAAAGATGGAGGGATAATTTTGCATCATTCAGGTATTGGCCTACTGTGTGCCTAGAAGGATGATGATGATGATGATATAATAATAATAATAAGGCTACCTAGGAAAGAACTATCCAGCATAGGATCTGCAATGGCTTCAATAGAGACAGGCCAAGACTTAATATGTTCCAAGCGGGTCTCTATGGGCTTTAAAAAGATGCATAATGCCTGATCCTCTCACAACACTTTGGCCTCAAGATAGCTATTCTGCCAGTAGATGCATCAGCGAGGCCAACCGAAAAACTGATAATCTGCTTTTTCTGAGTATAAGGGCATTGTGTTTCATCCTGAGGAGTCAAGCCTGGTTTTAGTCTCTGCTTTTACTGAATCTACCTTTTTTTAAATCACACAGCAAAGTGGTGACTGAAATTTGACGCCCTGCAATAAGCTAGAACAGGCATGGGCCAGCTTGGGCTTTCCAGGTTTTTGGACTTCAATTCCCACAATTCCTAAGAATTGTGGGAGTTGAAGTCCAAAACACCTGAAGGGCCCAAGTTGGCCCATGCCTGGTCTACGGTCATGTTTCTTTTTCCCAATCAGTACATTTTCCATTAGCTGACCCATTTCCTGCAGCATGTCAGGCATTATTAATCTGCCTGACTTGTGTCTATTTTTATAATGCCTTCCTAATAACCTCTTGAGATCTTCCTGCCTTCTTTGCTCAAAGACTTATTTATCTTTGGCAGTTCTCCCTTGACGTAATTTCTCCTATTCGTTGTACTTGGGTAGACAAATCCTAGGCCCTGTAGGTATTTTGGGGGCTCCTGACCCACTTGATTAAAGTTGAAAGTCCTAGCATTTGGATCACAGATTCTTCCCTCCTGCTTTATAACATAATTATGATTCCCTTTGGTAAGATTTCTCCATTTACACCCATCAAAACTATATACAATTGTAAGTCTAATTGTTCTTTCTCCATCTTTAATGGTTGGCCATGTATAAGGGCATTTGTTTGCCACTTCTGAGCACTGTCCTTGACAATAGTCATCTGCCTTTTTTCTAAAGGATTTTTACTTTTTGCACCTTGTTTGCTGCATTGTTTTTGAGGAAAGTATCCCATTTCCCAGCAGGGCTTATTTAATTACAACATATGTTCCAAGAACAGACTATCAGTATGAATTGCACTACTATTCGTCTGCCTCAAACAACTGTTACATCAAAGTTATAAAACATGGTACAATTAAGATAAAATAGGTCAATTATAGTGTATGTCTCATTTGTGATTTCGTAAGTCAGGAAAATATCAAGCAATGGAGGCTGGTGTCTTGGGTGTCAGTGAAGTGGTGACTGTTTATTCTAGACTTTAAATAAGGTATCCAAGATAACGAATTTATTTTGAGGTGTGGCCTAATATTCTGTAAGGTTCCTTCAAAGTATGGACTTAAGTCTTAAACACTCAGTATGGACCCCAGTCTTCACTGCAATTAAGTGGGTGCTAATTTAGAACTTTAAACTATACAAAGACAAAATATTCTATGTTTCTCTTTATCCCCGCTGTTACTTCTCCCTATATGAGTCCACTGCAACAATAAGTATGGGTTTCTGATTACTTTAAAACCCTGTTGATCCCAGTGGAACTTCTCAATAAGTGTTGGAGTAGAATCTGTGATGGGTTCATGTGTTTAAAAATTGCAAGGCTTTTCTTGTTACAAGAATAACATGTTGCTTTTTTCAATGTATTTTTCCTTCATAGAATGCCTAAATCAAAAGAACTTGTGTCTTCAAGCTCATCTGGCAGTGATTCAGACCGTGAAATTGATACTGGGGTGATTATTTTATTAAATATTTTTAGCATGCCTTTCTAAAGTCATTCAAGGATATTCACAACATATTGAAAAGGGTGGTTGTTGTCATGTACTTTCTAGTCAACTCTGGTAGCATTTTCTCAGCAAGATTTTCTCAGGAGACGTTTGACATTGCCTTCCTCTGAGGCTGAGAGAGTGTGACTTATCCAAGATCAGGTCTCCTTGGTGAGTTGGGGTTCATACTCTATTCCTATTCTAAAGCTTAAACCACTGGACCATTTTGGCTCCTTAGACATACATACCAACAGTGAAACACAATCAAAATAGTAAATAAGGAGAATAAAACAGACATTAGGTATCCAGGAAAGAGCTCACATTCTATCCAGATTCCTTTATACGCATCTTACGTTTTGTGTAAGTGCCTAGAATCTACAGGAGTAGATCAGGGAAAGGGGAGACTGCTTCTATAAAACCATTTGGTTTTTTTTCCATATTAATTAAAGCACACTCACCTCGCTTTCATTCAAGAGAATATACACTTGCTGAGCAGATGTCTTTTATGATTTCAAATTTAAGATGTGGGATATTATGGTACAGTAGAGTCTCACTTATCCAAGCTAAACGGGCCAGCAGAAGCTTGGATAAGCGAATATCTTGGAAAATAAGGAGGGATTAAGGAAAAGCCTATTAAACATCAAATTAGATTATGATTTTACAAATTAAGCACCAAAACATCATGTTAGACAACAAATTTGACAGAAAAAACAGTTCAATACACAGTAATGCTATGTTGTAATTACTATATTTATGAATTTAGCACCAAAATATCACGATATATTGAAAACATTGACTACAAAAATGGCTTGGATAATCCAGAGGCTTGGATTAGTGAGACTCTACTGTATTTGGACACTGTAATTAGCACGACAGAGCTTGTTGAGTTTTTGGTATGGCTGTGGTTAAAATCCATAATACCTTTTGTGTCTGTTTTTTTGTTTTTTTAACCAAAACATTTAGGCACATGCTTGCATAAAACAGAACTTACTAGATGGCTACTTTGCAATAATTGATTTTAAGGCCATTAGAATTTAACATTTACTTGTCCCATTATATTGGATTTAGCTTCTAGTCAAGCGCATAGAAAACTGTATCCTAATTTTAAAAATCTTGAAGGTGAATGCTTCTATCCCCTTCATTTTTAACAAGCTTGGCACATGTGCCTAAATGGAGATGTATACAAGCTGTGTTTGTGTAGAAAAGTGTTTAGTGCCTAGGGAGGTCAGTAATAGTCCAGTAAGTAATTCAATTTTAATTGTGTATTAAAATCCAGGTTTTTCTTCAAATACTGACATATTGTTCTATACACTTTTATTTTCAGCATGTGAATCATCTAGTGTCGGTGAGTAAACGGGGGTGTCTTCCAAGTTCAACAATGTTAATAGACCCAGTTGATCCCATCCATAGCTATTCAGAGAGAGTTGTAAATTAGTGCTGATTATTCTAATATTTGTAGTCAGAACCAATGGGATTACCATTGGAATGTTTATTAAATTTATATCCCTCCTTTCTCCCGACACAGGATCTGAGGCAGTTTACAGGTTTAAAACAAAATAGATACATTAGCTGTTTTAACATAGCTATATTTCAAAATAGTATAAAATCATTTTTTAAATTTGACTGTAAGTACAGCAGACACATTCCAATAGAGAAATCTTGGATCAGTTATCACCAAAGACATGATCCAGCAGTGGAAGAATACACAGCAATGGAAAAAAGACTTTTCCTTGTTGAGGTCTGTAAATTAATGATAAGGGTTTTCTCATGATGACAAGAATGAAATTGCCAGTGGTGTGTGTAGTGAATCTTGTTAGCATTTTCAGATAACATTCCATTATGGCTTTGCAGAACATTGATGAGCAGAAAGGAACCTGAGTGAAGCCCACCACTCTCACAAATACATTCCTTTCCCTTTTTCCTTGGTCAGGCAAAGGAGTAAACAGGTGCTCTATGTCACTTCAGCTGAAAAGAGATTAAAAAGAGGACCACAGTCTGGTGCCAGGTGTAATTCATTTTTAATAATTATTTGTGAACAGCTGATGTGTTTGGGAAATTCTTTTTCATGAGTTACAGCCATAAAACATGTGGCTATATTTACAGTCACAAAACGTGAGCTTTTGGGTATATATATATATATATTGTGTGTTAGTCATTTCAATTTATTTCTAACAATTTTCAAGTACACAAGACTTTTTTCTTAACTCCTAGGTTCTTTCCTTGTTAGGAGCCTCCCAAAAAAAATTCTTGATTGACTTTTATTCTGTAAAGATTTGTTGGAAAAGCTAGGCTCACCATAGAGTTTTTCTATAAGGGGCTGTTTTTTTCTTGCTAGTCTATGTAAGTTTTTTTTCCACCAGGAAGCTTGCAATCTTACATGTTTGGTGCTGTATTTCTTAAAAATCCCTGGTTAATAATGTTTTGTGTTATTTCAAGAATATATATTTGGCATGAGAGGGATGGATTTCTCAACATTCTTCATAGATATTGTGTGCATATTATTTTGTTTTGTAGCTTATTTGATATGATGAGTAGTTTTGTCCATTTCAATATAAACATTGAGACTTGATTATTGACAGCAGGCTAGATAAAAATTGGTGATGTTTAGACAATCAAAACTAGGGTTTAAAATTTAGATTTCCTATTGTTTTCAAAATTACCATAAATAAAAGCCTAGATTTCCCTCTTGCTTCTCACCTAAAAGTAACAGTTAGCATTAAATCACACTGCAAACCTGTACTTAGAATGATAAAAATAATGAATAGCTATAAAACCCTCATTCATAGTTAATTAGTACTGTACTTGCTGTCAAACATGTAAAAGCTGGGGAATTTGCATTTCTGTTTCATTCTGAGTAAACATGGCAGCTACAATATAATCATTTTCAAAATGGTTACCTTTGCATTACTGAGGTTAAGAAAATAGAAATTAAAAAATTAAAATGTATTTTTGGAGAGCGTTTTAGTTGTTTAAAAAGCATTATGGTGCTGCATTATGCACTTGCATAGAGAAAAGCACGTGGCAAGTGCAGCCACAGATGGTGATGGCAGCTGACTTTTGTGTGTCTAATGCAAATCTGTCACAGGGTTTTCTTGGCAAGATTTTTCAAAACAAGTTTAACCTTGCCTCAATCTGAGGGAAGGTGACTTGCCCAAGATCACCAGGTATATCAAGACACATGTCATGATGCGCCTGCTGCTGCGGTCTCCCCCTTCTCGTACCACGCATAGAGGAAAGAGCTTCTTAGAGCTGGTAGCCACCTTTTCTTGGAGTGCATCTACACTATAGAATTAATGCAATTTGTCACCATTTTCACTGCCTTGGCTCAGTACTGTGGACTCATGGGAGTTGTAGTTTTTCAAAAATTTTCTGCCTTCTCTGTCAAGGAGTGCTGGTGTCTCACCAAACTACAAATCTCAGGGTTCCATAGCATTGTACTATGGATGCTAAAGTGGTTAGTTCTTGGTGACTATTTTGCCATCCATCTTTCTTCCACTGTTACTGCACCAGTATCCTTTTTCCTCTTGCTATTTCCATCAACTTCCATGATCCTGCATTGCTGGTTCTTGTGGCCAGGGCTGCTGGGAGGTACTGTATAGTCCCAACAACCTTTGGAATATTCCCATCAATCATTAAATTTTTAGTAAATCAAGTGTTGATTAAGTACATTTGCTTTGATTAGAACAAATTAAGAAGAAAACGTGTGTATAGTCTTGTAACTGTTACTTTTCCAATCAGTTCTTAATTCCTTTTGCTTTTTAAAAAATGTCAAGGACAAAAGGAAAAAACCGGTACCACAAGAAAAACCTGTAAAGAAACAGAAGACTGGTGAAAGTTCCAAAGGTGCAGCATCCTCTAAGCAGAGTAGCAACAAAGATGAGAACATGTTTCAGGTAATTGATGATTCTTGTGTTGGTGAATTGGGATGTTTCTCTAGGGCATTGTGTTGTAAAATTCAAGCACAAAATATCATTGTACAATGTAGTATCATCTTTGAGAAACAAAACCCAGTGCATTTTTATCAGAAAGATTCTATTGCTAGGATTCCTATAATTTCAAGCTAGACTTCTAGTTCTAAAATCTAGTTAGCCCTAATGTAATTTAACACTACATAGTGGCTGTTAAGATTCCAAAACTTTTGATTATTGCAAAAATAGTTTCTACACTGTAGAATTATTGCAGTTTGACACCACTTTAACTATCATGGCCAATGCTATGGGATCATGGGAGTTAATTTCCCATGATCTCCCTTGGTTCCATAGCCTTGAATCATGGCAATTAAAGTGGTATTATACTGCATTGTGATTCTACAGTATAGGTATACAGTATAGTCAGGGAGGACATTTAGCTGTTCCAGGAAATATGTCTGTTTAAATCAACATATTTTCTTGAAAGTAGTCTTAATGTTTGTTATGAGGATAAAGCATGAGCTAACATTTAAAAAACACAGCACTTCATCTACATTAACAAATGTGTTGAAATATGCTAGTAATTTGTATTATTACTAAGCTTCCGTGATAGAGATTTTTGGAGTCTTCATTATCATTTTACTCACAGCAGTTTTCCTCAAATATTGAGATACTATGTCTTGTAATGTCATCAGAAAAGTTAGATTCCAACAAAGGAGAAGGGGTGCTGGGATTGCAGACTCATCTTGGTTGGATTACTGAAATACCCACCCCACACAGTCTGTTATGTTGAATGGGCAACTACTGCGGAGATAGAGAGGCAGTTTTCACCCTGCAGCAGTAGCCTGCATTGCATGAGTTTTGCCCAAATAATGGCTGGAATTTCATTGGTAAATGTGTAGTTGAATCTTCTGTGGTTTCAGCAGATTTTGGAATGTAGCAGAAAGATACAGCAAATCCACCACTCCAGAAAAGGCAATTGTCCTTTGTTTTATGGGACACACGAGAGAGGGGAGGATTCAGGGGCTTGAAGGCCACAAAACAGTGATTGGGGGCACATGTACTGTGTTTTAAAAAAATCATATTTGTATCAATCATACTCTGAAACGCCTAGGTATTAAAGCTATTAGCTCTTACCATGTCTAGCAAGAGTGTTCTCTTAAGACTTCAGTTTCCTGTGTTGTAGTTTCAGGATGTTTGTTCTCTTGCTGGTGCTTCCTGAACATTAATCTATGAACTACTTGCATCATAGTTTCATGTTCCCAAATTAAATATAGACTGTTATTAGCATGTACTACATCTTATTTCACTCTGGTCTTTGTAATATCTTTTAAGCTGTAGCCTGATTTCTGTGGTCCAGCACTGCACTCGAAGAAAGGGATTGAAATGCTAAAAATGAACTGTGCCATTGAATTTAGAAACGAAAACAGCAATGTGCATAATAGTATAAAACACTTTAAACGTTATCTGGAGAAATGTGGTCAGAATCATTAGACTTTGATAAAAAGCTATGCTTAAGCTTAGTCCAGGAATGTAACCACTCTTGTTTTCTGACATGTTACTGCCAATAATCTAGAATTAGTTGCAGTTTCCAAATCTTCTTCAAGTGCAGTCTTACACAGAGTGTATTTGCAGTAGCGTAATTAAGATGTTATCAACACAGGACTATTATGGCTAGCTTCAGGAAAGGCCATTCTTTCCAATAAATGGGGCCAGAGACTCCCTTTCTTGCAGTCCTGTGCTATTTTAATAATAATAATAAGAAGTAGAAGAAGAAGCAGCAGCAGCTGCTGCTCTGGAACATCCGAATTCAGACAGACAGAGTTTTGGAGCACAATACTCCTGACCTCACGATCGTGTTAAAAAACAAAGTAGGGATTGTTGATGTAGCAATCCCAGGTGACAGCAGGATTGAGGAGAAACAACTGGAAAAGCTGACATGATATGAGGATTTAAAGATTGAATTACAAAGACTCTGGCACAAGCCAGTCAGGGTGGTCCCAGTGGTGATCGGCACACTGGGTGCAGTGCCTAAAGACCTTGTCTTGCACTTAAACACAATCGGCGCTGACAAAATTACCACCTACCAGCTGCAGAAAGCAACCTTACTGGGATCTGCTTACATTGTTCACCGATACATCACACAGTCCTAGACACTTGGGAAGTGTGTGATTGAATACAACAGCTAGCAGAGTGTCTGCTGTGGACTCATCTTGTTGTGTATCAAATAATATTTTGGCAAGGAGGAGATAGGCTTACTGCTCCTTTGTCAGACGAACAGCCAATTGCTCACACTAGGCTGCAGGTTATTCCTAGAACAGAGTATCTGCTTATTGGACCTAGGTTCCCTGGAAAAGGCAGAAATGGCTGCTTTGTCTCAGGTGTTCACAGTTGCTTGCTAACATTGGTGAATACTGCCAACCTTGGAGGATTATCATTATTATTATTATTATTATTATTATTATTATTATTATTATTATTATTGTATAATTTTTTTTTCATGCACTGGATAATGTAACTAGGGCCAACTTGTGCTATATTTAATATCAGTCCTGACTTTGAATATAACACTGCGTTTGTCTTTCTGGTGTTATGGGATGGAGTTATAGGTTCTATCTTGGTCTCTTGGAGATTACTCAGATTCTTCTTGGGCATACTTTTATATTTCTTGATCCTCAAAAGATTTCCAAAATAACACAAAATGTAGATTTTTTTTTTAAAAAAGCAGCCATACTGATGGAAAATGCTCTTTTCAAGGAACTAGCTTTCTATAAAAGGCTAAATTTGAACTTTGCATTTCTCTGAGTTGTTGCTGCTTAGTATATATAATCTGTTTCTATGATCTATGGAATAAACAGCAATAGTTTGATTCTGTATCATATGATATTTTATTAGTGTTTGAGGAGAGTTACATGTGAACTAATAATTGATTTCTTAATTTTATTGGCAGATCGGTAAAATGAGGTATGTCAGTGTTCGTGATTTTAAAGGTAAAGTCCTAATTGATATTAGAGAATACTGGATGGATCAAGAAGGTGAAATGAAACCAGGCAGAAAAGGTAATTTTACATTATTGGGTGTTGGCTATTTAAGTTTTAGGTGATATTTTATCCATAATATCTCTGTATTATATAAGTATAAGATGGGAACGGGGAAAATGCTGCTGCTCTACAAGCCTCATTATTCTGTACTGGGACTGATGTTCCATTGTTCTGGCTGGGACTGATGGGCATTGCAGTCCAACAACATTTGGAAAGACATATGTTGCCACCTCTAATGTAAGTCATAGTTACTACCGTGTTTCCCCGAAAATAAGACAGTGTCTTATATTACTTTTTGCTCCCAAAGATGCTCTAGGTCTTATTTTCAGGGGATGTCTTATTTTTCCATGAAGAAGAATTCACATTTATTGTTCAACAAAAAATGAACATTTATTATATACTGTACAGTAGTTATCACAAACCAGCACAACCAGATAAACTGTGAATCCTATCAAGAATTTCTTGTTACTACCATTATTTCCATGTACAACACTATGGTACGTACATTTACCGATCCTACATGATCTAGTGTTCTGTTTGGCGGGCATGCTTCCAAACAAAAACTTTGCTAGGTCTTACTTTCGGGGGAGGCCTTATATTTAGCAATTCAGCAAAACCTCTACTAGGTCTTATTTTCTGGGGATGTCTTATTTTAGGGGAAACAGGGTAGATGGATTAAGATTATATGACTCCCGTACCAAGAACTTCAGTACTAAAGTTGTCATGGCAGGTATTTCATGGCAGGTAAGCTCTCTCACAGCTTTTGCATCATTTCCCTTTGTGGGTATCTAGCAGAATGAAGTGAGGTGATAAACTGTTATTTCAGACAAAAATATGAAATAATAATTGAATGTATTCCTATATTGAAAACACACTGAAAGTAGAAAGTGTAAGTTCTTGTTTTTATTTGTAAGTGGTATTTTACAGAGATACTTTTTAAAAAATGCAGACCACATGGTCTAACCCAGGCATGGACTCCAAAACACCTACCAGCTGTTAGGAATTATGGGAGTTGTCATCCAATACACCTGGAGGGCCAAAGTTTGCCCATGCCTGGTCTGTTTCTGCTACATTTGTGTACTTGGCGAGATATAACAAAAAGTAACTGCTAAAATCTCTCCTGTTTATTACAGGAATAGAAAACCTCTTCACATCTGGTCATCCTATCTTTAGCCTGTTTTAATTAACTTGCCAGCGTGACATTTACCCTATTTCTTTGTATTTATATCTAGTCTTGAAGGATATGGAAGGGGTGGACATAGGCTTATTTGGAGGTTACTGATTCGTGAGTGCCCCTGATTCTGGGGCCCACAGTGGATACAAAAAACTGAGGATGATCAGACACTACATTATTAAGCAGTGCTGACATAAATGCACATGCTTCATTGTGTCCATGCTCACGGTGCCACCATTTGCTAATATGTAGTTCAATGATCTGTGCTCGCTGGAAATTATAGATCTGGATCCGAAGTGTCCAGTGTATTTATAGCATGGATCTGTAATGAAAGAAAATGTGTTTCCATGTGCGAGTGTCCATCATACATTAAAGACCACAAAATCTAAACACCTAAAGTCTAACATAGGGAACTAAGAAGTATTGAGGGTATTTGTTTTCAAAATACAGTAGAGTCTCACTTATCCAAGACTCGCTTATCCAACGTTCTGGATTATCCAACACATTTTTGTAGTCAATGTTTTCAATACAATCATGATATTTTTGTGCTAAATTCGTAAATACAGTAATTGCTACATAGCATTACTGTGTATTGAACTACTTTTTCTGTCAAATTTGTTGTATAACATGATGTTTTGGTGCTTAATTTGTAAAATCATAACCTAATTTGATGTTTAATAGGCTTTTCCTTAATCCCTCCTTATTATCCAACATATTCACTTATCCAACGTTCTGCCGGCCCGTTTATGTTGGATAAGTGAGACTCTACTGTAGATTTAATTTAAAAGCAGTCTTCTGCTTGTAGCACCATCATTGGTCACTAGATGGCAGGTTTCCCTTTGCCTTGGAGATGAAACAGGAGCAACGCCAGGGATATCAGTTTCTTCAGAGGGCTTCTGGGCACCTCCCTCTTAAGGCCCCCTGAATGCTTCAAATAATGGCGAGGGAGAGAAAAGGGGCTGCTGCTTACTAAGGGTTGAGGAAGAAAGTAAATAGAGAAAGGCTGAATTAGTGCTAGGAAATATAAAGAGGCAAGAAAGAAATTGGGGGGGGGGCAAAAGGAAGACGAGAGACTGCCTGAGATCAGGCAGAAGGGCAAGGTGGAGGAGAGGCTTCTAACCCTTGTGAAGACGTGTACTTCTGCTATTCTGTAGTAACCTTCAAGGATTTCTTTTGGCTTATTACAGGTATCTCTCTAAATCCAGAACAGTGGAGCCAACTGAAGGAACAGATTACTGATATTGATGAAGCTGTAAGAAAACTGTAGATGAGTCGTGCAGAAACTCTGTTATAGGTTTAAGTAGTCTTTTTACATCAGCATTCATTTTCTAAACTTTATTTGTTTTCCAAGCTATTGTATATTTGGATTGCAAAACACTTTGTAAGATGGACGCTTTTTTAAATGTGCATTAAAAGTGTATTCTGAGTGAAGTTGTTAATGTGTATACTTTTATTAAACAGGTGTTATATCCTCACATCATTGTGTAAAATAAAAACACGTTCAATTAATCTCCTTGAGTAAGATATAATTGTTGGCGACCTCCTTGGCTGATAAACGTAACATGAATGAAGCTTCTGGTCTGCTTTGATAACTTTGTGTGAAAATATCCAATGTTGGATTTTCCTGTTAATGTATATTTTCAAACTATTTCTGTGCCAGATTATTCCCTTTATGCTATTGAAAGTCAGGTGATGAGACCCAAGTATCAATATACATAATACAGCATCTTATTTTTGTTGCTAAAAGGATGACTTGCAATGAATAAAGTTCATGTCTTACACATACGTACTGGGATAAAAACAAAAACCTATTTTGAGGGCATCATAAAATATTGTCCTTCAGATTGCAGCATAAAACTCCAATGCCCTCCTATATGATTGAAGTACAGTTTAAAATGGTTTATGTAATTCTCTGTTAATCCCAGTACATAGATAGGCTGTACTCAATAATTTTAAAAACATAAAAAGCACATAGAAAATATAATTTATGTAACCTGCAAAACTCGTGTCAATGTAGCCAATCTTTGTTGTAAAGAGAAAATGTAAGGATAGGTAATACTAAAGGTCATTAACTGAATTCCCACACATTTTTAGGTTTCTTATACAACCAGGTTTGAAACTTCAAATTTCAGTTTTTATTTTTCAAATATTGGAAACATGCTCTGTGTGTTTCCATGCAGTTGGAGGAAAACAAACTTGTCCACACATTTGCCGCCTTCTGTTATCAGTTATTTCATGAAATACCAAAATGTTATGCTCCCTCACACACTGGTATGTTAATGATAGATGTTTTGACATGATTTCATCCATGTTTAAAAGTGGTAAGACCGGGAGGCCCAGGTGATGTTTGGAGAAGGGAGACACCAATAAGTAGTGTTGACCAATGTTCAGTGGAAGCCCTCTAGAGCAAGATATCTTCCTCCTTGGTATAATGGAATTTTACAGGAAAATATAGTGATAGTAGAAGAGTCAGTCTCATGTAGTGGTTTGAGCCTTGGACCATGTCTGAATCCCAGTTTGGTCCTGGAGGTTTGACCTTCAGCAAACTCCCTCCTGACAAATCTCTCCAAGAAAACCCCATGATGGAGTTTCTTCATAAGAAATGACTTGAAGACAGGTAATCACAAAAATCGTGATAATACAGTATGACATAAATGAGATTTGTACAAAAGCATGTACTTTTTAAATGCCTTTATATTTGTTTATACCCCACTTTCTCCACGAGACTCAAAGAGCTTGAAATATTTTTGGTATTTGTGTAGTTACTGGGACACACAGTTTACATTATGCATTGTTTGTAATTAGTTCACACGTGAAAAGAGCAGACTTCCTGTTTTAAAGCCATCAAAGTAAGTACTGTTTTATGATTAAAAGGAAGCAAAGATGTTTACTTTGAATTACCTTGGATTTTTGGAGTTGGGGTGATTTTGATTGGATTTCCCAATAGTTAGGCTCTTTGTAGTTTTTAAAAATTATGTTGGTTTAACTTTACAGTTGAACTGTATATTAATGAAATTAGAAATTATTTTATCCCTTATTGAAATGAGCTGCGTATCATCCAACCAAGGTCATTGCCTGTTCACCCTCAGATGCAATATATTATTTAGTATTACTCACATATATACTTTTTTCTTTTTCTGTAAGTACCTTAAAATCCAAGTTAAGTTTTCTGAAACCAGGTTGTTTGTTGATCTGTTTCTGGTTTACAGTGATCTGTCTCGCCATTAATCTTTATGGAGAGAAAAAGTGGGGTATAAATAATATCCATGGACAGTTCCTGGGGAAAATTGACAAGGAAAAAACATGGATTTGGCTTACAAATTGAACTTTGAAAAAGGAGACTGAGGGCCTGATTCTTGCAGTCTAAGAACAAGCAATTAAAACAAATGCCATCAAAGCCAGAATTTAAAAGTCGACTACAGATCCCCCAAGTGTAGGCTCTGCAAGAAAGCAGATGAAATGATGGATCACATCAGCTGCTGCAAGAAGATCACGCAAACAGACTACGAGCAGAGGCATAACACCATTGCTCAGATGATCCATTGAAACGTGCCACAAATACCATCTGCCTGTGACAAAGAACTGGTGGGAACACAAGCCTGAAAAGGTTACAGAAAATGAACACAAAAGCTACTTTGTTACTTCCGAATTCAGACTGACGAGAGTTTTGGTTCACAATACTCCTGACCTCACAATCGTGTTAAAAAAGTATGGATCATCGATGTTGCAATCCCAGATGACAGCAAAATCGACGAGAAGCAACTGGAAAAGCTGATGGGATATGCTTTGCTTCCTATATTGTTCCTCTTTAGCAGGTGATCAGTGCTGTTAGGATTTTATTTTCCTGGGATATAAATTAAAGGAGATTCCTTTATATCTAACTTGAAAACAATGTGCTAGGCATACATATACTCTTGCGACAACTGCCATATGAAGCATGTAGAAGTAAGAAGTAAGACCGGTTATTATCTTTGCCTAGAACTGTATTAATTGTGCCCTAGTGTATAGGCTCGATACAGGCTACAATGTGGTTTTTTTGTGCTTGTCCAAAGGCTCCCGGCTGCACTGGTTATATCTTTTTAAACACTGGACTCCATTCCATGAGTTCCATGTTGTAGATTAAGGTCATTAGTGGAGTATAATTTTACAAACCAAACACAAGGAAACAGGTTGCTGGCATTTATTTTATACCCCAGGGTCACTAAGAAATAGAACAAAGATGGCTTTTAAAGATAGTATTGAACTCGACAGGAGGGATCAACGAGTACAGAACTAGTTTTATACTTTCAGTGTCATCCCTCCTTATGTGTACTCAGTGACTTAAGACAACACCATGCACTTCATAACTACATAAGGCAAGGAATATTCCCTTGGCTTTGCCAATTCCATCCTCTGAAATGTAATTACATACCCCGGTATTTGTTGGCAGTACCTATCTTTAATTTCCCCCCCAATAGAAACGACTAGCTGATTCACTCCTATGTAGAAGAGTAAAGTGTAGTACTTTTGAGATTGTGTAATCCATTCATGCAACTGTATAATTCCGTATGGGTGACATATCCTTACATGGACTTCTGAGGAAGGCAGAAAAGATAAAAAGTTTCCAGACAGCAAGGACGTGGGATTTGCAATGTCTTCAAAGGTCTCTCCTTCCCTTGACGGTTCGACCCCCTACAATTTTGTTAGACCATGACTACAAGTCATGCTCCCTAGGAATTAGAGATACATCAAAATATTTCCTAACCATGACTTGGAAAAATAGAATTTCCAGCATCTGTTAGATGAGCTTTCTATCGTCATGTAGCTTCGTCTTTGCCCATGTCTAGGTGCAGTTTTCTTGATGGGAGTACTACTGTGGAACTGATGTAAGTCTAAATCTCATTAGTTCCAAATATATGCATTGGGCTGTATGAAACTTGTATATATTTTGCCTGGTATATACAACTTTCATAGAAGGAGCCCCAGTGGTGAAATGTGTTAAAGCACTGAGCTGCTGAACTTGCAGACCGAAAGGTCCCAGGTTCAAACCCCGGGAGAGGAATGAGTGCCTGCTGTTAGCACCAGCTCCTGCCAACCTAGCAGTTCGAAAACATGCCAATGTGTGAGTAGATCAATAGGTACCGCTCTGGTGCAAAGGTAACGGCACTCCATGCAGTCATGCCGGCCACATGACCTTGGAGGTGTCTATGGACAACGGCGGCTCTTCGGCTTAGAAATGGAGATGAGCACCAACCTCCAGAGTCAGACATGACTGGACTTAATGTCAGGGGAAAACCTTTACCTTTACCTATACAACTTTCAGAGTTTAGATTGTAAGTGTAATGAACACACAGTTCTTACGGGTATTCCACTGAATACTAGCTGTATCATATTTTATCAGAAAAGTAGCACGAAGTTTGAATAATCTGAACTGAGCACTCAAGGAGGCCTCTCCTCCCCACTTTGCTTTAAGGAACTATTCTTTGTGTTTTGTCTTAGTTCACTTCACTTGGTTTAACCTCTATAAAGAAGTCCCATCTATCAGTGTTTGTTTTAGAGGTTGCTATTTTGGTAGCCACTAGAGGGTAGCATTGTTCTTCACCTTAGTCTTTCAGTATTTTTTATTTAATGCAACAGCAATACCTTGACCTTGGAATACTGAGAATTTAATTGTTTTTCTGGGCTCCGTGTTTCTCAGTTGAAGACTTTCCTGCCTTAATTTTATGAGTCTAGTCTTTTAAAAAAATAAAAAATACAAGATGGTATGTAAGGATACAGGAGTAATATTTTCAGGCTATGTTAGATATTAGAGTTGTGGTCTCAAGTGTGACAATGCTTGATGAAGAAAATAGGACTACGGAGACTGGAAAGTGCCTCATAGGTCATTGTATTTTTACATTAGGAATGCTGAGTCTTGGATTGGGGGGGGGGGCACTTTGTATATGATACCCCCGGTTTGCCTGCAGGACTTGGAAGAGGCATGACATGCAAAGGAATAGTTTGTTCCCTTTGCTCCTGATATCTTTGGGCCCTTTGTGCAATGAGAATGGTGGCATTGTTCAGAAGCTTTCCCACTTTCCTGTTAAATACCTGACCTTTCCTGACCTTCTGAAGATGGCCATCTATAATCGGTCAACTCTGGCCAGGGACTAACTTGATTCCTGTAGTGCAACAGTGCTTTAAAGTGTATTGTGTGGAGCCTGGGAAACTGAAAGGCTGAATGGTTGGAGCCATTTTTCAAAGGAAACATAGTACTTGAAATTTTCTACCCAGGATCTAAAACAGCTGGAAGGGAGGTATGGGTTTCAGCCCTGTAGATAGCTCCTCTGTCCCCAGAGACTAAAATGCCATCACCTCTACAGCGGAAGAATCAATCCAGTCCAATTTCCCTTCAGCCTATGCAAGAGCAATTCGTTATTTCCCCACTTTGATTATTCTTGTTCCCTTACTGAGGTTTTAAAATTACATAGAATTAGTACACTTTTCTTCTTCTCCTCCTGTCCTTTTCTTGCAGGCTTACTGAAATTGAGATTACAGGGTCAGCAGGTTTAACATATGGAATGCATTCAATTAGTATTCAAGTATGCTGCTTTGCTGGAGGGCACAAACTTAAAATATTTTGCATGTTAGTGATGAGTGTATATCAGCCTTCTCTACTTTGAAAATAATAGAGCTGAGTATTACTGGGGTCAATGTATCCAAGGAATTACCTGTTAAACTTAACGGACTGTTACTTTTGTTTAAAATCATATCATTTTCTATGTATATATCAATGTAAGAATTCCCCTGTTAAATCAGATGAAATGTCTAGCCTTTTCTTAGAGTGGTTAACCAGTCATATTAGTTTCTGCTGTTGTTCGCACAAGAACTGATATCCAGAAGTACATTATCTTTGATCCTGAAGGCACTTGAAAGCCATCATTCATTGGTAGCTGTATGCTCTATGAATGTGGGTCAAATCCTTCTTTGTGTTAATCTGAATTTTTGGCTCTCATCGCACCTTGAGGCAGTGAACTCAATATTGCAGGAACAGTAAACCTAAGACTTAATTTAATGTTGTGTTAGCATAATAAATACAAATGCATTATTATTATTTCCTTCCAGCCTTTCTCTTTGCTTCCCCTCCTCTTGCACCTCTCCATAGCACCATGAATTTACACTAGAATGGCAGGTTTTCAGAACAAAATGGATTGTAGGATGGAAGAGAGACAGCTTTCTCATGAATCTTCTGAAGGAATTGGCTCTCCTTAGTTGATCCCCATATGTATCAACCTTGCAAAGCAAAAATCGATATCCACAATCTTTTCACTATTATTGTGTAACTAATCTCATGTAGGTGATACTGCACTTGTGCCAAAAACCTAAGACATACTTTACTGCAGTGGTTCTCAACCTGGGGTCCCCAGATGCTTTTGGCCTACAACTCCAAGAAATCCCAGCCAGTTTACCTGCTGTTAGAATTTCTGGGAGCTGAAAGCCAAAAACATCTGGGGAGCCCAGATTGAGAACCACTGCTTTACTGGATCAAACCAATGTCATGGTAGTATTTACTATCAGGTTCTAAGTGATTCTGCCAGGTATTAACAGTGATGCACAGTTAATGCACAGTTTACTTTTGCCACCCCCGGATTAATCAGGGAGAAGGCTGATATGGAAATAAGCTCTGAAAGGAAGCCCTAAAGTATGTTTTGTGGATCCTTGTGGGTTCTTCAAAAGCTTATTTGATTCCTTAAGAAGGGCAGTGGCTGATGCAGAAATGCAATGAAGACTTCTATGGGTGAGTGTAATACACTAGTCTAACTAGTGAAGGGACCATAAGCCAGAAAATAATAAACTTTTGCCTATGTAGCTTTGCCTCTGCATATGCCCCTCCCTTCCTGTGAACTGGTGCCTTTCTCCAGGAAGTTCTAAAGAGAGAAGAAAGCTCAGAGTAAACAAGTGAGGTCATTGATATCATTTATGCCAAGTAGGTGTGGAAGGTGAGGAAGACCCTCAGCCATTGGTCAATTGGTAGATAAGCCAAAGGTATATATTCTTTGTTTGCTATGCACATGTTGCGGCAGCCATTTGCATTGTACGGGACCCATTGAAATGGGTGCCTACGGCTGTTTGCCTTATCATAGCTATGATAATAAACTTTGCTTTTGCATCTCTCACGAGACTGAGTTTTCTGCCTGATTTCCCTTCTGAGCCAAGGTAATTATCTTACACTAGGAGTGTATGAATGATCTGAATGCAGGCTGGATGACCTGTCTGCATTGGAGGATAGCGAGGCCAGATTTTCAAATTAGGCAGAAATGCCTTTGTCTCTTCTGTGAATGGAGTACTTTACACATCCTTTAATTTATTGTTCTCAGCTAACCAGACATCTTTTATAGAAGGCTGCCTTATAGCACATCAGACTATTTGTCAGTCCGGTCCAGTATTGTATGCCCTGATTGATGGGAGGCCTCCAGAATTTCAGACGAAGAAAAGTATTTCTCATCACCCACTCCTTGGCCTTTTTAGTTGGTGATGCCAGAGACTGAATCTGGGACCTTCTTCTTGCAAAGCATATGTTCTTCTGCTCAGCTGTTATCTCAACTCTCATGCGACTTACATGCAGTTTGGGAATTACTTTATGGTGCTGTGTGTAATTGTAACTGAACCAGCTCCAAGAAGGGCCTGAGGCATGTTATATCCTAAATGCTGAAACATGTTTTCTTTGCAAATGGAAAGGGGATAATCCCAAGCAGCTGTTTTGCTTGTGAGCACCGCTGATGTCCCACTGCAAGAGCCTACCCCTGCTAGGACTGCTCTGTTGAGAAATACCCTTATTTTCTATAAGATTTCCAGTCTGTGGAAATTGATGGTATCAGAGCTGCTTTCTTTCTCATTGAGAGACAGGTTTTCCGGCTCAACCTCCTGTTGTTGTTAAGACTATGAATACTATTTAAAAACAAAATGATTCACAATCTCAGCACTTGGGACTATTTTGAAAATGAAATCCCACTGCTTGGTCATTTGGTTCTTTTCCAATCACATTATTTAAAGGGTAACATGTTGAGACTATTGCTGCAAAGGCCAAAGCTGTTGTTTATCCATCTTCTGGCAGAAGCAGGTGCTGAATGCCTTGAAAATTACTGCAATTATCGGACTATTGTTAAAATACAATCAGATAAAATTCATATTTGTTCTAGGATGTAGAAAACTCTGCCAGGGTTTTAAAAAAATCCAAGCATGTGAACAATGTGAACTTGGTTCCTCAATCACATCAGCATATAATTATGTAGAAGTCCATGAAACATTCCTGGGGTCTTCTGAGGGCCGAGAAAGCATTTGTGAGAGGTTTTCAATCATTAATGGATGGCTTCTCACTTGGATGGCTTAACTATGAACTCTCAATGGACTCCAGTGTTGTTGGGGTCCAGTAAATCATGCACCTTTGGAGCATCTCAGCAAATCGCACGCCTGGTTGACGCTGTCTATACATGGCTTGGTTCCTATTTTTACCCAAGGTCAAAGGGGTTTTTCAACTGTGCCAAAAGCTGTGTTGACTTTTCTTTTCACGGAGGGATGCTTGAAATCAGAAATCTTTCATCAAGAAATAGACAGTCCAGAGAAGTCCTTTAAGACTTATGGAATGAGACTCCTGATGATAAAAAAGAGTAAGAAAAGCTTCTTCCAATTAAAAAAATCATTTTTGGACTCCTCTATTTATTTCCTTGTCAGAGGCCATCTTCCACTTTGTTGTTTTGTTTTTGAACGCATCAGTATATGTTTCCTAACACTGTACTTGCTTCAAAATAAGATTGATTGGGATGGTGGCTTGTGGCAAGGATAAAGGCTACCTCTAATGTTTAACTCAAGGGCTAATGTTTAGTACAAGAAAAAAACTCTTCCACTGATATTCTGTGCATGCTATGCTTGCAACAGCCAGCCTTGTCTTGCACTTTGCACCTGCATCTCTAGCCTTATCTTTGTTGTGGCTTCTTAAGTGCAGCGTGATTTCCTGCATCTCCTAACAGGGATCCATACGTAGCTTAGGGAATTCTCCAGGTGCAGTTAGTTGGAATGCTAAGGCTTCCTGCTTCAATCCAAACAGATTATGTCTCATACAGAAGGAAAGGTCTAGCCAAAAACCCCATTACTCCATATTTTAGAAGTGCTGGGATATTTTTTTTCAACCCTTGGGGTTTTTTGTGCATGTTTGGTTTGTGTTTTAAAAATGTGAGAAAGCAAAGGATATGTAATGTGTTTATTACTGCATCATAAAAGAGTCCAAACAGATGGAAAGCTGAATTCTGGCTACTGCAGAGAGTGTGGCCCGGGAGAGGATTGCTGAAATATAGCGACAGACAGAATTGCTGTGAATTGATCCAACTTCACTTGTTGTGGGCCATTTTACTGTTTGTTTCTGGAATCTTCTCCACTAGGTTTGTAGATGTTGGCACTGTTCTGTCTTACTACATTTCTCAGCGGTACTATTTTATGGCTGGTTTTTTTCTTGCCTGCGTTACTGTGTTCCGATAATTTTAGTCTTCTTTTGTAGTATTTCACTGTGATATGAAATGTTATCTATAAAAAGATGGGTGGGGATAAAATCAGGGCTCCAAATTGGAGAGTGTGATTGAACTTTTTTGTCAAAAGAATTTGTAAAATGTTGGTGCCCTTAACTTTAGAATCTGAGAAGAAGTTACATGTTTTTATTTTTTAAACTTACAATAATTTGACAGAAGCGGAAGCAACAGAGTAAATTATAGATTTCTCTTGTTCTCAAATGATGCAAATGATGTGCCATCCTGTGAAATCTGGTGGCACAAAGTGGGAATTGCTTCACAAATATGGCAACCATCTCTATCTGTGGGTCATTTTTGGTTATGTATTCTGATGTCTGCTGTTGGAAGCTATTGTGTGAGAAATCTGTCTTTGTTCATTTTTATGTGGTTAATATTAAAGTATAGATTAGTAGAGAAGTTATTTAACAGACAAAATGAAAGTTTGCTGAAGGTAAAAGATTGTTTACTGTAGCTATTCCAGATTAATTGTGACCATATCTTCAGTTTCAATCTCAGGTTTTTAATGTATCTGCCTAAATATACTGAGTTTTTGTTGACTACAGCACCTGTTGTACAGTGTGCATATATATGGTATTCTTTTCTATCCTACTGTTGTCCCTGTGAAATTAAACATTATTTCAGGTGGATATGATGGCTGCAGCTGCTATGTGTTGTGTATGTGGATGGACCTTGTCAATACGTCTGAGCCATGACAAGCCATACTCCACACGTATTCCATGGGACCTAGCCCTGGAAAGCTGGGAACCAACAGTAGAGGTGAGAAAGGATCATTATGATCCCATCCATTTCTGGTGAAGCCCAGTATGGTATCTTCTTGATCTAAAATCTGTTCACTAAATTAAAATGCCATTTCGCCTACTTTAAAATAATGTGTGATTGAAGTAGTAATTGTTTTAGCTTTTTGATGTACTGCAGGGCAGGAAACACCACTGTACTTAACCACCACACTCCAGTCCAAGTTAAAATACAAAGCAGTTTATTGGAGATTATATAAAAATCAGTTCAGCAAAAAATAGTAAAAATGTTGAAGTTGAAATGTATAAAAAACCCATAAGCTTCAAGGTACAAGAGTTGTTTCAAAATCCAAGATAATAAGATATCCAGCATAGAACACAAAAAAGGCAGCATAAAAATCCAATACAGAAATCCAGGAATAAAGAATGAAACTTGAAAACATGACACTTTGAAGCATGAAACTAGAAATCCCTTAGCAGGCTAGCTAAGACTTGACCATGACTGTTGCTTCTCAAACTCCAACATTGACCAGAGTGCTAAAAAGGCATTCTGGTCTTTCTAATATAGACATGAAATCATTCTGTCTACCCTGGGAACCTGATCATGACTTTTTGGCTAAAAAGCGCTGTAACCTTCGCAAACTCTTCTAGGCAGCTCTGCGTTCCTGAAAACTAATTCGCCTATCAGCTCATTATTCTGTCTACCTAGAGCTTTATCCTCTGAGCACATCTTAGCTTCTGACCTTGCTTCCCTAGTGAAAGACCTCTCAGCAACCCTTCTTGGAATGTGGCCTTCAATAGCTGTTGGAGACAGAGATGGCTCACTTTCAGGACTTAAATTCTCCTGTTGGCTTGCAGGCCCAGAACCAGAAATCCCATGATCTAATTCCTCAGTGACATCAGGGGTGGGCAGGCACAATCAAGGGCTGAACTACAACACTTTTACCCACTTCTTTCTTTAAAGCAACATTTCTATAAGCTGAATAAAACAATCAAAGATGATAGGATGGGATTTCTTTGTACAGGTACAATCTTGTCTGGAATCTTCAACAAAACTTATTTTTCAATTACTTTTCAGTAATTGAAAAGATTGTGGATGAACAATTAGAAAATATATTGCAACAATTATATGTAATGGATGAAATTAGTAATATAGAACTGACAAAACCGTATTGTATATAATACTATGTGAATGATGAGATAGGGGTGGGGGAGTATAGATCTGGGAATAGATGATGTAATACGATAACTGTATTATGTGAAATGTTTTGAACTTAGTAAATAAACCTTTTAAATATGTATGTATATATGTATGTATGTATTTTCTCTGGTCAACAGGTGAACCCAGTGTGGAAATTACAACATTAGAGAAGGAGCTAGACCTAAATTTTTCAACCTTTGTCCCTCTAAATGTTTTGAACTTAAACTCCCTGAATCTGAATCCACAGGATGTCAACTGGGGTTTCTTGGAGATGAAGTCCAAAACTAAAGGACTAAAACTGTGCTAGACCAAATCTGAAAGCAACTATCTGATACCTCATGCCTGAAATTAATCATCCACCATAATCATGAGCTAGATAACCATCAGAAGACTGGTTTTCATCCTGCCTTTTGTGACTGCTTGATGGTTTGGGGACAGGGTTTCTGGTATCAACTTGTTCATGGGTGGTTGTCCCATATAGAAAGTAGTGTATAGAATCAACAATGACAACAAAAAAGGGCTATATTCAGTAAAATGAATGTTGCAATAAAGAATAACAAAGGAAATATTGGCTCTGCTACATGACTTCAAGAGTGAGGGAAGAAGGTTAAGTCAAGTTGAGAGTATCATTTCATATATGAGGAAGCAACACGTAAGAAGACAATATGAGAGAGCATATCACAAATTCCTAATCTCTGCTTCTATTACTCACTGGGGGCACTTAATTATTTGGGCAAGTGTGGATGCATATTTTTCCAATTTCATATAGGCAAGCAGATTTGAAAAGAGAAATGAATCGTGAATTACAGGTGGCTACTTTGCATAGTATTGTACTGCTCAAAGTCATGCCCACTAAGAGGAAGAGCTCGGAGGTTTGCAGGACGAGATGAAAAGCAGTAAACAAATCTGAAAACTAGTACAGTTTACTTGCAGTGAACCCTAACTCCTTCCCCATTGCCAGTTCAGTTTGTCAACTCATCTTTGTCTCTAGTCAAATACAAATACTTCTCTCTCTCTCTTTCTCTCTGTCTCTCTCACCAACCTCTGAGAAAACATTTGGATGAATGTTATTAATCCCCCTGGTGCCCAAGATGTCTAGGAGATGTCTACAAAACAGCATGCAAATAACCCTTGGAATGGATAGAATGAGACATTTTTGGTCCAAATAACAACGAAAGCCTGTCACGCACCTAAATAAACAGGCAGCTATGCCAACGAACACACTCATTTACTGGGGGAGGGGGACACGAGTGTTAGTGGTAGAGGCTGAAGGCATGCTCTACCCCGGTTTTAGGAGTAATTCTTTTTTGACTCACAAGCGAAGGCTTAACTTTACTGGGTTCACACATCAGACATTGGGTGCTTTAATATCTATCCAATATAACAAAATAACAAGATAGTGACCTGTAAAATTGTTCTGGACTGGAAGGGAAGGGAAAGCGGGGAGGGTGGAATGTGAACCTATGCTGATCATTTTCGGTTCATCCAGAAGGCAATAGGTTTCCAACTGTTGCTTTTCTATCGCTTTGGAAATCAGCAGACACAGCTGTGGTCACAAGGGTGAACAAGAAGACTTGCTGAGAGAGCACCTTAAAATAGTTTCCTCCTCTGACTGAATAACTCCAGGATAAAGCCTGGGTAAGGTCTGTGTAGGTTGACTGAGTAAATGTGCTCTTAGGATGGAGGTGGATAAAAGGCTTTTTGGGAACCAGAAGGCTATTTGACAGAAATGTTGCTGCCCATAAGATAGATATGTAAAATAATATCCTACATCAAAGCTTTCCAAACTGTGTGTCACGACATGTAGGTGTATCACATAATCGTAGAGAGAAATCTCTGAGTCTATGTGAAATAAGCAATAAATCATATACAGTAGAGTCTCACTTATCCAAGCTTCACTTATCCAAGGTTCTGTATTATCCAAGGCAGCCTGCCTTTTAGTAGTCATTGTTTTTGTAGTAAATGTTGCAATGTTTTGGTGCTAAATTCGTAAATACAGTAATCACTGCATAACATTACGGGGTACTGAACTGCTTTTTCTGTCAATTTCTTATAAAACATGATGTTATGGTGCTTAATTTGTAAAATCATAATGTAATTTTATGTTTAATAGGCTTTTTTTCTTAATCCCTCCTTATTATCCAAGATTTTCACTTATCCAATGTTCTGCTGGTTCGTTTATCTTTGATAAGTGAGACTCTACTGTAGTTAAAAAATACAAATGAAAGGTTTTCATAAGATGTGTCGTGTCATAGAATCCTAAAATCCTAGAGTTGGAAGAGACCTCGCGGGCCTCAGCAGCTTAAGTGGCTGAGGGGGAAAAGGAAGGGGCCTGAGGCTGTGAGGAATTGTGGGACTTGAAGTCCAAAACACCTGGAGGGTCAAAGTTGACCATGTCTGGGTTAGATCCAAGGTTCTCCATTGTGGAAGGCTTCTATGGCAGCCTTATACTGAACAAGATCTTTGGTGCAGTATTGTCAACTCTGACTGGCAGATTTTTCAAGCAAGATTTTTAATACAATTTTTAATAGTAGGATCTAATCTGTAACTTTGCAAACTTTTAGCTGGACTTTGCTTTAGATTTTTGCAAGCTACCTTGAATATCTTCGCAGGACAAACATGGGCTATAAATTAATAAGATAAAAATTAAGTAAAATTAAATAGATACGATTCTTTCCAAGCTCTTTCTGGAGACCTGCTTTATCAACTGACATAGAAAATGTACTTTCCCCATCAGCGATATCTAAGCTGGAGGATTTCTTCCTTAACCTCAATCATCTTGAAAGCTGCTAAATGTGCTCCATCCCTAAGCTATGATTGTCATGTATAGAGTGGACAAATCACTGTATGCTCTTTTTAACATTGTGTATAGTATTTCCTCTGCATTCATAAATTTGATGCAGGCTACCAATATATCATTGCCAAACATTTCAGCTGAGCTCTGCTAAGGCTGACTGAAGAATTAGAGGAATTAAAATCCCTTGGAGATCAATTTTAAAGCCATCAATTATGTTAAAAAGTCTTCTTCCTAGACATACGTGCAAAGAAGTGTGAACCATCTGTGCAGCTGTGGCTTGAGTTAAGGAGTTCTCCTCCCTGTAATCACTCACCATATATGTCTAGTCTGCTATATGTTGCACCTGCACTTAAAACACTTCCCTCCCTCCTGTGGATCTTTACTTAAAAACTTATAGTCCCCCAGCTGAATATTCTGGACTACATTTGTTAGCTGCTACCGAGTCTATATATTTATACACTCTAAATCCTTTTAAGTGTGACTCCAGCTTTACTGAAATTGTGCTGAGTCTAAATTGAAACCTTGGAAATGTTCTCTGTAAGCTGACCATTCCACTCCAGAAACCAAACACTTATCTTTGCGGTGATTCATATGCTAGCTTTCTTAGCAGTATCCTTTCCACATGAGGTCTGGTTTCTTAGGCTTCCTCTCACTGAATGATGATGATCAACTTTTGAACTGGCCTCTAGAGTTGTTCCTTTAACAAAAATCTGCTCTGAGCTAATGTTTAACCCCAATGCCACAAAAAGCATTACTTATGTGTCTACTCACATGCAAATGTGAGTAGATCAATAGGTACCGCTTCGGAGCGAAGGTAATAAAGGCTCCCATGCAGCCATGCTGGCAACATGACCAGGAGGTGTCTACAGACAACAGGCTCCTTGGCTTGGAAACAGGCTCCCCATGGCCAGAGTTGAGCACCGCTTCCAGAAAGTCAGAGACAAAAGGGGGAAGCCTTTACCTTTGTTCTGTATACATGTATTTGTATGTCATTGTTATTCCACTGTATTAAAGCCATTAAATGTTTGCTTATCTGTGTATGTTGTAATCCACTCTGAGTCCCAAGTGTCTAGGACTGTGTGATGTAATTTCGGATAATGCGCGCAGATCCCAGCAGGGTGGCCTTTTGCAGTTGGCAGATCGTAATTTTGTCAATGTCTATTGTTTCCAAATGCTGGCTGAGATCTTTTGGCACGGAACCCAGTGTGCCCATCACCACCGGGACCACCTGCACTGGTTTCTGCCAGAGTCTTTGAAGTTCAATCTTGAGGTCCTGATAGCGGCTGAGTTTTTCCTGTTGTTTTTCGTCAATGTGTCTATTATTATTATTATTATTATTATTATTATTATTATTATTATTATTATTATTATTCATTTCTGAAAAGATGGATATTTTGGACTACATTTGTTAGCTGCTAACAAGGCTATATCTCTGTTAAAGATATAGAAATAGGTGAGATGTGCTTTTGCTTTTCATACTACCTAGTAAATCTATCTTCTTGTCACATGTTCATGAAATTTTTAACTACCTATTTTTCCATAAACATCGTGTCAACATCGCTGGACAACATTAACTGGCAAAAAACAACAATAACAGCAAAACCATTAGAGCTTGAGATATCTCTGCTGCCAGATTGAAGGTCAGAACTTTTTTTTAAAAAAAATGAGCACAGTTTGGGACTGAGTCAGCAGTTATTTCCAAATTTTGGTGCACTCAAGAGGGTCACATCATAGGCAATCATGATACTCATGTAAATGATACAGAGAAATCAATAAAAGGCCTTCAGAACCATTTACTACTACAAGATTTAGCAGCAGTTCATCTCTGTGGATTAGATTTCTGAAGCCCAGCCTTACTGCCAGGCAGAGTAGGTGATATGGCAAGCCCTGAGCTATCCAAGGTCCTTTCTACACTGCCCTATATCCCAGGATCTGATCCCAGATTATCTGCTTTAAACTGGATTATAGGACTCTCCACTGCAAGATAATCTGGGATCAGATCCTGGGATATAGGGGCAGTGTAGAAGGGGCCTAAACAAGCTGAATCCTGATCAAAAAGTGCAGCCTGCTAAAGGTCAGTATATAGGAAATGTTTGCATGCAGGAGCCAAGAATCCCAAGTTGAGCTTTGGCATCTCTAGCTCAAAAATTGTAACAACACCACTATTTTCTGTACCAAACTTACCTTAATACTTATTTGTTTGCATTTCTTGATCTTGTATTATGAGGCTAATGAAATAAAGTGATTTTTGCACTCATTAATTCTGTTTCTGTTTTATGTGGCAGAAGGGAAATATTTGCAGAAAAAGGTTCAGGAAGGAATCAAAGCAACCCAAGGAATAGTGAGTTCCTGCATTCAGGTTGCCTGTTGACTTATGGTGACCCTATGAATTTCATAGGGTTTTCTTAGGCAAGGAGTACTCAGAGGCGGTTTTGCCAGTTCCTTCCTCTGAAATATGGCCTACAGCAATTGGTATTTATTGGCCATCTCCCATCCAAGTATTAACCAGGACAGTTTTGTGTCATGAATTCTCAGGGGAACATACAAATAACATTGATTTAATTGAATTAAAACAATGTAAATAATAAAAAACATGTGAAACAGAGGAAAAACATAGTAAACAAACAAACAAATAAATAAATAAATCAAAACCTTGTCCATTGACATTTTAGAGTGGATCAGTTAGGTCTTAAAGGCTTTAGTAATTGTCCATCCTTTAGCATGGCACTGAAATGAAGCCACTGATGGTGTCAATCAGACCTCCAAGGGAAAAGCTTTCCATGGTTGGGCTGCCACAGCTGAGAAAGACCCATGTTCTCACTCTGTGTATAACGTCTATGTGTATAACGTCTGTGGTTGGATCCACACTGCCTTATAATGCAGTTGGAACAGCCTTATATGGTCAGTATAGATCCAGCCAGAGAGGTTTCCCTCTTGCAGACCTCAATTTTCAAGCATGCAAATGCAGGGAGGTTTTGGAAGTTGTATTTTCCAGGAGTCTGAAAACATTTTCATAATGTTGTGAGCTGCTTTGGGTCTCAAACACGAGATAAAAGCAGACTTGCTACGTGGGAAGTTAATTAACCATTCTAAAATGGATAAGCTCAAGACTATGGTGCCAGTTTCATAATCAGAGGCCACCTTTAGTGATCAAGCCTAATGATGTGTGTCTGTCTTTATCTACATTATGCTGAAAATGTGTAAGACCTTGGTCAGAAACTTCTTCATAAATTTCTGCAGAAAACCCTGAGAGAATATTTTCTTTTTCTTTATGTTTGCAAGGTGGATCAGGCTAGTTCACAGCAGAACTCTCAGATTTTTCAAGATTCATCACCAAACTCACATGTTTGTTAAGGAGTTGAGAACTTTTTCTGATGGGAAAGAGCAGTGAAATGTCAGCTCACTACAGCCGCTCCTGAATGAACACACGAGACTCTCTGTGGTATCACCAGAAACTTTACTGCAGGAAACATAGACATCAGAAAAGCCAAGAATGGGAGGCTCCGGCCAACCATCCTTTATATACCCTCCCCCTCATTTGAAAAGTCTCTTCCCGCTCAGCAAAACCCTGCGCAGATTCCCCGCCAAGTCCAGCAGCCGTTTCTTCTCCGAGTCCTGAGACGCAGGTGTCTTATCAATGTCAGTGACCCTGAAACTCAGAGCCACATCCAGGCTCTAGTAGCAGGGTTCTGACATGGCGTCCTCCTCCCCTTCATCCTGGAAGGAAAAGATTTAACACAACTATTGTTCTCCGCTGTCCAGAGTTCCTTTATACTTTTTTAACAGGCTGCAATGGAATACCGGGTGTACCTTTCCTAGGTCCTTGGGTAGCCTCAGCTGATAGGTCACTTCGTTTATTCTTTTCGCCACCCTGAACGGCCCTATATAGCGTGGAGCCAATTTCTTAGATGGGAACCCCAATTTCAGGTTTTTTGTGCTCAGCCAAACCAGATCTCCTTCGCCCAATTTGTCCCCCTCTCGGCGCATACGATCTGCAAAGAGCTTGTACTTCTTTTGCGTTTCCTGCAATGCCTCCACCACGTTCTGCCACCCTTGCTTAATTTTAGCCGGCCATTCCTTGTCGGTCTGGCCCTCTCCTTCCTTCCACTCGGGTAGCCTGGGGAAAGGTGCCACCTCCTGTCCGTATACTATTTCGAATGGGGCACGACCTGTGGCCGAATGTACGGCCCCATTAACTGCCATCTCAGCAAAAGGCAGAAGGTCTGACCAATCGTCCTGTCTATAATTGGTGTACATCCTCAAGAATTGGCACAGTGTTTGTTGGGTACGTTCGACCCCCCCGTTGGTCGCGGGATGAAAGGCCGAGCTCAGGTTCCTTTCTGCTCCTAACAGCTGTAAGAATTTTCCCCAAAATCTTGCAGTGAATTGGACTCCCCGGTCGCTAATTATTTTGTCGGGGCACCCATGTAGGTGATAGACGTGCTTTACATACAAATCCACGAGCTTTTCAGCCGAGGGGAGTTTTGGCAGGGCCACAAAGTGCGCCTGTTTTGAGAATAGGTCCAATATTGTCCAAATGTATCTGTGGCCTCTGCTGGGGGGTAGTTCGCCTACAAAATCCATTGCCACGCATTCCCATGGCCTCATGGGCTCCACCACCTTCTGCAATAGCCCCTGGGGCTTCCCAGGTGGTGTTTTGCCCTCTGCACATAATTCACACTGCGTGACGTACCCCCTGGCGTCTTTCCTCATTCCGGGCCACCAGCATTGTTTGGCCAACAGTTTAATAGTCCTGGTAGGGCCTAGATGACCTGCACCCTTGTTATCATGGCATTTCCTTAACATTTCTTGTCTCAAACATTCAGGAATATACAATTTCTTATTAACAAACACCAAATCCCCACACAGTTCTCCCTGTTCTTTGTTCGTTTGTAACCATTCGTCCCCTCCATATGCTCGCTTCAACTCTTCCTCCCATATTTCTCCTCCCCCCGTGGAAATGGCAGTACGTTTGTTTTCTTTGGCCGCTTGTGCTCGAGTCAGTACTGCCAGGCCCCATTGCTTATCTAGGAAAAGGCTCCCCTCAGATTCCTGAATTCCTCCCCCGTGCTGAGGCATCCGAGAGAGAGCGTCAGCGAGTATGTTGTGTTTCCCCTGGAAGAACTTGAGTCTGAAATCAAAACGGCTGAAATATTGGGCCCATCTAATCTGCTTCGCTGACAGTTTGCGAGGGGATCTCAGATATTGCAAATTTTTATGGTCAGACCACACCTCAAACGGTATTCCACTCCCTTCCAGAAAGTGTCTCCAGCACTCTAGTGCTTTCAGAATCGCTAAGGCTTCCCTCTCCCAAATCGGCCAGTTTTTTTCTGTATCGCTAAACTTTTTCGACAGATAGCCACATGGCTTCAGGTTCCCCCCTTCGTCTTTCTGCAGCAGGACTGCCCCATATGCCCGGTCTGACGCATCGCAATGTATTACAAAGGCCTTAGACATATCAGGGTGCTGTAGGACGGGCTCCTCAGTAAAACGCTTTTTTAGGGCTTCGAAAGCTTCCTGGCATTCTATTGTCCAGGTCAGTTTGGCCCCAGGGGCCTTCACTTTGGCTGTTTCTCCCCTGCCTTTAGTCTTTAACAAATCAGTTAATGGCAAAGTGAGGCGCGCAAAGTCCTTGATAAATGTTCTATAGAAGTTTGCGAACCCCAGGAAGGATTGCAGCTGCTTCCGTGTTCTGGGGGCTTCCCACCCCCTTACGTCTTCCACCTTCGCAGGGTCCATTGCCACTCCCTGGGAGGAAATCCTATACCCCAGAAAGTCTATCTGGTCTTTATTGAACTCGCACTTGGCCAGTTTCGCATACAGTTTCGCTTCCCTCAGCTTTTGTAGGACTTCCCTGACTAGTTCTACGTGTTGCTCCTTGGTCCGAGACATTATCAATATATCATCTAAAAAAATAAAAACTCCCTTGTACAATAATGGATGCAACACTTTGTTGATTAATTGCATGAACGCGGCCCCTCCCCCGCATAAACCGAATGGGAGCACACAATAATTGAATAATCCGAAGGCGCAGGAGAAGGCCGTCTTCCACCTGTCCTCTGGGTTGATCTGCAATTTATGGTAAGCTTCAATTAAATCCAATTTAGTGAATATCTGCCCCTCCGATAACTGGGCGATCAAGTCCTTCACTAAGGGTAGAGGGTATTTATTTACAGTACTGATTGCATTCAGGCCTCTGTAGTCAATGCAGAGCCTCAGCGTTTGGTCCTTTTTCCGCCTAAACAACACAGGTGCCCCTAAAGGGGAATTCGAAGGTTCTATGAAACCCCTCGCTAGGTTTTTATCAATGTACTTTCTCAGTTCCTCCTTTTCCCTAGCCGACATCGGGTATACCTTTGCCTTGGGAAGCTCTGCTCCTGGGACTAGCTCTATTTTCACTTCAACCCTCCGCTTCGGTGGGAAATTGTCTGCTTCCTTCTCGTCAAACACGTCCACAAAATCACGATACTCTGGGGGTAATTTATCCGCAAGTTCTGCTATTCTGATAGAGTCTTCCTCCCCCCTTTTTCCTGGCTCCCTCTCGACTTCCTGGCTCCCTTCTTCCAAACTCATCCCGAAAATCATGCTCTTATCCTCCCAGTTGATTTGCGGGTTGGCCTGCCCCAGCCACAGCATGCCTAGTATAACATTATAGTTGGCTATTTGTGATATCACAAATGACACCTTTCCTTCCCAATTCCCTATCTTACACTTTACATCTTCGACACTGTGCCTAGCTAACGATCCTGATGCTGTGGATCCGTCCAACTGCGAAAATGCTATTGGGGATTCTAGGCTCGTTCTTTCGCATCCCAATCCCCTGGCTAATTCAGGGGAAATGATGTTCCTGGAACATCCACAATCCACAAACGCTTTGCATGTTGCTTGTTTGCTGCCATTTTCAAGCTGAATGGGGACCACTATCATAGCTTTGTCCTGACTTACCAACCCCCCCGAATGGTCCCTCATCGGTGGTTCTTCTTCGGCGCGTTTTCCTGCCACGGCTCTTGGTTTGGGCGGGCCTCTGCCTTCCCCTTTTCTCTGCCAGCACTCGGCAGCCCTGTGGCCCAACCGGCCGCACACGAAGCAGCCGCTCCTGCTGGCGCTCACGTTCCCTCTCGGCTCCGCTCTCCTCCCGGCTGGGGCTGATCCCTCCTTCCGGCTCCCCTCTTTCATCTGCGGCCATTGCTGTAGCCCTCCTCGGTGCCTCCTCACTTGGGCCAGCGATGTCTCGACGCGCCCCGCCAGCTGAATCCATCCGTGCAGTGTGTCAGGCTCATCACAGTGCACCGCCCAGGAGATGATCTCCCGCCTGAGCCCCTCTTTGAAGAGTTCCATCTTTGTCACTGCAGACCATTCCGGCACCTTTTCGGCGAGGCATTGGAATTCCTCCGCATACTCAGATAGACCTCTGCCCCTGGGAGACGGTCTTCAACTTCTCCCTCACCCGGATTTGCTCCAGTGGATCTCGGAAACGGGTCTCCAGGGCCCCCATAAAGCGCCGGACTGACCCCAGACATGGGTCGCGCCGCGCGTGCAGCTGAACGTACCAGCTAGCCGCTCCCCTCTTCAACACTGCACCAATGGCCCGGATCCGGCTGGATTCCGTTCTAAAAGTGTGAGCATTGTCCTCCATATAGCCCCTCACCGTGGTAAGGAAAAAATCCAGTTCAGAGGACTCTTCCCCAAACTCGATCCTTAGTTCCTCTCGTCTCGGTAGGGGTCCCTGTGGCGGCAATCCCCAATCCTCCGCCCGTCGTAAGCCCCCTTGCGGACCAGTGGGCCCCGCTGCTGTTTCTCTTGGCCCTGTGCCACGCCCGGCATTCGCCAGGGGCACTAGGGTCTCAGCTGGGAGCGTAGCCGGGATTCTCGGAGGCTTTTCCCCTTCGTCGTCACTCTCCTCCACCCGCATCAGGCTTGTTTGGGCGCCGGGCTCCTTTCGCATTCCCCTTCCCTTCGGTGCTGGGAGGTCTGCAAAGCCCTGGCTGCTTCCCACGCTCATGTCCCACATTGAGCCAGTCCGAAGTTCCCTTCCTCTCTCTGGCTCCGCCAAAAACGCCAGGCGCTCCATCGCCCTCGACATTACTGCCATCGACATTACTCGACATTACTCCATCGCCGACATCCTCTCCTCCAGAAACACCATCCTTTGTGGGGCTGGGGAGGGTAGATCTTCCTCGCCTCCGGTGCTGTCTCCCTGCACCACTCCACACCTCTGGGTTACCCCGTTCGGCTGGGCATAAGCGGTGGATGACGCCAGGGCCGCCAGCTGGTGGAACTCAGCGTCCGGCTCGGGAGTGGCCCTTCCCGACCTTCCTCCTCCTGCGCCCAAGAGCTCTTCATCCTCCACTTGCATGTTACACCTCACCGTTACAACGGGATGGTGTCCGTATTCTTGGCTTAGTGTCAGCTCACTACAGCCGCTCCTGAATGAACACACGAGACTCTCTGTGGTATCACCAGAAACTTTACTGCAGGAAACATAGACATCAGAAAAGCCAAGAATGGGAGGCTCCGGCCAACCATCCTTTATATACCCTCCCCCTCATTTGAAAAGTCTCTTCCCGCTCAGCAAAACCCCGCGCAGATTCCCCACCAAGTCCAGCAGCCGTTTCTTCTCCGAGTCCTGAGACGCAGGTGTCTTATCAATGTCAGTGACCCTGAAACTCAGAGCCACATCCAGGCTCTAGTAGCAGGGTTCTGACAGTGAAATATCTTCTTCATCTGAGGGATATGTTAAAAAATAAGTAAATTCGCAGACTATCTAACCAAGCAACATAGGGCTTTGACATGCCATTAACCACAATTTTCTTACAGTTTGAAAGAATGCCAAGTATTTGAGTTTGGAGGCCCAAGGCATCTTTTCCAATAAAATTAGGCCAATCATATATTTCCCCTCTTGTAGCTGTATAAGTTCTCAGCTGGAAAGAAATGTAGTAATGATTTTCAAGCAATTCAAGGCTGGTGAACTCATAGCATCATCACCTGCATTGCAACACGCAACTAAAAAGGTACAATAGAAGGCAGTGATGGTTCTGTCATTTCACCTTCAATATTCTGAATCTGTGTATCTGCTCAGAACTCGAACTAGCTAGTTTAGTACACTGTCCTTCCCTGGTTCATTCTTGGATCATTGGGTAATTTAAATACGCACACAAAGAGTCAAATGCGGGGACATTAAGTGAGTTTGGAATTGCAGCATGGGGGAACATCAGTTGTTTGACTGGGAGAAGAGGAGCTCTTTAGCTCTTTGCCTTTATCTTGATCAGAATCCACTCCCCCAAGTGTTTGCTATTTGCCATGGAAAAAAAGTTGCTTCCATCTTCCATTACAAATAGCATGCACAAAGGGTCAAATTCTCCTTGAAACCATGGCAGTGTTAAAGGCTAAAACTTCCTCTTATTATATCATGAGCCCGGTCTGGATGCTTTCTCAAGATGATTATTTAACAAATAGCAACATCCATTCTAGGATAAAACATTTGGCACATGTTACAGTTTTGTTGTCATCAAAGTTAACATAAAAAACATAACAAGAAACTCCAAGGCACTTTAAAGACCAAAACACAATTATGCTATAAACTTTAGAACTGTTATCTACTCCCTCTAAAAACGTCCACAAACCTTAGACCTAGATCCCACAATCTCTTTAAGAAACTATCGTGGAAATTCTCACAAAAAGGGTATCATGAGGTAGGATTGTTCATGTACAAAATGGCTATGGCCAATCACCAGTTTCACAGAAGTATGGTTAAAGAAAAAGTAACTTGCTCGAGATCAAAGGTGAGTTCTGAGCTACAAAACAGGAAAACGCTATTTTGTATCCAGAATTTTCTTTGCCAACATCCATTTCACAAAAGTTGATGGGAATCTGAGACAAATAACCTGGCCAAGGAACTGGGGACAAAATAAAGATAAGGTCTAATCTACCAAATGCTTTGCCTCTACAAAACACATCAAATTACAGATTTCACACTATCTATCTACAGTATACTACCAAAAACACAGACAAAACATGCACCCATGACACACCATGCACACAAACCCAAACCAAAGACATACCTAACCCTCTTAATATACACATCATTTATGCAAAAGCCCGGGAGAAACATAGCATACCACACCAAAAGAAACCAACTGGTAGCATATATCTATATCAAACCAACAAAAGCACCAGCAGTAACTAGAAAGCACACACAAGGCTCCTTAAATCCTATACTAGGAGCAAGGCAGGGATATAAATTAAGCAATTAAATAAACCTGTACATTAATACAGACAAAGCACATTTCTGTTTGGCCATTACCCAGGATGTTGGCAAACAGTTCAGTCTGTCTTTTTCTTATTTATTTTCTGGTCAGTGCAATAGGCTTCAGTTAGTATTTTTTAAAGGAGAATGAGGATATTACTAGTGTTTGCTAAACAGCAAGAGAGCTCCACTGCGAGCACAGTGGAGCTTGCAGAAACAGTGCTTGGAAATCCTAGATTTATGCTGTTATGAATCTGTCTCTTGGGTACCACAAGACTCTTGTTTAAACTGTAACAGATCTAATATGAACACCTTTCTGAAACACAGAAACATGACAGCGATGTAAAGTGGCTCATGTGGGCAGCCACATATTTCAGCGGGGATAGTGACATAGGTCCCATCTACACTGCTATATAATGTAGTTTCAGATGTACCCAAGGATTGTAGGCTTAAAAAATATTAAATACATCATATGTGATTGTATAGTTGATGCATAGAGGATGCACAATCAAGAATAGTGCCATTTCTATATTGGCGTGGAACACTCAAAGACATTTCGAAATCAGCCCATTGACATCCAGGCCCACTGCAGATTTACTAGATTCATTCCAGGATGGAGACATATCATTTAATTTGATGTTGGAGCCACAAGTAATTTGTTTTCTTTTCCTGCAGAATGTAAAGTGATGGAGGGAAACCTGTGGGGTATGCTTCTAAGAACTGTCAGAAATATGTTTTTCCCCTTGAAGCCTACATAGTTATGTAAGTGCCCCAGCCATAGGGAAAAATGCTACTCACTTGATGAATCCATTCTTTAGCTGGTCATTGCTGTGTGAATCCCACACCAGTCATACACAAAGCACATACAGATGGATGTTTCATAGAAGCTGCTTGGCACGGTAATTAAGCACCTTCAGTTCTGCTGACAGCGATTTGATTAACAGGCTGCAATGAAAATGCCAGGACACCTTTAAATAGTAATGATGTGAAACAGGTTCTTGGTAACCCAAGCCGCTGAAAAATGTGTTAGGCTGGTGTGAATGTTTCCAAAGAGCAGACCTAGACAATCAATCCACTGCAGGGAAAACATTTAATATTAAACTAGTCAAGATAGCTGATTGTATGCCTTCTACTTCAAAAGGAAAGATTGACCTCTGAAACCAGGGGAGGCTGGTTTGGAATGAAGAACTGGCTCCTTCCGTCCTGTCTCTTTCTGAAGCTTTGAACCCATGTGGAAGTCAACTGAGGAGAGTAACCTTTTAAAAGAATATTTCTAATGCTTGGACTTTATGAATGTTTTAAAGCAAACAGAGAACTGCACCAAAGTAGGGACTGATTTGAAGATGTTCCTTACTGCCACATGGGCTTTTCACACAAGAACCATAAATAGTTAATGCTTAAATTCTGTCATAGACCACTAACTGGAAAACCCAAATACTAGATCTAGTGGACCAGTACTGTGCTCATTTAGGCAGTAGTCTGTCTCACATTGAAATGGGCATGTTTGAACACCTGGGTCAGTACAATGTCTAAAAGAATAATAGAGACCTCGTGGGCTATCCAGTTCAACCCCCTGCAAAGAAGCAGGAAAATTGCATTTAAAGCATCCCCGACAGATGGCCATCCAGCCTATGCTAAAAAGCCTCCAAAGAAGGAGCCTCCACTACACTCCGGGGCAGAGAGTTCCACTGCTGAACAGCTCTCACAGTTAGTAAGTTCTTCCTAATGTTTAAGTGGAATTTCCTTTTATATAATTTGAGGCCATTGCTCTGCGTTCCATAGTCTACAGGGCAGCAGAAAAACAAGCTTGCTCCCTCCTTCCTACGACTTCCCCTCATATCTTGATACATGTCCATCATGTCTCCTCTCAGCCTTCTCTTCTGCAGGCTAAACATGCCCAGATTTTTCAGCTGCTCTTCGTACGGCTTGTTCTCCAGACCCTTGATCATTTTAGTTGCCTCCTCTAGACATATTCCAGTTTGTCAGCATCTCCCTTAAATTGAGGTGCCTAGAGTTGGACACAGTGTGATTCCAGATGTGGTTTGTATTATCTCTGGGTGAAAGCAGCTGAAAAGCCTACTCTGCATGTTGTTAATATAGAACCTTACATCAGAATTTGGAAATGTTACTTGGAAACTGTTAGACCCTACAAGCCCAGTGCCCATGCTGGGAGCTATAATCCAAAATATTCTTCAAAGCTCTATCTTTTACTTGCTCAGTCTTGGTCTGTCTGAATTAATAGTATCTACTTTAACTACCAAAGTCCCTTAAGAGGTCTTTCCCACAGTCCACTATGAGATTTCTTTCAGTTGGAGATGTTGGGGATTGAACATGTACATTGCAGTAGGAGGATGTACATTCTGCCACTCTCTCCCATGTCTACAGAAATAATGGGTGAGCTGCTTACATGAGACCAAGAGATATATATAGTTAAACTTTTAAAAGCTTTCCCCACAGGTATAATACCCTTCATATGACTGTGAAAATATTCTATGACTCACTGTGCCAGTAAATTAATGCTTTGGATGGTGGCACACAATGACTGTGAGAAGGGCAATTATTATTTCTCATATTTGCATTTCATCCTTCCCGTAAGGCTAGAGGAGCACATGTTGATTTTTCCTTCATTTTATCCTTGCAATAACAGTGTGAAGTCCACTAGTTTTCCAAGAGATGGTAAGTGGTCCAAGATCACCCAGTGAGCTCCATCCCTAAAAAAGGATTTGAATATTGGTGTCCACAGTCCAAGTCCAACATGCTGTTGTTCACTACACCACACTGGCTTCCTCTCTGAGTTGTTTTAGCCCATCAAAAATACCCTACTCGTCAGGCACTAGCAAAATAGATCCCAAATGATGACGGGCTCTTTTCAGAAAATTATTGCTTGACACGCCACAAGGGCATCTTTTCAGGGTCAGTTTCTTTTTAAGGGTAAAAAACACTGTGCTCAAATAATATTTTGGTAATATCTAATTATTCCCAAACACATAAGACAAGTACATAGAAACAAAGTAATCAAAGAGGCAGTGCCCAAGCGGCATCACTCCAGCATCCTAAGAGTCTAAACATCTTCTACCGTACTAAATAGAAAATTTATTCTAAAACTTTCCATGCCAGCTTCAAAACTCCGTTTTATATTTTTCCGAGCTATAAATTGTTCCCACTCAGATGTCCCCAAACTTGGAATAATCAATAACTAACCAATAACTAACGCCTTGAGTGTTGGGTGCCCCGGAGGCCCCTATACCAGAGACAGCGAGCAAGGAAAACGTTCATCTATTCTTCTTATCAGAAATCATCTACCACTGGCAGCTTCAGGAACAATCAGTTACCCTGCAAATTTTAAGTATGGACTTTGCTGTGAGGAAATCAAGTTAGTGCCTGGTGTTGAGGCATGTAAAAATCAGTTGGTGTGTTTTTCTTAACTGAAAATGCAAAGCACGAAGCTAATTCGTTGGGCCACATCCAGGGAGCTAACTGAGCCTGGGATTTTTGGCAACAGTTGCAGATGGCTTTCTGTGCAGGAGCTTAGAAAGAGAGTTTTGCTCCTGGGCTGCTGCAAGAGAAGACCATTTACATGGACATCTAAGGACCATCTCTCTCAAAGGACATTGTGTGAGTCGATGCAACTGTTCAAATGACTGTATATATGTTGTTCTTTACTGATCATCTGTGTGGCATATTCTTTATCTGCCAAGACAGTAAGTAGACTGGTCCAACATGAACTATGTGTGATTTTCATTCTGCCACACCTGGGTGGAGATAGACGCAAGACCAGTTAATAAATCATTACTATTTTGTGAAAGTAATAGCATGGACATTTATTCTGTGGGGTTCCTTGCTCAAATAGGAAAGCAATTCAGCATCCCCCAAGTTGACAGAAAGTTAGGACATGTTATTGCTAAAGACATTTAAAGCCACTTGGGTGTGACAGCACAATGGGGTAGGTTTGCATAGTCCAGGGTCCATGTTCAATGTAATCACCTTCCTTGGCCTCACACCGGTTCAAGACCTGCTAATCTAATCACTTCATCAGCTCTTTTAAATCCATTCCAAACTTGATTATAGTGTCTGTGTAGAACCATCCAAAGTCCTTCACATAATCTGGACCCACACCTAGATCCAAGATCTTCTGAAGCCTGTTCAATATCTGGATGGACAAATGCTGAGCCACCCACGGATGCCATGTCTAATTCAACAGAAGATGGGTGGAATACAGATATAATAAAACAAGTAAATAATATTTGGTGGCTATAAATACAATATCCTACTATGTTTCATGACAACTAGCCCTGCAGATCTGACGAGCTACCAGTTGTATTGAGATGTTATAGCTCCACTGGAACAATATACAGTAGAGTCTCGCTTATCCAACCTTCACTTATCCAACATTCTGTATTATCCAATGCAGTTTGCCTTTTAGTAGTCAATGTTTTTGTAGTCAAATTTTCAATACATTGTGAAGTTTTGGTGCTAAATTCATAAACACAGTAATTATTACATAACATTATCATGTACTGAATGGCTTTTTCTGTTGTAAAACATATTTTTGTGCTTAATTTGTAAAATCATAACATAATTTCATGTTTAATAGGCTTTTCCTTAATCTCTTCTTATTATCCAACATTTTCGCTTATCCAACGTTTTGCCGGCCTGTTTATGTTGGATAAGTGAGACTCTACTGTACTTCCATAATAAATACTTGGACTTGGAAGTATCTCCTATTGATTCTAATGGCACTAGAACGACTGCCAATCCAAGTGTGCTTTGGATCAAAACCTTATGATTCAAGTACTACCTGTGTCTGCAGTAATGATACCTTTCCTCTGTCCAGGTTTCAGATGCGGTGGCAAACAAGACAGGATTGCCTTGTGGCCGTCTGGTAATAAGGAGAGGAAATGCTAGAAATGTGGAATCCTACTCCCATAAAATGTTCCGCCCAGTTTTATAAATCCAGGAAGCTTGGCTACGTCAAGTAAGCTTTGGAGAAGCACCAGTGCTTTGAATGCCTAAAGTGAACCCAGAGTCCAGACTGTGGTGTGTGCAACTTGTTATAACTTGCTTTCTGTCACTTCCTGTGCTTTGACTTTTTTTTTTTCAAAAAAACCCTAACACTTTGAAATCCATTTCTGACTTTACCACAAGGAAGGAAGTGAAGCCATTTATTGCTTCTCTATAGCTATTTCAACTGAACAAACAAGGTTGCCACCCAGCTGGGTTTTCTTAATTAACTGTGGTCTTTTGAGGTTAGAGCCTTTGATGCTTTATCTCCCATAGCATTTATTGGGACTTTTTTCCAACCCCTCTTTCAAAGTCTCATTGGGATTTCAATAGACTTGCAATTTTATCAAGTTCCATATAACATATTTAAAATTGACCCTTTCCCTATCTATCTTCCCAATGGCCAGTGTTCCTTTTGAGTGGAAAAGATACAACTGCTTTTCAGTTGTTCTTCCACTGACTACCAATGACCATGATTGTTGCCCTTGTCTTTCTTACTGCAACTACATGGCAAGGATTAAGGAGTAGTGAGGTAGGGCCCAGAACCTATCGGTCCTTTCATTAAATGTCAGGTCAAATTGACAGTTTGTTTGCCAGTGGTGTTTATTCCCCCCAAAATGTCCCCCAAAGACTATTTTTGCCTGGCAGAGATCTGAACCTGAATTACTCAGTATGAGGATAATAATCTCAAAATATCTGGTGTGCGTTTATGACCAAGGATTGAGAATTAGGGACTTTAACTTCAATTTTCCATCCTACAAATAAATCTGCAAGCAACAGAGATTTGCAGACAGGTAGACTGGGTTCTATGCAGGAGCATAGAAAGTTGTGTGTGCAACCTGAAGCTACATATTATGTCCAACACATCAACATTACCATGTGGGACACAGACTCCTCCAAGAGACATGCAAAGAAAGCTGGAGGGAAGACGAAACAAACACAGAAGGAAGAAGAAGCTGCCATCTGACTCTTGTTTATCTCTGCCTCTATGTTTTTTAGACAAAGGGGTTTTGGAAAGGTTTGACAATAGTGGCCTCAGGGTTTAACATGCAGCTATTGCTTTGGCACTGATGCTTCTTCATGGCCCAACACCGATTGGCCATGTGCCTACCTGATCTCTGGATATCTTTGTAGAAACTTCTATATTTTGTACTATAAGCAGATACTACAAAATACCATAAATCTAATTTACTAAAGAGATAGTTAGGATTTGAATAGATTTACACACATTTATTAAGATATTGTGCTGTCCTGTAGATATAGTTAGCATTAATTAGCAATTTCAGCAATTCTCTTCTTACTTTGCTTCTTGACGCAGCATGTAATAAAATAACAACAATTACAAAAGTAGCAGAAAACAAATACTATATCTTTAGAAGTGGGTGAAGGACACACACACACACAATCTTTACATTCACTGAGATCTTTTCCTTAAAATACCTGCTAAATATGAAACAGTAACTGATCCCCTCTCTTGGTTTCTTACCCTAACCCACGTGTACGGTCCAAAATTCAAAGCCTTTAAGCAGGAGTTCTTTTCACATCTTCTTGCTTTCTGACACATCGCTAAACCATGCCGTGGTGAGTCTGCATTCTGGTGTTAGGGATGGAGACAGATATGAATGTCAGCAATGCCTGGAATTTTCAGACATTCCTATGTTAATTTTCCACCCACTCAGCTGAGCCACATTGTCCACCTGGGAGCCACTGGTATATACTGCGCTGTGCTATGAACATCAGCTCATTCCTCTGCAAACACTGCATATGGTAATGGTTTGGATAGACAAGGTCAGACAAAAAAGAAAGAGCTGCTCTTGGTCTTTCTGCGTTGGACAGGGCAAAGCCAAAGGAAAAAAAAATGAAAAAATGACATTGAAATCAATTGACCAAAGAAATAAATGGCTGTAAGTGATGTCTGCATTGTTGTATTTGATAATTTGGCCATATCCATATTTCAGCTTTACAATTCACCCCTTACCCCTATGTCTCTTTTCATCAGAGTGCTCTGATGAAAAGGAGAAGCCATAGAACAATAGAATCCTGGGGTAGGACTTCTTAGGGCACATCTACACTGTAGAGATAATGCTATTTGCTGACACCACTTTAGCCTTCTCTGCCAAAATTGTGCCGATGCCTTACCAAACTACAATCCCCACGATTCCATAGCATTGGGCCTTGACAGTTTAAATGGAATCAACCCACATTCATTCTACAGTGTACAGTCAGCATTAGTTCCCTAGTTCATAATTTTTAAACTTTCAAGTATTTCTGCTTTTCCAATTCCATTAAGCCAGTGTTTAATTTTGACCCATTTCCTACTTTACCTTGTCTTTCTTCAGTTGTACATCCCCATCGTATTTGTTAAAGTTGTTGCTTGTGCAGTTGTGCTGCCTTTTTTCGACTTCTTCCCACTTTCATTTTAAGACACTGTGGTATTCTTCTAGAACAGTGGTTCTCAACTTTTTTTGGACCAGGACCCACTTGACTAGGGATCACTTGAACAGGGGCCACTTTGACCAGGGACCACTTGACCACGGATGACTCTGACCAGGGACCACTCTCCAACATTAGTACCAAAAGGGTTACAAATCAGTTTTTGGTCAACTTTAGATTCAGTTTGGCTATTTGGGTTGGTGATTCAGAAAATTGCATTGGATAGACCATATCAGTTCTAGTTTCTGATACAGAACATATACCATCCAGTAGTCACTGAAAACCATATTTAATAATCTAGAAATCCATATCCAACAAAAAAAATAAAAATAAAGAGGAAGGAGGTTCGCGGACCAGATTTTCGTTCTCGCAGCCCACTTCTGGGCTGTGGCCCACGGGTTGGGAACCACTGTTGTAGAAACTAATTAATCCCTACTACTAACAATATATTTCACTGTTCCCTTTCAAATTACATTTTTGTCTCATGTATTTACGTCTAATTCCCATTTTCCAATCTATTACCTTCGAAGGTATCAACCACAGTTGTTCACGCCTTCTCATTAAAACAAACAAACACACACAAGAAAGACAGAGAAAGAGAGGCATGTTTTCTTGTTTGGAAATTAAGGTGTTGTAAGAGAATATTTCTTCTCTCTTACTTAAGGAGGCAGGATAAGTAACATTTAATCTAGTTCACTTGCATCTACTCTGAAGATGGATGAAGTGTATAATAGAGTCCTCGTACCAGAGGATGGGCATGGAAAGCAGAAGCTAACTAAGCAACTACATAGACCAACTAGAAAGATTTTGCAAATTGTAGCAAAAATCAGTGAAGCCTTACACAACTATAGCTAACTGCTGCTCTATTGGCTGAGCTGGAGATTTGGACACAGGCTTTTCCCTCCTGCCTAAAACAAAGCCCACCACAACTGGATCATTTGACCCTACAAAAACTGGAGACTCAAGGCCAAGCCCTGAGATGTGGCAGCTCTGTTGTCAATTCCACTATCTGTGGCCTTTCTGATCTGATTTCTCCACTGTCCTCAAATTCTTCTTTCTGAACTTCCCAATTTTCACTACCTTTTAGTTGTTAACTACTATAAAATCAACTTTGACTTCTTGTGACCCTGAGTATGAGAGATTTTTAAGCCAGCAGTCCTGCTTCAACTAAGGGACATGGCTTCTTTGATTAATTCTATGCACATATAATGTACTATTTCTCTTCTTCTACTGCCTTCTACCCCTCTAAGCCTAATTGTCTTTCCTAGTAAGTCATAACTTCCTAGTACCCCTCTAAGCCTAATTGTCTTTCCTAGTAAGTCATAACTTCCTAGTAAACTTCTGATGATATGTTCAAAGAACAACAGTCTCAGTTATCTCCTATGGAGGGCTCATGTTTGATTTACTTTTTTTTTTACTAATGCTTGGTATCTATATAACTCTCTTACAGCATCACATTTCAAACGCGTTACCTTTTTTCACTGTCTAGCTTTCATAACTATATAAAGAAATGGGAAATATGATGGCATGGCCAATCCTGACTTTAGTATTCAGTCATGCATCTTTACACTTCAGGATTTGCCTGGTTCTTTCATAATTGTCCTTCTAAGTCCTAGGACGTTATCCCACGAGACAGGCTAGCTGACACTGCAGTTGGACTGTCACTAAAGTCCCTATCACATGACGCCATCTGCATCCCGCTGTTTGCTTCCCTCTCTGAGATTTTGCTGTCCCTAGCTGTTGACGAGTAAAATGCATAAATAGATCCCACTACATTCCTACTATCTACCAGACTGTGATGGGTCCCTTCTGCTTCTTTGCTGGTATGCTGGTACTCATGTGATGTTAGTGGGCAGAATTCTCCTTTCTCCTTCTTGCTATTCCTAAGGTGGTTGCTTTGATTTGCTTTTATATATAGTATATACCTCTCATACTTTCCCCCTTTTCCCTCCCTCCTTCCTTTTTCTTTTTTCCTTTCCTCTCTTCCTTCTCCAATCCTTCCTTCTCTCCCTTAGGTAGGAAACAGAGTGGGAAGGTATGGCTATGAAGTTAATGGGTCCATGATTTATGAACTTTTTTTTCATGTCAGGAGCAACTTGAGTCGCTTCTGGAATGAGAGAATTGGCCGTCTGCAAGGACATTGCCCAGGGGATGCCCAGATGTTTTGATGTTTTTACCATCCTTGTGGGAGGCTTCTCTCATGTCCCCGCATGGAGCTGGAGCTGATAGAGGGAGCTCATCCGCACTCTCCCCGGGTGGGATTCGAACCTGGCAGCCTTCAGGTCAGCAACCCAACCTTCAAGTCACTTAGTCTACTACACCATCTGGGGGCTCCAGAACTGGGGCAGCTGCTTTCCTGAAGAGAGGTGTGATATTGAAGGTACTCAAGTGAGTATGTATCCATTATCTACATTAAGAGGATTCTAGCTGGACAGCAGGCTAATGTAATAAAACTTTTAGTCTTTGGATTCTTATCTGCAGTCTCAAATATGATTTATGACTGAGCCAATGTATGGAAAAACTACTTCAATGCCATCATTATCTACTTTTATGTGGTCTGTAGTCATTATTTTTGTTTTCTTAATGTTCAAATATAATGCTGCCTTTGCACTTTCCTTTCAATAATTCTTCCAAGTCCTTGCTATTGGCTATTTTCTGGTAATTATATGATGCCATCTGCATATCTTAAATAGTTGATGCCTGTTCTCCAATTTTCATATCTCCAAGTCAAATCCAGGTCTTCATGTGATATATTCAGCATACAAGTTAAACAAGTAAGAGTTTGCCTGATTCCTTGCCAATTGGAAACTATTCTTTTTCTCAATTTTCTTTTGTGACAGTAGCTTCTTACACTGAGTGTAGGTTATAAATTAGGATAATCAAATGTTGTGGTGCATACATTTTTAAAGAGCAATACATAGTTTTTCATGCTTTACTTAATCAAAGGCCTTGTAATTCTGTAAAGCACAGGATAACTTTCTTCTGAAATTATCTGATGTAATCAATTCACCAGAGTATGTTTTCAATATGATCCCTTGTGCCTCTGAACCCAGCCTGGACATCTGGCATTTGTCACTCAGTGATCAGTGAATGCTAAAAAGTCTTTGGTGTAAAATTTTGGGCTTCACTTTACTTGCATAGGAGATTAATGTAATGGCCCAGTGATTATTGCAATCCCTGGTGTCCTCTTTCTTAGAGACTGGAATGTTTATCAGCCATTTCCTATTTGTGGGCCATTCATCTGCTGATAGATCTGTTGACAGATTTTGTTGACAGACTGGATTCTGCCCCTGTTGTCTGAAGCAGCTGTATTGCTATGTCATCTATTCCTGGTTATTTTAAAATTAATTACCCACTTCTTCCTATGGCTTCTGGCAGAGTATTTCTCCCAAGTGTTCTGAGAACAGTTTCACTTCACTTTCTAAAATTGTAGGTTTATCTTCAAATGGTTCTTCGTTGAATGAATCTGTAATCTTTTAAATATAATTCTTAAGTGTATTTTTATCATCTTTTTATTTCTTCTTTATCATGCAGTGTTTTTCCTTGCTAGTCCAATGCCATCCCCACATTTGGTTTAAACTTTCATTTTGGTCTTGTGGAAGTTGTTTTTCCTTTGTTGTCAACTTCTATTTCTGTGCATTGATTGTTGTAGAAGTTATCTTTGCCTCTGCACACAAGTCCCTGAACAATTGCATTCAGAGTTTTGACCCTATTTCTCGGCCCTTTTACTTTTGCTTCTCTTAGGTCCTTAATTGCCTGAACGGTTTCATCTGTCGCTCAGTAAGGCTTTTCTTTCTTAATGGCTGCAGATAGTGCCTTTTTTTTTTGGATTTTGCATTATTCCATTTGGTTCAGAGTTCTTCTGGCTCTTGGTACATCAGATTTACTACGGTAAATACGAGTATATTTTTCATCTTATCTAAAAATTGGGTTATTCTTCAGGTTTTATTTTAGCATGATGACAGGTTTATTGTTATTTGTCAAATTTTTGCTTTACTTTAATATTTGTTATTGTCTGCGCCACAATCTGCTCCTTGTCTTGTTTTCCAGAAGGATGTCATTTCTCCATCTTTTGCTTCTGATTATGTGGTTTTATCTGATTTCCATATTGACTATTAGATGATGTCTATGTAGATAATTATCCATTTGGTTGCTTGAAGAATGTGTTTTCTGTGAACAAACTACTGGTTTTGCAAAATTCGGTCCCTTGTTCTCATGCTTCATTTTTTTAATCATAGGCCAAATTCTCATATGTTTTTTACTGCTCTGTTTCCTACTTTTGTCACCCAATTGCCTATAATTATCAATGTGTCCCATTTAGTGTGTGACTAATTTCCTTCTCAACTCCAGCGTGTAATCTTTCAGTTTTTTTTTCTTTTCTGATTCTGATTACATTGTTGGGTTTCCCTGTGTCTTAATGATAATTATTTGGCCAGACTTTGCATTATATCCTTTGACTACTTCTGCTACATCTTTCCTTACTATTAATTCCATCCAATTTCTTCTTCACCTTTAATTTTCTGAATAAAGCACTGACCCAAAATGTCCCCTTTCTCTCCACTTTTACTCCCTCACCACAGGTATGCAGGATTTATACATTCTCCTCCTTGTTTAACAATGTCTAGCTCCCTGATTCATACTTCTCATATTCCATGTGCCTATAACATGTGTTGTGTACGTAGTATTGGACATTTCTTTCACTTCTAAGCAGATTAGCAAAATTAATGTCCTTTTGGCTTGGGTACAGTGGCATCATTAGCCACAGTCTATTTAAACTTATACTCTGCCCTTCACTAGTAGTTTGTAGTGTGCTTTTGATTGAGATTCTTTGCCAGGGTCACCGCCTTATGGTTTTCGCCCAGAAGCTGTTTGGCCCATTTAGCTTGTCTGACACAGACACACCTACAACCACTAGTAGTGTTACCACCAGCATAACCTGTTGCCTCACAGGAGCACACAATCCCATCACCATGGAAAGGTGGTGCCATGATGAGTAGTAACTACCAATTTTCAGTCCTTGAGTATCATATTTGTCCATATAAACTTTATATTAATTTCTCTCACAGAACTGTTATTCAGTATTATTCAGCTGTGAAGGAATGGCAGCTGAGTTGCTGCTATGCCATCGCAGCTACTCAGCTACTCATTATCTTCAACACTGCTTCAACACCACAAACCTTTTTACCACATTGCAATATATTCTATATCTAACAGCAATGTATATCTCTTCCATTTTTTCTCAACACAAATAACCTATTGCTTATACAGAAGCTAGATGGCAGTGCTAGCTCTAAGACTTCCATTTAAATTTTGTTTTAATCTCTGTTTGGAGAGCATTCCTACTGATTTTTCCAGTTATTCCTTTTGCCCAAAGCTATAGCTTTGGAGAGAAATTAAGACCATGAGTTTGAGATTATCAGAAAACTCAAGGAAATTTGTTTTCTTATCAGTTCATCGGTGATGCAAGAAGCATTCTCATTGAAAAGGCATATTGGAAGACTAACATTCTTTCTTTCTTTCTAACAGATCCAAACAATTCCTTTTTTGATAAATTGTGAATAATAAAAAGCACATCAAAATAATGTATATGTATAATGTATATTGTTATTATACGCTAACAATGTTCACCTTCCTAGGGGTAGATTTTTCTCACTTCTTGTTGTCTCATCCCCTGTTCTTAACTATGAGTTGTTTGCAAGTTGGATGTTTGTATCTTGGCATGTTTTCAACTGAAATAAAATATAATAACGAATGGGTTTTCAGGAAGTACCCATCTCTTCATCATGTTCAGCTATAAAATTGAACTAGAGTTTACCTACCCCTGAGCTGTATGAACAAAGTAAATCACAGCAGATTGAGTACATACAGGTCTTCATATCTCAGGTGGTGAACTTGCTGTATACTCATCCCTAGTTTAGTCAGTTATTCCACTACACATTGACAGTCTGTTTGAGAAATAACTGGTTCATAGAGACCAGCATGTCCAAAATTCTGATAAGCTGATTCTTGCAAAAAATCAAAGTATGTTCCAGTTGGTGCCACCAGATTGTTTGGCCCTTATGAAGCCACTTTCCTATCTGCTTCCTGGAGCAGTGTTTCAAATAGAAAAAGCAGGCTGGTCTTTTTAAAAGGTGAAGAATAAAAGTTTCATCGAATACAGGAGCTCAGATTTGACCGCCAAGAAATCTAAAGCATGGAGGAAGGAGCAAACAAAATCTGCATTTGATTCAAATCAAGTATATATATACTATGCTCTTGTAATTTACTGAAGGCAGTCATGTTTTCAAGAGCAACTGCCTGTTTGGAACTGACCTCTGTTTGAAGGGTAGTCATAGCCAACTCTAGTGTAACAAAGAACCATAAAAAGGAGCTTGAGGTTTTACACCAATATCTAGCACTTGAACAGCATCAGTGTGCCTACCACATGAGTGACCTGATCACTGTGGTTAAATTATTGAACTAGAAATCAGCATAAATAATTGTGCTAATTACTGTCCTCTTTTGTCTCTCTTTTTGAAGATTTTATTTTTCTATAGATGAAACAAAAACAACTTTTGCCTAAAGCACTTTGTGGATATTCTGTTAAGATTTGGTTTGATTAGCCAGATTCCTCACTGGAGAGACGAATAGGGAACATACAACCCCCTGTTACGCCAGCTCCACTGGCTGCTAGTCTGCTACTCAGCACAATTCAAAGTGCTGGCTTTAACCTATAAAGCCTTAAATGTTCTGGTCCAACTTACCTGTCCAAATGTATCTCCCTCCATGAGCCAGCTAGATGCCCTGCTCTTCGCAAGCGCAGTCGGTGGGGATGAGAAACAGGGCCTTCTCAGTCGTGGCCCCTTGGCTTTGAAACTCTCTCCCCAATGACATTAGATTGGCTCCCTCTTTCCATGTCTTTAGAAAAACATTAAGACCTGACTCTGGGATCAGACATTCAGGAATAGTGCAACGTCAGAATTGAGATATAGCAACATGAAGGATGACCACAATTTTAAGTATATGGTTTTAACAGTTTTTGACAGTCTGTGTATTCATATGTTTTGTAAGCTGCTCTGAGTCCCCCTCAAGGTGAGGAGCAAGGTATAAATATAGGAAATAAATAAATAAACAGCTTAATGCAAGATGCCAAGTCAAAAGCCTAGGTAGGATTTCCAAGGTAATAATAGCATATGAGTAGTTGTTGCATAAGCAATTATACAAAAATAAAAATAATACAATAATAAAAATAAAAAATGTTGCCTGTTCAGTTAATTTCTCCATGCTGCAAACATTATCATTTCTCAAGACAGACTGTTTTAGATTCTCCCGCCCCCTTTTAAAGAGTGTATCATCTGGACTACACACATCTCTTAAGAAAAGCAATCAATAGACCAGCCCTCCCAGCTGAGCATATGTTATTTATTTATTATATTTGTGTTCCCAGCCCTCCTTTCTCCAAGAAGTTCAGGGTGCCATTTGAGCCTGACAATGACACTGTTCTGCTGAAAAGAGGGAGAGAGACAAAGAGAGAGAGAAAGAGAGAGACTGACTTGCTCAAGGCCACCCACTGAGCTTCTTAGTTGGGCTTATTACGTTTGAACTCAGCATTCTAGTTACTGCGCCATACTTGCGAGATATGCAATTTACAATTAATACGTTCACAAACAAAACAGAACATGGAACTTCGAAAAGTTAAAAATATGCAACCCTCCCACCAAAGAACAATACGTCCATCACGAAGAATGCATACCCTGTATTCAGAATGATGTTTTCCATTTTTACATCTCCCATCCCTCACCTCCTCCCCCTTTCTCACCCAGTTTGAACCCAATGGAGCAGAACATCCCTTCCTGAACACTTCAGGAGCAAAAACAAATGGGTCAACTTAAAAACTCAGAAAGAAAGATGGTTATTCAGCTTTGCCGACCTCTCAAGAAAAGTCAGCGGTGCAGCTAGTTGCACATTGCAGAACTCTGGAGCTCAAGCGTGAAATAGCACCCTCCAATTGCCAAGCCTCATTTGCTTTTCTCTCTGGTTTCAAGCAAGGGCTTCTGTGAGTTCCCAGACACTCTAGTGCTTCATCGTTTTTTTTTTTAAAAAAAATGCATTTGCACACATCTAGGTTGATATACAATCCATTTAATACTAGTGTGGTTCATCGAATCCTTTTTACTACTGTACTTGCTGAAATTATTGGGGTTAGATTGCTGCCAGTTTATACTTCATCTTAAACAGGTTCTGGTTCCTATGGATTTGCTTTGCAAAACTTCCATTATGTAATGCTGATCATGTGGAATTATCTGCTTGAGTTCAGTTATTGCTCACTGATCAGCATTTCTCCCCATACCCTTCATAGGTGGCCTCTTGTTCTTATGCACCATGGTAATCCCATTCTTTGTTCCCACATAGTTCTCTATTTTTATTTGGTATGAAAGTCAGCATGATGTAGTGATTTGCGTGTTGGATTAGGATTCTGACAGAATAGGGTTCAAATCCCTGCTTATCCATGGCAACTCAATGTCTCAGCCAAAGAGAAAGGAAATGACAAAACTCTTCTGAATAAATCTTGCCAAACCCCCCCTCTATGACAGGATTACCATAAGTCAAAGTTCACTTGAAGGCACATAACGATAGCAACAACACCTTTTAAAGAGTGAGTACATAGACCATATGTCCTATCTGTTCAATGTTCTGAATTAAATTCTATCACAATAGGGCTGGAAACCAAAGTGTTCATTTCTGTTGGCTTTGAAGATTGCTATTCTTTTCACTAGTCTGCTCTTCTGCTCAAACAAAATTTGATTTTCAGATGTCATCACTTAGCAATGATGTCTTCATCCTGTGAAAAGATTAACTTGCCAATTTTTGGGCTCATACTGCTGGTTCAATGTATAGTACAATTAAAAACATCAAAACCCCCTCAATTAGAGGTAAAGACAGTAATAATTTAAGACTGTTTCTTCCCATATCTTGCCTGCTAATAAGGAAATTACTTTCCATACACTCCGTTTCTGAAGGCAATGTATTTAGTTTTCTTTGACAAGTAGTGCTGCTTCCTCATTAAGCTACAGCTCCCATGATTACAGAACATTGAACCATGGCAGATAAAATTGTTCATTGATTCTACAGTGTATATGCAGCCTATGCAATAAAAACATATACAATACACACTTCATTGGAATGGAAACATTAGTTAGACCAGTGATTCTCAATCTGGAGTCCCCAGATGTTTTTGGCCTACAACCCGGAGAAATCCCAGCCAGTTTACTAGCTGTTAGGATTTCTGGAAGTTGAAGGCCAAAAGCATCTGGGGACCCCAGGCTGAGAAGCACCAAGTTAGAGACTTAGCCCAGCAAAGTGTATTGAATCTATAACCATGGGTGACGGATAGATCCCATATTCCCATCCTTCCTGTTGGGGGAAATCAGCAGGATGGCAACAAAGCACAAAGTACTTGGGTGTCTTCCACTGGGTGTCTTTCAATGCCACTTGGGAGTGAAGCAAGAACACCTCCGAAATGGGCATCCCCTTGAGTACTTTCAACCTGACAATCCCATTAGGAAATATTCAGTTTGGGACAAAGATGTACATACCATCTTGCCCTCCAAACAGTTCTAGTCCAGTGTTAAATCTGCTAATCCTGCAGTTGTGACAATGCAATAAAACAGAGAATAATACTGACTTCAAGGAATGTAAAAGAGCAAATGAACCTGTATACAATAGCTCAAAAGCAAGTGAGGAAGGGAGGGTGCTGAAAGCCACCTCTGAAAGACTGACTGGTAGTGTGGACACTGGACAGCCTCCTCTTTATATTCCCCTGTGGATTCTCTTGGCTTGTCTGCCCAAGGGATTGTTTGCTCACTGATCGGAGGCCTCACCAGAAAGTGCTATGAAGATTCCTGAGAAAAAGGATCCAAAATGGTACCATACCACCCTCTTCCTACAACAGGCAAATGGGGATCCAGGTGAGTCTGGGATTGATTCTTGTTATAGAACATCTTAAGACAATTGTATGATAAAATGCAAAATGTATTTTATTAGATCTCAATGATCACATACAGAAAGTAGCCACTGGAAAATAACTTTTCTGCAACTTCATGCATTTGCCAAAATGTAGTCTTCAGCTGGAACCCTCCTCCAGAGAGCAGCGGTGCATGAATCAAGCATTTTGTCCCATTTGGTTTCAGCAGTTCAGGAGCTCTTGTCCACTATGCTGTCCACAGAGAGCTCCTTAGATATTTTTTCACATTGGTGAATTTTGCAAAGAAAATAATACAGAGAAGACATGATAAACAAAGCAACATATATGTGTGTGTGTGTGTTTTTCATCCCTTCCTTTTCACATCAACGTCCTCCTCATCCATTACTTGTGAACATAAAACAATATAACCTACAGGGATATATGTAAATATCTTGCTTTTGAGAGTACATTCTTACCTAGCCAGCAATTAAATTAAGTCAATGAAATTTGACATCAGAAATGTGATACCTCTTTCAGATTAGGGAAAATAATCTGTGTGGGATTTCATTGCCATCCCTAGCAAGAAGGCATGGAGACGTTACGGTGAAATTCACATGGTTTTAAAATGGACAGTTCTGCTAAACAAGACATGGGCAAACTTGGGCCCTCCAGGTATTTTGGACTTCCACAATTCCTAACAGCCTATCGGCTGTTAGGAATTGTGGGCGTTGAAGTCCAAAACACCTGGAGGGCCTAAGTTTGCCCAGGCCTCTGATAAACTATTGATAGTTTCCCTTGAGAGAAAAGCATTATTTCATCTCACTTTTTAATTTTTCCCCTTTTCTTTCATCACTACTCTGGTAGGAACATAAAGTTCTACCTTTGCGCATGCAGATTAATTTTTTACTGTTGTAGTGTAATAGCACGTTTGTATTAACTCTATAAAAATAGAAAAAGAGGGGGAAAAATGCCCTTCAGACCAGAGAATCACCAACAAATCATGCATCAGTTGTAAGAATTCACTGAAAGACCCAGCTCCAAGAAAACACTACAAACCTACTTCCCCCTCGAAGAATGGAGTGAGTGAATATGGAGGAAACAACAAGGTGATCCATTGTAAGGTGTCTCTATACCAGTCTGTAAGAGTAATAGAGTGTATAATTTGAGCCTACAAATGGGGACACTTGTGGCCTCCCATGTTGCAACTCAGTGCTACAATCAGTAAGGATTTGCAAGGTCTTCTTTTCCCTGGAAACATTGCAAAATTAGGGTATTCAACAGCACTCTTCTTTAAGACAGTCAAGAGGGGATAGATTTTACAATGCAACCAGCTGAAATACAAACAACAACAAAAAGGAATAGAAATTCATTTACCTACTTTTCAACCGAAATGGGAAACAACCATGTAACCTCTTTTGTGTGTAAAGTACTTTAATTTGGAAATTTTAAGGATTTACTGCTGTCCGCTATGGAAAAGAAAACAATACAATTCACGATGTTAAAGTGCCATGGAATGCTTATTTCTCACACATGTGGGTCAGGGTTTGTGTTGAGTAAGTTTTTACCATATTAGTTAATCACTGGGTTATGCAAGGAATTTCTGCTTCCTAACCAAAACAATTCAGGGATTCACTTAAGCCGCACCATAAACTTGTTATGACGTCCCTCGGAGCGGAGAGGGATACACACAGTCTTTGTCTGTTAATTACTCCTGTCTCTCATTTGGGATTTTTTGTAATGTTATTGGCAATGTGGCTGAAGCTGTGGAACAAAAGCAAATACTGTCTTTTTTTAATGCAGACAAAGGTAGGTGCTTCCATTTTGGGGGAAAAGGTGACAGCAGGCTGCTTTGGGCTTTTACCAAAATCTTTGTTATTTCTTTTTAATGGCTCAGATTACCAGACAAAAAAGGTAGCAATAATAAATAAGAAGAAAAATGAATTCAAGTCATGCTCTGTACTTCTTTTCCTTGATGGCTTTCTCAAAATTCAAACGGATCACTTCTATTGTCATCTTGCAGTCTGATGTGTCACAGTTCAGAACAATTGTACCATATGACCCACTGTTGTAATGCCAAGACATTTAGGCACCTGAGTCAGAATGACAGTTACCAAAATCAAGGTGCATAATACATGCACTAGAAGTATTTTGACACTAGAGACAGAAAGTCTCACATGCAACTATCTTCCTTTTTCATTCTATAAATATAATTTTTTTCGTGTCAGGAGTGACTTGAGAAATTGCAAGTCGCTTGTAGTATGAGAGAATTGGCTGTCTCCAAGGACGTTGCCCAGGGGACGGCCGGATGTTTTTGATGTTTTACCATCCTTGTGGGAGGCATCTCTTATTTTCCCGCATAGGGAGATGGAGCTGACAGAGGGAGGTCATCTGTGCTCTCCCTGAATTCAAACTGGCAATCTTCAGGTCAGAAACCCAAGCTTCAAGTCAGCAGTCCTGCTGGCACAAGGGTTTAACCCATTGCACCACCAGGGGCTCCTATAATAATATAAATATAATAATAAATAACCACACATCTCTCTAGTCCTTTCTCAAGGTAATCAAATCAGAGCACACTAGCAAATTGTTGACTGCCTGGCTTTGATTGGTTGGTTTTATTCATTTATATCCTCCCTTTCTCCCATGAAGATGGCTAACAAGATATTTAAAACAGTACAAATAACTATATAAAAGCATTATTAAAAATATAAATATAAGATGTAAATATTATTAAGCAACTTTTAAAGTTAAAACATTAAAAATATTGAAATTAATTAAAAGACTATATACAAACATTGAAAATAGCATCACACAGCAATTACAGTCCAACCCTGTTTTGTGTATAAAAATCTAATGGCACAAAAATGATGCAGTAATAATATCCGACCTGCCACTCCCCATGGATTGAGGTGGGGAACAACAACATTACAGTACAACATATACAATAAGTTTAAAATACATCCCAAATAACTTAGTTAAGACATCAGTTTAAAATAACATAGACAGGTTATGCATATTAAAATCACCAGTACACAATAATTTAGGAATCATCTGGATAGGCTTGCCAGAAAGGATTAGCCTTTAATGCCATTTTAAAGTCACGACAGTGTATTCTTTAATGGACATTCCTCCCTTACTGGCATATTAGTGGATAGTATGTTCTCAAAAACAAATTTTGGGAGTTGAAGTCCAAAACATCTGGAGGGCTGAGGTTTGCCCATGCATGCGTGTGAGATAATTCAGAAAAAAAACCCTGAAACCTCAAATGATTAAATGGATTATTGTAGGTCAGAAAAGCATTTCCATTTTACTTCTTCATGTGCTGGAGTTTTTTCAGGCTTTAGTGAAGTGGAGAAGACCTAAGGGAAAGATGGTTAAGCAAATTTAGTAAGCACATTAAAAGGAAACCACACTTTCTCAGTGATTCCTGGGACTGTTTCTAAACTGTTTACAGTGTATGTCCTATTTTTGATACCTAGAATAACATGTGAGAAACCTCCAAGTTAGTTTCTGATTGGCCTTGGAGTCTGTTTATTCCAGCTTCCCATCAGGAAGCAATCATGATAAGCTCTGTGACTCTGTTCTGAACAGTTTTTCCACAGTGATATTGCCTCTAACTGATAATGTTGGGAACACAGTGCTCTATTCCTGTGTTGATTTCTTAGGGAGGCTGGACTGATAGGTACCCTTTTTTGTAATGTAAGTGCTTTTTCTGCTAGAAGAACAAGATACCGATGATGTAAAAATGTTTTTCCACTCAAAACTACCACATGATCAATATGCCCTCCCATATGAGAATGCTACTAAAATAGTCATTTAAAACAGCCATGGATAATGAGATCCGGGCCGCGGATAACGAAACCTGAAGCACAGATACTGAATCACTGCTGTGCCTGAATTGTTTAACCAACATCTTAATGTGCTAAGTTTTTCATTGATCTTCAGTATTTGTCATTGAACAGATTGGATACTTTGCATACCTAAAACATAGTTGTGAAATCATCTATTCTGGCCACATGGATACACGTCTTTGTTACGTACTGTTGGAATTATTGTAATGTGTTCTTTGAAGAATGCTTGGAAATGTAATCATTAAAACTATCAAAATTTCAAGATATTACCACTTTGTTTTTTATGTCATTTCTCCTTCATAGAAATCTTGGCTTTCGAAACTTTGCTACTGCTAGCTTTTAAAGTTTCAGACTTCTGCAATTGAAAGTAATGAGACTGGGAGGAAAGGAGAGGAGCCCAGAGGAAGTGGAGGTTTGCCTTAAGGACAATGTCTCCTGTCTCCTCAAGAGTAACAGGATTGGAGGGGAAAGCAAGTATCCCAGAAGTGGTATCTATCTTCAAAACGGTGCCTTGGGTCTCCTCTAGAATAATGGGGTTGGAGGGGAAAGTCAAGTATCCCAGAAATGGCAGGCGAGCGAGGGGCAGGTACCATGTTTCCTCGAAAATAAGACAGTGTCTTATATTAATTTTTGCTCCCTAAGAGGCGCTAGGTCTTATTTTCAGGGGAAGTCTTATTTTTCCATGAAGATGAATTCACATTTATTGTTGAACAAAAAAATGAACATTTATTATATACTGTACAGTAGTTGTCATCACAACCAGCATAACCAGACAAACTGTGAATCCTATCAAGAAGTTCTTGTTACTGCCATTATTTCCATGTACTACAATCTATGGTACATACATTTACCAATCCTGCATGCTCTGGTGTTCTGTTCAGCGGGCATGCTTCCAAACAAAAACTTTGCTAGGTCTTACTTTCAGTGGAGATCTTATATTTAGCAATTCAGCAAAGTCTCTACTAAGTCTTATTTTCAGATGATGCCTTATTTTTGGGGAAACAGGGTAGGTGAGCCAGGATGGGAGAGTGAGTGGTGGGTGGGCAGTGGCACATGTGCCAGGAGAAAAGGCACTGCATGCCCCTTCTGGCACACATGCCATAGGTTCGCCAGCATTGCATTAGTGTGTGCTGACATTCACTTTGGAAAGCTGTGCTCTAAGGTACAACAAGATCTCTCTGTATACTGTATCTTCCCATGTGAGCCTGCCCACGCTCCAAGATCCTCATTCAGAGTCTCTCTACTTTCAAACTACACCAATTTTTCTTAAATTATCCAGCACAAAAAGCCCAATAGTTCAGAGGAGCAAACTTGTCACATTTAAGGTGATAAAGACATATATTCCTAAGAGTTCTTTCCTCTCTATCCCTCTTTCAATCAACACTGCCAGCAGGCCCCATTCAAGCTACAATATCGTTTTAGCGTCCTCCAAGAGTACCCACGCCTCCAGTGTCTCCAAATTTGTCAAGAGCTCTACTTTCTATGTGGATAAGAGGTTCACTCTGGTCTCAAAAAGTGACCAGCACTTCCAAATGTAGCAAAATACCCCTAAGTGTCTTCTCCAATGATTTCAGGGTGCCATGGGATATTTTGGGGGAGTGGAAGGAATGCAGAGGCAATAATCTGCATTTGTGGCTCTATAGGGTTCTAGGGCCCTGATGTCCAACCTGATTAAAAAAAATTAAAAAGGGAAATTACAAGCATATGCCTTTCCTTTAGAATTTATTTATTTATTTATTTATTATTAAACTTATATACCGCTACTCCCGGTTTAGCTCGGAGCAGTTTACAAAAATAGATTAAAACAATACACTTGGCTTTAAAATAACAATAAAAACAATAAAAGCAACAATAAAAACAGACATAGCCCCGAGTCTTTCACCCATTGAACGCTTGTCGGAAGAGCAAGGTTTTGCAGGCTGTGCAGTGGATTAAGCAGCTCAAACGTGCACAACCATGTTCCTTTATTCCCTTTTCTCCTTCTTTCTAAAACACTTCTTAGCAGTAATACTTATTACAGCTTCTCATTCATCTTGGTCAATGGATTTCAACTGAAATTATTGTCTAGAGTCACAACTAAAGACTTTGAAACGTCTTAACAAATTTGTCTGAACTCAAAGACGATTTTGGAAAAATGTCAGAACAAATGGGCTCTTTTTGAGGTTGTATAAGTAGTCAATGGTAAAGTCATGACGCACCCAATTGAGCGGAATCAGTTGTAGCAACAGTGGTAAATTTTAAGGAGAGAGGTTTAGGGCAGATGTAACCTTCTGTGGATTTAGATGTGTGCTTTGTGGAGACAGGCTTTTTACTGCTGCTGTGAGTCACTGCTGAGGAAGCAGCTGTGGAACACCTGATCTAACAAGCAGGATTTCAAAGAGAGTATATTAAGCCACCTGACTGTAGAATAAGGCGTGATTGTACTAAATCGCTGGCTGACCCTTCCATTTCCCAAGAGAGTAATTTAGTTGTGTTAAATGTTTCTAGTATTTCGAAACCATGTATGTGTTTCTAGGACTTTAAAGCATATGTGTGTTATCTGTAAAAGAGCCTTTTCATTTGGTAGCTTCTATATATGTTCTAATATGGAATCTTTCAAACATTCATTTTCAAGAGGTTGGGGAAAAAGTGAAATGACTTTATATTTGGTAAAAATAATCGTTATATTATTAAAACATGTATTGGCAATTAAGGAGAAATGATGCTTCTTTGCTCATAGAATCAAAACCTGGGGTGTTGGTGTTGGGTGAATGTTTCTTAACACAAGCCTATTAAGAGTTAGCTTGTGGAAAACAGGGAATACTGGAAGAGTCATCCAGAACAAGGAATAAACTTTACCTCTTAAACACCTTGGCTACTGCAAATATGTTAGGGTGGTCTGCAGCTGCTGTGCTACAGGCTATAAAAAGACGACTTAAGGAGGATTAAGCATTTATTGCTGAGGAGTAGGTGTTTTTTCAAGCAACAGTCACAGCCATTGTAAAAGTGATCTCGTTCCAAAAGTCTGATCTGATTGATTGATTGTCTTCAGATGTCCTGTTTCCAATGCAAATGTGGCTTTGGAGGATCAGGAATTAGTTCTCTGATTGCATGGTCTTGCCTTCTTCACCTCACATACGTTTGATGTTTTTGTTTGGTAGAATTTCAGTTTTTTGGTTACGGATAAACTGGAAAATTCTGATCAAGCCCTCCAAGCTAGATTTGAAAAACAGAGTTTTATCTTGGACTTTAAATTTTATTTGATTTTAAAAATAAAATGAGCAAATCAGGAAAGTATTTTATGAATTGTATGAAGTGTATGGAGAGGTATAAGAAATGGAGAGTCAATGTGATTATTATACACCCAGTTATTGATCCTTGATATCATGCTCTGGAGGGCTGGAGATGTGGAATTTGAAATTAAATACTCCATCTATGGGGTATAATCCTGCTGTTACCTAATTCCCCTTTTCTTTAGAAGATAGCCTGTCCTGGTTTGAAATCTAGCACTAACCTTCCTAAAGTCAGCTTCCTAAAGTCCTAGTCACCTGGTGTCAATCCATGAGATGTCTAGAGTTACTTACTTAGGCAATCCCTCATTGTCCGGGTATGATGGCCTTCCAAGTGTTTTATTTTTCTTGGAAGACGCCTGTGTGTGAGTTTTTTTAATGTGTGGAGGTCAGTGCACAGCAGATTAACACAAAGGCTTCACAGAGTGAGGGTCCCAACCAGTGGCGTTGTTAACATGATGATGGTGACTTCTCAATCTGTTGCAGCCTTCCTTTGCCTTCACAGACATTGTAACATGTACCATGTTATCTTCTGCCTGATCCGCCATTGAGGTCTTCATGTCTTCGGATTGTGTTTGGTCTGAAACTTCCCCTGTGGCCCTTCCTGGGAGTACATGGCTCCAACGGTTATGCCTGCAGCTTCATTGGAACACACAAGTCCCTTCACCATGACAAGGGGGCAATTAATTGAGGGGGATGTCTAGGGTACTAAAAGGTTTATTTGGTAAATCATCTCATCCAGAACATTAAAAGCCCCCAAACATGTGCTCATTCAGGATGGTCACTTACACATCATCAAAAGAAATGACACAGAATTCCATAAAATGTTAATATATGTGTGAAGATAGAAATTAAGAAGGAATTAATATAACTAAATAGAAATATGATTAATCATGCCATAGGGAAGAAGGCAGACCCAGTGATTTGGGTGCCTGTTCAGCTTTTTGGCTAAGAGTAAAATGTTGATGGGCAACTGAATGACCGCTGCTCTCTATTCTTACGGTTATTTGTCTTTCAAGTGGGCTTAGCCTGGTCAGTCCTCTGTCAGCCTTTCAAAGAAAGCACAGCAATGTAAGACACATGGCCACCCTACATTCATTCTACCACCCCTCATCTCACATGTGGTTGTGTGATCATTCTTAGGCTGGTTATGACAGATGAGATTGTACTCCTTTCTTTGCGGATGTCTGAAAAAAACCTGAGTGTTTACATACCCACAAGAAATACTTTACCACTATAAAATATGTGATCATGGTGTTTAGGCTGAAATGACCACCCAGATATAGCTGGAGTCCCACAAAAAGCCAGATTAGGCAGATACAGTTAGTGTTATGTCATAAAACTGCCAAATTTGGATTCTGGTGGACCACAAAAGCATTCCACCAAAGCCAACCAAGACTCAACTTCTTTTAAGTTTGAATTTTTTCAGAACTATTCAGGACATAAAGCCATAAAGAGTAACCAGCACTATGTGTGTGGTCATTGTCTTTAGAGCTACATTCAAGCATCAGATAGCTAATCCAGTATGGGAGCTTCTTTTTCAGTCTCTTTCTGATGAATTTATTTATTTGCATATCTATCCTGAATAGACTTGCACAGAGACCACTGCAAGACCACCACAAGATAATAAGCATTTGCAAAAAGGTTTTAAAATATACAACTCATTAAATATTAGGTTTTCAAAAGACGATCAGATCCTAGCAGAAGAAAAATCCTTTTGCAGCTGCTTAACCCTGAATAAAAGATGGCAGCCGAAGGCAATGAATTCTTTAATTGAAAACAGTTACACTATAGAATCTAAACATAAATATAAAGCGCAGGGTAGTCACTGATAAAGGTCCTCTTACTTGGCTGCTTCACAGATAAGGCATCAATTTGGATCCCCTTGTCTGTTTTGAACAGCTGTTGAAGGGAACAGTTTACCTTCATCCAGAAGCTCTTACAGGAGAACAGGGATGAAAGGAACGAGAAAACCAGGTTAACATGCTTTACCCTTACAGTAACCGGTAACATTGATTTTTGTCTGTTTTATAGAAATATATTTGGTACTTTTCGTGTGTTAAGGCCATTTTCCTATTTTGGCCACTTTTCCTATTTTAAAGATTTTTAAAAAGTTATCAATAAAATATCTAAATCATCAATTAGGAAAGTAATTGAAAATGAATACACCAGTGATGTGTTGTTAAATTCTTTACAAAGAATTACTGATGATAAAGCTTTTAACAATAATGTTCCAAGCTCTGGCTGTAGTAAAGGAGGCTTCAAGGTAAAGTACGTATCTTTTGATAGTCCATGAAGCCCGACAAAGGCATGAAGTCCGACAAAATGGAGACCTCCAAATGAAGACATATACTGGCAAAGGCTATAAAGCTGAACACGAGGCCTAGAACAAGATGGATGCCTCCCATTATAATTGCAAGATTTAAAGCCTAACATTAGGGAAGCTGACAAAATATAGCAACATTTCATGTTGTAAGTATAAGGACAATTGTTATGCCTGGAGGGAAAAGTCAATCCACTTCCAGGCAGGACAAGAGCAAAGCAAAATTTCTAGAGCAGAGATAGGGAATATGTAGCCTCATAAGTTTGCCTGCAACTCCCCTTAGTCCACATCATTGACTATACTGACAAAGGCTGATGGGATTTGTTGGACAATACCAGATTGGCCAGAAGTTCATATAGTCATCTATAGGAGTTCATCTATTACTATGCAGCATCAGAAGATGACTTTCATGTGTGAAGGAGGCATTGAAATGTAGCATCACAAAATGAACATTTCCACTCAGACGTTCAGCAGCTGCCAGTGAAGGAGAAAGTGAGCATGTGCTGTCCATGTATATATGAAATACAGTAACTCAGAATCTACATGCAGGAAAACTATCCACCCAAGTTCTCAAACAGCCCATCTCTTCTTCTTGCCTTTTAGTACAACACGGGCATATCAAGATGCATCTAGAGGAAAAAATGATTCAACCATTTTACAGGCTTAATTTCAGAACATGCGAAGAGTCACTCCTTCCTTCATCTTACTCAGACCAAACATTTTTAATAACAAGCCACATAAAATCCTATTTCAGATGCTTAGCAAAGGAAAGTCAGTTTACAAAGTCCAACTTACACCTTATAAAGACACATATTCAATCTTCTTAGCTTACGGGTACTGTGTCTCATATATTTACTCAGCTCTAATGACAGTTCAAATGTTTGTCCTTAAAAAGTTGACAAAAGTGAATGACTTTCAATTTACTTCTCTGTTGGTGATCTTTGTCGTCATTTTATATTTTGTTAATTGGGATAAGATCATTTGAAAACGTAACGGAGCTGACAGAACAGTTCTGTAGTGAGAAGAACGGAAGATGAGGCTATAATTCCCCTAAAACCTAAGACAAGCCCTCTATGAATTTCAGCTGTCTATGTCTCATAGAAACACATGGGAGTTGCATTGAGTTTAGTACATAAGCATTGCACGCATACAAGTCCGCTCATGCACAGTATATTCCAGATTCTGCCCTTTTTGTTATATTGAAGGGGTCTAAGGCAGATTTACGTAAATGAAAGAATGTGACTGTAGCCAGTGGCCATTATCACAAAATAAACATTTGGTAGTCAGCACAACTGTAGAAGAATACAGTAAAATTTGCTTTCTTTCTTTTTTCAAAAAGGGTAGGAGATTCTTTTAGGTGCAAGTGTCCTGTTATGTAATTTCTTCCATAAAGGTACATGGATACTACGAATTCCTGTAGAAGGCAATAAAGTACAATATTGCACTTAGAAGCACCTCTGCAATGGGAGGAAATCCTGAGAGTGCAAGGCTGACTCCACATTCTCCAAGTAGCTTTATACTAGAAGGCTTTCTTAGCACAGCAAACTCTTTGAACTGGATTAAATGACAGTGTAGTCTCACATAATCAACTTCAAAGCAGATAATCTGGATTATCTGATTTCATCATCTGGATGATATGGCAGCGTAGAAGGGGCCTCAGTAAAAGACTGCAAGGAATGGAGGAATTAAGAAGACTGACTGCCCTAGAGCCTTCAGAAGGTTGCACCTTCACTACATACTTCTGTTTTACTTTTGTAGCTTGATATTCCTGCATGGAGGGAGCTATGGAGGTACCGTCTTCAGTCTAAGGTGGAAGTTTGTGTACTGGGAAGTGCTGAGGATCCTCCTTGAAATGAGGTGACCAGTGACTCACTGCACTCCTGAGTGCTTTTTGTGGTACTGCCTGGGGTTATGATAATGTTTATGTTAATAATAAATATTGACGTTTTGTTGGTTATTAAGAGTGACTTCTTGAAGTGTGTATAAAGTGTCTTTCCAAACCATGAAATAATCGTATCTACTAACAGATGAAAATGGGGGCACATACGGCTAAATATGTGGTCAATATGGCAAAATTCATATGGAAAAACATATATGGTAGGAAAGAAGGCCCCATTTTGGTTTTGTCAGAGCCTCTTATGAATTAATTTAGTACAAGCTACCTTTGTATTTTGCACTTTGAGTTTGCAGCAATTGAAGAAGGGGGAAAGTTGGAGGAGAGAGAAATCGAGGCCCCTTCTACACTCATAAAATCCAGATCATCTGCTTTGAACTAGATTATATGGCCGTGTAGACTCATAATCCAGTTCAAAGCAGATAATGTGAATTACAGTAGAGTCTCACGTATTCAAGACTCGTTAATCCAACCTTCTGGATTATGCAAGCCATTTTTGTAGTCAACTTTTTCAATATATCATGATATTTTGGTGCTAAATTCGTAAATGCAGTAATTACTACATAACATTACTGTGCATTGAACTACTTTTTCTGTCAGATTTGTTGTATAACATGATGTTTTGGTGCTTAATTTGTAAAATCATAACCTAATTTGATGTTTAATAGGCTTTTCCTTAATCCCTCCTTATTATCCAAGATATTCGCTTATCCAAGCTTCTGCCAGCCCGTTTAGCTTGGATAAGTGAGACTCTACCGTATCTGATTTGATAATCTGGATTATATGACAGTATAGAACAGGGGTCCCCAAACTAAGGCCCGGGGGCCGGATGCGGCCCTCCAAGGTCATTTACCTGGCCCCTGTCCTAAACTTTAGACTTGGGGTCTACCTGGTCTTTGGAGGTCTCTTTGCTTACTTATAGCCTTATGAGATCGCCTAGATGGTCTTTGAAGGTCTCTTTGCTTAGCTACAACCTTATGAAGCCATCTAGATGGCTTTTGGAGGTCCCTTTCCTTACCTATGGTCCTATAAGATGGTCTAGATGGCCTTTGAGGGTCTCTTTCCTTACCTATGGTTTTATGAGATTGTCTAGATGGCCTTTGGAAGCCCCTTTCCTTATCTATGGTCTTATGAAACCATCTAGATGGTCTTTGAGGGTCCCTTTCCTTATCTATGGTCTTACGAGACCATCTCGATGGTCTTTGGAGGCTTCTTTGCTTACCTATGTCTGAAATGACTTGAAGGCACACAACAACAACAATCCTAATTTTGGACTATTTCATCATAGTCCGGCCCCCCAACAGTTTGAGGGACTGTGAATCGGCCCTCCACTTAAAAAGTTTGAAGACCCCTGGTATAGAAGGTGCCTGAGTCATTCCAAAAGCATCTGAAAACTGGGTTGAGAGAGGATTAATTGGGACCATCCCTTTTGAAGGGTATGCAATAACTAGTGCTGGGATCTATATATGTGGGATTTCAAACATTTGAAAAACAGCTTGCTTAATATATATTTTGAGTCTTAATAACAAGATTAATGAATAGTCCACTTTTAGAATGCTTCTTCCTCCAAAAGATTTATACTAGTATGATTTTTTTCTGTTGTTATTGTGAATCTTTTCATATAGTAAAACAGATTTTAGTTGTTGGAGGAATTGTTTGCAAGCGTTTCTGCAGGCTTGGCAACAGGCCAGCTCTCCATTATGATTTGATAGCCCTCAGTTTAATGGGAAATCCCAGTTCTTATCCCCTATGGCTTTTTGGGTAGTTCTGAAGTAAATCTTTGTGGTTACGGGGAAAACGCATTTACTCGAGAAGCAATGTGTTATAACCTCAGGCACCATGCCAAGTGTAATAAAAACTCACTTTTACATGTCATTTACACTTTCAGAAAGATTTAGAGAGACTCTACAGAATATCTTTTCATAAGGTTGCCAAACTTCACTAGGCTTTTATCCTCAAAGACAATGAAGTAACTTTTACTACTTCTCTACAGACTAAGGGTGAGGTTTTCCCACCAATTATCCATTGCCCCTGTTCCCCAACCCACTGCCCCCAGTACACAACTTTTGGGTCTTAATCTTGGTCCTTTATATTAACTATTTGAAAATGTTTCTCCTTCACACAAGCACTAGAGCCTAGGTATTTTCCATCTATCCCTAATTTAAAGGTAAAGGTTTTCCCTTTAGTATAGTCGAGTCCGACTCTGGGGGTTAGTGCTCATCTCCATTTCTAAGACGAAGAGCCGGCGTTGTCCATAGACACCTCCTAGGTCATGTGACTGGCATGACTGCGTGGAGCACCATTACCTTCCTGCCAAAGTGGTACCTATTGATCTACTCACTACCATTTTTATAAGCATATCAGTGTCAAAGCTGTGTAATGTGCTTTGGTTCTCAGCAACGTGGACTGCACTTCATGAAGAATTATGCTTTACTTGGTTAGTATGACTTTTCTTTGGATGCATGGAAAATACTCTGCTTAATATTGTAGGATTTTAATGACCATCTGTTGTTTTTTTAATGTGTGTATTTTAGTGTTACATTTGGCACACAAGATTCTAGAATAGCTGGGAGGAGGTGTTTGGAAAAGTTCAGTCCACACTTGTATAACTGCCACACTTTAACAAACATCTACAGCATCCGGGCAAATTTTAGAGTCTGAGATGGTATATTTTTGCTAGGTCAAAATAAATGCATTAAAAACCAACCAAAAGTGACATCAAAATAATTGGTTTGAGTCCCTTTAAAGCATCCTGAGTCCTTTCAGGAGACAGGGTGGGACAGAAATAAAGATGATGATGATGATGATGATGATTTTATTAATCTTTCCACATTGCCATATGGTTTTCTTATATGTATCTTCCAGAAGAAATGTTTATAACCAGGAAAAAGTGCATTAAGAAAAGGGATAAAGATAGAAAAATACTCACCACTGATTCCACCTAAAATGCACACACTGTTTCTCTATTTCTCTTCTATTCGATGAGAAAATTACCAGTTGGTGCTGTCAATGTTCTTACAATCTTTGTGCTACATAAATATGATACTTAAAATCTGATTATTGACTTGTTCGCCACAACTGGCAATATTTAGGAAACCAACTCTAAAGTGGGCACTACAAATGTACCACTACCCTTCCAACAATGGATCAAAATCTGGCCTCTATGTTAAGCTTTGCTTTAATAAGTGAGTCACGAGTTTCATGGCTATAGCCTTATATTTTGTACTGGCCAATTACTTTCTTCTATAAGATTTTTTTTTAAATTAAATAAAAGGGGATTTTCTGCTTAAACAAAATGGCACTTTGATTTCCTACCCACAACAGTGTGAAAGAAACCTCTAAATTAATATTTACCCTGATACCAGCTGCAACATATATTTCCTCCTACACATTTTTACAAGAGGTATATTTGGCAGATATTGGAATATTTAATTATAGGAAATTAAATATTCACTGATGAAAGTCATTATGACACTCTGGCTCACACACTTTATGGGTAGCTGGCAATTCTTTCAGGATTTTCGTAATGAAAATGGTGTCATTCTCCCCCAGGCTATTAGTATGAATCATGGCATCAATGGTCAACCAAAAACTTTGCATATTCTATGCCAATCTAGACTGTTGTGACCATGTTTTCCAGGAGATTCAATGGGGGGTTTCAGAAGGGAATGGCCAAGGGCTTGTTTTCACAGTCAAATATTCCAACCACTTCCTCATCTCTAAAAATTTCAGGTAAGGACTTGAAGGGAGGGCAAAAAGAGCCTACAGACAAAAGAAGGTGCCTCAAGCATGCAAACATACCTGTTATTGATGGACCTCCGGGTATTGAATGGGTTCAGGACTGGACCAACGTACTTTTTCTTAAGACCCAAATTCTCAGCCACTCTGTGATTTACTGGAAGAGAGTCGAGGGCAGTCTTTGTCAGAAATATTAAAAATTAACTAGGTATTTTTAATTACAAAAATGTGAATCAAGCACCAAAAGGGTTAAATGGATGCAATGACTCAGCAAAAGTTGTAGTTCAATATAAGCAAGTGTGCCTGTAGCTTAGTCAGCCCCAGTGTGAGAAAGCTTGGTGTGAGAAGCTTCGGTGAGAGAAGTCCCAGGTTGAAGGCCCCAGTGTGAGAAGGCCTGTGTGTAAAGCTCCTGTGTGAAGCTCCTGTGTAAGTTCGGTGTGAGAGCAGGCTCTGTTAGAGCAAAGCTAGAAGCTGTTTATCTGCATGAGAACGAAGCCCAGCAAGCAAAGAAACAAAGAAGGAAGCACAAATAACTTTATCTGTGTTATAGAAACCCTATTTCTGTAAATAGTGCAACCATATTATTTTGCTCCTAAGGAAGAGATAACATTGATCTGTGTGTTTTTGTTCTTTTTATCACTTTTGGCTACTGGTGCTGGGTCACACTGGTGCTAATGAGTTATTCTCTGCTGTGCATTTATGGGGAGGATCTTATGTTAATAAGCCCACTCACCCAACAATTTTTGGTCATAATCTCATTACAGAAGGAACAGAAATCTCATGTGTTCCCCTTTTTCCATGTATCCATAACAATAAGACACATATATCTTCACTTTCCAATACATGCACTGACATAGGAAGTTTTATATTTCTTTATGTAACATATTAATAAGGAATGCTTATTAATATGTTACATATGCCGTTTATTTTCCGAGCCCAATTCAAGGTGCAGGTCATTACCTACAAAGTCCTAAACGGTTTGGGACCCACCTACCTTCATGACCGTATCTCCCCCTATGAACCTGCACGATCTCTCTGCTCGTCGGAGGAGGCCCTCCTCTCGCTCCCACCACCCTCGCAGTCGCGGTTGGTAGGGACGAGGGAAAGGGCCTTCTCCAAAGTGGCCCCCCAGCTCTGGAACTCGCTCCCCAGGAAGATCAGGCAGGCCCCTACCCTCCTCTCCTTTCGGAAGAGCCTGAAAACATGGCTCTTCCAGCAGGCCTTCGATAACTGATCCATTAAGTCTGACCTCTTGCATTTCCAATAATAGTCCCATATTTACGCCTCTTCTAGCACCTTGAAGGCGATGACAATTTGGATAATCTTCCCCTCCCTGATGATTTTGACAAACTAGCACTTTGGTCCAGGTTTTTCTAGATTTTATCCAAGATTTTATTTTTTGTCCTTGAATGTGATTTTTATGACTTGTTTTTATTGTTATTTGATCTGTTTTTTGCTTTGTTTTATTGTTGTGGACTGGGCTTGGCCCCATGTAAGCCGCCCCGAGTCCCTTCGGGGAGATGGGGCAGGGTCTAAAAATAAATTTATTATTATTATTATTATTATTATTATTATTATTATTATTATTATTATGCTTCAAATGCCCAAGATCCTACACACTGTTAATGTAGAATAAATATACCCAGTATAGTTACACTGGCTCCCATGCTTGTGTAAGCAGTTGTCTAACAGACACAACAGCCTTGAAGTTGATACATTGCAGATCAGCTATCTCAAGTCAAAAGTGAGAGAGGCCTGTATATAGGCTTGTGAAACAAGTGGTGAGACTAGGGTCACACCTATAAGAAAGTTTAATAGCTTTTCCAATGATTTCTATTCTAGAATAATGGATTTTTTGTTCTAAAATCAGTTCTGAATTCCTCGAGACCATCCAACATTCCTGCTTGCAGTTGCTCCATGTTTCAGATCATGTCAGGAAGAACAAAGTGAAAGAAAGGTGGATTTGGCTTGGAAATTAACAATTCATTTATTTAAAAGATCTATATAGTGCCTTTGTACCAAAGTGTACTGAAGAAGGTTTTAAGAAGCTACGTAGCAGTTACTCACCTACACTACTGCAGAAATGTAGCTTAATTCTCATAGTTTTTGTATATATATCTCTACACACAGAAATACCTTGAAAGCCTGATTGATGTTTCTCAACAACTTTATTCTCAACTTGGATTGCTCACTCACTCCTTGGGTCTTTATGAGACTGTTTAGATATACTGTATCTTCCAACAAATTATGGGGTCTTATTTTTTCCTAAAATAAAAATATTTGAAACCTTCACAATGTTGAGTGAAGATCTCACAGAGCATCATTAAATTCATGTATTACAAAATGGAAATTATGTGGGTCAACAATATCTCTGGACATGGCAGTACACTGAAACTCAGTAACAAGATAAAAAGTCAAACAAGCAACCTATGGCCCTGAGTTATGCAGCCATATAACCCAGAATATCAAGGCAGATAATACATAATACAATAGAGTCTCACTTACCCAAGACTCGCTTATCCAAGGTTCGGGATTATCCAAGGCATTTTTTGTAGTCAATGTTTTCAATATATCATGATATTTTGGTGCTAAATTCGTAAATACAGTAATTACAACATAACATTATTGCGTATTGAACTACTTTTTCTGTCAAATTTGTTGTATAACATGATGTTTTGGTGCTTAATTTGTAAAATCATAACCTATTTTGATATTTAATAGGCTTTTCTTTAATCCCTCCTTATTATCCAAGATATTCGCTTATCCAAGGTTCTGCCTGCCTGTTTACGTTGGATAAGCGAGACTCTACTGTACTGTATCCTCCAACAAATTATGGGGTCTTATTTTTTCCTAAAATAACAATATTTGAAACCTTCACAATGTTGAGTCTCACAGCGCATCATTAAATTAATTTATTACAAAACTAGCTGTGCCCGGCCACACGTTGCTGTGGCGAAGTATGGTGGTATGGGAAATAAAGTATTGAGGAATTGGTGGTAGTTAAGGTAAAGGGTAAAGGTTTTACCTTACATTAAGTCCATTATAAATGGGTTATATAGCTGTGTGGAAGGGCCTTGAGTCTACACTGCCATATAATCCAGTTAAAATCAGATAATCTGTATTTTATAGGCAGTGTGGAAGAGGCCTAAGTGAGGCCTAACTCTGCCTGTCCCCTGGGCTGATTGGGTTGCTAGGAGACCAAGTGGGTGGAGCTTAGCCTTCTAGCTGGCAGCAACTGGATAAAAACAAATATTCCTCTCCCTTTAATTAGGACTTTATTTTCTTTTCTTCTTGTTGTATGAACATAGAGGCATGGATGAGGGGTTGTGCTGACAAGTTTAGTGTTTCTGGGATGTGTAGTTTTGTTGTTTTGTCCTAGGCCGAAATTTCATTACCCTTTTATATATATAGATGGAAATTATGTGGGTCAACAATGTCTCTACCTGGACATGGCAGTACACTGAAACTCATTAACAAGATAAAAAGTCAAACAAGCAACTTATGGCCCTGAGTTATATAGCCATATAACCCAGAATATCAAGTCAGATAATACACAATACCTTCTTTGAACTGGATTATCTGAGTCCGCACTGCCAGATATTCCAGTTCCATGTGGATTTTATACAGCTGTGTGGAAGGGGCCCTAGATGCTCAGATGCAGTTTTCATCAGCAGCAGAGATGGAAGAAATTGTCTGGAAAACTGACACCTGAATGCTCCAGTTATGCCCCACACCATATGCATCTGCCATACTGTGTTTGATTTGTAGTTTGGCCCTCTTGGCTTTCTGCACTCTTAGTTATGATGCAATAGCTCCTCCTTGAAGTTTGGCCCTCTTGGCTTTCTGTACCCCTAGTTATGATGCAATAACTCCTCCCCCTTTCTCTCTTTGGCCTGTACTTCTTCTGAAGACAACATGGCTGCCCAGCTTCTGGGAAACTGTCGGTTTTTTCACCTGCTGTTTAACAAGATTTGCCCAGAATGAAGGACCTGGAAGCTTGTTTTGTGTCTCTTCAGCTGAGTTGACGCTATCTGACAAAATTTCTGGAGTAAGTACTGGTCAAATGAGATTACTACAGACACTCCCACGGCCTCACACTTGCAGCCAGGTTATTGAGTCAGAATAGCTCCCCTAGGCCTTACTTTATTGAAAAATGAGGGGAGGGGAGCCATTGTTGACACATACCCATGTCAAAACCTACAGTAGAGTCTCACTTATCCAAGCTAAACAGTCCGGCAGAACCTTGAATAAACGAATATGTTGGATAATAAGGAGGGATTAAGGAAAAGCCTATTGAACATCAAATTAGGTTATGTTTTTACAAATTAAGCACCAAAACAACATGTTCTACAACAAATTTGACAGAAAAAGTAGTTCAATACGCAGTAATGTTAAGTTGTAATTACAGTCGAGTCTCACTTATCCAACATAAACGGGCTGGCAGAATGTTGGATAAGCGAATATGTTGGATAATAAGGAGGCATTAAGGAAAAGCCTATTAAACATCAAATTAGGTTATGATTTTACAAATGAAGCACCAAAACATCATGTTAGACAACAAATTTGGCAGAAAAAGTAGTTCAATACGAAGTAATGCTATGTAGTAATTACTGTATTTATGAATTTAGCACCAAAATCTCACGATATATTGAACACATTGACTACAAATATGCGTTGGATAATCCAGAATGTTGGATAAGCGAGACTCTACTGTACTGTATTTACGAATTTAGCACCAAAATATCATGTTACAGTAGAGTCTCACTTATCCAACACTCGCTTATCCAACACATTTTTGTAGTCAATGTTTTCAATAAATCGTGATATTTTGGTGCTAAATTCGTAAATACAGTAATTACTACATAGCATTATTTTGTATTGAACTACCTTTTCTGTCAAATTTGTTGTATAACATGATGTTTGGGTGCTTAATTTGTAAAATCATAAACTAATTTGATGTTTAATAGGCTTTTCCTTAATCCCTCCTTATTATCCAGCATATTTGCTTATCCAACGTTCTGCCGGCCCATTCATGTTGGATAAGTGAGACTCTACTGTATATTGAAAACATTGACTACAAAAATGCCTTGGATAATCCAGAACCTTGGATAAGCGAGTCTTGGATAAGTGAGACTCTACTGTACTTGAAGTTTGCAGAACAGTCGTCACAGCAAATTATGGAAAATGTTTTGTGGTTTGATGAGACCAGAATGGAAAGTTCTGGCTTTTCTGCAAAATGCTGTATGTGGTCATTGTCTGAAAACACTGTTCCCATAATATAGCTCAATGGTGTTGTTGTTGTTGTAGGGCTGCCTTTACTCAGCAGGGCTTGGGAGACTGATTAGGATGAGGGGCAGGATGGATGGAAACAAGTTAATCAGGAAAACCTTTCAGTCTGCAGGTGGCCTGGGTCTGGGATGGGTCAAATGAGCCTTGACTGGCTCCTTTTGTTAGACTTCAGGTTGCAAGTTATTTAGGTGGAAATGCAGGACAGAATGTTCATTGACTTGTGTCTTAACAAACGAGTTGCTACTGGTTACGATGTGTTTTAATGGTTTATTCTGTTTATGCTTTTAACTGATAGTATGGTGCCTTGATCTTGAAAGAAAAAGATACATTCTGTTTAAAGTAAATATATTTTGCTTCCTCTTCAGGATAAGGTAAAGGTTTTCCCTGACGTTAAGTCCAGTCATGTCTGATTCTGGGGGTTGGTGCTCATCTCCATTTCTAAGCCGAAGAGCTGGCGTTGTCCGTAGACACCTCCAAGGTCTTGTGGCTGGCATGACTGCATGGAGCGCTGTTACTTCCCCCCCCCCCCGGAGCGGTACCTATTGATCTACTCACATTTGCATGTTTTCGAACTGCTAGGTTGGCAGAAGCTGGAGCTAACAGCGGGTGCTCATTCCGCTCCCGGGATTTGAACCTGGGACCTTTCGGTCTGCAAGTTCAGCAGCTCAGTGCTTTAACACACTTCGCCACCGGGGCTCCTCCTCTTCAGGATACTTTTTTAGTTGTGTTGCTTCTCTTTCTCTCCAAATGCACTTCTATGGGGTTTTTTTAAATTGTAAAAACATTCATGTCATTCTGTGTTTTGGTACAGCTGTAGACAAATGCAGTTTCTATCCTTTTTCAGAAAATGCTACCCATCATTTTAGAAGTTAACTAAACTTATTTCTCAGTCTTCACCATTAAAAATAGAAACAAACAGTAGATTTCTGGTTATGTTTTATCTTCTGCATGTTTTCCCTCAAATTATTTTTGCAGATGGTTCAAGATTATAACATTTGAAAAGCGAAATCTAGTTTATTTTGAGAGCAAAAAAATATAGGTACTACAAAGCTGAATGTTTACAGAAAAAACGTTTCTTCTTTTTGATCCTCTCTTCTCTGTCTACTTGAAGGTTTAACAGCACACCCAAGGAGAATTTACACTGGTGGTTGCTTGATTATTTCTGCATGTGGCATCACTAGGCTTTAGTAAATTAGTGTCTTAATGCATACCTAGTTCAATGCCTCCTCTATCGGCCTTTCTGCATCTCTCTTATCCCATCTGGGTTTTGACATTTAAATCTATTAAACAAAAGTGGTGGGACATTGCCTTCTGTGAGCTGCATTCTCGCTCATATGTTCCCCATGCGGCCTGAGTATACACTATGCTGGGCCTCTTCATGAAGCAAATTATCTTATGAACTTGACTGTGGCCAAATATCGCTGCCTATTCTCCAAGGCAAGGTGTAATGTGTTCCCATCTGAAGTGCTTAAAGATAGATTTGGGGGAGCCCAATACAATCCAAGACTTTACCTATGTAATAACCAGGATGTTGAATGTATGTATCACATCTTATTGTCCTGCAATTTTTACAAGCAAGCTAGGCTACATATTATTAATCCACTAATGAGCAACCCACCCAGTAGATTAGCCAAAATCCATGTAAAGTTTTTACTAGGTGACAATTGCCCCCATGTGACTTTGGCTGTTGCCAAGTTTATCTCTGAGATAGCCAAGATAAGACAACTTCCTGTACTGGACTCGGGTTGAAACTTGCCTTGTATATATTTGCAGTGTTTTTACCCTTGTTCGTGTACATCTGGCGTTGCACTAGTCCTGTGTTTAAGTGGTCTTATCAGTTTATGAATCTGTTGGCAATTATGTACTTCCCCCCCCTCTTTTGCTACTTTTTACAGCTGAGCAAATTGGGTCTTTGGACCGTAATAAAGTTTTATTGATTAAGTGATATTTCAATGTCAGCCTTATGTAGGCAACTGTCTGTTAACTTAATACTTCATTAATATTTACAGAGATACTGGGGAAAGTAAATATATTTCAAAATTTAAATATCTATATTAATATTGCAAGGGTGACAGGCATATCTGTAAAATCAAATCCATGATATTATGTATTTTTGTTTAAGGCATAATCAATAACAGATTTAAAAAATGTCACTGAATTTGAGATATAAAACTTTGCAAAAAGAAGACTGGAATAAATATAAGAAAATACATAGTGTAGTTTTCAATATTACCCCAATCCATGTTTTTGGTCTTTGGACCTTGACCTTTGAGCATACCTGAACTACATTCCTGCGCACAGGTTTTAAATTCTCTTTTGGAGTTGCTTTGAAGTTAACTGTGTGCAGGACTGAGTGTATCCCTGATAAATGATGATCCCCAGCTCCCAATTCCTTCCATTGCTGAGCATATGTAGATTTTTGTGGCATAAAGAGTTGTTTTTTAAAAAACTGTAGTAATAAGGGTTTTAAAAATAATCATTTTTCTTTATGGTTTTCAGCATAATTTGTATAAATGTCACATCCTTGGCAGAAAACCAATCTGGCCACATAAGTACAAAGCATGGGTGTGTTTTTAAACTGTACTTTGTGTTCACAAATATAATTCTCTTCCTAGCTGAAAACAGGCTTCTTATGTCTTTGTCGTCATTGGAGGAAACGGCAGTGGACTGTGAGACTTTATAACAGCTTTCATTGATTTAGTTTTGTCTGTCTCACAGCTGCCTTCCAGTCTTGTACCCCTTACCCACGTCAGTGCTGCCGTCAGTCCAATTTTAAAAGGAAGATAAAGATATCTTTTGGGGAGTGTTTAGTTCTAGGAGATGAGTGTATACATAGGATCCTATCCAGTTAAAATGATGGTTTTACCTAGCACATGAATGGCCCTTTTACTAAAATGTAGGTCCTGATGAAAGGAAGACCAACCAAAAACTCTAGAGAAAATGAGACATGAACTGTCAACTTTGGAGAAATAATTTTTTTCTAAAGTGTTGATAAAGCTTACCAAGATTTGTCATATTTAGTTATAATATCCTATGCTAGTTACTTTGTGTTTTCTTACAAATTGTGTGAATAGGTTGATTAGAATATTTACAGTAGCCACAGTATTGACATTCATCCAAAATCTCTGTGCTCTTTGGCAAAGTCTGCGTGCACCAGAGATTATGTATTGCAAATTCAGTTGTAGAAAGAGTATGATTGCTCAAGCCTCATTGTTCTGAGTGATTTGTATTGTTATACTTTTGGTTAAGATAAAAAGAAGTGCAAGCATCACCTTAGAACATGCATTCAGTGAATTTTTGATAGTGATTTAAATTACCTGGATATTTATTCTTTTAACCATAGAACACTACGTAAATTCTACCAACACTGGAGTGTTGTGTGGTTTCTCGGCTGTATGGCCGTGTTCTGCATTTTCTCCCGAAGTTTCGCCTGCATCTGTGGCTGGCATCTTCAGAGGATCTGATGGTAGTCAAGCAAGTGGGGTATATATACCTGTGGAATATCCAGAGTGTCTGTTAAACTAATGTGAAGGGTGCACTGAGCAAGTTTGGAAGTAGCCTGGCCTATGCTCCCTTTGAATTGTTTGTTGCTGGGAGGCATCCTCTTTCTGGGTAAGCCCTTGATTGCTTACTGTATGGAAACTTCCTGTGTCTGGGTGGTGTTCCTTATTCATTGACTTGATTCTAGTGTTTTTCAATACAGATAGCCAAATTTTGTTCATTTTCATGATTTTTTTCTTTCTGTTGAAATTGTCCATATGCTTGTGGATTTCAATGGCTTCTCTGACAAAGTGGTTGTATGAGCTGTTGGAGATTAGTGGATTGCACCCAGCTGTTGACTGGACTTGCTACATGGATATCATCTGCAAAGACCTGACATTGACAAGGACCTTCAGAGGACTTTGCATATGCCTGTCTCAGCATGTCTAACTACGGCGAAATAGCTGGATGTGTCCTTGTTCATCACTTCTCACCAGTCTTTGACAACAAAGTAGTGGGTATAGGTGTGAGGCTGCTTACAAACTGAGGATTTCTTTTGCAGGTAGCATTTGAAAACATGTATATGGAGGTGAAGCTATGTGATACATGAACATTTCTCAGTGCAGAACTCTGACCAACATTCTAAACTGAGGATGGCAGCCTAGACCTAGTTTGACAAAAAAGCATTTTGTATATTTGTAAAGTCCAAACTGACCTGGATTAAGACAGTGCAATGTAGGTAAATAGGGAAAGATAATCTTGAGGGATAAGATCAAATTAGCTTTATAGAATTGAGGCTTTCATCTCCTTACCGCCCAATTTGCGGAATTCTGGGAAATGTAGTTTAGGGACATCTAGGACCTCTGTAGCTAATAATTCCAAATGATAATAACTTTATTTGTAGCCTATCCTATCTCCCTGAGGGGAATCAAGGCAGCTTTGAGAATAATAAAGGCAAACATTCAATGCTTGTAAAAATCAGAAGTAAAATAAATATAAACAACAACAATATAATATACTACACAAGATCAGCAGGGGTGGGCATCATGGGCACTGCTAGTCTCCCTCTCCCTGCTCGCCATTTTCCGCTGCACTTACTGGGAGAAGACGCCAACAAGGCCTGAAAACTTTTTCCCTCTCTCCCCTCTCCCTTGGAAGAACTGAAAGAGGGCTTTGGAGAGGGTGGATTTTTTCTTCCAAGGTCCCCTGTTGGTTCTTCCAAGGAGGAGAAAGAGAGGCAAAGGCTCCAGGCCTGAATGGAAGTCTTCCTCTATAAGTTGAGAGGGAAATTGGGGGCAGGAGGGAGTCCAGACAGGAAGGAGGGAAGGAAAACACATGCCTCACAGGCATGTAAAGGTGTGTGTTTCTCAGGAGGAATTGGGTTTAAAGGACAGCTTTTAAACACGTGTTTTCCGGCCTTTAACCTGATTTCTCCTGATTCCTCCTGCATTTTAGCTAAACGTTGTTTAGCCACTCCCGGTTTTTATGTGAATTAACCTGGGTTATAATGTATGTGTAGAAGGGCCCTGGGTTTTATGTTCAATCCAGCTCCTGCCCTTGTCTATTCGGTTTCTCTCTATAGCTTCAAAGTCTTTGAAATCCAAAAGGGCAGCAATATTTCATGCTGAATATAACTCATTCTAGGAATTCCTAGGTATCCTGGGATTTTGAGTATTCATTTTTCATGGCTCCTATTTATTCATTTACTCTGTGGCAGTTTTAGATTATTTCCAAGTAGATGTTATTCAAAATATGGTGATCCATTGCAAGAAAGACAAAACAAAGTAGATTTCATTAAAATATAATTTTTAGAGAATATTATATACATTTTTTTAAAAGAGAACAGCACATTTTATTCTAAGATTCCTTTTGCCTTAAATGTTGGTATAGTCCTTTTTCTTACCAGAGCAAAACCTCACAGTTCTCACTGGAGACTGATTGAATAGCAAGAACTGCCCACACATAACCTTTGTGAACTTCAATTCTATTTGGGCTCACGTGATTTAAGAAGAAACCTTTTTAATAATACAAGCACAGTCGCTTTTGAGTATTTACTGGTATTATTAGTTTTTATGTGCCAAAATATTTTTAAACCTAATTTTTGTGTTTTTGGGGCATCAGCAGATTCCAGTAGGTTTATGAGGGAGCTTATTTTTCCTACTTAATAGTTTGCATAGTTGTGAGGATAGGATTGGGGAAGAAGGGGGGTCATTTTCTTTGGAGGCAAATGGAGTGGGCACTGCTGGAGGCTGAATGAATACCCAGTGTGATTGCTCAATCTAGTAGGGCAAATTCTCTGTTATTATATAGGTATGTGCAGTTCTTCTTTCCAGTCTTGCACATAAAATATAACTTTCTGACCTGCCTTTTGTATATTTAACTTGTTATCAAACAAAGAGAATTGAAGCACCCTTACCTCATCAACAGAGTACAACCGAGTTTGGATTCATAGCTAGAAATATGGAAACTAATTTGTTGAAGTAGGTAGCAGGGTTAGAATTTGATTTGTAATGCTATAAGTAATTTTGTCAGTTAAGTAATAGGTTTTCTTTAAGAAAGCACGAGATGCAGAAAAACAAATTTTTGTGACTTCCAAAGCCCGAGGCCCTCTTTTTTAAAAAATGGTAATTTGGCTGAAAATTTTCAAAAACACATGAAAGCTGCACACATACATGGTGGTTTTCTCTGACAGTTATCAGTATTCCATACCCCTGCTCTTTTTACAGAGGCCATGAACCAACCAATAAAGGGTGAAATAGGTAAAATATAAATTATCCCCTTGGCCCCACCAAGCTCTGATAATGAGCACATTCAACCAATAAATACCACATTTACTCTAGTCTAATGCTAACCTTTTTTTGGCTACATTACATTGCCAAAATTGAGGTGTGCATTACATTTGATGGTGTGCTAGAATCGTGCACATAAACCTATCTGTGTGAAAAGACATGGAGGGACCCAAAAGCCAGACAGGAAGGCAGGGGGCAAAGAGGCTTTTCTTGGTGGCAGACTTTAGTGCCCGGAGGAGGAGCACTCAGCTGGTGAACCAGTCATTCTTGCTGTTTAGCCACAAAGGGCTGCAGGGCCTTCAGGCCTCTCTGACCAAAGGAGCAGGAAGGATCACTCTCACCACCTCCTTCTGGGTGAAGGCTTGGCTATGCATTCTGCCTTCCAGGCAGTCCTTGGGGTCTGCCCCCGACCCCCAGGCTCAGTCCTGCACCGTTTGTGGGTAGAGATGGGGTTGAAAGCCTCATCAGTTGGGAATTGTGCGAGTCTGGTGGGTTTGTCCACCTCAGCCTAATATAACGGTGTGGCTTCCCAAATGGCTTCATTCATGCTGTCTGTCTCCTTGACATGCTATGTCTGCACCATTGGGCACATTACATTTGATGGGATTTTTTTTGTATTGTGCATCTTCAAAATAGAAGTGCACATTACATTCAATGGCATGTTAATCTTGAGTAAATACGGGATAAATATGTTATGACTTTTGGGCAGGATGAAGTGTCTAGTTAGCACATAAATAATAAAATTTAGGGTGAGGAAGTTTATTTATTTGCATTACAACAGATGAAAACATTTATAAGGAATGGGAGAAGCCCAGGGTACACAAAAAACACTATTAAGAGAAGTTAATAATTGTGATATGTTGGAGGTCTTGTGATTCTGATCTCTTACTGATTATGCTGCCATTAGGCTCCATAGATTCCTGGTTATGGTCACAATGGAATGGTCATAAATGTGTAAAGAATGCTACCAGTATGCTTTGAGGGAATACATGTATATTTTTTACCCCTTTCATATGCATATCCCATCAGTGAAAGGTTGAGTGTTGCAGTTACATTTGTTTTATTGTGTAGAACAGTTTCACCAGAATATGCTGTGGGAGATGATGATGATGATGATGATGATGATGATGATGATGATGATGATGTTAAGCTACAAGCATCCTATGTATATTTCAGTGCTGTAGCTATGGGGAAGTGAAAACATGAATAACTATCTCACATGTTGCTAGAAAGAAATGAATCCATGCTAAATTGTTAATGTATGTCTACTTCTACTACAACAGAATTGTAGCTAATTGCGGCTAATTTCTGTTTCATAAGCTTCCAATTTGGATAGCACATCTTGAAATGATGTGTCTGGAGCAACTATGGTTCAGAGAAGGAGACATTTTCACAGAAGATGAACAGCAAGTAATACAGAATGAAGGAGAGGTAAGGAGACAGAATTTCTAAGTGGGTGGCCATAACTTCGCAAGTATATTTTGGGATCAGTTTAGGCTATGTGTAGGCTTCATCGATCTTTATTATTATTTTCTCATAGTGGAATAAGTGAAGAAAATGATTGCATAATTAAGAGATAAAAAGATTATGGAGAACTGTATAAAAGAGATGAAAGGATGATAGATTCACTCAAAGAAAAAACATTTGAGGATGAATGTACAATTCTAGAAAATGAATGGATAACTGCTCTCAGTGCATTTGGGAGAATAAATCACCAGAAATGTGTGGGATACCAATAGAGCTGCTTCAAAGTACACAGACAGAATAGATTCTGCTTCAAAATCTGTCAACAAATACGGAAAACAAAACAATGACTCTTATATTGGAAACACTAAATATATATTTCAATCTCCCAAAAAGGGAATACCAGAGATTGTGGTAATCATGGTGCTGTTGCATTAATCTTCCATGCAAGGAAAGTGAGCTGCAAATTCTACGAGAAAGACTTCTACTGTATATGGAGTGAGAAATGCCAGATGTCCAAGTTGGGTTCAGGAAAGGAAGAGGCACACATTGCAAACATAAATTGAATAATGGAGTTCACTAATTAATTTCAGAAGATTATAGATTATAGCAAAGCATTTGATTGTAAATATCAGGGATCCTCAAACTTTTTCATCCACTGAACTCTTTTTGAAGGAAAAGTTTCTCACTGAGCCCCAAAACATGTTTATATATTATACAAGTATATTATATGATATATAAGGTATATATCTCGAGCATGGGCACCCACTGCGGTGAGAGGGAAATAGGATTTTGGAATTAAGCAAGGTGAGGGGAAAAGGATCTGGGTGGCAAGGAAAAAAACCTTTTGGAAGCAAACAAGACGAGGAAAAAGCCTTTTGGGGTGAGGGAAGTGAGGAAAAAGGCTTTAGGAAGCAAGAAACCCTTTGGAAGTAAGCAAGGCGAGGAAAAAAGGCTTTTGAGGGTGAGGGAAGCGAGAAAAAAAGGCTTTTGGCAGCAAGGAAGGCAGGTTAAAAGGGCTTGTGGTGGTGAGGGAGGCAGGGGAGGGGAAGGAGCAGGAAAGAGGAGGAAAAGCTTGGAGTGGGAGGAGGAGGAGGAAGGGAACTGCGGAACCCCTCAGTGTGCTTCATGGAGCCCCAAGGGCTCAGTAGAGAACGCATTGAGAACCGCTGATATAGATCAATGTTTCTCAAACTCTGCTCCTCCAGATGTTTAGGACTTCAGTTCCCACAATTCCTAACAGCTGGTAAGTTGGCTGGGATTTATGGAAGCTGAAGTCCAAATCACCTGGAGGAGTAGAGTTTGAGAATCACTGGTATAGATCATGAAAAACGATGGGTTACTTATAAAGAAATGGTTGTGCAACAACATTTGATTGCCCTGATGTGTACCTGTATTCAGGCCAACAGATTACAGCCAGGATAGAATATACAGAGAGGGAATGGTTTCCATTTGGCAGGGGGTCAGGCAAGGCTACAATTTATCTGTTTTATTATGCAGTTAACATATCATATGTAAATACTTGGAAGAAGGAGATAATGCCTTACTCTGAGATGTTTGTCACTTTGAAAAAAGGCTATAGTGTGCCTTTTCCTGAACCTAGAAGAATGTGAGAGCTTCTGTCCTGGTATAGGCAAGACACTGAAGATTATCTGAACCCATTTCAGTATGATTTCACAAAGGGTGGTACTGGAGCAGCCTTACTTGTTCTCATTGATGATTTACTTTCAGTTATAACCTGTTGATTCTTCTGGATCTCTCATGGGCTTTTGACACCATTTGTTCCTTTTGGTACCAAACTTTGGGATGCATAGAATGCCATTCTATCTCATATGCTGATAATTGATATGAAGCCACCGGATAAGGTGATTACAAATTTTGCTGCTGGATAATATCAGCATACTGAGTAAACATAGTTTCATTTTGCCTCCTTATTGGTAGCAGATGGGGCTTGGCAAGTGCTGGATCAGTACCTGTCCATGCTATAATGAACTGAATAAAATTAGACTGAAGCTAAATCCCAATAAAATGGAAACTGTGTGGACTGGTCCTTCTTGGGACAAGAAACGGAATATATTCCTGGCTCTATAAAGGGCTGCACTCTCTCTGAAGTAGCTTGGGAGTTTTTCTAGATCCATAGAAGGCTGAGGTAGACTGTGACCCAAAGTGTTTGGTCTTTCTTTATAAAGATAACATAGTTACAGTAGTTCATGCAATGCGATCTTCTGGATTAGGTTACTACAACACAGTTTATGTGGGTTGCTCCAAAAGCTGCAGCTAGTGCACAATGTAACAGCTATAGTATTGACCAGAACTTCATAGGTAAACCATGTACCATTGGTTTTGGAGTTGTAATGGCTGCCAATATGTTTCTGGCATAATTCAAGGTGCTGGGGATGGCTTGGGCCCCAGTATTTAAAAGAATGCCTCTCCCATATAACCCTGCCTGAGGACTGAGGACTTCTGGAATGGCCATCTTTTGTGTCCAACCAGTAAGTACAATACAAGATAGGAAAATGTGGAAGAGGGCTTTCACACTGTTGTTACTCTACCAGTGGAAAGCTCTGATGTCCTGAAGGATGTAAGTAAGTAAGTAAGTAAAAGTTTATTTGTATACCGCCCTCTCTCCTAAAAGGGACTCAGGGCGGTTTCCAATATAAAATCAGCATAAAACATTGTACAATAAAACACTGAAAACACTATAAAATGCTATAAGAATTAAAAACAAAAACAAAACATAACAATTGACTAAAACAATCACAGAAGCAGAAGGAATATAATCACTCAAATAACATATGAATCTGCAAAGAAAAAAGACCACTGGGATGGAGGAGAGGATGGCCTGGAGGGACCACTAGAACTAAAATACAATGTTATATTCTAAAATGCTTTGGGGCAGAGGAATAAAGTGCAGTGTTCCAAGTCAAAGAGAAGGCCTGTGCAACTACTATAGCTATGGGCTCGGTTATCCAAAGGCGCAGTGGAAGAGCCAGGTTTTAAGCAGCTTTTTGAAGGAAGCCAGGGTGGGTGCTTGCCGGATCTCCTCCGGAAGGGAATTCCAGATCCGGGGAGCAACAATAGAAAAGGCCCGCTCCCTTGTCCCTGCCAACCGAGCCTGGGATGGTGGCGGGAGCGAAAGAAGTGCCCTACCGGATGAACGAAGAGGACGAATGGGTTCATAGCGGGAGATGCGGTCACAAAGGTAGGCGGGTCCCAAACCGTTTAGGGTTTTATAGGTAAGAACCTGCACCTTGAATTGGGACCGGAAAATAATCGGTAGCCAGTGGAGCTCCTTAAACAGGGGAGTAGATCTCTCCCTGTAGTTTGCTCCAGTTAACAACCTGGCAGCCGCATGTTGGACTAACTGAAGTTTCCGGGCCGTCTTCAGGGGCAACCCCACGTAGAGTGCATTGCAATAATCCAGTCTAGAGGTGACTAAGGCGTGGACCACCGTGGCCAAGTCAGACTTCACGAGGTATGGTCGCAGCTGGCGCACAAGCTTTAATTGTGCAAAGGCCCTCCCGGCCACCGCCAACACCTGAGCCTCAAGTGTCAGTGATGAGTCCAGGAGGACCCCCAAGCTGCGGACCTGCGCCTTCAGGGGGAGTGCGACCCCGTCAAGCACAGGTTGCCACCCAATACCCCGATCAGACTTGCGACTGACCTCGAGGACCTCTGTCTTGTCAGGATTGAGCTTCAGCTTGTTCGCCCTCATCCAGGCCATTACAGCGACCAGGCACTGGTTCAGTATCTGAGGAGCTTCCTTGGAATTAGGTGGAAATGAGTAGTAGAGTTGAGTGTCATCTGTGTAGAGATGGCACCCAACTCCAAAACTCCGGATGACCTCGCCCAGCGGTTTCATGTAGATGTTAAAGAGCATGGGGGATAAAATGGAACCTTGCGGGACCCCACAGGTCAAAGGCCAGGGGTCCGAGCAGGTATCACCCAGCTTCACCAACTGGGAACGGCCCTCCAGGAAGGACTGGAGCCACTGGAGCGCAGTGCCTCCAAGGCCCATCCCGAAGAGCCGTCCCAGAAGGATACCATGGTCGATGGCATCGAAAGCCGCTGAGATGTCCAAGAGAACCAGAAGGGACACACTCCCCCTGTCTAGCTCTCTGCGAAGGTCGTCCACCAAGGCGACCAAAGCCGTCTCAGTACTGTGACCAGGCCTGAAGCCGGACTGTGAATGGTCCAGAAAATCAGTGTCGTCCAAGAATCCCTGGAGCTGAGAAGCAACCACCCTCTCCAGTACCTTGCCCAAGAAAGGGAGATTGGAAATTGGTCTATAGTTGTTAAGAGTAGATGGATCCAGGGATGCCTTTTTAAGAAAAGGCCTAATTACTGCCTGTTTTAGGCTAGATGGAAAAATCCCTTGTTCCAGAGATGAATTTATAATTTTCTCAAGCCAAATTAACATATCTCCCCTGGACAGTTTGATTAACCAGGAGGGGCAAGGATCTAGGGAACAAGTGGTCGCTCTCGTAGCTCCAAGGAACTTGTCCACGTCATCAGGGCAAACAAGCCGAAACAAATCCATCAAGTTCGGACAGACAGATGCCTCAGGCACCTCACCTGGCATTGCACTAACCCCAGTGTCCAACTCAGAGGGCATCCGAGCGACTTTATCTGCAAAAAAGTGCGCGGTCGCTGCACTGGGTTGCTGGGTGGCATATAAATATTTTTGTAAACAAACAAAAACACACAATTTTCATAGCAAACTAAAAAAATTAATCACCTGTTAAATTTCTTCATACAGATCACCTGTAAAAGATATAGTTTGGTTCACCAAAGAAGGACAAGGCTTCTTATGCTTTTAATAATGATACAAAACTGGAATTTTGGCAGTTGTAGATGTGAAAATAGTTTTTCATGCAGATGTGAGAAAAGTTATACCTACTGAAATTCCTCTTGTCTACATTATGATTAGTATTGAGGCCATGATTTCTTCTACTTCGATAGTTTCAGACATATAAGCCTTGTCAAAAAATAGGTAACAGTTCTACTTTCTACTGAGGCATGTTAATTGTTGACGGTTATGAAAAATCTTATCATATTTCCTAGTCTGTTCCATCCTTTGTCTTGATGAACGTATTTCTGAATACCAGTTGTGATGTGTTTCTGTTTTGTTAGTTAGGCAGCGCTGAAAGGATCTTTCTTTTAATTTACCTAGAAGGAAAAGAAAGTGGAGCTTGTGTGAATACATTATTTTGTATGAAAATCTAGGCACTCTTTCTCCACATTTGACCACAATATAAATCAGCATAGAAAACAATGTAGTTCTTGGCATTCAGGTTATGTTGGTTTTGAATGGTGAACACATACTGGAGTTAGGAATTACAAAAGCTGCTTGTGTGGTAAATTGTATTTTTTTCTCAGTATCTCCAAGAATACTTGAGCCGTCTCATGTCCTACATTCTGTGTTATGTCCCTTGGCATGCATAACTAGGATTTCCCACTGAGCAGCAAAACCATATTGATTGCTAAAATGGCTTTGGTGAATGCCACATATATTATGGCACTTTTGTTTCTTGGTTACACTGAAGTTCAAAGTAGCTGGGGCAAAGGAGTGGTGATATCTCCTATACTGGCTCAGTGGCCACTGTTTACATGAAAAAAACCATACCAGGGAGCTTACCTATGGATTGCCACTACTTAAGTTTTCAGGGTGTCCGAAAGCCTATTTGGCTATTACAGGTTGGGTTGGCAGGATTAAGGGGCAGTGTACCTTGCCTATTTAAAAACAGCCTATGATACAATTATTTGTTATGTTTATTTATATCCCACCTTCTCTCTCCATACGGAGACTCAAATCGGCTCACAACTAAAAGCATTACAATACAACTTAAATATACAATTATACAAATATTAAAATATTATTAAACATCAATAATATTAAAAACAATTCAGGTTAAAAGCATATATGCATTGAGCACATAGCATTTTTTCTCAACTTTGGGATGCCAAGCACAAATGCTGGAATGTTGAGCATGGGCCTACAATGTGATGCAGCGGCAAAAAAGCCAATGGGATTTTGGCCTGCATAAATAGGAGTATAGTGCCTAGAACCAGGGAAGTCATGCTACCCCTGTATTCCGCCTTGGTCAGACAATACCTGGAATACTGTGTCCAGTTCTGGGCACTTCAATTGAAGGGAGAGGTTGACAAGCTGGAAGGTGTCCAGAGGAGGGCAGCTAAAATGATCAAGGGTCTGGAGAACAAGCCCTTTGAGGAGCTGCTAAAAGAGCTGGACATGTTTAGCCTGCAGAAGAGAAAGCTGAGAGGAGACATGATAGCCATGTATACTTATGTGAGAGGAAGTCATGGGGAGGAAGGAGCAAGCTTGTTTTCTGCTGCCCTGGAGACTAGGACGCAGAACAATGGCTTCAAACTACAGGAAAGGAGATTCCACCTGAACATTAGGAAGAACTTCCTCACTGTGAGAGCTGTTTGGCAGTGGAACTGTCTGCCCCGGAGTGTGGTGGAGGCTCCTTCTTTGGGGACTTTTAAGCAGAGGCTGGATGGCAATCTGTCAGGGGTGCTTTGAATGTCACTTTCCTGTTTTTGGCAGGGAGTTGGACTTGATGGCCTATGAGGTCTCTTCCAACTCTATGATTCTATGAATGACCCCACTGCCCAGCTTCAAGCTGGATAAGATATGCCTATCACATAGTGTTTTTAATATGAGGAGCATGCCTCAGGCCCCTTCTACACTACCCTATAATCCAGATTTTTTTCATGTCAGGAGGGACTTGAGAAACTGCAAGTCGCTTCTGGTGTAAGAAAATTGGCCATCTGCAAGGATGTTACCCAGGCGATGCCTGGATGCTTTTATTTTTTTAATCATCCTTGTGGGAGGCTTCTCTCATATCCCCGCATGGAGCTGGAGCTGATAGAGGGAGCTGATCCACACTCTCCCTGGGTTAATTCGAACTGGCAACCTTCAGGTCAACAACCCAACTTTCAAGTCATCAGTCCTGACGGCACAAGGGTTTAACCCACTGCGCCACCAGAGGCTCCTATAATCCTGATTATCAAAGCAAATAATCAACACTGTCTGCTTTGAATTGGATTGTATTAGTCTACACTGCCATATAATCCAGATGGAAGTACACAGTCACGATGTTAGGGTGATGGTTTTTCTTTAGTCTTTGTCATCATTGTTTGGTGTTCAGAGCTGTATTGCTTCTGAACATAGAGACTTCACTTGGCTATCATAGCTAAATGAGTACCTTAACATGAACTGTACAATGTGCAACATAAGAATAAATTCTTGCTATTCATATTTTCAGATCTGTAAACAGAAGAGTGAACAGAAAGCTAGTTTGTGAACTGAGTTCCAGTGATGACTGCCAGTTTCATAGTTATTATTCCAGGAACTGATTTTCCCCAGCATAATTTCCATAGATGAAACCACATTATTGGCAAATAAGGATTTACACTGCTTGCTATGTTACTTCCAGACATAATACATTCTTAAGCCTGATCCACAACTGGATTAAATTGCTGGCTTTTACAACTTGGTTGAAATCACCTTTATATTAGATTGCCCATCCAGTGAGAAGGGAACCAGATAATGCCAAACAGACTTTACACCTGTTCGAGAGAATGGAGAATGGTAGGTAAGTTACCACAACACAAGCGGTGCAGAACTATAAGTACCTGTTTTACAGCCTTTGACACGGGTTTTGAGAGTTTATGCACATAGTTTTCTTAATTTATAATTATTTTCCATCTAGTATAAAAACATTAAATCTTCATTGAGTTGGTTCCAGATGTGTCATTCATAAACCAGACACCTTGAAACAAATGATTTTTCAGTGGGTCATGAACTGGATTTCTTGATTTAAGTGGATCTGTTCTACACATGGCTATGGCTGGAGTCAATACATTGATATTGGCACAGGTATCATTTATAATGAAGAGAGACCCTAGTGAAAATGACAATTTCTTTATTTATAGTGTCTTCTTCTTGATCTCTTACATAGCAAACTGAGCGTAATGCTGCAGTTGTATATTGTAGCTCGTATAATGACAGGGCAGTCCAAAATTTGCTTGTGAGACTTACAGACCACTTTTAAAAGAGGTATCTCTTATTAAATTCAGCAAATACTATGCAAATGAATATTTTGTACATTTTCATAGACTTTTAAAGCTCAGTATTATTTGAGTCTGTATACATTTGAACTTTTTTGAAGCAGAACAGAAAGTGGCAAATAGACATTTCTGTTTGTGTGGGCTTTATGTATGGGTTAAACTTCTTGTGTCCTCTGTGGGAAAAGTACTACAATATTTAAATATTTCAATTTTTTGGTATATTAGTTAAATGATCACGTTCAAACACTGAAGTTTCAAGGCAGAATATGGCCCCTTTACCTCTGGGAGTGGTATCTATGAGTACTCTGTATCTGATACATCAAATCCCCAAGATCCTTCCTTTACATAAACAAAAATAAAAACTGGACTGAGTTGAGCTGCATGGGAGGCATAGGTTCAGAGTGTTTTGGGCACCATGAAGCACTTTGGGGTGCTTGGGGTTTCATTTACTTGCATCTGACAAAATATGTCTTCTATGATTTTTAGGTTCTCCAGGCAATTCTATATGGTAGTATACTTCCATAGAAGTCATTCATTTCAATAGAGTTCACTATTATCCACAGTTTCCTGTTTCCGGAATATATTCTGAAAGGAAAGGAGATTCCACCTGAGCATTAGGAAGAACTTCCTCACTGTGAGATCTGTTCAGCAGTGGAACTCTCTGCCCCGGAGTGTGGTGGAGGCTCCTTCTTTGGAGGCATTGTTGGATTTTTACCCTTGTTCACCCTGACACCTGGGCCTGAGGAGGTACCATAATGTTCCTGTTTGTCAGTAAAATGCTGTTCTTTTAATGGTCTTTGAAATCACACAAATAAGTATTGTGCTTTCACACTAACCTTTCTGAAATCTTCTATAACTGAGTAATTATTGGTGAGAACGTTGTCTCTACTCCCTCATTGTTCAAGTACCAGCCAATTAATCAGATAAGCCCAGTGCTCCCTCTTTTGACGAAGAAGTTTTCTAAGAAAATGGTTCCACAAACTCTGCTCGTCCTGATTTTGATACCAAGACTATAGACTCCTTTGGTATCAACTCTTCTGATAGCTGCATCCACTGTGGAGTATACTTCAATGGTGATTGTTGTATCTAAGCCATCCACTGTTAATTTGGGCAGTTTGATATGGGTACCACTTTTCTGATAGCAGCATCCATTATAGAGTCTACATCAGGTGCTTCATGGTGCCCAAAACACTCTGCACCTATGCCTTCCATGCAGCTCAACTCAGTCCAGTTTTTGTTTATGTAAAGGAAGGATCTTGGGGATTTGATGTATCAGATACAGAGTACTCATAGATGCCTGTGTTACACATTATATCAGTTATAGTGGTATATCTTTTACAGTGTTGTAGTGTTATATCTAGCATAAAATTATTTTCTGTATGTAGATAATTATTGGATGTAGTTTTGAACTTTTTAATGTTACATGGAAATTCTTCCTTTGAATTATTCTGTTTGCAACTTCTGTTTGCAACCCTTTGGATTGGCAGGCTAATGATACATGTATATAGCACCCGGTGGAGCAGTGGGTTTAACCACTGAGCTGCTGAACTTGCTGACCAAAAGGTCGGTGGTTTGAATCCAGGGAGTGAAGTGAGCTCCCACTGTTAGCTCCAGCTTCTGCCAACCTAGCAGTTTGAAAATGTGCAAATGTGAGTAGATCAATAGGTACCATCCAATTGCAAGGTAATGGCGCTCCATGCAGTCATGCCGGCCACATGAGCTTGGAGGGGCCTATGGACAACGCCGGCTCTTCGACTTAGAAATGGAGATGAGCACCATCCCCCAGAGTCAGACACGACTAGACTTAATGTCAGGGAAAGACCTTAATCTTTACATTGTATAAAGGTAAAGGTAAAGGTTTCCCCTGACGTTAAGTCCAGTCATGTCTGACTCTGGGGGTTGGTGCTCATCTCCATTTCTAAGCTGAAGAGCCGGCGTTGTCCGTAGACACCTCCAAGGTCATGTGGCCGGCATGACTGCATAGAGCGCCATTACGTTGCAATTGGAGTGGCAAGTTACATTGTATAGCCCCAATAAATTAGAATTGCTTATTATTAAGCTCCTGAACAACTATAGTGTGTGGAAAATAGTAGGTGGTAAAACAGCTCATAACTGGATACACAATGGAACTGTTTTGTCCCTCTTTTTGAAGTTTCTAGCCTCACATCTGGCCCTAGCATGGAGTGAAATGTGCTTTTGCCTTTTGTCTGCTTAAACCAACAGTTATCTTTGGCATACATCATAACTGTTCAGCCTCTTTTATATGTCTGGGGTTTATATTGTGGTGGAGTAGTTCCTATTATATCTACCTCAGTCCTAAATTATCTCACAAGATAGGGAGATGCATTTTTCCAGCACTAAACAGATGGTCCTAGAGTTTATTAGCAAGATTTTACAAACTGTTTATGCTTCTTACTAGTTCATAGGGGGAATGTTAAAATCTATCTTGAAGGAATAACTCTTGTGGTTTAATTCCTTGGCTCCCTAAAATGGCATGAGAATTTGGTTCACTTTTTTAAATAATAAAAACTAGTGTTCTAGGATAGGTTTATTTCTTCAGAATGGAGCCACCTATTAATGTCTCTTGGAACCCGTCCTTTATGAAAATATGTCACTAAAGAACTTTGGAGGTGTGAATGATCACTTTACTTGTCTTTATCTTTATATGGGTTATCATATTATATGTGTTATTTGATATCAATATTTGTTCACTGTGACAATTTCTCTGCCCTTGTCTGATAAAGTCAACTTTAACCCATGCTAATTAAATATTATTCACCCTAAAAACTCTTTTTCCTCCTATAAATTTTCCCTGTCATGAAGTGGAACAAATTTAGAAATTACACTCCTACATAATGGATATTTTTGAAGTGTTTTGATGCTATCAATATGTTAGACCACTATGTAAACAAAAATATACAGTGTTGTAATTGCCCTGTCTTTTGCATGGATACAAAACCTTTATGAGTCAAAGGCTGCATTTCTGTAGTGCAGTGGTTCCCAACCTTTTTTTGACCAGGGACCACTTGACCAGGGACCACTTTGTCCAAGGATCATTCTCCAACATTAGTACCAAAAGGGGTACAAATCAGTTTTTGGTCAACTTTAGATTTGGTTTGGTTATTTGTAGTGCTGATCCAGAAAACTGCATTAGATAGATTACATCAGTTCTAATTTCTGATACAAAACGTATGCCATCCAGTAGTTGCCATCTGCTCACCCACAGAAAACCATATTCAATAATCTAGAGCTGATGTGGTCTATCCAATGCAATTTTTTGAATCAGCATCCCAAATAACCTCAAGAACATGCCAAAAATGAAGGCACCAAGGCACCCCTGCTTCCAGGCACTCAGGGTGAGGGAGGAGGAGGAGAAGCAGCAGTCAGGAAGCTTGTTGTCATGCCTTTCATGGGTAGTCAGCCTCTCCCTCCCCAACATCCCCGTTGCCTCAGCACTATAAGAGCGTTTCACAAGACCAGTCGCTCTCGTTGCAACGATGTAGTAACGGTGAGGCCTCAGACCATATTTTAGTTCTTGGGGACCACTTGTGGTCCATGGACCACAGGATGGGAACCACTGCTGTAGTGGCAAGTCATAAAGGAAGGTTGTATACCAGTAATGGACAGGGCCAAAGCTACACATGGGCAGGACCATAGCCAAAAGTGGGCAGAAAAAGAATCACGCACAATTGGTTCCCATTCATTTATTCATCCCTCTACCCACCTTCCCACCCACCTTCCCACCCACCTTCCCTCTCCTGGAACTCATCCATTAATCTCTGTTTCACAAATAAAAAATCAATTCACATGCAGCACATTTAAATACTTTCCTTCTTATTGCCCCCTACCCCAGCTTCTTTAGAAAAATAAAAGTACTTTTTTTCAAAGATTTCTAAAGTTGAAATGTGTATTAATCTACAGAATAACTTTTTCCATTATCCATGGATGCAATTGATGCAAAGATTTTTTTGTCAGTTTATGCATGTGGCTGGCTCTTCCCCTGAGAGTGTTCATGAAATGACAGGATTCCTACCTTGTCAAAATTTTATTCATGCTTCCACTGGAAATACATGAAATATTGTATCCTACTGATTCATTTGCCCTAGCATCTTGGGCTTGGCTTGAATGGGAGGGGATGAAAGGGAAGGTGGAAAAGGGGATGCTCCTGCTAGAGGGGGAGGTGAAGAGATGAAAGAGGATTCAGTAAGGGAAGACTATAAAAGCAATAAATACATATAGTCTTCATTTAGCATATCTTGTAAATATGCTAAATGACACACAATAGGTGGAGTGTGGGAGAAGAAGGGGTGATAATGCTATAGTGAGAGCTAACAAAGAAATGGAAGGTTCTAAAAAGACATGTGTGCACACAAACTATTAGAGCACTTAAATATTATATTCCTTTGCCTCACTTCCAAAGTAAACGGAGCCACTACCTGTCTAGGAGATTTAGTAGCCAAAGAGTGTACTCTATCCCACATTTACTTGGATACTATGCTTACTTTACTTATTTAGGAGATCTCTCGTTGCCGAATATGATGGCCTTGCAAGTGCAATGTCCTGGTAATGGATACATAGGTGACTGTGGAGCCCTATTGTTGACCCGCATATTCTTCCACAGTGAGGACACTGGTTTCCAGGTGAAAGGCAGTCCTGGTCAAGGTTGGCTTGACACGCCTTCTTCCTCTTGGCACATTTCTCCCTTTCACCCTCCATTCGTGCCTCTTCAAATTCCACAGCACTGCTGGTCTCAGCTGACTTCCAGCTAGAGTGCTCAAGGGCCAGAGCTTCCCACTTCTCAGTGTCTATGCCACAATTTTTAAGGTTGGTTTTAAGCCCATCTTTAAATCTCTTTTCCTGTCCACCAACATTCCATTTTCCATTATTGAGTTGGGAGTATAGTAACTGCTTTGGGAGATGGTAATTGGGCGTTCTTGGATACTATATGTACAGTATGTGTGTGTGGATACACACACACACATAATTTGAACTCTTTCATGTCTATTACTGATCTAGTCTCTATTTGTAATCACTAAGGCTGTGTTTAGTATAATCAGTGGCTTTGTTTTATTTTACTGTATCCTTGAACATTCTTATTTTACAATATGGACATAAATATGCATACACTTCTGATGAGAAGCAAAATAATCTTGCAAATGATCTGGGCTGGAATAAGAATGGGAACTGAGAAATGTAGAAATGCAATTTTTGAACATGTTTCGATGTAAAAGCTGTAAAGAAACTTTAGTGAAACTTTCAAAAGTATTTCTAGTGTTCTTTTTTCTTTTCCTTCTCCTTTTCCTACAGTTGTTGATGATAGCTCATATTGTTGTTATGCTGTGATACCGTTTAACTACCTACTGTATAGTATATTCCAGCCAAAATAATGTAATCACCAAATTATGATCGGAAAGAAGAATCAACAAAACCATTGAACAGAAATATAATTTCAACACAATTTTGTAGAATGCTTGTGGTAACAAGTTTGCTAGTGTCTGCAATTTTACTACCCATTTTCCCTTTCCATTCCCAGCTACTTACTAAATATTTATCCGAGGAAAGGTGAAAAGAGAATTTCTACTTTGTAACTGTCCCCACAGTTTTGCAATCCCACAGCTGGAATGAATGGAATTCTCCTACTCAGTAGTGTAATTTTTTTTTTAAAAACAGACTTTGCAGATACTGTTTTAGCAGAACATTGTATAGAGCTTTGTATGGAAACTGAATGATAAAATAATTAAAAACACTGTTGCCTCAGAAGCCCAAATTATTATGAAAATAGTACATTCCTGCTGATCAGAACAGTAGAGAATGCGCTAGTTAAGATTTGCTTGACATGAGCTTGTCTGGCAAATTATAGATAACTACATATTTTAATAAATTGTTTTCTAGATTTTCATGAGAAAATATAAAGATGAAGATAAATAAGAGTGGGCACCTGAGACTAAGGATGAAGAAAGCAACCAGGACAACAAGAAATATCGACTAAGATTTGAACCAACCCATGAGGAAGAGGACGGAAGACCCAAGAATCTTTTTAGCCCCTTTACACTTATCCCTTTCCCCTACTCCCCCTTCCCCCACTCTAACTCTCCCAACCTTCCCTCACTCAGTTCCCCACCCCCTCTTACCCTTTTTACTTTTCACTAACTCTCACATTCATCTGTTTTTCTTTCTTCCTCCCCTCCCCTCTTTCTTTCTTCCCTTTTCCCTTTCTCCCCTTCTGCCTTCTTCTTAACCAATATCGGAGCAGGAACACACTGGGGTTGAATTCTCGCTCTCAGTTTCATGGATCTCTCTTCCTGTTCTTGATTGAGATTTCAGTATTTTCCTCTCAATGCGTAGGATATCCTTCACGCATTTCTCAATCTCAAGGGTGTTTTTCACCAACTGTTCCAGCATTTTTATGTGATCCCGGATCCATTCATTTTTCACTTCTAAAGCGGCTGGTGTCTCGGTCATGGCCTGACTGGGCTGGGAAAAATGACAAAACAAGATCATTGTATTAACTTAAGGAAAAAAGAAATAGAGGTTGATCAAAATGGCCATTTTGTTTTACTCTCCCTATCTTTGTGTCTCTTAACAGAAGCGTGGTGTGTAGATAGCATAGAAAGCACAGACTAAAGTGACATTTTCTCAAAGTGTCAGTCTGCTGTTAAATACAGGGTGCTGTAACTTTTTTGTAAGGTTCTTCTTGCAGGTGTAGAGAACAATGCAAATACGTTTTCATTAGAAATATGCAAATAAAATAAAATATGTGAGGCACTCAGATGAGTGGACCATACCGTTCATTCTATAATGCATACATATAAATCTTACCTCAACGTTTTTCATGTGTTCCCATGAAATGTAGAGGATAGATATACCGATAACTGTGACCAGTAGCACCGCACCACGAACAAACCACTTCTCTAAGGTCCTTAGTGAAATGTCCAAGCCAAAAATAATACAGACATCAGATGGCTCTCTCTTCCACAGTTGTTCTCATTCCTGGGATGTCAAATCCAAGCCAGTTGAGGCCCAGGCTGGTTTTTCATAACTGAGAACGTTCTTCAGGATAGCATATATATATACCAATCATGGTGATGAGTAGCAACACACCACAAATAAACATCTCTGTGGTCCTTTCTGGAATGTCTAAGCCAAAAATACTAGTACAGACATTGGAAGGATCCCTCTTCCATTGCTGCTGTCGTTCCTGTGGTGGCAAATCTAAATGTGTTGCGGCCCAGGCTGATGTGTCATAACAAAGAACATTCTCCAGGAAGACGGCAGACCCCAGAAGAAGCACAAAAGTGCAGCCTCCTAGAAACATCCTGACTGTGAGGTTGTCAACCAGAAATACTTCCGTTACAGAAGCTTCAATATGAGAACATCAGGCATGGAGAAATTCTATGAGGTCATAAAGGTCTCCTGATCTTTATAAGAAGTGGTCTATGATGTCACGAATACATCAAGGGAGGAGCCCAAGAGAGAGAGAACATTCTTGCACATATTTACATATTGTCCAAACAGTTGGGAAAGTATGTTGATATCTTACAAATCATGTGGTTTTTTTTTAAAAGGCTTTCATGAGATACTGTATATTGTGCTTCTATAGTAAAGGTAAAGGTTTTCCCCTGACATTAAGTCTAGTGCCTGACGCTGGGGGTTGGTGCTCATCTCCTTTTTCAAGAAACAGTTAAAGACACATCTATGCACCTTAGCATATGGAGAGGAGGAGGACTAACATAACTGTCACCCCATAGTAGCTATGGTCTAAGTGAAACGCTTGTTCTGTGCAATAATGTTTTTATTAATTGTCAAATTTAAATGTATTGTTTTTAATGTGGAATTTTTATTATAATGTGTATGTTATTGTCATTTATACTTTTGATATTAATGAAGAAATTGTGGCATTGAATGTTTTCCGTTTATATGTATGTTAACCGCCCTGAGTCCCTCTGGGGAGAGAGGGCGGTCTAGAAATAAAGGTATTATTATTATTATTATTATTATTATTATCATCATCATTATAAGCGGAAGAGCTGGCATTGACTGTAGACATCTCCAAGGTCATGTGACTGCATGGAGCTCAGTTGCTTTCCCGTCAGAACAGTACCTATTGATTTACTCACATTTGCATGTTTTTGAACTGCTAGGTTGGCAGAAGCTGAGGCTGACAGCGGGAGCTCACCCTGCTCCCTGGATTCAAACCACCAACCTTTTAGTCAGCAAGTTCAGCAACTCAGCAGTTTAATCTGCGGTACTATCGGGGGCTCCTATGTGCTTCCATAGATTTCGTTATTACAATTTCTGCATCTTTTCTCTCATAAAGGACTGGTTAATCACCAATTGGCTAATCACACTGAGCTACTGTGTCATGAAACGATGCATGTCTAAATGATGCATGAAATGTTTGGAAAGATCTGATTTAGAAGATATGAATAATAATCACAATCATAATAATAAAAACAACTTTATTTTTATACCCCATCTCCATCTCCCCGAAGGGACTTGGGGCAGCTTACATGGGACCAAGCCCAAGTGGTTACAGACATAGTAATAAAACACATCAGTATAAAAACAGGTCAATAAACATAATAAAATCACATTGAAATAAAACATGGTTTGATAAAAAAACCTGAGAAAGTTCATAAAAATGAACTGGGCCAGAGAACGTGCATACAGTGAGGAATGTAAACTAGAGATAGAAGTAGGTAACCCGGGACTGTTATTATTGGTAAGGGGTTTGGGATGAGGTAAACATGGGAACTATTTCCAACTGAAGGAGTAGAATAAAGTGCAACAGATGAGCTATTGATCACCAGGACGAACCCTAACATGCGGGCAAGGATCCTTCACCAACGGCATGTTGGAAGAGCCAAGTTTCAGCCAGCCTTTCAAAGTGCTCCTGGTGATCTCTCCTTGCCCGACTCTCCCTACTCCAAAATTAGCAGCCCCTTCCTCCCAAGAAAACCCAGTAAATCCCTATTTAGGGCCCTTCCACACAGCTATATCATCCAGAATATCAAGGCAGATGATCCACAATATCGGCTTTAAACTGGATTATTTGATCCCACACTGCCATATAATCCAGTTCAATGTGGATTTTCTACAGGTGTGTGGAAAGGGCCTTAGAGAATGAAAACTGTATACTTGGGGACAGTCTATGAAATCTGGCAACCCTAGTTGTCACCATCAGCATACAGCAGGTTGCCTTAGGGTGTCGCTTTAGGGTGGCATGAAGTTTTAGGCTCCTACACTGCCCTATATCTTGGGATCTGCTTTCAAATGGATTATATGAGTCTCCATTGCCAAATAATCTGGGCTAAACAGATAATCTGGGATCGGATCCTGGGATATAGGAACAGTGTAGAAGGGGCCTCAGTCTTGCCATTGCTCTGACCTTTTTTGTACCATTTTGGCTGAAATCACAATTGGCTGAGAAAGCAATGGCCGGAGCAGCAGAGCGCTTGTCTGATTTAACAGCCAGTTCTTACTTTTTTGTATGCCCTTGAACAAGTGCTGTGATAAAGAAAAATGGTGACTATCAACTAAGAAACCAAGAAGATATAAAACAAAAAATATAGAAACCTTTTGTGGTTTCTATATGCCCAAATAAAAGAACACTATACAAAAGATGTTAACATTGGATTTAATGAAACAGATAATTTTTGGGATAAGATGCTTCAGAATGATAAGAAGGAGATAAAGATTTATAACCAACTGTTAGATTGGTCAACTGAAACTGAAGAGGTTAAAAACTGCATGGTAAAATGGGTGAAAAATATTGGATGTACAATTAAACTAGAGGAGTGGGAACAGATTTGGACAAAAAAATTTACAATACACGTACGCAACGGATTTAAAAGAAAATTGGCTGAAAATGTTTCACAGATGGTACATAACCCCAAAGAAATTAGGCATAATGCAATAATAATAATTTAGTCATTTGACCAGTTATTTGACCATTTCAAAATACAACACAAATAAATACGAGGCAAAAAGGAGGAGTGGGCAGCAGCTGACCTTCTGTTTACAGCTAGAATTCTATTTTCCTGATTCTTCTTTCAGGAAATGTGCTCTTTTCTTGATAGCTTTCAGAACAGAAAGGCTTACTTTGATTATGGTGGATCAATCTTGTCTTTGCAAGAGGAATACCATAAGATCATTTCTGTTGGGGCTTCTGAAATTGGATAGTAATGGATGTAAATATCTGTATCAGAGTTCAGTATATGCTGGGCAGTCAATAAAAAAATGTTTGATATCATCCACCATCTGTTCTCCCCATACGCAAAATCTTTCACTTATAGAGGTCCAGCCCCATCAGGCACTTGGGAAGAGGCCCCACCCCCTCCTCTAGTCCCGCCCCCTGTGTCCTGGCAGGCACTGCAGGACTGGGATAGAAGCTCAGCCCTGCCTCAGAGCTCGTAACTCCGCCCATCCCAGTCCTGGCTTCCCATTTGTGGCCCCGCCCACCTCCCCCTCCCAGACATGCATCTTGGACTAGGGGAGAGGCTCAGCCCTACCCTCTTGAGAAGGAACCACGCCCACCCCTCTAAGCCACGCCCTTCTTTCCAGGGGGTGCTGAGTCATATTTTTTCTGGAAAAGGGGCGGTAGGCGAAATAAGTTTGGGAATCACTGATCTAGCCCAACTCCCTTCTATGCAGGAATACACAAGCAAAGCATTCCTAACAAAGAAGGGGACTCCACCATACTCAGAACAGTGTATTCCACTGCTGAACAGCTCTTACCATCAGGAAGCTCTTTCTAATATTTAGGTGTAATCTCTTTTCCTTGCCCCATGCTTTAATATCTAGAGCAGCAGAAAACAAGCCTTAACCTTCTTCAATATGACATCCTTTCAAATATTTAACTATGGCTAACCTGTCACCTCTTAACCTTTTCTTCTTGAACTAGACATACCCAGCTCCCTAAATTGCACCTCATTGGACTTGCATAGCTAGATGCGAGTGATGCAAGAAGCCACAAAAATTCCACAGCTCATCTCCTTGTGCCTGTTCTGGGCATGGAACACAGATGTTTTGTCTGGAATGAGCTGTAGAAACCAATTGCTGTGAAATTTTTGTGGCATGCATCACTCTACTGCTCAATTATTTTTGTTTCATTATTCACTCTTGGGGATGTAGCTCACCTTGGATAGCTTCTTTGGAGCTTAGACTAGAACCTGCAAATTTACTGCCTTCTGACCGTAGAGCCAAAAGCCTCCACTGCATTGGGAAAAAAGCAGTCCTCCAGATGTGGCCAGACTGTAACTTTCAGTGTTCTCCACAACTAGTTATGTCAGCTAGGATCGATGCCAATGCTTTGACCATCTCTTAATTTTGACATTCTATTATTTGTATTATATTGCTATTTTATGCATTATATTTAATGTAGGATTTTTTTGCATTGTAATTTTTGTAATTTGTAAACTGAGACTGAACTGCAACATGAAATATTAAGAATAAATAAACATATGCACATTTATAAATAAAGAAAATATTACAAAAAAACATAGGTTTTCAGTACTGCTTTTTCCAAATGAACTCAAACCCTGAATAACACTGTTTCCCAAACTTCACAGCAATTGTGGAGTGGAAACACATGACAAATGTATTCATGAATAACATAACACTGAATGATACAGGAGCCAATGCTATACACGAACTTTCTGAATTAGGTTAAAGAGCTGGAAAGCATTGCTTATCTTTTTGGAAGATTCATATGTACTTTTTTTTGCTTCTTATCTACTCTGCAGATTTTCCCATTCCTGCCTGCAGGTATATTAATCATAATGTGAATGTTTGAGGGTCTACCCAGGAAGAAACTGGAAATCTCCAAATATAATTTTCCTGACAACAGGTCTGGCATTGACAAGAGTGGGATTGTTATCAATACAGGCAAAGGCAGTGGCAGAAGAATAGGCTATCATTTGGCACCTCCCAAAGATCCTGCTGTTACTCTATGAAAAATATTGTAGGGAGTAACGTCTTATAATTTTGGTTCTAACCAAATGTCTAGCAAGAATTATAGACATTTAGAATAAAAGGATTATAAGTTTACGATCTGTCCCAGACACTTAGGTCCCCTGGGGGGGACGGCTACTCCAGCCAGTCAGAATCTTGTCTTTTTCCCAACATATCCTGGTAATTTAGCTAATTTTCTTCACACATTATTTCCCTTTTAAAATGTGTTTATTGTAATGAAACCCATAAAGGCATCTTCTGACATAACTTTGACTTAAATCTCTTCCAAATTATCAATAAGGCACGTCTCACAAAATTATTAAAATATGTTTTTATTTTAGTTTTATCATTCTGCAAATATCCATGCCAACCAAGCCTGAAGTAGTTTTTTTCAGTTTTAATAAGCTCTTGTTTCTCAATACAGTTCATTCTTTAAGACAAACGTCTTTGCTTAGCATCTTGTAAGAAATTGTATTTTGCCCTTGGTTTCTTCTCTTGCTATATGAACCTCTATAGTCTTGAATGAGTTTTCCAAAACTATCACCAAATAATCTCCTGATGCATTTTTGGAACACACAGGAGGCAGGCCTGCATTAGGGAAAGGAGATCTTCTTCTTCTTTATTCATGAGTGAAGTGATTTACCTAGCAATAGATAAAGGGAGATGGTCGTTTTTAGCTGTGTTCATTTGCTGAATCTCCAATGTTTGCTTTTTAGCTATATTTTGTTTTATTTTTTTTTCTGTGAGCTGCCTTGGATCTCATTTGGTGGGGAGAGGAGAATATTGAAATAAATAAATACCATTTAACTCTCATAAGAATTGAATTGATAGGCACAGAAAGTGACCGACTTCTGCAATTTCTACACCAGTATTAACAATAGTACTGGCCTCCATAACAACTTCAGTTATTGGACAAGTATCATGACTGATGCATTCATCTACAGATCTACTCATGAAATATGTTTTGGTCCATAGGGAGTCAAACTGCATCCTATTGCTTCCTTAGTACCAGTACTCCCCGTACCTGGTTTCAGAAACATTGCTGTGAGATCCCTTAGAACTGTAGAAGAATGAGAAGATGTCTCACCATTGTTCAGAAACCAGTCTCAAATGAAAAAGAAGGAAGATAAAAGCAGGTTGTGTTTAGAGCACAAGTCACCTCAGCTAATTTCACCTTCTTCATTTTAAAATGATAATGAATCGGGTCTTCTGTCAATACAACCGTGAGTTCCAACCACTGGATCTATGGTGCAACTCATCTAGTCAACTCATCATTGTGGGTCATGCAGACTTTGCTGCAGAGATATGGTAGATCTCCTTTCTACAATAATGATTCTGGAATAACATTCTCAGTGGGTAGACTGCAATTCTTTGGATGAGGTACTATGTATGTATCCCAACACTTTTTCAGATCAAGCAAGTGTCACTTCAACACACTCAGTGGTAACAACATGGGCATCATTGCTCTTTTTGCTGATATGGCAGAAAGTATAGGGAGCATTCTAGGGACAGTCCAAAAATGTGACTTTACATTTCATACTATGAATATTGTTTATTTTTTTAAAATCCTGGGGCATTAGGATTAGAATGAACAAACTGCAATTGTGTAATTACAGTAATCTCTTCACTGCTTGACACTCCTCTGCTCCAAACCATCCCTGAGATACATTCTGCTCCATGTTGTTCCAGTACACAAGATATGGGTTTGTGAGTTTAAAGACAGTTTGAATCTTAATGGAGAGAGCAATTCTAACCAAAGGAACAATAGAGAAGAAACTGTTAAACCTGAATTTTCTGCTTCATTGCTGCCATGAACAACTTTCCTCTCACTGTGGCATTTTTTTTAAAGTTAGGCCATCAGTTTCATTGCACATATTTGAGCATGATATTTAACTTAGTAGGAGCCCCCGGTGGCAGAGCAGGTTAAACCACTGAGCTACTAAACTTGCTGACCGAAAGGTCACTGGTTCGAATCCGGGGAGTGGGGGTGAGCTCCTGCTGTTAGCCCTAGCTTCTGCGAACTTAGTTCGAAAAAAAATGCAAATGTGAGTATCAATATTTATTTATTTATTTATTTACATCACTTTTATCCCGCCTTTCTCTCCGAGGAGACTCAAAGCGGCTTACAGAAAATAGGCAAAAATTCAATGCCTAAAAGCAATGTAAAAACAACAATTCATATAAAACAATCTACAAAACAACAGTTCATATAAAACAGATACCATTACAAAATAAAATCACATTATATAAAATTTTAAGAATGTCCAAGATTAAAATCCATTCATCCAGAATCCTCAAGTCTTCGTACAGGTCGTGTAAAGTCCATGTTCTTATTCATTAAAAGCTTGTGTGCACAGCCATGTCTTTAAGGCTTTCCTGAAGCCTAGGAGAGTTGGTATCTGCCGTATGTTGCTGGGGAGGGTGTTCCACAGCCGAGGAGCCCTGCGACTGACCAGGAGGACCTCTGTCTTGTCTTGTCTGGATTAAGTTTCAATTTGTTCGCCCTCATCCAGTCCGACAAGCACTGGTTCAGGACCTGAACAGCCTCCTTAGTGACAGGTGGGAAGGAGTGACAGAGCTGAACATCATCTGCGTACAGATGACACCGCACCCCGAAACTCCAGATGATCTCTCCCAGCGGCTTCATGTAGATGTTAAACAACATATGGCAATAGGTGCCATTCCGGCAGGAAGGTAACAGCGCTTCACGCAGTCATGCCGGCCACATGACCTTGGAGGTGTCTATGGACAACTCCGGCTCTTCGGCTTAGAAATGGAGATGAGCACCAACCACCAGAGTTGGACACGACTATACTTAATGTCAGGAAAACCGTTACCCTTTATTTAGCTAAGTAAGTAAGGTAAAGGTAAAGGTTTTCCCTGACGTTAGTCCAGTCATGACTGACTCTGGGGGTTGGTGCTCATCTCCATTTCTAAGCCGAAGAGCTGGCGTTGTCCTTAGACACCTCCAAGGTCATGTGACCAGCTTGACTGCATGGAGCGCCATTACCTTACCGCCGGAGTAGTACCTATTGATCTACTCACATTGGCATGTTTTCGAACTGCTAGGGTGGCAGGAGCTGGAGCTAACAGCAGCTGCTCACGCCGCTCCCGGGGTTTGAACCTGGGACCTTTCGGTCTCCAGCTCAGTGCTTTAACGCACTTCACCACTGGGGCTCCTATTTAGCTAAGTGTGCATTGGGAAACATATTAAAATCAAGAGGGCATTGCCTACTGTCAACCCAGAAAAATAAAAAGATATCACTTTCTCAACCTCAGTCTAGTTTTGCATCCACTTTCCTTTCAATGAGGAAAATTTCCCAAGCAACAAGAGAAGAGATGAAAAAAATCATTGCCAGAGCAACAGTTTTCATGTTATAATCCTAAATTCATAATGGGAAATGAGTCTTCCGGAGATTATTTTAGCAAGACCAAAATGGTTTGAGAGTATTTAGCAAAATTTCAAATATAACAGACTGCACACTGACAGTCAGAAGTCTCCCATTAGAAAGAAAGAAAATGTTTTTGATAGCTACATCCTGGCAGGTGTATTCCGCAAAGCAGTGCTTCTCCAAGTCTTGATCTGTGGATCAGTGCTGATAATTTAACCATTGGCTGCTGATCTCTGGCAAATTTCTATAAATGAAATAACCGGTGAGTGCAAACACAATACCAAGTCTCAGGGTTTTTGTTTGGGGGGAGGGGAGGCTAGAAGGATGCTGGTCCCTGATATCTGATAGTCCGAGATATGCTTCTGTAAATAAACTGAAGTGTGGAATATGATTATATTTACTTTAATTCTATTGACATTTTAAAGAACAATCAATTCCATCAAGCCTATCTAGACTAGAGATGTTCCTTGAGCTCACTATTTTTAGTATTCCATTGTTCTTGCTCTGTTAATTCATCATATTTAGAATCAAGTTTTTCCATTGTGCTGAAATAGCTGTTCTGTGAAAGAAAACGAAACTGCCTTAGAGTAATCCTTAATAAGAAAATATATTTGATAAAAAGCAAGTGAGAAACATACCTTTAAATAATGTGTTTTATCTCATGGTTGATTGTACTTACGGCATCGGTTTATATCGGTTTCCTGCTTCTGGGAACAGCTTGCAGTCACAAAGATTTCAGCATTGACAATTGCATGCTCTTGTTTTCATGGCTTAATGCCCCCTAGGGGTAATTCTTAAAGCTACAAACAGTCTTTTACAGTTTAAAAAAATCCCTTAAAGAATATCCAGTTACAGAGTGCTGTGCTGGGAGTACCTGGGGAAATAGTAAAAGGAAACACAGCTGAGAGCCACTGTGGTTTGACTTCACTCCAGATACTTTGAAACTATGTTGGCAAAAACAAGATTTTAAGTAAAACTGTTTCCTTTGGTAACATACCCAGAACTGCAGGTTTGACATTTTTGTACTTTATATGTATAGGCCAAAGGGGAAAAGGACTTCTATGAGAATGTCGCACATACGGTATCAGGATAGCATTATAGAAAAAGAATAAGAGAAACGGAACAAAACGATCACTACTAGGCCTGTGTGATCAATGAAAAAAAGGGTTTCTAAAATATCATAACAGATCTGTATCACAAATATAACGCTATAATGAAATGTTTGTTACTTTTTCGTTATGTAGTTGCACAAGTGGGGATGTTTCTGGGGCTCTTTTGTCCCTCATTTTCAGAGCTATTGGGGTGAAACTTGCCACAACAGTAGAACACATTTACCACTGTTATCTGTTATGCTACCACGCTATCTTAACTACTTGGAAGGTGAACTGGCTGTGCAGGGAATGGATCAGAGACTATTTAGTTGAATCAAACAAGAATTTATTAACTGATAAGAATTTTAGACTTTCTTACCTTTTGAGTGTCACTACAAAGTTTTTATGAGGAAAGGTAAAGTCTTTAAGAGATAGACACAACTGAGACTCTTGAATCGTTACTTCTTATTGTCGCTTTCTTGTATGGTGTTCAACTGACTTTAAGATGGTCTTAATATCTAACTCCAACTGGACTTGAATCAAGATCCAAATGGACTTTAAAACAGTTCCAACTGGACTTGAATACAGCTCCAAGTGGACATGTTATTAGTAGACTTTCCGGCTTTCCTCTCTCTTCACCTTCTACTCACAAAAAAGGCTGCCTCTTCCAAGAACCAGAAGTCCCTTGCCTGAGGATCCTCCCTGAGGGGATTCTTAAAGGAGCAGGGCGACGGAAGGTTCAAATGCAAAGAGGCTGTCTAGATTGAACCCCCCCCCCCCCCCGGAAAATGTACATAAAATATTAATCCTTCTTACTAAAAAGGGCTTAACTAGGGGTAAACAGTGAGGGTCTTCATGGGGCACGACTGTTACCCACCAAGTTTCACACATTCACTAATCTTTATGAATTTCAAAAAGTTTTAATGAACAACATTTTTTTAAAAGCTATAAGAGCTATCTCCTTGAATTTCTATTTTCAATTATACAACATAACAAAGGCATAATTCCTCCAAGTTTCAGAAAGATTTGCACAAATACTGATTTTTAGGGCATTTTAACCAACATAAATGTAATTGTACTTTTTCACTAGAAGACCCTTGGTGCCACCCAGTCCAACCCTCTTCTGCCAGGCCGTAAAAGTACAGTCAAAGCACCCCCAACAGATGCCCATACAGCTTTTGAAATTCCCAAAAATCACACAGCCATCATGCTTTCATGCAACATATTGATTTCTCCTTTGTTGGATTACAACCCCCTTAATTTCCAGACAGCAAAGTCAGTGATCAGAGATTATGGAAATTTTACTCAAATAAGATCTGGGAACTCAGTGTTGTTTAAATGTATAGTCCCCATCTGCTTCAATGAAATGGCATCTCTGCACATGCACCCCTTAGAATTCTATGAATGTCTTAGGACACTTTTGAGATCTATGAATGGAAATGACATTAATTGAATATCACAAGGATTTTATGTTTAAATTTAACAGGAATGGTGTATATAGCAATATGGACTTGCATTAGGATACCTGCTCCATATTTTTGCTTGACATGACAAAATCCAGGAGACTTTAGTTTGAGATAACACCTCTTCAAAATCAAAGGTCATCATGAATCCTCCATATAAGGTTTTTCTGGATATATTCTCCAGAATCCAGGCACCATATATATGTTTTTATATGTTTGTTCATACTGTAAGCCGCCCTGAGTCCCCTATTGGGTCAGAAGGGCGGGGTAGAAATACTGTAATAATAAATAAATATATGAACTTCCTGAAATGTGGAGCTTTTTGAGTTTGGGAAGATATGATGAAGACATTTGTTCAGACAGTTTGCTACCTGAGGTGCAGCGACTGAGTTCAAACCCCCAAGTCAAGTACATAGTACTCAGGACCAAGCATTTTGTCATTTAATATCTAAATAAATGAGTATCTTTAAAAATCTCAAAATCATTTCCCATCTTGTTTTGCAGTAAATGTTATATAATATGCTGTCACATCATAACACTCCAAACATGTTACTTGAGGCATTATTTATTCATTCACATTTTTATATTCTATTGTTTATCTAAAGATTTCAGGGTGGTACATAATAAAATCAACACGATCAGTTTGAACAATGTAAATAATGAAATGATTTTAAAAGGCCAAAAACTTATTAAACAACTAGCAAGTTAAAAGAAGACAAATTAAACCCAGTTATAATTCAAAACCATGCACACATGTGGATCTGTGCAACACTCATTAGGTTCCAAGGACTTTTGTAAACAGTCATGTTTTGAATTTGCCCCGAATGACAGCAATGTAGGCACCAACTTCGGCTATAAGGAGATGGTATTTCATAGCTGGTGTGCCGTCTTGAACAATTACTATTTAAAAGCAGCCTCTTTCCCTTAGCTTCATTTCCCCTCTCCTGGCCCCATATTCCTTCTGGCATTTTAATTAAACCTGTGGTGACTGGAGAAAAAGGGATCTAAGAATTATGGCAGTGGCTCTGACCACTGCTACTCTGGTTGAAACACAGAAGGTGACACAGGAATGAAAAAAAGGAAAGAAAAGAAAATCTATTGCTATACTTATACCTTACAAATCAAAATTAAGAATTTGGAGCTTTTGAGCAGCTTAGATAGCAGGCTTGAAAATTAATACATAATTAATTGAGAATACATATCTTGGCTAAACATATTTCACAGAATGGTCTTAATATCAATGCACAGTGCGAAACAAATTATTAGCAATTTGGATATACTTTTTCGTTTCATGTACATCCATTTCCCATTAGATGTTGCCTTCTCCAAATATAGGACTTGGTTGTGGTCTCTCTGAATCACTGAAACTGGTCTTGAACCTATGCAGAATCTCACCTGAAATATTCCCAATCTCAGTCATTTTTTGGCAGAAATCCTCCACATTCCCACATGCATTTTTATATGTACAGTAGAATCTCACTTATCCAACACTCACTTATCCAATGTTCTGGATTAGCCAACGCATTTTTATAGTCAATGTTTTCAATACACCGTGATATTTTGGTGTTAAATTCATAAATACAGTAATTACTACGTAGCATTACTGCATATTGAACTACTTTTTCTGTCAAATTTGTTGTATAACATGATGTTTTGGTGCTTAATTTGTAAAATCATAACCTAATTTGATGTTTAATAGACTTTTCCTTAATGCCTCCTTATTATCCAACATATTCGCTTATCCAACATTCTGCCGGCCCGTTTATGTTGGATAAGTGAGACTCTACTGTACCTCAAAGTTATTCCTTCCTTGTTACCGACTATGAAAGTTACTTTTGCACTGAAAGGGAATTTGATTCAAATCATGGTCCAATGATACAGCTAATTATCTTTTTGGCTTCAACAGTCCTTGTGATTCCATGCTCTTCACTGCTTAACTTTTTAATATCAAATACTTCCATTCTATCTTTTGTTTCATGTTGGTTCTCTGGGATAAATTATTTCATCATTTTGAAAGTGTACATATTGGCCAGATAATTTCTGAGAATGCTATATGTCTTAAGATAAGATTAGGAAAAGTCATCTGTCTCAATTCATATTTTGTCATCCCGTTGATCACTGTAGTTACTTACAGTGTATCCACACTGTAGAATTAGTGTAGTTTGACACCACTTTAACTGCAATGACTCAATATTATGGAATCATAGGAATATTATGGAATCATAGGAATATGAGTTATGGCTATGTCTGCAGCTCTTCTGAAGCATGTCTTTTTTCTTGTAGAATAGTCATTAGGTTCTAGTGCCCTATAGTAATTTAACATTATGCAGATAGGGGCTTTGTTAGAGTTGTGCTTTCATCAATATCTACTTACCTTGGAACCCTCTACTGTGTTGTGCCTCCCTCTGACAGGACAGCAGTCATAGCCAAGCCACAAGTATGAATGTTTGAGGAGTAATCCAGCACAAAAGCAAACAGGTTGCTTTCTGGAAGCAACGCTGGAGACAGCTTGTTGAAGGCATCCATCCCAGTTCTGATGCATTGCTTGGAACTTGGTGAGTTCAAGCAGTAGGTTCTTTCTACACATTCTTCTACCATTTGGACAGACTTTCTCAGCTTCTTGGCCACTGAATTATTTTGATTCATGCCAATCACATTCTCCAAAGAGTTTTTTTTAACAGATAATAATAAATTACTTTCAAGGGAGTTTCCCAAGTCTGAAGGGAATGTAGTAGCGTGTTTTCAGCTATTTCGGAATCTAACACAAGATTTCAGCAGACATAGTAACAGACAGAGACAAAGAAACACAGTAAGCTCATCCAGAGGTCCAAGATTCGAAATAAATCTATGAGCAGGAAGTGCACAAAATTGGGGAAAATGAGCAGTTGGAAACAAAAAATACCCATCACTTGCTGTGAGATTTATATGTACTTGACTTTGGGTTCATTAATTGTTCTTATTTAAGAGGCACTGATTACTCAAAACTGTTCCTTGTCATGGAGATATTCCATAAATGATGGGTGTATTTCTTCAGTGTCCTCCAACTCCAATTGAATTTGGGAAGCCCTGTACTGGAACTCATCATCAGCTACGCTGGTTAGAAGATGCTCGGATTGAGTGAGGAGGAGTAGCATCTGGAACCCAAGGCCTTTTAATGTTATCTAACTCTTCTCATCCAGTTCCTTCCACTTTATGGGGAGAGTTATAACATTTGAGAGATTGGGAGAGAGGTTCTTGTCAAAAAGCTATTCAAATGGAGAACACCTGTAGATATGTAAGATCTCAACTCCTTGATTTCATAGATGACTTCTAGAAGATCCATTGTTGTCAGGTATTGGCTTACTCAATTAAGAAAACCAGGTTCTTCTTCAGGAGCAAATCTTTATTTAAGATAACCAAGCAGGAAACTATACCTTGGATGTTGTCAGATCTGATAAGTATTACCTGCACCATAGCTTTATTGGCAACACCATTCAAACAATATTGATGTACATATTGATCTATTAATCATAACATTCTATAGCTCGGCTCTGTGTCATTCTTCCATGGGAGCAACCTTGGGACTATACAGATTCCTACAGCTGTCTCATAAACCTGCCAAACAAAGATAAGCATGCCTAACTAATGAGAACCTGTTCTACAAACCTCTACTAAGCAAAGTAATATCAGCATGTTAAAAAAATAACAACACCCATTATGCGGAATACAAATGCATAGCTGTATAAGCAGATAACTGAAAGTGATACATAATAATAATAATAATAATAATAATAATAATAATAATAATAATAATTTATTTATTTATTTATACCCCACCACCATCTCCTTGAAGGAACTTGGAGCGGCTCACAGAAGCACCCCATGTGCCACATAACAATACACAAGTATAAATACAATGACCTGAGTATAATCATCAGCACATAAAATCCCACTAATAAAATTTTAAAGTATAAAACTATAAAATTCCTAAAACACAGTAGAACCTGCAGATAAGCCAGCTATCTATTGTAACAATCAAAGTGCGGGGCAGTACAATGGGTGGGTGGTTCATCAAGCTGACCATGAATTACTCAGGATCAAAGGTCTGTCTGAAGAACCATGTTTATAAACTCACCCAAAAGGCCTGAAAAGAGGGAGCTAATCTAATTTCTTTAGGGAAGGTATTCCAGAGCCGGGGAGCCACCACCTAAAAGGCCCTCTCTCTCATCCCCAACAACCGTACTTGAGACAGTAGTGGGACTGAGAAAAGGGCCTCCCCAGCAGATCTTAATGCCTGCACTGGTTCATAGAAGGAGACGTGGTCTCCTTCTACAATATGATATGCCTCAAGGAGACTTACAGTCCTGATCAGGTGGACTTTAAACTAGGTTGTGTGAGGGAGGATGACAATATCCTTGGGAACAGTAGTTTATCAAGGCCAAGAGTAAACAGCCAAAAGGCTAAAGAGACAAACACAATAAGTACCAAGCAGTGAGAGGACAATAATATCAAATAAACAGCTAAGGGGAATGTGCTATGGCCTTAGATGTCTTTACACTAATTCCCAGAGCATGGGAAATAAACAAGATGAACTGGAACTCTTAGCATGACAAAACAGTTACAATGTAATAGACATAACTGAAACCTGGTGGGATAAGTCCTAAAATTCTAATGTAGCAATGGAGGGGTATAACCTATTTCAGAGAAATAGACCAAGCAGGAGAGGGCTTGGAGTAGCATTATATGTCAAAAAATATTTGCACCTCTGAAGAGATGCAATACTTCAATACAAGAAATTAGGGTGAGAGCATCTGGCTGAGACTTAAGGAAATGAGGATGTTAAAAAATGTACTTGTGGGGGTCTACTACAGACCTCCAAGCCAGACTGAAGAACTTGATGAAGCCTTCCTTGACCAGATGACCAAACATACAGAAAGGATATAGGAGTAATGGGGGATTTCTAATACTTTGATATTTGTTAGGAAGCAAACTTTGCGAAGACTACAAAGTCCAACAAATTCCTCACTTGCTTGCAGACATTTTTATTGTCCAGAAGGTAGAAAAGGCAACAAAGGGATCAATTATTCTGGATCTGATCCTGACAACACTGAAGACATGGTCAATTGTGTGGAAGTGGTGGGATCCTTAGGTGGTAGTGACTATGTGCTCCTGGAGTTTGTGATACAAAAGAAGGATACAGCATGAGGATTCAGCACGAAGTTTTTTGGATGAACGGATCTGATCAAATGTTTTAAATTTATATATTGTAATTTTATATTGTATTTAATAGTCTTAATTGCTTTTATGTATTGGTTGATGTTGTTTTTATGTGGGCATCAAATTGTTGCCTTTGTTGTAAGCCGCCCTGAGTCCCTTCGGGTGAGAAGGGTGGAAAATAAATATTGGAAATAAATAAAAATAAATAATAAATAAGGAGGAAACTAAGAAAAGTTAAACGCGCATCCTAGACTTTAGGAGAGCTGACTTCAGAAAATTTAAGGAAATACTGAGCGTGATTCCATGGACAGGAATTCTAAAAGAGAAGGGAGTTAATGATGGATGGGAGTTTCTTAAAAGTGAATACTGAGGGCACAATTGCAAACAGTGCCAGCAAGGAGAGAAAAAATAGATTTGTAAAGCAACCAGAATAGATCTTCAAGGAACTTTTAACTGAGCTAAGATTTAAAAAAGACATGCACAAGAGATGGAAAAGGGGGGAATTCATCAAAGAGGAATTCTAACAAATTCTAACAAATTTAGGGGAAAGGTTCGTAAGGCTAAAGCCCAAAATGAGCTCAGGCTTGCCAGAGAGATTAAAACCAATAAAAAGGGGGTTCTTTGGTTACATCAGTAGAAAAAGAAAGAAAAAAATGATAGGACCTCTTCATGGAAAACGTGGTGAAATGCTAACAGGGGATAGGGAAAAGACAGAGCTGCTCAACACCTTATTTTCCTCAGTTTTCTCCCAAGAGGAGATTGGTGTTCAACCGAAGCAAATGAAGTGGACGAAATGCAGCTCAAAATAGATAAAGAAGTAGTCCAGGAATACCTGGCTATTCTGAATGAATTCAAGTCTTCAGGGCCAGATGAACTGTATCCAAGAGTATTGAAGGAACTAGCAGAAATAATTTCAGATCCACTGCCAATAATCTATGGGAATTCTTGGAGAACAGGAGAATGCTATAAATAAATAAGTCTCAGCAGACTGGAGGAGGGCAAATGTGGCCCCTATCTTGTTATGATACTGTTGTGTATCATTGTGTAAGCCGCCCTATGGGAGATGGAGGTGGGGTATAAATAAAGGATTATTATTATTATTATTATTCAAAAAGGGAAAAAGAGGATCCAAACTATTACTGTCCAGTCACCCTGACATAAATACCAGGAAAGATTCTGGAGAAGATCATTAAGGAGGCCGTCTGCAATCACTTAGAAAGGAATACTGTGATTACAAACAGTCAACATGGATTTCTCAAAAACATGTCATGGCTATTGTCAGAAATATTAAAAATTAACTAGGTATTTTTAATTACAGAAATGTGAGTCAAGCACTGAAAGGGTTAAATAAGCTAGCATTGCCCTGAAGAGAGTAGGACGAAGCCTGTTAGAGTTAGTGGGCCAAAGCTAGTGTAGTCCTGAGGAGTGTGAGAAAGCCTCAGTGTGAGAGAGGTCTCAGTGTGAGAAAGCCTCAGTGTGAGAAGGCCCAGTGTGAGAAGCTTCGGTGAGAGAAGCTCCAATGTGAAGGCTGCTGTGTGTAAAAGCCTCGTTGTGTGAAGCTCCTGTTAAGTTTGGTGTGAGAGGAGGCTCTATGAAAGAGAAGCTGTTTATCTGCATGAGGCAGAAGCTCAATGTGGAAGCAAAGAAGGAAGTATAAAGAACTTTATTTGTGTTATGGAAACCTTGTTCTTGTAAATAGTGCAACCATATTGCTATAAAGAAAAGCCTCCTAAGGAAGATACAACATCAGTCTGTGTGGCGCAGCTGGTTAGTAGCCAGTTGCAATAAATCACTACATTCTGAGAGGTCATGAGTTCAAAGCCAGCCCGGGTCAGGGTAAGCTCCTGACCATAAATAGTCCAGCTTGCTGTTGACCTATGTATCTGAACGACAGTTGCATCTGTCAAGTAGGAATTTAGGTACCACTTATGCGGCGAGGCTAATTTAACTAATTTACGACACCATAAAATCTCCAGCAGTATGCAGAAGAGGAGGAAGTTTCCATCTAGGACTTGGTGTCGTAGTGGATGATGAAGCAGCAGTTTGCCCTGTGGCCGGAATCGTGCATATCCTCACGAAACCAAAAGTTGGAGTGGTAAATTGCCTTTGTGTCTCTGTCTATATGTAATTGTCTATATATGTTGTTTGTCCAATAGCAATGAATGTTTGTCATTATATGTGCATTGTGATCTGCTCTGAGTCCCCTTCAGGGTGAGAAGGGCGGAATATAAATACTATAAATAAAATAAAAATAACTTTTGGCTACGGGTGCTGGGTCACACTGCTGCTAATAAGTTATTCTGCTATACATTTATGGGGAGGGTCTTTTGTTCATAAGCCCACTCACCCAACAGCTATCTGTCTGGGGTGCTTTGATTGCACTTTTCTTGCATAGTAGGGGGTTGGGCTAGATGGCCCATGTGGCCCCTTCCAACTCTATATTCTAAAGAAACATGGCAGGACTTAAGCTTCTGGCAATAGTTATAGATAAACAACTTATAATTTCCTCAATTATGATCATTGTTTTAATGTGCAAATTGTAGAACTCGGGATTAACAATTCTGTAGATTAACTATGAGTACCGATACTGTTATGGTTGAGCCTTATGGCTCCGATACTGGGAGACGTGGTCGTAAGACTCCTCGGGAGTCAGATACTCTCGAGGAGCGAGAAAGGAAGCGGCTGCGGGACTTATTTGCAGAACCATCTGACGAGGATTCCTTTGAGGGTTTTACTGAGAGAATGGAGGAAGAGATGGTTAGCTCAGAGGAGGATGACATGGAATGGACTCGTGTAAGGAAGGATTTGGGTGCCACTGGCAATGATAGTATGGAAGGCGATTGGGGACCTTCAGGATTAGACCCGTGGACAAGCTGGAGGGATGGGACGGGATCCACAGCTGGGGATGCTGTGGGGCGTAGTCAAAGGTGTTTCAGTTCTGATGAGGAAAGTGATGAGGAAACGCCTGGAATTAGGGTAACAGCTGATAGTGATGAGCTGTAAACTGGCATAAAATGGGGTTTGGAAGCAATGGCTAATTGCGTTGGGCAAGGTAATCTGGACGAACGCTTGGGCTCTGTGTGGGAAATTCCTGAAGACGGGTGTGATTCGTTTGCTGACTACGTAAGTTACCAAGGACACTGGGCATAGACGGCGGGAGGAACTGTGTGGGCTTTTGTTGTGCAACCTGTGCTTAATCTTAATAGCTTGGACCTCCGTCGTCTTCTTGACGGACGCCATCTGTTTATTCTGGACTGACTGACTGACTACGGCCTCGGACTCTCCTTCCTGTGATTATCGTTGGACCTGGTGAACTACAAACGTCTGTACCTGCCTTATGACCTTCGGACCGGATTGGAACTTCGCTGACCGCTTCTGCCCTTGAATGCTACGTTTGTATCTGGAAATTGCTTGCTGTGTGGAGGAGTAACCTCTTAGTTACTCAAACATAGCTTTTGGCAGCAGAGAAGCATCTGCTGCCAGTTTTTTGTATTCCTTTGAACCTTTTGTTCACCAGCTTTTGTTTGTTTTAGTCCCAGGCTGAAGTAAGCTTTTTTGGTTTAACCCGGATTAAACTCCGGTTTAATCCGGTTTATCTTTTGAACGTTTTCCTTGTGTCTTTTTACTTTTAAGGCCAATGTTTGCCTAGCCCTTGTCTTTTACGGGCATTTTTGGTTCTGTAACTCCAATAAACTTTGTTATATCTTATCTTGTGGCGTTCTGTCCTTGACAGATACACTATAGAATTAATCTGGTTTGACACCACTTTAAATTCTATGGCTAAATGTTACGGAATCCCCAGCGTTGTAGTTTTACAAAAACTTTAGCTCTCTCTACCAATGAGTGCTGGTGTCTCACCAAATTAAAAATCCCACGATTCCATAGCATTGAGTCATGGCAGTTATAATGGTGTCAAACTGCATTAATTTTACAGTGTAGATGCAACTTATGTCATCTATCATAATATGTAATGTCCCTGTTTGCATTCTGAGCTAGGGGACTCTCACTCTTCCACTGCAGATAGGTCTACCAAAGAACTTTCTCTTTTTATCCATCCTGACTCTCCCATTTCTCAATTTCTTTCCATGTCCTAAAGTTTTAATATGTGTGCGTGAAAGAGAAAATCTCCTTTCTTGTTATTTCTTGCTTGTCATTATAAACATAGTTATCCTCTGTGCTCGCCTAACAAAGAAGCCAGTAAACTTCACATAGGTCTGAGACAATCTGTCTGGTGATTCAGATCTATAAGCTCAGATAAATCTCTTCACAGTTCTTCTGGTCTGATTCAGGATCCATACATTTGTATAGATTACTCCTTTCCAAAGTATATGATGTGGTGGGTTTTTTTTTTCCAAATTATGATTTACATTAATCTTATCCTAGAAAAACCTTTTACATTGTGTAAAGCTCAGTTATATTTCTAAAATGTGGAATTTGACAGTGAGATATTATAAATAGATTTTCTGAAGTGTCACAATTGCAAAGAGCTTAGTGCTTGAATATGGAAAAGAGAAAGCACTCACCATCTATCACTGTTTATTGCTCAATTTACAACCTTATGTACATTTCACATTCATTGTTTTCCCGTTTGTGTTTGTTGCCCCAGGGTTTGCCTGGTGTGCCAAGCTCTGATTGATTTCCACGAAGGCACACAGGGTGGAGGGCTCCGTGGCATTTTATTTCTTCTTATGGCCAAGGAAGGATGTCAGCAGAATCCTCCCAGATCTGGCATGCCTTATCTTTACACACACTGACATTTTATAGACATTTGTACCAATAGCACTGCTGTTACTGGTACAAATTACAAGTCACAGTCTTATTGGTTCAAAATACATTTATTGTTGTAAAGTTTACGGGTGTGATTGGTGTCAAGTGTGGTGGGAAACTTAATAAAGCCTTTCACCGGAAGAATTCCTGAGTCTGCCCTCTGTATCGGCACCACACTTTTCCACCCGTGAGAACGCATTAACATAGGAAGTGATTGTTTCAGGGGGGAAATTATGTGGTGGGGAAAGAGAAGCTATCAATGCTGCTCAGCTGGGGGTTGTTTTCCTGCTTCTGAAAATGAGTGGAGTAACTGGAGGTAATTTCTGAACCTTTCGGGTTGCCTAGATTGGTTTTCTGAGCAGACAGAATACTTATCTTAATCTATATGATTGATATGTACTAGTGTAATTCATAAGAATAACTTGTAAGAATGTTATGAACTTGTTTTAATTCCTTTCTCTGGTGGTGAGATTGAAGAAAAAATCTGTTATCAAAAAATAAAGAACAGGAACTGTCTCTGCTGCAACACATTTGTGGAGGTCTCCCTTGACCTCACATTTGGGACAGCAAACAGAGGACATCCTCTGTCATCTTTAACGAATGACTAGAGGTTCCTCATGCCATCTGGGTCACCTTCCTAAATGAAATTTGATTCCACAGAGTGGAATCTTTCTGTTATCCATTATCACCAATAGGAAATAATAGAGGGATCACCTCCCTTGCCTACTGGCTAGTTGCATCACAGAACTAGTTAAGGAGCCGTGGTCGTGAAATGGGTTAAACCCTTGTGCCAGCTGAACTACTGACTAAAAGGTTGGGTAGCTGACCTGAAAGTTGCCGGTGTGAATCCATGAGACAGAGTAATCTCCCGTCTGTCAACTCTAGCTAATGGGAATATGAGAGAAGCCTCCCAGTAACATATCTGGGTGTCTCCTGGGCAACGTCTCTGTAGATAGCCAATTCTCTCATACTAGAAGAAACTTGCAGTATGTTCTCTAGTTGCTTCTTACATGATAAAAAATCACAGAACCTTCCCTATTATCTCAAATTATTAACTGTTGATTACATTACCAGACATTTTTTCTCATTCAGGAGTGGGGTTTTGTGGACTGGCATTCTTTGGATGAGCCTTATCAAAATAGTTTGTAAACTGGACCTCCTCCCCCAACCCCCTTCCTTTCAAGGGTTGCCTTGATAAATTATTGCTTGTGAAAACATTCTAATAATGATTGAAATAATATTGCTAGGAAAACTGATTCTAATACTGATCTAAATACAGTAGAGTCTCACTTATCCAACATAAACAGGCCGGCAGAACGTTGAATAAATGAAAATGTTGGATCATAAGGAGGAATTAAGGAAAAGCCTATTAAACATCATATTATGTTATGATTTTACAAATTAAGCATCAAAACCTCATGTTTTACAACAAGTCTGGCACTTGTTTGGGAGTATGACTACACTTGTGTTGTTGTTGTTGAGCGTGCTGGCCCGCTGCGCGTTGCTGCCTAGAGAAACTGCTGTGGATCTGGGCAGGAGGCAGATAGTGTTGGATAATATAGAACGCTGGATAAGTGAAGGTTGGGTAAGCGAGACTCTACTGTACTGTGAAGAGTGTTCTGATTGGTTGCTGAAGCAAACTCCAAAGATCCAAGTAGGGACAAAGTGAACCTGGGCACGATAGGGCATCACGCCCACGGAGGCTGATTGGGTGTTTCTATTTGTTTTTTGCCCAGAAAACAGATTCCCATTTAGTTAGACTCACCTGAGGCTTGGAATCCAACCTGGCAAATGATTCTTTAAAAATCCATAAACATTAAGCATATTTATGTCATAGCATTAAGCTTAGTCAGTCTTGAACCTTCCTGTATTGTAGTATAAGAGACATCTTGTTTGCTTTTATTTACTTTCTCAGTAGTAAATGCATTTTGGTTAACCACAATGGCAAACTTAGTCAAGGCATTTATGTCAACAAATCCTTCTTCTCAACAAAGTAACATTCTTAGTTTCTAGGGCAGCAGACTGGATTCTAAGTAATAAGGTGTTTATAAGTCATGCTGTAAATCTGGGGTTATAAACATGTCTACTTTTCTATTAAACCTGCTGCTGTGCTTGAGGCACAATAAGCTCTCTTTTAAATTTTATGGTGGCAAGCATGTTGGTTTTCCAGTTCTGATTGCTGTTGATTTAGCAGTTGCCAAATTCTCCTGCTAGGCTCTTGACCTAAGTCAAGTTCCCTGGTGATGTCATAAGATACCTTAGAATTTAGTAATTGATGGTTCCTGCTGGGAGCCAGTAAGAGGTTCTCACATTTCCCCATTTACCAGCCTCCCTCCTCCTAGTCCTTTTGTTGTAGGAAGTTTTCGGAATAGCATTAAGAAATGGGCACATTTTTCACCGCTGACTTCTAATTAGTCATTTTCCAAAGTAAATACATTCTGTGCAACAAAAGTTCAAATCTGGAAAAGTTTTATGGGCACATTCTTTTGAATTCTCTATTTTCATACATCCCCAAAATTTTAGCAACAATGGAACAGTTCTTGGAAACTTACTCACCCACTAATTCTTAATCTGTTTATCATGCTCAGTGAGCAATCAACAGTTGCTAACACGATCTTTCAGGGATGACAGTGAAAAATCAAATATTGAAAAGGATTGTCAGGCAATTCTGTGCAAATAGAGCTATAGGTTGGGTCGCTTCAATGACGGTTCACTCTGTGTCAACATATGTAAAACCAACCAAAGAAAACCCAAAAACACCTGCCACATATATCTGCTACAATTCATTTCTGAACTCACACATGTCCTTAAAGTCTTTGGAGAGGGTTTTGGAGAGTATATGGGTTCTTGAAACAGTAGAAAGATCTCCTGTGATGCAAAGCTTCAAAAATAAGGGTTTTATATTAGAACACAACTCATTATATGGTAAATCAGAAATGTGAAACTTCCTGCCTATGAGCCAAAGCTTCACCGTAGAACCCCACAAACCCCAGATGTCTTTGCAAAGCTCCCACTGTATAAAGGTAAGAGGAAATTCTGTCAAGAACTAGTGCATCAAAGCAGTTCCAAAGGGAGACAATTGAACAGTAGCAAAGGGAAGATTACAAGGAAGGTAGTTTTAAATGTCCCTTCCTAGAATCTGTATGCTCAGCTGACACACAGCAAAGGTAGGGGAATACTGTTGATGGTTGGTGATGTTGAGCAGTTTACTTTACAAGCCTGATCAGCTTCTATACTGATCATGAAGGAGGTTAAGCCATCTTTATGACAACTACAGAAACTGATGGGTTGGTGAAGCAGGGACAGACACCCTGTTCTGCTTATCTGTCTCTCTAAGGCAGAATAAATGTGTTTGAATAAAGAGTTTCAAAGCAGTTAGTAGAATGATTTCTGAATATGGAGCCCAGCCATAGCTTACTTGTTTGATGTATAACATTAGGAAAGAAGGACTTGCCATTTGTAATTCCACGTGTAAGTCAATACTACATTCACCCAAACTTTGGACCCCACTCAAATGTCTGCATTCTCTCTACATGTGAGCTGTGTTCTGTCCACAATGAATGCAGTGAAAGAAGCTGCTGTGGTTTAGTCAAGCACTGGCGAAAACATGACTGTTGTGCTCATGAATCTGAGCTAAGATTTCGATTTGCTTAGAAATGTTGGAGGGAAGGGTTTGCTTTAGTCTATTTCTTTTACACCATATCTGCCTTTGCTCACTTTTCCTTTTCATGTATCTTGCAGGAGTCATTTTCTTTAAGGGATCATAGTGATATATGACAAATGTGTTGCTTCATTTCAAGATGACCAAGTGGCATCAATCCAGGTTAAATAACCTGAAAGGGCAGCTGCAGTTTCAAAACTGACAAGGGAATGTGTCATAGGGAGGTTCTGAATATTTTAATATTATTTTTTTCTAAAAGCAAATAAAGGAAGAGTTTATTTCAGTAAAATGTCCCTTTTTAAAATAGCTTGATTATGTATATGTGTTGGATTAGGAAAAAATAGCAAGTGTCCAAACACTTAAATACTGTATGCATAACAGGCAACAAGGCAGTGACAGATGTTCTGAATAAGACCCATAAGGTATATAGCAAATCCCACTCCAAACTGAAATAATATTCTTTTTTAACTATCATTGATAGTGTTCATCAGATGTAATGTGTGAATTATAATCTTATCCATTAGTTGAATTAGCAATTTCCTCATACACTGATTTTTGTTTAGGACTTCATGACTTTTTGATTGAATTTATGCCACAGCTTAACTAGAATCTGTTTTTGTGACAGAAATGAAGATGCTGGCAAGCCAATATCTCACTAGCACCCAATGGTGTTATTACAGCAGAATTAGAAGAACTATGGGATAGCATCAGGGGAGGAAATTTTTATTCAAATATTTATAGAATGGTGAGGAAATTGGATCAAGTAGGTATAAGCAAAATGACATTGACTGCAATGTACCAGTTCATCCCTCCCTTGTTTTTCTTATTTTTTAAAATGTTTAATATGTTATTACATAAAATTATGCATAAAAGCATAAAGTCTGGTAACACTGAGTTTATTTAAATACATTTTTCTGTTCTATCATTCAAAAGAATAACAAGAAGAATCAATGTTTTCATACATCAAATGCTTCATCAGTCTTGTATATCAATTTCATCATGATTTCAATGTCCCAAATATTTACAAACCAGTCAAATAACAAGAAATGGGTGAAGGGAAGAACACTACATTTCTAAAATATAGCTATTGAAATTTTATCTGCTGCCTAGTAAATGAGCAATTAATTCAAAGTCTTTGTCATCATTAAGTTATTTGATATATAAATCAGAAGTCTGTCTGAGTCTATTCATCACATATACTTCAAGATCACCTTCCAGAATGTTTTCATCATTACATAATGCCCAAAGATGTGTTTTGGACACCCAATATACCTCACTGCCATTCAAACCTTGCTTGCCAAAGACCTAGGCCACACCTACACTGGATGTTACTCTGGAGTATTTACACCCTGGAGCTGCCCAGAGCCCAGCACATACCTACTAAATTCAGGGCCTGTGTTCAGATGGTGTGGCACTTCACCATGCTCAACCATCCTCTTGTCCCCTTCTCACTGCCACCACTCCTTGCCAGCCATAGAGATCCCTGCAAGCGCCTGGCCTTCACATGTCATGTCTGTTGATGTCAGAATGGGGTGCCTGCATGTGTTATATCCCAGCCACCTTTGGGTTCTGAACCTGGTTCAGAAATAAACTTTGACCAGGATGAAGCTTATTCTGACTTTTTACCCAGTTCTCCGAGATCCTTCCAATTACGGACCCCAGCTGTGGATAGCTCCGATGCTTCCTTAATTGGGAGAGATACTGCAAACATTACTCCTGGGGTAGAACCAGATGTCCTGAGTTCCCCAGGGAATGTATCCTTTAACAGAAGGGAGTTTTTGCATCGCCAGAGATCACAGAAACAGGAGCTTCGAAGGAGTCAACGTTTGGCATCTAGAGGGGATACTGGAGATTGCCTTGGGAACCTTTGGGGAGTTGGTTTCCCTTCGCTGTGATTAGATCTAAGTTCTATAAAAGTGTCTTGCACTGTGAACAATTCGTGGTGTCAACGTAGCGACTTCTGAGAACACTTCACCGTTTCCAGTTCCCTGATTTCACCAAGCCAAGTCTCCTGTTCCTGGCGGCCAAGCCGAGCCGCGACTCCTGATTTAATCCAGAGTAAATTCACGTCTTTGCCTTGTTCCTGAATCCAGATTGCTTGCAGCTTCGTCCTCTGCCTGCCTTGATATCCAAGACTTCCTATCCAAGACCTTGTTATTCACTCCTGCTTTCTTGTTGTTTCCCCACTCATGAACTTCCCAACAGTTTTGAGTGTGTTCGGTTTCTGGACTTTGGACAATAATATTGGACATATCTCTTCAACTCTTTGGACTAATTCATACCATTTCTTAAAGGACTATTGCTCACTCATCCTTTCCACATAGTCTTTCCTGAATTTATTATTGTTTTAATAAAGATATTATATGATTATTGGTCTCTGTTTGGTTTCCAGTGCTCACGCTGCCTTGGGGTGCAACAGCATGATTGGCAAGGAGGGGGTAGAACAAGCTCCTCTTTCTTGCTGGCTAGGCTGTATGAGAAGTGTCAGAAGACACGACTGTGAGCAATCACAGGGATCTCCATGGTTGGTGTGGTTCGAGTGGTGGCATCAACATGGAGAGAGTAATTTCTTTTTCCTCCTCTGATTAGTGTGGAGAAAGGGTGATGTCAGTGCCTGTTTGGACAGTGGATTGGGTCGAAGGAGATCCAGTTCAGCTGTCCACATAGCTGCAAAACCCCAGTATATTCCAGAGTTTCCTGCAAACTGGGCAGGAACCCCTAGCTTTACTCAAAGTTGAACAAAGTTGGGTTCAAGGCAGAAAAACTTATTCTGGACCAGAAAATGGATTTCAGATATACAACTTCACTTAAAGAAAGGTGCAGGAGTGGCACATCACTGGGCTGAGGCACAGCTGGTTAGTAGCCAGCTGCAATAAATCACTACTGACCAAAAGGTCATGAGTTTGAAGACAGCCTGGGTCGGAGAAGCTACATGCTTCTTCAGGAGTATTTTTTTTTCCTAATAAAACTGAAACAATGTCTTTCTGGCAATGAAAAAGATAGTTTAATTTCATCGTGTCTATCAAACAGATTCACTAGTTATTTTAATACTTATTTTGTCTCCTGGAGGCATTAAAACATGATTATGCATTAGGTTGATAAAGCAACCAGCAAACCCACTAAGTGAAAAATATATCACATATTTTTAATGCAAATGCAGCCATCATGGATGACCACAAGAGCAGAATTCTTGGAAAACAGAATTCCCAGTGCTCATTTGAGGTAAGAGGAGGAGAAAAAGCCTTATTTTTATATTGGTAGCTTCCATGCTAGCTGCTTTCATCACAAGCCTTTCATCAGCACCTGGCATGCTCGTAGCACACTTTATGAGGACTGACAGACTTCCTGAAATTGCTATTTACTGTACTGTCTGAAGTCACAATGTGAACCTGCCAGTAGTTCTCACCTTGATGCTGCGGGACCTACCAGTCAGCCACACTTCTTCCATGACAGTGCTGGAGTCACCATATTCTTCCTCTGCAATTGGTTTGTTCCTGATGTTGTGGCTCAGTCTGATGATGATGGAGGATCTGGGGTTTCACAGTCTGAAAATGTTGTACAGTCTGAGCAGCAGGAGACTCAGGCAGGGAGCCAAGATAAGCTAGCAGGCCAAGATGAGATAGCAGAGGCTTCAGATCAGCGTGACCCTTCCCAGCTTTCAGAACGGGAGGAGGGCAATCAGGAGAGTCAACAACAGCCAGGTGTGTCACTTTCAGATAGTGATAATGAGGGAGTGCAATTAGACAGAAATGCGAGGTTGCTTAGAATCATAGAATCATAGAATCATAGAATCATAGAATAGTAGAGTTGGAAGAGACCTCAAGGGCCATCTAGTCCAACCCCCCGCTAAGAAGCAGGAAATCGCATTCAAAGCACCCCCGACAGATGGCCATCCAGCCTCTGCTTAAAAGCCTCCAAAGAAGGAGCCTCCACCACGGCCCGGGGGAGAGAGTTCCACTGCCGAACAGCCCTCACAGTGAGGAAGTTCTTCCTGATGTTCAGGTGGAATCTCCTTTCCTGTAGTTTGAAGCCATTGTTCCGTGTCCTAGTCTGCAGGGCAGCAGAAAATAAGCTTGCTCCCTCCTCCCTATGACTTCCTCTCACATATTTGTACATGGCTATCATGTCTCCTCTCAGCCTTCTCTTCTGCAGGCTAAACATGCCCAGCTCTTTAAGCCTCTCCTCATAGGGCTTGTTCTCCAGACCCTTAATCATTTTAGTTGCCCTCCTCTGGACGCTTTCCAGCTTGTCAGCATCTCCCTTCATCTGCGGTGCCCAAAACTGGACACAGTATTCCAGGTGTGGTCTGACCAAGGCAGAATAGAGGGGGAGCATGACTTCCCTGGATCTAGACGTTATTCCCCTATTGATGCAGGCCAAAATCCCATTGGCTTTTTTAGCTGCCGCATCACATTGTAGGCTCATGTTTAACTTGTTGTCCACGAGGACTCCAAGATCTTTTTCGCACACACTGCTGTCAAGCCAGGCGTCCCCCATTCTGTATCTTTGATTTCCATTTTTTCTGCCGAAGTGAAGTATCTTGCATTTGTCCCTGTTGAACTTCATTTTGTTAGTTTCGGCCCATCTCTCTAGTCTGTCAAGATCGTTTTGAATTCTGCTCCTGTCTTCTGGAGTGTTAGCTATCCCTCCGAGTTTGGTGTCATCTGCAAACTTGATGATCGTGCCTTCTAACCCTTCGTCTAAGTCGTAAATAAAGATGTTGAACAGAACCGGGCCCAGGACGGAGCCCTGCGGCACTCCACTTGTCACTTCTTTCCATGATGAAGACGACGCATTGGTGAGCACCCTTTGGGTTCGTTCACTGAGAACCAGACTCCCCATGCGTTCTCCAAGGATTGCGGCCAAAAGGCTGGGAACCCAAGGCCAAAGAAATGCGTTCATGTCTTGCAATAATGGGTAAATAGAGCAGATATGAGGACAGCCTTTCAGATCAAGCAACTTTGCTTTTAGAGCAAGATCTCCTGCTTTGTTCCTGTTTCAAGCCTCAAGTTCTAGTTCAGGTTTTGCCTATGTACTTTGGGAAAGTATTCTTGCCTTCATGTTCCTGTTTGTATCATGTACTTTGGATTCTGCTTTGAAGATTATGTTCCTGTTTTAAGCCTTGCTATCTAGGGATTTACTTACTGTTTCCTGGGACATTGGATCCTATTTTGTTATTGCATTTTCTTATTACATTTTTGCCTTATTTTTTGCTACCTTTTTACCAATAAACTGTTTATATCAAGTCTGTCTCAGTGGTGTGTGTTGAGAACAAGGTGGACCTTCGCTGGGGTGCAACACCTGATCATTCACATAGCCTTGCCATTCCTCTAAGGTAGTTCCTGTTTCTTGCAAGAACGAATGGCCTTTTATGACTGGTTTCCTGTTGACAACTAAAGAACCTGCTTACTGTCTTGTTTATTTATGTTGCTGCTTGTTTATTTATATTGTAATTGATGCTGTTACAAAACACTGAGACATAGTAGAATTTACTTGCCTCATTAATCACATACACAACAGTCAGTGACTGTTTTTGTGGAGTGTTAAATTGACTTTCCCAGGAGGGTTGGTGACTCTGGAAGAGATCATATTCCTGCTGCACATTGCCTTTGCAAAGAGATGCATGAAATACATGAGAAACTTTCTGAATTTATTACAGTTCAACCTATTAAAAAATAAAACTTGAAATGTAGTGTTTTGGTAGCAGGGACTGCATTTTTTAGCCTTTCTTCCTTCTATTTAGCTTTAAATATGTTTTTAATTGCTGGGTTGCTGTGAGTTTTCCAGGCTGTGTGGCCATATTACAGAAGCATTCTCTCTTGACGTTTTGCCCACATCTATGGCAGGCATCCTCAGAGGTTGAGGGGTTTGTTGGAAACTAAGTAAGTGAGATTTATATATCCGTGGAATGTCCAGCGTGGGAAAAAGAACTCTTGTCTGCTTGAGGCAAGTGTGAATGTTCCAATTTGCCACCTTGTTTAGCATTTAATGGCCTTGCAGTTTAAAGGCCTGGCTGATTGCTGCCTGGGGGAATGCTTTGTTGGGAGGTGTTAGCTGGCCCTGATTGAATCTTGTTTGGAATTCCCCTGTTTTCAGAGTGTTGTTCTTTATTGACTGTCCTGATTTTAGAGATTTTTTAATACAGGTAGCCAGATTTTGTTGTTCATTTTCATGGTTTCCTCCTTTCTGTTGATATTGTCCACATGCTTGTGGGTTTCAGTGGCTTCTCTGTGAAGTCTGACACGGTGGTTGTTCAAGTGGTCCAGCATTTCTGTGTTCTCAAATCATATGCTGTGTCCAGGTTGGTTCATCAATTGCTCTGCTATGGCTGACTTGATTCATGTGTTGGGCGACAACACATGTTTTTAACCAGTTTCATAAATTTTAATTGTTATGGTTTGATTGTTGTTGTTTGTTCAGTCGCTTCCAACTCTTCGTGACCTCATGGACCAGCCCATGCTATTGATATTTAATTATTTTAATGTTTGTATATTTGTGGATTTTAAATTGTATTGAAACACTTTTAATGTAAGCCGTGCTGAGTTTCCTTCATGGAGAGAAAAAGTGGGATATAAATAAACATGCTACTACTACTACTACTACTTCTACTACTAATACTACTACTACTAATAATAATAATAATAATTCAACCTACATTAGTTGTAGCCTTCTAACTTCCACCCCAATGCAAAAAAGAGGGTGTGTGTGGTGATGTATATATATAGTTTGTAACAGTGGATATGACTGGAATCTCCATAGAATGAAAATGCAATCTCGTGGGAGCTGACAACATAGGTACATGCATGGAGATTGAGGCATTCAGGAGTTTTTCTGGAGAAAATGCCCATAGGATTTTCTAGAATCAGTGCCCCAAAATGGATGGTGTGTGTGTATTGCGTACTTTTCACCAGCGTCAAAAGGTGCAGGAAACCCCACTACCATGAGAGTGAATGTAAGAATAAACTATGTATCACACCTGAGGGCACCTATAGAATTGTATAGCTTTGCATCTATATGTATTGTATAGTAAGTCACGCTGAGGTCAACCAGAAGCCGAATGAGAACTTTCTCAAACAGTATTTTGAGTTATATGCATCTAGCTTGAGGACCTTATCCCACTCCCACCCCCCATTTTAAAACAGTTATAATCCATTCAAGCAATGGTAAGTGATAGAGCTCATCGTATGAGGCAGTGAGACTTCCCACCATGATATGTAATAAGTAAAGGTAAAGGTTTTCCGCTGACATTAAGTCCAGTCATGTCTGACTCTGGGGGTTGGTGCTCATCTCCATTTCTAAGCCGAAGAGCCGGCGTTGTCCGTAGACACCTCCAAGGTCATGTGGCCGGCATGACAGCATGGAGTGCCGTTACCTTCCCACCGGAGCGGTACCTATTGATCTACTCACATTGGCATGTTTTCGAACTGCTAGGTTGGCAGGAGCTGGAGGTAACAGCGGCCGCTCACGCTGCTCCTGGGGTTTGAACCTGGGATCTTTCGGTCTCCAGCTCAGTGCTTTAACGCACTTGGCCACCGGGGTTCCTGATGATATAATAATAATAATAATAATAATAATAATAATAATAATCTTTATTTTTATATCCCGCCCCATCTCCCCGAAGGGACTCGGGGCGGCTCACAAAAGGGACAAGCCCGAAAACAACAACACAAGACATTTGACCAAAAACATTCCAACGATTCACAAAATAAATAATAAATACATTAAAATCCAAGCAATAAAATCAGAGAATTAAAAACAAACCAGCGGGGACAGGTTTCATAAAGTGCTGTGTCATGGAAATGAGTGATAAAGTGCCGTACGCTTTTAACAGAGAGAAGTATTCTAATGCCAGCTGTATTGGGCCTGTTCATTCAAACGCGCTCTGGAACAACCATGTTTTTAATTCCCGGCGGAAAATGGGCAGGGAGGGAGCTAACCTGATCTCCTTAGGGAGAGAGTTCAAGAGCCGGGGGGCCACTGCCAAGAAGGCCCTTCTCCCTCGTCCCCACCAGCTGCATTTGAGACAAAGGCGGGAGCGAGAGGAGCGCCTCCCCGGATATGTAATATAAATGTCTAAAAGAGTCTCAAAAAAGGGAGGGGGGAGAAGACGATTTGAGATTGTGTCAGGAGCCTAGGATCCGTGATATTCCATTTCTAAAGCACCAAAAACACATGGGATGGGAGTTATTATAGTAACAGTAATGTTGTAATTAAAATGAACTTTTTGTATAGCTCAATAGAGTTTATATGTTGGATGAAAGACTGGTTTCAGTATGGTAGGGGTCCCATGTTGCAATTTGGTATTAGGCCCAAAAAGTGATGTGTCAACCCTGGATTAAGACATGAGTAAGCATCCAGTAAGCAGACTCAGTGACAAATTGGATTAGAGCCAGGCATGCTGTGGAGTCCAGAGGACACACCAGTCAATTTTCAGTTCCTCTGAAGGATCACAACTACGTCATCATGGCCAGCATTTGGCAACCTAGTTTATTTTTGGCCATGGGATGTCTTCTTGTTTTTTGAAGATGAAGTATTATTTTATGACTTAAAATGCATTTTTTTGGAGGGGGGGGAGTACATTTTGGGAAGGGGTTGAGCTGAGAGGGGGTCAGTGAGATTCCATCGAACCGCCCAGGGGCTTTATGGTACTTGAGGCTACACAGTTCCCAAGCCTGTGCAGATGGCAATGTACTGAATAGGAATAATACTATACTAACATATAGCATAAATGAGGATCATGATTATACTAAAATATAGCCTGAAGCAGAAATGCAGCTAAACTAGGCACAGCTGCCCACCACTTACCTTCTTCTCAGCCTGTGAGTGCATGTGTCCTTATACTCATCATCCCTCATACAACAAGTTGCTTGATATTATTTTTAATACCTCCTAGCTTTCTCCAAATTGCTTCCAGTACCCATCATAAGAATTTCCCCTAACTAAACTGCCAAGATGAGTGTAATATTCCAGGTGTGGTGTGAACAAAACTTTGTAGTGAGGGATTATCACCTCTTTACTCCATGACCTTATGTCTCCAGAGCCACTGACATTTCTTACTACCATAGTATCACTTCAAAATCACGTCAGTTTTGCTAGGCAGAGTCAGCTCATATGTTTTTAAAAATTGTTTTGAATCAACAGTATTTTTTCTCTCTCACCATATAAAAATGAGGAGGCAAATAACTTTCAATCACCTTATGTGGTTATTCATATCTAAATTTCAGAATATAAATCTCTGCCAATTTTATAGCATAATTGGCATTTGTACATATTACAAACATTCTGTGATTTTGAAAAGATGAGACATGTCATTCCATATTTCTGTTACTAGGGTTCTAAGAAAATAATTACTATATTTTGTTTATAATTGCTATTACATATTAATATTCACACGTAAAAGTGGAATTTAAAGTCTTCATGCAGTTTCCTGGAAGAAAATATCCCTCACCTCATTTCTAAATAGGCACACGTAGGATTCTGATCTGACATCCCATTGATGTGCCAGTGGGTCTGGCACACGAGACCCATCAGCTCTCACACATTGTTCTTTTGCTTTGTCATGTATAATGGAATCGGTATGACACTCTGCTAGTCTGGCTTTTAAATAGTTATAATCTGACATCATGTTGTCTAATGTTTGGTGTTGTAATTTAATTTTCATGATTTTCTTGTTTAAATTTTTATGGTAATTGTCTTTTGATATTGGCACTGAATGTTTGCCTTTGTTTACTGGAAACCACCCTGAGTCCTCATAGGGCAGGATTAAATAAAGTTTATTATTGTTATTAGTATTACATATAGCTTCCTGTACATAGAGGACATGTAGTTCTTATTTTTGTAGCCCTTGACACATTGCCACATGTGAGCCACTATCCTGTGGTGCAATGTGGGATTCTACTTACCACCATGAAGTTGGGTGACATCGCACAGCTGCTGGTGTCGCATGACTGCTATGCCTTGGCAGCCTGAAGCTGCAATTCTGGGTGGGCAGCCTAAATCTGCCCTTCTAGCCTTTTTTGTAGGCACTTTTTTATAGACAAATAATGGCAAAGTGTTGGATTGAAAAAAAGAGGGGAGGGTTTCCAAAAAGTGGAGAGGAGAAGATGCTTCCACAGAAGCACCCTGGCTCATTAAATGAGGTACTATGGCGCATTCAGGAACTTTGCACATTGGTAGCGCCTGATGAATTCATTGTGGGGAGTTGGGAGACTGGCAAGGTGAAGGTCCTGCTATTGTGCCAGTTTCCATCTCCATGTGATGAAGTCCTTAGCCTGCCTTTTTCATACATATTTCACACACACCTCAAAAACAGGGAAGGGGAAGCAATTCTCCTGCCACATTAATTATTCTCATCCATTACATTAGTTATGATAAAATATTGTAGGGGTGTGTTTTGTTTTTACATAAGGATACATAAGAGGCCGGGCTGTGGCGCAGGCTGTTGAGCAGCTGCAATAAATCACTCTGACCATGAGGTCATGAGTTCGAGGCCAGCCCGTGGCAGGGTGAGCACCCGTCAATTAAAAATTAAAAATAGCCCCTGTTCGTTGCTGACCTAGCAACCTGAAAGATAGTTGCATCTATCAAGTAGGAAATAAGGTACCACTTATTAAAAAAAGTGGGGAGGCAAGTTTAACTAATTTATGACCTGGAATGAGGAAGTGCCGTCAGAGTGGATGATGAAGCAGCTGCTCCCCCTTGTGGCCGGAATCGAACATCCCCTCAGGAGAAGGTTAAATTGCCTCTGCGTCTGTCTGTCTCGGTCTCTGTTTGATGTGTTTATGGGCATTGAATGTTTGCCCTATGTGTGTAGAATGTGATCCGCCCTGAGTCCCCTTCGGGGTGAGAAGGGCGGAATATAAATACTGTAAATAAATAAATAAATAAATATTTCTGTGCTATCACTTTCGGAACAATGGCCAATAGAATATCTAGGAGAAAGAAAACAAATAGGATTTGGTATTGTTTGCAGTCAAATTGACTTTGACATGTGTGGACCATATGAATAAGATACACCTACAATCTCTGCAAACTAAAGGCTTCCTTCTACTTCATCACATGCAATAAAATCAGTGTTTCTACACATTTAAGAAACGGCAACCCACGGTGCCCTTCACACAACACAAACTTCAACTGTGGGGTTGAGGTATTTTGCAGTTTCTAAAGTGTTGGTTTTTCCAACGATTCCTAAGCCAATTGGCAATTGATTTTTTAAAAAATTATTCACACAGAGATGGGTGAAATAGACATTTTCCCCTCGTGAGGTTAATGCCTGTTGTCCGCTTGTAAAATAATGATGATGCTGTGGGAGGAGCTGAAATGTTCCTTTCCGCCAATCGCCAATGCAGGTTTCAAAGGCATATTTCAAAAAATCCCCTGAGTGTAAAATTTGAGAGGCTTAAGCCTCCTTAACATGGGAAAATGATTAAGAAATATACTAGTGTCAGTTAGTGGGGTGCCCAGATCTTCACTTTTCTCAGTTTAAACTTGGATTCAAGGTATACACGGAATCATACCATCTCTAAATCAGTCAGTTTTAGCAAATACCAAGAATGGTCTTCTGGATCAAATTTTACATTTTATACCTGCAAACCATACTCTTTAACACACAAAGGAATTAAATCCAGTTTCCAAAATCAATTTTTAGGCCATATTATATCTCAAATCACAGTTTAACACTAGATTACATCAGTATATGTTGACAAGCACAATCCTGCTTCCAGTTTGCTGGTTCAAACTAACAGCACTCCCTCGCTTGCTCCACAACCCCACTACAGACACTTTTCACTTCAGGCTCCAGTTGACCATTCATGAGTTTCCTCAGTCTAGTATATTTGGGTTTAACTCTGCGGTTCCTTCAACTAGAATGTTGCAATTATCAAGTACCAGGGTAGTGTTAAGTGCTGCATTCCAGGAGGATTATCACCTCTCTGACCTCGTTTGCTCTGGCAAAGTAATGGAGAAGTTGCTGCTAACCTCTGGGGGGAAAGAGAAGAGTAAAGCTCATGCTATAATAAATGTGTTAGTCTTTAAAGTGCCACAGGAGTCTTTGTTGTTTATGGAGTATCTGGCTCTTAAGCTTCGGTTATTTGATCAGTACATATAAGATCAGAAGAGGCAAGTTGATTCTTTTCTGTGCTTGGTGAGTTCTTAAAGCAGCCTTTCCATGTAAAAAGACTATTTCATAGACTATTTCACTATTTCAGTATGTCGTTAGAAGGTAATATAGCTCAGTGATAGGGCTTATATCAGGGGTCCTCAAACTTTTTAAGTGGAGGGCCGATTCATGGTCCCTCAGATTGTTGAGGGGCCGAATTATCATTTGAAAAAAAAAACCCGAACAAATTCCTATGCTCACTGCACATGTCTTATTTGTAGTGCAAATCCCCCCCCACAGCAACAATTATTTATTTATTTACTACATTTATACCCCACCCTCTCTCACCCCGAAGGGGACTCAGAGCGGCTTCCAAGTTGTAGGTACATACAATATATTATATTATTAGCATAGCACAATATTAGCATTATATTACTATATTGTACTATACCATTATACCGTAATATTATTAGTAATATTACATTTAATATATAATATATAATTAATATTATATTATATTGTATTATTATTATTAGCCGCCCTGAGTCCCCTATTGGGTGAGAAGGGCGGGGTAGAAATACTGTAATAAATAAATAAATAAATAAATATTATATTGTATTACATTATAATATTATTATCAATATTATATGTATACACAATATATTATATTGTTACCATATCATTTATTTACAATATTTCATTTACAATATTGGTAAATGAAAGAACAATACAATATTTAAAAATAAAAATAATTTTAACCAACATACTGTAAACTTATCAGGATTTCAGTGGGAAGTGTGGGCCTGCTTCTGGCCAATGGGATAATCAAGTAGGATTATTGTTGTTGTGCCTTCAAGTCATTTCAGACTTTGGGCAAGCCTAAGTCTAAAACTGAGGGCAGGGGCCAGGTAAATGGCCTTGGAGGGCAGCATCCGGCCCCCGGGCCTTAGTTTGGGGACCCCTGGCTTATATTCTACAAGTAGAAGGTCTTGCATTCTGTCCTTTTTATAATTATTATGGTTGTATTTTGCATACTCATTTCTGTCATCAAGATGCATGGCTGAAATAACTTCACCATATTCCAGCAATTATGTTGCTATTACAAACAGTTGGACTGACGTAATTCTGACTGTATTAAATAATGTAAACTGGTGCATTTTCCTCCAGTAAATGATGATGTGTGTTCTCCTGAACCCTGGGATAGTTGCTGAGTGCTAGAATATATTATCTGAAAACATTATTCTCTCACTGAAGGTGTAGTTAGGGTTCCTGGTTGTTATAACAAACCATCAACTTCACATCACCAACTATATAAAATGTTGATGCTTCTTACCTTTATTCTCTTTAGTGCTTAGAAAGAGGACTGCCAGTTTTGATAATACATTCCTTACCTTGGCTTGCTAAATGAATTATCTTCCAGTTGTAGATCACAAGGAGTTGTGTCTAATCCCAGTATTTGACATCTACTTCCATCTCTTCTGCAAGTGTAATAAATGAAATCTGTAACAACAAACCCAAGAAATTTTATCCTTGTGTTTGTGTCTGTGTCATGTATTGATCAATAGAACTATCCATGGAGACTAATAGTATTTTTAGATAAGTAAAAAAAGATCACATCTTTCTCCCCAAAGGCTATGTTGTCAGCCAAGAAAAGCACAATCAAAGATTAAAATACCATAACAGCCAAAACCAAACTAATCAAACACAATGTTAGAGCAGCAGCATCCACCTCAGTTTCAAGCCTTCTTCATGGAATTTGAGTTCTGAGTCAACCACAACTCTGATGACATCAGAACCTCAAGGTAAACAGTTTGAAGAAAGAAAAAAAGAGCAGTCATCTAAAGCCAAAAGCATAGAGGTCTTTCAAGTAAAGATCAGCATTTTCCATCATTTCGAGAATGTAATCAGGAGCCAAATAACAATGTCGTGATCAAATCATAGTTCAAGAGAAGCTGATTGCAGCACAGGTGCACTGCTTCTTACCAATAAGGCATCAGTACCCTGGACAGGGCATCTTGGAAAATGTTAACTAGAACTGTTCCTTCCATCTACATATATCAGTGGTTCTCGACCTGTGGGTCCCCAGATGTTTTGGCCTTCAACTCCCAGAAATCTTAACAGCTGGTAAACTGGCTGGAATTCTTGGGAGTTGTAGGCTAAAACACCTGGGGACCCACAGGTTGAGAATCACTGACATATATAAAAGTCATACATAAATATGTATGTATGTATGCTTGTATCACAAAGGTTCCTACATAGTTGGACCAAATATTTATTTATTTATTTATTTATTTACAGTATTTATATTCCACCCTTCTCACCCCGAAGGGGACTCAGGGCGGATTACAATGAACACATATATGGCAAACATTCAATGCCAACAGACAAACAACATATATAGACAGACACAGAGGCATTTAACATTTTTTTTCCAGCTTCACAATTCTGGCCACAGGGGGAGCTGTTGCTTCACTGTCCACTAGTGGCTGTACTTCCTCATTCCTTTCCTCGTGTTTTGCTGGCAGTTTTATGATGTTGTAAATTAGTTATATTAGCCTCCCGCATAAAGCGTACCTAAATTTCCCTAATTGACAGATGCAACTGTCTTTTGGGGCTGCATAGGTCAACAGCAAGCTGGGCTATTTAATGGTCGGGGGCTTAAGCCGACCTGGGCTTCGAACTCATGACCTCTCGGTCAGTAGTGATTTATTGCAGCTGGTTACTAGCCAGCTACACCACAGCCTAGCCCTAATATACTACACATCCTTTTCAATGACCAACTTAAAATTATCAACCAAAAAATTACTCCATTTTGGTGTAAGGGGCCCAAAAAAGTTTGTAAAAAAGAGTATATAGATAGAAAACATTAGCTACTGCCCTCTAGAGATGCATGTATGCAGCACTCAGATGCGACCACAAGAGGCTAGTATATAGAGAGAAAGGATTAGCTACTGATTCACAAAATGACGTTTGCACCATGAGGCCTAACATGAGGCATAGAATGAGGCAAAATTACAGCTTTCTGTGCCAGAAAAGGAAGTAAGCAATTTAATAAAGATTTGTATTTTGAATGGCACGTGCTTGGGTGCAGATGTGTGCCTGCATCTTAGAGACTGAGAAAGTGTAGCTTCTAAGAAAAGGTCAGGTGAAGGGGAAAAAGGAAAGAGGAATGGTATGTGGGAAAGAAAGAAAGAAAGAAAGAAGGAAAGAGAAACGAAGGGGGAAAGGGACAAAAAAGAGAGAGAAGAAAGAAAAATAAGAGAAAATGAAGGAAGAAACAAGAAAGAATTGGAGGAAGATATATGAGGGAAAGCAAAGCAAGTGAGGGAAGGAAGGAAGAGGAAAAAAGAGGGACAAGTATATGAGGGAAAGGGAGAAAGAAAAGAGTGTGTGCCCACACCTTGCTCTGAGACTGAGAGACTGTGACTTCCAAGAAAAGCCCAATTTGGTGCCATTTAACAACCTCATCAGACAGGAAAAATTGTCCGTCCTATGCCGATTTCCCCCCTCTTTAGGCATGGAGCTGCTAGTTCCCATCACATGATGTTGATCTGCTTGTGGCGGGGCTCCATGCTTGAAGAGGGGAGAAATCAGTGTAGGTGGCAGTGACTGTAACTCAGGAGGCTTTCCATGTTGCATTGAAAACAATGGGGGAAGCTGGGCAGCAACGCTTCCTCTGTGGGATGAGGTGAGAGGGAGGGTGAAATGGGGGCTTAATGTAATAAGGTCTTAAGTCCCATATGAATGCAGGCAAGCGGGTGAGGTTACTGTCAAACGACAGCTCTAGAATCTTCTGAAACTCTCAGCTAGTGCAGAATGACCCTGTAAGTGTTTGAATACTAGTCAGGAGGGAATCTTCCTTGGGGAAAAGAAAACATACTTCTTTAGTTCTGTGGAGAGCTATGTGACTTTCAAAGCCTTGAGAGACTTTGATAACCATCAAGGTGTGTGAAAGGTGGGGCTGGGGGGAGATTGAAAAGGGAGATGCGGAGAAAGGAAGGAAAATAAAAAAGACTGGAGGACATGCCCTTAAATATGTCTCTGATGAAGAGAAAATAAAAGAGTTGTTGTGAGTGATCCTTTGGCGAAAGAGATGGGCTTTCCACCCATGTTTCTTCTCTCTGGGGCCTGGCGTCATTATCTACCCATTGTTTTAATTTCACTAAAACACAGCAACAAGGCTAGGTATGGCATCTAGACCTAGCAACAGTTTATTGAGGGTGATAGCAGTAATTCAAACAGCCCCACACTGTATCATCTAAAGTTGACACATTCATCATGTGGCTCTCAAAATGACAAACCCGTTTTACCAATGCAGACTGCTATGATGTTCCCCTTTTCCTGGTATTCTGAAAGATAATTTTGAATCTATTTGGCAACTAAATTGGCCTACCTGCACCCTCCAATGGGCTACAGCTTGTTCCATACAGAATGGAAGGACAGGTGTTCTGCCACAACAAGTATGCTTGAATCTAGTCGTTTTAGTAATTTCTGCATGGGTGGAGATTAGCTCATGTGTGGCTTCATAGCTGATTATTCAGAGGGCCATACCTACAAGTAAGTAAACTCACAGCAACCCAGTAAGCAATTTGCTCTTCAGTTCACTTTGCTTCATGATTGGGGTCAATGTCATGACTAATTTGTTTCTTGTTTTCATCTACATGTGTGTCCAGCAAGTTTATAGCTCTTGAGAAAAGTTTTTAGTGGATTGTTTTTATACTTCCAGAATGTGTTTTAAAGTACTAGCTGTGATTTAGTATTCGAATTTTCTCTCTGTTTTAAGCTGTAACTATAATCTTGTGAGCTTCCTTGAATTTCAGCTCTGGGAAAAGATACAAGTCAGGAATGAATGAATCTACCCTGTATGGTGGCTCTATCCTCCCACTGGTTGGCTGTCTGGGTGTGGGGAAGATATGAAGCAATCACACGTGGGAACCCATATTGGCCTTTGCTTTGGCCAGGATCCTTGTGTGGTGACCTAAAAGTGTTTGACATCTTCTCTTGTGTTTTTTTTCATGTGTATGCCCCATATTTGTTCTGCACTTTGTGGTGGGTCATGCTGGTGCCGTTCTCCACCCAATGCTAGTGACAACTCCTCCAGTGTTCAACTCCTCCATCCTTTCTTATCCTGCACACTAACTCCTCCCGGTGTTAGTCACGGGGACTGGAAAGGACTGCCATAATTCCTGTTCAGTTACACCCTTTATTGGCAGACCAACTACAAATAACCCACACACATTTTCTCGTGTATCATACCATGCCCTCTGGATTGAACTTGGCAGTCTAACTGGATTTCTCAGAAATCTATCTTTTCACCCAAGATGCTTGACAATAGCCGTTACCTGACAAGTATGACAATGGTAGAGTCCAGCATTTTGGTGATCTTCAAAAAGGACTTAAGAACACAAAAAACCACCCTTTTTCCTTGCCAATTGATACATCATTATGGCATTGGTCTATCATGCACCAACAATATAACTCTTCATAAAGAGTGCCTACTCTTTGTCTACAACAGCAGACAACTGTCTATAGCAGTGTTATTTGCAGTTAATTATCCCGTAAACAGAGAAGAGGAAGCAGAAGCAAATGCCTCTCCCATTAAAAGTCTCTCCTGCCTAAAGAGCTGTTCCTATTTTTAAAAATATTTGTACCTTTATATTGTTTTTAGAACACTTACTTACAAATAACCTAGAGATAAGTGACCCCTTTTGAGGCTGGGTATCTGCAAACTGTAAATTTGTGACATGGCTGCTTTGCAGCTGGTTGAAGATTTATGCAAGTATCCAACAGTATTTGATTTGGCTGTGGTGAAGTTAGGTTGATGGAGAGTGTATGGAATCGTCCCAGGTGCAGCAAGGATTCATTGTCTTGTACACTGCTTGAATTAGTTACACCATGTAACTAATTCAAAACCAAAAAGTCCAAAATCAAAAATCTTTTACTGCCAACCATTCATTTCTATTTTCGGGGAAAGGGGGCTAGTTGCCTGGACAACACCTGCTGGGTTTTTCCTCAAGGAGCCCTGAGAAGGGAAAGAAGATGGGGAAAGTGAGGAAAACTTTGCTTGCACAATGCTACTGTGAAAAGCAAACGTCTCACATGCATCTGTGCTTGCCTTCTGCTTAGCCAATGGTGGCACATGGCAGGGCTAGTGCCCTACAAATGGCTGGGAAGGAAAGCATGGATGAACTCCATTGGGCATCACCTGTATCCAACCTAGAGGAAATGACTCATAGGGAGAGGGATGAAGTACTTTTTCTAAAAGGGCAGAAAGTGTGCTGGGCAAACATCTGGGATGCTTGTTTTCTATAGAGGTCTTGGGTAAGGAGAGTCCTCCCAGCATTCCCTTGTTCTCTTTTCAAGACTTCTTAAGGAAAACCCAACAGGGTTGAACACATGACTAACCCCCTTTCCCCCATCCCTCATTCACTAATATACAAGTACTCCAAAATCTGGAAAAAAAATCTCAAATCCAAAAAACAAAGCATTCCTGATAAAGGAGACTCAATCTGTATAATGTTGGTTTGAGATAAGATATTGGATGTTTAGTTGCATTGTTTAGCTCCCTATCCCATCAGTTTTTCCAGCCTCTTTGTATATATAGATTAAATAGTGATACTTAGAATCATAGAATCATGGAGTTGGAGGAGACCACAAGGGCCATCCAGTCCAAACCCCTACCATGCAGCAACACCCATCAAAGCATCCCCGATAGATGGCCACCCTCCAGAGAAAGAACCTCCACCACACCTGGAGGCAGCTTATTTCACTGCTGAACAGCTCTTACTTGTCAAAGATCATTGTGGCTATAGGTGCAGAGGGAGGACCCAAGGACAGTTGTTTGTCCAGGCATTACATTTTAGAATCATGCAGTGTTCTTTACATGATCTCAGTAGTATATTTCATGTATCATCTATTGTCCCCCATCAGCTATCATGAACGACATATAATCTGCATAATTAATATAATTCACACTATACTTTATTTAGATCTAGTTGTTCCTTTGGAGTTATTATTTCTGTGCCTATACTTCTTTGCACAAACAAACCTTTTAAAACTCTTCTCTGACAAGATCTTTGCTCTCTTTCTGAATCAGGTGTGTTACAATTATATGGATTACCAAAAAACTAAGCAGGGCATAACAGATCTATTCTAGGTTATTTACAACTTCCATTCCCTTTTCTACAGTTCTGCAGTATTTTCAGTTCTGTTCTGACAAGGATTTAATACTTAAGTTCATAAGATCAAGTCAGTCACTTGTAATGTAGAAAGGGACCAGCAGAGGGAGAAACATGGGGGACATTGTCCTAGTAAGTGTGAAGACACCCTTGGTTCTCTTGAGAAATACATTTATGTTCAAACAGTGTTATGTGGAATGAAGCAGAATTAATTTTGGGAACCTTATGACCTAGTCCCCATGCCTGAGAAATATATGTCTTGTCTCGAGTCTAAACTCAAGAACCAGGACCGGCATTGTAATACATAGAATCATAGAATCATAGAATTGGAAAAGACCTCATGGGCCATCCAGTCCAACCACCTGCTGAGAAGCAGGAAATCTCATTCAAAGCACCCCCGGCAGATGGCCATCCAGCTTCTGCTTTCATGCTGTAGACATATATTCATCTTTTATGCTGTAGACACATTAGGTTAGTGTGATTCTTCTGTTTTGTTTTCACGATCATCTCTTCCTTGCTACTATTAGTTTTTAATTTGCCACAGCAGCTGTGCAGTGCAATTTTTAATAAGCAAGTCATAGGGAGAAGGGAGCAAGCTTGTTTTCTGCTGCCCTGCAGACTAGGACGTGAAACAATGGCTTCAAACTACAGGAAAGGAGATTCCACCTGAATATTAGGAAGAACTTCCTCACTGTGAGAGCTGTTCGGCAGTGGAACTCACTCCCCTGGACTGTGGTGGAAGCTCCTTTTTTGGAGGCTTTTAAGCAGAGGCTGGATGGCCATCTATCGGGGGTGCTTTGAATGAGATTTTCCTGCTTCTTGCAGGGGGTTGGACTGGATGGCCCACGAGGTCTCTTCCAACTCTACCATTCTATGATTCCATGATCTTACATGGAGTTCATAATGCTCCTATTTCACAAAATTTGCTTTGATCATTTTGACTTCTCAATCCTTTTGTTTTGCTGACCTATTGGTTCCTATCCTAGTTTCTACAATTTACAGTCCAGGTCTTGGAGGGAATGCTTTTGCCTTCTAGATGATCTTAAAGGGATGCACCCCACCATTTGATGGACTAAAATTAGGCACAGCTTCATTGGTAACAAGCTTTAGAGCCTTGGTGTAGCATGATGGATGGATCTGGGCATGCCCGTAGCCAGAAAAAAAAAATCAGGGTGGGGGTGAAACAAAAGTGCTTTGCTCAGGAAAGACAGAAGAGGAAAACACTGACAGAGCCGGCATTGAAGGATTCAAATCTGGCTGTGAACTGAGTGAGGGACCAAATCTCTTAATTCTACTTTCTCTGAAGAAAGTCAGTTTCAGATAACCTGATGGTAAAGGGAGCAAAATTTAACTATCATAATGGAGCCTTGAATAAGTTCAGTTAAATCTTTAACCAGAGTACCACAATGTGGGATAATAATGCCCCTTCCTCAACGGATCTGCTTGTGTGTATGCAAGATACTTGACAATTGTATGTGCTTATGTACACAAACATTTGCATACTCACATGCTGGTCCTTGACCAATTTTGCCCTTAACTAAAAATGCTTTTCCAATCTTCCTTTAATTTGTTGACCCTTTTAAAGTTTGAAAGTAGAATGATAGAATCATAGAGCTGGAAGAGACCATCCAGTCCAACCCCCTGCTAAGAAGCAGGAAAATTGCATTATAGAATCATAGAAAAGTAACAGAGAATGCTATGTAATGTGTAGTTTGGCCCTAAATAGAGCGCTTTACCTCAGACTAACTGTAGAGACCCCAAGTCCACAGTCTGTGGGAAGAGATGAGCTGGATGTTTTATTCCATTGATCTGATGAGTTATTTTCCAGAAAGAACTCTGAGTTCTTAAACATATGGGCTTCTTGTTAGGATCACTTGACACCTCCTGGTCTTTCCTCCTTGGGGCGTAAACAGTTCTAAATGGCCTGTCATTTTGTGAAATCTCATGCACCACAGCAAATGCAAACACTTTACATTTATGGAAGGTTTCAAGCTACAATAATATTTACCTTTTACATTTTGTTCTATCTATAAATCCTTTTTTATGGCAGGTTTAAAAAAATAAGTAAACGTTATATGACATTTTTATTACCTATTTATTTAATATCTCAAATTAAATGCTGTACTGCTGCAATTTGGAGGTTATGAAAATGTTGAGAGAATGACACCCTGCTAAGTCTGCAGTCCTCAGTTAAGACATTTGGAAATAGTCTAATTTAGAAAAGCAGTTCATGTCATTCAAGACCAAGTCGTTGTCTAATAAACAAGGCTTTAAGGTATATGTTGCCAGTGCAACAGTAGAGCACAATGGATACTACACTTATGGAATTATCGTATCCCAGAATTTCAATAAATTATCTTTTTAGTCTAGGACTGCAAGCATTCCTCAGTCTCCACGGTCAGTTGCCATCTGCCTGGAAGAATTCACAAAAAGTAATGTTTCCAAGCTGTGTCCTATCCAACATAAGATAAATGAAGACTGAACATCGTACTCCAGGCCAGTCTTACGATGAGCAATGTAGTCATTTTTACAGACAGGAGCACTTTTTTCATGGAACACACACACACGCACACACACACACGCACACGTGTGTGTGTTATTTGCAAAGAAAATAAATTGAAATATCTGAATGTAATTTTCATTTTTTTGTCAAATCCTAAGCTGTTCATAAATGCATTTCGACTGCTGTTTTATGTTGCTACTATGTTTGGTCAATAGCAGTTTTGCAAATATGTTCAGAGAAGTTTTTAGCACATAAGTTTTTTAGTAGTATGTTTCCTACACATATGCAACAATTTAAATCCTTTTAAATTTGCTTTAGAAAGAGCTGTTCACCTGTCCATTTACAAAAAACAAACAAATTCAAAACAAAAACATCCCCTCTCAAAGCTTCTCCTGGTCACCGGGTGCCATTATCAAGAACTTGCCTATACTGGCCAAAACTCTAATGCTAACTGCAAATGCACCTCTGGCAATTTTTAGGATGCACAGCAACTTCCAGTGAGCATCCTGTTTTTTAAAAAAATTAATCTGATTTGGCCCCACTTCAGGCAGAGTTGGGGGGTACTCCAGAGTTTGCTAGAAACTCCAGAGTATTCCAGGGCTTCGGGTCAGTCTGAACAGCTGGACTTGTTCTGTTTCAAACTGATCCTCTGTCAAGATGGATGCTGCTTGGCCGATGCAGTTCTTGCCCATCTGGACAGCACCCCGAGATTCAACACATATGTGCTCTGCACAAGATTTGCACCTGACTAACCTAGCCCTAGATGTAGCCCAAGTCAAATAATTTTTTTTCGAGCACAGGAAACAAATATGGCCCAATGGGCAGAAATGCCCTTAGGTTCGCAAACTGTTCCCTAGTTCCTTCCCTGTTGTGTTTTTATGATCCTGCCACAACTTGACAGCATCTATTTACCCATCCTGTATTTAGTTTCATCGTGTTTGAAATATTGAGGCCAAATACAGTAAACAGGGCATTCCGTGAGCAGTCCTTCACATTGTTGATTTCTTTACATATCTTCAAGAAACATCCCTATAATGTCATGATTAGTAACCAATGATGAATTTATCTAAACCGCATTTAATGATACCTAAGCTAGTAGCTACATCTTGAGGCAATTAATTCTGTAATCAATTATTTATCTGAGTGAATAAATACTTTTTCTCTGTCCTAAATTTATTGCTCTGAGAGATGGAGGGAAAATGACCTACTTTCTCCACTTCATCCACAATTATATATACTTCTTACATATCAAACCTTACTTGCTTTTTTTATAAACTAAGAAGCTCCAAATGACATAATTCTAACCTGTACTCCAAGGGAAATTGCAGTTTTTATGTGTGATGTGCTATTTTGCTTTAACTTGGTGAGTGCTGAGTTTCGCCTACTGTGGCGCAGGCTGGTGAGCAGCCTGCTGCAATAAATCACTCTGACCATGAGGTCATGAGTTCGAGGCCAGCCCATGGCAGGGTGAGCACCCCTCAATTAAAAAATAAAAAATAGCCCCTGCTCGTTGCTGACCTAGCAACCCAAAATATAGTTGCATCTATCAAGTAAGAAATAAGGTACCACTTATAAAGTGGGGAGGCAAATTTAACTAATTTATGACGTTGGAATGAGGAAGTGCCATCACGATGGATGATGAAGCAGCTGCTCCCCCGTGGCCAGAATCGAACATCCCCTCAGGAGGTTAAATTGCCTCTGCGTCTGTCCCTGTCTCGGTTCTATGTGTATATGGGCATTGAATGTTTGCCCTATATGTATATAATGTGATCCGCCCTGAGTCCACTTCTGGGTGAGAAGGGCGGAATATAAATACTGTAAATAAATAAATAAATACTTGGTCTTCCTTTCCGTGAGGAGGCTGTCATGGAGCTTGGAGACCTTCGGCTCAAAGGCCTCCATCACCAATGTGCCATTGTCGTCAAAGAACTTGGCAATGGACTTGGTGAACTTGGCCTCCCGCTGCTGCTTGGTTCACCCGCTGATGTATTTCTTTTTGTCTCTTTTGAGACTCCCACAGTTCTATTTTATTAGATAATCCTATTAGCAAGCTTTATGTAGTGAAGAATAGTTCAGTTTATTAATTCAGGTATTATCTACTGTACAATTGTAATACAGATATAACCAAGGAAACACAATATGAGAGAAATGCCCTACTGATGTGACGCTTGCTCACATCAGCTTCCACTTTCCCCTTTTTAACACCACTGCAACATCATTTATGGCACATATCTTTAAATGAATGAAGGTTCACGACTGTCCTGGAGCAGAAATAGATATAGTGAACTGACACAGAGTTTTTAATTTCATTCTAAATCGTGTTTTATTGTTCATTCATCAGTTCTCCATATAATGTGTTGACATTCTGGTCACGCTAAATGTAGGAAAGGTTTTGTAAAAATGCATTGGCTTTAACGCACATGGAACAACAACACACATAGTTATTTCGTTTGATGAAATTGTATGCTTTTGTTTTGCAAAAGAATTTTAATTGGATAGAGAGGAAATACCCTATGTTCTGAAACAAGATATTGTTTCTTTAAGTCATCTTTTTAACCCCAAAGCCCAATGTTTATTGCCTAGTCAAACTGTGAAGGAATGTGAAATGTCAGAAAGTCAGTGGATTCAGTACAGTTTAATGATTTATTAATTTTTGTGAAGATATAAAATTATTTTGTTTTCACTGGGACAGAATAATATTATGTATATGTCACTCTGGTACCACACATATTTCTGAAATTTCCAAAAGAGTCATTTTATATTCTTAATGCTGTTTCTGATTTTTTTTAAAAAAAGTGACTGAAGAAATTGTTCAACTGCTGTGCTATAATTAGCTCTCTGTTAGTCAATCTTTTACTTCTTTTTCTTTGCAATTATAATTTCTTAACATTGAAAGCATAACAATTCTTATTATGAATGTTTATGCTGCAGAAGGTGATAAGATAATAACAACATCTGCAGCTACTTTAAAGAGAGAGAGAGCTGGGGCCACATTTTTGTCCTCAGTTACGGTACTTCAAATAGCTCAATTGACGTCATGACTCTATAACTGAGGTTGGAATTTAGCCTACAGAACTTAAGGGCAGTAATCCTGGTGATTTTAAATAAATTGTGGTGAGAAAAATGCTGTTTAGAGCTATGGAGTTACAAAGTGTGAGGCCTGGTTTTAGGTACACAATATAAAACATACATTTGGAGTAAAGACATAGAACCAACTTTATTTATTCAAAAGAAAATATACCTACTTTACACAGAAGTGATACGTGATGGAAGGAAGGCTCACAAAAGAGTGTAACATTCATGAAATAGTTTAATCATAATTGAACTTTTTTAGAACCATGATATAGAAAAGGTAAAGGTTTCCGCTTGACATTGAGTCCAGTCATGTCCGACTCTGGGAGTTGGTTTCTAAACCAGAGAGCCGATGTTGACCATTGACACCTTCTAGGTCATGTGGCTGGCATGACTGAACGGAGTGCTGTTACCTTCCTGCCTGAGTGGTACCTATTGATCTACTCACATTTGCATGTTTTCGAACTGCTAGGATGGCAGAAGCTGAGGCTAATGATGGGAGCTCACCTGCTTCGCAGATTAAAACTGCTGACCTTTCAGTCAACAAGTTCTGCGCCTCAGCAGTTTAACCCGCTGCACCACTGCGGCCTCACAGGACCATGATAACTACTGTTAATCTTAGAAACTAACAAAAACAGGATTTATATTACTAGGTGCCCCCTTCTGTGTATTTCTAGCAGTTTTCCATATGGTTCCAGTTTCTTGCAGAATAATCTAGCTAATATTTTAAAAATGATTGCTTAATTACTGATTATTTTATTTTTAATATTACTTTATTACTTAGTTTTAATCTATGATCTAAGTTACCCTGGATTCCATGCCAGGAGAAACAAGTGATCTAAATTGAACATATACATATCCGAGCAGCATTATTCACTTGGCTACAAATACTCTTATGGGCTAAGCTAAACCTGAGCTAAATCCCCACTCACCACTTCTTTGTGGTCTCTGTGAAATGTAACTGGATTTTGTATCCCACACAGCCTCTTAATGCAAAATTTTAGAGGTGAGCTGTTTCAGTGGGCACTCTGTCCCCACTCATTCAGTGCACATGCCTCCGCACTCCTCAACTCGCTCTCCATAGTTCTTTTTCTTCTGCCACATGATCAGAAAAAAATGGAATATTCTCGGTCCATTTACTATGGCTGAGTTACCTCTGTGACTTTTACTTTTCAATGTTACTTTTGATTCTGATTCAATTACAGTAGAGTCTTGCTTATCCAACATAAATGGGCCAACAGAACGTTGGATAAGCAAAAATGTTTGATAATAAAGAGGGATTAAGGGAAAGCCTATTAAACATTAAATTACATTATGATTTTACAAATTAAGCACCAGAACATCATATTTTACAACAAATCAACAGAAAAAGCAGTTCAATACATGATAATGTTATGTAGTAATTACTGTATTTATGAATTTAGCACCAAAACATCGCAGTGTGTTGAAAACATTGACTACAAAAACATTGACTACTAAAATATTTACTACAGATAAAGACAGAATTGCATAAAATGAACTTACAGTAACAACATTGTTGGAAGTTAAACCTGTAAAAAGTTCAGTCCTGTGAAGATTTTTTTTAAAAAAATCTGTGATCCTTGCTTGCCTAGAGAAACAGCTGTGGAAACAGTGGGAGGCAGACTACATTGGATAATACAAAATGTTGGATAAGCGAAGGTTGGATAAGCAAGACTCTACTGCATGTTTATTCTCTTCCAATTCTTGAAGGAATTTTATGGCTTCTGGAATTTTAAAATCTTCCATGGGCTTTATAGCCCTCTTCAAATATTGTACCACCTGCAGTGAGAAAGTTATCTATTCAAATGGGCATTCCAAGTGCTTGTTTTATTTAGGTGAAGGACACAAGTCAGAGTAAGGGATTCACCAATCAAGGCATTAAAAATTGTCATATCAAATTTAAATTTACTAACTGTGGGGACAGTTTAAGTTCTGATTTGGTGGCCAAGGGTTGATTTGCTATCCCAGGAGGCATAGCCTTAGTACAATTCTGCCTCTAAGCAGTTGTCTCATTACAGCTGGATCCCCACTGCCTTATATTCCAGGATCTGATGCCAGAGTCTCTGTCTGAACTGGATTATATGGCAGTGTAGAAAGGGCTTAAGTTATGCTTCCAGATACTGCTTCAGTTCTGGACTTAATCCTAATTGCTTCTCCTTCGATTTTCACTACAGTTGATGCTGGAGCTTTGGGCTTCAGACCATTGGCAGCATACTTCTTGTCTCCTATGATACTAGGAAGGGTGGTTGGGAATGCTTCTTAAAAATAACATTGCTCCAAAGACCAATGCAATAAGAAGAAGAAAGTGAAGAAATCTAAATCTGGGAATCTGAAAACCAGGGCAAAAACAGCATCTGTGATATCATTAGTATTGGCTCTGCCTTCATCAAATGATTTCGGTATAATGCTTTGAAGTGTGTAACGAAGTATGTAATGAAATTCAAATGAAGGCACGTTTGTTTAATCATAACACAGTACTTCCATCTAAACTTTGGAAGAAACAACATAGGACAGAAATCAAAATCTCAAAGTGAACTTTTGCAGCTGACAGTATCAAGCACCAGATGCGAAACTGCAGTGTTATTTTTCTGAGTAGGTTGCTGATGTCTTTGATTTCTTTCCTAACCAAACTCTCTCAGAAATTGTTTTACCCAGCCCCTGATTCCCACAAAACAGTACAATATCTGTACATGATAGACAGAATTCCTAATCAGAATTACTTGGACTTGGGATCCACTGTAATGAATGGAAATTACTTTGAAGTGAATATGTTTGAGTGTAGATTACAAACACCTTCCTATCCCTTTCTAACTGTGGTTCTACAGATGCTATAATTCAGTTCAAAGTTGGCTCAAGAATGGCTGTCCACAAAAAATACACCCCGAATGCGTGCTGCAGCGAGCACATTGAATACTTTGCAATTTATGACAACCCTAATTGTGGAGTTTTCCTGGCAAGATTTGTTCAAATTGGGCAAACTTTCACCTTCTTCTGAGGCTGGGAAAATGTACTTTCCTAATGTCACTCCAGAGTCCTTATCCATCACCAAAATCACTACACCATGATAGTAGCTTTACCGTTTGTATAGCAACTGTAGAATTAATGCAGCTTGACTTCACTTTAACTGCTATAGCTCAATCCTATGGAATTCTGGGATCTGTAGTTTGGTGATGCACCGGTATCTTTTGCAGAAAAGACTAAAGATTTTGTAAAACTTCATCTCTTATGATTCTATAGCATTGAAGCATAGCCGTTCAGATAGCCCCTGAGTAAAGCTTTTCTCAGGCTTTACTCATAGGCTCGGGCGTGCCATCACACTGCCACCATCTCCCCAAAGGAACTCGGAGTGGCTCACAGAGCAATATATACACATACATACATAAACAACAATACATAAGTATATACACAGTGACATAAGTATAAAAACATCAACACAGATAAAATCCCACTAATAAAATTGTAAGAATTATAAAAATTATGACATTTGTGAATAAAACTGGCTATCTGCAATAACAAATCAAGTGGCACAATCGGTGAATCATTGAGCTGACCATAGATTACACAGAGTCAAAGGTCTGTCTAAAGAGCCATGTTTTTAAACTCGCCCAAAAGGCTTGAAGAGTGGGGGCTAATGTAATTTCTTTAGGGAGGGTATTCCAGAGCCAGGGAGCCAATGCCTATAAGGCCCTTTCTCTTGTCCCCACCAACCGTACTTGAGAAAGTGGTGTGACCAAGAGACGGGCTTCCCCAGCAGATCTCAATGCGCGCACTGGTTTATAGAAGGAGATTCAGTCTCGAAGATAATAATAATAATAATTTTATTTTTATACCCCCGCCTCCATCTCCCCAGGGGGACTTGGGGCGGCTTACAGATATAAAACAAGCATACAATGGTATCAAATACAGAAAAACACACAATAAAATTAAAAGGCATAAAATAAAATCACAATAATTGTGAAACACAGGTTAAAACACAGCGATGAGATCATAAGATGAACTGGGCAAAGTGCACTGAGTGAAACTTGTAAACATGAAGGAAGTTAAGGTGCTATAAGATCATAAGGAGAACCTTAAACTGGGGTGAACCCTGTGGCTATATAGATAGGTTGGACCCGAAGCAACATTGCTATCTTTTGGCAGCTCCCACTGGGTATATATAGGGGAATAGAAATCTTAGTTGCAATTCTATATATCAGTTATCTGAAAGTAAGATCCGTTGAATTTAGTGAGTTTTGCTTCCTAGCAGCCAAGTATTGAACTGCAATATTAAAACAATTAAAGAAAAAAAAAAGAATACTGAAAGTTCAATTATTCCTCCACCCTGAATATATTTTCCATGGGTTTCGTTGCCATAAAACGTCTTTTAATTTTGACATTTGTACTTTACATCTGTATGAGGTGTGTGAAAACCACAAAGGATGGAATGAAATTAGTGTCCTTGGAATTTAAATTGGTGTGCTATTGGCAGACAAAAAAAAAATCAACTCCCTTGTGTGTCAATGGGTGACTGGAAATATGTCTGGAATGTTTTAATCTTGCATCTTACTTCCAGGTGTGTATGTAAGTGGAAGAAAGTGACACTGTACCTGCTGTAACTTTCGGCAGCCATTAGAAAAGTTTGCACAGTGGCTTTTGGAGTTATTTCTAAACCACAGAACCACAGGTTATTTCCACAGAAACTGGAAAGCAGTTTACTGAAGTACGTATGTTATACCCAACTAATTAAACGTGTTCTGAATCATCAGATGATTTCCTTACTTTTGATAAAAGTTCTTGAAATGTAGCATTTTCATGTGCAATATCTATGGTTTATATAAAATTTATAAATGCATTTAGTTAACATCTTTCTATTGTCCCTCTAAGTCTGTAAGTTTATAAGAACAGTGGTGATGGTGGTGTAATATACCAAACTTCCCAGGATAGATCTTGCTTCACCTGAGCCCAGGTTGTTTAGCTGGACAGAAGTGGTGTGTTATTTAGTACTACTGGGGAAAATAATCACTGGGCAAGTAACAGAGACTGAAGGGTTTGCATGTTCTCGTTAATGTTATTGTTATGATATTTCTTCGTATCCCACCTTTTCCCTGGTATGGAACTCAGGGAGGATTTATTGCTGTGTTTTGCAGCCATTGGGTCTTAATATACTTGCATTTGTTCAACTTTTGTGCAGAGCCCTAACCCTATGAAAGCGGAAGACTAGCTATAGTTGAAAAGGACGTCCATCTAACCTGCATCCTAAATATTTAAGAAAATTCAGCAAAATGTGTGCTTGCGGTCTGAAAAGAAAAAAAGGAGAAGGGGTAAGACGCAATTCAATATTATAAGCTTGAGGTACATTCAATATTATAAGCTTGAGGGGTTCTTTTCAGGTGATACATTTGGCAGCAGTGGTTAAGTATCTGTGATTTGTAAAGCACCAGCAAAGTGATGTGCAAGCCTTCCTTAAACTTTGGAACTCTCCTTATTAGTTTTACATAATAGTCAGCTGGTACTACTAATTGGGAGGGAGGGGTCAAAGTCTCTGGTTTTGCATTTTTCCTGGTTCTGAGGAAGATGCCCGAAAGACATACAACAACACTTTAATCACTGTTTCTCAGCTTTATAAATATTTACTAAACAGTCTGTTAAATGCAAACTAAGGTAATATGACAGCTAGGTATGAATTGGATAAGTCGTGAAATTCAGATGTCTGGACAGTTGCAGAGTACACATTGTTAAAAAGTTAAAAACAACAGCAATAGGTTAATGTGTATAAGAAAAAAGACTGCTCGTCAGCTTTAGAATTTGTTCATTTTCCTGACCTTTTTCTTGAAGTATGAATGCCTTGTTTCCCTTTGTCCTTTCCTCATGGTTGGCACATTTTTCACGAGACTTGATTCTTCTCAGACACACGTATCAAACTCAAGGACTGCGGGCTGAATCTGGCCCGTCACGTCATTTTATGTGGTCCATGAAGTGCTGGTGCTACCTCCTCTGTCAAGTGCCGACCCTAAACTATCCAGTAGGAGACTGAGATTAATGGAGAGCAGCATCTGCCCTTGAGCCAATCAGCATTGAGTATGAGGGTGGGAAGAGTGGGAAGACAGAAGGGAGTTATCTTCCTTTGAGGGGTACAATGGAACAACGACTTGGAGGCAGGAACTTGGCTTTGATGGCTGCGATAACAATGATAGACTTGGTCAGTGAGGATGCGACACAACCACCTTGCTGAGGGGCCAATCACGAAGAAGGGATAAGATGTGGAGATCTTTGTGTGGAGACCAGAGAGTGAGAAACAGAGGGCTCCTAGGAAGTGTGTTTTGTGTGGATGGAAGATACTTTGTTATTGTTATTATTATAGCCACCCACTATTTTTATTGTTATTATCATTTATTCATGAAGCACCACCATCTATATATATAAAAGGGTAATGAAATTTCGGCCTAGGACAAAACAACAAAACTACACATCCCAGAAACACTAAACTTGGCAGCACAACCCCTCATCCATGCCTCTACGTTCATACAACAAAAAGAAAAGAAAAATAAAGTCCTAATTAGAGGGAGAGGAATAATTGTTTTTAGCCAATTGCTGCCAGTTAGAAGGCTAAGCTCTGCCCACTTGGTCTCCTAGCAACCCACTCAGCCCAGGGGACAGGCAGAGTTAGGCCTCACTTAGGCCTCTTCCACACTGCCTATAAAATACAGATTATCAGATTTGAACTGGATTATATGGCAGTGTAGACTCAAGGCCCTTCCACACAGCTATATAACCCATTTATAATGGACTTAATGTAAGGTAAAACCTTTACCCTTTACCTTATCTACCACCAATTCCTCAATAGTTTATTTCCCATACCACCATACTTCGCCACAGCAACGCGTGGCCGGGCACAGCTAGTCACTGTATAAGTGTGGTCTGAGCATTGGACTGCAACTCAGGGTCCAAATCCCCTCTCAGGCATGGCTATCCACTGGCTTAGCTTGGACAAGTCACCCTCTCTTAGCTTTAGACTCAGAAATAGAGTGCGCAGATCAAAAGACAACCTGGCAAAATGGCACTACCTAAAATAATCCTCCACCTTGTGCATCTGTGGAGCAGAACAGACAACTCCGCATCTGTATGCTTGTCCACAATATCCTGTCTCATGTGCAGAGGAAGAATTGTTTGAAGCTACAGACAATGTGGTCACTGTTGCCCGTTTTTGGTCAAAAGATACTTAGCTGCTTGTGCTCCTTCTATTTTATACTAATTTATGCAATATTTTTGATACAAAATAAATAAAAACTTTAGAGGAAAGCCAAGAGACCTTAAGAGTTTACATAAATTAGAAATTACTTGAATGTACACAACATAACTGTACTGGCCATATGGTATCTTGGGGTTATTTAACAAGGAGTAGTTATATTTATACAGCCTTGCAATGGCTTTTTAAAGGCAACCATAAGGCTGATGTGGTGCTCAATGGAAATGAGTTAGACACCTTGTTCTAAGACATCCATAGCATGGCTGGACTTGTTAGTACACTAAATATGGAACAGCTGAGCTGATCTCATGGTCTCTGAAGAGCACTTGATAACTAGAGCAGAAATTTGATTGGGCTTTGTAATCATTTCCTGTTTTCAGAAATAATAGCAAAAATCCACTCACTTTTTGACCCCTCATGCTTATCAATCAACTGCTTTCCAGCAACATAAAATTAACTAGAAACAGAATATAATTAACATTAAACCTTAACTGCTGTTTTATGCATGGAATGCTTACAATAACTGAATGCTAAAGCTAGAAACATTCGCTTATGATAAGCATGTCTAACTGTGAATGTGAAAGCTAGAAAAAAAAAAAACCAGCACGGTATAGTAGCTTGTGCATTACGGAGGAGGAGTTGTTCAAAGCCACGGACAATGCGGTCGCTGTTGCCCACTTTTGGTCTAAAACTATTTAGCTGCTTGTGATTTCCTTTATTTTATCACTTTTAAACTTATTTATTATGCAATGCTTTTGACACAAAATAAATAAATTAAGCTACAACACTGGAGACTAGGGTTTGAATCACTTTTTGGACAGGGAAACATACTAGGTGATCTCAGTCAAGTCACACTCTCCCAGACTTAGAAGAAGGCAAAGGCAATCCACCTCCGCTGTACAATCTTACTAAGAAAACCCAGTGATAGGTTCACTTTAGGATTGCCATAAGTCAGAAACAGTTTGAAGGCACACAGCAACAACAAAGCTAGAAACTCAAGTACCCTAGTTGCCGGCAAGTATATAATATTCATTTCCGGTTTTGTTTTTTTGTTGTTTGTTTGTTTTTGCTGCTGCTGTTTGTAGGTTTTGTCTGGGAAACTGGTAGTATAAGTACAAAATAGTGTATTTTCCTGATGAATTGCTGTTTGTCTTGTGGAAAAAGAACACAACACACTGTGGTTTGAGGGATGAATCAGAGGTCACTAAAGCCCTACATGGACACTTAAGAGATGAACTGTATCTGGGCAAAATCCCATATAAAAAGGGATATAATAGAATAATTTTCTGGTTTTGTTTCTTTGCATTAGGTATAAAATATTATAGTTTGTTAAAATTAGAATTAATTTTGAAATTAGAAGCAAGAGGACAACACCTGAAATTAGAGAGGCTATATCTGAGAGAAAATAATATAAAATGTTGTGGTTTTGACCAAAACACTGAGTGCTAAATTAAATAATATACCAGAGATTTGTTATTAGATCTCCTATCATGTCTATTTTTAATTAACACAGCTGCCTTGAGGATTTTTGTTTGGTTGGACAAGTGGTGCTAGAGTACAGCCTTCAAGAGGTGGTCATTTAGACAAAGTAATCACAATTTCTTTCTTGCTGGGGGGGGGGGAGTATCCTGCTCCCTATTGCTAATGTTTTGTTCAAAAGGACAGCTCTCAGGGCTTTTGTAAAGTAAGAACAGTAATGTTGATTGGATTGACAACTGATCTGTAATTTTGCTAAAGGAGATTTTCAGAAATATTTAGAGATTTCCATATGATTTGCTGGATTTGCTTGAAAAACAAAGGCAAAGCCAGCATAAATGGTGGAATTCCCTCTCTGCATATAGTATATGGTTGGATGGGAAATCATAGTGCTGTTTTATGGACACTCAAAGCCATAAGTGATGGCCATTAACTAAAGCATCTTCTGCTTTTGAATGGGTTCAATTCTGTGTAACCCATTCAGGGGACTGTGCAGTTGTGATATGCATATCAGAGAAAGGATGGCAATAAATAAATATTTGCCCTTCTAATTTTAGATGTTACCTGTCTCTCAATTTCCTGGGAAACAGAGCAAATTTGTAATCTGCTTAGTAATTTTTTTTTTCATGTCAGGAGCGACTTGAGAAACTGCAGGTTGCTTCTGGTGTGACAGAATTGGCCATCTGCAAGGATGTTGCCAAGGGACACCCAGATGTTTGATGTTTTACCATCCTTTGGGAGGTTTCTCTCATGTCACCACATGGAAAGCTGGAGCTGACAGAGGGAGCTCACCAACTCTCCCTGGATTCAAACCACTGACTTGTTGGTCAGCAGTCCTGCTGGCACAAGGGTTTAATCCATTGTGCCACTGGGGACTTCGCTTAGTACGTAATTAAAATATTACTATTTCTTATTCCAAGCATGGTCCATTTGACAAGAAACAGAACATGCAGATAAGAAATGTATGCACTGGGGACTTTTCACAGTGGGCAGATTAATAAATAATGGGTGATAGAAAAATCTTTGGTGAGATGGGATATCATTAAACAGCCTGTCCAAAAAGGAATGGGCATATAATGGAACTGGAAAGCTGTAAAATATTTACTGAATGGGGCTGTAGTGAGAAATTTAAAATATTGTTCTAACCCAAATGTTTTATGTAATAGATACCTCATAGAATAAGACATTTCCTTGAGTATAAATCCGACTGTTTCAAATGAAGATTCTTTCTTTAAAACTGGTTTACTACAGCTAAAGAGAAGCCATGCTAGTCATGGAGTGCCTGTGATGACCAGGAGTTTGCACAGAGCTCTATTGCTAGCTAGGAGTGGTGGCTGTAGTCACACATGTGTTTTCTTGCACTCATAGGGAAAGGGTGATAACATCAGTGTTTAACCTGGACAGTGGATCTGGCGGTATCAGACTCTGTCTTAATTTTGCAGTGAACTCCAGAGTATCTTCTGTCTTTGACCAAAATAGGGCAAAGTCAATTTAAAAAAGAATTTTTAAAAACCTGGAATGATCATTGGGTGTAGCTATGCATTTTGAAGATAGCCAGCCTCCCATTCAAAGTGATCCCACCCCCCACCCCCATAGTATAGACAAGCCCAAGAACTATAAACAAACAAGGGATGAGCTCTGCTGGTGGTGGATAATTCGTATTTTAAACACTGTAGAAACTCATTTTCAGCATAAAATATGCTTCCCTTTTAATTCAGAAAATTGTGCCAGTCCCAACCACAAAAAGTTTGGGAAAAACTGCAAGAGAATAGTGCCTTAGAGGCTGGAATAATAGGGTGTATTATGCAGACTCATAGCGTGCGTGGTCTCCACATTCTCATTTAAAATATTGGATCACATTTCGTGAATTCATGGGCTGCAATTTGTTTATGCTTCCCCAAGACAAACATGGTAAAATAAAGCAAATGTTTCGCTTCTGGAGTATAGGTTGTGTTGCATTAAGAAAGCATAAGCAACAAATTCTATCCGGAGCTTTTCCCACAATACTGATATTTGTGGTGAGCATAGAAAAAAGAAAGAGTTGTTGAAAACAATGGAGAAAGAATGCAAATAATGAGTTGTGTATAAAGGAAAGGTACAAGTGAGAGAGACTGCACGTATCTTTGGAGAAAGGACAAGGACATCTTTGTTGTTGATTTACTCCTACACACTCTGCAGGGTTACACAGATGTAAGCACAACCGTAATGTGACCTTCTAGACCTGATATCCCATTGCCTTAAGCCCCTGCAGAGACATGGAACATGCCACCAAAGGAGAAATATACACTGCTGCATTCACTGTGCGCAGATAAAATGACAGTACAAAAGACTAGTCTGCAGGGAATGAGCTCCATGGCAGCAAGCCATAGAAAAGTCAATGAAGGCTTGTTCGTGCAATTTGTATGGGTTTCAGTCCTATTAGCTCTACATTATTTTCATGATTTTTGATAAATGAAGAGTTGGCAAATTCTAACGCTGCACGTATCCGTTATTATTGTAATTGCCAGCCTGTCTAACTGTTTATAATGCTACACGTGCACATGCTTCATCACAAAATGATAACACATGGTCTGATGTAGCCACCAAGATGAAGACCATAATAATTTTTAGATCTACCTAATCTGTTACAGGCATATTAATGGCACTTTATACTTTATACATCTAGGAACATTAGTACTGGTGAGTGCTTTAGTGGCAGAAGTCTTTGAGTGTGGTATTAGATGCCTCCAGAAAGCTGAACGTCTGCTGTGTAACTGAAGCTCATCTCTATTGGCAAGGACTGGAACACACCCACATGATTCAGAGATACAGCAAACTGGAAATGTATGCTCAGCCTGCTGTATTTTATTCTAGGATGAGTAGAATCCAACCCAGTAGCAAAAAGGAATAAGGGGCTGCATCTGCGGTAGACACGATGGTAGATTCAGAAGGAAAATTAAGCCAACGCCAAGGTCAAAACTGGGGAGTAACATAAGAGAGGTGAAAGAAATCAATGCCAAACAATAGGTCTAATCCATCATAATTCAAGCTACAAACAAGCATTCCAGAATCCAAAGTCAAACATAACCCAAGATCAGGCAACAAAAGATCAACTTAAAGCACTATTTCCTACCTCAAAGATAAACTGACAGGAACCTAAAAACAGCATTGTTTCCAATAACTCTATTGCTGTCGAAGGTTTTCATGGCCGGAATCACTGGTGGAATCACTTTGGTTTTCTCGATGTTCAATGAGAGACCAAGCTTTTCTTATGCTTCTGCAAAGGTGTTTAGAGTAGCTTGTAGGTCTTCTTCTGAATGTGCACAGGCAACGTTATCATTGGCATATTGGAGTTCTCTAACAGATGTTGTTATGATCTTGGTTTTCACTTTCAATCTGCTGTGGTTAAATAGTTTGCCATCTGTCCAATAGATGATTTCTACTCTGGTGGGAAGCTTCCCATCAACAAGATGAAGTACTATAACGATGAAAATAAGGTTGGAGCAATAAGGTTGGAAAAATAAGGTTAGCTTCTCAAACATTATGGCTTCCTATAGTGAGATTATCATAAACCGTGACAAATGAAAGACTCCCTCTGATTTGTGGTTAGCAAGCAGCCCACCATTTTACATTTACTGTATTGGTGGAGAATGATGCCATGTCAGGAAACTATAATTATTTTAAAATGGTGATAATTTATAGCCATTTTCACTGGTACAAAAATGAACCATGGGTGAACAGATGGGTGAGGAAAGCTAGTATGAACAACCATACATGATCAGCAGCCAACTACCAGTGCTGGACCTAATTGTATAAGCAAAGTCCAGATTCTCTGACCCTTATTTCTTGTACATTTTCACTGTAACATCCTTGTACTGATAATTTAAGGAGCGCATAGCTGCTGAGTCAGCAGTAATCTTCATATGGTTCTCATTAAATGTTATGTGCACAATGGGCTTAAGGTCCATTCCACAGCCTGCTGCAAGCAGAATGGAAATGCCTAGGCCATATGGAAACTTGTTCTGTCTTCAAAAGTGTTAAGTCCTTTTTTCTATAACATTGTCAAAAGGATTTTTCATTTCAAGGTAATGGTTGGAAAGGCATGGAGGTTAATTAGCCAATAAACATCACTGTAGTTGAGCACTAAACACAGTTTTTAATGAAAAAAAATACTCAGGTACATAAAACACGGAGTACTACATGTCTCAACAAAACAGAAGATATTTATGCTTATTCTTCCGCTGACAGATCTAAAAAAAGGCAGCAGGGGAATAATTTCTGTAGGCTTCATTATTAGCAGCAGTGGCAGGAAGATATTTAGGCCAGTGGAACTCAGCTAAGTCAATGGGCCATATAGGTGATCTCCCTACCAATGTTTTTGTGTAATACTATGATGGACATGAACTTCACTGTACTTCACTGCATGACAGCTCCAAGAAAAATGCAGGGAACAAAATCAACCTCTGTACATGGCATTCATTGACCTTGCAAAGGCATTCGACACAGTGAATCGCAGTGCTCTCTGGACCATCCTCCAAAAAATCGGGTGCCCTGAAAAATTTGTGAACATCCTGCAGCTTCTCCACAATGACATGATGGCAACAGTCTTGGACAGCAATGGCTCCCAAAGTGACCCATTTAAGGTGGAATCAGGTGTCAAACAGGGATGTGTAATTGCCCCAAACTTATTTTCCATCTTCGTCGCTATGATAGTTCATCTTGTTGATGGGAAACTTCCCACCGGAGTGGAAGCCCACCAGAGCCAATCCTTCTGCAATCCCAGAAATACAGCTTAATGGTGTAACATTAGAAAACGTTGACCATTTCAGCTATCTTGGCAGCCACCTCTTCACAAAAGTCATCATTGACACTGAAGTACAACACCGTCTGAGCTCTGCAAGTGCAGCATTTTTACGAATGAAGCAGAGAGTTTTTGAGGCTCGGGACATCAGCAGAGATACCAAGGTGCTTGTTTATAAAGCCATTGTCCTCCCAACCTTGCTAGATGCCTGGGAGACATGGACTCTACAGACGTCACACTCAGTTCTTGGAGCAATTCCATCAGCGTTGCCTCCAAGAAATCCTGGAAATCTCTTGGGAAGACAGGCTGGAAGAAGCAAAGACCACCAGTATTGATGCAATGGCTCCTATGCCATCAACTCCGCTTGACTGGCCATATTGTCTGAATGCCTGATCACTGTCTCCCAAAGCAGTTACTATGCATCCAGCTCCCAAGAACGGAAAATGGAATGTTGGTGGGCAGGAAAAGAGATTTAAAGATGGGCTTAAAGCCAGCCTTAAAAACTGTGGCATAGACACCGAGAACTGGGAAGCCCTGGGCCTTGAGCGCTCTAACTGCAGGTCAGCTGTGACTAGCAGTGCTGCAGAATTCGAAGAGGCACAAATTGAGAGCTTAAGGGAGAAAGGTGCCAAAAGGGAGGCACGTTAAGCCAACCCTAACCGGGACCGCCTTCCATCTGAAAACCGATGTCTTCACTGCGGGAGAACATGCGGATTAAGAATAGGGTTCCACGGACACCTACAGACACACCGCCAAGGCACTACGCTTGGAGGACCATCATCCTTGGTCGCCCAAGTAAGTAATGTAGATTAATAACAAGCAGAGTGTTATTGAACCTTAGAAGAGGTACATTAATAACAAGCTGCACTCTACTTTGCTATACATACCAAATATTTGTACACATTTAACACCTGGTATCAGGTAAATTACTTTTGCCATTTCACTGAAAATGATCACATCTTTGCCCTCTACCTGGCAGCTTGGCTAGCATGATATGAACTATTTAGAAATCTAAGACCTGCAGTCAAGGGATTATTGTCTGTTCCACTGATGCTGCAAGCCTTTCGAGACCTGGATCCTCACATATGGAATGGTTTAGAGGAGGTTCTCACAAGGGTTAAAAATCTTCATCTTTGAGCCACCAGATAAAGCTACTGAGTTGTGCCTGAGATGGGTAGTGACTATTGGAGGTTTCATTTCATGTATGTTTATAAGGGGACACTTTTGTTCATTTCCTTGATTGTATATGTTGATATTCTACCCTTTGGTAAAAACGGCATCATAAATAAACATTATTATTAGTGTGAATCTGCCCATTTGTTCGATGTCTATTTTATGTGGGGCTACTAATAGAATTCAGGCCTGTGTTGCTTGAAAAATAGTTTCAGATACTTTTCTTGGACCTCCATAGCCAGTTTGAGGATACACAGGGGGCTGCAAAAAGAGAAGGAAAGTACTCTCTCACAGTGCTACTGCCAGAACCTAGCTGTTGTCATAAATCCAACTTTACTTTGATTGTAAAGGTTATTGTTGCTTTCAGATGCATATGTTTAAGTGCGTCACTGGAATTTGGCAGTGAAAAAGCATAGGATGGTTAGTATTAAGAATAAAGAATATGGTTTCTTACAGCCTTTCCCTCCCATATATATCCAATCACTTAAAACAGCTTCAGGGCTAAACTAATGTAACTGATTGGATGAGAATGATCAAAATGAAGCTCAATGCATACAAAGGTGCTCTTCCTCTGCCAAAACGTAAATCAGAATAGGGATTCAGTCTGTACTGGATTGTGATTAAAAAATTGAAAATAATATGATAGGCTCCTTTTGTAATATTGGAAGCCTTCAAAATATTTATGTTGCATTAAATAAACAATTTTTAATAGTAAATATGTATAAAATATGTTGAATGAATGTTAATGTTAACACTTGTCAAAGGGATAACGTGTCATTATATGGAGAGAAAGGGAAAATCCTGATGTTTTAATTAGTTCTTAAAGGATCCTGGGAACAGGGATTGGATATTTTAAAATGGAATTGGACCTGTGACATTCTCTTTAATGTTTACAGCCACTTTTGATAGCAAAAATACAGTACACATAGTCCCTTAACTATGACTCATAGTTAAGAACAGGGGTGAGAAAACAAAAAGTGAAAGGATTTTACCTCAAGGAAGAGAAATTCACTTCTGAAAGAGTTATCATGGGGAAAGTGTCTCAACTGAAGCTTTATCCCCACAGGGAGATAGGGCAGGATATAAATAAAGTTTTATTATTATGATATTATTATTATTAGTATTATTATTGACACAACGACCTTGTATGACACCGCAAACAAGACAGATATGCTGAATTTCGTATCACAAAATCACAAGTCGAACACTGTGTTCCCAAGTGTTTAGGACTGTGTGATGTATTTTCGGATGATGCGCACCGATCCCAGTAGGGTGGCCTTTTGCAGTTGACAGATCGTAATTTTGTCAATGCCTATTGTTTCCAAATGCCAGCTGAGATCTTTTGGCACGGCACCCAGTGTGCCCATCACCACCGGGACCACCTGTACTGGTTTCTGCCAGAGTCTTTGAAGTTCAGTCTTGAGGTCCTGATAGCAGCTGAGTTTTTCCTGGGGTTTTTTTTTTGTCAATGTGACTGTCACCTGTTATGGCAACATCAATGATCCAAACCTTTTTCTTTTCCACAAATGTGAAGTCTGGTGTGTTGTGTTCCAGAACTTTGTCAGTCTGGATTCAGAAGTCCCACAGTATCTTTGCGTATTCATTTTCCATTACCTTTGCAGGTTTGTGATCCAACCAGTTCTTTACTGCAAGGAGGTGGTACTTGAGGCATAAGTTCGAATGAATCATTTGGGCCACATAATTGTGCCTCTGTTTGTAGTCAGTCTGTGCGATTTTCTTACAGCAGCTGAGGATATGATCAATGGTTTCGTCAGCTTCCTTGCACAGTCTGCATATTATTATTAATTATTATTATTATTATTATTATTATTATTATTATTATTATTATTATTATTATTACCAATCTTTGTTTCCACAACAAGAAAAACAATTCAAAATCCAATTATCACAGGGACAGAAAGTGAGATGATATCTGAACAAGGGCACAGACAGCAAAACAAACACCACGGGGGAGTTAACCCTTCCCTATGCTATCAAATGCATATCTATATATCTATATCTGTCATTACATTTACAAAAATGTACTTGTTCCAACCTACAGACACATTCAACTTAAGATCAAACCTACAGAACCTATCTTGTTTGTAACTTGGGGACTGCCTGAAGTAGCTCAATTCCTTTTCTTTGAGATGTATTCAAGAAAAAAGATAATTCTGGAACCTGCTTTAACAATTTGGGAAACTTGCCCCTTTGTTTCAGTACTCTCAACTGACCTTCCATTGAGCTTTCAGATGTGTTGCTTCTGTTCATTTACCAACTCTTTGCCATTCTTTATCACTGATTGTAAACAGGGGGATCAATCAATAGCTAGTATCTTTCTTTTTTTTTAATTTATTGACAGTATTGGATGAATTGGATGCACCCTGTAGATTTTTTGGGGGAGTGGGATCTATGTTGGAGAAATAGGCAAGCAGCCTATTTGTGGTGAGCTTATTTAAATGATGCGTTATGTTATCTGATGTTTGCTGAGCACTATTTTCCAAATTTTGCAGAAAGTTGTTTCACTGTACAGATTATTACATAGGGAATCCTGGAACCAGTTTGAACTTCAGATGATGATTACAGAAACCATAGAACACTGGTACCCATTAAGCACTTTCTTTCACATACTTTTGGAGGTCTTTGTTGTCTGACTACTACAGACAGACTACTACAGTAGCTTTGAACTGTATTAAATGGTCAGTATAGATAGGGCCTGAGGCAAAGAAGGTGTCGAGTAGTTCTGCTTTTCTCTGTCCTCTTTAAAGGTGTCACCATTTTCTTTGCATAATGCCCTTCCATTTTTTGTTCTTCATTTTGTCATGGACATAACAAAAAAATAGTTTTTAGTGTTTTTAACCTATGTAGCAAGCCTGGATTCATTCTGTGCTTTAGCTTTTCTTGACTTTCTCCTTCCATGTGCTGGCTATTCTTTTGAATTCCTCCCTATTCCATTCCTCGTACTTGTCCCTTTTTAATCTTAGGTAAGTTGTATTTAATTTGGTTTTCTGAATCCAGATGAAGAGAACAAAATCACACATAAACACTTAAGCATTTTGTGGATGTGCATCTTGCTGATTTTTGAGGTACATGTCCATGACAGATATGTTTTGGATTGATTGTCAATAGTTTAAATTCAAGAGCATCATTTTAACTCAGCTGTAAAATTGCACTGTAAGAAATGAATGTGTATATGAGAATTGTGTGTTGTCAATATGTTTTGCATCATGCACCCATTCTAAGTTACAGAAAATGGCTAATGTTCTTCAGAGATCATCAGCAACAGTTTTGTTTCCATTTGCTGGTGGAAGCGACAAGCATTCCCCAAGCTCCCATATTTGGAAAGTTTTTCTAATTTTCTGGAACAATTGTATATAGAATATGTCATGTATAATTTTTAACTGGATATTGTGGAAATAAATTAATCCAAAAATGTCAGAGTTGGACCAGTTTCTACATTTTTGTACTGAAGATACAATACTTCCATAACTGAGAAGACTTGAAGGGAGGATTTGGCTTGTTTGTAATAATTATTTTAATAATAAAACAGACATTAGTGTCTTGTAACTCTTGAATATGAGTTCTGTCTTGAAGAGAAAATTGAATTTTGACATTTGTTACATTTATCTCCTGACAATTTATTAAACCAAAAATGCTGAATAAGTATATGTATTAACAAGTCTTATGCAAAGCTAAAAGTTTTTTTGGAGAATATGTCAGAATTTTGGTTAAACACTCCATTTTACTCCCAGATCATAAATCTGTGATAATTTACTAATTGTATGCTAACTGAAGAGAAATCCAGTCAGCCTTTCTGAACATTCCTGTTATCAGTGCTATGTAATGCACAGTTGTTGCCAGAGTCACCTGGATTGGAGATAAACAGCATCGTTAAAGCTTTGTAAAATGAGCAACGAGGCAAAAGCTTGGACACGCTGAAGAACAGGCAGAAGTAAGAACTTTTAAATAGCTGAGAACAAAGGAAAGGTCATAATTTCAGAGAATCTCATAGTCCACCCATCTGCTTATGCAGGAATATATAGCTGAGCACTCCTGAGAAATGACCATTCGAGCTCTGTTTAGAGACCCGTTGAGACATTTAACATCATGTGTCATTCTCTCCAGCAGCTTCCTCCTTGTTATTTTTCCTGCCCATAACTGGATGATTGAGGCTATCGTTCCCAGCTCCCAAGTGTCCACACGGTCTCCAGCAATCTAAATACGGTCTTCTTCCGCTTTATTTTAATCAATTTTTATGAAGAACAACTTGACAGAAGTCATTCTTAACCACAACAGGGCCACATTGTTCAACAGGGAGGAGCAATAAAATGACACTCTGTGTCCCGAGATCCTTCGGCTTCCTACTGATAACTTCATAGTCCTTTGCAATATCTTGATGGCTGTTTTTTGTAGTACCATTTCATCCAATGTGGATCATAAGGAAGAAGCAACAGGCAACAGACTTGATAATTGTTACTAACCTCTCTGCTATCATGGAACTTCACCAAACACTACTACAGGGAATTGACAAGAGCTTTTTCACCCACAGAACCTTGCAAGGCTCTCTGGGGACAGAGGCTGTTCCTGTAACCCATCAACACTACCAAGGGGAGAGTCTAGAACTGATTGTGTGGCTCCAAACTCACAGTATTGTTCCTGATAGTTCTGTTCCTATTACATTTTTCAAAATGTTGCTGCCTGTGTTTGAATTTTTCTCTTCCTTAGTATTCTTTTTCAGTAGATTCTCTTCTACTCTGTTCAAAAGGGTTTTATTCCTCCTCGATAAGTATGAGTGCAGATATGTAGGCCTTAAGTTGTTCCTTCTCTTTGATGTAGCTGGTCATTGTTAAGCAACATTATTGATTTCATATGTATACTTGGAAAATAAACCCAGTTTCTTATTTTTTCCATGCTTCAGTTCTGATTAAATAAACTCTTCTGAAGCTCAGACAAATCCCATGATCAAGCAATGCATTGTTCACATATTGCTTTCACATATTGTCTGTTCATGTTCCAAATAACTTAGAGGAGGGTATTGCCTAGGGATCCAAAGGTAATGTGTATGGCCTGTGATGGAAATCAGTGAGATGGTAGAAACACTCAAGGAAAGAATGCAGCATGGCAATAGGGAATGTCCTAATTATGTATGTTCTACATTATGCTGGTTTCCAAAGGGTGGAGTGCATTCCTGTTGATCACTCAGCAGGATTTGTGATCTGCAGGATTTCTCTCCCTCCCTCCCGCCCTCCCACTCCCATGTTCCATTTGTTCTTTGGTTAGGAATTTCCAGCATTATGTTGATATATTTTGGAGTATCATAGATCAGCTGCCAGGCACATCAGCTCAGCTAACATTATTTCCTTATTACAGTAATTCTATCCTCAACTGAGATTTCTTTGACAAAGTGCTGTAAAAAGTAAAAGGGCAAATCTTGAATAGTGATATTGATGGATGGAAACCCAAAGGCCTTACACAGAGAAATTCATAGCAAGCCATTTGATGTGGCCTTTCTGACATTATATTTGCATCCATGGAAATGCTTTCACATTATTCCATTGGGAAATTTATATATGTCACAGAATTGCTCTGGAATTTGTCACTCACTGGTATTTTAGAAAACCTTTGAGCAAAACCCAACAGAATCTACTCTATGATTTTTTTCCTGAAAGGGCTAGTGAACAACCAGCCATGAAACAGTGTTTTAGAGTGAGATGCCTTCATAAACTTTGCTATGAATTCAGATTGCATCTAGGGTTGGCCAAAAATATCTTTGGGGTGACACGACAAATGTTGCTTCCTCCCACTCAAGTCAAGCTACATAATATCCAGGGCTATTTGGGCGCTAAAGGCAGAGAATCCTACAAGTACTTCTCTCCTTCCCTGGTAGCAAAATGCCATTATAAAGAAATATCTACAAAATTGCTGTCTTTCATGACATCTCAAGTCTGCTGGCTGAGGCAGCTGCCTCATCCTGCCAGATAGATTAAATCCCATTAAATCCCATCATTCATTCTCATTGTTTGCCAAACAGATCTCAAGTTAGTTATATATTTTTGCTGCAGTAATGAAGCCCCTTAAGCCCACTTGGCTAGGACACATTGTTCACTATTGGGCCATTTCAACAGAGATGACCTCTCTTTTTTTTCCTGCATAATATTGCCAAAATACTTGGAAAAGAGTATACTGTGACATCATCTGCCAGAGACTTGGAACCTCTTCACATGGGGCATTTTAGTCCCATTTTGCCACTTTTATTCGCGGCAAGGATGGGGCCTGCCATGCACAATCACACAATGCAGGCCTCATCCACATTCCTCCCAAAGTGGACAGAAGCACCAAAAGGGCCGTGTGAAGAAGACTTAGGACATTGTCAAGGTTGAGTCGTAAACCGTTATTAGAAAGAGGCTAGTAGTTCTAACAAAAATTGTGGGACCAAGTTCATCCATTCATCCCTTTGGTTATATCCTGCCATTCTCACAAGCTGGGACCAAAGTTCATGCCATTGGACTAAGTCAAAGCTGAACACACCAGAAATTAACAGAACTAGGAAGATCATTAGTGCTGATGCATAGTTTATCCCAAGTAAAGGAGAGGTTGGTTTATTTTCTAATAATGTGTTATGAAGCACAAACATAAGATACCTGTGATATAACAGCAGGGGACTGCAATGATAACTACAACAAATGGAAAAAATACTTGGAGAAAAAACATTTTTTTTATTAATAGAAGGATAGATAGATAGATAGATAGATAGATAGATAGATAGATAGATAGATAGATAGATAGACCTGCCTAACACATTTAATATAAAGAAGACAAAGCCCTGCCAGGAACATAATATCAAGGAATTAACAGACACAAAGCACACACACGTGCACTTGCATACACACAGATTAGGACTTTCAGGAGGAAATTTAATAGGAACCAGGAAGAAAGGAAAGCTATGTCCTTTGAACTCTTGCGTTCTGCTTCTCTCTTCATGAAGAAGGGAGTTGTATTGCCTGCCCAAATTGTGGTGATGGGTGAGCCCATGGTAGACTGTGCCCTAACTCTGGGAGACAGAAGGTCATTAACTCAGTCCTTCTCCCTCTCAGACCCTTCTACTTCAGCATTTTCGCAAAAACACACTTTCTGGAAACAAAGTTGTATTTTTCAAAGAAGTAGCTGTATTAATGTCCTGAAGCATAAAAAAAGAGAAAGAAAGAGACAAAAAGAGAAATAAGGAAGGAAGGAAGAAAAGGAAGCTGGCAGCATCTTTAAAATTAATGGGTTTATATTTTCACATGAGTTTTTGTTGATATGAACTTGTTTGGAGTCTTAATACCACTCAATTCTGCATTTGGAGAAGTGGGTTTATATTCACAAAAGCACATGCAAAGTAAAAACCAATTAGTCTTGAAAGTGCTGTGACACCTCATTTTTCTTGCCGTTCCTTCCTCCTTTTATGGAAATTAAAGACTTTATTGCACAAACTCACTATTCCACTGCGCTTGTGCTATTATTGACATTGGATACATACTGGGTTGAGCACCTTTGATACTAAAGCTCTCTAATAGCACGATTTAACTGATTCGGGAATTTGTGGTCTCCACATACCTGTGACGCCTCTAGGCTGCGTGAGCACTGGAAACCAGACACGGAGGCCAATAAACAATCTAATATCTTTATTAAAGCAATAAAAGAGTCAAACAAAAATAAGCAGAGTATATAGTCCAGCAATAGTCCTTTTAGGAAAAGCCAAATATAGTCCAATAATGTAAAGTTAGATGTCCAGTATTAGAGTTCAAAGTTTTAAATCCAATAACCAAAACACACTCAAACTTCCAAGCAGTTTGAGTGGGGAATAAAGCAAGGTCTTTCAAAGAGTTCCAGGTTCAATGCCCAAGGCTGGGATAGCAAGGCAAGGCAAGGCAAGGCAAGGCAAGGCAAAGTTCGTTGTGGTGGAACTGAATTGCAGTCCAGACTTGGAAGGGAGATGAGACGCAACGCCCGATCTACTCGAGAGTAGCGCGCTGCAGGAACTAGAGACGATGTTAATTTCCCAACTGACACGTTGACAGTTGGCTAGCCTGCGTGCAGAACTTTTATGGGACTTCAAATCTCCCCTCAAACCAGGTGCCTGAACACTTTTTCCCAAGGGAAACGGACTGAAATCAACAACTTGCCAGATGCAACCCTCCCTGAAAACTCTCAAGGGAATCGGTTTAATTAGTGTCCTCTCTCTCCGCTAATCTCGCGCTTCTTCTCCGATTCTCCTTCTCAGAGCGGAATGTTTTCAAAAACAATCTCCTATCAATAGGAGCACTTTCCGGGGAACCAGGCTCTGTAATTAGCTTTGGGCCAAAACTGTCAACAGGGAACATCTGGAAAGGAGCAGAATCTTGCTGAGTTGGCACAAACCCCATATCCTCTTCAGTCTGATCCATAATGGCTGCGGGGTCATGACTCGAGGGTCCCTGAGACATCACAATACCCTCGAAACCCTGCCTTTCTGCTCAGCCACTGTTTTGTAACTTTTTATTTTATAGAGCAATTTTGCAAATCCAGGTTCAATTTTTTCAAAAGACAAACACAATTATAAAATATAAAATAAACAGAAAATTTACAGGGAGCGGGGAGAGACTGAGAATCCTACTCCTTGGTGTCCCTTTAGTCCTGACATATCAGCGCAGAAGCAGCATGGAGCCATTGCACTAAGTTAGGTGATGGAAACATTGTGGAATTTATAGTAAAACACATGAATAGCAAGAGACAGGATAATCATGGGGATAAGGCAGAGTGGCAGTAGGATATGCATGGCATCAAAGTGTCTGTCTGTCTAAAGCAAAATACATTAATATTTGTGTGGATATTTCAGGGCCCAGTATTTCTAAGGGCTTGTTGGTTATTGTGAATAAATGAGCTAGATCACAACAGTACTTTTACCGAAGAGTAAATCATGTTAGTCAGTTATAGCAAGAACTCTTGTGTTTATGTATTGCATCATTTAACAGGGTAATATTGAAAAAAGAAGGTAGGAGCTAAGGCAAACCATGTCAGGAATGCCTTTTAGTTTGTTTCTTGCTGGTACAAAACAAACTTTGTTACCTAGCCAGCTTGTTCTGTGTGAGATTGATGACAGTAGAATTCCTGTGTTTATGTGGGAACTATTTAATTGAAGGAATGCTTTTGCCATGTCTTCCTGTTTTCTGAATGTACCCCAGATATAATCTTACTGATCTTAAAGAAAAGTGGCATAATGCCATAGACACATACAATTTTATTTCCAGCAAATTAACTTTGACGATGTTTACAATCTATTTCATCTATATATATTTCTCTTTGTCTAGAGCATGTTACATTCATCAAATAATTATTACTTGGATTATCATAGCTGTTTTTAAACTACCACAAAAATCACCTTTTCTTAAAATTAAGATTTTGTAGATTTGTTCTTCAGCTGAATTTGTATGTAAGTCGTCACAGGTACTTTTAAAAGTGTAACTCCAGACACGTGCACAAGCTTTGAGTACCACAGGGAAGGATTAATAGCCCGTGGTGTTTGTTTTGCTGTTTTGCTGTTCAGAAGATTTCTCCTCACTTTCTGTCGCTGTGATAATTGGATTTTGAAAAAATTGGCTTGTTGTGGAAACAGTTTCAGTTGAAATACCTTTTCCCCATGTTAACTCTTTCAGGAGTGAATTTCTTTTCTTAGGAGTAGATTTCTCTTACTTCCTGTTGTCTCACTATAAGTAGTTTGTAAGTTGGATGTTTGTCACCTGTATCTTAATGAATGTTTTGTTAATGCTGTACCTATTTTATTTATTTATTATGGAGATTTCTATGCCATCTTTCTCTAGGATGGACTCAAGGCGGCTCACATCATATTAAAAATATACGTACAAATAATTAAAAACAGTAACTTAACAAGTATTAGAGGTTCAATAATCCTTTAAAACTTTCTATATGATTAAAAATTAAAAGTTAAAACCAGTCTAAAATTCCCATTCTTTTGTATCCATAAGTACCTGGCTTCAGTTAAAAGCTGCTTCGAAAAGGAAAGTCTTCATGACTTTCCTAAATGTCATGAGGGTGGGAACCGATGTAATTTCCTCTGGGAGCGAATTCCACAACTTGGGAGCTGCCCCCCAGAATGTACCCTCTCTAGTGGTTTTTTCCTAAGAAATGTTATTGATACATCTTCCATATCTTCCTAAGCTAACCATAGTTTTGGAGTAGAGTGTGTGCTCTGAATAGAGAATATTCTTTTGAAAGTAAATATGTTCAGGGGCCCGGGCTGTGGCGCAGGCTGGAGGGCAAGCCAGCTGCAACCAGCTGCAATGAATCACTCTGACCAGGAGGTCATGAGTTCGAGGCCCGCTCGGAGCCTGTGTTTGTCTTGTCTTTGTTCTATGTTTATTTATTTCGTGTCAAAAGCATTGTACATTTCAAATAATGGAAATAAAAATAAAATTTAAAAAAGAAAAGAAAAGAAAGAAATCACAAGCAACTAAATAGTTTTGGACCAAAAGCGGGCAACAGCAACCGCATTGTCTGTAGCTTTAAACAACTCCTCCTCTGTACATGAGTCAGGGCATTGTGGTCAAGCATACATATGCTGAGTTGTTTGTTCAGCTCCACAGTCACACAAGGTGGAGGATTCCTCCAGGTAGGGCCACCTCGCCAAGTTGTCTTTTGATCTGCCCACTCCACTTCTGAGTCTGTTCAGGGACTTCCAAGTGGCCCATTCTTGCTTTGCCCCTGGAGGCAGACCCTCATGGGGGGCCATCCAGTTAGAATTGCCAAGTTTAGCTGTCCAGAGGGACACCCTTGCTGTTGCTGGAGGAACATCAAGAGGAGTGGTGGTTCTCATGAAGCCCTTCCTTGATTTGAGTCTGGTGGGAGGAGGCTGATAGTCATGCAGTGGGTGGCTTTCACAATGTTCAACCTTTTTTCTCTCACCATTAGCAGCAACTTCCCGTCGCACGTCAGGAGGGGCAATGCCAGCTAACTTGTAGAGTTTATCAACAGGTGTAGGTTTAAGGCATCCCGTGATGATTCTGCATGTTTCATTCAGTGCTATGTCCACCTGCTTTGCATGGGCAGACTTGTGCCAAACAGGACAGGCATACTCTGCAGTTGAGAAAGACAGAGCCAGGGCTGATGTTCTTACTACTTGTGGGTCTGCACCCCATGTGCTGCCAGTCAGTTTCCGCAGGATGTTATTGCGTGCAGCTACTTTGTGCTTGGTGTTCATGCAGTGTTTCCTATATGTTAGTGTTCGATCTAAGGTGACACCAAGGTATTTAGGATGGAAACAGTGTTCGAGCTCTTGGCCTATGTTAAAAGGCATTGAATGTTTGCCTATATGTGTAATGTGATCCGCCCTGAGTCCCCTTCGGGGTGAGAAGGGTGGAATATAAATGCTGTAAATAAATAATAAATAAATAAGGGAAAGACGTGTTCTGGAGACCATGGAGAACTGCTATAGTGTAGAGCAGGGTTGTCTAACCTTTTGATTTCCCTGGACCACATTGGAAGAAGAATTGTCTTGGGCCACACATTAAATACACGAACACTAACAATAGCTGATGAACAATAACAAAAAAAAAAAAGGTCAGTGCATAGCAGATAAGCAAAAAAGGTCCCCACATAATAATCCTAATTGTGTGCCACCCCCTTTGGTCTTTTGAAATTGTCAAGCAGGTCTCCTGGCAATTATAATGTGAATTAGGGGTAATACACCAATATTTGTGGTTGTAATGTACTCTGATTATTCCATTCTTTTCCATTCTCTTGTACAAAGTTCATGCTCGGGAACCACAACTGAGTTATTTTTAAAAAGCACAAAAAAAATCTTATGATGTTGTGTTGGGCTGAATTCCTAGCTGTCCTGGGCCTCATGTGGGCCACAGACAGTAGGTTGGACAAGAGGAAAGGAGTGGATTGGAAGTGCATTCACACCTGTTTGTTGACATCTAGATGATTTGTTAATAGATCAAAAAGGGCTCCTGACTCCCAGTGAGTTGATCTGTACCTTAAATTATATTTTTGAAAGGAAGGAGAAGATGTTTGTTTTGATGGTCTAGTTCTGCTACTTATTTGCTTCAGAATTCTTTAACATTATGCATTTTAAACATTAGGCTCTTGTTGATGGATGCAAATTAAAAATAAACCATCTTGCAAGCCTGAGGTCTGACCACCCTGTAGGCTGGGTCAGATGTAGAAGTTGTCTCACTTGTTTCTGTTTCTGTCTTCTTCCCTGTATTAGTAAAATTGAATGGTGTCTGATCTTGGAAAACTCTTTCTTTTCCTGGTCTATTATGCATAGAATCATAGAGTTGAAAGAGACCACATGGGTCATTTAGTCCAACCCCCTGCCATGCAGGAAAAGCACATACAAAGTATTCCTAACCAATGGCAATCTAGCATCTGTTTAAAAGCCTCCAAAGAAAGAGCCTCTACTACACTCCGAGGCAGATAATGCGTTTGAGGAATAAAATTTCCTTTTAACTTGTTGAATTTTGCCAATTAGAAATAGCATATTAAAACTGGCAGCCTGATCTTCTTTATTTTTCTCTCACTCTCTTGTTGACTTTTCTAATTTGGGCAGCTAATTATGACAATTTCATGCTCAGGTTTGAAGGTCAGTATTATGTGTGAATTTTTTTTCATGGCTGATTTAATTTCTTTGAACTGTCTGCAGTCAAGTATTCCTTACGGGAGCCTTCAAGATGTAGACAATCCACACGTAACTTTGGCCTTCTGTTGATACAACCTTTTTGTGATGTTTGCGTGGAAGCTGGATTCGTATGGGAGCACAAGGAATCCCAATGTGGTCGTATTCACTGACTCCAAACTTTAAGCCTGTGATACTTGAAATCACATATGTGACACTCAACCCCGGTGGCACAGTGAGTTAAACCCTTGTGCTGGCAGGACTGATGACTTGAAGGTTGGGTTGCTGATCTGAAGGTTGCCAGTTCGAATCCAACACGGTGAAAGTATGTATGAGCTACCTCTGTCAGCTCCAGCTCCCCATATAGGGACATGAGATAAGCCTCCCACAAGGATGGAAAAAACATCAAAAACATCCAGGCAACGTCCATGCAGACAGCCAATGCTCTCACACCAGAAGCGACTTGCAATTTTTCAAGTTGCTCCTGACACGAAAAAAATTATGTTCAAAACCACCGAGGATTGTAGCAATTCTATTGGTAACTGGGCAAATGTATGTTCATTTCAAACATTTTCATTTGGTATTTGTTGTCAGATTTTTGAGCTGAAACAGCTAATTTGTGAAGCAAGACAGAGTTTGAATATTGCCTCATAAACAATTGTGTAATTAGAGGTGGTGGAATATTCTAGGTTTAAATTTGTCATGCTTCTACTCCTGTATTAATTTACACTTGCACTATCAATCTGAAACATATAATTTGACTATTGGTGTCTTATTACCCCCATATACCCATGTATAAATTCACCTCATATACAGCTATTTCCCACACAGGTAGAAGCAGTGCTGCAACAGAGAGAGGGGGTTCAGTGCTTCATTTAGATTTTTTGGGTTGATTTTTTGATAAACATTTCTAAACTTATACAAGTATATAAATGCATAAAGGCTATTCAGCCCAATCCATGTCTCACATAGATTTTGTATTTCTGTTGGGCGTATCTTCAGTGAAAATTTCACTGAAACTGATGTGAGTTTATGAAAAACCTGATTTCAGCTAGGTCTGTGCATGGAAAATTCAGAGTGGAAAATACAGAGTTTTCATATGAATCATTACATAGAAGTGTATTACGGAATAGGGTATAACTTGTCGCATTAACTTATTTTAAACAGAATATTCTATCACATTTTTGAAATCAATGTTTTATTTTTTAAACAAAATATAAAAAGCGAGCAGAGCATTTGCTATATGCTTTCTCTTCAGGGATGGGATGAGGAAAAACGTGGATGTATTCCATGAGACTGTTTTTATAAAAATATTTTAGTAAAATATAAAATGGACTTCCTCATTAATGAAATCACAAGCAAAATTAAGCTGCTTTTCACAGAAAAATGGGTGAAAAAAATAACTCAAGGCCTTGTTCCCTAAGCACTGCTTGTCAAACCGTATTGTTCAGCAAGAAATTCCCCCTGGAAACAAGAGAGAGCTCTATCCAAGACAGCTGCAGAAAACATGAAGTGGGGAACAGAATGAGGCAGTAGCACTGCACATCACTGTTTTGCCTGTTTGTGTTTGTTTAATTTTGAGGGATTTCTTAATACTTCTGGACTTTCACCATTTATACCCCATTCCTCGATATATATTTCCTTGGAAAGAAGTCCTTTCGATGGCAGTAAAAAAGTATATATGCCTTAAGTTTTAAGATGGTGTAATTCATTAGAGTGCATGCCTTAAAAACATTCCTAAAGTCATTTTTACTTGGGAATTATCTGTTTGAAATACTTTGTATGGATTGGGGCATATCACTTATAAAGCTTTGACCTGAATCCCCTTTGGCTTTTGTGTTGAAGAGATCTTGCTCAGCATTGTATTCAGTTATGTGAACTCTGTAAGATACAAATACAATACCCCAAGGATGCAATTCTATATATATTTACAGGAGAGTCTATCCTGGCCAGTAAATCTGCTGCCAGTCTGCAGTAGAAATGTTATATTTTATTTTATATCTATATTCATACACATAAAAATATATTACCTATCAAGGCATATGTCTTATGCAAAGAAATACATTTGATTAGCCTTATTTTTTCCAAATATGCAAAAGTGTAAAATGGGTGAAAGGGGTGATTGATGGCCATCAGAGGTGCTCCGCTTCGTCAAGGGGCATGGGGAAACCAGTGTCCCACATCCTGAATTGCCTGGCTTCAGCTGAATGCGATCAGATGGGGGAAGCGTGGAGTGCACAGCTTCTCCTTAGGGATTCCAGTGGAAACATGGGATCTCTCTTGTGTTACCGTGGTGGTAGCAATAGCATGCACCGGCTCCACCCTCCTTCACCCACAGAGCCATGCCGTCATCACCTGATAGGACCTGGTGGGCTCTGTGGGCAACCTGGGCTAAACCATTCATGCCACTGATTTTAGCCCTGTGTGAAGAGTTCAAAAATGAAATAAAATGATGGGGAGACTGCTGTTCCCAGTAATATTAATAAGTTATAATAATAAGTTAACCATACATATTAATGTAAACAGTCTGTTTATTTAAAAAGTGTCCAATTTGAAATGATTACTGTGAAATGCACTTAAAAATATCAAGTGATTTTTTTTATATCTTCAGGTCATTGAGGGATACACTGGAAGTGCTTTCTTCTCAATTTGGTAACTATAAGGTCCTGAGGAGAGTATATTTATGTTCCCCTTGTGTAACTCTGCATTAGTAAAGGTAAACGTTTCCCCTTGACATTAAGTCTAGTCGAGTCTGACTCTGGGGGGTGTTGCTCATTTCAATCTATAAGCCGAAGAGCCGGCATTGTCTGTAGATGCCTCCTAAGTTATGTGGCCAGCATGACAACATGGAGTGCCATTAGTATATCTACTCACATTTGCATGTTTTCGAACTGCTAGGTTGGCAGAAGCTGGGGCTAACAATGCGAGCTCACTTCGTCCACCGAATTCAAACCACCAATCTTCCGGTCAGCAAGTTCTGCAGCTTAGCAGTTTAACCTAACGGTGTGCCACCGTGGCCCCAATTCTGCATTACATGTCTATAATTTATTTGACAAGTCATATGTGAACATATATGAATGCCAAAGCTTTTCCTCAATCACAACTAGAACTTCCAATTAACACATTAAACTAAATGAGGTTACTCATTGCATGTTTTAATTAATTATTCTGATTTTTTTGTTTTATTATTCTAATCTAAATGAACATTTGTGTGTTTTCATCATTTCCACTATTTTCAATCATTTTTCTAAAACAAGTCCTGGGCAAGCAAGGCTATTTTGTTGGGTTTGAGAACCAGTTTACCTGCCTAGAATTCACTGTCATCCTTCACCACAAACTAACTGTTTTAAAATTTCTCCTTTCGTTAATAATGAGAGCCAACGGTGTTGGGGTTTGTGGATGATAGATGGAAGTTCTTACATGTGCCCGTGACCCTGAGATACCCTGTCAAATGATGCACCACTCAGCTTTGCAGAAAGAAGCAACACAGGAACCTTTACTTAATCCAAGAGATCAACAAAACAATGGTATTTACAATAGTCCCTCTGATTGTTTACTGAAATCAGCAGTTGTAGTCCTTTCTTAGTCCATAAATCTGCTTCACTGAAGATCAGCAGCAAACAAGGCCTCAGAAATGGTCAGGCCGCTCTGAGTACAGAGCCATCTTCTTTCCAGCCAGTACTCAGAAGACTCTCTCACACACAGAGGGAAACCTGTCCAAACTTGTTCTTCAGTAGCAGGATAGCAACAGTTACAAACCAATTCCCAGGTCCTTGCAAAATCAGTCAATTGGCATCATGCATTTGATTTTCCAGTTAACACACATATAGTATCTTTGCAAACACTGACCGAACACAGTGTGATTTTCCATATCATATTTGAATTTTCACTTCAATCAAAAGGGCACAATCAGCATAATTTTCTGTGGCTTGGAATTGTAGGGATTTGAAGAGCACTTCAAATGTAACGTAATTAAACTAACATATTTGAGCATGAAAGATTACAATAATAAAGCATGAAAAAAATGCCCATGCATAGCAAAACCTGCTCATAAAGCGCATTAGAAAGAAATAGTAAATCAGACATGGAGCTTTCTGAAAAGTTATGCATTGATTTACAGATTGCTCTAAGCCCCTTGTGGGGATGAACTTTTAGCTATAAATCTGTCGCAAGTGCATAGGTCTGCACAGTGTAAAGAGCAGTTTAGCTTCCGTTTCCGCAATAAAGGAACCTCTGATAGCAATCCTTCTTTTCCACATCTCTCTGATATCTAATCCCCAATATTCAATAGAATATTTTAACGGCAAGTCTGATTAGAGTATTTATAAGTAGCCTTGAATTTTAAAAAGCTACCTAGAATACTGTTTATACACAAATATTACAATATAAAGATGAAAATAACAAAAAGAATAAAAATATTTCCTACAATTATGGCTGTTAATATAAAGAAAAGTTGTCTACAATGCTAGTAATCAAACCATATTCTGAAAGCCTTAAAAAAGTTATTTGGTGTCTTAACAAAAGACAGGTTCAAATCCAAGCAAGCTTCCATGAGTTGAGAATTTCTCATTCAATGTGAAACTAGTGGAAAGATCATTTCACATGTTGTCTCCCGCCTAGTTAAGGTAGCGGAGAAGCTGATGAAAGGTCCTGGAAGATTAGGAATATAGAAACACCCCCTTCTTGCCCTCGAAGGGTCTCTGCACTCTTTCGGAGACAGTGTGGGCAAAAGACTGAAGTTTTCCATAGACTGTGGTGAGCTTTCCCATATCTCAGCTGCTTTCCCTTTCCCATTAGAGGGTGGTTTCAGATAACACATTGCAGTGCCCCTGATACAAATGTGACTTTATTACAATCATATCTACAGAGAGGAAAGCCACATCATAACGGAAAACAATAGGCCGAGTTTGCGTATCTGTCATCTTTACCCTTGTTCATTTCTTTGTCTTTTCCTTCCCTGAGTTGGTTTGGAGGCCTTTGGGATTCAAAGGATTGCAATGATAGTGAAGACATTGGCAGAAACTTGGAGTTCAAACTTGGTGGTTTCTGTTTCTTACCTGTTTCCATGTAAGAGCCACTCTATCATTAGGCAGAAGGCTGCAGGAGATTCACAAAAAGGCAGCAAATTGTTAAGTTATTTGAATTTCTTTTGCTAGTGTCAACTGCCACAAAGAGGAACTTGTGAGATTTTCTGACCAACAACCCAAAATCAGTTGGCTGGCCTTCAGTACTATGCACTTGAATTAGGGAAGGAAGTGCCATTTGCTGCTCTACCTCAAGCAACGGACCGTCTTATTCCACTCCCATCACAACAACCTAAAACCTGAGCCACTCAAAAATGAAACAGGGACACTCACTTTTACAAGCGCTCCCTTTCAATTTCTATACTAGATGAACAAAACATTCAGCCAGATTCATGTGGGAGGAGGCACACCGCAAAATAAGAAAGTTCTGAGCTGTTTGGCGGTGTTAAAGGAACATATAAGCACTTTAAACTGTGCTAGTACCATTGTTTGGGATATGAAAAGGTGTAATTCCTTCAGGGAATCAAGGTCGTAATGTGGCAGATGTGTTTTGAACTAATTCTTCTCATGAACATGTAAAGGAAGAATTTTAAAATGGTATTCTAGCTCATCATAATGTTGTTTCCCAGGATCAGATGGCACTCTCTTTGGTGGAATTGATGTCAATGAATAATAATAAATCCCATCGAGATTTGTAAAAACGTTGGCACCTTTATTGAAAACATGATGGAGCACTGGAAAACTGAACTGTTTGTTGGAAATGAAAGCTATGGACTTGTCAATATCAGAAGAGGAATTTTCCAGGGAGATTCATTGTCCCCTCTGCTTTTCATTATTGCCATGATCCCTCTGTCAACAATCTTAAAAAAAAAAAATCTCGGCTATCAAACATCTAAGAATGTACATGGATGACCTGAAGCTGTATGGGAAAACAGAAACTGAAATCCAGTCTCTGACTTGGGAAGGCCAAGAGCTCGAACACTGTTTCCATCCTAAATACCTTGGTGTCACCTTAGACCGAACACTAACATATAGGAAACACTGCATGAACACCAAGCACAAAGTAGCTGCACGCAACAACATCCTGCGGAAACTTATTGGCAGCGCATGGGGTGCAGACCCACAAGTAATAAGAACATCAGCCCTGGCCTTGTCTTTCTCAACTGCAGAGTACGCCTGTCCTGTTTGGCACAAGTCTGCCCATGCAAAGCAGGTGGACATAGCACTGAACGAAACATGCAGAATAATCACAGGATGCCTTAAACCTACACCTGTTGATAAACTCTACAAGTTAGCTGGCATTGCCCCTCCTGACGTGCGATGGGAAGTTGCTGCTAACTGCGAGAGAAATAAGGTTGAACATTGTGAAAGCCACCCACTGCATGACTACCAGCCTCCTCCCACCAGACTCAAATCAAGGAAGGGCTTCATGAGAACCACCACTCCTCTTGATGTTCCCCCAGCAACAGCAAGGGTGTCCCTCTGGGCAGCTAAACCTGGCAATTCCAACTGGATGGCCCCCCATGAGGGTCTTCCTCCAGGGGCAAACCGAGAATGGGCAACTTGGAAGTCCCTAAACAGACTCAGAAGCGGAGTGGGCAGATCAACAGACAACCTGGCAAGATGGCACTACCTGGAGGAATCTTCCACCTTGTGTGACTGTGGAGCAGAACAAACAACTCCGCATATGTATGCTTGCCCACAATGTCCTGCCTCATGTACGGAGGAGGAGTTGTTTAAAGCTACGGACAATGCGGTTGCTGTTGCCCGCTTTTGGTCCAAAACTATTTAGTTGCTTGTGATTTCCTTTTTTTCCCCATCATTTTAAAATGTATTTGTTATGCAATGCTTTTGACACGAAATAAATAACTGTCCGAACTTTTAGTACTGATATCAGCATGGAGTTTGGTTTGGACAAATGTTCGACAGTGGCATTGAAAAAGGGAAAAATCATTGAAAGTGAGGGCATAAATATGCCTAATGGCCAAACAATAAAGTGTCACCAGCCATAGGCCTATAAATATCTGGGCACATTACAGCTGGACAACATCAAGCATGAACATGTGAAGACTGTGGTCAGTAAAGAATACACACAAAGGGTCAGAAAAATTCTCAAAAGCAAGCTCAATGGAGGCAACGCCATCAAGGCCATAAACACCTGGGCCATACCTGTCATAAGATATACTGCTGGCATTATAAATTGGACAGTGATGCTGACTGGCTATATCTGCCTAGAAGATCAGGGGGCAGAGGACTCTTACAAGTCAAACAAGCAGTCAAAGAAGAAGAACATGCCCTGGCAGAATATGTAAAGCAAAGTGAAGAACCTGTTTTGATTGAAGTCAAAAATCAGAAACTCCTCAAAGCACAGCAGACAAAAAACCAGTACAAGAAAACCGCACTACAAACTAGAGCTGACAGCTGGCACAACAAAACATTGCATGGAAAGTTCCTTGACAAAATTGAAGGAAAAGCTGATAAGGAGAAGACCTATGGCTCATGAATGGGACCCTGAAGAAGGAGACAGAAGGCCTGACCCTTGTAGCCCAGGAGCAAGCCATCAGAACAAATGCAATTAAGGCCAAGATCGAAAAATCAGCTGATGACCCAAAATGCCGACTCTACAAGGAAACCAACAAAACCATTGATCATATCCTCAGCTGCTGTAAGAAAATCGCACAGACAGACTACAAACAGAGACACAACTATGTGGCCCAAATGATTCATTGGAACTTATGCTTCAAGGCCGCCCTATATGAGAGCCATGAGTGAGTTAGGGCCTTTTACCCTAGCACTCAAGACCTGGCTCTTTACTATAGCTTTTAATCTATGTTAATTTTATCAATATTTGTATGTATATATTTTTATCCTTTACAATTTTATCTTGTAAATCGGCCAGAGCATCGTGGATGGAGGGCGATTAATAAGTAATTAAATGATGATGATGATGATGAAGTACCACCTCCCAGCAGCAAAGAACTGGAGGGATCACAAACCTGCAAAAGTATTGGAAAATGAGCACACAAAGATACTGTGGGACTTCTGAATCCAGACTGACAAAGTTCTGGAACACAACACACTAGACATCACAGTTGTGGAAAAGAAAAAGGTTTGGATCATTGAGGTTGCCATCCCAGGTGACAGTCCCATTGACGAAAAACAACAGGAAAAACTCAGCCGCTATCAGGACCTCAAGACTGAACTTCAAAGACTCCGGCAGAAACCAGTACAGGTGGTACAGGTGGTGATGGGCACACTGGGTACCGTGCCAAAAGATCTCAGCCGGCATTTGGAAACAATAGACATTGACAAAATTACAATCTGTCAACTGCAAAAGGCCACCCTGCTGGGATCTGCACGCATCATCCGAAAATACATCACACAGTCCTAGACACTTGGGAAGTGTTCGACTTGTGATTTTGTGAAACGAAATCCAGCATATCTATCTTGTTTGTTATGTCAGACTATGTCATTGTGTCAATAATAATAATAATAATAATAATAATAATAATAATAATAATAATAAACTTTATTTTTGTACCCTGTCTCCATCTCCCCGAAGGAACTTGGGGCGGCTTACATGGGGATGAGCCCAATCAACATAGTTAAAATATAAAGTATGACATACTAAGTACATACATAGTAAGTACATAAACAATAGCATAAAAACAGAAAAACAGGAACATTATAGCAAAAATAAATCAACCATCAACCCAACCAATAAAGCTGAAATAACTGTCAGTTGCTAGGCGTGGGTGGGCGGGCTGATGCAAATCAATTTTGAAGATAAGGCTGATGGATAAAAAGTGCATAATCAGACAGCAGATATTAGTGGTGGAGGACAATGTAAAGTGGAGCATAATATCTTTGAGCAGAGAATAGTAGTAAAGTGCAAGGACAAGATTTTATGTCCTCGGGGTCACATTTGTACTAGGAACATTGCAATGTATTGCCTTGGTCCCATCTGAGATGGAAAAGCGGAACCTGCTGAAGTATAGGAAAGCTCAGCAGTCTATGGAAAATATCAGTCGTCTTCACAGGCCATTAGAGTGAGCACAAAGGATAGAGACCATTCAAAGGCAAGCATAGGGATGTTTATGCATTCCTAATCTTCCCAAGCCCTCCGTCGAGTTCCCACTGTTTTCAGTTGACGGGTGGCAACACATGAGATCTTTCCAGTAGTTTCACTTCCAGTAGTATCAGAAAACAAACCAACAAGAAACTTCTAAAAACTTCTAAAAAGTTATATAAAAAGTGAAACTAATTTTCCTTTTTTCCTTTGTATTATTTTTAAAGTAATAATCTCTATTTCAGATAATCTAACATGACCTGCTGTTATTTTTTTCTCTATCACCTTCCAGTTAAGCAATATCACTAACATCTGTCAAATGATGAAGGACTTCAAAAAATTTACTTCAACTTCTTGGGGAATTAGATGTGTTGTTATGTTTGGCTGAGGTTTATCCTGTTATATCACACATTTTTCCTAGTCTGGGGCTCAAGGAAGCTTATAGAAGTTAAAACAGATACAACTCAAAAAATCAGATCATACCAAAGTTTTAAAAAATAATTAAAATGTTAATGCAGTTAGAAGCATTACTATTTTGAAAAATTAACAAACATAAACAGTATTGCAAATTCTGAAAGGCTATGCTCCCCTGAACAATCAGCCCTTGAAGCACCAAAGGCCAACATCCTATTTTAGAGGAGGGATAATCAAGACATAGCTACAAGTAGCACGGCAGTAACCTAAAATTTCAGAAATGCAGCCTTTAAATACAAAGGGAGAGGTAAATTTCACAAAGAAAAAGCTGAAAACACCAATATTCTGAATGGGAATGATTTTCAGTGTCTTACTCTGTACAATGTTAGAAATTTGGAGACCAAAGGAAAAATTAATGGGTGAGAAAAAAAAATCTCATTTGAGACTGCAATGCCTACATTTTTCTCCCCTTAGCTAGATCCTGGGGTGAAGATTTTCTCCTTTGTTCACTTCTGTTCTGATTAACATCTGAGAATAAACTAACTAAGCCTTCATGGGACTAATGAATAATTTACCAATACATTGCTATGTGTTCATTATGTATACCTGCACAAATGTGTCCCACTATGGACTCCCATCCGGTCATTAGACTTATTGGAAGAATTTTTCTTGATATTTATAAAAATATTGATGTTGGGGCTACGATGGCACAGTGGGTTAAACCGCTAAGCTGAAAAACATGCTGACCGGAAGGTTGGCGGTTTGAATCCATGGCATGGGGTGAGCTCCTGTTGATAGCCTCAGCTTTTATCAACCTAGCAATTCTAAAACATGTAAATGTTAGTAGATCAATTGGTACATCTCCATCTGGAAGGTAATGGTGCTCCATGCAGTCATGTGGCCCCATGATCTAGGAGGCATCTACGGACAATGCCGTCTCTTCCGCTTAGAAATGGAGATGAGCACCAACCCCTAGAATCAGACACGACTAGACTTAATGTCAGGGGAAAACCTTTACTATAGAAGCACAACATACGCTATCTCATGAAAGCCTTTAAAAAAAAAACATGATTTGTAAACACATTTAGATTTGCCACCACAGGAACGACAGCAGCAATGGAAGAGGGATCCTTCCAATATCTGTACTAGTATTTTTGGCTTAGACATTCCAGAAAGGACCACAGAGATGTTTATTTGTGGTGTGTTGCTACTCATCACCATGATTGGTATATATATATGCTATCCTGAAGAACGTAATACAGAAGTATTTCTGCTTGACTACCACGCCGTCAGGATGTTTCTAGGAGGCTGCACTTTTGCGCTTCTGTTGGGGTCTGTTGGGGTCTGCCTCTGTTATGACACACCAGCCTGGGCAACCACTGGCTTTGATTTGCCACCAAAGGAACGACAGCGGGAATGGAAGAGGGAACCTTCCAATGTCTGCATTTTTGGTTTAGATAGATTTGGATTAGAGATGCTTATTTGTGGTGCATTGATACTTGTCATAGTGATTGACACAGCTATCCTTTACATTTCACGGAAACACAAGAAAAACATTAAGGTAAGATTTATGTTATGCATTATGCAATGAACAGTATGATCCACCCATTTGAGTGTCTCACACATTTTATTTTATTTGCATATTTCTAATGAAAATGTATTTGTATTGTTCTCTACACCTGCAAGAAGAACCTTCCAAAAAGGTTACAGCACTTTTTACCAGTCTCCTCCCTGTATTTAACAGCAGACTGACACTTTGAGAAAATGTCACTTTAGTCTGTGCTTTCTATGCTTACTATCTACACATCAAGCTTCTGTTAAGAGACACAAAAATAGAGAGAGTAAAACAAAATGGCCATTTTGATAAACCTCTATTTATTTATTTTTTCCTTAAGTTAATACAATGATCTTGTTTGTCATTTTTTCCAGGCCAGTCAGGCCATGACAGAGACACCAGGCGCTTTAGAAGCAGAAAATGAATGGATAAAGCATCATACAAAAATGTTGGAACGGTTGCTGAAAAGCACCCGTGAAATCAACAAATGTATGAAGGATATCCTTCACATTGAGAAGAAAATACTGCAATCTCAATTAAGAAGAAGAAAGATCTCTGAAACTGAGAATGAAGATTCAATCCAAGTGTGTGCCGATTCTGGTCAAGAAGAAGGAAGAAGGGGAGAGGCTGTAAGCTCTCAGCCAGAGCCTTTGGGACTTTTCCCTGGAATTTCTGTTTCCTCAAATGTTCTGTATCCCCGGATGTTCTATATCCCTGGTGTTCTTGAAATATGAAGCTTTTCTACGGGACGAGCTGGTCTACGTCCTATAGCTTAGCTTCCTTAAGAGAGACTGACTTAAAAATGGCTCCTTCCCTCCCAGAGCCCTGAACAAGGGGCGGAACCAAACTATGATTGACAGGCGGCCTGTCCTATGATTGCAAACATTAGCAACAAGAAAATAAAGTCAAAGTTCTGGTACAGCCGTACCAGCACAGCAATGCAATTGTACTGTTCTAAAATATTAAAAATACATTTTAAAATGACAGCTAATTGCCTCCCTCCACAAAAAAAACTGCATTTACAAATGAACTACAATTATGTACTTTTTAATCTAATGTCATCTGCATACAGAAATGCAGATTAAGATAAACACATACAGTAGAGTCTCACTTATCCAACACTCGCTTATCCAATGTTCTGGATTATCCAACACATTGTAGTCAATGTTTTCAATATATCATGATATTTTGGTGCTAAATTTGTAAATACAGTAATTACAACATAACATTACTGCGTATTGAACTACTATTTTTTTTTCAAATTTGTTGTATAACATGTTTTGGTGCTTAATTTGTAAAACCATAACCTATTTTGATGTTTAATAGGCTTTTTCTTAATCTCTCATTATCCTACATATTCGTTTATCCAACGTTCTGCCGGCCCGTTTATGTTGGATAAGTGAGACTCTACTGTATATGAAGTTGTATGTTATAAGACATTACAAGAAAGAAATGAAATCGAAATTAAGCAGAAGAAAAAACTATGACACGGAGAGTGACCATTTCCTCCCAGTGTGTTCCTGCCATGATTCTGGTCAAGATAGTGCATGAACCTCAAGCCCAGAAAGCTTCCCTCTTCCCATGTTCCAACATGGGGTTGGACTAGATGGCCCTTGAGGTCTCTTCCAACTCTACTATTCTATGAACATCTTTCATGTTACAAGCAGTTCTGTAAATGACACCATAAGTGACCAAAGCCTCAATGTTGAACTCAACATGTGTTGAGATGAAAATTAAAGATTGTGCTTGGCAGCCTACATTTTCTGGTGGGTTTTCATTGGTGGGTTTTCCATCCAAGCAAGTAGGCTAGATTACCGGTATGTTCCTGGTCCCATCTCCCTATGTAGGTGAGAAGGAATAATCTACTCATGTCAGCTTGATCTGGGAACAGCCCTTTCATGGTTTCTGTCATAATCTCCCTAAAAAAGAAAAGAAAATGTGTTCTGTGTGTCTCTAATGCTTTATGCCATCACCAGGCACCATCACATGTTTTGGTTTCTAAACCTCAAGGATGGACGAAGGAGGAGGAGAAGCTGGGACATTTGAAAGCAGTTGAAGCAGTGGGCTAATACCTTATGAATCAGGACTGTCTCTCCCAAATCAGGCAGTTGGAAGTATGAAAGAATTGGGTGGAGGACGTGGAAGAGGGCCTTCTTGGCTGTGGCCACCCACTTGCAGAATGGCTTCCCCTGGGAGCTGGATGGTATCAACATTTGTTGCCTTTTGGCCCCAGGTCAAGACAAGGCTCTTTATTAAAGCACTAGCTGTGCCCGGCCCCACGTTGCTGTGGCGAAGTATGGTGGTATGGGAAATAAAGTATTGGGGAATTGGTGGTAGTTAAGGTAAAGGGTAAAGGTTTTCCCCTGACATTAAGTCCATTATAAATGGGTTATATAGCTGTGTGGAAGGGCCTTGAGTCTACACTGCCATATAATCCAGTTAAAATCAGATAATCTGTATTTTATAGGCAGTGTGGAAGAGGCCTAACTCTGCCTGTCCCCTGGGCTGCCTGGGTTGCTAGGAGACCAAATGGGCGGAGCTTAGCCTTCTAACTGGCAGCAATTGGATAAAAACAATTATTCCTCTCCCTCTAATTAGGACTTTATTTTTCTTTTCTTTTTGTTGTATGAACATAGAGGCATGGATGAGGGGTTGTGCTGCCAAGTTTAGTGTTTCTGGAATGTGTCGTTGTGTTGTTTTGTCCTAGGCCGAAATTTCATTACCCTTTTATATATATAGATTTGGTGCCTAATTTGCTTTTAAACAGGCACATGGCTTCATCTCTTTTACCCAGTTAGTTCTTTCAACTTGATTGAATTAATTAACGTATCATCTTGCTTTGATTATTTATTGCTTGATTGGAATTTGGAATGGTTTGAATTGCTTATAGTGTCTTCTTGGTTGGCCACTCCTGAGCTCTTAGGATATAAGGGCAAGATAAAAACATCTAAGTACATACTTACATGGCTCTTTTTTTGGACCTTCATTTTCAGGCAAATCTCTTTTTTCTGGATTACTATAGAAGGGGAGGAGCCCCCGATGGCGCAGCGGGTTAAACCGCTGAGCTGCTGAACTTGCTCTCTGAAAGGTCAGCAGTTCGAATTTGAGAACCGGGATGAGGTACTGCTGCAGCAGGAAGGTAACAGCTTTCCATGCAGTCATGCTGACCATATGACCTTGGAGGTGTCTATGGACAATGCTGGCTCTTCAGCTTTGGAATGGAGATGAGCACCAATGCCCAGAGTTGGCCTCAACTCAACTTAATGTTGAGGGAAAACCTTTACCTTTACTTACGTAAAATATATTTTTTAAAAGAATAATTACCAACTCCAACTGTATCTGTTATTTACTATCATTACATGTGTTGCATGTCTACAGGATGAACTTAAGTGTCAGGTAAGCCCATCTCCATCTCCATAGCAAAAGGCAAGTGGTACCTCTATTTTGTTCTCCTTCCCTCTATAAACAGTGTAGATAACAAAATTACATCTATCCATGAATAATTGTACTTCATGTGGGTGATTTATCCTTTCTTTTAGTAGCACAACTTCCAGTATATTTAGGAAATAAGTGTAGGAAATGCAATAAAGTTAATAGTAAAAACAACCAATTAGGGTGTGGTAGCAAGATTTATAACCATAAAGTAGTAAGAACTCTGCCGACAGCAATCTGTGTGTTTTGCATGGATACAGCTGCCTCCTGTCCTCTGGGATAACTGGGTTGTATTGCTGAAGCCAAAACTGCCAGAGCATGTTCTAAATTGGTCATAGTCTAGACTTGTGACAGCATTTTTCTATTATTTCTTGTCATATTTCAATAGTGGTCAGGGCAACCACATCTTTCTCAAACTATCAACAGTGAAATCATAGGTCAAAAGGACTATTTCAAATTCTGTAGTTGGACTTGGTGAGTTTAGTTTTTTTTTTCCAAATCTGTTCTTCAGGACATATTATCAATATAATATTTAGTATTTGTATAGCTCATTTCAAATGTTCAAGGTAGACTTGAGCTGAAATATTTTTCTATCTCTTCTAGTGTGTGTGTTTTTTTGGAGAGAGTCTATATATACATTATTTATTTTATCTAAGTTCAGGAATTTTGGAACAACTGAGAAAAGATCTCTGTTGAAATTATCAACTCCTAGAGTTCAGGATAGCATCACCCAATTAAACTAAGCTTGATTCGTTGATCGGAAGGAGTTAATATGGGGCCGGGTTAGCACAGCGGGTTAAACCACCAGCTATCGAATATCCTACTGACTGGAAGGTTGGCAGTTCAAGCCCTGGTCAGGGTGGGCTTCCGCCGTCAGCCCAGCTTCTGCTCACCTAGCAGTTTGAAAACAACAATGTAAGTAGGTAAAAGGTACCTCTTTGGTGGGGAGGTAAAAGATGCCCTGAAAAACATGCTGGCAAAATCTGACCAGAAAGGTGTCCATGGACAACAGTTTCCTCAGCGTGGAAAATGAAATAACAGCACCTCCCCATGGCTGAGTCGAGCACGGGCGGATGCCAGAGATGAAAAGAGGGAAGCCTTGCCTCTGTTTATGTACTGTCTTTGTCAATGGTATAATGGCATTGAATGTTTGCCATATATGTGTCTGTAATCAGCTCTGAATCTCCTTGGGGAGATACAGCAGAATATAAAGTATATTATTGTTATTGTTACCTTAGTGAGCTCACATTTGCCATCAAAGGGTAAAGGTGCAGAACTTTATTCACAGCTCCAATTGGGCAAAAGGGTAGATGAGTGCCATATGTTTAGTACCAGCATAGCAAGGAATTGATTGGTCAATCTGTACACCTTGTTTGCATTCATATCCTTGTTCTTCATCTTTTTTACAATCATGTTTCAAGAAAGGCAATGTCTTTTTTTAAAGTCTATTACAGTATAATCCATTTATATTTTTTTTCTTGAAAAATGTTTTGATTTATTAATATTTCATGCCATTTTCCCAATTAAAAGGCTATATAATCTAAAAATCAGCATGTTCCCTAGCATGGTCAAGGTTCAACTCTGAATTTGGATGTGAATTTATTAGCTGGAAAAGTAATGCAATTTCTGACACAGACAACCTTAAATGAAGCGTGTCTCATATCAGGCATAGAATGGTATTGCAAATGCATGTAATAGAGGAAGAGTTTATTTTACACCAGTAGTTCCCAACCTTTTTTTGACCAGGAACCACTTTGACCAGGAACCACTCTCCAACATTAGTACCAGAAAGGTTATGAATTGGTTTTTGGTCAACTTTAGATTCAGTTTTGTTATTTGAGTTGCTGTTTCAAAAAATTGCATTGGATAGACCACATAAGCTCTAGTTTCCGATACAGAACATATGCCATCCAGTAGTCGCCATCTGCTTGCCCACAGAAAACCATATTTAATAATCTAGAGCTGATGTGGTCTATCCAATGCAATTTTCTGAATCAGCACCCCAAATAACCCAGGAAAAGGCCTAAAAACGAAGATACTAAGGCGCCCCTGCTTCCAGGCAGCACATGGAATGGCTCTGCTCAGAAGGAAGGAGGAGAAGCAGCAGTCAGGAGGCTTGTTTTCATGCCTTTCGTGGGTAGTCAGCCTCTCTCCTCCCAACATTCAGCTTCTCCCCTTCTGACTTCTCCATTTCCTTGGCAGTATTTTTTAAAAATAATTTTATTGTTGCTTATTACAATGTAAAATCGGGGGGGGGGGGGGGGGGGGGTAGGGAGGATGGGGTTTTGCGAGACCAGTAGCTCTCATTGCAACGGTGTAGTAATAGTGAGGCCACCGACTATATTTCAGTTCTTGGGGACCACTGGGGGTCCATGGACAACAGGTTGGGAACCACTGCTTTACACAATGAAAACACATTATTGAGTAAATGTATAGATTTGTCTCTAATCATTAAAGTTTAATGGGAGCCTATTTTTAATAATGTGGTAATATCACATTTGTAGTACTTGAAATTTTTACGAGAAAATGGACACATGTAACAGTGAATAACCAATTAATATTTTATATGATCAGCTGGTAAAAGAAATAAACATACATCACATGGTTATATCATCCACAGTCATTAATTCTGTCTCTACAGAAATATAATAAATAAAATCACATCATATGCAAATAGTTCTACTTACATCAGTACAATATACTGTGCAGTTTTCCATTCATTTTTTAAGCCAAACCTTTATGTTTCTATTCTGTATATAACATTGCCCACACTATAAACATAACATTGCCCACATTAAAGGGGGAAGATTGGTCAAAACTAGCCTTTCACAATCTCTATAATGAGTCCTTCTATTTCCATGATGACTACATAACTCTTACAGAAAAAATCAGAGCCATTGTATGACCAGAATTTACCTGTTTTCGGTTCCAGTTAAACAGATAGTGCTGTTCTTTATTATTTTTTTAAGCAAATGCTTTCTTTCAAAACATTTTAAATCTTGTATTTCTTAACAAGAAATTAGTAGATTAAAATGGATGAACAAACTTTAAGTAGTCATTTGGAAAAATACAGGGTAAAATCCAAAAGAGATTTGTGACGACAGTTGACAATTGCTTTCTTCTTTGCTGTGCAAGATACAGTACATGGATCAGAATCTATTAAGGATTAGGGTTTTATGGACAATGCCTTATTGTATTTAAGTTGATATAAGAAGCAATAAGTGGCTGGCTGATAGCATCATGAGTGTTGCATCTTGCGCTGCCCTTCTTATTCACACTTGCTTTCCTGCTTGTATCACGTTTTTAAAAAGAGGAGTTTGGCACCTGTGTATTTATGATCAAGGCACATTATGTTAGACTGCTCTCAGTTTCAGGTGAATGAGTCCTTTGATAGTTTCAGCTAAGTAATTTTCTGAAGTTGCCTAGAAAAAAATTGAAATATCAGGAGCATTTGCTACACCAGACAAGATGGTCTCCCCTCACTGTTTTTGGTGGAAGAATGACAAAAGAGTAGATTCCCCTGCCATCCCTTGTACTGCCGTGTTTCCACGAAAATAACACAGTGTCTTATATTAATTTTTGCTCCCAAAGATGTGCTAGGTCTTATTTTCAGAGGATGTCTTGTTTTTCCATGAAGAATTATTCACATTTATTGTTGAACAAAAAAATGAACATTTATTATATACTGTACAGTAGTTGTCATCAGAAACCAGCATAACCAGACAAACTGTGAATCCTATCAAGAATTTCTTGTTACTACCATTATTTCCATGTACAACTGGTATGTGCATTTACCAATCCTGAATGCTCTGGTGTTCTGTTTGGCAGGCGCTGGGCATACTCCCAAACAAAAAACTTTGCTAGGTCTTACTTTCAGGGGAGGCCTTATATTTAGCAATTCAGCAAAACTTCTACTAGGTCTTATTTTTCGGGGATGTCTTATTTTCGGGGAAACAGGGTATAACAGACTGCTAGGATGTGGTGCATTACATGGATCTTTGGAGATTTTCTGCAGTTGTGCTATCAAAAAGAGACACAAAACAATGAGGGGAGAGGAGTACAAATGTAGAATCACATTGTCTTGATTGCTCTTGATTACGGCCACTTTGAGCATGGCTCTTGGAATGCCAATGAAATTGGAATGTTTAGTCTGGTTCTTCTCTTTAAGTCAAAGGTAAAATTCTACTTCCATTGCAATTATGAAAGCAGAAGCAATTCTGCTTGGCTTTTAAGTATGCACAGGCAATTTTCATGTTCTTGTTTGTTTAAGAACGCATTCTGCCAAAAATGACATTCAGAGCACTTTACAATATTAGAAATTAATGCAAAAAAATTCTTATGGTTATCATTACAAAATTGTAAAACCTTATTTCCCCAGTATTGTCACAATATTCTTACAGTAACAGAGAAGACAGCTGGTGAGATTCTAACACCCTGCAGTCCTTAAGAGCTTACTCTGGAATACCATCCACTGACTTCCAAGAACTATTTTATAATACAGAAATGAGAGCTCCTTTGTTCAGCAGAACCAAATATTCAGACAATTTAACTATTATTCCAGCGTATATCGGTTGCCACCTGGCCAGACTTATATAAGTAAACACTAAGTATGTGGTCCAATGTCCATGCAACATACTTATCAGACATCCAGACAAGACATTTAGTTAAGAATACAAATGAGGATACTGCCCTTAGTTTCGGAGGATTGTATGTCTTTCGGCATTCCAGCTTAGAATTTTTTAAAAAACTATTTTTAAAAAATGTCTGATTCATTAAATTACTTGCTTTTTTGGGGGAAATTATGCTGTGGAAATACTAAGCAAGCATTTTAGTTCTTTTGTATATCGCAAAATCTATGTGTTTTAAATGTATGAATTTCAGCAGCATCAAAAACATTAAGGTATTTTAGCGTTAGTGGTTTATATAAAATTTGAAGAAGCACATTTCAAAATTATGTTCTTTAAATGTTTGCATGCAGCAGGAAAAAGGAAATAATTTTGCATTGGATACAAACATAATTCATAAAATTAATTACAATAGAAGGTCATATTTTGACTTTATTTTTACAACAAAATGCAATTAAACATTATCTAAATTTATGTATCTATCTGTCCTTTCTCTTTAGAGCCAAATCTATATTCACAAGGATACATTTCTTATGGATTGTCCTTATTAGATCCTCATTGCACACTTGCTTAGAAAACTAATCTTTTGAAACCACAACTTTTCACTTGTAAGTGAACTATTAACAACTTTAATGTTCTTCTTCCAGGGAATTTACTAGAAAAATGGCCTTCCACTAAATTTGACAATCTGCTTACAAAAGAGTATGGAGATCTGTTTTAAGACTGTTCAAGCTTTCTCTAATTGACTGAGAGTAAGGAATTCTTACTATAAGGCCACATTTATACCAGGCAGGTTACCTGGTGTAAATCTGACCCATAGTAGCCCCAGAACCAGCATGTATGTGCTGAATCCCAGGATGGAACTGCATTGGACCCGCTGGGCTGTCATCTCACCCATATTGCCACAGTCACTCCATGTTGACAATGGAGTCCAAGCTACTGGCCATCACGATTCTGTTTGCTGATGTCAGAAATGACCCCCTGTATAAACAGCAATGAGGGGGTTGATTCCTCCCCCCTGCTGATTGGGTACGTGCTCCATTCTGAAATTAGGCATGAACCCAACGGCCATGTGCTTGGATGGAACTCTATGGCCGGTGGGCAGCAGGACTAGCCATCCTCTGTCCCTACACTGATCAGTACAGAGACAGGGTGATGGTGGCAGTGTCCATCTGGATAGGGGATTGGGCCAAACTGAACCCAAGCCCAGCTGTCCACACTGCTGCAAGGCCTTAGGATACTTGGGAGTTTCCAGCAAATTCCAGAGTATCTTCTGGAATTTAGGTAAGTGACCTTACCTAAAAACCCAGGATTCTCACCAGAGGTTGCAGTGCATCATAGAGACAGACAGCGGTGAGTTCACGGTGTGTATGAGTTGTTTGGCCAGTGTAGACAAGCATAAGTTAATCTAATAAAGGCATGTTCCTTTGATTTAAATGGATATAACTACGTTTCCATCTAATCATACAAGTGGTTATGAACTACCGAACCTTTGAATTTTCTAGTATAATATAAGCAGACAATTGATATATTAAAATATACCCAGTGTTTTTGCAACTGACAGAGATTTTAGCTCTGTGAAGCTATGAAACATAAGCTTGTTTGTAAACTATAGAACCAGGTTCTTTCAGTGGGAGGTCATTCTAATTGATCTAGTTGTTTAAGGATATGCGCCAAGTGTGCAGACACATATCCAAAGACAGACATTTTCTAACACACTTTGAAGCATTCTAAAGTATTTTTTTATCATTTGTTTTGGCAACACAAATAGTATATCTAAAGGTGGACTTAAATCCTTAAAAATGTCTAACGGGTTTGTTATATATTGTGTTGGATAGACTGCATCAGGTCTAGTTTCTTCGATATGGTCATCCTGATTTTCTATGGGCGAGCAGGTGAAGACTGGTATATGACATATGTTTTGTATCTCAAAAACTAGAGCTGATAGGGGAAAACTGGTGCCATATTTGGAACCAGTAGGCCAAATATACCCAGAAACAGGCCTAACGTTTGAGGCATTAAAATGTGTGTTGGCCAGTGTTATCCGTGGAAATCCATCAAATCAGATGGGGCCTGTTGGCCATAGACTTTCAAAACCTTCAAGATATAGCATAGGGAGATTGTTTAAAGTTACAGCAGTTATAACAAATTCCACTGAACAACAGATGTTACCCCTGTAATAGTCTCGAGTCTATCTAAAATATATGATTACATACCAAATCAGAAGCAATACCATCATAATTCCAATTTCTATGTATGTTGTGAAAATTGGGTACTGTAGAAAGCAGACAGGAAGAAAATCAAATTTGTTGCTCAAAGACAGTAATAGAAATAGTCTCTTGGCTCGGTGATTAATCAAATTGGAATCTGTAGTCAAGAAACTGAAAGACGAGGACTTGGAAAGCAGTCCTGAAGGAACTAGATAGGATCCTCAAGTACAAAGATGTATTACTGAATGCCAAAGTCAGGATCATCTATGCCATAGTTTTTCCAATGTTTATGTATGATTATGAAAGCCAGATAGTGAAGAAAGCTGACAGGAAGAACGTCGACTCATATTAAATGTAATGATAGAGGAGAGTTTTACAGATATGAACTGCTGAAAAGATAAAGAAACAGATTCTAGAGAAATTACGATTAAGCTCTCACTAAAAGCTAAAATGACTTTAATTCTTAACAATAGATTGATGATGGTGATTGTGGTGATGAATAAACATGGTAAGGCTATATAAAGAATTTTTGTATTAAATGTCAAGCTTTCCCCATGCAATTGGGAATAATTTTTGTTTGAGATCTGAAGAATGCTTTTGGGAAGAAAATACTCTAATATCAAGGCTGGGATCAATTATGGTGAACTTGGATGACAGAAGCAGCAGCAATAGTGGCAATATTTTATGTTAAGTATTTTAAAAATGGATTGTGTTACCCTAAAGTACTTCATTCAGACATTGATTTATCTTTATTATATAATCAAATGAATTGATGTTTGTAGCATTACAGAATTAGTTTGCTTAATTCTCACATAATTCAAACATTAGGAGTTCAGAAGTAAATTATGAGTAGACTTGGAGGCATAAGTACTTTGGGATTTTTTAAAATGAAATCAAGATAGAGTTGATTTTTTTAACATGAAGCCAGACTGTGAATGTTCTAGGAAGACTAGATCTTATGAATGAAATGAACATGTGAGGTGACTGGCTGAATTTATTTTTAAAATTTGTAAAGATTTGAAAGCCTGATTCCTGATTGCAAACATTATACTTACACCAAATATTATGTCCCAAAGAACTTAAGAATAAAAGAGAAAAATTAATGCAATGATTCTTTTTATTGGTCCAATTTCTGTGGGGAAACATGAAACTGTGAACATCCTGGAGGAAAATATATCATACCCACCAACAGCTGTGCATTCAATAAAATGTACATCCAACCTACTTTACTGTCTATTTTTTCAGTTGGCTAAGTATGAGCATCTAGATTCTTGTGCAATTTTAAAATCAAATTCCAGCACAACCTTCTGTGCAGCATTTGTAGATTTTGGTCTTAACCCAAATTTCAACTGGATAAAGCTATTTGCTTGAATTTCAGTTGGAGTTATTCAGACTGACTATTGTGCTAGATGGAAATATTTAATTTACTGCTCATGCATATGCAAATGCATGATCTAATGCATGAAGCAGATTCTGAAAAATCATTTTTTTAAATGGTGATTAGAGCCGCAGTGGCGCAATGGGTTAAACCCTTGTGTCAGCTGAACTGCTGACTTGAAGATTGGGTTGCTGACCTGAAGGTTGGCAGTTGCGAGATGGGGTGAGCATGGGAGAAACCTCCCAGCAGGATGGTAACATATCCTTGTGTCCCCTGGGCAACGTCTCTGTAGACGGCCAATTTCCTCACACCAGAAGTGACTTGCAGTATATTCTCAAGTAACTTCTGACATGATGAAAAAAACCTCTTTTTCAAAGGACTTTAGAGTTCCCTGGAAATTATCAGTGTACACTGTCCACTTCCGCAAAATAGATGCATTGCAGTATAAACTTGTTCACTGGAGAACATAATTTCAAATTTTGAAGTGCAAATTTTAAAGCATAACTGAATTTTACTGTAAATATTAGTTCAAAAAATGCAATACTATGGACGTTTGCATTAAAATGGATACCAAACAGAATTCGCCTCCATCTCTAGGTCTACTAACATATGTAATTTTGCGCATGGCAGCAAGTGATGGGCAACATGACCAAAATGCCTTCCCTTATTTTTGCTTCAGGATCTTCTATGAGTTTGGTTCAACAGCCAATGAGGCAGTATTCTCAGAAGAGGCAAAAATGAGCCATCTCTCCGCAATATGTACATGAGACAAAGGTGATAGCTGGAGGCAGCACCTTGCTAGTATGTAACTGCTGTGAATGGCTAATATTGCTTAGCATGTGCACTGCCCCTTTGGATATCAGAAGATGCTTTTATTAGCACATATAAGTTTTCTGGAGGATAAATTGATGTGGAAAGATTCTGTGAAGATTGAAAATCTGAACGAAAAACTGATTTAAAAGCACTTCAAAAATTGTCATAGTTAAGGTTTGTTTTCATTAGTAATATCTTGAGATTCATGAAACCTTCCAATAAGAAAAATGGGGGTACTAAAGAAAGTTCCTGTTAGAGAAAGCCTGGAAATAGTAGCCAGGGTACAGGATGATCAACCCATATTTTATATTGATAGTATAAATTTGCAACTAAATCGGGGAGCCATGCCTAAGGAAAAAAGGGCAAAGATTTTTCCAATAAGCAAAGGTAAAATATACTACTTTTATTTACATCTGAAAAGTTCTGTGCTCATTATTATTCACAATTTTAAAAGAAAAATAGCTTTTCAAATGTGCACTCACTTTGAATTTTCAAAGTGAAATAAAACAACATTTTTCTAATAGAAAAATATAAGATGAGGAATACTTAAAAACATACAATGTTAACCCAAAATTACAATTTCTCATACAACTAAAAAGATCCAAAACCCGAACAGTAATACAACAAAAAAAAAAACTTATTGCCTTACCTTTACTTTACAAAAACACTTTGATACTAGTATTTACATAGTTTGGACACTACGCAGATTGTAATGTTGCAGTGGGATATTTGCTTCCTATTGAAAAATTCAGAGTGTGATCCTGCACTTATTTACCTGAAGCTAAGTACATATTTCAATGGTGCATACAGCATACAAGTGCTGCTCTAGGTAAGCACTGCAGTCATCTTATCTGCATGTCTGTCACACATGTGCGGATGGACAGTCAAAACCCTTACCTTGTTCATGAGTTTAAATTTCAGTGACAATAATCAAAGGCTGAAGGAGCAGCAATGTAATATGGTGAAAAACAGAGGAACCAGAATGCCAATAGGACTTCCAGTTCTTTTGTACAGGTGTGCATGTATCAGAATGTGTACAGGCACAGAAATCAGCATAAGGTGCTTTGACTGAGGCAGGATTCTTATTTCTAGTCATTGACACAAGTAAGACCTAGTCTTTTATGTGAACCTCTTGTGCTTTTCTTATACTGAAAACATTGGAAGAATTGAAGCAGGAAATGTGCCAGCATTATTCCGTGGTGACATCTGTGTTAGGCTTCCTACACATAGATGGTGGAAATGCTGTGTGTGTGTGTGTGTGTGTGTGTTTGGAAATAACGTTTCTGTACAAATGGAAATTATTTGAAGCCCAAATTTCCTCTTCCAAGACCACTGGCAAGCAGTTACATCAGCTTCAAACACATTCACCACGAATCCATTCACCGGAATCACTTAGGAACTATCTTTGCAACTAATGTATTGCATAAAAGAGATCCTTAGAACTGTGTGTTCCCTTTCCTCAAACCTTTGGGGTTTTTTTTATGTCCAAGAACAAAACATGCACATACTTTTTCAATAAATCCTTGTACAATCTACATGCTCCCTTTTTCCCCATCCTGTCTTTTCACTGTTCAATACATCTTTCTGTTCTGGCTGTAAAGCAGAACCTGTGTTTCTTGAGATCACATTTCTTTTACAATCTGTTAAGAAGCAGCTAATGAAGGATGATCGGAAGTTTATAAGAAGGCAGACAGAAGAACCATTCACATTTCCAAGACACAAAATGACTGACCAGAGGATGTTGTCTCAGAACACATGTAAAAGGGTTAACATCATCTCGCTGAGAGAAAAGCTGCAGTTTTATCACTTTTCTTTCATCTAGATTATTTTAAAGGCCATGTGGCATAGTGTGGCTAGTAAATCATTCCTGAGTTTCCGGGGCAAAAAACAACAACAGTTATCCTACTTTTTAAAATGCTGAGTCCTTAAGGAGCTTCTTTTCTGTAGCTGTCTTTGGTAGCATCCATTTGTCTATAGAGTTTCCCTGCAAAAGCAATTTGTTTTTCTCTATTTCATGCAGCAGAAAAGTGAGACCTTATAGAGTCTTCCCGTAATTGGCGATGCTTGCCGATGTTGTATTCTTCGAGTCGACTTCTCCTTTCAATAGTTATTTTGTATTTTTTCCTGCAGAAAAGGAATGGTAACAGAGAATAAGAAAAACTTGTTCAGATAAGTCATTGAGCACTGTTCACAAAAGAATGTCTATGAAGGATAGCTATGGTTTTCATGGTAAATGAAATGAATGAATTTTAGGGCCAGAAGATTAAAGACTGCCTTGGAGCATTTTTGCCTCCTCTGAAAGCTAAGTCGTATTCAAAGATTTTAGATAAATTGCCCATTCTTTCCAAAATTTGAAACAAAGTGCTCCAGAAGTCAGCATATAACACAACGGAAACTTGATGTTTAAGGCAGCAGCTAATGAAACTGTTTAACCATTAGTTCTCTCAGATGTTTACATCAGTAATATGAATCATGTAGCCTTTTAGTTGTTGGACTGCATCTTCTAACATTTATCAACATTGGAAAAGTCAGCTAGAGCTGCAAGTCAAAAATATCTAGAGGACTGCACCCCCCGCCCCATGGGTCAATTTTTTTTTCATGTCAGGAGCAACTTAAAAAACTGCAAGTAATTTCTGGTGTGAGAGAATTGGCCATCTGCAAGAACGCTGCCCACATGATGCTTCTACCATCCATGTGGGAGGCTTCTTTCGTGACCCCGCATAGAGCTGGAGCTGACAGAGGGAGCTCATATCTGCTCTCCCCGGGTTGGATTCAAAGTGGCAACCTTCAGGTCAACAACCCAACCTTCAAGTCAGCAGTCTGCCAGCACAAGGGTTTAACCCACTACACTACGGGGGACTCCATTATGGGGCAAAATTAACCCCATAAAGTGCAATCAACAAATCTAAATACTCAACATTTATTTGTTTAATTAATTGTTGGTCTGTGTAAATTCTCACATTGTGAATCGTTAGCAAATTATACATTGTTATACGGTAACAAAATCTATGTTGTTCTATTGAGACAGCCATGTAGCTAAAATAGGACTACAGTGTTCCCTCACTTATCGCGGGGGTTATGTTCCAAGACCACCATCCGTGAAGTAGGGACACTATATTTATTTTAATATTTATACATTATTTTAGTAGTTATACACCATTCATAAAGATAACCTTGGGAAGAAGGAATTTACACTGATGTTCAACAACACATATGCTTTCACTGTGATCATCATTATTGTCATTGACAAGCTAGATTGGGTCCAGAGAAGAAACACCAAAATAATCAAAGGTTTGGAAACCAAGCCTATGAGGAACAGTTTAGGGAGATGGGTACGTTTAGCTTGCAGTAAAGAAGACTGAGAGGGGATATGACAGCCATGTTTAAATATCTGATACGATGTCAAGGTGAGAAGATGGCAAGCTTGTTCCTGCTGCTCTGGAGACTCGGACACAGAGCAATGGATTCGAACTGAAGGAAAAAAGATTTCCTGGTAGTGAGAGCTGTTAAACTATGGAACTCACTGCCTCAGAGTTTGAAGTCTCCTTCTCGAGAGGTTTTTAAGCAGAGGCTGGATGGCCATCTGTCAGGTGTGCTTTAATTCTGTGTTCGGGCATGGCAGAGGGTTAGACTGGATGACCCTTGTGGTCTCTTCCAATTCTATTATTAGTTCCAGGTAACACTTCCTATGAAGGTGTATTATGTACCAGAAATCCCATTTACACACGTAGAGAAAATCTTGACTATTTTTATTTATTCTTGCAGATATTTAACAGTACAGGCAGTCCCTGAGTTACAAACATCCGATTTACAAATGACTCGTAGTTAATAACGAGGGTGAGACAACAGGAAGTGAGAGAAATCTACTCCTAGGAAGGGAAATTCACTCCTTATACTTGAATAGCAAATACAGATCCTTGAAGAGAGAATAGAGTGAAATGATTTCAAGGGGGCAGGTATAGTAGGTACACACATACAGTTCTCAAATTGAACTAACCTGAAAAAGTAGAAGGCCATCAACAGTCCTGCTCCTAATAAGGCACCCACAACTATTCCTGTTACTGCTGATTCTCCTAGGCCACCTGCTTGAAAAATTAAAAAGAAGAAATAAGCAATATCAGTTCACAAAAAAATACTGAAACTTACAAAAGCATCTAGTAAACACAGCATACTAAACAAATCGTTTCAAAAGTATTTTTATGTAGATGTTTAGTGAAATTTTCTTTAGGCTTAGTTGCTTTTATGGGCCAGGATCCTCTTGGTGAGTTGCACTGATATAATGAGAAGTATGCCAGTGTAAGTACTTTCTGGAGAATTGCTTAAGGAGATATCTAATACTGCCTTGTGCAATGACTCCTCCATCAGAACAACAAAAGCCAGATAGTGCCTGAATGCAGATCGGCTATTCCACCCAGATGGCCAATAATTGCACAGCAAAAGTTAAAATAGCATATTTTACTCATTGGATCTCAAGCACAACTGCACTAGTGAAACATTATTCCTTGCTCTTCTTCTTCATTCACACAGTAGTTTCTGACTCTCCATGACCTCATGGATCAGTCCACGTCACAGCTCCCTGTTGGCCGACGTCGCCCCCAGTTCCTTCAAGTTCATGCCGGTCACTTCAAGGATACCGTCCATCCATCTTGATCTTGGTTTGCCACTTTTCCTTTTCCTTCCATTTTCCCCAGTATCATGATCTTTTCCAAGCTTTCCTGTCTTCTCACGATGTGGCCAAAATACTTCAGCTTTGCCTCTAATATCCTGCCCTCCAGTGAGCAGCCAGGCATTATTTCCTGGAGGATGGACTGGTTGGATCTTCTTGTGGTCCAAGGCACTCTCAGGATTTTCCTTTGCTCAGCCTTCCTTATGGTCCAGCTCTCGCATCCATAGGTTACTATAGGGAATACCATTGCTTTGACTATGTGGACCAGGGTTCCCCAAACTAAGGCCCGGGGGCCGGATGCGGCTCATCGAAGCTATTTATCCGGCCCCCACGGCACAAGGGCAGAAGGGGGTTGGGCTAAATTACCCAAGGGGTCTCTTCTTCTCTTCCAGCCCTCTTTCTTCTTCTTCTTCTTCTTCCTCCTCCTCCTCCTCCTCCCCCTCTCCCTCTCCCTCTCCCTCTCCTTCTCCTCCTCCTCCTTCTTCTTCTTCATATTGAGGTTGGGTGGCCATCTATCAGGGATGCTTTGCTTGTGCTTTTGGTGCACAGAGGCAGAAGGGGGTTGGACTAAATGGCCCAAGGGGTCTCTTCCAACCCTCTTTCTTCTTCTTCTTCTTCTTCTTCTTCTTCTTCTTCTTCTTCTTCTTCTTCTTCTTCTTCTTAATCATCATCATATTGACACTGGGTGGTCATCTGTCAGGGGTGCTTTGCTTGTGCTTTCGGTGCACAAAGGCAGAAGGGGATTAGACTCAATGGCCCAAAGGGTCTCTTCCAACCCTCTTTTTTATTGTTATTGTTATTATTATTATTATTATTATTATTATTATTATTATTATTATTATTTATTTCTCGGTGGCCAACTATAGTCTGGCCCTCCAACGGTCTGAAGGATCATGAACTGGCCCCCTGTTTAAAAAGTTTGGGGACCCCTGATGTGGACCTTCGTTGTCAGTGTATTCCTTGCTAATGTTCAGTAAGATTCTGGCTATAATAATCTCAAGCACAGTTGGTGGGAACGAGAGAGAAGGCCTTCTCTGTGGTGGCTCCCTGGCTCTGGAATATCCTCCCAGAAGAGATTAGATTAACCCTCAGCTTTCAATCCTTCCATTCCAGCCTGAAAACAGGCCTTTGACCTCCAGGTTTAATGGGCCCATACGAAGTTGACACTTGGCACTTTCTGAATCGATGGCTGCTAGTTTTATTTACCGATGTTTTTAAAATTGTATTATTTTGACTTTTATGTTATATAATGTGTTATAGGGGTTGTTGTTATAATTTTATGAGACTGTATGTTATATGTGCACCTTGGAGTGCCTTAGTAAGCCGCACCGAGTCCCTTCGGGGAGGTGGTGGCAGGATATAAATAAAGTTGTTTATTATTATTATTAATATTATTACTACTATTTAATTTGGTGTTGTTATTGAAGAAGAAACATGCAACTTAGTCCACACTTCCCCATCAATGAAATGTATTGAGACAACTATAATAGAAATCCCTCAACCTTGAAATGCTTTTAAGGGAAAGGCAGGATTTATTCAGCTATAAAATACGCTTAAAAGGCTAATGCAGAATTGTAATTCTAAATACAAATGAAATGATTTAAGGATGAGTTGTAGTTACCTTTTGTTTCCACATGATGTTTATTTCTCTGACTTTCATAAGCTGACAGCCATTAATGCAGCTTTGTGTATGGATAGTGCTTCTAAAATGTATGAAAACATATCCCAGTTTGCCCAGGAGAGCTGTTTGCAGTGCTGAGAGGCAAACGGAACAGCTAATACATGCCACCTACTTTATTGTGCTGCTAGGTCTGTGTACATAGCAATTGACTCGTGGGGAAAACTTAGGCGTGAATTAGAAAGGAGTGCCTGTGGCCTACATATTCAGACCCCCCCCCCCCCCCAACATGTGTTCCTTGCTTGCTCTTCTGTTCCTGTTAATTCATAGTTATTTCCTTTGATTGGTTGCTCTCTTTGGTATGGGTGAATTGCTAGTCACTGGGTAATGGGCTAGGGAAACCTCTTACCTGCATTCCTGCAAAGCTATCTGGTTCCAGACCTCTGATCTTCTTCATACCAAACATATTTTGCTTCATGGTATTTTGTCTTTTTGCTTCAATAACTTTATCACAACCAGCCTAAGGACAGAATGGCAGAGATTCTCTGCGAACCCTCCTTGGTAAGCCTATAAAGGACCCTAGATACAATCTTTCAATCTCTGCCCTAGGAGGGGTCCATAACGGCTACAGTAGTTCACAGAAAAATAAAAAGAAGCCACCTACACTGCAGTTGTATGCAAATCTTCTTGCCCATGTATTTGTCCTCATCTATTGGTGGCTGGTGGACTGCAAGCTTGTTTGCGTTCTCCTTGCCGATGTTATGGTTAACATTTAGAAATTGGAGCTTATACTTCGATTTCTTTTTCGTGTCAGGAGCAACTTGAGAAACTGCATCACTTCTGGTGTGGGAAAATAGGCCGTCTGCAAGGACGTTGCCCAGGGAACACCCGGATGTTTGATGTTTTACCATCCTGTGGGAGGCTTCTCTCATGTCTGCGCATGGGGAGCTGGAGCTGACAGAGGCAGCTCATCCGCTCTCCCCGGATTTGAACTGCTGATCTGTCCTGCCAGCAGAAGGGTTTAACCCATTGTACCACCAGGGGCTCACCTTTATTACATCTGTGCACAAAACGCTTCCAGCCTTATGGTGTGCCATCTATTTTCAATTTTATATGCACATTAAAAAAAACCATAAAACACTCCTGACTGGTAATCTATGCTTTTAAGCTTGCTCAATAAAAATGCACCAGTGAACACTATCCATAAATCTATCCTAGGATTAATAGACTACATATAATCAAGTTGTGTGTGTGTATATCACTGCTGTCAAGATGAAGAGGTATCTATAAAACAAGCACAATCTCACAGCACGGACTGTGGACTGTTATATATTTAGAAAGAAGCTAACCACACTAAACTTACATGATTTGCAGGGTGTATTGCTTGGGTGCTCCAAACCTCTGCTGTCATCTATTCTCGGTCTGTGTTCCCAGAGGTAATTTAAATTTGGAAACATTTCAAGCCGTCCCTGTTTTCCATAATAGTTCCCAATAACCTGTGAGAGAAGAATATATATATATCACATCCATCGAAATTCCACCAGTCAATGATTTCTTAAGCCATAACTCCCACATCCCTGACATAATTTGAGATTGGAAAAACTTTTGATTAGTCACAGTCTACCAATATAACTTCTGAACAGTATGTAAAGCCTCACTGTGATGTGTGGGGCTCTTTTCTGTGCAGAGGATTCACCAGGCCCTAGTCTAGCTGAAATTCTTCTGAAATGTATGTTTACTTAATTTCAGTTTAGTTTTTTAAAGCAGACTTTATATTCTAAACATCATAGCATCAGATAAGGATGTGCAGATGCAAACTGTTTGGGCTATGTATCATTTAGGAATTGAAGTTCTCATGACCATTGGGAAGGAACCTGCCACATAAACAAACATTGTCACCAACATAATCAAAGTGAGCTAACCATTATAATTCATGACAAGGTCAAGCCTGGCAAAATGAATGACGTCAAGAAATGCAAAAGAGAAAGAAACAAGAACTCTGAAATGAGGGAAGCTTTTTTTATGGAAATGGAAAGGATGTGCTAAAACCACAAATAGTAGAATTATCCTGATGCTATTGGACTTCCTGCTCTAGTTGTGTGCTATATATGGATTTCTGCAGACACTGGAGTCAATCTCACTGGAGTCAGTTCAATCTAATTTTTAGGCTTTGGCATAACATGCTGCACCCTTCAGCCTTTCCTCAGAAGATCTAGAGATGTTTTAAATCATCCTCATATTTTGTATGAATTTATAAAACTGAGTCTTATTTTACTGTATGATCAAAGCCACCGTAATATTGCAAACAAAATTAAAAGTGCTGTTGACGGCTTTCATGGCTGGAATTACTGGGTTGCTGTGAGTTTTCTGGGCTGTATGGCCATGTTCCAGAAGCATTCTTTTCTGATGTTTTGCCCACATCTGTGGCAGGCATCCTCAGAGGTTGGGAATCCCAACAAATGATTCCCCCAGGCAGGAAGCAGCCAGGCTTTGAAACTGCAAGGCCATTCAATGCTAATCAAACTGGCGAATTTCAATATTCACACTTGCCTCAAACAGAAAAGAGTTTTTTCTCCCACCCTGGACATTCCACAGATATATAAACCCCACTTGCTTAGTTTCCAACAGATCGCACAACCTCTGGGGATGCCTGCCATAGATGTGGGTGAAACGTCAGGAGAGAATGCTTTTGGAACATGGCCGTACAGGCCGGAAAACTCACAGCAACACAATCAAAACTATATGTTATGAGACACTAGTACAAATCATCTGCTCTCACCAAATTATGTCAATTTACTTACAGTTTCACAGAATGAAATATGATATTATTTCCATAAACTTAGGCATGTATACAGCAGGTTTATAGGGAATCAAGTGGTTAAGAATAACATGTTATTCTAAAAAAGATGGGTAGAATGCATGAATGAAGAAATGAAAGAAAATGAAAGCATATATATACACAAGAGAGAGCCTAAAAGCCAACACCAAACATAACAAAACTTTCATATTTAAAAGTCATTTGGGACACATATATCTTCAAAGTCTTTTTGAAGAACAGAACTGCCAAGGGCAATTGCACATCCCTTGCAAGAGAATACTACCGTTCCATATGAAATTCACTAAGAAATCTTGGAACTGTCACTTCCAATTAATTGTGAGAATAAAGTATAGTTACCAGTATTCATGTGTACCACCCTTACTGGAAGAAAACTAACATACCAGCAACCACAACAAGTCATTATTCTGAAATTGGTCCAGATATCTTCTTTAGAACACCTCAGTAAATCTCACAAATCTCACTGGCTTAAATTCTATTGGATTGACCTGGCATTCTTCAACATACTCTATTGTCTTCTTGATCTGCACTGCATTGTTCCAAGTTAACATTTAGAATTTTATTCTTATGCTTACCTGCTGGGTTCCAGTTTCTGGATCAGTCATTGCAATTACAGAAAAATCCCCAAATCTTTCTCCATTGGCATCAATCGATACTGGCCCTGCAATGCCTGAAGAATGGCATGTGAGAATTTTTTAAAACCAAGTTGAAAATATAGAATGCTTCCAAGAAAAACAAAATAACAAAAAAGGAAAAGGCAGAATTTTTATAGACTGATATGGCAGGAAACCTCATTAGTCTTCCAGCACTTTTGTTGGCATTCCAAAAGAAATTGTAATTTCACCTCCGTGTCTGCATTCCTAAAATTCTTAACATTTCTTCTTGAAAAATATATAATAATCTCAGTCTGTTTAGAGGGATAACAGGAAAAATAAAATAAAACGAATTCCTGTTCTAGAACATCCACTGAGGAAGCTTTAAGTTACGCAGTGAAATTTGTGTCTAGGAAGATCTGAGGAAGCTCATATTATCAGATGTTGCTTGTCTAAATCAAAAGAAAAGAATACTCATTAGAGCTGATATGCCGCTATGTTTGTCAGCTATTTCAGTTTGGGGGAGACCCTGGAAACATGCCCTTCTTGCTTTTCTGTTTTCACAAAACAACTCTGTGGAATAGGTTAGGCTGAAAGACACCAACTGGCTCGAGTCTTTGTAACTGAATAGGAATTTGGTTCTCTGTAGTCTACATTCGGTATTCTAGTCTACCTATATCCTATGCATAGTGATTTCTTTCTTTAGTGATTTCTATATTAACATCATTCTGATCCACACATTAGTATAACTCCCAGGCCTGGGGATCACAACCAGATACAGTGCGCTTTGCTACTCTCCTGCTGAATATGCATGCCCAGTGTGGAATACATCTCACCACGTTAAAACAGTGGATATGGCTCTTAATGAGACATGCCGCATTATCACAGGATGTCTACACCCAACACCACTCGAGAAATTATACAGTTCAGCCGGTATTGCACCATCTGACATCCGTGGGAAAGTAGCTGCCAGTAATGAAAGGACCAAGGCATTGACACCTCTGGCCCATCCTCTTTTCAGATATCAGCCATCAAGCCAACGGCTTAAATCAAGAATCAGCTTCCTAAGATCCACAGAGATACTTGCAGGAACACCACAGCAAGCGAGAGTCCAAAAGTGGAAAGCTTAAACCCAGAACCTCAATCCGTGGCTGATACTGGATGAGAAACTCCCTCCTTGGCACACAGAAGAGTGGGCGACTTGGAAGGCACTGAAGAGATTACGCTCTGGCACCACGAGATGCAGCGCCAATCTTAGGAAATGGGGCTACAAAGTGGAGTCCACGACATGCAAGTGTTGAGAAGAGCAAACAACATACTGCCTTCTACAATGCAGCCCGAGCCCTCCCACATGCACAATGAAGGGACTTCTCACAGTGACACCAGAGACACTCGAAGTGGCCAGCTTCTGGTCAAAGGAAATGGAGTATAATGTCAAGTGTTAAACTTTGTTTGTGTTTTTAAATACATCATAACCTTATCCTCAATTTGCTTCTGACATGATAAATAAATAGTATAGCTTTTATTTGCTTAAAATATGGACTGAATGAAATCGTCCAACATTCCTAGTTTCATCCCTGTAACTTCTGTCTCCCAAGGGTTCTGCTTTACTGTGATGAGAAAATGCAGCTGAGAAAATTTCCCATGATGTTTTTCTGAACTGTGCCAGTATCTGAACTCACTGTTAGGTTCTTATCTAAAGGGAACATTTCCTTTAATTTAAGTACTTCCACTGGGAATCTTGATAATCTTACCCTGAGATAAATGACAAATGGATCTCAGAAGAGCAGCTTGGACTTACCAGTAAATTCTGCTGAATTTACAAAGCTACTAGCTCAGGACTTCCAACATATTAATAGATTCTAAGTTCTGCTGAAGGGAATAAGGGGAAGGGTCAACAGTTGGGGACAGAGAACAATGGTTGTGTCTGCACTCATAGTCTGAAATATTAAACGGAAATCTTGAAATATCTCCAAACACAAACACATTGGTACAGACAGCCAGGGGCAGGAGAGAGCTTTCCAGGCGCAATGCAAGAGGCACACGGTTAAGGAGTGAGCAAGGGACAAAATGCTGTCACTGTCTATGTGCAAAGAGAGATTTTTGTATCTTCTTGAAAGTTACCACTTGGAGGCCTATTGCGATATATCACATCTACAATGGCCCACCTCCAAGTGCTTCATTTTATCTCAATTGCAAAGGAAGATAATGAGAAAAGAGCTCTTTTCACTAATGGCACCTTGGCTGTCCTCAAGAAAGATGGTCTTACTCTTGCCTTGCTGTTTCTTTGCCAACTGACATCTATCTTACTCCATCATTATGGGCATGAGAATGACGCTGGTCACTGATTGACATTTGTAATAATGATACCTAGAATGACAAGACGATCACAGAAGGGAATGGTGGTGAAAGGAGGGTGTGTTTCCTCCTTTCCCCCCCCCCCCTCATTTCCCCACTCTCACGTTGCTCTGTCACTTTAGGCCCTAAGCAGTGACCAGTACCACTTTTGTGTACCACAAAACTCAGAATGACAGGGACAAGGTAAGGTAACCAGTTCCAGAGCACCGCTTGGCCATGTAGTCACCATATAACCACCAGGGAAGCTCAGAGGCATGCAATGTTGACACCATCCAGCCCCCAATCAGTAGTAGTAGTAGTAGTAATAATAATAATAATAATAATAATAATAAGAAGAAGAAGAAGAAGAAGAAGAAGAAGAAGTTTATTTGTATCCCGCCTCCATCTCCCCTGAAGGGAACTCGTGGCGGCTCACAGAAATATCAGATACAAGAGCAATTACAATATACAATACACCAACAAACAATAACATGCACCAGTAATAGCATTTACACATTAACCAGAAAATTAAAAACACTTATTAAAAACAGAATTAAAAACAGTGCTGCTTTTTTGCCAGGGAAGATGCACTCTTAGTTATTATAGCAGCTTTTATGGGTTTACTAGCCATGTTTCTGGCCTGTTTTAAGTTCTATGAAGTTACTATTAATTCTGCAGTATGGGAATTTGTATATTTCAGTTTGATGCTGAATTGCATCTTTTTTTTTTTTTTAATAAAGAATGAATTGTATTATTGCAATGTTTAAGATTATTTTTATGGTGGTTAAAGTTATCACTGACTTCTACTGTATTTTATAGTCTATATTTTCATTTTTATAGGTATACTTTAAAAAAAATATTTTCTTATCAATGACCATACTTTTAACTACTTTTTTAAAAATGTTTTTTTTATTTTAAGACATACATATACACAACATTTACCATTCCAACCACCACCAGGAGGACTGTTTTCTTTTACATATGGATCCTTTTTGAGACAATCCTTCAAGATTTACATATTATATAACGTTTGTATCCTATTTCTTATGGCCTGATCTCCATATTTATTCATAATGTAAGTCTTGTTCGGTTCCATCTTTCTTCAACTCCTCTCATTCTATTTTCATTGCCTTTTGAATCATTTAACTTTACATCCATAATTTCGAATTCCATTTGGTCCACTATATACTGGTCCCATTTATTTACTGTCCACTTTGATTTGTCTTTCTATCCTAATACTATCACTGCTTGTGTGCACTCAATTATTGCTGCCTTTATCTCCCTGTAATTTCCCATTCCCTCTCTGTACTAAGACCACCATTTCTTTTGTTATGACCCAATCAATTCCTAATATTTGGTTTCACACATTTTGTGTAGTCTGCCATAAGTATTGTACTTGTTCGCATTCCCACATCATGTGTATAAACTGCCCTTTCTGTTGACTGCTTTTAATTGTGAGTATAATATAAATATTTTCAACCTCCCTGTGAGAACTGTATTTTGAAAAAAAAAATGGCTTGTAGTGGAAACGAAAATTGGAGATAAAGCTTCTCTAGAGTCACCTTTTCCCTATGATAACTTTTTCATGAGTGAATTTCCTTTCTGAAGGGGGGTAGATTTTTCTCACTTTCTGTTGTCTCAGTTCTGTTCTTAACTATGAGTCATTTGTAAGTTGGATGTTTGTAATTCGGGGACTGCCTTTACCTATATATCCCCTCCAGTATGCCATTTATATATGAATTTGTAGGGAATGCAGCATGGAAGACAACCTATGTTTTGGTTGGCTATTGTATGAACAGAACGTTGGATACTATAGGCTCTTTGTTTAGTTCTTACCTATGCTTAGTATACTTGTTTTATAGGTATGATAAATACGAATAAATATGTAATACTTTTTTTTAGTCTCATGGCATGATACCAGCAGGTGGTTTCAGATTTTAATTATCTAGGAGCTCTGAACAAAAATTGGGAATAAAACCTCTTATTAAGTTTCCAGAATTAGAAGAGTTGCAATCCTTTTCAAAAATGTAGATCTAAGAATGAGGGCCTACCTTCATAAGTCTTGTTCCATGTCTGTTGGACAATTTTCTCTCCATCTTTCTTAGTGAAGCCATTCTTCAGAACTTCCCGCAAAGCCAGAACATAAAGGATAATAGCATCATGAAATCCTTCCACAAACATATTAACCTAGAAACAAAGCACAGCCTCATAAATATACTGAGCCATAAAATAAAGGAGCTGTCTGTGAAGTTCAGCAAATCACAATTTCATATAAACTAAAGAAAAGCCATGGCAAATTACAAGTAAATCAACTGTATCTGTTGAAACAGGAGTTTTCTTTTTTCTTTTTTTAATATAGTTTTATTCATTTCATGTGAGATAATACAGCAAAGAAAATTGGTTAACATACCAACAAATATTAAAAAAGAATAACAACGAATTCACAATAAAAACACAAGCAGAAATCAAATAAACACATAAACAAATCTCATGGTATCAATATTATCAATTACAAGCGTGCTATAAAGAAGATGCAAAAAGGGATTTAATCAAGACTCGGGAATATGAGGAATCATAATGCAAAAAGATAAGAAACTAATAAAAATACTTTATCAACAATTACTTAGTTGGGCAACAGAAGAGGAACAAATTAAGGAAACTATGATAAAAATAGGCAAAAGATATAGGTCCCAGTTTAAATTTGGAATACTGGGAAGAAATTTGGAAGAAAAAATTAAAATACACAGCGGCAACCGACATAAAAGAAAACTGGTATAAAATGCAGTACAGGTGGTACTATACTCCTGAAAAATTAGCAAAATTCAACAAAAGGAAATCCAATATGTGCTGGAAATGCGGAAAAAATAGGGACTTTTACCATCAATGGTGGACCTGTAAGAAACTGGAGTTTTCTCATTGGATTTATATGCCTTCAAATTGCTTTGATACATGGGAACCCTATTAAGGCCCTATACTCCTTGGAATTACTGTGTATAGCCTTCTTTACAATACTTGATTTGATTTTTTTCCCTCCTTACTATTGTCTTAGCAGATAACTTCCACCAAGGTATTGCTATATGATGGTACAGTAGAGTCTCACTTATCCAACACTCGCTTATCCAACGTTCTGAATTATCCAACGCATTTTTGTAGTCAACGTTTTCAATATACTGTGATATTTTGGTGCTAAATTTGTAAATACAGTGATTACAACATAGCATTACTGCGTATTGAACTACTTTTTTCTGTCAAATGTGTTGTATAACATGATGTTTTCGTGCTTAATTTGCAAAATCATAACCTAATTTGATGTTTAATAGGCTTTTCCTTAATGCCTCCTTATTATCCAACATATTCGCTTATCCAACATTCTGCCTGCCTGTTTACGTTGGATAAGCGAGACTCTACTGAATTAAGCTTACATGTAGTGATTAAACACAAGCTGAACTTTGAGTGAAAATCTTAAATCCATTTTTCAATACAGCTTTCACTCATCTATACATAAATGAAAATCCATGTATGTATGCATGTTCGTTGGGTGGTTTGTTTGAGCCACAAAGACTCGTATATGGATTGATGGATCTGGACCAAACTTGGCACACATAGTTTTCATTACCCAACTTAAAATAAATGTGGGATTGCAACTACTAAATCCACCCCAAAAGCTTCAAAAAGCAAAAAATGCAACCAGATCCAACCAGAAGATGGCAGTATAGAAAAGATTAGCTATTGGCAGACAAAACATGCAAAAAAAAAACAAAGCCCTGAAGGCCATAATCAGACATCCATCCCATTCACAAGTAAGCAATTTAATGAACATTTATATTTTGAAAGGGTTTTGTGTGTGTGTGTGTGTGTGTGTGTGTGTGCCTGGCCTTCCTCTGAGGCTAAGAGACTGTGACTTCCAAGAAAAGACAGGATGAAGGAAGATAAAGGAAAGAAGAAAAGGTATAAGGCAGTGACTCCCGTGATCTGTGGACCACCAGTGGTCCCAAAGAACTAAAATATGGCCCACGGCCTCACTGTTACTATACCACTGCAATGACAGTGACTGGTTTCATGAAACCCTCTTATAGTGCCGAGGGAGAGGAGAGGCTGACTACCCACGAAAGGCATGACAACAAGCCTCCTGACTGCCGCTTCTCCTCCTCCTCCCTCCCCTTGAGTGGAGTGGTTCCATGGTGTCTTCATTTTTGGTGTCTTCATTTTTGGTGTCTTCATTTTTAGGCCTTAGTGTCTTTGTTTTTAGGCCTGTTCCTTGGGCTATTTGGGGTGCTGATTGCATTGGATAGACCTCATCTGTATTAGATTATTAAATATGGTTTTCTGTGGGTGAGCAGATGGCAATTACTGGATGGCATATGTTCTGTATCAGAAACTAGACCTGATGTGGTCTATCCAATGCAATTTTCTGAATCAGCACCCCAAATAACCAAACCAAATCTAAAGTTGACCAAAAATTGATTCGTAACCTTTTTGGTACTAAGTTGAAGTGTGGTCTCTGGTCAAAGTGGTCCCTTGTCAAAAAAAGATTGGGAACCACTTGTATAGGGGAAACGAGGGGAAGGGAAGAAAAGAAAGAGAAATGAAGAGGAAAGGGACAAAAAGGGAGGGGAAGGAAAGAAAGCATTAGCTACTGGTAGACAACTGGTGTCCGCACCATGAGCTCTAACATGAGGCAAAAACACACAGCCTGAGGGCCACAGTTGGGACATCAACATCACAAGGAAGTGAGCAATTTGATGAAGATTTATACTTTGGAATGAGTGTGTGTATGTGTGTGCCTGTGTCTTGCTCTGAGGCTGAGCGACTGTGGTTTCCAAGAAAAGGCTAACTGAAGGAAGAAAAAGATGAAAGATATGAGGGGAGAGAAGGAAGGAAGCAAAGAAGCAAAGAAGCAAGGAAGAGAAAAGGGGGCTGAAAAGGGAAGAAAGAAAGAAAAAGAAGGGAAGGAAAAGGGGAGAAGGTGTATAAGGGAAAGCAAGAGACGAAGACAAGAAAGGTAGAAAAGACAGAGGGACAAAGTATATGAGGGAAAGGGAGGAAGAAAAGAAAGACCCACAAAGAAAATGCACACCTGGGCAACACAGGGTATATATGCTGGTTAAAGAATAAAAGCTGAACTGTATACATCTCAAGAAATCATAAGATTTTTCTCCCTTATCTCACACTGATTGTCAAGTGCAGATTTGGGCTGACAGGCACGAAAGTATTTTAAAAAGTATTTGTTTTACAGACCTTCATAGCCCATAAAAATGGAAAAACTGCAGTACTGGGTCTCAACACCATCAAGCACCTAAGTACAAAACGGACATAGCAGATGGCCAAGACAGGCAGCTATTAAGTCAGTCAGCATGTTTATAAAAACATAACTGGCAGCAGCAATGAGAATCTCAGCTTGCCTCTAGGAATCTGTTGTCAACACACAGAGACTAGACAGACATTATGTCTCTTAAGGTCTCTCTTGAACTCTCCCTCTGTCTACAATGGTTACTGAACTTGAGTTACACATTACTCACCAAATCAATTTACCCTCATTTTGGATAGAATGGGCTAGCAGTATAATAATCTGTCACTGCGCATGGCAGGCAGCACAAATGGTGAACTGTCTGTTTTGCAGGGAACCCCTCATGGACTTTGAAAACACTCTCTCCTCATTGTGCCTTTTTGGAGAAAGCTAGTTTCTTCTGATTCTGTGGATGATTTGTTTGCTTAATGATTACCCTCCCCGGCCACCCCACCCCACCCGTTACCTCTTTTCCACCCCCGCTGATTCTGGACCTCACTCAAAACTCTTGCTCGGATGGAACAACAGAGCAATTCTGTTCTGATACATATTTTTTGAAGCGGCCAGGAAAAAATGCTTCTCATCTTTTCTACTGAAGTGGCATAAACTAAATGAAATGTCACTTTCGACTACAAATCCCTAAGCAAATAACCAATTTTGTATTTTGTAGCAGTGCTGTCATTGCTGAGTGCTGTGTATTGCTGAGTGCTCAATCCAGCTGTGCTTAGTCTCAAGGTTGCATTTCAACGCAAAACAAAACAACGCGTCAGAGTAATAATTTTGCCTCCGTTATTGAAATTGTAATATTGTGTTCCCTTTATATTGGGTTTTGCCTTATTCTGACATTAAGTCTAGTCGAGTCCAACTCTGGGGGTTGGTGCTCATCTCAATTTCTAAGCCGAGAAGTTGGCGTTGTCCGTAGACGGCTCCTAGATCATGTGGCCAGCATGACTGCATGGAGTGCTGTTATCTTCCCAGTGAAGCGGTACCTATTGCTCTACCCACATTTGTATGTTCTCAAACTGCTAGGTTGGCAGAAGCTGGGACTAACAACAGGAGCTCACCCTGTTCCATGGATTCGAACCACTGACCTTCTGGTCAGCAAGTTCAGCAGCTTAGTGGTTTAACCCGCTGCGCCATCCGGGCCCCATTTGACTTATTCCCTCCTAAATTTGAAGTTAATAGTGACAATTTAATCTCAGATTTCTTAGGAGCAGAACACAACATCAAATATTTTCAAAAATCGCTGAGCTGACTGAGCAATAATATTGTACATGACTTTTGAAAACTCAGAACCATAGCAGATTGATTGGAAAATGGAGAATACCCAACTGGTATGACTAGTTCACATCTCTTCTGGGTGATCCAATCCTGCCTTTGATTTGATTTTCTTCCTATCCACAGATAGACTACAGAAGCCTCTCTCTTTGGAAGCCATGCCCATCCTTACAGTTTCAGATAATGCGCTTATATTTAATATAGGCCCGACCAAGATGAGAAATAACTACTATCCAACTGATTTCAATGGATCTGCTTTAATAAGATGAACACAGGATTTAGCCCAATGTTTCCTGAGGCAAAAGCCAAAACAAGTTGGTACTGATAGAAGTTAGCAAGGGATGTGTGAATGAAGTTGTAAAAGAAGGTTAATTCCTAAATGGGTGAGAGTAAATAAAATATCAATTTCAGCCTTTTTGGTTGAAGGGTGGGGTATAAAAATGGAGCTATAATAAATGTATATATGTGTGTGTGTGTATTTATGTGTACACACACATACACATACACCAATTCTTCCATTCTATGTGACAAGTTTTTAAATAAGCTTGAATCCTTTGTGTCTAAACTAGCTCATGCAGATTTTTTAATCTGAGTTATGGAGTGAATCAGGCAGGGACTGATAATTCTTTCCTCTGCTTTTACTGTCTTTAGGAAAATCTTTTGAAGCTGGGTATCGGTTTTAGAGGGAAATAACCTCACTGGCAACAAAGGGGATTGCTGCCAATGAAAATACCTTTCTTATTTTCTTTCCGATGCTTTTATCGGACACCATGGGGTAGCAGGGGCACATATGGTGCCAGGATTACTGAGGTGGCATTTTGTGTCTTTGTTTTTGGTCTCCTCTGATGTCATACTTTAGCCACACGCTTTGTGGTCGTTGGTCAGCAAAGACTTCAAGAAGTAGGAATAAGCAGCTGGAAAAGGGTTTATTCTATGATATTTATTACTCTTCTAGTTTGCACTTGGCCGCTGCCAAGCAATAGTTGGGCCAATGGAGTGAAGTCAAACAGATGGGAGTACTAGTTTCAGAGAAGGGAGCCTACACAGGATTTTGGAGGAAATAAATCTGCTATCCATGACTGTTCCATTCCCTGTCACAGCTTGGTCCTTACACAAGTGTGTTTCTCCTTTTTTTATTCAGGCTCCAAATACCTATTATACTAGGGCAGATATGATAACAATGGGACAGAGTTCCAGCATCCTGGAAGAATTTCAGCAAGAATGGCTTTTACAAGATGTACAGATGGCACAATACTTTGTCTTCTACCAACCTGTTCAATGTAAAGAATGCCCACCCCACCCCTACCCCTTTTTGGTTTCTGTCCCCCCCCAAAAAGTGTATCTTAGACCCTTGGGATGCTACAATACACTTTCATGACGCCCAGTAAAATAGCCATTGTTTTGCATTACTGGAAAAACGAATTAATTGCAAATTTTCCACTTGCGTCCTATGTTTCAATGAGTAAGGATGCGTTCATTTTTGGTTCTAAGATAAAAGACATAAATGAGTCACGCTTCCAGTCATCTCAAACCTGCAAGAAGATTGTGGAAAAACAGCAGTTATGGAAATAAAATGTCTGCCAAGACAGCATTATTATCCATCCAGCGTTCCTCTAGCAACCTCAACAAGGACTGGTGTTTGATTGATCAAGTATTTTTAAATAGTTAAGTTATAAAGCATTTGTTTACTGGAAAAGCTGAAAAAGAGCACAGAATTATGCTAATTATGAAATATGTCTTCAGGCACGTGGAGCCCTATCTCCATAAAGCAAATGCAATGGACTAAGTGGAGAACTATGAACTGTGCCATTTTGATAACAGACAGGGTTTGCCACATGTCTTTGTGTAAAGGAGGATGGGGAATATGTAGTCCTCTCTAGCTGCTACAGAATCGCCCTGCACATTATGGTATGCTGGGTAAGGCTGATGGAGTTCAAATTTAACAATATTTGGAGGTAACATGTTCTCTGGAGCCCCTGGTGGTGCACTGGGTTAAACCACTGAGCTGCTGAACTTGCTGACCGAAAGGTCAGCAGATTGAATCCGGGGAGTGGGGTGAGCTCCTGCTATTAGTCCCAGTTTCTGCCAACCTAGCAGTTCAAAAACATGCAAATGTAAGTAGATCCATAGGTACCGCTCTGGCAGGAAGGTAACAGCGCTCCATGCAGTCATGCTGGCCACATGACCTTGGAGGCGTCTACAGACAATGCCGGCTCTTGGGCTTAGAAATGGAGATGAGCACTACCTCCCAGAGTCGGACACGACTGGACTTAATGTCAAGGGAAAACCGTCATCCTTCACCTTAACATGTTCTCTACATGTCCAAAATTCTGTAACTCTATTTTATGTGACGTTCATGTGTCATTCAGTTATTTTGAACTTAAAACAGCCTAGGCAGGTTGCACAGAAATATACAGTGGTCATTTATGATGTAAAAAAAAAACCAAAAACAAAACCCAAGTATGTTTCAGTTCCCACTCTAAATATCTTGGTGTCACCACAGATCGAATGCTAACATTTTGGAAACACTGTGTGAACACCAAGCACAAAGTAGCTGGGCATGCAATAACATCCTGCGGAAACTTACTAATGCATGGGGTGCAGACCCAAAATTAACAAGAACATCAGTCCTGGCCTTGTCTTGCTCAACTGCTGAGTATGCTTGCCCCATCTGGCATAAATCTGCCTGCATGGAACAGGTGAATATAGCACTTATTGAGACATGTAGAATGATCACAGGATGTCTTAAAACCTACATCTGTTAAGCTATCTGCCCCCCCCCCCCCCAATGTGTGATGTGAAGCTGCTGCAAGAGAAATAATACTGTGAAAGCCACCCACTGTATGGCTACCAGCCTCCTTCCAGTAGATCTAAATCAAGCAAAAGTTTCATAAAAATCACCACTCCTCTAAATGATCCTCCGGCAACAGCAAGACTATCCCAGTGGGCAGCAAAACCAGGCAATTCCAACTGGATGGCCCCCCACGAGGGTCTTCCCCTAGGGGCAAACCAAGAATTGGGTCTGTAGAAAAGTCTCATCAGAAAGACTCCATGATAACTGAAACATACTTGTTTGTTTTTTGCATTGTAAAAAACAGCTATTCGAGGATACTTAAATATGATGTTGCATACCTTCTGCTTCTTGACTAGTTGTGTAAAAAAAAAAAGGGAATTCCAGAAGGCATAGCTCATCATGGCACACTGGAACTCTTTTTTCTGCACTGTCCTCTTTTGCATCTGGCCATCCTAATTGAATTGAATGACCCCATAATACAAAATAAATAAATGAGTAAGCAAGTAAGTAAGGTAAGATGCCATTTATACAAAGAGACTCTTGGTTAATTTTCACTGTGGTTTGCCTGGTCAATTGACTAGTGTCCCAATCTTAGGTCGTGTCCTTAATGTTTCTGTCCATGCCTCCTTTACTCTTTTTGAAATCATGACTTATTTGTCTATTTCTATAACACAGGTCATAATGTTGGGTTCTCCCCCCCAAGTTTGATTTGGTGGCTGATGTGCTAAGAAAAGGCTTGAAAGTCACTCATCGGGTTTCTTTAGCAGGCGTCTTCAGCAGTGCATCCCCAGCAGAAAAGGGGAGAAAATGTGAACAGCCACTTACTGTTCCCTGTGGCAGACAAGAACTAACTTTAGGTGACCGAACAGAGAAACTTTAATTGATTTCATTGTACACTGCCTGAGATCCTTGGCTATTGAGTAGGATAGAAATATTTTGTTGGTGTCTTTCATGGTTGGGAAGCCATGTGATAATGTAGAGGGTATTTCTGGAACCATTTTCAGAGACTGTTGTGGGGCAGCGGGGTTGCCAGTCCCTTTACTGCTGAACAATTATATCCGTGTGCAGGCAACACTCTATTCTATAACTCTTCTCTATCTTAATCCAAGAATGCTGTCTTAGATACAATATATAAGAGTAATGATTAGCACAAAAACTGAATCTGAATGTCCTATATCACTTTGGGAGGGGCATTTACACCTTGTATCCCCAGCCCAGTGGGCCACGGTGGCGCTATGGGTTAAACCCTTGTGCCAGCTGCACTGCTGACCTGAAGGCTGGTGGTTCAAATCCGCAAGATGGGATGAGCTCCCATCTGTCAGCCCTAGCTTTCCATACAGGGACGTGAGAGAAGCCTCCCAGCAGAATGGTAACACATCTGGTGTCCCCTGGGAAACGTCTTTGCAGACGGCCGATTCTCTCACACCAGAAGCGACTTGTAGTATGTTCTCAATTCGCTTCTGACACGATAGAAAAAAATCCCCAGCCCAAACCTCTAAAGTTCAGTTGGGAGGTATCTACATTTTACCCCTTTAAAAACCAGTATCTATATATAGAAGACTAACATGAATGAAAGAATGGCAAAGATTTTCCCTAACACATAACTTTTTTGCTGGGGTTGTTGTTGTATGAGAAGTAGTCATTGATAGGATGCAATAATGCCATCTAAAGTGGACAGTCCAGAGACAAAAGTTACTACTTTATAGTGTGAAAAATAGGAGCTCTTGGTACCTTGTTGCTTTAAATCTGGTCTAGATTATGGTCACTGAACTCTTGGAATTTAGTTTTCATTTTAGAATGTAAAGGTTAGGCAAAGATTCAGTAAACGCTACTCAGGGACCTTGAAGAGAGTATCATCTGTAATGAAATTCCACAGCGCCTGGACATTGTGAGCACTTAAGATGATTTTGCAATATTTATGCATGTTGATGTGCCTTATCTCCTCCTAAGGTCAATGGCATTTCCTAGCAGTCTATTTTAAATATTTTCAAAGGGTGAGATGAGGTCTGAGATGAGATCACCATGGGAAATATTGGCAACTAGGAAGACAGGAAATACAAAAGCCTCCAGTGCATCCCTAGCAGAGAAGGGGAGAAAAATCCTTTGCCTACAATCCTGGAGAGTGGCCGTCAACTTGAGTAGACAGTAGGGCTAGCTAAAATGTTCCTAATTTAAATTTGAGTACTTTGAGATATCTATCTGAAGTAAACAGGTGTTGTTGTGTGTTTTCCGGGCTGTATGGCCATCTTCTAGAACATGGCCATACAGCCCAAAAAACACTCAACCACCCTGAGATTCCGGCCATGAAAGCCTTCGACAACACAATGATATAAGTTACTACATGTCCAGTGCATGAACCACAACTTACTTTAATCAGAACCCGGATATTATTAATTTATTGTCTTGTACAGGATCAAAATCCCTCCTTTATAGATCTCAAAATATCACTTCATGCTAGAGATAAGTGAAAATGTTGCTTGGTCTAGTAGTGATAAGAACTTTCTATAATGTGCATTAATATAAAATAAATAAGATAGGGAAAACTATGTTTTTCTAAAAGAAAAAAACAGAAAAACAACATAGATGGATTCATCACTGCCCTTCTGGCAGAAAGCTTGGAATACTTAAAAAAATTTTTTTTAATTTCCAATTGTCCTAGCTTGTGCCTTAGCTGCGATTGTTATGTTGCCACACTTATTTATAAAAACAGCCTGGATTTCTTTCAAAAGTTTAATATGTATATAATGGGTTTTGTAATACACGCACCTCCCCTATTTATTATTATTATTATTATTATTATTATTATTATTATTATTATTATTATTATTGCATATCTCTGTGTCTGTATATATGTATAAAGAGTCAAAAGAGTCAAATCATCTATGGATGCATCCACATTGCACAAATACAGCAGTTTGAAACAACTCCCTGCCATTCAGGAAAAGCACAATCCAGCCTCTGCTTAAAAGCCTCCACCACACTTCAAGGCAGAGAGTTCCATTGTTGAACAGCTCTTACAGTCAAGAAGTTCTTCCTAATGTTCAGGTGGAATATTCTTTACTGTATTTGGAACCCATTGCTCCGAGTCCTTCTTTCCAGGGCAGCAGAAAATAAGCCGACCTGGGAGCTCTGTGGTCATCTGGAAGTGGCAGCATGGACATGATCTGCCACCTTTTCCATGTGCCTCTAGTGCAAGGAAAAGGTGATGGCAGGAGTGCCCCATGTAGACAGCAGACCTGGTTGAATTGGACCTGATCCAGGTGTGCACACTGCTCTGAAGCCACAATATACTCCGGAGATCCCAGCAAACTCCAGAACAGCCATAATTTTGCAGTGATACACTATGTTTGTGGTGTTAATGACAGCTTCATGGCAGGCAATTGTGTTTTTTTAATTCTAAAAATAAATTTGGACAAGAGCGTTAGAAAACTGAAAATTACTTCATAATCTAAATGGAAAGAATTTAAGATTTATTTTTTAAAAACATATGAGTTAAAAATTGGAGAAATATGTCTGTTTCTCCTATAAATCAATTTGACTTTGTTCCCTCGGTTTGTTCTCTTGATATCTGCTGTTCTACAATTTATTACTCTATTTCTTACTGTTTACTATGATAGAATTTTAGATTTATAGATTCATATGCTTTTTGGTCAGAATTGCTAACTTCCAAGTATTTAAAAATAGCAGAAAAATATACTCCTCTATCTATGCCACACTAAATAATATTGCTAAAAAAATTAACAACTTTGGCTTAAACAAGGAAGTGTATTGTTTTCCTGGAAAGATTGCTAAATTCTATTTAGTTCTGGAACTCTTACAAGTTTTCCATGTTCAACATTCTTTAATGAGATGCATATATCTTTTGCAGTAGGATCCACTTTGTAAATTACAAGTTTCAAGTTTTAAAAAAGAAAGAGCATTCAATTCTATCTTTTCATAGGAAGAGGGAGATCTAATTTTCCTATGCCCTTCCAGGGACCACAATATTGCAGCCTGAGCTGATTAACAGACCTATAAGTCTATATAAAGGAGCCCCCGGTGGCACAGCCGATTAAACCCCTGAGCTGCTGAACTTGTTGACCGAAAGGTCAGCGGTTCGAATCCAGGGAGCAGGGGTGAGCTCCCACTGTTAGCCCTAGCTTCTGTCAACCTAGCAGTTCGAAAACATGCAAATGTGAGTAGATCAATAGGTACTGCTCTGGCAGGAAGCTAACAGCACTCCATGCAGTCATGCTGGCCACATGACCTGGGAGGTGTCTACGGACAACGCTGGCTCTTCACCTTAGAAATGGAGATGAGCACCAACTTCCAGAGTCAGGGGAAAACTTTTACCTTTACCTTAAGTCTATACTGGCTAACAATTGACCAGAACCTGAACAATTAATCAGTTAAATTTGCAGGCATCTAAACTGGCATAATTTCCAAATGGGTACAAACGTGGTGACGAAAGGGGTACAATGGGAAAACTGTAATGGGAACTACTATTTGTGAAGAAGGGGGTTAGATTTATACATATTCTATTGAAAGGACAACCCGTTTTTGACTTGGACACATAAGGAAAGAAACTCAAGTGAATCAGAGAGAAAGAATGTTCCACCTAGCATCAAAAGGAGCTGGATAAGCAAAGAAAACATAACCCTTTGAAGCAGATACTGGAAGCTTCCCTCTGTTCTAGGGGCCACATTGCCTTGGGGTGATGCGAGCTGCATGCTGCTATTGAATAGGACCAAAGCCAGTGGTGGTTGGAGAGACCTCTGCTTTTAGTCTGCTCCAACTCACTTTTCCCTCTTCCCTTCCCTCTTTGTCTCCAACTAACAACTGCTGGAAGATGAATAGATGTAACTTGCAAGAAGGCTACACTGGTTAAATTGGAATGGGATTTTGGAAGTAGACCAAGTGCTGATATGAAATTAGGAAAGAACTTTGTGTTTCCCCAAGGGCTCAATTTGTCCACCTCACATTGGGTTGTGTTTACTTTGCAAATAAAAATGTGTCATATTCATTGAATGAAACTGAAACATTTTTTGAGTTTTAAATAAGATTCTTATCATGCTGTCGTCGTGGTGCTGTGAAACCTAAGCCCACACACTTTATACTAAAATCCCAGCATCTCATGAAATAAATTATGACTTTAATCCGGTCCCTGCGAAGATAAACCTGTGCATTACATTGTTGAATTGTAAGTCAACCTCTTTGATACAGTGGGCCTACTTTAGGTACAAACAGCAGCAGACTTCAAGTCCATATTGCCCAGTGTATGATACAGTAGAGTCTCGCTTATCCAACGTAAACGGGCTGGCAGAACATTGGATAAGCGAATATGTTGGATAATAAGGAGAGATTAAGGAAAAGCCTATTAAACATCAAATTAGGTTATGATTTTACAAATTAAGCACCAAAACATCATGTTATACAACAAATTTGACAGAAAAGGTAGTTCAATGCGCAGTAATGCTATGTAGTAATTACTGTATTTATGAATTTAGCACCAAAATATCACGATGTATTGAAAACATTGACTACAAAAATGCGTTCGATAATCCAGAACGTTGGATAAGCGAGTGTTGGATAAGGGAGACTCTGCTGTAGTTTTTCTTTAAAACTGATGTAGCATCCTTAAAAATCAATTTTCCCCAAAGCACATTGTAATGGTACCATGTAGGGAAAACTGCACAGCAAAAGGAATTCCCCTTTGAAGACAATGTTTTCTATGATGCAGGTTTGTACCATTGCCAATAAAATGTTTCTTGGTTCAAACAAAAGATAACCCCCCCTTTTTCACAAACAGTAGTTTTCATTACAGTTTTCCCATTGTACCCCTTTTCATCACCATGTTTTTTTTTTAAGTGATTAGATAAAATAAATGGCTACAAGGTTCTGGCAACCACTGCTTTGCAGCTACTGAACAATAAACCCCGTAAATGCAACCTCCACCGCTCACCAAAAGGGTCAACGGTCATCTTCCTACTATTGAAAAGGAATTGCTATTTCATCAGATTTAGGAACTGATACAAAGTTAGCAGGGATTTTTCATCGACTCTGAACTTCTATGTTCCATATCAGATATTCAATGTCTCTCCAAAGCCAATAAAATTACACTGAAACCAGATTTTGTTGTGAAGTGCAATGCATAATCAGGTTCCTTCTGTTTATTTTGCTTCTACAAGGAGTGACAAGTGATACAAAGTGTACAGGCCAGGTGTAAAGAAAGTATTTGTTCCATACATCCATCACTGTTAATACCAAAGATGTTGCCCTTTTAGCCAGTGATACCTAGGATATGGGGCCCCTGGTGGCACAGTGTGTTAAAGCGCTGAGCTGCTGAATTTGCGGACCAAAAGGTCCCAGGTTCAAATCCCGGGAGCGGAGTGAGCGCCCGCTGTTAGACCCAGCTCCTGCCAACCTAGCAGTTTGAAAAAATGCAAATGTGAGTAGATAAATAGGTACCGCTCCGGCGGGAAGATAATGGCACTCCATGAAGTCATGCCGCCCACATGACCTGGAGATGTCTATGGACAACGGTTTAGAAATGGAGATGAGCACCAACCCCCGAGTCGGTCACAACTGGACTTAACGTCAGGGGAAACCTTTACCTTTACCTTTACCTAGGATATGTTCATGTATGGGACATTATCTTCTGTCAAATAGGGCTTAACCCAGCCAGGTAACCTAAAAGAAGCACCAATTTGCTGCTGTCTTTGCTGTGGTGAGGGAAACGCCACATAGCCTCCAAGGCCACCATTTTTGAGCAGAAATTACAAAAGACCAGAGAAGGCAGTGCAGTGAGTAGAGGTACTGCACCAACTCATGTATAAGTCAACCCAGATTTGGGGTTGAGTAGAAATATTTTGATTTCTCCACAGGCCTGCAAAAGCTTGTTACCAACTTCATTCTCCCAGTTAGTTTTTAAAGTACTACAAGATCCCTTTGCACGTGAGTATATATGGTACTTCCTGAGAAGCACATTTTTATCTTTCTCTGGTATAAGATCAGCAGAAAATCAGGCTAGTCTAAAATCTCTTCAGGAGTGGCTTTTCAATAAATGAGGACTAAACTAACATTCAGATGAGACACTGCATTTCTATGTTTAAATCTGCTAGGATGTTAATACTGAGAATCCGATGGATGACTGGGCGTGCATACAGAAAGTAGTTATGTTGTTCTTCTAATACAGTAGAGTCTCACTTATCCAACACTCGCTTATTCAATGTTCTGGATTATCCAACGCATTTTTGTAGTCAATGTTTTCAATACATCATGATATTTTGGTGCTAAATTCGTAAATACAGTAATTAGTACATAGCATTACTGCGTATTGAACTACTTTTTCTGTCAAATGTGTTGTATAACATGATGTTTTGGTGCTTAATTTGTAAAATCATAACCTAATTTGATGTGTAATAGGCTTTTCATTAATCTCTCCTTATTATCCAAAATATTCGCTTATCCAATGTTCTGCTGGCCCGTTTATGTTGGATAAGTGAGACTCTACTGTATTTATTTATATTCCAGACCCTCCTCTGCCTCCCCCTCCATTGGATTAGAGGTGGCTCACAATTTGAAAGAACAATACAATTTAAAACATATAAAAAGTAAACTTGAAAACAGAGTTTCTAGCCTGCCAATGGAAGGACAACAAGAGAGCCTTTCTGGCATCCCTTGGAAGGAATAGCCACCAAGTAGGCCCTCTCTCGCATCCCCACACACTGTGCATTTGTAGGACTGAGAGAAGAGCCTCTCCTGATAATTTCAGAGTCAGGCTGACTCATATAGGGAAATGTGATCAAATAGCCTGAACCTAAGCCATATAGGGTTCGATAGGTCATAACCAGTGCTTTTGACTTGTGCCAGAAACTGACAGCGGCCACAGTGGAGCTGTTTCAAAGGGGAATAGTATGGTGTTTATAACCTGCCCCAGGTAACAGGCAGATTGCAGTTCTTCAAAGGTAGCCTCATGTAGAGTGTACTATAGTACTCTGAACAGGATGTGACTAATCCATATTAGTGAAAATCTCAAAGCAAAAGGATTAGTCTAGGTAGCAGTATAACGTTGAAACATGTGACAGAGAAAAGATCTTGTAGCACCTTGAGAGTAATTGATAGAAAGAAATGATAGTGTAAGTATCTGGTCTAGCATGTGAGGAAGTAAACTAAGGGTGCACCCACACTGCAAAATTATAGCAGTTTGACACCACTTTAACTAGCATGGCTCCATCTTTTGGAATCCCAGGATTTGTCATTTGTTGTGGCACCAGAACTTTCTGACAGAGAAGGGTAAGTATAACATAAAACTACAATCTCTGAATTTGATAGTGTTGTGCCATGCCGGTTAATGTGGTATCAAACAGCTATAATTCTGCAGTGTGGATATAACGTAAGGCATTTACCATCATGTCCAGATCTAATATTTCAAGGAGTAAATGCAATTGATGCACAAGCTTTAATGGTGCAAAGCCACTCTTGGTCACTGCAAAACCAGAGCCTTGAGGTTCAAAGCTAAGTCCAAGCAAAACACATAATTGCGGTGGATTAATAAACACAAAACATGTACAACTGTTTTATTTTTTCCAGTCCAAAAATCAATCTCAGGGCCCTTCCACACAGCCATATAACCCAGAATATCAAGGCAAAAAATCCCACAATATCTGCTTTGAACTGGGATATCTGAGTCTACACTCCCATATATTCCAGTTCAAAGCAGAAAATGTAGGATTTTATTCAGCTGTGTGGAAGGGGCCTTACAAAAGCCGAACAAGTTAGATCTAGCACAGTAAAGGGCATGCACTTTAAGGAAGATTTAGATTGCCTTCAAAAGGATTGGACACGGTCACGGAGGATCACTCTATCAGCAGCTATTAGTCATGGCAGCTAAAAGGAAACTCTGTGTTCAGAGGCAACTGAAGCCTGAATACCAGTTGCTGGGTGAAAACAAGAGCAGATAGTCTTCATATCCTGCTTTTGTGCTTCCTGGAAGCATTTGAATAACCACAGTTGGAAAACAGTTTGTTGGAAAAGATAGAACTTTTGGTCTGCCATGCAGAAGGGCATTTTCTTCTGTGCAACTGTTGGGCCTATAAATCAACAGCATCACACTGTTTGCTAGAAAGCCAGCAACATCACAGAGCTCTATTTTAGCTTCTTAGAAGCTCCCCTGGGAATCTTAATCTTGCAATTATTACTTGTATAAAGGAAGCAGTACTAAGGATCAAATTAGGAGTGATTTTAAATATGTTTTTGTACTTAACACTCATTTTTAAACAAATGTAAATAAAGCCACTGTGGGAAACTGATAATTATTGAGATGGAGCAGGTGGAGATTCTTTATTTGCTTCCTCCCCTGTTCTAGAATTAAAGAAAATCCACTACAATTTTCACCAAAAGGAAGCTACACTTGGCATCACGTAAGTAAGCAGCCTGAAAGCAAAGTATTCAAAAAAGAAAGGGCTAAACTATCCTTTTACTTTTGCCACAATTTCAATTAACTGCAGCTACAGTAGAGTCTCACTTATCCAACATAAATGGCCGGCAGAACGTTGGATAAGTGGAAATGTTGGATAATAAGGAGGGATAAAGGAAAAGCCTATTAAACATTAAATTACATTATGATTTTACAAATTAAGCACCAAAACATCATGTTTTACAACAAATCGACAGAAAAAGCAGTTCAATACATGGTAACATAATGTAGTAATTACTGTATTTACGAATTTAGCACCAAAATATCCCAATGTATTGAAAACACTGACTACAAAAATATTGACTACTATATTAAAAGGCCAACTCCGTTGGATAATACAGAACATTGGATAAGTGGAAGTTGGATAAGCGAGACTCTACTGTATTTGATTTTTTTTACATTATAAATGTAACTGGACACAGGCACTTAAAATCACATTTAGTTTGAACCTAGATTTCAGATATGGTAGCAGTCTGAAAATGAGTATTAATTCATTAGTAGGCACAGAACTTGTGTGGGGAGCATACAGACCTTTATACAAGACAGTGCATTGTTCTTCCAACCTAACCTTCCTAAATATATAAAGCTTAATCACAGCTGTAAAATGTCACACTACTGGGAAGGGCGCATTGCCCTCAGGAGATTTCTCTCTGGAACAGACTTTCTTAGCATCTAATGGAAAAAGGGAGCTCAAAGCACACAGCTTTTCATTATGGAGAATCAGACCACAGAATGGACTCAAATATCAATGCAGGTTCCTTCATTTGGGGTACAACTTGTTCAGCAATGAAGGGTACATTTGAACGAGACCATAAATAGGAGACTACTTCTACTTTGCATATTTTAAATTTCACATAAGTAGAACTGGCGTCACAACTTTTCCATGAATCCTCAAGGTAGAAAACAAAGTATACATTGGGACACGGTCACTTTAACAGAGCACTAGTCGGGGTTTTCTAAAAAACTGGTTGAACCTGATAAATTCAGTAAGCTCATAAAGTAGTGTGGGACCCCTTTCCAGCCCAAGGGCTGAATTAAATGTCAGTGAAGCTCTCATGGACTGCATTCCAGTGGTAGGTGGGCCCTAAGGCAGAGACTGAAAAATACCAGCATGATTTAGCTTAGACCTATTTATGCTGCCAAGTAGCTAAACCTCAGGAGAGCCATCTCGATCTTTCATAATAAGGAGAAATCATACAAAGGCTGAGACACTACTAAATAATGGTACCATAGGTTAGAGGACTGGTAAATTGTGAAGGGCCAGTGATTTGAATGTTCATTGATTCAATAAGTCACAAAATACACCTCAGTTGGGGAATCTTAGTTTTCAACTAAGCATTGAGTTCTATTCACTTTTTGCCACATCCCTTCATTAAACCAAACTGGGACACATAGCCTCCCTTAGTTACATAGATTTGCTGGCTCCACTGAACTGGAAAAGGGGGATCTACCAATACAGCACACAATTGGGTGTATGCAGAGAGTCTCCGTGACTATAATTTAAGATTATAGTATTATTGGATTCACAATCATCTTACAGATAGGAATGAAAGGATCATAGTGTTCTACATGCATACTACCTCTCCATTCAAGATACCTCTCCTGCCTTCCCTTAGCATCTGCAGATCTTCTGAAGCCATATTTTATTAAGCATTAGGGGATACACCTTGTTTCGCGTAAGTTTAAAAATCTTAGTTCCTACTCAGTCAGGTGCCCATTTAATTCTCTGCTCATCTTTTCCCTTCTTTTCTTCCTTCCATCACAGTGCCTTTCCCCCGGCTTACTCTCCTTTCCTTACTAGGCAACTCTTTTAAGAGTTTGAGGTCTTTGCAGAAGGACACATTGAATGGAATGACTGAGTGGCCCTTTGGAGAAATGGTCACCCCGGGCATGACTACAGCATCTTTTGGGAAGATTAAGGAAGTCTTACCTAGAAACTGAAGATAGTATGGTAGGCTACACGCTGAATTGAATTATCCCCTTACTATCCATACTACACATTTTGGATGTCAATGATTTATGCTCTTGGAGTTATGATGGAGACAGATAACAGAGGAATTGTCTTTTATTGTTTGAGGCAAGGAACTGCCATTACAGGTAACAATTTGTAGCTCTGTGAAATGCACACATGTACTGCCAACTGTTAAAAACTATTGCTGTGGTTGTGATTATTTATATAAAGGTTATTTAATTTCTTAGTACATATATATATGAAAACAATCTGAAGGACTCACAGACATGGGGCTTGAAGCCATGAGACTTCATTTAGATCTCTCAATATGCAATAAAGTACTCCACTAAATTACTTTGCAAATCTTGACTTGAACTATTTATGCAATACTTTGCACTGCATTCATTACAGACATTTTTCAAGGAATGCGAGCCAATTTCTTACTGAAGGGCTGACCACAGGGCTTTCTTCCAAGAACTGAAACAAACCCACGACTACTGAACTAGTTAAGAATGTCCAGCTAGGCTAGATGTAAACATGACAGGAGCATATCTCTTGCTCCCTCTCCCTCCTCTACAGCTACAAAAAATGCCAGTGGCACAAGTGGCAGATAATGAGAAATGGGAAATTTGCAGCATGGTGATATGATGTCACAGGTTGACAATAGTCTAGCATGGAGGTGCTGTGTTTGATAGTAGTCTCTCTAACCTCCAATTCTGGGAGTTGCAGGAATTAAGCCTAAATATAAGGTTCTTCCATGAGGGGCAAAATACACACTGTATTAGCAAAAAGCCTAAGCCTGTTGAAACAGTTTCTAAAGAAAGCAGTAATCAAAATACTTGTACTGGTTATGTTACTCAGCAAGCTACTGGAGTACTGCCGAGGACAAGTAGGAAAAGCTCTGTGGCTAATGATATTTTTTTATTATTAATTATTAACTTTATTTATACCCTGCCTTTCTCCCCATGGGGACTCAAGGCAGATAACAAGCACAAAATCTGATCACAATTTAAAACAAAGCAAATACAGGGTTGTTGTATGTCTTTCGGGCTGTGTGGCCATGTTCCAGAAGCATTCTCTCCTGACGTTTCGCCCACAGGAGAGAATGCTTCTGGAACATGGCCACACAGCCCGAAAGACATACAACAACCCTGTGATTCTGGCCATGAAAGCCTTCGACAACACAAAGCAAATACAATTTTAAAAAAAAACAATTCAATAGTATTGTGGACAGGACAGTAGCCAGAAAAAAATTTCGGGAGGGGTTTTGAAAATTTCGGGAGGGGGGGTTGAACCCCTAGCAGGCACCCCTCCCCGCTACAAACCTGTCAATATCTGCTTGAGATAGTGCCTGGAGGGACTCTTAATGTTTTGCATCTCATAGACTTAGCATGGGGATTCGGTTAACCAGTTAAAATTCATGAGTAAACCAGATTTTTTTTATAACCTGAAAAATTTCGGGGGGGGGGGGGTTGAACCCCTAAAACCACCCCCTCGCTACAGGCCTGATTGTGGATATAAAGTAAAAAATACAGTTAAAATATAATAAATACTATTAAAATTATTTTAAAAACTCACAGTCTCTCCAGAATCACACCCATAACCTCTCCAGCAGCATACCCCTCATCTTCCCCCAAACGCCTGCTGGAACAGAAGGGTCTTTGCCTGGTTGCGGAAGGCAAGCAGGGAAGAGGCCATCCTGGGGCCCTTCCACACATGACTAAAATCCGCACTGAGGCAGGTTAAAATAACCCAATTCAGTGTGGGTTATAGTCTACACCCACCCACACAAACCTGGTCCTTCCCCCGGGGGGAGGGAGGGCTACATGCCATACCGATTGAAATGGGGATGTCATGAAGCCACCCCAAAGCAACCCATTTCCCTCTAAACTTCCTTTTAAAAATCCCTCCTCGCCTTTCCATTTCCTCAGGCATCATTTTCTCATGGTAAGAGGACACAAGGAGAAGCTTTATGGCAGTCAAGGACATCTTTTAGTAAGTTTTAGGGGGAAATTTGGGGCTGGGGGAGGGGTTGGGTGCCCTCCTGCACTTTTGGGTTCCAGGAGCCCAAAAGATATGGGAGGGCTGTGGGGACTGACCCCCGGGGTCACAGAACGCAACTCCGAGAGTTAATTCCCACAGGCCCAATACCTTATTAGACCTGGACCTTTCAGGAAGGCCTGGATCTAATGAAGTATTTAATTAATTTGGAATAAACTAAGGAAACCTTAGTTATTTCAAATTAATTCATTTTTACCAGAGGCATCGTTTGGCCTCTTCTGGAAAAAACTGAGACAGGTCCCACATTTTGGGCTCGTCTGGATGGGCCACATCTCTCTTGGGAGGGAGTCCCAAAGACTGGGAGCAGCCACCAAAAAGGTCCTCTCCTGTGTTTCCACCAAATGCACTTGAGCAGGTGATGAGACAGAGAGAAGACATGATATTGCAATGATCTTAGATGGAAATAATACTGAAACCAAAAAGATGTTCAACTGTTGATGTGCTCAGAGTTGAAAGGAAAGTCTGAACCTACATATCATATATTTATAGGGACATACAATGTGAAAACAGCAAATAGGGGAAGCTAAACATAGCCAAACAAGAAACTGAACATATAGACATTGCAACACTTTTGGGAAGCAAGCTGAAGTGGACAATAATGGAACAATCTGAATTAGTGTTTTCCATAGCGTATTATATAATGAATTACATGCAACTAAGAACAAGTCTATGTAGGGACCACCAAACGTGGCGCCCAAACATGAATCAAGGAACATGAAAGGCACTGCAGACTAATTCAACCAAAAAAGTCAACCATAGCAGAGCATTTGATGAACCAACCTGGACACCGTATATTTTTGAGAACACAGAAATGCTGGACCACTCTGACAGTCACCATGTCAGACTACACAGAGAAGCCATGGAAATCCACAAGGATGCAGACAATTTCAACAGAAAGGAGGAAACCATAAAAATGAACAACTGGTCAGAGTTGTTCATCCCTTAGTTGCCTCTCAATTAGAACATTGCAACACAATGCCTTTGAAATGTGTTGGGAAGCTGCAACTAATGCAAAATGCACCAACCTGGGGGACTGGAATGACACAGGGTAGGCACAAACCTGCTCCTTTGGGCTCCTGGAGTCTGAAGAACCGAAATGGCTGTGGGGACTGACCCTCTGGATTGCGGAACGTTGTCTCTGGAGTTACATTTCATAGGCCCAGCACCCCAACACATCTGGACCTTTCAATAAGGTCTGGGTCTGTTAAGTCATTAATCTGAAGTAAACTTGGAAATCCCAGTTTACTTTGGATTCATCCGAGTTATCCTGAGGCATTTTTTGGATGCCTCAGGTTAACCCGTGATGGGTCACAAGTTTTGGGCCTGTGTAGAAGAGCCCTTAGAAGCAGACGATGGGGGTGCTTAATTCTCTCTTCAAAAACAAGACCAGAGGCAGATTGTGGCACAGACAATGAACTCCTAATATCAAGAAATGGAGTAAAGCTAAAGAAGAGCACCGACAACCACTGTGCCAAAATAAAGCCCAAAGAACATCCGCACCGAATTTAAAGATACAGTAGAGTCTCACTTATCCAACACTCACTTATCCAACGTTCTGGATTATCCAACGCATTTTTGTAGCCAATGTTTCAATATATCGTGATATTTTGGTGCTAAATTTGTAAATACAGTAATTACTACATAACATTACTGCGTATTGAACTACTTTTCCTGTCAAATTTGTTGTATAACATAATGTTTTGGTGCTTAATTTGTAAAATCATAACTTAATTTGATGTTTAATAGGCTTTTCCTTAATGTCTCCTTATTATCCAACATATTCGCTTATCCAACATTCTGCCAGCCCATTTATGTTGGATAAGTGAGACTCTACTGTAATGTAAAAATAGATTTGAAATATAAAGTCTAACTGGCCAGGAGCCAGACCTCTGGATTGAAGCTGGGGACGTTATTCAAAAAGGCACAATCTGCAGCCAAAAAGAAAGCATTATTGTTGAATGACTGATGAGACTCTTCAAACATTTAAGGACAGATGAGAAGCAAAATGAAAATGTGACAGAAACAGATATTTCCTAAAAAGGTGTTTGCTCAGATTAAAAAACATTTCATTCACATTTTCCCTACTTTCACTGGGGTCCTGTGACCGCTAAGCTGCTGAACTTGCTGACCAAAAGGTCGGCGGCTCTAATCTGTGGAGTGGTGTGAGCTCCCGTTGTTAGCCCCAGCTTCTGCCAACCTAGCAGTTCCAAAACATGTAAATGCAAGTTCAATAGGTATTGCTTTGGCAGGAAAGTAATGGCGAGCCACACAGTCATGCACATGACCTTGGAGGTGTCTAAGCTCTTAGTCTTAGAAATGGAGATGAGCACCAACCCCCAGAGTTGGACATGACTAGACTTAACGTCAGGGGAAAACCTTTATCTTTACCTTTACAGTCTGCTAACCCCCTCCCCCAATAAATAGGTCTTAGGCTCTTTCTACACTGTCCTATACACCAGGATCTGATCCCAGATTATCTAATTAACCCAGATTATATGGCAGTGTAGACTCAGATAATCCAGTTCAAAGCAAATAATCTGGGATGAGATCCTGGGATAACGAGCAGCATAGATCCAGCCTTGGATCAAATCAAGCACGAACTGTCTTTAGAAGCCAAGGTAATTAAATTGCGATTGCTTTATAGTTTGAACATATCATGATAAGGCATATATCACTAAAAAGGTCAATATTGCTTGGTAAGGTAGAAGAAGTTAGGAAAAGAAGACAACCACATTACAGATTAATATGCAGTCAAGGAAGCCATGGTCTTGTGGCTGTAAGACCTTACAGGGCCGTTAATGATAATATGATTTGGGCATGTCTCATTCATAGGATTGCCATAAGTCAAAGTTGACTGGAATGCAGTTCAGAAGAAAGGAAGAAGTGTCACTCTTATACTACTCAAAGAGATCTTACTTGAGAAATGAAAATACACTAACAATTACAAATGCATTTAAGACAAATCAGACAACTGTGAAGGAATGCACACTCTTGAGTTATCAAAGAAGGGACCTGGACTGGACTGAACATTTTTTCTTTGAAAGTATCCATAAAAATCCAGGGAGAATGATGCATAGAGGTACATATAAAAGATGCACATACCACAGGGGCATAAAGAAACCAATTATTTTCTTAACTACTTGAAAACAATAGATGTCTTGGGCTTGATTCCCCCTAAGGAAGCCAGCTGACTTTGGTGGATGTAGAGTCATGCCCCAAACTTCTAATTAGCAGTGAATCAATTCTACCAGCAAAACATAAGCTGACATGTGAATTCATTCTCCTTCTCACCAGCAGCCAACTTGTGGGTTGCTTCCCGCCCCTCACCATCAAGACAATTAGCAAAGCACTTCAGAGGCTGAATACGTCTATTCACTTGTACAAATTATTCTCTGACAGCAGCCTTTTTATTTCCTTTCCTTTCTCCTCTGGTGCATTTAAAAGAGGACACAAAAGCCTGCCTGTCATTAATCCTCCTTGACTGGTTTAGGGAAGGAGAAGTGGGGCACACACCATTAAGCATGTAACATTTTTTGCTTTCTCTTCTGTATCTCCAATCTCTTGACTGTAAAGTTCCAATTAAAACATAATGTTGCCCTCTTTCTTTATGTGCATGGGGTGGGGTGCGGGGAGAACAGAGGAAATCAAGCATGGGAAAAGTAGAAGGATACGGCATGAAAATCACAGATCAGTTCACAAGCGTTCCAATTTCTGTTGCCTCCCAAGTATCTTTTGTAGGCAGTCAAAGCAAAATGTCAAAGAGTTACCTCAGAGAATTGTCAGTGCTGTCACTGCTCACTGGGAAATGTTTTTTGATTGATCTGCTTGTTAAAAAGAGAGAATCTGCATCTGATGCTCAGCATTCATTTAATACAACCTTTCTTTGGTTGAGAAAAACGTATATAGCAAGAGGTCCTTCTCCTTTGTATTACTGTTCTGTGTTGCAGAATGATCTTTGCCAGTGACCGTCTCTGATCCCAGCAAACAATGTGCTCCTGGGTCCAACCAACCCTGCAGGAATGTTTGTTAAATTAGTTAAATTTCCCCCAGCTTTTAAATGAGAAGGAAAAACAAGCCATGGGTGGCCTGCTAACCTCAAAAGGCCAAGTAGCCAAGGTTATAAAATCATCCTAGCTCAGAATCTTGGGTCAAAAATAAAAGCAGCATTTATTAAATTCTACCCCCCAAACTAGTAACAGAGCTAGCATTAAGAATTTTGAAAAGCAAAGCCTAAGCCAATTTCCTGTAAGAGTTTATAATTATTTAATAAAAAGTGGACTGTGCCTGAACTTTCACTGAAAAAACAATTTTTGGTAAACCAGATATGTTATGATCTATCTTAACTGGGGGTTGCCCGACTTTTTAGAGGCATTGTATTCTACAATGTGTGCAAACTTAGGCCCTGTCAGAGTATCTGCTTTGAACTGGATTAAATGGCAATGTAGACTTATATAATCCAGTTCAAAGCAGATAACCTGGATTCATAAACTGGATTATATGGCGGTGTATATCTAGTCTTAGTTGCGCATCCATTTTTCTGTGCATATTCAAAACATACCCTCATTATAAGAGTAGGAACTCCCGGTTGTGCAATGGGTTAAACCCTTGTGCTGGCAGGACTGATGACTTGAAGGTTGGATTACTGACCTGAAGGTTGCCAGTTTGAATATAATCCAGGGTGTGGGCAGATGAGCTCCCTCTATCAGCTCTAGCTCCATGCGGGGACCTGAGAAAAGCCTCCCACAAGGATGGTAAAACATGAAACATCCGGGCGTCCCCTGGGCAACGTCCTTGAAGACAGCCAATTCTCTCACACCAGAAGCGACTTGCAGTTTCTCAAGTCGCTCCTAACATGGAAAATATATATAAGGGTGATTTCCCCCCCTCCAAATGATGGTTTTCTACCATGAAGAATGGGCAGACTTCCGCCACTTGCACCACAACACTTGCTCTCCTGCTACTGTTTCAAAGTTGTGGGTTGGCTGAACTATGTATGTTAAGACATCTGATTATAAAAAGTCTCTTATGCACAGTCTCTTTTGCCATTTGTGAAAAATGAGACAATCAAACACTTGTATTTTGAAAAAAGAATCTAGCAAAGAGTAGCACTATTATTTCACATTAACTTTCACAGCTACAGTGTGAATAATCTTGAGTTAATCGGATTTTAAATGCCATCTCATTCCTCAACAAAGCAATAAATAATAAAGAAGTTGTAGGCATTCAGGGCCAATTCTGTAGGCTGCAACGAACCAAAGTCAGTATTAAGAAGATGTCTTGTTGGAAATTAACTATGGAAATAGAAGATGGATGGATTTTTTAAAAAAGAAGGAATACAGTAGAGTCTCGCTTATCCAACGTAAATGGGCCGGCAGAACGTTGGATAAGCGAATATGTTGGATAATAAGGAAAGATTAAGGAAAAGCCTATTAAACATCAAATTAGGTTATGATTTTACAAATTAAGCACCAAAACATTTTGCTATACAAAAAATTTGACAGAAAAAGTAGTTCAATACACAGTAATGCTATGTAGTAATTCCTGTATTTACGAATTTAGCACCAAAATATCACTATGTATTGAAAACATTGACTACAAAAATGCATTGGATAATCCAGAACGTTGGATAAGTGAGACTCTACTGTAGTTTTATCATCACTGGATGGAGCCCCCAGTGGTGCAATGGATTAAACTTTTGTGCCGGCAGGACTGCTGACCGAAATGTCAACGGTTCAAATCCGGGGAGTGGGGTGAGCTCCCATCTGTCAACTCCAGCTTCCCATATGGGGATATGAGAGAAGCTTCCCACAGGATGGTAAAATATCAAACATCCAGGCGTGCCCTGGGAAACGTCCTTGCAGATGTCCAATTCTCACACAACAGAAGTGACTTGCAGTTTCTCAAGTCGCTCCTGACACGAAAGAAAAAAAAATCACCATTGGATGAATTTATGAATTTGAGATCCTGCTTTTCTTGAAAATTGGGACCCAAAGATAACTTATAGCACCAGTTAAAATAAAGTTCAGCTTAAAGTAATTATATTAATAAACAGCATTTTAATAGTTACATAAGCTATCTTATCAAACACTATTAATTTAAATCACTTGAATCGTAACACTGAGAGTAAAATACAGAACAGTTAGCCCATTAATAACAGACCTTTCTGCAACAACAGTTACTCACCAAAACCTAGTCTAAATAAAAAAAACCTATTTGTCTGGAAGGAGAGTGCAGGAAGAGGCCAACCTATCTTCCTGTGAGAAATGCTTCCACAGCATGGACGGAGCTGTTGAAAACACGGATGAGACTTGCCCTGGCTGCTGCCATCCACCTTAATATCTTACGGTCTTTATATGCAATATCTCATGAGCCACTTAACAAACCGGAAAACTTTGTTGAAGGCTTTCATGGCCAGAATCACTGGGTTGCTGTGAGTTTTCAGAGCTGTATGGTCATGTTCCAGAAGCATTATCTCCTGACGTTTCACCTGCATCTATGGCAGGCATCCTCAGAGGTTGTGACATCTGTTGGAAACTAGGCAAGTGAGGTTTATATATCAATAGAATAATGTCCAGGGTAGGAGAAAGAACTCTTTCCTGTTTGAGGCAAGTGTGAATGTTGCAATTAGCCACCTTGGTTAGCATTGAATGGCCTTGCAGCTTCAAAGCCTGGCTAATTCCTGCCTGGGGGAATCCTTTGTTGGGAGGTATTATCTGGCCCTGATTGTTTCTTCATTATTCCAGCTATATCAGCATCACTTGCCTAGTTTCCAACAGACCTCACAACCTCTGAAGAAGCCTGCCATAGATGTGGGCGAAATGTCAGGAGAGAATGCATCTGGAACATGGCCATATAGCCCAGAAAACTCATGACAACACAGAAAGCTTTCATTTCCCATCTCTGTATCTATGGGATCTTGGAAAGGTTGCATTTTGTTATTACAATAGAATCTCGCTTATTCAACCTCCACTTATCCAACGTTCTGTATTATCCAATGCAGTCAGCCTTTTAGTAGTCAATGTTTTTGTAGTCAGTATTTTCAATACATTGCAATGTTTTGGTGCTAAATTTGTAAATACAGTAATTACTACATAATGTTACCGTGTATTGAACTCTTTTTCAGTCGATTTGTTGTAAAACATGATTTGTAAAATCATAATGTAATTTGATGTTTAATAGGCTTTTCCTTAGTCCCTCCTTATTATCCAACATTTTCACTTATCCAACATTCTGCCAGCCTGTTTATGTTGGACACATTATTATCAGTACTGTATTAGCATCAGATAGGCAGATGTGAATAGGCCTTTTCCTGTGTCATTTTCATAATACCCTGCCTTGTTGAACCAACAAGCATCACATGTTGCAGCATATTAATGTTGGAATCTTACTGTTATCCTAATTCTCCTGGCTCCTATACATTTTGCACTTAATCAGCAGTATCTTCAAATTATATTATACTGGGTGAACTAAAAGAAATTACTGCTGTTTCCATGCTAATGTTAGAAAAAAGACTACGGATGGTTTTGGAGAACAGTTAAGCTCATCTCTGTCCTTCTGAGTAGAGTTCCCTTTCAAGGCCAAGGCTATATTCTTTTAGCTTCAGGGCCCTGAAACGTGGGCACCAAAAACAGAATGAAGAATAGTAAATCAACTCCTCGTGTATGTGTTATCAGAATATGAGAGATAACAACAGCTACAAAGATTGCTAAATGAAGCCACAGCAGCCAACCCCATCAGCAATTCAATACTGAGTACATTTTGAAATTCCACAAGCAATAAAACCAGTATGCCATCTATATATCCACTCAGGCTTGCACCTGAATGTAGTGGAAGTTTCTTCCATGCATCTGCATAAAGTGCCTCACAATAAATAAATGTGCTTTAGTTTATGGTTTCTAATCCTGATGACAAAGGGGAAGGTGGAGAAACTGAGATTGAATTTAGTTCCGCGATCTCTCCTTTATGAGCAATATGGTCAAATCATCCATTTATTTTCATGGGCCGGGCTGTGACGCAGGCTGGTTAGTAGCCAGCTGCAATAAATCACTATGACCAAGAGGTCATGAGTTCGAGGCCAGCCCGTGTGAGAGTGAGCACACGACAATTAAAATAAAAAAGAATAGCCCTGCTCGTTTTTGACCTAAGCAACCCGAAAGACAGTTGCATCTGTCAAGTAGGAAAATTTAGGGACCGCTTATGCGGGGAGGCTAATTCAACTGATTTACAACACTGGATGAGGAAGTACTCCATCAAAAAAAAAGGACTCGTCGTCACAGTGGATGATGAAGCAGCAGTTTCTCATCCACTGTGGCCGGAATCAAGCATCCCTCACAAAGCCAGATGCTGGGAAGTTAAATAGCCTCTGTGTCTGTCTGTGTGTGTGTTATTTGTCTAATGGCATTGAATGTTTGCCATATATGTCCATTGTGATCCGCCCTGAGTCCCCTTCAGGGTGAGAAGGGCGGAATATAAATACTGTAAATAAATGTTCTTACCATGGAGATAAGCAGCTTGTTGTAGCAGTTTTGACTAAAAATGCAGCTAAAACCACTACTGATTCAAGCAACATTATATATGAGGCTCCTCGGGGAGAAGGGTGGGGTATAAATGCATGTAATAAATAAATAAATAAATATTTCTAGCAAAAAATGTTACTGATTCAACTAACTTGAATTGCCAATGATAATGTCCGCATAAAACCCTTTTTTGTGAGCTCCCCAAAGGGAATTATTTTCATTTTATTTATTTAAAAAGAAAAAAGCACAACTCATGACATAGATAACCTATTAATTCTCTTCTAGTTAAAGTCTATTTTTAACCTGATCTTCCTATTTTGTGAAACAGATTTCAAGGCTTGCTACTAAAAATGATTGGCATAGGAGGGAGGAAAACTCAGCAGAAATTACAATGCACAATTTATCCCATTAACCTTTTGTGAAGGCCCACATAAAATGAGTGTTAATTCCAAGTGACTGCTTCCACTATCTGCAGTTGCAAAAATCTGGTAGACTTTCAATGAGGCTGACACAAAACGTAAAACAACTCCATAGTGGGTGTTCTCATGTGGAAAAAGAACCATGATTCAATGGGTTACTCTAGGGAAAATTCACAGTTGGATTTGGGTTAAACTGTCCTGTGGATAACACCAGCATGGAGTAGTGGTTTGAGACACTGAGAGACCAGGGTTCAAATCTCCACTTGGCCATGTAAATTGACGGGTGACTGTGAGCAAGTCATACTCTCTCGGACTCGGAGAAAGGTAAGAGCAATTCCCTCTGAAGAAAATCTGCTAAGAAAAACTCCATGATAAGTGTGCCGTAGAGTAATTTTAAGTCAAAGTGACTAGTGTTATCTTCCTTTTTCTTCCATTTCAGAAAAGATTGCATTGCCACTTGTGTTTTAAGTAGAACAATGTTTTAAAGAGCTTGAAAGCAATAGCCTAAGATTCAGGTACTTACATAATCATCGGGAATGATTCCTTGTTTCTGAACAGAACTTTTCATCTCCTGGGCAAATTTCTCAAACTCTGGTTTTACTGTTCTCAGTAATGTTACTGTCTGGAGGGATGAGTATGCTTGCTTTGCTTCGAGATCAAATTTGTCTCCTCTTTTCCACGAGCCATTTCCTAAGGGAGAAATAAAAACATATATAATTTTAGGCCAATTTTAATAACTACAATTCTCACTTTGCTGCTACTACAGTAAAGTCTCACTTATCCAACATAAACGGGCTGGCACAACGTTGGATAAGCGAATATGTTGGATAATAAGGAGAGATTAAGGAGAAGCCTATTAAACATCAAATTAGGTTATGATTTTACAAATTAAGCACCAAAACATCATGTTATACAACAAATGTGACAGAAAAAGTAGTTCAATACGAAGTAATGCTATGTAGTAATTACTGTATTTACGAATTTAGCACCAAAATATCACGATGTATTGAAAACATTGACTACAAAAATGCGTTGAATAATCCAGAACGTTGGATAAGCGAGTGTTGGATAAGTGAGACTCTACTGTATTTCTCAGGTGTTGCTGAAATGTGCCCTTTATAGGCAAATCCACCGAAACTGAAGCGCTTGCAAAGATTTAAAATGAGAGAGTTCAAGCACATCCTGGAGCCATACTGAAGCGGTTTTAGGCTGTAGTCAAATTGTACCCTCTATGATTTAATTAATGGGTTTAAAAACACACATAAAAACTTATGCATTGTATTTTTGTTTGTTTGTTTGTTTAAAAAGGAAGCACCTTGTTTTGGAGGAGGAAGTCTTAGAGCAAAGCATGAAATTGTTGCAGGAAATTCAGAGCAAAATCCTAAAAACAAATAAAAATGCAACCATCTCTTGGAGCCAAGAGACCATTTTTCTATGAAAAGCTAGCAATACCATATTGCTTGACTTATTAAGTGCCAAGGCACTAATGTTGTCACCTCCTCTTTAGCAATCTGAATTTATACATTCCAAAAATCACAAATACAAACAAAGAGAAAACCAGACAAACACTGAATCCAAAGTGGGTTGCTATCTGTAACTGTATATTTTGGCAGAATTATAACAAACTGGCTTGATCTGAAAAGAAACATGCATTTATTATTTGCTGACAAGTCTTCTTCAACTCATGGCAATCCTATGAATGAGAAATCTCCAAGAGACCTTGATACTAAGGGCCTTGCTCAGGTCCTGCAAACCCAAAGCCATGCTTTTCTTGACTGAATCTATCCATCTATATCATCCTCCTCTTTTCCTACTACAGTACCTTCAAATTTAATGGGCATTGTTGTCTCGACTAATAAGTATTGTTGTCTCATGATATGCCTAAAGTATGGCAGCCTTAGTTTAATCATTTTGGCTTCTGATCAAATTTAATCTTGGACTTGTTTTCGTCTTTTTGATATTTTATGGTATCCACTGAATTTTCTTCAAGCACCACATTACTTTTTTCCTGCCAACTTTCTTCACTACTCAGCTTTCACATCCATTGTTGTGACTGCGCCTTGGGGGATTATGGTTGATGGGGATGGAATTCGAAGAGGAAGAAAAAACCCTCGTGATGAGGGTTCACTGGAGGAGTTGCGCAGGAAGCGACTTAGAGAGCTATATGGGGGATCTTCTGAGGAAGATTCAGATGGGGAAATGGATGCTGAGGAACAGGTGGTGGCTGGGGAAGCGGGCACTGAATGGGCACAGCCACCGGAGATGTCTGGGGATTTGGGGCTTATGGATACTTCTGAACCTGGGGTTTCTGCAGGAGTTGATCCCAATTGGAATGCTTGGAGAAGGGAAGATGGTTCTTTAAGTGTTCATGGGGCTAAGCGTGGGCAGGATGATTGGGACTCCGACGAATTGCTAGGTACTCCAGATCCACAAGCTCTAGCTGTGTGGAGTTCAGACTCTGAGTAGATTTGGGACACCTGGTGTTGGGTGTGAGTGTTTGGTCACCCAGGAGGAAGGGGAATAAAATGGGAATGTTTGGCCACTGCACTTTGCGTGTGGCAAGGTGTTGCCGAGGCGCCATTGGGATCTCCGTGTTTCCATGAAGACTGGACTTGGACTATGATTTGAATCTGCTGTTATCACCTAGCTTGGCTCTCACTGTGTCTTATCGTGGACCTGTTTTGGATGACTGCACCCTCTTCAGACCTTGGATCGGAATTTGACCTTGCTACTGCCTTCGCCCTGTGATTGATGACTACTATCGGCTTTTGACTCCTGGCTTGCTCTTTGGACACCGCTGTTATCTCCTGACCTGACCTTGGAATCCTGGACGACGTCTTTTCACCATCCTTTTGGAGCCTTCGGCTTTATCCACATTGTGGAAGCAGTCTACTGCATTCTTAGTTTGTTTGTTTGTTTCCTGACCAATTTGGTGTTTTCTTTTGGGAACTGTTCCTTTGAAAACTACAGAGCCGGCTGGCAGGGCTTGGACTCAGAAAGTGCAGTTTGCACTAAGTTTGTTTAGCTTTGTTTTTACCTGCTTGTGTTGCTGAATTATATTTTTGTTTGAACTGCTCTTGAAGCACTGATAGTGAAGTGTTTCAAGGTTTTTTCTGTGTTAACATTACTTTTTGGCTTATCTGCTGAATAAACTCTATTTCTGTTTGCTAATTGGCGTCTGACTCTTGACATCCATACCTTGAAATCTGATACATTATGGCAGAGATTATTGTGTCTCTATCTCATCCCATATATGTGCTAATATTAATCCTCTTTAATCTCATACATTCAGCTATCCAACAAGAAGTGTAGTAGTTTGACAACTGCATAATTGTAAAATTATATACAGATACATAGTTTGCAAACTGTGTTGCACCTTAGAGCACCTAAGATGCTACTCAATTGTATGGAACACACTGCTTTAATATCTGCTTTAAACTTAGACAATTTTTGCCTCAAAAGAAAGAAAACTTTTTGGTCTTCTTGACAGTAATTCATCGGCCAGTTAAGGTGAAAAATGTCAGCTGATGTAGTTAAATTTTCTTCCTTTGAATAAGTTTGAATGAATTTAAGCACTCAGTGAAGCCTCGGAAATTGTACATTAAATTAACTTGTAAGAGCCACAAACCACATACTCTTGCTCAGCTGGCAATATCTCCTGTATCCAAATGTACTAATCCAGGGAGTAGCAAGGAAATCCACTATTTCAATTGAAGGTAAATTTATTATCTGCCTAAATCCCAGCAAAAACTATTTCAACTGAAATTTTCTGCCAAAATATGGAGATGGTAAAACAAGGATCTTCTGTTTTCTCATGGCAGATTCATGTTTTATGATACAAGGTCATAATGGCAAGGTGGTGCCATAAATAAGAGAATGGGTCTCATTTTTCTCTTATGTACACATGTCTAAGCAATCAAAATTTGTTGTTGTTTTTCCAATTTCATCATCTAAATGGATATTATCTCAAACATGAGAAGACACAGTCATGCTTTATTAGTTACATTTTAAGGATCTTACAACTTTCGGTGTCCTATTTAAAGATTAAATATGTCTCAAAAATACTGTATTTATTTATTAAAATCTTCCAAACCACATTACCATATGCTGAGCTGTTGAAGAGTTCTATATTGAAGAAAGCATAGTCTCCATTGGTCATCCCTTGCCGATGTGCAGCCAGCATGATGTCCCGTATTGCGTCACCGCTGGCACACATGATCACAACTGGTGAAAATAAATGGAAAACACAGATAAGAAGCTATTAATCAAACTACTGGGAACAGATTGTCGAGCTTGTACACAGCTGGAGACAATGACATAAACTACCTTACACTTGTTTTTGAGTCACGGGTATATAAAACGGCAACAACAATCTGGAATTTTCAAAACAAAACATGGCAAATAACAGGCACATTTCAGCAACATTTGATAGGAGCCCAGCTCCTATGACCAATTAATGACTCCTTGTTCCAAACAACGCCTCAAGTAAAAGAGGATTAATTTGTGACAACCCTGCTTTGTCCCACATTAATTAGATACCCCATAGATATCCCAAATTAATTAGATACCCCATTAGACCCAGGCCTTCCTGAAAGACCTGGGTCTAAAGGGGTATGGGTCCTGTGGGGAGGAGGTGCTTCTGATCAGTCCAAAGGCAGATCAATGGGGTTACACTCCACTTCAAACCTGAGGTTCATAGCCTAGATGTTCTGGATTCCATGCACTCTAAGTGTGTTTACCTTTGGAAACTGTTCATAATCTTCAGCAGGTTAAAACACTGCGGACAGCTCTTAAGAGACAGCTCTTAAGAGACATAAATAAATACGTAAATAATGCTAGTCTTTGATGAATAACACAATTGGTTTACAAAAATCAGCATAATCACAGAGAGTCGAGAAATTAAAGGCAGAATGATAGATGGATGTGATTGATAACTAATACTGGCCTCTAGCAGCTTTGTTGTCATGTATAGATAAAGAGTGGATTTCAGAGACACATTTGAAATATGAAGTGAAAGTTTGTGACACCCAACAACTCAAAAATATATGAATACAGGAACATAGAAAGCTTCCTAATACTAAGGACCTCATCACACGTACCTTTTTTAGTGTCCCAGGATGCTAAATGGACAGTCCAGCAACTTCCTGTTGAGGCCCTGTCCCCAACTGGAGCGGAAGCTTTGTAGGACACTTCCTTCCTAACATGGGAAGGCTCCCATGTTGTGCTGACTCCAATGGAGCCAGCAAACTTCAGCGCTGCTTTGGCACTGCTTCCCCCGTGTGATGCGGGAAGTGTTGCTGTTCGGGAATGGTGTGCGGGGTGGTAGAGTTGTCCCGTGTCCCTGCCACTTCAACACAGAAGCTGGTGAAATGGCACATGTTGTGGGGGTTGTCTGTGTGATGAGGTTGTCAATCAGACAATTGGTCCATTGCATTGCTAGTTCTGATTGGCAGCAAATGGTGATTTGAGTGGTTTCATATGACTAAGTTTATATGCCTGTTTTAGAAGCCTCATTTTTGCAACAGAAAAGTCAGGTTTTAAAGAAATCCAGAAGTAATGAAACCTTCTATCTAAATATAATTCTGAAAAAGACCAAAATAAGAAGCAAACAAAAGCCTATAGAAAGCATGAGGTGGCAGCCGTGGGTCAATGGGATTATAGTTTTCTGCAGCCATTAGTTATGATAAAGAAGATCCGGCCCCATGTATATGTCAACACACTTCACCTCTGTCGGATTTGCAACATGGAACAAGCATGTGGCTCATGTATATCAAAGGAGTTGCCCGTCAAGGTATCTTGGCTCCAAACCCTTTCGAAGTTGACACTAGTACTTTGAACTGAACTCAAAAATGTATTTGGGAGCCAACAGCAATAGTATAAGAGTGGTTTACAGAATCAGAAGACCTGACAGATCCCATTAACGATTTTCAACACTGAACTCCAACTTTAAAATACTTTTGAATAGACGTCCCATATGGCAGTAATCCAATCTGGTTGTGACCACAGAAACGTCTGTCTATTACAGGAAAGCTTAAATTGGGCAAAAGCACTTTTGGATCCAGCTGTCACCTGCATGCTCAAGCACATGACTAATAGCTCTGTGTATATGGCTCTTATGGTGGAGTATGTGCAAACCTGAAGAAGTTCCTTCAATAATGTAAAGATGAAAATATGTTACATTTGGTATAAAACAACTATAGCCCTTTTTAAAGAATAAAATGCAACTATCAAAAAGGGCACCAAGATCTGTTTATTCTTTTGCATTTAGCATTTAACAATCTACAAAAAAAGTGGAGGGGGTGTTTCCTTGATAAGTTTCTCAAAAAGGAGATCTAGTCATTTGATATACAGTGGTAGAAGACAAGGCTGCCAAGAGACATTTCTTTCTACATACATCAGAATATTCCACCTTTCCCATTCTTTTGGTGAAATATCATTTGTTACCTTAAACGTGCTGCCAACTCTTATCATAAAAAGAGAGCTGGATGAATTACAGAAGCTGTCAACATGATAACTCAGGTTTTACAGTAATCACATTAAATCCACAGAAGCTCATGATAAAATAAACCAGACTTAAATATGCTGCTGGATTCCTTTTCTCGCCCCTACCTTTTTTCTTTTACAATTTTTTGTGAGTGGCTCAAACAGAAATACAGTGGACCCTTGATATCTGCCAGAGTTTGGTTCTAGGACCTCTCTGTGGATATCAGCATCAATGGATGTTGGTACGTGCCGGATTCATGTAGTTTACCAATATTTGCCATATGTGTAAAGGCAAGAGCCCTTGGTAGTGCAGCGGATTAAACCGCTGAGGAGCTGAACTTGCTGACCAAAAGGTCGGCAGTTCAAATCTAGGGAGCAGGATGAGCTCCTGCTGTTAGCCACAGCTTCTGCCAACCTAGCAGTTTGAAAACATGTAAATGTGAGTAAATCAAGAGGTATTGCTCCAGATGCCACTGGGACCCAAACCTACAAGCTGTATATAGACTCAGCCTTCGTATAGGATTTAATTGCTTTGCTCTCGTTACTGTGTGCCTTCAAGTAATTTCTGACTTATGGCTGCCCTAAGGTGAGGGTTTCTTGGCAAGATTTGTTCAGAGGGCTTGGCCTTTGCCTTCTTCTATGGCCGAGAGAGTGTGGCTTGCCCAAGGTCATCCACTGGATTTCCATAGATGAATGGGATTCAAACTCTGTTCTCTAGTCATAGTGCAACATTCAAACGACTACACTAGATTGGCTCTCCTATTTTGTCATGGTCCGACTGAAAGGCAATTTGAGAAGCTCATTAGATTCCCACTTCTGCATAAATTAGTCTAACAAAAGATAGGGCTTACCTATTTTTGCTGCATAGAAATATGCCAGTTAAGGTTAACTAGAACCAAACTATACTTTACATTGAGAGAACAGTGTACATCTATATCCACACAATCTGCTTTGTACTGGATTATATGAGTCTATACTCTTATCTAGTACAAAGTAGATAATCATGATTTTATATGGCAATGCAGATGGGGCCCAGAGCTCATGAAAGAGTTCCCCTCTGCACCCATAGAGTCTGGGGAGTGAAATGATAAACCTCCCCATAGGCTGTTCTAACAATAAAGCTTCTCTGTGCCTGCATTTAATTAAAGAAAAGGGGAAGCTATCTTAACTGCCTGCAGTGGATCTACATGGGTTCTCCCTGAGACTCAAATTACACATGGTATCAGATGGATTCATTTAAGTGCCCAAACACGAATCAAGGAACATGAAAGGCACTGCAGACTAATTCAACCAGAGAAGTCAGCCATAGGAGAAGTCAGCCATAGCAGAGCACTTGAAGAACCAACCTGGACACAGCATATCATTTGAGAACATAGAAATGCTGGACCACTCTACATCCACTATGTCAGACTACACAGAGGAGCCATGGAAATCCACAAGCATGTGGACAATTTCAACAGAAAGGAGGAAACCATGAAAATGAACAAAATCTGGCTACCAGTATTAAAAAAAACTCTAAAATCAGGACAGAAAATAAAGAACACCACTCAGAAAACCGAGGAATTCCAGACAGGAAACAATCAGGGCCAGCTATTCACCCTCCCAACAAAGGATTCCCTCAGGCAGGAAGCAGTTAGGCTTTGAAGCTGAAAGGCTGTTCAATGCTAATCAAGGTGATCAATTGCAACATTCCCACTTGGCTCAAGGGTTCTTTCTCCCACCCTGGACATTCCAGATACATAAACCCCACTTTCCTAGTTTCCAACAAACTTCACAATCACTGAGGATGCCTGCCATAGATGTGGGTGAAACATCATGAGGAATGCTTCTGGACCATGGCCATACAGCCCAGAAAACTCACAGCAATCACAGCCATGAAAGCCTCCGACAACACATTTCAACTGTTTCTTCCCCAATCATATATGGAGCAGAAGTACTGTTACTACTTCTAAATGGAAAGGCATGCAAATGGAGGGTGTTAATATGCTATAGACCTTCACCGTTCTGTCTCAATGAGTTTTCCTCCTTTTGAGTTCAAACACCAACAAGATGACTAGCTGTGACAAAAGCAGTTGTTATGGGGAGGCAAGAAGAAGTCGCAGAAGAAATCCAGCTCTCTTCACACATGTTCTTCTTTGACAGATTCATATTTCAGCACTGATGAGTGACTGGGACTAACCCAGGTATAACTCAGGCTGGATCTCCACTGCCATATGACCCACGATCTAATCCTAAAAGTATATGCTTATCCCAGATTCTGTGGCAGTGTAGACTCATATAATCTAATTCAAAGTAGATAATCTGCAATGAGATCCTGGGATATAGGCTAGTATAGATCCAGCCACAATGGATGCGACACTCACTTTTGAAATACAACTCCAGCTTTGACATATTTCATTTTGCTGACTTTGATGTAGGCATTTTGTTGAAGTATACAACATGTGCACAACATTACTGTAGCATATAATTTGTAAGTCAGTTTATTTTGTCTGACCTTTGAAAAAATGGTCCACATTTCTAAATGAGAGAGCATACTACTGAATGAACACTAGAGTCTTGCATTTATCTCTTCTTCTCTGCTACTCTCCCCATAGCCGCTTGCACAAAATGCCTTTGTTACTTATGCAATACTCAATGAGACCTCTCCAAGGTTGAGGGGGAAGAGACTTGCTATTCAACAGGGCCAAAGGAAAACATCTCTCAGATATTCAGAGTCATTATAAAAGAATGAAAGGTTAAGCATCAGATTTGTTGCTGTCCATCCAATGTTTTTTCCCCCTTCATTTTGTAGTCTCGTGGGGTTTTTTGCATTCTTAGAACTGAAAATCTTGAAAAGCAAACAGATTTTTAAAGAACTGTCATTACATAGTATATCAACAAGGAATGATTGCATAGAATCAAGTCAAATGGGAGGCATTACTAATTCAATGGAAAACTTTGTTTCTCCATCTCACTTTTAGCATATTTCTGTCTGTGTAATGCTACAAGCAAAGGGTGAAACTACATGTTTGGTGAGAATCATGTGATTGCTGTCAATGTACATAGCACAAATGTGAGATTATTTGCAGAACAGGCAGGGTGGCTAGGATGCTTACATTTTCTCCCAGCCTGCTATATTACTTTGATAGCTTTTCACAAATGATTACAGTTGGCCTTTCACATTTGCAAGTTTGATTTTTGTGGATTTCATTATTTATGGATTTGATTAAACTGTTATTTCTAGGAATCTGAGAATCTCTAGGTCTCCCAGTGCAACTCAGTGATCAACGTCTGCTGGAGTACCTAGAGATTCCTAAAGATCTTTCGGTGTGACTTTATGTCAGTGGTTCTCAACCTGTAGGTCCCCAGATGTTTTTGGCCTTCGGCTCTCAGAAATCCTAACAGCTGGTAAACTGGCTGGGATTTCTGGGAGTTGTAGGCCAAAACACCTGGGGACCCACAGGTTGAGAACCACTGCTCTATAGTCGTCTTCCCTTGGAAGTTGGTCTTCCAGTCTGACTCCCAAAGTTTACAATAAGAGTAATGCTGGAGGACCTAGAGATTCTCAATAAAGAGGTGTTCTCTGAGATAAAATAAATAATTTATTATTTGTGATTTTTCACTTTCGCAGTCATCCTATGCCCCTAACCCCAATACATGTAGAGGAGCTTACTGTAGTTTCCCTCACTTGCAAAGAAAACAAATCTCCAAATTGGGATGGCAAGAAAAGGGGGGGTGGGGTAGCAAAAATAATAATAAATAGAATTGTCTGGGAAGAACTGAAAAAAATTGCTCTCCACCTGCCACTTCTGTGATGTAAATGCTCTTCTGCAAAGTCCCATAGTTGCATCAAAGACAAAGGTGGAAATCCCACATTTATCTTCGTAAGTCTAGTCCTCTCCAAAGTTAGTGATTTTAAAATGAACACTGATCAAAATGAACAATGATCCTTTAAATGATTCAGGATATTATCTGAATGGTACTGCCCAAGTAAGATAGGCACTGGAAAACCATGTGAGGTTCCCCCCTGTTTTTAAGCATTCCTTCTTCTACAAACAATTTTTTGTATTTCACAGCTTTATGTGACTTCAAAAGAGAAGAAGGAAAAATCCATCTGCATGCATATGTGGGACCAAATAACTATCAACCAGTCTGTGTTTAAAAAGTATCCTAGCAAAGTGGTCAAGCCAGCCCCTGTGATGTGTGCATCATTATCTCATTCAAGAATGTAATGTGCAATTGACAGAGCACCAACCTCAGTCTGAAACTGTAGTGGAGTACATCCCAACCCCCATTCACTGTAAATCTAGCTTCCTTGCTTCCTGCTACCCCTGCTGAACTAAAGAAGTCCAAAAACTGTAAGTGTGTGATGTGTTAGAGAACAACTTCCTACCCTGAATAAAAACAGGAAACGAAAACTAGACTCTGCTGATACTGAGAGTGGTCAGCCTGAAAATCCCAAACAAAAATACTTGAAAAAGAAGGTGAAAACAATAAAGAGAGGCTCAGAAAAATGTTATCGCATCCAACATCTATATGGATAAACAAAACAATTTTAGATGTGCCAGATTTTGTGGGAAGCACAAGGAGGGGAAATCCTGGCTAGTTCTTCATTGGCAAATGCAAACAAAGACACAGAAAATGGAAATGAGAGGGTCTGCCAGGGACAGGAATATGACTTCTAAGACGGTGGCAGAGGAAGACCTGGAATGGAGCTTGAGTTAACTCATTCATGGTTTATGAGTACGCAAGTACTTTTTGTAGCAGGATTCACTTTTGTAATTCCTTGTTTATTCTCATGGCTCATCTACATCACATAGCAAATCTTCCCTGGAGCAGCCACAGATCCTTCATGATTTGGCAGAATCTGGGGCTGTTGTGCAGAAAACTTGGGACCACATCCACTTCATTGAACCCATCATCTCATCTATACCATTGTCCGTGCTTCTAGCTGACCATGGAGCTCCAAACAATCTTCAGGCCTTTGAGACAGCTCTACTGATGTCAGAATGGGCTCCAATGCAACCAGCAAGGAGGAGGAGGGTATAACCAAAAGTGGGACAAAGACAGTTGAAAGCTAAAAAACCCCAGGAGATTATTCTTGACTTATGACAACCCTAAGATTGACCTATCTGTTTCAGTAGCAACTTCCCAATTGTCAACCAAGCATTTCATTAATTTTGATGATCACTTATTGTTATTTTGAAAACCTGGTGACACTGTCAGCATGCCTTATCAAAGGACTTCTTTACACGAGGCCAAACACTACTGCTGTCAAATGGACCACTGGTTGTCCCCACAATGATGCACAGCAGCTTCCAGTGAGTCTCCTGGGGTTTTTTAGCTTTCAACTGCCTTTGTCCCACTTTTGGTTATACCCTCCTCCTCCGCCTTGCTGGTTGCTGGAGCCTGGTTCTGACATTAAACCCATTCTGACATCAGTAGAGGTGTCTCAAAGGCCTGAAGATTGTTTGCAGTTCAATGGTCAACTAGAAGCACGGACAGTGGCATAGATGAGGTGGTGGGTTCAATGAAGTGGATGTGGTCCCAAGTTTTCTGCACAACATCCCCAGATTCTGCCAAAGGTGCTTGAAATCTGCTCTGTGTTGTAGACAGACAACTACTCTCAGCAAACCTTTCACACATACAGTAGAGTCTCACTTATCCAACATAAATGGGCTGGCAGAACATTGGATAAGTGAAAATGTTGGATAATAAGGAGGGATTAAGAAAAAAGCCTATTAAACATAAAACTACATTATGATTTTACAAATTAAGCACCAAAACATCATATTTTACAACAAATTGACAGAAAAAGCAGTTCAATGCACAGTAATGTTATGTAGTAATTACTGTATTTACGAATTTAGCACCAAAACATTGCAACATTTATTACAAAAACATTGACTACTAAAAGGCAGACTGCGCTGGATAATACAGAACATTGGATAAGTGAAGCTTGGATAAGTGAGACTCTACTGTATATAGTTCCAATGGAAACTATGAGCACACATCACATATTAAATTAGATAAATCGTGGGAAAAGAGAACATCCTACACAGATGATGCAGAAATCATTCCATGTGTCAGAAAGAATTCCTAACCTTTTCTAACGTGAAACACAGTAAAAAAGGCTGCAGTCAAATGTGGAGTAGATGCATTTCGTTTACAGTAAAACTCAGTAAACTAGAGATCCCACATCCTCTCTAGTTAATGATGTGCCCAATGGCTTATAGCAATAAATCTTTTGGATTTGGACTTCTCTCTTTGCAGATTGTCGACATGCAGTCAAAGTCACTGCTGACATCACCCTAACAGATTTATACGAATGACAGTATTTTTGGTAATTAAATTACTTAGCTGTTAGTGCTGTGTCCCTTCAAGTCATTTCTGACTTGTGACTATCTTAAGGCAATCCTATCACAAGAATTTCTTGGACCATTTGTTCCTCTTAGGTTGAGAAAGTGTGACTTTCCCCAGTGGGTCCCAATGCTCAAGGAGTGGACTGAACCTGCCTACTCAAATCACTGCAGCGTGCTGGCTCTAAATGAATTTCATTCAATTTCCATTACTAAACAAACACCTCCAATCACAAGAAAGAAGTGCTCCAGAAGAAAACTAAACTGCAAAATTTTTTAATACTTAACATCTGCAGAGTGCTTTAGAGTGCTTCACATATGCACTTCCTTGTGCAATAATCTACAGAGCACCCCTGAGTATTACTACCTCCAAGACAAGTGCTGGCTTAAATCTGGATTAAAAACCAATTATTGAGTTCATGGCTGAGCTGCGGTTTGAACTTCCTAAACTTCCTAAAGTGGAAAGGGGAGGGGTGTGTGTTATGGCCCTTCAGATATTACTGGACACCCATCAGCCAAAACCGGCATATAGCTTACAATTAAGATAATGTCTGTTGTATTCTTGATCCTTGCTCTAAACTACATCAGTTCTGCCTATGCCTGCACCAATGCAAGACAATACAAAATTGTCCACAGAATATGCAAACTGTAATATGACTGAGCCTTTGATTTTTTCAGTGCATTTGAACATCCATTCACAACAACAGAAAACTTAGTGATCATTCTTATTCCACGACCGTTTGAACAAAGTTGTGTAGCCCCATCACCTTCAAAGGAATACCAAATCTTTGGATTTTTTGGTATATTTTTAATTGTAAACTGCCCTGGCCTCACAGATGACGAGATATGGGAAGACTAGCAAGCATGATACATTCTAGTTATGAACTAACTTTGGTATATGGAGCTGAAGAAATTGAGTAAAATCCTTCAGGAAGTTTTTCCCCCCATTACAAATGGTTTTATCTAAAATCGACCAACAGACTGAATGAATGCAACAAAGTGAACAGTTCTGAGAAAGGCAAAACTAAATCACCCTACAGTAGATCTGAATTTTGCTTGGAGACAAATGAACACCAGAGGTTGGCCTCAATTTTGCTCCACCAAGAAGATCCCCTTATGATGTTAACTCTCTGATGATTGGAGGCTGAATTGCTGACCTGAAAGTTGCCAGTTCGAATCCAACCTGGGGAGAGCACAGGTGAGCTCCCTCTATCAGCTCCAGCTCCATGCGGGGACATGAGAAAAGCCTCCCACAGGATGGCAAAAAAATTGAAAACATCTAGGTGTCCCCTGGGCAACGTCTTTGCACATTGCCAATTCTCTCACACCAGAAGCAACTTGCAGTTTCTCAAGTTGCTCCTGACATAAAAAAAAATCTTTGACTAATTCTGGTTTATTTGATATCAGCACTTTGCATAGAAAGCATTTCCAGACCTCTTCAATCATTTCATTGCACAGTTATTACTGGGTACCAGAAATCTTTCTCCCTGCTAATGCACCTGCCAGAAAAAAATCATGTGCTTGGGAAATAGATAGACAGACAGACAGGTACGATTTCAAGAGTATTCCTGCAAACATTTATTAACTTGCACTATCACCAATGAGGACGATCTATTCTTCCTTCAGAATTGTTCCATCATTTTAGAATATCCAAAACGGTTATTTAACATAACCTATTTTAGTTTGTGTATAGGTTTTTAGAGGATGAGTGCTCCCTAGTGTATCACCGCAGCTGTCGCACCCAAAAAAGTTTTAAAAACTAAATACCTGTACTCCTCTTCATACCTTTAGTTCTTGTTTAAATATGTTTTTCAGCAACTGAACATTTAGACACCAATCATTATGTCTACTGAGCAAAATTCAAAACACCTGGAGGGCCAAAGTTTGCCCATGCCCACTTTAGATTGAGGTTACAACCTCAATCTAAAGCAGGCATGGGCAAACTTTGGCCCTCCAGGTGTTTTGAACTTCAACTCCCATTGGCTGTTAGGAATTGTGGGGGCTGAAGTCCAAAACACACGGAAGGCTGAAGTTTGCCCATGCCTGATCTAAAGGGATGGGTACAAGAAAGCAAAAAGGCTATAGTAGGGACTGGCAAGCAAGAGATTTGGGTTCAAGGTACATCTCTGTTGACTAGCCCAGATCTTGTTCTTGATGCTTTTGCTGTTCTTCTGTAAAATCAGTAACTAGGTGCTCCTGAAGAGCCATTGTGAGGACAGCTTAAAAATGTATTTCCTAACCTATGGTTAGGAAAGAGAAGCACAAAGGGATAAACCTATTAGATTAAGGAAACTTCTCAGAGTCTTTTGCCAGGGATGCCTGGCTCGACAGCAGTACGTGTGAAAAAAGATCTTGGAGTCCTTGTGGACAACAAGTTAAACATGAGCTAACAATGCCATGTGGCTGCTAAAAAAGCCAATGGGATTTTAGCCTGCATCAATAGGAGTCTAGTGTCTAGATCAGTGATGGCCAACCTATGACATGCGTGTCAGCACTGACACGCCTAGCCATTTTTGCTGACACGCTGCCGCATGCAGATTGATTGGATGATTATGTCTTTTGTAGCCAAATTTGGTGTGATTTGGTCCAGTGGTTTTGTTGTTTACTCCATGGGAATTATGCACATTACATTTATATATATTTATAGAGAGAGAGATTATTATATCATTCTATTATTATTCTATTCTATTATTGTAGCATATTATCGTATTATTACTATTATATTATATTATTCTTTATTCATGACTACACTGAAACTAGAATAGAGAGAAATCAGCGTAGAAACTGCAAGAGGTACCATAGATTGTTGTACATGGAAATAATGATATTAAATAGTTTTTGATTTATTAAATACAGTTATATATTACAATTATACATTTTTTGTTATTTAAACTATACATATCGCAAAATTATGGTTTTTTCTCAAAGTGACACACCACCCAAGTCATGCAAGTTTTTTTGGTGAATTTTGACACATCAAGTGCAAAAGCTTGCCCATCATTGGTCTAGATCCAGGGAAGTCATGCTACCTCTCTATTATGCCTTGGTCAGACCATACCTGGAATACTGTGTCCAATTCTGGGCACCGCAGTTGAATGGAGATGTTGACAAGCTGGAAAGTGTCCAGAGGAGGGCGACTATAATGATCAAGGGCCTGGAGAACAAGCCCTATGAGGAGTGGCTTAAAGAGATGGGCATGTGCCTGCAGATGAAAAGGCTGAGAGGAGACATGATAGCCATTGTACACGTGAGGGGAAGTCATAGGGAGGGGGGAGCATGTTGTCGAAGGCTTTCATGGCCAGGATCACAGGGTTGTTGTATGTCTTTCGGGCTGTGTGGCCATGTTCCAGAAGTATTCTCTCCTGACGTTTCTCCCACATCTATGGCAGGCATCCTCACAACCTCTGAGGATGCCTGCCATAGACGTGGGCAAAACGTCAGGAGAGAATACTTCTGGAACATGGCCACACAGCCCGAAAGACATACAACAAACAACCCTGTTTATTTTCTGCTGTCCTGGAGACTAGGATGCGGAACAAAGTTTTCAAACTACCGGAAAGAAAGGAGATGATTCCACCTGAGCATGAGGAAGAATTTCCTGACTGTGAGAGCTGTTCAGCAGTGGAACTCTCTGCCTCGGAGTGTGGTGGAGGCTTTTAAGCAGTGGCTGTGAATGTGATTTTCCTGCTTCTAGGATTCTATGATTGCAACCCAAGGCAGACATGGGCAAACTTCTGGCGCTTTTGGACTTCCACTCCCGCCCTTCCTAACAGCCTCAGGCCCCTTCCTTTTCCCCCTCAGCCGCTTAAGCGGCTGAGGGGGAAAAGGAAGGGGCCTGAGGCAGTTAGGAAGGGCGGGAGTGGAAGTCCAAAAGCCCTAAGAGGAAAAGTTTGCCGCAGTGCAACAAGAGCGGACTGACCTCTCTCCCCGCTGCCCTGGATGGCGCGCACCACGTCGTCGGCGAACTTCCCGGCCTCGTCGAAGGCGAAGTCGTCGAGGTGGAGGCCGGCCTCTCGGAAGACGCCGTGGACGCCCTCGGCGGCGAAGAAGCAGCTGCGCTGGTCGCGGTCCTCGCGGTAGACGAGCAGGACGCGGGCCCAGCGGCGGTGGCGGAAGAGCGCCAGGAGCATGTGTCCCAGCTGCGCGTAGCCCGGCGCCAGGCGCGTCAGGTGCGAGTACTCGCCGCCGCCCTTGCTGCCGAAGCCCGCGGCCAGGGCGCCGGCGGAAAGCATGGGCAGGCCCCAGTGCGAGGCCAGGCGGGCCACGGGGGCGGCGGCGTAGTCGCAGGCGGGGCCGAGGAGCAGGTCGGGCCAGCGCCGCCGCCGCGCCACCAGGTCCACCAGCGCGAACAGCGCCGCGTTCCCGCAGCCCGAGTCCTCGAAGAGCAGCTCGAAGCGGAACCCGGCCGGCAGCAGCGTCCCGTTGGCTTCCAAGCCGCGCACGGCGTACTCCACGGCCGGGCGGACGCGGGGCAGCGAGAAGGGGAAGGCGGGCTCCTGCGGGAGGAGCACCAGCACCCGCAGCGTCCTCGCCTCCGCCTCCTCGTCCTCCTCCTCCTCCGCGGCGTCCGGGCGGGAGAGGAGCAGGAGCAGCAACAGGAGCGGGACCAAGGGGCAAGCGGGGCAGCGCATGGCCGCGGCGAGGAGAGGAGAAGCTCCGCCGCTACCAGGCTGCGTGGGTCTGTCCCCGGCGGCGGAGGGGCGTCGGGGGCGCCGCCACCACCATCATTATCATAATCCTCCTCCTCTCCCGCCCCCTCCTCCTCACCATCCCCTCCCTCCGCTTCTGTGCCTCCCCGTGCCTCCTCCCGGGCTCATCGCCCCGGTTTAAATAGGGCGCGCCGGGTCCCTCCGCACACATGGCTCGCCGCGCCGGAGGGGGCGGGGTCTCGGGAACGCCCCCTCGCCTGGCCACGCCCCCGCCCTCCCTCTCACCCCCCTCGCCTTCTTCCCTCCCTACACTCCGTCCTCCCGTGCATCTCTAAGCTAGAGTCCAGCAGCTAAAACAGGCCTGGATAAACTTGGGCCCTCCGGGTGTTTTGCACTTCAGCTCCCACAATTCCTAACAGCCTAGGGCTGTTTGTCCAGACCTGGTCCAAAACCTTGAATCAGTACCTGAATGATAAGACAACACTTAGCAGAAATCCTAGAGCTCCATGCAGTCATGCCGCCCACATGATCTAGACCTCTTAGATCATCCGGGGAGGCTCTGCTCTCGGTCCCACCCACCTCGCAGGTAAGGCTGGTGGGAACGAGGGACAGGGCCTTCTCGGTGGTGGCTCACCCTCCCCAGCAACATACGGCAGATAGCAACTCTTCTAGGCTTCAGGAAAGCCTTAAAGACATGGTTGTGCACACAAGCTTTTAATGAATGAGAACATGGCCTTTACATGACCTGTACGAAGACTTATTGAGGATTCTGGATGAATGGATTCTAATCTTGGACATGCTTAAAATTTTATATAATGTGATTTTATTTTGCAATGGTATCTGTTTTATATGAATTGTTGTTTTGTAGATTGTTTTATATGAATTGTTGTTTTTACATTGTTTTTAGGCATTGCATTTTTGCCTATTTATTGTAAGCCGCTTTGAGTCCCCTTGGGGAGAAAGGCGGGGGTAAAAGTGATGTAAATAAATAAATGACCTTGGAGGTGTCTACAGACAACACCAGCTCTTTGGCTTAGAAATGGAGATGAGCACCAACCCCCAGAGTCGGACACGACTGGGCTTAACGTCAGGGGGAACCTTTACCTTATTTAGCAGAAGTCCTACTGATAGGATACTCTTCCTGAGACCAATTTCAATCTGCTTTTAACATGCAAGGCATATCTTGCAGTATGTTACATCTACAGAACTAGAGGCGTTGGTCTTGCAAGTGTGCAAAAGTCCTCTGTTGAGTGAAATAAACCTGTACGGACTTTTGTTGGTTGTTTATTCATTCAGTTGTTTCCGACTCTTTGTGACCTCATGGACCAGTCCACTCCAGAGCTCCCTGTCAGCTGTCGCTGCCCCCAGCTCCTTCAAGGTCAAGCCAGTCACTTCAAGGATACCGTCCATCCATCTCGCCCTTGGTCGGCCTCTCTTCCTTTTTCCTTCCATTTCCCCCAGCATCATTCTCTTCTCCAAGCTTTCCTGTCTTCTCATGATGTGGCCAAAGGACTTCATCTTTGCCTCTAATATCCTTCCCTCCAGTGAGCAGCCGGACATTATTTCCTGGAGGATGGACTGGTTGGATCTTTTTGCGGTTCAAGGCACTCTCAGGATTTTCCTCCAACACCACAGTTGAGTGTCTGTCTTCCTTTGCTCAGCCTTCCTTATGGTCCAGCTCTTGCATCCATAGGTTACTATGTGGAATACCATTGCCTTAACTATGCAGACCTTTGTTGCCAGTGTGATGTCTCTGTTCTTCACTATTTTATCGAGGTTGGCCATTGCTCTCCTCCCAAGAAGGAAATGTCTTCTAATTTTCCAGCTGCAGTCTGCATCTGCAGTCATCTTCACGCCTAGAAATACAAAGTCTGTCACTGCCTCCACGTTTTCTCCCTCTATTTACCAGTTATCAATCAGTCTGGTTGCCATCATCTTGGTTTCTTGATGTTTAACTGCAGCCCAGCCTTTGCCTTTTCTTCTTTCACCTTGGTGATAAGGCTCCTCAGCTCCTCCTCATTTTCATCCATCAAAATGGTATCATTACTGACCTGGATGGTGTTAAATGTTGACCTGCAGGAAGTACCCCTCATGCTGTCTCCATCACCATTTTCCCAGAGAGACTCCAAAAGTGGAAATAGCTTTGTTGATCCTTGTCAACAAACTCCATCTAATAATTTCTTCTCAAGTTAATGGGCAGTACAGGCAGTCCCCAAGCTACAAACAAGATAGGTTCTGTGGGTTTGTTCTCAAGTTGAATTTGTAAGTCGGAACAGATGCATTTTTAAGTGTAACTCCAGCCATATCTATCTGTTTGTCTATCTATCTTTGGGTAGCATAGGGAAGGGCTAACACCTATGTTATGTTTCTTTTGCTCTCTGTGCCTCTTTTCAGAAGATTTCACCTCACTTTTTTTCCCTGTGGCAGCTGGATTTTGAAAGATGTAGCTTGTTTTGGAAACCAGGATTGGCAAAAAAAGCTTCACTGGAGACATCTTTTCCCCATGATAACTCTTTCAGAAGTGAATTTCCCTCCTAGGGGAGGCTCCTTCTTTGGAGGCTTTTAAGCAGAGGCTGGCTGGCCATCTGTCAGGTGTGCTTTGGTGTCAGGTGTACGTGAAGGGAAGTCATAGGGAGGAGGGAGCAAGCTTATTTTCTGCTGCCCTGCAGACTAGGACGCAGAACAATGGCTTCAAACTACAGGAAAGGAGATTCCACCTGAACATCAGGAAGAACTTCCTCACAGTGAGGGCTGTTCGACAGTGGAACTCTCTCCCCTGGGCCATGGTAGAGCCTCCTTCTTTGGAGGCTTTTAAGCAGAGGCTGGATGGCCATCTGTCGGGGGTGCTTTGAATGCGATTTCCTGCTTCTTAGCGGGGGGTTGGACTGGATGGCCCATGAGGTCTCTTCCAACTCTACTATTCTATGATTCTGTAATTCTAGGGAAAGATTTATCTCATTTCCTGTTGTCATTTCTAAGTCAGATGTTTGTACCTCAGGGACTGCCTGTACAACATGTAACCAATGAAATACGTAAAGCATGAAAATGAACACCAATGCCTATTTGCCATATACTTTTGAAGAGCTCTCTGATGCGTTATAACTAAAGGTGGCTTTGTGTCCTTATGTGCATCATTACACAAAGCTTTTTTCAGTTAAATTGGATTGTTGCCTGTAACGAGATATCCTTTAGACCACTCAGATGAATAAGTGAATGAATTTGAAAGTGATTTCTATTATATGCATTGCTAACAGTAAACTCCATGTCTGGATCGGCATGTAATCCACATAGATTAGGGTGCATAGAAGATGTGAATGCTTCGTGGAAATAAAAAAAAAAACTCTCACACATTTATAACCTAAAGGGGAAGGCTAAACAAAAATAAACCAGTAAAAGACAGATCAGTGACAAAGCTGGGATGGAAGGAGAGGAAACGGGTAGTCGTGAAGACGTCTTTGTAGTTTTCTTTTGTTAGGGGCAAATACCATGTTTCCAGTTTTTCAAGAGAGCCCTCGGTGGCGGGTTAGCTCCCATCTGTCAGCTCTAACTTCCCATGCGGGGACATGAGAGAAGCCTCCCACAGGATGGTAAAACATCAAACATCCGGGCTTCCCCCTAGGCAACATCCTTGCAGACGGCCAATTCTCTCACACCAGAAGCAACTTGCAGTTTCTCAAATTGCTCCTGACACAGAAAAAAAAGTTTTTCAAGAGCAAGGTGAATAAAGTTTGTGCTTCCCTTTTTGAAGGTAAAGGGAGGACACAGCGTGTTAACTGAACATCTAGTATTCCTTGAGAAAAACCCATTGAAATTCATGGAGCCATCATAAATAGACGACTTGAAGACACATACCCATGCACACACAGATCAAGTGAATTTGATTTGATTTCAGCATACTGAGTAAGCAGATCCAGACCATGGAACCATGTGTAGCGTGGGTGGGAGAAAAATAGGCCTGGCTGGCTCCAAACTTTACAAAGTAAATGTGTTTCCTATGGTTAAAACTATAAAGGGCAAATAACATTTATTTTTGCCATTTTTATTGTTAATTGTGCATGCTTGGCATTTCAATAGTTCTTTTAGCAAGTGTCTTAATTGCAAGCAGCACAGAAACCACGATTCTATTTGAAAGACCTTATGGTTTATTTTTAAATCATCATTTTCCATTAAAGAAATTATATTTAGCAACAGCAACAAAATGTGTAGTCTACGCAAATCTGGTAAAAAACACTTGGAACGTTCAATGTGTTGTCAAAGGCTTTCATGGCCAGATTCTCTGGGTTTCTGTGAGTTTTCTGGGCTGTATGGCCATGTTTCTGGAATGCTTCTGGAACATGGCCAAACAGCCTGGAAAACTCACAGCAACACACTTGGAACTGTAGGGTAGACTTTAGTTGTAATTGAATTAATTTAGAGTGATTTCTAATATAAACACAATGCCCAAAGAACCTCTCAAATCTAAACACGTTTGGGCTCATATTTAAATCAATATAATTACTTCCGAATAACTCCATGGTTCTTGTATCTGAGTAGACAGTAGATTCGGTGAGAATATTTGTGTATATGCTGGAAGAGGTTGTGCTTTGTAAATGGAGACCTATAATTTTTATTCATTACATGATAGTTCACTGGTTTTGATAGCACAGAAGAGCCATTTACCAATTAGCCTGAAGCCAGGTGTGTTTTGCAGTGGGAATCTCACATAACCACCCTCACAGTTTCAGCAGTTCTCAGATCTGCAGAAAATTCTGTCACATTTGGAATGGTGGGACACATTGGTCGATGCTTCTCTATCATTCCCCGAAGGTTCAAGAAACTATTATCTGTTTCCAGACTGGGATCCCTGCCTTTTTATTCTTCAAATAGATCAAAATCATAAGCCAATATTATAGTATCCACTCTCTTAGCATCAATTGCAAATCTCCCATGAACAAATCTTGCCAAAAACTCCTCACCTTAGGTTTGCTATAAATTGGAAAATGATTCCAAGACACACAGCAACAGTGAATTTATCACCTCTCAATATGCCCGGGTGCCCAGGCAGCGTTGTTGCCAATGTGTCTTTAAGTTGGCAGCCCTAGGATCACAAGGCTTTCTTGGTAAGATTTGTTCATGGGGCTTTGCCTTTGCTTTCCTCTGAGGATGAGAGAGTGACTCTTCCAAGGTCACTCAACAGGTTTCCTTGACTGAACAAGGATTTGAACTGTGTTGTCCAGAATCGTCCAATGCTCAAACCACTGCACCACATTGGCTTTCATCTATGTGTCATACACAGTTAAAATATTCTTCAAAAAGAGATCAAAACACTTTTTAAACACTCAATGCTCAGCAAAGGTGGAATCATTCAAGTTTTCTTTGATAGGGATTTCAACAACTGCAGTGTCACTACAGGGAAAGCCCTGTCCTGTGTGCTTGCCAGCCTTTGTCTTGGAAGAAGGTCGTGTTTCAAATACCCGGGAGTCTCAAGTTGTTCAAGCTTTGTAAGTCAAAAACACAGTGGTCTCATCAGATTGACTGATTAGGACTGGGATTAACCACAGATCCCAATTCAGTTTTCAGGCTGATCAAACCACAGGGCTTCCTGGCTTGGTTAGCCAATTCTCCTCGCTGAAAAAGCCTCATGGGAGTGATCAAGCAATGTACATACCGGTATGCTCTCCTGCTCCAGATAAGCTGGAGTTCATCCAAACCAGCCCACAGACAACTCCAAGGAATAAACTGAACCTGCCTCCTGGTTTTAGGTAGAAAAAGGAAAGCTCAGAAATATTAAGTCTTAAAAAGGCTATTGACCATGCAGGCAGCAAAAAAAGTTGCTAAAACTCAGTCTGATGCATTTTAACCTTTGATCTAAACCAGGGGTTCCCAAACTTTTTAAACACGGGGCCAGTTCATGATCCTTTGAACTGTTGGAGGGCCGGACTATAGTTGGCTACTGAGCAATAATAATTAATAATAATAAAAATAATAACAACAACAACAATAATAAAAAGAGGGTTAGAAGAGACCCCTTGGGCCATTTAGTCCAAACCTCTTCTGCCTCTGCAGAACCAAAAGCACAAGCAAAGCATCCCTGACAGATGGCCACACAGCCTCAATGTTAATAATAATAATAATAATAATAATAATAATAATAATAATAATAATAATATAACAATAATGGTTGTAAGAGAAGAGACCCCTTGGATCATTTAGCCCAACCCCCTTCTGCCCTTGTGCCATGGGGGCCGGATAAATGGCTTTGATGGGCCGCATCCGGCCCCCGGGCCTTAGTTTGGGGACCCCTGATCTAAACCATACTCGTTATTCTGAAATAACAATATAAGCAAAAAAATTGTGTGTCTTCCAAAATTTTCTATTTGCTGAATTCTGTACAGATTCATCCCTACCAGAAATAAAATCAAAACCCAATTCCTGTCAAAAATGGTGGGTGGCAAAGCTCCTTCAGGATACAATGACATTAGCAGTCATGGTGTCATCTGGCCTATGCCAAAAGAATCCTCCACATCCTCCATATAATCCTCTCTATCCAAACAATTGTTTTAAACAACGTGTTAAACATCTTTTAAAAATATTTTAATTCAAGCCATGATCAAAAATTGTCTCCAAAGTACTGTAAAATACAAAATCTCTGAAATGCTCAAAATTAATTAAAAAAACAAGTTCATAAAAATGTTAAAATAATCAATAAAACACACAAATAACACTAGATGAAAATCTCACTAGCTTATCAAGCAAGGTACAGTTTCCGGCTTTGGAAAATTACATTTTTCAGTAATCTCAGATGTCCAGAATGATGATCCATATCAGTAGTTCTCAGCATTGGGTATCTTACGTCCCATGAATCACTCTACCAGAGTCCCATCAAGCTGGAAACAAAAATTGTGGTTTTTCCGAGAAGAGCATTTCTGTTTACGGGGAAATCTGTTATGATATTTATCATTTGCAGTAAATCGTTGGGAAAGAGCAGAGGATTAGGGGGACGTTGAGTGTCCAGTAACATGAAAACATCACAGACTAATAGTTTGTGGCAGAGGGTAGTGTATTAGATTTGTAGGAAGACATGGTGATGGAGGAAGGCTGAATTCCTAGGAACTGTTATCAAATTCCTGCATTCCACCTAGACTATTTCCATTTGAGAGCTGCTAATTTACATTAGCTAATTGGCATTGACATTAAGTTGTTGATAAGGCAGTGAGAATGAGCAGACCCACATGTCTCCCGCAGAGTTCCATACAAAAATCTTCAACTAAAGCAACTATAGTAATTCTGGTCATGAACCTTGCTCCACTGTCTAGTGCTCTGGTCATGAACCTTGTACTAGATAGTATGAGAAAAATCTGTTATCTGCCTAGTGTTTGGCTCTGCTATTCCACTGCCCAACTCAATACTGTCCCCACATGACATGCTATGCAGAATCCATAAAACCACTAGTTTTTCTTAAGAGAAAGAAAGTTCATAGTTTTCTTTTGACTGTTTCAAATCAACCAGTGTTTGTGCAAAATGTTCACTAGGGTTGTCAAAAAGAGAATGTATTTCTGCTACATTTTTGTCTCATTTGTTTCTTGTTTTGTTTGTTGTTTTTTTTTGCAATCCATGGCAGACATAATACATTGTTATTATTTGCACCAAAATCAACAGATTAGGCAAAACTAGTGCTAAAAGAAAAAATATTTTGATCCGATTTTAAATCAAATATTGAAGGCATAATTATTTCCTTGTATGGAGAACATGACGGAATCTCAATTCAGTAACAGATCGTAAATATTTCTAGAATGTAAATAAGAAATAAAGTTTGGAAGTGCAAGGCTGAAAAAAGCCACTGAGAAGTGGAATTATTTCAAAATGGTCTAAGCATCTTTGCCTCATCTCTAGTCCTTAAAATGTATATGAATTGCTTTCTCGTCTTTCAAACATATATCATAAGTTGTACATTGTTTGCTGTGAACATCTAGTACTGGTGCACAAATGAGATAAACTGAGTCATTACCTTGAAAAATATAACAAGCATTATCGTAAAATTGGTAACCGATTTCTTATGGGGCTTGAGAAAAAGCAATTATTTCTAAGTTTCAATAAATTTGCAACTGCATATTTTTAAGTGTGCATAGGATTAAAGGCGGTTAATACTAATCTTTCTAATGGAAACGTACAACATAGAATAGTTTGAATGCAAGCAAATGACAATCTGATCATCAGTAATACAGCAGTTGTGAGGTGTGATTTGGAGTGAGGCCAGGTCATTCCATTGTTTTATTGCAACCAACTGCCCTTTCACATCAATGAGGTTGCAGATTATATTCTTTGAATCAGTGTAGGATCAATGTGTTGTCGAAAGCTTTCATTGCCGGAATCATAGAATCACTGAGTTGCTGTGAGTTTCCGGGCTGTATAGCCATCTTCCAGAAGCATTATCTCCTGACGTTTCACGCACATCTATGGCAGGCATCCTCAGAGGTTGTGAGGTCTGTTGGAAACTAGGCAAGTGGGGTTTATATATTTGTGGACTGTCCAGGGAGGGAGAAAGAACTCTTGTCTGTTTGAGGCCAATCTGAATGTTGAAACTGGCCAGCTTAATTAGCATTAAATAGCCTTGCAGCTTCAAAGCTTGTCTGCTTCCTGAGGGGAAGCCTCTGTTGGGAGTGATTAGCTGGCCCTGATTGCTTTTTGTCTGGAATTCCCCTGTTTATGAGTGTTGTTCTTTATTTACTGTCCTGATTTTAGAGTTTTTTTTAAATACTGGTAGCCAGATTTTGTTCATTTTCATGGTTTCCTCCTTTCTGTTGAAATTGTCCACATGTTTCTTGTGGATTTCAGTGGCTTCTCTGTGTAGTCTGACATGGTGGTTGTTCGAGTGGTCCAGCATTTCTGTGTTCTCCAATAACATACTGTGTCCAGGTTGGTTCAACAGGTGCTCTGCTATGGCTGACTTCTCTGGTTGAGTTAGTCTGCAGGGCCTTTCGTGTTCCTTGATTCATGTTTGGACAAGGCTGCGTTTGGTGGTCCCTATGTAGACTTGTCAAGAGCTGCAATGGTATATGTTAGACTCCTGCAGAGGTGAGGAGATCAGTCATACATGAGATGCAGGTTTGGGGGAAAAGTCTGTTCAGTTTGCTTCTAATATGGCAGTATCAGAAAAAAAAAACCCTCTTTCTAACCATAATTTATTTATTTATTTACAGCATTTATATTCCACATATAGGCAAACATTCAATGCCTTTTAACATAGAACAAAGACAAACAAACATAGGCTCCAAGTGGGGCTCGAACTCATGACCACCCTGGTCAGAGTGATTCATTGCAGTTAATTACACTGGCTTGCTCTCCCACCTGCGCCACAGCTTGGGCCCCTTTCCAAGAATTTCCTTGTGCAATTGATACGATGCTGGATAGACGCAGTCCTATGATGAAGTATTCTTCCCTTTCTCTTCATAATAGAACCCAGGATCATCCAGTCAAGCTGAATGATGGACACAAGGAAGTTCTTTGCGTAAAGAAACAAAAAAAATGCCAGATTTAAGAGTGAATTAGACTGATTCACAGAAAACGAAACTGTTAGTGATTTATAGTCATAATGGGTAGATAGATACTACTTCCAAAGCTGACAGAAGCAGAAGACCCTGGACACTCAGGTGGCTGTTGCTTTCATGCCCTGCTGGTGGGTTTCTCATTGACACTTATTTGCTCAGTCTAGAACCAGGATGTTAAATGAGACAGGCTTTTTGTCTAATCCAATGATGTATCACTTAAATTCACATTATCAAGTTAAATGTTTTCTATCAAACTTTTATATATCATTATGGATATGCTGCGTTGGGTGCAGAAACAAAAGTTCCTTGGAGTGGCTCAGCTTTTGCTGTGCAGAGGACAAAGCCACACCACTCTTGCTGGAACGGTTGAACATGCAGGACTACATTGTAAACCAGGCACATTATCTCAGTTTGACTTGCTTCATCGCCAATACTGTTGTATTCTTAAACCATGTGTCCTTTGTGACACATGCAGTGATGACTGCACTGTATTTTGTTAGGAAAAGATAATACAATTTTTTTTGTGAAAAGTAATACGCTTGGGAAAATTATCTTTTGGTCACAACTGCTAGAATTCCTCTGCCAGCATAGACTCAGTGCTCTTCCTGCTCTGCCTCTGAGTAAATCTTGCTCAGAAAGCCCTGTCATGGAAATTTTGTAAGTCAGAATTGACATGAAAGTACATTACTACAACCACCTTTTAAAACACATGGCTCTCTTTGGACAGCAATATTGCCCAGGATGGTCATTTGCACTGCAAAAACTTATTCCATTTTCTCTTCCGCCTTGATGACAGAAAATCCCCAAAATGACCTAATCTCAGTTATGAAAATGCTCACATCCTTGCAAACATGCTCCTGTGAAACTCAGGCTCCATCCACACTTCTGTATAATGGTTTGAATCTGCCTTACCTGGCCATTGTAGAGACTCATATAATGCAATTCAATGCAGTTAAACCACAGAGGAACGAGAGACCAAATTGCCAATATCCGCTGAATAATGGAGGGAGCTAGGGAGTTTCAGAAAAACATTTATTTCACCAAGGTGAAAGAAGAAAGTGCAAAAGCTGGGTTGCAGTTAAACGTCAAGAAAACCAAGATCATGGCAACTACACCAATTGATAACTTGCAAATAGAGGGAGAAAACTTGGAGGCAGTGACAGACTTTATATTTCTAGGCACGAAGATCACTGCAGATGCAGACTGCAGCCAGGAAATAAGACGTTTACTTCTTGGAAGGAGAGCAATGGCCAACCTTGATAAAATAGTGAAAAGCAGAGACATCACACTGGCAACGAAAGTCCGCATAGTCAAAGCAGTGGTATTCCCCATAGTAACCTATGGTTGCGAGAGCTGGACCATAAGGAAGGCTGAGAGAAGGAAGATAGATGCTTTTGAACTCTGGTGCTGGAGGAAAATCCCGAGAGTGCCTTGGACCACAAGAAGATCCAACTAGTCCATCCTCCAGAAAATAATGCCTGGCTGCTCACTGGAGGGAAGGATATAAGAGGCAAAGATGAAATATTTTGGCCACATCATGAGAAGACAGGAAAGCTTGGAAAAGATCATGATGCTGGGGGAAAAGGGAGGAAAAAGGAAGAGAGGCCGACCCAGGGCAAGATGGATGGACGTTATCCTTGAAGTGACTGGCTTGACCTTGAAGGAACTGGGGGTGGCGACGGCCGACAGGGAGCTCTGGCATGGGCTGGTTCATGAGGTCACGAAGAGTCGGAAACAACTGAGTGAATGAAGAAGAAGAAGAAGAAGAAGAAGAGAAGAAGAAGGCCAGAAAATTGGGGACAGAATGAACATTTAATTTGGGAGGGCAGAACCCTTATTTTAGATAGGGAGCATTCTCATTCCTCCGGATATATTACTGATCTTTTTCTTTGGAGCAGATGCATTCCAGGATGTATTGTAATGAAAGTCAATCCCCATCATGGCGATCTGACAACCTGATTCTTGAACAGAGGAAGTTATTAGTGTATAACATTGTTGTTTTACTCTAAAATTCAGTGGGTTCCATCTAGTACTAAATCAAGGGGAAATAATTGCCATTGATTTTATGAAGACATGGCCTACATCTTTACTCCTAGATTTTGCAGCCATATCTAACAGATATTGGCATGTGATTTGGGCATACCTCTCTTAGGATAAATCAGGGAAATAAATTGATTTTGGTGAATACAGAGCTCCACCTACAGGCTGATGAAAGAGAAGTCCAAAGAAAGGCTGCAGCCCGGAAAACTCACAACAACCCAAAGGCTGCAGTGTTAACTTTTTATTTTACAGATATGCTTTCTCCCATCTCTGCATTTATGTAGGTAGGTTTATACATTTAATGTATGCTCAAATATAGAAATGCCATGCTACTACAGACCTCCTCAACCCTGTTGCCCCAAGAGGTGTTGGAATGATGGCTTGGCCATGGGAGTTGGAGTCCAAGTCTGGAGGTCACATGTTGAAAAATGCAGGACTAATGAAGGGAAAAGGGAAGTAGGAAAGTTGGAACTTCTAAGATGAGTATATTTAATGATAACTGCAATTTTTGCAATGGCTGTGTATATGGTGGTCAAATCACACCTGTAATTGCAGCATGGAAATAATGAAAGAGATACAATTGCATAAGTTGGACAGTTAAAATAAATGTGGAAATATAGAGAGAGTAAAACCAGTGAATGGCATACTCCCCTTCTCTTTGACTTGAAACACTGCACTTTATTCCTCTGCCCCATAGCATCTTAGAATATAACATTGTATTTTAGTTCTAGTGGTCCCTCCAGGCCATCCTCTCCTCCATCCCAGTGGTCTTTTTTCTTTTCAGATTCATATGTTATTTGAGTGATTATATTCCTTCTGTTTATGTGATTGTTTTAGTCAATTGTTATGTTTTGTTTTTGTTTTTAATTCTTATAGCGTTTTATAGTGTTTTCAGTGTTTTATTGTACAATGTTTTATGCTGATTTTATATTGGAAACCGCCCTGAGTCCCTTTCGGGAGAGAGGGCGGTATACAAATAAACTTTTACTTACTACTTACTTACTTTGTAAATAAATCTTCGATATCAACATTTATTAAACCATCACCAGTTTGGCTGGATGTTTTGTAGATCCCAATGGATATGATTCTGCATGTTTTGCAAGATTTTGTACTTATAAGCCTGTGTGACAGTAGTAGCTTCTCAATGTTCTGTGCATCATTCAGTTTTGATTGTTGTTTATTTGTTCAGTCTCTTCCTACTTTTCCGACTCATGGACCAGCCCATGCCAGAGCTCCCTGTCGGCTGTCACCACTCCAGCTCCTTCAAGGTCAAGCCAGTCACTTCAAGGATACCATCCATCCATCTTGCCCTTGGTTGGCCCCTCTTCCCTTTTCGTTCCATTTTCCCCAGCATCATTATCTTCTCCAACCTTTCCTGTCTTCTCATTATGTGGCCAAAGTACTTTATCTTTGTCTTTAATATCCTTCCCTCCAGTGAACAGCCAGTTCAAAAGCGTCTATCTTTCTTCACTCAGCCTTCCTTATGGTCCAGCTCTCACATCCATAGGTTACTACGGGGAATACCATTGCCTTAACTATGCGGACCTTCGTTGGCAGTGTGATGTCTACTCTTCACTATTTTATTGAGGTTGGCCATTGCTTTCCCCCCCAAGAAGTAAACATCTTCTGATTTCCTGGCTGCAATCTGGGTCTACAGTAATCTTTGCACCTAGAAATACAAAGTCTGCCACTGCCTCCACATTTTCTCCCTCTATTTGCCAGTTATCAATCAGCCTGATTGCCATAAAATTGGTTTTCTTGATGTTTAACTGCAACCCAGCTTTTGCCCTTTCTTCTTTCACCTTGGTGATAAGGCTCTTCAGCTCCTCCTCGCTTTCAGCCATCAAAGTAGCTTCATCTGTATATCTAAGGTTGTTAATCTTCCAGCAATTTTAACTCCAGCCTTGGATTCATCAAGCCCTGCATGTCACATGATGTGTTCTGCGTACAAGTTGAATAGGGAGGGTGAAAGTATGCAGCCCTGCTGTACTCCTTTCCCAATCTTGAACCAGTCTATTACTCCGTGGTCTGTTCTTATTGTTGCTACTTGGTTGTTATACAGATTTCTCAGGAGACAGACAAGGTGACTTGGTATCCCCATACCACCAAGAACTTGCCACAATTTATTATGATCCAGTCAGTTAGGATGGCCTTATAAGAATCCAGCCTGAACTGCTGCCAGAGTTGACAATATTGGGTTAGGAAGTATAATGGTCAACAACACATATGATGGTCTGATTCAGACAACTAAAAAAGATGATAAAAAGGGCACAGATTTCTAAAATGTCTGCATTTGCTTGGGAGCCAGCATATTGTAGTGGTTCGAACTTTGGACGACGACAGACATTATTCAAATCTACATTTGGCTATGGAAACCCTCTAGGTGACCTTAGTCAAGTTACACTCTCAGCCTCAGTCAAACAACCTCTGAACAAATCTTTCAAGAAAACCCTTGCAAGTAGGCTAAGGTATTAATGACTTGTTTGCCAATGTTGAGACCATCTCACCTTAAAAACAGTTCTGGGGTCCTTGAAGCAGGGCAATTTCACAATAAAGGCACAGCTTGGAAAGATTATGTTTTCAAATCTCAAGCCAACTTGACAGATAGGGAGTTTCTGGGAACCGTAGAACAACAAGTAACACTTCCAAGCTCTGAAAAAAAGTCTCATCTAGAAGCATCTAACACCAATGCAAATGATATTGCCAGTGTGAATGGAATAAATGTGGTGCCTAAGAATGTGAGTTTTTTAGGCAAAACACCCAACAAAATAGATTTTGAAATCATGTGGTTGGTTTCTGAGCAGCGTTCCAACAAGGTGACCACACAAGAAACTGCCCCCCTCCTGTGCTGCTGAAAAGCATTCTGCGCCCACACGGCTAAGCAAGTTGGAATATTTTGCTTTATCCTCAAATGCATACACAGAAATCAAATTGCTATGAACAGAAAAAAAGCATGTTGGGTGTTGGCATGCAGATAGCCATACCAGGCATCCCACATCGTCCAAGCATTCCCATGTCTGAAAAATGTGGATATTTATCAAGCAACTTGTCCTCGGGCAGCCTCAACAGATGTGCCATTCTGTTGAAGGTTGCCTTAATTTTTTTTTAATTCTTGCTGAAATTTAGGTCAGAGTAAAAACAAGCTTCCTCTACAAACACAATTGTGGTGTTTGTCACGGAACCCATAATGCCATATACGTGAATGGAAAATGAAGCAGAACTATAAATACAGGAGGCATTGCTTAGTGATGCCTTGTAAAAAATTTAACATTGGTTTAAAGACAAACAGATGTTTTCCAATAAACAAATATTTTCTTCCCATTCTCTTTTATTGTTTGTTTCTTAATTTAAAAATGCTTTCCTTTTTTGAGTGTAGAGTAGTGGTGGAGGAAGCATTCCTAAGGGCTTCTATTTGGAAAAACCAAATATATTAAAAGAAAAAGATATAGTGGAGGTATTACTCTAAACTTGGAATGGAAGGGAAAAATTTAAAGGTAGATTGTATCACAAAAGCACTGCACAATAATGGATTGTCGCTAAGGAATGTTTTTTTTAAAGGGAAAACTTGTTTTGGTGGATACTCATTAGCGTCTGAGTTCTCCCAGACTCTTTTTTTTGATAGTTCAAATTGCTGTTGCAACTTATTTTGTACATCTTTATTTTACTGTACCTCCAAGGAGGTCAAAATTATTTGCATGGTTTTTCACTCCTTTACAACAGTCTTGTGGTTTTGACAGGTGTAGATGGTAGTTCTGAGTCAGTGAGATGCTGAGTCTGTTCCAAGTTTTAATTCAGGCTTTATAGAGCACTCCCGCGTGCTGGACCTTATTCCTAAATAGGATCAGCACCTTGGATGTTCATTTCTAAAAGTATGCCAAATTGGGAATGGATTCACCAGCCACTAACCTTATGTTATATATGTGAACTGTGCATAGCATACATTAGCACTGAGGGTACCATCTGGTGCATACAGCAAGACATTTTACACATGACAAATGCTAAATTAAGACACTAATGTATTATTAAATTTTTATAGTGCCACTCTCAGAGGCAGACCATTAAATGGACAGACACTTAAAATGCTTTAATGACAGTTTATTGAATTTCCCATCATCATGAAAAGCTAGCTAGTGATGATGTTGGAGAGAATCTCCAGGCAACCTGGCAGCAGATCAGGAGCTGGCATGGATTTCTTGAAGACCTTTCAAATGATATAAAAATGCTCTGTATTCACAATTGCGGTATGTCAGTGCTTTGGGGAACTTTTGCCACTGACATCCTTTTTGGTGATTGAGAATAAACCTCTCTGCTTTTGCTTTTGGCTGATCCGTGTCTGATTTGGCCTTCTGGAAAATGAGACACACCGGGGCAACAAACCCGCAGTTCTTGTGGGAGCTGAGATCCCTCAACACTGGTCCTAGTCAGAAGATTTGTATGTGGACACACTGGATGGAAAGATATTGACTGCTTGGAAAGTGGCTTGTGTTTCAATAAAAAAAATGACTTGCAGTCAGCGGATAACTTGAAATGCTAAGGATACTTCACAAACAGAGGGGCCCATGTAGCACTATGGCTCCACCTTATCTTCCATGGTTCCATATATAGCTACAGTAGAGTCTCACTAATCCAAGCTAAACGGGCCGGCAGAAGCTTGGATAAGCGAATATCTTGGATTATAAGGACTGATCAAGGAAAAGGCTATTAAACATCAAATTAGGTTATGATTTTACAAATTAAGCACCAAAACTTCATGTTATACAACAAATTTGACAGAAAAAGCAGTTCAATATGCAGTAATGTTATGTTGTAATTACTGTATTTACGAATTTAGCACCAAAATATCATGATATATTGGAAACATTGACTACAAAAATGGCTTGGATTATCCAGAGGCTTGGACAAGCGAGGCTTGGATTAGTGAGACTCTACTGTACTTTTGGTTATTGGTGTGAAGGCAGTCCCCAAGTTACAAGCATCTGACTTACAAACAACTCATAGTTAAGAATAGGGGTGAGACAACAGGAAGTTAGAGAAATCTACCCCTAGGAACATAAATTCACTCCTGAAAGGGTTATCACGAGGAAAAGTAGTCTCAGCTGAAGCTTTATCAACAATTCTTGTTTCAACAACAAGCCAGTTTTTTCAAAATCCAATAACCATTCACAGGGACAGAAAGGGAAGTGCAATCCTCTGAACACATACAGCAAAACAAACGGTATCCAAAGAGAGATCGATAGGACTGGAGTTACACTTTAAAAAGTACCTGCTCTGTCTTACATATGAATCCAACTTAAGAACAAACCTACAGAACCTGTCTTGTTCATATCTCAGCTTCAGCCCTGCAGCTGAGATACAGAGCAGTATATCAGCAGCCACTGTCATGGGAATTATACAAGCTTATTTCACATCAGCACATTTCGTTAACATCATTGTCAAAATCCTTCTAGAAAGGAACCTTATGATTAGCATGGGGTGGGAGTGAGGGTTGTAGAGTTTTGCAGGAAAGGAATTCCTGGCATGAATATCAGTGCCAATTTGCAGTCTCTTGAGGGTCAAAGTCCTGATTCTGGAAGTGGAAAAATCTTGGTGTCCTCCTCTGTGCTCTTTCACCTATTCTCCAGCACCAACCAGGCCTTCCCATGGCAAGAAGCCATTCCCTTTGCCAGCATAACAATATAGGTTCACAGCATGCTTCCACATTCTTACTTCTTAGATTATAGAGTATAGGTCAATCATTTCTCCACTATAAGCAGATACACGGAAAAGAACAATGTTTGCTTACAGTGACGATGGAAATCTAGATGAAATGCTCTTTTCTTGCCATCTTTCTTTTCATTTGTTTCTTAACTGGGGTGGGGGAGCAGATACTGAAATGTATGGTATTTACCCTCAATGTGAGACATCTCTAAAATTTCAATTTTTAGTGCAATTGTGGAAGCAAAGAGTGAATGAATCATGAAAAAGAGAGAACAGATTTGCATACTATTTACATATACTGATATATCTTTATGGAGAAAACAAATCTCTCTACCTCTAATAATGGCATGGTTTATTTCACAAATCACTAGTTTATTAACCTGACTAATTGTGGAGTATCAAGATCCACTATATTCAGGTTTCTGATCTGCTGAGCCATTAACCACAGAAAAGAAAGAAAGATATGGTTAGCCTATTATGACTTATTGTCTGGAAACATAAATTGCTTTTAATGCCACCATTCTTTTTCATGTGTAGACAGTGGTTATTTCATTATCTGTTCTAGAACTTTTCTCTCCTTTAGCATTCAGTTGACAGTTGCTTGGATACACATATTGAAAAATGCAGACATTTCACTAAGGAAACTCTCCTTTTGTGGATATACCGTAAATCCACTTCTTCGAATGCAGTATGCAATGATGATAAATGCTCAGTTCTCACAACTGTGCAAATAAGCTTTATACACAAGCATTTAATCACTCTGTACTACATCTGAATTGGTATATCCACAAAAGCTCATATGAAAATAAAAAACAGTAAATCTTGAAGGTGCTGCTACATTCCCCCCTTTCCTTCCTGCTTTTTATGTATGTTCTAGTTACCCACTCCCTTGCCATCAGTGAGTACAGTTTGTTAAACTCCCATGTGTGAATGACAGAGAACATGAGTTTATTTACACTGCATAATTAATGCAGTTTGACACCATTTCAACTGCCATGCCTCAAGCCTTTAGTTTTAGTCTTCAAAGAGTGCTGGTGCCTCGCCAAACCACAGCTCCCAGGATTCCAAAGCATTGAGCCATGGCAGTTGAAGTGGTGTCAAACTGCATTAATACCAGTGTAGATTCATCCTATGAAAAATAACAGTTTGGTCACCTGTAACTAGGGCTCTTTGGTCATCTATAAATTCGCACAACTATTATTTCTTTTTCAACAGTGTATTTATTTCCTAAATGTCTTCATGGGACCATATGGAACTGAGAGGAAAGTGGGCACTACATATGGGAGTGAACATTAGAGTAGACAGAATGCTTTTTGGAATGTTTCTTTGAACTCTGGAAAGTGCTCTATGAAGGTGCAAGGTTACCCATATGTGTGATTTCACAGATGGCCTTCCAAAGAACAGAGATAAGCAACCAGTTCTTCCTGTTCTACCCTAATCTAATCTGTCTGGCCCTGAAAACTTGAATTAATTTGGAGTGATTAGATGTTGCCATATGTCAGAACCCTGCTACTAGAGCCTGGATGTGGCTCTGAGTTTCAGGGTCACTGACATTGATAAGACACCTGCGTCCCAGGACTCGGAGGAGAAACGGCTGATGGACTTGGCGGGGAATTTGCGCGGGGTTTTACTGAGCGGGAAGAGACTGTTCAAATGAGGGGGAGGGTATATAAAGGAGGGTTGGCCGGAGCCTCCCATTCTTGGCTTTTCTGATGTTCATGTTTCCTACAGTAAAAGTTCCTGGTGATACCACAGAGAGTCTCGTGTATTCATTCAGGAGCGGCTGTGGTGAGCTGACACTAAGCCAAGAATTACGGACACCATCCCGCTGTAGCGGTGAGGTGTAACATGCAAGTGGAGGATGAAGAGCTCTTGGGCGCCGGAGGAGGAAGGTCGGAAAGGGCCACTCCCGAGACGGACGCTGAGTTCCACCAGCTGGCGGCCCTGGCGTCATCCACCGCTTATGCCCAGCCAAATGGGGTAACCCAGAGGCGCGGAGTGGTGCGGGGAGATAGCACCGGAGGAGAGGAAGGTTCACCTTCCCCAGGCCCGCAAAAGATGGTGTTTCTGGAGGAGAGGATGTCGGCGATGGAGACCACCCTGGCAGTGATGTCGAGGGCGATGGAGCGCCTGGCGGTTTTGGCGGAGCCGGAGCGAGGAAGGGAACTCCGGGCTAGCTCAATGTGGGACGTGAGCATGGGAAGCAGCCAGGGCTTTGCAGACCTCCCAGCACCGAAGGGAAGGGAAATGCGAAAGGAGCCCGGTGCCCGGCCCAAGATCCAAACGAGCCTGACGCGGGTGGAGGAGAGTGACGACGAAGGGGAAAAGCCTCCGAGAATCCCGGCTACGCTCCCAACTGAGACCCTGGTGCCCCTGGCGAATGCCGGGCGTGGCACAGGACAAAGGGAAGCAGCAGCGGGGCCCACTGGCCCGCAAGGGGGCTTGCGACGGGCGGAGAATTGGGGATTGCCACCACAGGGACCCCTACCGAGACGAGAGGAACTAAGGATCGAGTTTGGGGGAGAGTCCTCTGAACTGGATTTTTTCCTGACCACGGTGAGGGGCTATATGGAGGACAATGCCCACACTTTTAGAACGGAATCCAGCCGGGTACGGGCCATTGGTGCAGTGTTGAAGAGGGGAGCGGCCAGCTGGTACGTTCAACTACACGCGCGGCGCGACCCATGTCTGGGGTCACTCCGACGCTTTATGGGGGCCCTGGAGACCCGTTTCCGAGATCCACTGGAGCAGATCCGGGCGAGGGAGGAGTTGAAGACCGTCTCCCAGGGGCAGAGGTCGGTATCTGAGTATGCGGAGGAGTTCCAATGCCTCGCTGAAAAGGTGCCGGAATGGTCTGCAGTGACAAAGATAGAACTCTTCAAAGAGGGGCTCAGGCGGGAGATCCTCTCCTGGGCGGTGCATCGTGATGAGCCTGACACACTGCGCGGATGGATTCAGCTGGCGGGGCGCATCGAGACATCGCTGGCCCAGGCGAGGAGGCACCGAGGAGGGCTACAGCAGCGGCCGCAGATGAAAGAGGGGAGCCGGAAGGAGGGATCAACCCCAGCCGGGAGGAGAACGGAGCCGACAGGGAACGTGAGCACCAGCAGGAGGGGCTGCTTCGTGTGCGGCCGTTTGGGCCACAGGGCTGCCGAGTGCTGGCAGAGAAAAGGGGAAGGCGGAGGCCCGCCCAAACCAAGAGCCGTGGCAGGGAAACGCGCCGAGGAAGAACCACCGATGAGGCACCACTCGGGGGGGTTGGTAAGTCAGGACAAAGCCATGATAGTGGTCCCCATTCAGCTGGAAAGTGGCAGCAAACAAGCAACCTGCAAAGCATTTGTGGATTGTGGATGTTCCAGGAACATCATCTCCCCTGAATTAGCCGAGGGATTGGGATGCGAAAGAACGAACCTAGAATCCCCAATAGCTTTTTCGCAGTTGGACGGATCCACAGCATCGGGATCATTAGCTAAGTACAGTGCCGAAGATGTAAAGTGTAAGATAGGGAGTTGGGAAGGAAAGGTATCATTTGTGATATCACAAATAGCCAGCTATAATGTTATACTAGGCATGCCATGGCTGGGGCAGGCCAACCCGCAAATCAACTGGGAGGATAAGAGCATGATCTTCAGGATGAAGTTGGAAGGAGGGAGCCAGGAAGTGGAGAGGGAGCCGGGGAAAAGGGGGGAGGAAGACTCTATCAGGATAGCAGAACTGGCAGATAAATTACCCCCAGAGTATCGGGATTTTGTGGACGTATTTGATGAGAAGGAAGCAGACAGTTTCCCACCGAAGCGGAGAGTTGAAGTGAAGATAGAGCTAGTCCCAGGAGCAGAGCTTCCCAAGGCAAAAATATACCCAATGTCGGCTAGGGAAAAGGAGGAACTGGTGTGCACTTCTCTGCTTTCATAAAGTTATCTATTACGCTCAGGTTAACCATAGTTTCATTTTGAGCTGTAGACATCTTATTGACAATCTCCATATGGTTTTTGGCTACTTGTATGCCAAAGCAAGTCCATGCCCTTATAAAAATGTGGGCTCATTGAAAAGTGTTATTTATGCAATCACTCACTGATAGAATTTCTCATTCCAAGAGTTATGAATGTGAATGCAAGCATAGTTCAAGTAAAACAAAACAAACACCACAACTCCTCTATATCAATGTTATGTCTGTATGCAGGCATCCTCATTTTGGGAAGACCTATTCTGCAGCAGTTAAGTTGAATTTTTAAAAAGTGGTCTGTGGTATCTGCAGTTTTTGTCCGGCAGAACTGTTCTGGGTGGTAAAGAGCCTATTAGGGTCAAGTGTTGGTAGGTCAGGAACTGAACACTTGGTCACTTGCGATACATTTGATTAAGCATGATAAGAAGAAAGTAGTGTGTAATCATTTGAAACTTGATGCTAGAGTTTTGGTTGTACCTGAAGACGTATTACAATACCATCTAGTTAGGCTTTTTGATATCATTTTTAGGCGTTGTGGTCCAATTATGTGAACAAGACATTTGAATCTATGCCACAACATATAAGCTCTGATCTTGCCCATTCAGGATGATGAGCTCCAGCATGGACAGATTGTCTTTATAGGTCTTATTTCATTGGGTTTGGATGGTGCCTACTGCCTTGAAAGAGATGATAGTGTTCTATCTCCAGAGGAGAAACTTCTGAGGACATATCAGAAAACCACTGGAAAATATTCCTTTGTTGAGATTCACAGTATGGCAGCTTCAGGGGTTCCTAGAAGATAGCTGGTATCTTAAACCAGTTCTACCCTGGTTTCAGACTAGATTTTAAAACTGAAGGCTCTATAGTTACTCAATTCTTGCCTGAATACTATAAATGGGATGAGGGCCAGTAAAAATCTAAATGATATAGAGACTTGGTGGATGAGCATGAGACTAGAGTAAGTGGTTAGTTTTGAGTGGTGTTGTCTTGCATCTATCTTGGTTACTAAAGTTCCAGGTAGTCTCATTGCCTTGAAGTGTCTGGGATGATGTGCTGTGACAATCCTGAACAGGGACAATCTTGACTGGGGGAAGACCTTCTTGACTGTAGTTCTGTATTTGTGCTTATTTATTGTACTTCAGCCTGAAATCTCTGGCTATATGTTAGGTAAGAAATGCATAGACACAAACAGAGATATGTTTCTTTTACCTCCAAATATGCTTTAATGTATTTCCCAGAGTCTTTCTTCAAAATTCTATCTAGACAAGTATTAATGCTTTCAAAACCAAAGGAAATATAAGTCTCAGATTGAACATTTATAACAGGCGAGACACAGGCAATGAATTTCACAGTGTGAGGAAATTCCCAACTAATTCTTGGGCTTCTAAAGCCAAGTTGAGATGAAGAAGCTCCATTTCTAAATTTCCTGATGATGTCTCTTCTGCTCAAAATAAAAATTTAACTGGAAACATTACATTCAAGCTAAAGGGAAGCTTTTTCCTAAGCTTCTTTAGGCGAAACTAAGCTATGGAAAACCATACTTGAGGGTCTTCAGAACTATATATGCCACTTAGATTTTAAGAATGACCTCTCACTCCATTTCAACAAGGTCTCATTGCCCCATTTCCAGTTCTTGGCATTTGCCAAGCACACTAATGTCCATTTTTCACACAGTTATTTCCTTGGATTGTATTTTCCTGGCTAGTTTCTTTACAGTCTGTTTTAAGAAGAATGTGAACTCAATAACATTCTAATTCCAGTCAATCTTTCCAACCACAATTTTTAAGTAAATTTAACATGAGACCAAACAAACCAGATCTTCAAGTGGTGGAAATGGATACAGCTCAATATTTACACCAGTCTGCACCCACTTAGGATTTGATCCAAGGTATTTCACCTATACAAAGCTTTGCCCTTTCTATGCTTGGATAGCTGTGGTTTTTACTAGACGAACCGTCCTGAGTTTTCCCCCATGATGCCACACACATAGGGAGGATCACTTAAATGCTACTGCCATGGACATAAATTACACAGACAGGCATTTGTGTGTGTCCCAGAAACTAATAAACAAAATCCATTTTTATCTTATATTAATAAACAGCATCTATGCACACAACATATAATAATGATAGTTTCTTTTTGACACATACAAGATATTTTGCAGTCAGATTATAAAGTAAGTCACTGTAAAGCTGCAATACTACATAGTAAATCCTATATACATTTTCCTGTGATTAAATGCCCTTGAAATCATTGCTTCTAAGTAAGCATTCAAAGGATTGGATTGCATGATGTGACTAGGTCCTGTACGGCTTAGATCGTATTAAGCTTTCGTCTAGATGCAAAGAGCAACTTATGAGGGGCATTTTTGTCAGGACCATAGTTAATCCTGCTTAGAAATCCCTTTATTTGCTTTTTAAAAAGTGTATTTTCTGCTGCTCCTGATATAGGAAGATTGAGTAATCGATTCAAACTATAAGAAAAGAGATACCTCTTAAACATTAGGAAGAACTCTCTGACGGTAAGAGCTGTTTAACACTGGAGTAGGCTACCTGGGAGTGTGGTGGAGTTTCCTTCTCTGGAGGTTTTTTAAACAGAGGATAGATGGTCATTTGTCGGGAGACATTTAATTGACTAAAGGCATGATGGGGTTGAACTGGGGTTTCTTCCAACCTTATGATTTCATGACAAGTTTATGCTTCTTCTCCTCCTCTGCTGAGTTAGATTTTCCCTTTGAACCCATTTTTCAGGAACAGGTATAGTCTGAGACCTAAGAGAGTTTGCATGACATGGAAGGAGCGAGACAAACAGGAGAATTTTAGGAACAGCTGAAAAAGTGGGATATCAGAGGAAAGGCTGGGCTGTCGCAGTAAAATTAGGACAGTTGGGGGTATACTAGAGCTCAGTGTTGCTGCTGGTCCAGAGTGCTAATTTATTTTTATTGACTCCTCTACCATGGCCTAATTTCCTGAGTGTTCAGTGCAACAGGATGTAAAACAAAACAATACAACTCACAACAAACCTAAGGTCATTAACAACTTTGCTCTGAAATATATAACATTGCTACCACCTACTGGCTGGTTTTCTTTTTCACTATGAACCTATTAAAGATTCGGGATGTCGTAGAGATTATCATTTCTACGACAGGGCACTAGAAAGCATTTTAGGGCAAATATATACATAGAGAGAAGATTTTGTATTTGCAGGCCTTGCACCCTTTTGAGAGCTGGCCGCTATTGAATCCCAGCTGGGTGATTTTGTAAATACAGTAGAGTCTCACTTATCCAAGCTTCACTTATCCAATGTTCTGTATTATCCAAGGCAGTCTGCCTTTTAGTAGTCAATGTTTTTGTAGTAAATGTTGCAATGTTTTGGTGCTAAATTTGTAAATACAGTAATTACTACATATCATTACTGTGTATTGAACTGTTTTTTCTGTCAATTTGTTGTAAAATATGATGTTTTAGTGCTTAATTTGTAAAATCATAATATAATTTTATGTTTAATAGGCTTTTTTCTTAATTCCTCCTTATTATCCAACATTTTTGCTTATCCAATGTTCTGCCGGCCTGTTTATCTTGGATAAGTTAGACTCTACTGTATATGTATAAGCAGCTGCAAGGCAGGCAACTTTAACCTGACCTAACCATGCTTTGTAAATTTAACCTTGCTTTTTGATCTCTTGTTTGTTCAATAAAAATCACTCATACTTAGTTCTCTTGTGTATTCTGTGCTACCGTTTTCTGGGTAACTTTGTCAGCCTCTTTTCTCTGAATGCCTAACAGGTATTTCTAAATAGTCAAATGGAGTTTAGACATTGCTGCAATTGCTAGAAATGTGTGAAGGAAAATGTATATGGGAAGAATCAAAATTCTTATTCTGAGCTGCAATGTCCTCATTTTTGTCATTCCCTTCTCTCCATAGCCTATGTTTTCTGGAGATGTACACACACACACACACACACACACATATGTGTGTGTGTGTGTGTATATATATATATATACATTATATTTTCCTATCACACACTCACATATATGCACAGATTCATATACATGCATATATGTGTATATAGTAGAATAATAGGAGCTGTGTTTTCTGGAAATATATGTATGTGTCTGTGTATATATTATATACATTATATTTTTCTATATGCACAGATACATATACATGCATATATATATGTAATATGATATATTATATATAAGTATATTGTGCTGTGTTTTCTGGAGATATATTTTCCTATCTACAGTAGAGTCTCACTTATCCAAGACTCGCTTATCCAAGGTTCTGGTTTATCCAACGCATTTTTGTAGTCAATGTTTTCAATATATCATGATATTTTGGTGCTAGATTCGTAAATACAGTAATTACAACATAACATTACTGCGTATTGAACTACTTTTTCTGTCAAATTTGTGGTATAACATGATGTTTTGGTGCTTAATTTGTAAAATCATATCCTAATTTGATGTTTAATAGACTTTTCCTTAATCCCTCCTTATTATCCAACATATTATCCAACCCTGGGGGAGTGTTTTTAAGATTTTTTTAAAAAAATATATTTTAAAGATGTTTTTAAATTGTTAGAATTTAGCCTTTCTTGTAAGCCGCCCCGAGCCCTAGGGGAGTGGCGGCATATAAGTTTAAATAATAAATAAATAAAGAAATAAATATTCGCTTATCCTAGGTTCTGTCGGCCCGTTTAGCTTGGATAAGTGAGACTCTACTGTATTTATCATATATATATATATACACACACACACACACACACACACACACACACACACACACACACATATATAATCTATCTATCTACCTAAGATAGATAAAGAATATATTTATTTATTTATTAGTTAAAGCGCAGTTACAATATATTGAGAAGGCGTTTGTCACCTATCTCCAGACGGGACGGAAATGAAAGTGTCTCCCTTCCACGCATGCGCGCTTGAGACCGGTCCTGGGGAAGTTTGCTGGACTCCAACTCCCATCAGCCCTAAGCAATGACGTCGCACGCAGGAACGCAGAGAGAACCACGCGGCGGCCGGTTGCATCAGCTGCCGCGCCTGCGCACTCATCCCAGCCGGGCGGCGTGTTCCGGGTGCTGCTGTCATTGGGAAGCGAGCGTGTCCTGTCCTGTCTCAGTTCGAGGGTCCAGGCGGGGAGGATGGAGGCAGCAGCAGGGCAGGTAAAAGGGGAAGAGGCTATATCCAGACTTGTAGGGTGAATCTAGAGCAGGCTTGGGCCAACTGGGGTCCTCCAGGTGTTTTGGACTCCAACTCCCACAATTCCTAACAGCCGGTAGGCTGTTAGGAATTGTGGGAGTTGGAGTCCAAAACACCTGGAGGACCCCAGTTGGCCCAAGCCTACTTTGGACGCACCTCAGTCCCTTTTCCTTTTAGGTTGCAGTTGCTGGAGACAAAAAGAAAGAACCAGGAAAGAAGAAAGGCAAGGAGGAAACTGGCAATGGGGGCTGCTCAGAGGTAAGTAGCCAGGCAAATAGAATATACTGACTTTTCCATCTCCCTTTCTCAGGACCTCAGTATAATGCTTGCTTCAACTTGCCCCAACTTGTGTCTTGTATGTAGACGAAACCGTTTTGGCTGCACAGGGATTGGCGCTTCAAATTGAGGTCATAAATATAGGATCCTAGAGTTGGAAGAGACCTCGTAGGCCATCCAGTCCAACCCCATTCTGCCAAGAAGCAGGACATATTCCACAGTGGTCCTTGCTCTTGTTACATCTTGAATAGACTACTGCAATGAGCTCGACGTGGAGTTTCCCTTGAAGACTGTCTGGAAGCTTCAAATGGTCCAACGAGTGACAGCCAGATTTCTCACCGGAGTGGCGTACAGGAATACACAACCCTGCTTTTATGTCAGCTCCACTGGCTGCCAGTTTACTACTGAGCACAATTCAAAGTACTGGCTTTAGCCTGTAAAGTCCTCAACGGTTCCAGCTCACCTTACCTGTCCGAACGTAACTCCCTCTGTGAACCATCATGGAGGTTAAGATCTTCTAGGGAGGCTCTGCTCTCAGTCCCACCTCCTTCGCAAGTGCGGCTGGTGGGGACTAGAGACAGGGCTTTCTCAGTGGTGGCTCCTTGGCTTGGATCATGTGATTTTAATGTTTATGTTAAATGTTTTAATTCTATGTCTTAATGTCTAAATCTTGCTTATATCTTATGTTTTAATTGTCTTTTTTGTTTTTAATTTATAGCCATATATTTATTGTTCAGATATATGATTTTGTTTACATGTATGATTGGCTTTGAATTTTGCCGTTATTATGTTGTAAACTGCTTTGAGTCCCCCTTGGGCGAGAAAAGCGGCATATAAATACAGTAAATAAATAAATGTTCCAGCTTGCTGACATCTCCCTTAAATTGCGGTGCTCAGAACTGGACACAGTATTCCAGGTGTGGTCTGACCAAGGCAGAATAGAGGGATAGCATGACTTCTCTAGTCACTAGACTCCTATTTATGCAGCCCTAAATCCCATTGGCTTTTTTAGCTGCCACACCACTGCCGCAATAGTTTTGAAGTACTTTGTAACACCAGCTTCCATAGAATTTTCTTTCTAATAATATTTTCTTGTCCAAATGCAGTTGAATCCCTGGCCAGAATATATTAACCAGCGCCTAGAAATGTACCATAAACTGAAAGCAGAGCATGATGCGCTTCTGGCAGAACGTGCTGCTAAAGAAAGCCACCCCATTAAAGTTACCTTACCAGATGGCAAGCAAGTTGATGCTGAGTCCTGGAAGACAACGCCATACCAAATTGCCTGTGGCATCAGGTGAGCTTGTTGTTGGGGAATTTAAATTGAAAGCAAGGGTTGCAAAGACATGCACTTATTTTTAACATTATGTTAGCAGCCTCTCTTTCTCTCCTGCCATTTTGAAGCATTAAATTCACTGTCTATTTTTATCTGATACTCAAAAGTTACTTATAACAGAAATTTTCTTACTTCTAAGATGTTCAACATAGTGAGTTATATTTGAGAGGCATCACTTTTAAAAGCTCAAGTATATGACTTGATGTGTTTAGGTGATAGATATTAGTAGGAGAAATGAAGACCTTACAAAAATTACTTTCTGAAGCTAGCAATGAGAATTTGATCTGCTAACTCCAGAGATATCTAATAGTCCCACTGTGAGTGAGTGATCAACCTATTGTCATAAAATCAAGTATATGATACAATAGCTGTAAGAAAGCAGCATTATATCAGTACTTATCATATCGACAGGTTATTACTCTGATCCCATTCTTTTGCTTAATGTGGAGGTAATTTGCATTTACAAATTTATTTGTGGCTGTATGTCTGTTTCTCTCAGAACTGGGATCTAAAGCAGTTGTTGATGGTATTGTTCCATTAAGTTTGTAGTCCTGTGCACATATTGCTGTCGGGCAATCTTGCTAAACTTAGTGGGATTTACATTGTACTAGTACAAAAACATTGACTACTATTAAAACATTATGTGTTGGATAATCCAGAATGTTGGATAAGCGAGACTCTACTGTACATGGGGAGTACTCAGAGAAGATTTTGATTTCATATTTGTGGTGTCTCCTAACATCTAATATAGGATAGCGAATTCCTGAACATTCAGACAAGTTCAAAAAAGATGCATGGAATTCTCTGCGGCACTTATGAAGGCATAGAGATTATTACATGTTAATTTGTGGCTGTTTTTACTCATGACAGTTACATTTTCATCATCACTATGATGCCTTTAGTTTAGAGGCTATGTAGGGACCGTGAAAATCCCCCAATCCCCAATTACTGGGCAGCAACAGTAGCTGCTGTGGACAGAAATGGTTGAGAGTACCACCTCATAAATACAAGCAATTGCTGGCATGAGGGAGAATTCTAATAAAGGTACTGGATTCTCTGTCAAACTGGACATTGCTCATGAAAGGTTGTAGAAATGGCAGTCATCAACTTCCTGACCCCCATTGATTGCAGTGACTGCTTCTGGTAAGGGGGGAATTGTAGGAATAGGATAAGGAGGGTTGGACCCCAATTCACTGCTTAGCATGATAACTACAGCTTATATATACAGATCTCCCAATTGATTGGAATTATTGAAGTTGTAAACAAGGCCTGAACACACATTTTTCAATGAAAAATATCATTTGATTAATTTCTTACTGTTTAGGGAGTGTATTAGACTAAATTACACATAGTAACATACGTATGACTGTAGGAGTTAGTTGCTTTTTATTGTATGCAGATAGCGTACATGTCAAGAGTCAGACGCCAATTAGCGAACAAAAATAGAGTTTATTCAGCAGATAAGCCAAAAGGTAATGTTAACACAGAAAAAACCTTGAAACACTTCACTATCAGTGCTTCAAGAGCAGTTCAAACAAAAATATAATTCAGCAACACAAGCAGGTAAAAACAAAGCTAAACAAACTTAGTGCAAACTGCACTTTCTGAGTCCAAGCCCTGCCAGCCGGCTCTGTAGTTTTCAAAGGAACAGTTCCCAAAAGAAAACACCAAATTGGTCAGGAAACAAACAAACAAACTAAGAATGCAGTAGACTGCTTCCACAATGTGGATAAAGCCGAAGGCTCCAAAAGGATGGTGAAAAGACGTCGTCTGGAATTCCAAGGTCAGGTCAGGAGATAACAGCGGTGTCCAAAGAGCAAGCCAGGAGTCAAAAGCCGATAGTAGTCATCAATCACAGGGCGAAGGCAGTAGCAAGGTCAAATTCCGATCCAAGGTCTGAAGAGGGTGCAGTCATCCAAAACAGGTCCACGATAAGACACAGCGAGAGCCAAGCTAGGTGATAACAGCAGATTCAAATCATAGTCCAAGTCCAGTCTTCATGGAAACACAGAGATCCCAATGGCGCCTCAGCAACACCTTGCCACACGCAAAGTGCAGTGGCCAAACATTCCCATTTTATTCCCCTTCCTCCTGGGTGACCAAACACTCACACCCAAACACCAGGTGTCCCAAATCTACTCAGAGTCTGAGCTCCACACAGCTAGAGCTCGTGGATCTGGAGTACCTAGCAATTCGTCGGAGTCCCAATCATCCTGCCCACACTTAGCCCCATGAACACTTAAAGAACCATCCTCCCTTCTCCAAGCATCCCAATTGGGATCAGCTCCTGCAGAAACCCCAGGTTCAGAAGTATCCATAGACCCCAAATCCCCAGACATCTCCGGTGGCTGTGCCCATTCAGTGCCCGCTTCCCCAGCCACCACCTGTTCCTCAGCATCCATCTCCCCATCTGAATCTTCCTCAGAAGATCCCCCATATAGCTCTCTAAGTCGCTTCCTGCGCAACTCCTCCAGTGAACCCTCATCACGAGGGTTTTTTCTTCCTCTTCGAATTCCATCCCCATCAACCATAATCCCCGAAGGCGCAGTCACAACAGTACATGACTATTTGTTTTGTATTTATAGTCAAGGTTTGGCAGACAACACTGTGATTGCTCGAGTGGACAAAGTGGTTTGGGATCTAGATCGCCCTTTGGAGAAAGATTGTACTTTGGAACTTCTGAAGTTTGATGATGAAGAAGCACAAGCGGTAATCTACAAATTCAGTATAAGTGTTCACTAGATCCTAGCTGTTATTGGAAATTAAGTGGGATCAGGTCTGGTTATTACTTAGATGTGATAGCACCAAAGAATGCCAGGTACTGTAGACTATATTCCAGTGGAGGGCATGGAAAAACACCTCAGACTGTTCTTTGTCTATGTAAACCCTATGTAATTAATGGGGTCACCATAAGCCATTCTAACAGATACATTGCTCATTTATCAGATGAATGTGTAATGGCAAACCATGTTGACAGAGCAGGTCTATAGTTTTCTCAAGAACATTTTAAAGCTTTTTGTTTAACTAGTAAATAGGTTTTATGAATTTGTTATTCAGTAAGGCAGACCTTTTCACTAAAATCTAATTATGCTAATTATTACAATGTTGGCATCAAAAAGGGATATTTAGATATCATAGTTCCAGCTCTTGGAACCTCTCTAAAAAAGAAAACTGGAACTGGATTGCAGTGTGTTTGTGACAGCCTGATATGTCCGTTTCTGTTTTCTCCCGCTTACTAGGTATATTGGCATTCAAGTGCCCACATAATGGGTGAAGCCATGGAAAGAATATATGGTGGTTGTTTGTGTTACGGTCCACCAATAGAGAATGGATTTTATTACGATATGTTTGTGGAAGATGGGTGAGATTTTTCATGCTTTCATGTTAAGTTTCTTGTACAGTAGTTTTCAAAACCTGGCTATGTGGGACCTTTTAGGCTATGAGGCCACATCCGTGTAATGCACATTCCGCTGTGATTTGTCTGGCTCTGTTGTTCCAGGCTCTTAGAAATTTCTAATATGCTTCTGGTCTTAATACAAGGTGCTGGTGATAACACTTAAAGTCCTAAATTGTTTGGGGATCGTGATACGTGTGGACACGCAATTCCCTCTATGTGTCTGCTCAGGAATTGAGATTTATTGGAAGGGCCCTCCTCTGCATCCCACCAGCCTGTTGCATTTGATCAAAGTTGTGCATATATTATCAGTGCATGATTTTAAATTGTTTCAGTTGATTTTAAATTACCTCATTTTAATTGATAAATCATTTAACATATATTTAAGTTTTTAAAACTTTATTATGATTTATTCTTTTAAAATTGATTTTTATTGTAAGCTGCACTGAAATATTTGTTATGTAAGGTAGGATATATAAATATTAATAAATAAAGGAAGTAAAATAAATGAAGGATATGTCTACTGTTGATTACTTTGAGTGGTATTTATTTATAATTTTACTGACCCGGAAGTTTTAAATTTTGTTTTAGTGCTGGTTCTTATTAATAATTTTTTGATTTGAAGTTTGGAATCCATGTCAAGAAGGGTTTTAACTAATGAAGGAAGCATACATAGCTATAGATAAAATCGTATTGCTACTCTCCAAAATATCAGAATGGCTGGTACACTTGAGTCGGGTTCATCAGCTGTTTCCACTGATGTTTAGTCCATGTTTGCCTCAAGGAAACTCTCTTGTTTAGAAAATGAGAATGGGAAATAGCAGAACTTGGGTAAACAACAAGTACTGCCCTTACTAAGTTTTTGTCTATTCTAGGTGTGTCTCTAGCAATGATTTTCCTGCTCTAGAATCACTGTGCAAGAAAATTATGAAGGAAAAGCAAGTTTTTGAGCGACTAGAAGTTAAGAAAGAAACTTTACTTGAAATGTTTAAGGTAATCGTATAGCTTTAGATAGACTGTATTTGTTAACAATAGAGTTAGTTGTGTTTCAGCTTTGTAGTTTTTCTGATCGTGCTCATTATGCTATTGATTTATGCAGCTCTCGTTTGCCAATTCTAATTATCAGTGATTTCACATGCTTTGCTACCTCAAGCCCCTAACTAAAGATATAGCAGGCCTGCATATTATGTGAGGGATCCAATCTGGGATTCTTCGTGTAACATGCTTTTCGCATATGAAACCCTATTTTTCTTACTTGAAATGTCTTGGCATGTCTTGTGTTTACAGCCTAAACATACCCTGGAATCATGCTGGAGGATCTACATATGCCTAGGGAAGTGTTCTCTCTAGGACTCCAGTGTGATTCTCTTGTCAGCTTCCAGTAGAACCTCTGGCAGAAGTTGACCATATGGTTTTGCTGGAGGCCCAGAGAGAACACTTTTCTAGGCATTGCTATGTCTTCCATCATGATTCTATGGTATTCAAAACTGTTTATACATGAAACCATGCTCAATGAGCTTGTGTAATATTATAGATTGAATATGGGATCTTGAATGTTTAAGCTATGCTTCCTTCTATTTTGATGTCATTCTCAAATAAGATGCATCATAGGATGTATAGAACTGAGCTTTTTAGTTGTGGATAATGCATTGAAATAGCAAAAAACAGAGATGCCGTCTTTACAAAAATGTTACCAAAATTAAAATGGAGTTATGCTACAGAAACAAGAATTTGTTCTCTGCCTCTTGATTAGTTCGCTAACCCCATATCCCCCATGTTTCTTCATTTCTAAAGATTTACAGCATGAGAGTTGGTACTTAAATCATAGTTGATCAGTTTCTTGGTTTGTGCTCCCACAGCCATAAAGATTCTGTGTAACTATTATGTCATAAGCTCACTATAGATAACACTCTATAGCTTTCCTTAAGGTTAAGGTTGAATGAAGACTTCATTTAGGACTGAGACCCAATTAATTTTGTTTGGATGCATTTTTAAGATGGTTTGATTGTGGGGAAGAGAAATAATTAATAGATTATAAACTAGATCTTGAACAAGGCACATAATTGTTTACTTCTTTTCATTTTCCTGCAGTACAACCAGTTCAAATGTCGGATCTTGAATGAAAAAGTCACAACTCCAACTACTACTGTATACAGGTAAAATCAATTTGGACCCAAATTTTCTTATCGCTAATGACACAAAGTGTTTCAGAAGCTCAAGAGTTTTTCTTGTGTTTTAGGTGTGGCCCCTTGATTGATCTTTGCAGGGGACCTCATGTAAGGCATACTGGTAAAATAAAGGCATTAAAAATCCATAAGGTAAGAAGTTCAACACTACAATTACTGATATATCAGAAGTATACACATGTAGAATAAAATTCACCATTGTGAATACTCTTCTTCAGAGTGTCTAATTGATTGAAATAATTGCACTTGAGAAAAGTGAAGTCAGTCCTTTATTCAAATGTCATTAAAATATAACAAATATATAGCTTCTCAGATTTTTTTTTACCCTTTTAGAATTCATAATTCTTCAGTAACACTATTTTAAAACTGTTTTTGTGACTCCAGAATTCCTCAACATATTGGGAAGGGAAATCTGATATGGAAAGCTTGCAGAGAATTTATGGAATTTCATTCCCAGATGCAAAAATGCTAAAAGAGTGGGAGAAGTTCCAAGAGGAGGCAAAGAACAGAGATCACAGAAAAATTGGACGGGTGAGATTAACTTCTTCTTAGCATGTATCTGAACAGTTCATTTTTGGTTTTTGTACTTGTTTTGTTTTGTACTATTTTCTCTTTTTCTCTTCTCAATAGGATCAAGAATTATTTTTCTTCCATGAACTCAGTCCTGGTAGCTGTTTTTTTCTTCCAAAGGGAGCTTATATTTACAATACACTGATAGAATTTATCAGGGTAAGAAACTTAAAAAATGGTCTTGCTGTAAATTGGAATACTCGATTAAGTTATTTCATTTTCTACCTTCTGAAGTTTGTAAAGTTTGTATCAAGATTCAGTTGACTCACAATACAGTATAAGTATGGTTTTGGTCAGGCTTTGTACAAACTGAATGCCTCTCTGTTGATTTGGGGCATATTCTGTTGATACACAGTTTGGTTGCTCCAATAAATAAAGATGGCAACTGCTGTGAGATAGATTTTGATATGTGATATCATCATAAATATGTACTGTGATGATCTACTGGCATCAAAGAGCATATTGGATCAAAACATCCTCTGGTTGTATAACATTTTTTTTCTTTTAGTTACACTTTCGTTTCCTTTCTGTATTAGCAAGTAAACTTTTTACTTGTTGCCAAGTTGAATTTGACTTACGGCAATCCTATGAATGAGAGACATCCAAGACATTAATCATCATCAGTATCCCTGCTCAGATTTTGCAAACTCAAGGTTGTGCTTTTCTGATTGATGTGGTCTTTCTCATCTCCTACTGTCTTCTATTACTCCCAGCATTATAATTTCCCACCAAAGAGCCATGCTGTCTCATGACAAAAAAGTGAATATGCCTGGTCTTTTTAGTTGTCATGCTAAGTGTCTGGTAATAGTTAAAACAATGAATGGCTCAGTATGGATGTTGTATGTCTTTCGGGCTGTGTGGCCATGTTCCAGAAGTAGTCTCTCCTGACGTTTCGCCCACCTCTATGGCAGGCATCCTCAGAGGTTGTGAGGTATGGATAAACTAAGTAAGGCAAGGAAAGAATATATATCTGTGTAGAGTCCAGGGTGTGGCAAGAGTCCTTTGTCACTGGGAGCCAGCATTAATGTTTCAGTTAATCACCCCAATTAGCATTGGAAATGTTTTGTCTCTTGCCTGGGGGCATCCTTTGTTCAGAGTGTTAGTTCCCATCCACTGTTTTGATTTTGGAGTTTTGTAATACTGGTAGCCAGATTTTGTTCATTTTCATGGTTTCTTCCTTTCTGTTGAAGTTGTCCACATGCTTGTGGATTTCAATGGCTTCTCTGTGTAGTCTGACATGATAGTTGTTGGAATGGTCCAGCATTTTTGTGTTCTCAAATAATATCCTGTGTCCAGGCTGGTTCATCAAATGCTCTGCTATGGCTGATTTCTCTGGTTGAATTAGTCTGCAGTGCCTTTCATGTTCTTTGACTCTTGTCTGGGCGCTGCGTTTGGTGGTCCCTATGTATACTTGTCCACAGCTGCATGGTATCCGGTAGACTCAGTATGGCTCAGTATTCTGGCAGTGCTTGTTTGGGAGCTCTTTAGGGAGTGGACTATTAGTCTATTAGTCTTTCTTAAATGTTTTTGATTTTAGTATAAAAAGGAGGAAAGGGTGGAAAAAAGAATATGGTAGCACATTTAGGACTAATTGGTTTTTTCATCTTTTAGTATGCGCTTTTGTGGATATAATGCTTCTGAAGAAACGTTTCTATCCATAAAATGCAAAATAATAATAAAACAACAACAGTTAAAGATGTTGCCACATTCCATTTTTGTCTCCCCCTCCCATCTTCTTTTTTATATGCAAAATATCTTAACTGCTTCAGTGGAAAGCATCTGACTTCTAGTTCTTCTCTTTCAGAGTGAATATCGAAAGCGAGGATTCCAGGAAGTTGTTTCTCCCAATGTCTACAACAGCAAGCTTTGGGTGACGTCTGGGCACTGGCAGCATTACAGTGATAATATGTTTTCCTTTGAGGTGGAGAAAGAGATCTTTGCACTGAAGCCAATGAACTGCCCTGGACATTGGTAATGATTCAAATTCATTTTCAAATTATGGGCAACTTTTACAGTAGTTGCATTTCATCTTTAACAATTATTGATGAACCATTCTTGCATAACAGTCCAAATAGTAAGCAACTTGGCTTTTCATTGACCCCACTTTATTTTGCATTATGACGTAATCTTATAGAGGTAAAGGTGAAGTGAATAATAAAGTTTATGAATGACAGAGAACCAAGAATATCTGCATCACTTTCCTTTTAATGTAACACTTTCTATTATTTATCCTCCCTTTTTAAAAAAAGGATTGGGCGGATTCTTTTAAGAACTGCTTCTTTGTGTCTAGCTTTGTGTCTCTGGTCTGGCTGAGCTTATGGCTCACGCTACTGCTGCTTCCTCATTCATACTTCTTTTGCCTTTTTGCTTCTATTGGCATTTCATTCTCTAAAGTGAAATTTAATCCAGTCATGGCTGGTGAGCTAGTAAAATGAGTTTAAAATGTGTCTAAAATACTGATGATATTTTGAATTATAAAAATGCTAATGGTGTATGCTTACATTCATTCTTCCGCATCGAAGTGAGAAATATGGTAATGGGTTTTAGCTACTTGGTCCAGACTACTTTATTGACACCTGTTACTTTCATTCTACCTGCTATTCTTGGCAAACAGTAATTAGCATATTGTTGACATTTTCATACCAGTAGAGTTCTGAATTTAAACATGTGCTTTATTTCCTTCAGCCTCATGTTTGATCACCGGCCAAGATCCTGGAGGGAGTTGCCCCTGCGATTGGCTGACTTTGGAGTTTTGCACCGTAATGAACTGTCAGGGACACTTACAGGACTCACAAGAGTGAGGCGGTTCCAGCAGGATGATGCACATATATTCTGTGCCATGGAACAGGTATAAGACAGTATTTCTGTTTGGCACAGGTAGCATCCTAAAAAATGCAAAGCCCCTGACTGCATCTATTTTTATTTCATGTACAGATTGAAGGGGAGATAAAGAACTGCCTGGAATTTTTGCGTACTGTGTATGATGTATTTGGCTTCTCCTTCAAACTCAATCTCTCCACCCGTCCAGTAAATTACCTCGGAGACATTGAAGTGTGGAATCAAGCTGAGAAGGTAATTATTAAATTCTTGGCCAGACATTGCTGTTATCAATAGTTTAATTCCTAATTTTATGTGTCCACTGGTTTATTTTCTAAAGATGTACTTCCACTCCTTGAAAATGAGTGTGTATTTATTGGGGCCACACACACACACACACACACACACACACACACTAAGAATCTAACAATATAAAAAGAAGTGCTTTCAAACCAGCTGTTTTATTGTGGCAAGCATAAGGTTTTGGGGGTGGATCAACCTGTCCCCATCTGTCTATCAGCAGAATGGCACTTAATTTCATTAAAGGAGTAGATCCCCATAGTTTCTTGCAGCCTTCTTGTACCTCTCCAAAATCTTCTCTGTGGGGCTGCGTACAATTTTCAGGGGATACAGAGGAGGAGACTTCAGGAGGGAAGAAAAACGAAAAATCTGTTGCACAAGCAAGAGTTTGATTGTGTCATACTTCATCTTTTCTATAAGTAAAGCTGCCAGTTGTGAAGATTTTAATGGCTGACAGCCAGGTGGAAACCAGGCCACTAACTAAGAGCCTGATCATGTTTGCTGTGCTTCATAGGCTTATCTTGGTTACCAAGGAAAATATGCATGGAGGAGACAGTTTTGTTATTGGTGGGACTGGCAGTTTGGACTATTTTCAGTGGGTTGTACTTACAAACAAGTAGATTCTGGATTGGTGTCTGAGAACATATTTTCAAGACGGTGTCATGAAGGTTAGTTGATCTCGATCAGGCATGGGCAAACTTAGGCTCTCTGGGTGTTTTGGACTTCAACTCCCACAATTCCTAGCAGCCGGTGAGAGTGAGATATTGACAGGATTTTCTACTTTGAATATAGGATTCAGGGAAGCTAGTTAATTAAGGTTCTGTACCTGTGCAGCTGGGTAATGTCCAAACTTCACTGTGAAGAAAATAAAATAGCAAACTAAGGTCATCTTGTAATACACATCAACTGAATTTGTATATCATCTTCCACTAGCAACTTGAAAACAGCCTGAATGACTTTGGTGAAAAGTGGGAATTGAATCCTGGGGATGGTGCTTTCTATGGACCAAAGGTTAGTAGATAATTCCTTGAATGGAAAAAAAATCCTTTGCTAACAAATAACATTTCTGTAATTTGTTTTTAAAGTATTTCCTTGTATTGTTTATATATTTGTTCAGAAATATTAGTTAAAAAATCAATTCCTAAAACCTGTGTCAATCTACCCATGGGTCAGTTGTGCATTGTACATTGATTTATCAATTACATTCTCTGAGTAGATTGGCAAAAGTTGCGAGAGTGTAGTCAATTCCTAGAGAACCTAAAAGAAGCACTGGCCCTTCCTTCTCTCTCTCTCTCTCTCTCTCTCTGTCTCTCTATCTCTCTCTCTGCCATGGCGCTGCTTTTGGTCCTTTTGAATGCTGGGATGAGGAGATGGCCGTGGTAGTTATAGAGAGTTGACCCTTTGTGGCAGCATTGGTGCTTTCCCCGTTCCATGAAATGATTCCCAGTTTATCAACAGGTTATATCAGAAACCATAATTTTGCACCCCAAACCTGCCCTTGACTTATACATAAGTATACATAATATGGAGTCATTGTGCGCTAGTAATTCCAGTTCAGTATCCTCTGTTCCTGTGAGATTTTTTGAAATGTCTCATTGTATTCACAGAGAGCAGCCTGTGCTTTACATTAACAGAATTAGGTTTGACTCCTCTTGATTAATCCCAACCAGGCAGGCAGTTGTTTCATATTTAATGTTGAGTCAACAACAAAGTGGTCCTTTAGTGGATCTTCTGTAGTCGGGTGTAACAGCAGGAATTAGACCTTAATATATAGTTAGTGTTGTTTAAATTGTCGAAGACCAAAGACCTGTTTCATAGCATCTTCACATTGCTATTTGAATGGTGGAGCAGAGGAGTATATTTCTGCTTCTATGCCATACTGAACAATTGTTTGACCAATTAAATCATAAAAGTAGATACTAATCAAATGTCCAGTTGACTATCTAGTATTTTTCCTTGGGTAATGGAACAGTTCAGCATAATAATTTACAGTAAAAAAAAACGTATGTACAGTAGAGTCTCACTTATCCAAGACTCACTTATCCAAGGTTCTGGATTATCCAATGCATTTTTGTAGTCAATATTTTCAATATATCGTGATATTTTGGTGCTAAATTCGTAAATACAGTAATTACAACATAACATTACTGCGTATTGAACTACTTTTTCTGTCAAATTTGTTGTATAACATGATGTTTTGGTGCTTAATTTGTAAAATCATAACCTAATTTGATGTTTAAGAGGCTTTTCCTTAATCCCTCCTTATTATCCAAGATATTCGCTTATCCAAGGTTCTGCCATAGAATCATAGAATCATAGAATAGTAGAGTTGGAAGAGACCACATGGGCCATCTAGTCCAACCCCCTGCTAAGAAGCAGGAAATCGCATTCAAAGCACCCCCGACAGATGGCCATCCAGCCTCTGCTTAAAAGCCTCCAAGGAAGGAGCCTCCACCACAGTCTGGGGGAGAGAGTTCCACTGTCGAACAGCTCTCACAGTGAGGAAGTTCTTCCTGATGTTCAGGTGGAATCTCCTTTCCTGTAGTTTGAAGCCATTGTTCCGTGTCCTAGTCTGCAGGGCAGCAGAAAACAAGCTTGCTCCCTCCTCCCTATGACTTCCCTTCACGTATTTGTACATGGCTATCATGTCTCCTCTCAGCCTTCTCTTCTGCAGGCTAAACATGCCCAGCTCTTTAAGCCGCTCCTCATAGGGCTTGTTCTCCAGACCCTTAATCATTTTAGTCGCCCTCCTCTGGACGCTTTCCAGCTTGTCAACATCTCCCTTCAACTGTGTGCCCAAAATTGGACACAGTATTCCAGGTGTGGTCTGACCAAGGCAGAATAGAGGGGGAGCATAACTTCCCTGGATCTAGACGCTATTCCCCTATTGATGCAGGCCAGAATCCCATTGGCTTTTTTAGCAGCCGCATCACATTGTTGGCTCATGTTTAACTTGTTGTCCATGAGGACTCCAAGGTCTTTTTCGCACACATTGCTGTCAAGCCAGGCGTCCCCCATTCTGTATCTTTGATTTCCATTTTTTCTGCCGAAGTGAAGTATCTTGCATTTGTCCCTGTTGAACTTCATTTTGTTAGTTTTGGCCCATCTCTCTAGTCTGTCAAGATCGTTTTGAATTCTGCTCCTGTCTTCTGGAGTGTTAGCTATCCCTCCCAGTTTTGTGTCGTCTGCAAACTTGATGATCGTGCCTTCTAACCCTTCGTCTAAGTCGTTAATAAAGATGTTGAACAGAACCGGGCCCAGGACGGAGCCCTGCGGCACTCCACTTGTCACTTCTTTCCATGATGAAGACGACGCATTGGTGAGCACCCTTTGGGTTCGTTCGCTTAGCCAATTACAGATCCACCTAACCGTAGTTTTGTCTAGCCCACATTTTACTAGTTTGTTTGCCAGAAGGTCGTGGGGGACTTTGTCGAAGGCCTTACTGAAATCCAGGTACGCTACATCCACAGCATTCCCTGTATCGACCCAACTCGTAACTCTATCGAAAAAAGAGATCAGATTAGTCTGGCATGACTTGTTTTTGGTAAATCCGTGTTGACTATTAGCAATGACCGCATTTGTTTCTAAGTGTTCGCAGACCACTTCCTTAATGATCTTTTCCAGAATTTTGCCTGGTATTGATGTGAGGCTGACCGGACGGTAATTGTTTGGGTCGTTCTTTTTTCCCTTCTTGAAGATAGGGACCACATTCGCCCTCCTCCAATCTGCTGGGACTTCTCCCGCTCCAAGAACTCTCGAAGATAATTGCCAGTGGTTCTGAAATAACTTCCGCTAGTTCCTTCAGTACTCTTGGGTGTAGCTGATCTGGCCCTGGGGACTTGAATTCGTTTAGAGAGGCCAAGTGTTCCTGGACAACTTGTTTCCCTATTTGGGGTTGGATTTCCCCCAATCCTTCGTCCATTCCGTGTTGCTGAGGTTGAAGATGGCTTTCTTTTCTTTCTAAGCCGGCCCGCTTAGCTTGGATAAGTGAGACTCTACTGTATAAACATCCAGCCATCCCCATAGAAAGCCTAGTACTGCACTGCTTTAGCTCTGCTGACAAAGTAATGATATGGCTGTCATAAGGAAATATTATAGAGGTGGAAGTATGGACAGGTACAGTTTGACGTAGATGCATCCCAGTAAATGCCTTTCCTCAAATGATCTTAATGTGGTTCTGAACATGAGAATTGTAAGTAACATTGGTCTCATTTCTTTTTCTTCACAAAAGATTGACATTCAGATTAAAGATGCCATTGGACGATACCATCAATGTGCTACAATTCAGTTAGATTTTCAGCTTCCAATAAGATTTAATCTCACATATGTGAGGTGAGTGCACTGTACAGTTTATTTTGCTCAGTATAATGTTTATATTTTATTTTTATTTTATTGATTCACTCCTTATTTCATGTTGTATTTTTTTAACAAAATAATCACATTTTTTCTTCTAGTCATGATGGTAATGACAAAAACAGGCCTGTGATTATACACCGTGCCATTCTGGGATCTGTGGAGAGGATGATCGCAATCCTGACCGAAAACTATGGTGGAAAATGGTATTTAATATGTGCTTTAGTTCTGGTTTGCTCAGTTTCATAGTAGTTGTGATGCGACATCAATAAACCATTGGCTGTCAGCAATATGAATAAGTCTAGTCTCCGCTTATCCTATTATCCAGACTTCATCCCCTCCATGCCCTTCAGCAAGACCAGGAGATGGAGCTGAAAGCATTTATTTGAATTTTTTGACGAACGTCTATGACTGACATGCTGTCAGGTTTCCCAGACTTCCAAGTCCCTGATTTTAGCTAAAATACTAGCTGTTCTCCTTAAAATGGGACCAGTGGAATAATGAAAACAGAAATAAATCTTTGGAAAAGTGGGCTCCCAATTGTGTGCAGACCTTTTTTAAAAAAACAAAACACGTTATGCACATTCTATGGAAAGTAGCAAAAGGCCTAAATCATTAATTATTTTGGCTGAAAAACATTTTCTTGCATTCTGAGTACATATTGGATCTCTGTCCTTGATCCTCAACTCTTCTCATGGTTTCAGCACGTCTATCCTGGTTGTTTAAACCATGTGTTCCTGTGTTTCCATCTGACTTCGCTGAACAGGAGACTAAACACAATCTGGTTTCGTTAGGGAATGTAAGGGTCTTGCATGAGTAAGGGAATACATGATAATTTCTGGTAAATTATACATCGGTATATCTGTACAGGGGCCCCTGGTGGCACAGTGTGTTAAAGCGCTGAGCTGCTGAACTTGCGGACCAAAAGGTGCCAGGTTCAAATCCCGGGAGCGGAATGAGCCCCAGCTCCTGCCAACCTAGCAGTTCGAAAACATGCAAATGTGAGTAGATCAATAGGTACCGCTCCAGCAGGAAGGTAACGGCGCTCCATGCAGTCATGCCAGCCACATGACCTTGGAGGTGTCTACGGACAACGCCGGCTCTTCGGCTTAGAAATGGAGATGAGCACCAACCCCCAGAGTCGGTCATGACTAGACTTAACGTCAGGGGAAAACCTTTACCTTTACCTATATCTGTACAACCCCATCCCTACAATTATGTTTGTTTTCCTATAACATTTTATAAAATAGACTCAAAAGTTAGTTAGATGGTATAGGCACAACTTTAAAGACAGGATATATACATTTTGTCACAACATGGTATAATAATCACATTTAATACTTCTACTTCACTTCTCTTTTTGCACAAGGCCACTCTGGTTGTCTCCTCAACAAGTAATGGTGGTACCAGTTGGACCAACATGTGATGAATATGCACAGAAGGTAGGGATTTATAAAGAAATAAAAATACTTCATTTCAGATTTCTCAGGCAAAGCCTATAAAAGCCACATACAGCAACTAAATGATGTATGACACTATGCTGGCTGCAAGTTGGTCCTGCCAAGCTCGGTTAATGTGCACCCAACAGCTTGCAGTTGCTCAGTACAAGTCATGGCTTTTTTTCCATTTTAAAAGAAAACACACAGATACACCACATAATAACTGGTTTATGCAGTTCAGAGTTTCTCAAAGTGCTCTTCCAGATGTTTTGGACTTCAACTCCCACAATTCCTAACAGCTGGTAAGATGTTTGGGATTTCTGGGAGCTGAAGTCCAAAACACCTGGGGAAGCACGGTTTGAGAAACACTGGCTCAGTTCTTCCTAGTTTCCAACCTGATCTTTGTTATCGGGTTGGCATAGATGTGGTCATCTATTGGAGTGATGCAAATCCAAAAGGCTCTTCAGTGCATGGGACTTCTTCACAATGAAAAAAATCACCTTCATATTTAGTAGCAATTTTTGATAAGTTTCAAAAATGATTGAAGAACAAATCTGCTCTGCTCACTTGTGTACGTGAATGGGGAATATGTGGCCCTCCAGATGTCAAATTATACATCCTTCAGCCTAGTCCCCGTACCCAAGGGTTGAAGTATCATAGAAGCTGACGCCCAAGAACATCCGGAGAACCACATGTCCTCCATACCTGATTTGTAGCATCATGGTTTTGCAGATGTTCTGGCTTGCTTGCCAGAATACTTACTTAATCCTCATCCAAATAATTTGTAAAAACTTGTACTGAGTGACTGCTGAGGTATTTTCTCATCCCATGGAAATCTTCATTATTTCTTCATCTTGGTGATATTTTGCAATTTGGTAGCATTCTTCTCCTTCCCTGTCATTATTGCATTGCCTTTCCATTTGTTTCACAGATGATGTGGTAAACAATGATTCTTTGGAGAATTAGGTCAAAGGTTTCTAGATTTGTTTCCTTTTTCACATCCTTCTTTGGTCCTTGGGTATTTCCCAAAGGATGGCTCTGGCTGCTGTGTAGTAAACTGTCTGTAGGTGGCCATCTCTGCCCCTTAGGATGTCAGTTCCTCTGTTTCATCCTTTCTGGAAATCAGTAAACATGCCTTTCCACCTTTAATTGTGGCAAAGATTTGTTTCCTCTTACAGTACTGCCACCGAGTTCTCTGCATCATGTTTCAACAATTTTTGTCCCAATTCATTACACTGTATGGAATAAAGATTTATCATTGTGATAAAACATGGTACATTTGTTGGTACAGTTTTTTGCCCAGCTGTTTTTTTTAATTAATAAAATTCAGGGACATTTTTCAAAACAATTGAGGCTACAGTATTGTGAAATGCCTACTTTGTAGTTCTGTGAAATTTACAATGAATGTGACCCTACGGCAACAAAATCTCTCATTTTGCTTCTCTTAGACTTGGATGTGGTTCTCATTCAAATTGAATCCAAAGTTTGGACTGTTGGATAGCCAAGAAATATGAAACGTTCTAAAAATGTTTCTCTTGTCAAAAGTTAGGTGTTGCTTCTCTAACAGCAACAGAGAACAGATAACAAATTTAAGCAACAATTAATTAAATTAAACTTTAGCATAAATGGCTCAGTTGTTACATATTATGTACATTAATGGCAGCAATGATATCCCTCACTTAGAAATGCTCAGCGTAACATCTGTTTATATTTAATCATATTAGGATCTCAGGCCCCTTCCTCTGCTACTCTGGACTTGTCTACGTAGTAATGACACTATATTGTTCATGTCATTAGTCAGTCTCTCACTTTTCCTTCATATAGCCTTGCAGTATATACGTTGATGAAAATTTATGTTTGTGTTTATGATTCCACATGATTAAAGAGCATTTACTGGCACAGTCTTAAAAATATATCTATTTGTCATTCATTTGTCTTAATCCTTGCACTCATCTGGATATCTGGGGGGAAGTCCAAAGTACTCACTATTCCAATGTCAAATGTCTATTTTAGTTGTAAGCTCTGCGTCGTCTTATGTCCTTATGGGATAACATTTTAGATTTGAGTTTTGTTGCAACCCAAACTTTGTAATAAGGCTAGAAAGCTTTCACCACAGGGAAGCATAACCTAAAAGCTGTCACGTTGATGTTCTTCAAGGTGAAGCAGCAGTTCCATGATGCTGGGTTAATGGCAGATGTTGATGTGGACCCCGGCTGTACTCTCAACAAGAAGATAAGAAATGCTCAGCTTGCACAGTACAACTTTATTTTAGGTACAAATGTCACTGTTTATGAAATTTAGTGCATGAGATTTCATGTGTGCTTTGTAATTTTTGAAGCTTTCTTTTGAAAGTGTAAGCCCCAGATGCTTGTTATCTTACAAACCTCTCCATTAGCCAGCAGCGGTCCGATCTGTAAGTGCAGAGTTCTCACTGGAGCTTCTCTGTCTGCCTCATTACTGAGAGCAAGTGCTTTTGTTCATCTGACCCACGTCAGTGCCAACCATGAGGAACATCCTTGGCCCTCTTTTCCCGTAAGAATAATCAACCAGCAGTTTGGCCCAGTAGAATTGAATGGTTCAGATTTACCTGTGTCTATTCTTGGTAATTTGCTTGGCCTCTTTTCCAGTTCTTTCTAAAATGTTGAATGCTATATTGTATCAGAAACACTTCTTATTCTGTTCTTGGGATTCAGATATCCATATCTAGACATAAAGAAAATATTCAGGCAACATCAAACATGATTATTGCGTGCATCTAGTGTTCACTAGTTTGCTCAACCAAGCCTCAGTTTCCTGATTCTCTTTTTGCTGCTGTCTCTTGCTGCTTACTTACAATTGGAAAATCATAGAAGACCGTGTTTATGTTGCTTTTCCTTGGCACCATCTACACATTTTGTATTTGTGGTTATGTTCTCAAAAGCAAATAGCCACTGATTTTGAGCATGCATGTCCCACTGATTTTGTTAGGTGTATTATTTAATGGAGGGGCCCCTAGTGGCACAGTGTGTTAAAGCGCTAAGCTGCTGAACTTGCAGACCAAAAGGTCCCAGGTTCAAATCCCGGGAGCGGAATGAGCGCCCGCTGTTAGCCCCAGCTCCTGCCAACGTAGCAGTTCGAAAACATGCAAATGTGAGTAGATCAATAGGTACTGCTCCGGTGGGAAGGTAACAGCTCTCCATGCAGTCATGCCGGCCACATGACCTTGGAGGTGTCTATGGACAATGCCAGCTCTTGGGCTTAGAAATGGAGATGAGCACCAACCTCCAGAGTCGGTCACAACTGGACTTAACATCAGGGGAAACCTTTACCTTTACCTATTATTTAATGGAGATTTATGCATTTAGACTATAGCCATCACAATAAGAAGAGACAAGGACAGAAAGGATGAGAACATAAGTGACATAATTCAGTCTATCCAGTATCCTAAATTAATTCTCATCTCAGTTGCCCAGTGATTCCTAGAAAACATGCTGGAAAGATTACTGGAAGGGAATTATTTCACTGCTGAACTGAAACAGTGAGATTTAATGATATTATATATAGTGTTCTACATTGTGTAACCCTCCACATATACTTAGTCATATAGCAGGTACACTATGGAACCCTCCTAGTGAATTGCAATGATGCAAATTAGGGCATTAGGAAGAGTATCCCAATGAACATCAGGCTTTACTGAAGCATTCTCTAGGGCAGTGGTTCTCAACCTGTGGGTGCTCAGGTGTTTTGGCCTACAAATCCCATAAATCCCAATCAGTGTACTATCTGTTAGGATTTCTGGGAGTTGAAGGCCAAAACATATGGGGACCTACAGGTTGAGAACTACTGCCCTAGGCGGTGTCCCAGTGTGCATCGCCAGGCCTTAACCCCTGTCCTGATGTGCTTTGTGAGTACTCTCTGTATGTACATTGGTGCCACTGCATGACAATCACTTTGATTGCTTCCCTCAGTAACATTTTAGCAACAATTGCTGAATTCAGGCATTGTGAAACTGCTCAGTTCTATTTCCTGCAGGTGTAAGTCTGTTTATACTGATATAGATCCCATAATGAATTCCAGCCAGGATCTATAACAACATTCTGACAGCCTTTTAAACATCCTGCACAGTTATCTGCATAGTCTGCATATTTCTTACTCTTCAATCCCTCATTTGTACAGACTCAATTTTTTTCTTGTATGGAAAAGCCTTCTTCGACCTTTTATCTTTCATGCCATTCTCCTAACTTGCCAGTGTCATTACATTCTTTTACCCAAAACATTATGCATTTTTTCCCTATGTTCAGTGTTCCTCAGATTTAGGAGCGTGGCATCATTATTTCAGGTGTTGTTTCATGAATAGTATCATTGCTTAGTTCTGCTGCTTGAATGGAAAAAGTAACTCACGCTCTTTTGAAACTTTTCTGTCTCTGATCTGTTTTTAGTGATTGGCGAAAAAGAGAAGGCAAGTGGAACAGTTAATATCCGCACCAGAGATAACAAGGTTCATGGTGAACGCACAGTGGCTGAAACAGTGGAGAGGCTGCAGCAGTTGAAGCGCTCACGCTCCAGAAATGCTGAAGAGGAGTTTTAATCAAGACCTTGTTTCTCCGCCTTAGGCTAGCGTTACAGCTGGATCTTTGACTTCTTCTGTTATTAGCCCTGCTGGACAGTGATCTTAGCACTGTATTCTCCTGGAAATGGGATTTTGCCTAGCCTTTCCCAACTGTTTTGTATGATCATACCTGAATATAATGAGTGCAGTTGCCTTGTCTGCACTTGAATGGAAGCTTGCAAAGATGTTGGAATTAGGCTTCCAAGTGTGGGAGGGAATGGTGGAGTCTTCCAAATGTTGTTGAGTGGCAACTCCCACCTTAACTAATGATGAGGAATGCTAGGAATTGCAGCTCAGCAGCTTCTGGAGAATGCAGTATTTCCGACCCCTTTAAAAGGAACTGATCAAACCATGAAATGTTTAATTGGGGATTAAAATGACTGTGTAGAAACTATCTAATGTTTTTCCACTCTTCACAAAATAAATTTGTAAGAAAATGCCTTTTAAAGTTCAACAATAAGCTTTGTGATCCAATTAATTATTCTTTTTCATTGAAGGCGTCGCAGGGGACATCCCAAGTCTTTCAGTTTTCAATTTCATTCCCACAAATATAACTGGAAATCAAGACTTAGCCCATATTTTAAATTATTAATTAGCGATTCTTCTAGTTGCAAAAAATGTGATCACTTATTTTATTTATACAGTGCCTATTTATACTCTCTTTGGGGTGGGACTTGTGATCCATTCTAGGTGTTTTTGGACTGCAGCTCCCAGCACTTCTCCTTATTGGCTGGGAAGCAGGTAAACCTCTGGAAGTCCACACAGTTCCTTCCTAGCTCTGCTAGCTTTGACATCAGAAAAAAGAGTCAAGACTGGGTCTTCTAGTTCAATAAAACACATGAGAAAAAGGGAATGAAAAGGATAAGATGCCAAATATCAGTGAGGAAAGATAAGAAAATGGCATGGGATGGGGGCCATATTATTCTTTTAAAAAGCAGGGCATGATTGATTTTATGTTCAAATATACTTCTTAGTGTTAACCATTTGGTGAGAATAATAGAAGCACTTTCTTCTGGGTAGTAAGCTGAGCCAAGCGTTGGATACTAAAGCCATCTAGAATAAGTAATATTTAACCTAGGGGGATGTACAATTGAGTAAGCATTCTGCAAATGTCACAGTGTCCATTTTTACTATTTCAGATACAAGTTCAACAAAATGTGTTGTTCCTTTCCAGTGCAAATAATCCTCACAGTCATTCATAACCAAAATTTTTAATCTCTTATCTAGCAGTTCTTGTGATGAAGGCAATACCAACATGTTTTAGGCATAAGCCCATTTTACAAGCTGATCAGCACCAGCCAGGAGTGGTGCAGTGGGTTAAACCCTTGTGCCGGCTGGACTGCTGTTCTGAAGGCTGGGTTGCTGACCTGAAGATTGGGTTGCTGATCTGAAGGTTTCTGGTTCGAATCTACAAGACAGGGTGAACTCCTGTCTGTCAGCTCTAGCTTGTGGGGACAAGAGAGAAGCCTCCCAGCAGGATGGTAACACATCCGGGCGTCTCCCGGGCAACATCTCTGTAGGGACAGCCAATTCTCTCGCACCAGAAGAGACTTGCAGTACGTTCTCAAGTCGCTTCTGACACAAAAAAGCGCCAGCCAACATCTTTCAAAATGAAAAGAAAATTATATCTATTTATTAATCCCAACTAGAGTAGTAAACCCATTCAATCCATTGCTAAATGGTATTGATTCACAATTAGACAATTAATTCATACCGAAAATAACACTGTACCTTGTTTTTCTTGAGATGGGGAAAACTACATGGAGACTTGAATTCTGTGGTTTCTCCCACTCAACAGAAATCAACAAGCTAGGCAAAACATTTTCTTCACCAAAGCCCTAAGATCCTGACTCCTTTTAAGACTAAAGACCCTTTTTATAAGAAGCAAGTAATCACTGAAAACAAATTAGAAGTCAAGCTTTCATAAGGTCAAACTTTCTGTTAAGTGGGACTGAAAGGCAGAGACCCCTTTTTTCCTCTAGGGTTGTAGAGCATGAAAATGGCAAGATTTGGCTATAACTGGAAGGACTAGGATGATGTGATAGGTCGAGACAAGGATCATGTGTTAGGACAAGGGTAGGAATCATGCTATCCAATTGTTTTTGGACTGCAACCCCTACATCCTTGGCAGATAGCCAATGGTGATGAATGCTGGGAATTACAGCCTGACAGTATCTGGCAAGCAATACAATTGTCACTACTTTGCTCCGTGTCAAGGTGGCAGCTCAATCAAGGAAAGCCTGTATCTTCTGATAAACTGTTGAAGGGGGTGAGAGCTATTGCCTTCAGTGAAAGGATAGCTTCGTTATCACTATTGAGGCTTCCTGGTGAAATAAAATGACTGCTAAATTAGTTTACATCTATAAGAGAAGAAGGGTAGGAGAAAGGAAGATAATCTTAAATTCTTGTATTTTTAGATGTGATAAGACTAAAAAGAAAAAAAGAGCTGCCTAGATAGTCAATTGTTCACAGTAGGTGGTTGATTTTTCTTTTTTGTGCACATACCTCATATATCATTAACATAATACATCGTTGTTTCTGCTGGTTAATTTAACGTTGCTCATCAGGAGCCATCTAACATTAGGCTCCAGCCCACGAGACATGTGCATTTGTCTGATTTGAAATGTTTGTACCCAAAGTTCAAAAGTCAGGTTCCTCTGCTATCTCCCACAAGGTCATTCAAAGGTGATGCCTTACTCTGCTGTGCTGATAAGGAACAGCTGTGATCAACAAAGCAGACATTTTCCAGAGCAGCTTCATCTGTGCAATGCATTTAAAATGACGACTCCAAATGAACCTGTAAGTCAGTAATTTGTAGATAAACTGTGTCCAGCTTGAAAAACACAGGGGAAATCAGAGGCAGCATTGTTTTTTCCACAGGGTCACTGGAATCAATAGGGTTACAAAAGGAAAGGACAAAAGTATGCAATAGTTGTGAGTTTGAGATAGATTGCATCTTGCTTTTTCCTGATCAATAGGTGGCACTACAATGCCTGCTAATGAAGACATGCTGCTTAAGGCTGGAGAGTCATTCTACAAAACCTGTTAAAAGGTGTCAAATCCAAAATCTGCAAGCAGCAATACCTTCTTTAGGCCAACTCCAAAGCATGAAATACATTATGCAAGCTTTTGAAGGTTCAAAGGCTTCCTCATCAAGTAAAGATGTTAAAAATTATACAGGAGAAGAAAGGTGATGGAGTTGCAGCCTACATTTTGTCTCAGATGTTATTCAGTTAAGATGGTGTTGAGGGATTTCAGTGCAGGCAGAGACCACTCTTCTTAGAAGCATAGGTCAATATAAGACAATATTAACTCTTACCACTGTAAAATAACTTTTCTTGAGATGTAGCTGTCCCTGTATTATTATATAAAGCTAATTTCTCCATTCTTAAAAACATAGATAGCCGTGTTGACCATGCACCAAAACAAATCCAAACTTCACAATATGCTTATCGGCCAACCAAAATGCACAAAACACACAATGTAAGCTTTCAAAGCTCTACTGGTTTGAATTTTGCTGCTTAACCAACACATCTCTCCTTGAATATGTTAAAGGTGTAGACCTCATTTTTCTTTTGCATCTGGTTACTTAAATCAATACCAATAATACAAGTCTTGAACTTTTACCAGTGCAAGGGAGAAGGCGAGGCGGCACCTGAAATAATAAGGTGCTAATCGCGATTCGAATAGAGTAATTGAATGGAGGGAGTTTCATAGTTACATATTAGTTGTTGATTCAACTGGTGCACTGTAAATGGGGATAGCAACTGAACTAAGGTCCAACTGATTGCTTAATGGATGGGTTTTAAGAAGTTGTATTGAGGCTGCCTTTTTGTTCCTCTGAAATATGGGAAATAAGTTGTTGAAATACAACTTTCCTATTAAATATATGGGGTTGCCATAAGTAGACAGGTAACTTGAAGGTAGATACATGCACATGCACACACATTAGGGCAGCACAGATTTTGCTGTAAGTGCACCTGACCTCCACTTTTGAAAGGGCAGAGAATCCATGTGAAAATGGAAAAACACACACATCCTGCAACAATCATATTTAACATGCTTGTTGGCGCTTTGAGTCCAGAGTAAACTGCTGCTTATGCTCAGCCCTACATGGGATTGCCTTAACCCAAACAGCACCTTCCCTTGTTCTTCTTTGGCTGTATGGCAGCACTGAGCAAAAGTGACCACGTAACATATGGTCACAATTGTGAGACTTTTGGCACATCTGTAGATTCCTTGCCCTACAGTCCACTTTGAGAGCCAAGAACAACATTGAGCAAACATTAGTTCAGCTGCTGATCGGGGTACAAGGAAGAGGATGTTTGCAGCCTCCTCCCTCTATTGACCAAGGCTGGAACAATCAGAAGCAGGGCCCCAATCATTGACTCTTGGGTGAACTTGGGGTCCTTCCACACAGCCATATAACCCAGAGTATCAAGGCAGTTAATCCACAATATCCGCTTTGAACTGGATTATCTGAGTCCATACTGCTATATAATCCAGTTCAATGTGAATTTTATATAGATGTGGAAGGGACCTTACTTGCTGGTGGGAAGGGATTGGAAATATCATCCGCCTTCTATCCCAATTGGCAGCTAAACTGATCTCCTTTGCTTAATGTGGCTGCTGGCTGTTAAGTTGCCACAATTATCACTTAGTTACCCATTCACAACACAACCAATATAGGATACCAGGATATAAAAGACATATTTCGCTTTTAATTACTCTGATTTTATCTGCTTGGATTTAAATGTATTGTCCATTATATTATTTTGTGTATCGTTGAAATGTTTTAAGTTTTGTCAGATATGTTGTGTCATTGTTAGGGCTTGTCCCTGTTGTGAGCCACCCCGAGTCCCTTCAGGGAGATGAGGCGGGATATAAAAATAAAGTCTATTTATTTATTTATTTATTTATTTACAGTATTTATATTCCGCCCTTCTCACCCCAAAGGGGACTCAGAGCGGATCATATTACACACATATAAGGCAAACATTCAATGCTATAACATAGAACAGAGACAGAGACAGACGCAGGCACCAGGCTGGCCTCAAACTCATGATCTCTTGGTCAGAGTGATTTGTTGCAGCTGGCTGCTAACCAGCCGCCTCCTCCTCCTCCTCCTTCTTCTTCTTATATTTTACAATGGTTTAAAACATAAACTTATTATGTATTTATCTTTTCTTTAATATATTATCTATTGAGCGAATGCAAAGGAACTCTTTTGCGTTTTAGTTCTTAACTTTTTTAGTTTAGTTCTGGGGGGGGGGGGATCAAGAAGGGTTTCCTAATCATTGGTACTGAATCAATGGAACTCTGCATCCCAGCCTGACTTTGGGGGTGCTCAAGCCCTTGCATCCTTCCCATTTTAGGGACCATACATGCACCTGCAATTCTCTTCTCTCACCAGCAGATTTATAGCCAGATGTAGCCCAGGTGCATTTTGCAGTTGAACAGGGCTTCAGTTCACATGTCATTTGCCCCCATAGATAAATGTTACCATGGTCACTCTGGGATGCCTGCTTTAAGTTTATGGCTTTTTCAAACAGACAAGCCATGTGCTGGCCAAATGGATGTGCCCTAACCTTGCACATTACAATGGGGAGAAAGAATGAGCAATCCTCAGTGGGAAAACAAGGCTGAATAATAATCAACATCTCCAACAGCTGCAGCTTAACAAAGTGCCTCCTCAAAATCTGCAGAGAGAAACACAAATTGTTCCTTTCTTTAATTCAGCCTCCTGAACAAGTTTACACAAGGCCAACACAGCATCATCAAGATACCCTATTGATTTTCTGCACTCTGAAATAATACAAATCCCATGCACTGTTTGTTTCCTGCATTAGTTTAGAAAGGTATAGTGTCTGGTGATTGTATTTATAAAGAGTCAAACCTCACCAGCTGTTTTTCATAAAAGGTCAAACTTCATGGGCTGTTTCTTACCACAAATCCACCACTGTCCAGGAAGTGCTTTAAAAAGTTTATTATAGAAAGGCACCAACATTTCTGTCTTGATTGTAGTTTATGAAACATTCTGATGGACACAATTTACGGACGCTGAATTCCAACACTTGAAGAAAACCTTTGTTTCTTTCTTTTCCTACAACTCCAGAATATCTCAGCCATGGGGGTGCCATGCTAACTGGGAGGTCCTGGGAGCCGGAGTTAACAAAACAAAACTTTCCCAAGCTCTGCTGAATTCTTGCAGCAGACAAAGTTCAAAAGGGGCACGAACCAGTTTCATAGCTATTATTACTTACCAATTCCTTCATTTGCACTATGGGAAGAAAAAAAATGATATGGTGGAGGAGCAGTAATTGCCTTATCAAAGCTGCGGCTGAGATGTTCAGATCTCAGAGAGGTTAGAGGAGGGCACAGTAGTTGTGGAAAAGGAAGCCCATGAAGTTTGACCTTTTATGAAAAACAGCTGGTGAGGTTTGACTCTTTATAAATACAATCACCAGACACTATACCTTTCTAAACTAATGCAGAAATCAAGAGTCTTAGAGAAGATCAGATGTGAGATGTTTGTGGAGGATAGACATCCCTGCTCTCAGAGAATTAGATATTAGGCAGGACTTGTTTTCACCTTAACAAGTTTTATTTGTATGTGCACAGCAAGAATTGTTGTTAATAAGAGACAAAGAAGTCTTTCTGAGCTGTTCTGTTCAAACAACAAACAAATGGATGAGGTCCTGCCTTAATGACAGTGTGCCACTGTTGCAAGTACCTCTGCTGATTGAAACCTACTTCTTACGCCAGGCAATGCTTCAACCAAAGGGTTCCCAAAGTACGATAAATTCAGGCCTTGGGACAGTTGTGGGGCATGCTGAGAACAGGAGGGTCCTTGGGTTCTGCTGCAGGTGCTTGCGACAATGTATATCCCATAAGCAGGACACTATTGTCATTGTCACTTCCCAACACACTGATCAGAAAGGATCAGAAACCCTTCATTGGAGCACTGTCTAGATTAAGAGGTAGGTCACATTTCATCATTGCTAAACATAAACACTAATTATCAAGTGTTATGAGATAGTACGTTTGGCTTGAACTTGTAAATATTGACAATGATGTATGTTTGTTTTCTATCCTGCATTTTTCCCAAGATCGAGACTCATACACTCTGTGAAGATATTGAAAAAAAACAATGTCCCAATACCACACAGTGTCCTTAAGGGCTAATACATTTATTATAGAATCAGCTTTTGTGAGCAATGATTCACTCGCATGAAGTCTTATCTAGCATTTCAAGTAACTATATTGTGCATGTCTTGGGAGTGGTGAGATTAGATAGTAAGATGTAAGGGAAATTAAATGCAGAATGTATTGGTGCTAATTACATCATTATCACAAAACCTTTGCTGGTAACACATATCTAGGCTCATTTTATTTGTTCCAAGATAAAGGGAAGTTCTTCCTAAGTGCTAAAATACACTTTCCTTCCTGTTTCACCATTCAACAATAGAGAATTGAATTTTATACTCAAACAAGACACTTTCGCCCCTTTTTTGTTTTGTAGAGCTGATCTTCAACAAGTGACACGTTTATGGGACATGATTTATGCACTTACATACTTTTGTATTTAGCATGAGTTGTTTTGTGACTGGTCATTGGTAAGGAAACAAGCACTTCACCCGCAATTCTGATTGCTGAAGTATTTTTGAAAAAAATCCCACCGTGGAAGGAAAAACTGATTAATCATAGAGAATATGCTTTCCTCATCATAACATCTATTTCAATCTATCATTAGGATGGCAAAGAAGCTAATCAGAATCAGAAAAATCCTAAGGCGAGCAGTAGATCAAAAAGCAGGCACTCATTTTCCTCATCCTTTTCCCTGAAAGTTACTTTTTGTTCAGTTCTTTTTTAGATATGACATTTTGCTTATAGTGCCCCTTTGCATTTGGTATTCTCTCTTTCAAAGTCAAGTTCTTTTCCAGTTCTCTCATTTTTTTATGTAGGTTTTTCCCCATGTTATACATGGAAAACACAAAGAGAATGGAACTTTGCCTTTTAATTTGTGTTTGCTCCCAACATTTTCACATTGAGTTGTGAATTCGGATGCTCAGTCTCCCTCAGACTCTTTACAAATCCCAGATTATTTTTTTTGGAAGATTCTATGCCTTCCTAATTAGAATTTTCCTTGTTTTTTTGTTTTTGTTTTTGTTTTTGTTTATTTTACACAGAGCTAGCTTTTTCCTGGGCTGGATCTTTGGTTTGTGGGCAGTGCTGAATCATCTTGATTTCTTTTCCTTTCCTCTTTTTCAAATAATATCAATTATTCGACAAGATCCTGGATACAAAATCTTGGTATGACTGTGGAACTGCACTACAACTCCATTCATTTTACTGAAAACCACCCTTCATCAGCAAAAGTGTCCCTCTAATAACCTGTGGAAAACTGGACAGTGTAGACACATCTTAGCCAGACATATAACAATGCTATCATCCTTCAAGAGCTTCAGTGCTCTTTTTGGAAGAAAGGGAAATGAAATGAAATGCACAGATATAGGTTGGGTGACACCTCGCTTGACATCAATTCATGTGAAGGGGAACTAGGAGTCTTAGTACACCACAAGTTGAATGTGAGTCAGTAACGTGATGCAGCAGCTAAAAAGCCAATGTGATTATATGCTATATCAATAAGTGTTTAGTGTCAAGATCAAGGGAAGGCATAGTCCCACTCTGTTCTGTTTTGGTCAGACGTCACCTGCAATACTGTGACCAGTTCTGGGCACCATAATTGAAGAAGCTGGATGTGTCTAGAGAAGCGTGACCAAAATGGTAAAAAGTCCAAAAGCCAGGCCCTATAAGGAACAGCTTAAGGAGCTGGGTATTTTGGAGAAAAGAAGGTTAAGACGTGACATGATAACCATACTAAAATTGTTAGGTTTTACAATGTACTGAATCATGCACTGCTAATGGGCTTCTATTGGGAATGCTGATTGATTGTATATGAGGAATCATTTGGGGAATGTGTTTGGGCCTACTCCAGGTGATTGTCAATGATGCAATCCTGAGTTTGGGTTGGGTCAATTAGTTGGTAACCAATCAAGGATTACTATGTGTAAATGTATAAGGAACCATGTTCAGTGTATTTTCCCTCTCCCTTTCCTTTTGATGTTGTGAAGTCTATATGCAATTAAACCTGTCTACTAGGACAAGATACTGTGAACTGTAGTGAGTCTGTAATATCATCTAGACTAGGGGAAAGACAGTAGTAAAAACTGACAATGGTCGGGCATGTGCTCAAGTGTCTACTATGGAAGCAGACTGGAAGGCTAAAAGTGCTGAGCAGGTGTAAGCTACTGGAAGGTGCTGAGACTCTGCAAGTATAAAGTTAAGTCTTATCAAAAATATTTGAAACAATGTCATATTGAAGATAGAGCCAACTTGTTTTATGATGCTCCAGAAACTAGAACAGGGAGGAAAGTTATGATAATAGGAAAAAAAAGAGATTCCACCTAAACATTAGAAATAATTTCCTAACAATAAGAGCTGTTCATCAGTGGAATATCTTACCTTACAGTCAAGTGGATTCTCCTTCTCTGGAGATTTTTGAAAAGCAGCTGGATGGCCATCTGTCAGGAGTGCTTTGATTGTGTGTTCCTTCATGGCAGGGGGTTGGACTAGATGGCCCTTGGGGGTCTCTCCAGATTCTATGATTCTATGGCAAAGATGCTAATGAGCAGACTTCCTTGTTACATTGAAGGTGTTGCATTTTTCCCATCCTCTCTCCATGTATATCTAGTGCTTTTAACAGCTAGTTTTGACAGCCCAAGCCACAAGTGCAAATTTTGCTGCGACTCTAATTCTCCTTTCAAAAGCCAGCAAAGGGCAAAAAGAGATATTTCTCTTTGTTAATGTGACAGGGCCATAAGACAAGAGGTGCCATTTCAATGGTTCCTGGGGCATACGCAATGTGGAGCATGAAAAGAAGTAATTTTCTGTAATTTTGTGTCCTTCTATTGGGTTTTTTCCTTTTGCCACCGCTTCACTTTTCAGTGACACAGCTGTGCTCTGCCGATACATTAATGAAGTAGATGTCTTCCTAGGCATTACTTCCTTAACAGAAAATTTGATACCAGAAGCAGAAGTAGCATAGAAAGAAAATTGATAAGTGCCTAGACAACAAAGGAAATGAGCTTTCCAACATGTTTTAACAAACGTTCGATCCAATACTAACAGCATGCAGTTGAGAAATGAAACAACCAGGTCAGATATGTTTTCAGAAGAACATGCAGAAAATTCCAGAGAACACTTGAAGGCTTCTTTCAAAATGCACCCAGGAATGACTTCTTCTTTCACCAATTTCTATCTTCTTGTAATTTCCATTTTAGGGGGCAAAGTGATAGATATTTGCTTTTTAAAAAAAACACATTGCAGGTTGCTAGTAAGGCAGGTGTATCTACTTTCCCTTTTCTGTCTGTTTTGCTATTCATGCCTGGGATTCTAGAGACTGACGATGTTTATCTTGTCCATTGTAAGCTTGCACATCCAGCTACAAAAAAATCACTGAGTAGAAGCCCTTTCTTCTCTATCTTGAGCTTTACCTTATTATTTGTTGCAACCATACTGTTGTGACTCAACATCAATAATCTGTGTTTCTACGGCCCTCCTATGCCATCTTCCCAATGCTGTATTTACTAAGAAAAAACCCTCCATCTAGAGCAGTGGTTCTCAACCTGTGGGTCCCCAGATGTTTTGGCCTTCAACTCCCAGAAATCCTAACAACTGGTAAACTTGCTGGGATTTCTGGGAGTTGTAGGCCTAAACACCTGGGGACCCACACATTGAGAACCACTGATCTAGAGAAAGGACCAACAGGAAACTGAAGTGGGAGGCAAGCTTGGTACTAATAAAAAGACTTTGTAAAGAGGAGCTTCTTTGTCAAATGATTTGTTAACAGAGGTCTGCCTGTATCATGGATCTTTCAAGGGGAACCATCCTTTTGTTAGCCACTGGGTAAGCTTTAAATAGATATAACCAGTGGTTATTAGTCAAGGTGGCTGGTATTACCTTCACTTCTATTCATGGCTCTTCAGAGTAACTGTTAGTGAACATGAATGGAAAAGGGTAATGCACTTAGGTCTTGCTCATGGTTTTCATAAATAGTGGTTGTTGAATGCCATGGAAACTAATAGGTTCTTTGGTCTGATCCAACAAGACTCTTTTTACCTTAATTGTCACATTGCTTCACATCCTTTGCATAGCTTTTGACACATCAGAAACACTAACTTTCAACAATGGGGAAATATATTTATTACACTGCAGTTAGATGGGAATCTTTTTTTCCCATGGGCATGAACTACCCTGTCCTTCTGGTTAAGATCAGAAAATGGGTTTTCATGATTAGCTGACCTCTGGCTCATAACAAAGTAAATTCTATTCTTTGTGGAGGAAGACTTTGCAGGGAACTGATTGGCTCCTCTACCACTTGGATCAGAGTTCAAATGATTTTTTTTAAAGAGGGAGGGAAGGAAAGGGACTCTTTAAAAAACAAAGCAGTTCATCAGTCTCACAAGATTACCTGCAAGAGAATGAAAACAAATGGGACTTTTTCCTGGATGTGACATCAATTTTTCACTCCAGAGTCAAATGCAAGGTTGAGGGAGATGTTCGTCTTTCAAGAAAGAATAGTCCCCTTCCCCCTTGACTTTTATCTTGTTTTTCACCTAAACATGGATTCAAGGCAGATCCCAAAAAGATGAGACTGAAATTTAAAATCACAGCTTCTTGAACTTAAGCATTTGCAACAAATTCTTATTCCTGGATGTCCTATATTCAATAGTGTTGAGAATATGTAGGGATCACAATACTGACTTATCAGGCAGCAGCTGCTGTGAGTGATAGGGTTCTCTTCATCTGTGAATCAGGATGGAAAATTTCCACCCACCCTCTTCCTACCAGTAATCTCAAATGCAAGGAGGTATTGGGATAGGAATTCTGCTGCTAATTTTCACCAAATACCTGTGTGGCTCCAATCAGGAGATGTTCCCATACAACTAAGGTAACCTAAGTAGCATATATAGAATTCCGGTCAATGAACCTGTATTTAAAATTTGGGAAAGGTACAATGCTCTTCGATTATATCTTTGTCCTACTTACCAGTTCCCTCAGTTTTAACCAAATCACATGTTTTTCCACATCTGTCTACAAAGAGGATAACATATCATTTTCATGAGTCAATGCCATGGTAATGTAGTGGTTAAAAGTAGCTCATGGCTTGAATTTTCCCTCTGTCACAAACCCACTCAGAGGCCTCAGGCATAAAGAAACTAGGAAAGTAAAAATAATTAAGACTAGCATCAGGCTTGTGCCTTTTGTTTAAGAGTGTCCATTATATTGGCCATGGCAGACTTTAAGATTGGCTTTTCACATTTGTGGGTGGACTTTTGCAGATCTGATTAATTGATATGGTTGGTCTAGGAATCTCTAGATTTGTCAGTGCAACTCTACAGTCTGCTTCTGGACTGGATGGCCCATGAGGTCTCTTCCAACTCTATGATTCTGGAGGATCTAGAGCAGTGGTTCTCAACCTGTGGGTACCCAGATGTTTTGGCCTACAACTCCCAGAAATCCCAGCCAGTTTACCAGCTGTTAGGATTTCTGGGAGTTGAAGGCCAAAACATCCGGGGACCCACAGGTTGAGAACCACGGATCAAGAGATTCCTATAAATGTATCCCCCCGCCAGGGCCGGTCCAAAAATGAGGCGAATTAAGCGGTCGCTTCGGGCACAAAACATATGGGGGCACAGTCGAGACTGCTTTTTCTGTCAATTTCTTGTAAAACATGATGTTTTTGTGCTTAATTTGTAAAATCTTAATGTAATTTGATGTTTAATAGGCTTTTCCTTAATCCCTCCTTATTATCCAACATTTTCGCTTATCCAACGCTTTTATTTTTCAGTGATTGGTTGGGGGGGGGGCAAAATTCTGTTTGCCTACACTTGAAAAATACCTAGGGCTGGCTCTGCCCCCCCCCCCCCCCCAAAACACCATTTTTTAAATTTGTGGCTTTTACATGGGTCTTGCCCCCCTAACCACAGCAATTGTGGAGGGCCAACTTTCTTGTTTTGTATTTGTTATAATAATAATTAATCCAAAATACTTGAACATTTGACACTGTAACACAAATATTCAACAGTATTCTACATCGACTACTCAGTTTTGTATGCAAGACTAAGTAAGAGCTCCTGGTCCAACCCTTCAAAACCTGCCTTAACAGCCAGCAGCGGGATTGGGCATAGGAGGTCTGCTCAGATGCCAATTGGCCCCAAGGAGGAGCATGTTTCCAACCACTTCCTGCCAGTGATCTGTGGTGCAGCAAGGAATCACAAGGGTCCTGTTCTGATTGTCACAAATTTACTTGCTGGAGGAAGCTGGAAACAGCATCTTCTTTGCTCCTGGATCAGTCTGATTCAGCTTCTGACGGTTAAAGTAGGCTTTTTTAATGTGTGGGGAGCTTTTATATAGACTTAGGGCCCTTCCACACAGCCATATGACCCAGAATATCAAGGCAGATAATCCACAATATATGCTTTGAACTGGGTTATCTGAGTCCACACTGCCATATAACTCAGTTCAAATCAAATAGTGTGGGATTTTATACAGCTTAATGTGGGATTGTATACAGTGGAAGGGGCCTTACTGAATATGGAACAGTTATAGGTCCATAATGCTAGGGTATGAATCTGCAACTGCAATACTAAATGCCAGCCATTATGTATAATTAGGTACATCTGTACATCATCTCGGATCGCTGTGAGCAATTGAGCCTGTTCATCTGCTTGGATGTGGAAGCAGCAACCCACTCTCACACTGTGGCATTTTAAGTGACCATCCGGCTGGTGCTTGTTCATGCCCATCAGATCTCAGTCGTACACTAAAGCTTCCTTTCATGCAGAAATCCAATTACAGCTCTTTCCAACATCAAAGAAGCAGATACACTTTTTATTCTCATGAGGGACTATACAAAAAAAATCTGTTATTTTACAAATTGAAGCAATTTAGGAGAAACTCATTCCATCCCATTTGAAAAAAAGGAATACACTGGGCATTGCACAGCAACACCAAGCTAAAGTATAATTTCGGAGCAGATATAAACACATCCACACAATGTCCAGAATGTTCAGGTGCCATGCAGGTTTTAGCACCATGGTATTAACAGCACCATATTCAGCACCAAAAAAGAAAACAAAAATGCTCTGTTCACTTAGAGGTATATGTCAAATTGTTCAAGAAAATGAGCACTGGAAACTCTCAAGACATGTAACAACTTTCCAATGACTTTTAGCAAATGCAAGGACCATTTGAGACTTCAGTTTACCAACTTTTCTTTGAGAAAAATCTCTACACAGGGAGTCATTGTCTTCATCATCATAACTGTCGCACCATCATAATCATCTGGTCTTTCTTCCAAAATTCAGGTTTGGGAAATTCCAGGATTAGTAAGAAATAATTCAGAGGTGAATGGTGAGGAAGTCTATAATGATAACTTTTAAAAGATTTTTTGGATCACAGTAAGTGAGGTGATGGAGATCTGTGATATCCTTGTCTTCGGTGAATGTTGGAATATTAACCACACTAACCACTCGTCAAGCTTGTTGGGACTCATAAGACTTAGATAAAACATGGTTCCCCACAACTGGGTTAACCTTTCTCATTGTCATCAAAAACTCAATATTCCTTTCAACTGCTTTTGATAACATCTACAAGGAAAGGATATCTGAACACAGTCCTATGTCTCATCCAGTTTGGCCCTCACTGTAATGCAAAGCTGCGATGTAGATAAGCTTGTGATATAATGTGGGCCAAACTGGATGAGACATGTGGAAAGAAGTTATAACTGAGTAATCACATGGCTTGCCTACCTGAAGACCCAAGTACAATGTTAGTTAAGGTGAACTAGGTAACATGGTGATAATAGTCTGTTGTCTATTCCCTTGGACTGTTGCTGTTGAGGATGGATGCAAAGTGAAAAATGGGGTACAATTTGAAATGTATATTACTTTAGTATGAATATGTTGAATGGTTCAACATAAGAAGAAAAAGTTATCTGGGTAATGATATGTTATAGGCGCTTATCAGTTGCTGCCTTTGGATCAGACCACTTTCCAGCATTAGTATGAGGTCTAAAATATAATTTAGTTGAATAAAAGATTCCCTGTTGAAAATTATCACAGCCCTATTATCGAAAGTCGAAAAATTCAAAATATTGATCCAAATAGTCTAATTCAGATAAGGAGGGAATGCAGATAAGGACTAAGAGGAAATCTGCAACATGAGTGTGGCTATGGATGGAGAAGAATCCCTTCTTGATTTCTTGAAAATGTCTGGTTTAAAAAACATAGCCATGTTAATCTGGAATATCAATTTGAGAAGGGATCTTGTTAACAAAATTGGTAGCATCAGCTTTGCTACCAACTTTGTTACAAGGCAGGCTGTGTGTGAATAGCCATAGAAATGCAAATTGTGGGTACGGTGATGAGGTGACAAGTTCAGTATTAACAGTGGTTGCTGGGGGACCAAGATGGAAGAAGATATTGTCTAACAGCAAGAGGAGTAGATAACCACAGGAATGATGGAGGGAGAAATTGTAATGGAGTGCAATGCTGGCTGGAAAGGAGATATGACCAACTGGCCAAGGAGGCCCTCATGTTTCTGGAATGTTACCAAGTGTAATAATTTTAATGTATAGTGCCATGAAACTATTGTCTCTGTTTTGTTTGACTTTGTATTCATTTAAAAAAAATTCTGCATTAGATTTTAGTATCCCTGAAACAGCTGGTTTATTTCTATTGCTTTAAGAAGAAGTGTATTTATTGAGTGACTGTATCACCGTTTTGTGGATTTTGGAATCTGTTGTTTTTTAGGCACAGTTATCTTCACTGTTTTCCTTTGAAATGTTCTAAGCTTCTTTGGACACAATCTTACAAGTATAGTAGCATACAAATAAATAGATGGGAACGAAGATGACGATGACAATGATAACATATTTGTAGAAAACTGATCATTTCATTGAGCATGTGCTTTTCCATCCCTATTTGGCAACATAATCAAATTGTCTTGGATGAACATGTTGCTACAGATCAAGGGATTTGAACAACTGACTCTTGTCGTTCTCACCATATGTCGTTCTTGCTTGCAGGATCAGGATGAAGGTGTTAATGTCACTTCTACAGCAACATGCTAAAGGTGAACACAACATGATAAAATTGATTCACAAAGGTAGCACCATAGCCATTTTTTAAGGAGGAGGAAGGCAAGAGAACAGATAAATAGATATAGTGACAATGGAAATATATATATACTATAGAACATATTTAAAAAGCAAGTCCACAGTTTCAAATGTTTGCTAAGACTAACCCTGAATTTGGAGTGGTTTAAAGTTCCACAGGAAATAGCAGGAAAGGCAGTGGTGCTCGATAACATTCACATTCCTTAGCTTTGAATTCTGAGATGGTGCTCCACATTGTCAGGCATTTCATGGATTCAGGCTTGGTGGATTCTGGGGCTCCGTTTTGCCAACAGCCCAGGGCCTCTTGCAGGTGGAGCAGCACTGTTTCCGCACCGAGGGCACGGAGCATTTGCCGATGTCCTTCACTTTCTTGCAGAAATTTGTTGATAGCCTGTCCTTGCTGCAAGGCGAATCTTAGGGAAACATGAACATAATAAAAGTTAATCATATTTGCTGTGGACAGAAGTAGGATAAGATAGTAAGGTGTCAGAGAGACAGAAGGAAAGAAATGAAGTGACCCAGCTTTAATCACTGGACCATTGTCAGAACAGGTTTGTATTCCATGGCATAACAAAAGCAAAGAGAAAAAACATGAGCAGACAGGAGTGAGCCTGCTCAGCATACTGAATATCTTTTATATAGAGATGAAAGGATTCATTTATTTACAGAGCCACTGGAGCTGGTAGGGACTTTGGAGGTTCATCTAATCTAGCCCTCTGTTCAGTGATGAAATTACACAACTGCAATAAGGGTGGAAATCCATTGCTTTCCCAGTGCTCCCAAGAGTGTTCCCAAATACACTCTTTTTCTTTGGAGGATTTAAACAGAGACTGTATGACCAGTTGTCTGGAGTGCTCTGACTGTGTGTTTCTACATAGTAGGGGGTTGGACTGGATGACCCTTGTAGTCTTTTCCAAATCTACAATTTTGTCATTCTAACTTAACAGAGTGCAGTGGGTCCTTGATTTCCACCACGGTTTAGTTCTAGCACTCATGTAAATGGTTGAATCTGTGAATGCCTGACACTTGGATATGGAGGGCAGACTGTATGAGCTTTTGGGTTGCGTTGGTGTGGAGAATATGGAAAGGAATCTTGACAATCACCAATACATATCTAAAGGGTCATCGTAAATACTTTAAGAGGCTAGAACTAAACACACCAAGTGAAAGTGACACAGGCATAGAACTCAGTTAAACTTAGAATAAACTTCTTCATAGTAAGTGCTCTTCATCAATGGAAGTAGCACTCAGAAGGTAAATAAATGGGTTCTCCTTCTGTGGAGATATTTAAGCAGAGGTTGAACGGCCCTCTGTTTTGGATGCTGTAGTTCAAGGAGATAGCAGCCTGTAGTACATGACAGCAACAAATCCCATCTCCCCAACAGTACCCATAGTGCCTAGGGATGATAGGATTTCAGCGCACTGCTGTAGTGTATTGTGCATGGGGCTGGAAACTTCAATACACCCAGAACAATCTGCAGCAGCAGAGACTGCAAATGGGAAAGCTAGGCAGAATCATAGCACAGAGTTTCCGAAATACAGTAGAGTCTCACTTATCCAACCTTCGCTTATCCAATGTTCTGGATTATCCAATGCAGTCTGCCTCCCACCCGGATCCACAGCTGTTTCTCTAGGTAGCAAGGACTGAACTTTTTACGGATTTAATTTTCGACCATGTTGTTCCTGTAAGTTCATTTTATGCAATTCTATCTGTATTTGTAGTCAATTTGTTAGTAGCCAATGTTTTTGTAGTCAATGTTTTCAATACACTGCGATGTTTTGTTGCTAAATTCATAAATACAGTAATTACTACATAACATTATCATGTATTGAACTGCTTTTTCTGTTGATTTGTTGTAAAACATGATGTTTGGGTGCTTAATTTGTAAAATCATAACATAATTTGATGTTTAACAGGCTTTTCCTTAATCTCTCCTTATTATCCAACATTTTCGCTTATCCAACATTTTGCCGGTCCGTTTATGTTGAATAAGTAGCTGCATTGGTTACCCTTTTAATCCCAAGTACAGTACAAGATGCTAGTCCTGATTTTTGGAACCCTAACTGGCTAAAGACCCAAATAGTACCTCTTTTTATCTCACCTTGCCCATAAGGCTGTTTTTAAAGGATTTTTCTGGAGTCAGAGTCGGAGAAGAAGTATATTTACAAATTTTCATCGCATAATACTGTATAGGTGTAATAGTTGCCTCCACATTTTTGGGTCCCCAAATGGTTTGCCCCCTTTTCTCATGTAATCATTACAGGTAGTTTTGAACAAAGCACAAACCCCAAGCCCTCCCCCCTCTTCATCGCAGGGCTAAGACAGGTGTTTAAATTTTTTTTTTTAAAAAAACCCAAACAAACAGAAACTGGCAAACACAAGGCACCAGTTTTATTTCACTGCATAATAGTTTTCCAACAAAGAAAGGATAAAAAGTGTTCCCAAATCTGCCCTCCTCTTGCACATTAAGTCGACTGACAGGTGAGCGTATATGAATATAAATTCTGCAAACAGCTGATATCTACTCTCAGCTGCATTTGTACAATTATTGTCTGAAATTCCTTACTTAGAAAGCTATGGACACACAGAACTTAGGCTTTGTTTTTGTTTTGCTAGTATAATCATGCTCATATTGTTCTAGACTCTTATTATCCAGACTCAGGAGTCTCTTCCAATTTATAGAGGAAAGTTTAATCAATTTTTGCAGCTGTCAATGTGGACATCACCCTCCTGGAGATGTAATTATCTGACAGATTTGTAATGATGTGAAGACTGATGTCACTGCCACTTTACCGTGATTTGCAGGCATTTCAATTTCAGATCAGGTTTAATCTTATCTGAATACTGGTTGGTTTCCTGTGGCTACAAAATGCTAGCAGCTGCATTTTTTCCAGGGTTGTGCAGCAGAAGTAAAGAAGGCAGATAACATTTCTTGGCTTCAAGCAGGCTATTTTTCCTATGCCTGAACTGGCAGTATTTTCCCTCTTGCTGCTATCACCTTTGCTGGCATTGTGCAACAACAGGATTTGATTATCTCAGTTTCAATAAATTTGTTTTGGGAAATGAAACTGATAACCCATTCATCTGTGTAGGGATGCATGAGGAATTCACTTTGTGAACTCATCTGAACTGACCTGGTTCATTGAGTCTATATATCAGATGAATCTTCACATGAAAATGTAGCAGACTTTCTGATTTTGTACCTCTTTGTATCTTGTGCTGCAGCCTTCAGCAAAAGATCACAGAAAATAGCATAGTGAAAAAGACACAGATTCAACTGGCAGGTCTAGCAGGTCTAGTAAACCCAACACATCAGCTGCTGAATAATAAGTCAGTCCTTATGTCAGGAATTGGAAATCCTTAAAATAGGAAAGTTAGGCAAAAAGTGGCTTGGGTACAGAGAAGTCTAATGCAAAGTCATAGGCTAAGGGTTCTTGTCCCCAAGGTCCCTCAATAGTGCATTAGGACATCTTCACAATTCATGGGCTCCTCTGGATTATTTTGTCCCCCCCCCCAAAAAAAAACAACAAAAAAACAAAACAACCCACTACAACAACAGAGAGTGAACATGAAGTGATTTCTGCTCACTTCCTGAATCTGAAAAAGTCCTCTTCTGGGTCTCTGTCTGTCAGTCTCTGTGGATGTGTGAAAAGTATGGTGAAAATGCCCCCCCCCCCCACACACACACTTTCAGAATGCTTTTAAGACTCAAAATGATTGTGAATTTTTTGAGGAGTTTGAAGAGACCCCAAGGACCATCCAGTCCAGTCCCTTGCCATGAAGAAACACACAATCAAAGCACTCCTGACAACTGGCCATATTTCCAATGAAGTACCTTGTTTTGTAGAATTCTCTTTGTTTCTGAAATGAGATTTCTCTGCTGTCCGGTTCAGTCCACTTGCACTTTCCATGCATTCCTGCAGGTTGCATTTCTGCACATCTGGGGGCTTGGCCTTGTGCTCACAAATGCTCTCATTGGTAGCTAGGTGTCCTTCCACATTGACGCACTGCACAGATCTTTGTTGTACCCCTCCACCACATGAAACAGGACACTGAAAGAGGGCATGAATAATCATGTACATGCAAAGTAATGGAAATAAGAACTCACTTACTTCATTTGTCCAAAAGAAAGATGCAGGACTCTGTGTGGCTTCTGAAAGCCACAAAAATGTAATCAAGGCAAATATTAACCTATTATTAAATGCATTGTATAAATCACTAAATTCTGGTCCTTAGACTGCCACTGAATGTTCTGCTACCTAGGTCAATCTTGGAGAAGTTTTGAATTAGAAAGCTGAGAAAAGTTACTTATTTAGATCTCAAGTCTGAAAGATCTTGCTTCCTGGGAAATTCTGGAGTCTTGGAATATGATCTGGATTATGTGATTTAAATTGATGTTATGTTTTTAATTGTTGGTTTAAAAGCTTATATTTATATATTGATGTATTTTATATGCGGCATTTAATTGTTGCCTTTGTAAGGCTGCCCTGATTCCCCCGTGGTAAGTAAGTAAGTAAATAAATAAATTCTGTCCAAAGTAATTTTTCCTAGCTGTAATATGGTCCACTTTTATGTCAGGTTGAACAGAGAAATACCGTATTTACTCCAATCGAATGCACCATCTAATGTAATCCATATCTCATTTTTCAAAACCCTGAAAAAAAAAGTATTTGCTGGTGAATATAATGCACAGTGGCAAAAAGTGCACTCTTTGTAATTTGGCCAAAAAAGGTGTGCATTACAGTGGCCACCTGCTTAGAATTCCTTCTTTAATAACAAACGTGTTAGAACATCAAAGCTTTCAGTAATTAAAGAAGAAAACCTTGGGATGCATCTATGCTGTAGAATGAGCCCATTTTAGCTGCTCTGGCTCAATGCTGTGGGGTCATGGGGGCTGTAGTTTGGGATCATGGGGGCTGCCAAAGAATGCTGATGCCTCACCAAACTACAAATCCCAGCACTGCATAGCATTGAGCCATGGCAATTAAATCAGAGATGACTTTCCTCAAATAGAAGCTCTAGGTGCTCCTCAAGTAGCTTCCCTTTTGTTTAAGTTCAGCAGTAAGATTACCATATGACACAAAAATAATGTGCACCCTAATTATGGAAATGTAATTTAGCCAAAAATGTGAGTATTGGGCTTGAGTAAATACATTAGTTACAATACCTGTGCACCATATTATGTAGTGATGAGGATTATCTAATCTTTATTATCCAGAGGGCCACAACTTGGCCACAGTTGCCTGCGAGCACTCATGGATCACTGTACACCTTTGACACATTTACATGCAAAAATGCTTTGCCACCCTCAAGAGGAACTGTAAAGTCCCAGTCAATAATGTGTTTGTGCTCTGCTTTGAAACTAAATACTCATAATGCCTTGAGAAGTCACAGTGGTACATATAATTTGTAATTAACTGCATGGTGTAATCGCTTGCCTTAGAGGACGGCGTACCTCATTCCAGGGCTCCACGTGCCACTTGAAGCAGGGCTCCTCATTACAGCTCATAGTTAGCTGTGGCTTGCGCTCTACTATCTGGCAATGGAACGGACGCAGGATTCTGTTGTCACGCACATCAAGGCAAAAAGCATCACGAGTCTTGAATCCACCTCCACAGTATGAAGAGCACTGCAGAAGAGAAGAGTAGGAAAGCTATAGCGTTAAATACCTCCTTTGAGAAATCTATGGTCAACACCGCAACAGATATAGCAGATAAAAAGTGTTGGACTTGAATCAAGAAAACTCCAGTCTAAAACTTGCTTGATTATGGAGGGCCAAGCAATGTCCTTGGAAAAGTCACCATCTTATAGGCTAATTATCAAAATAATTGCCATGTTAGTCTGGTTCAGTATGTCAAATAATCTTGTAGCACCTTTGAGACTGAGAGAAGGATGTTGGTAGCACAAGCTCCCATAGACTTAAATATGATTCATCAGATGCAACTAAAGGGCTGCTCCTTGCATCAAGAAGAATAAAAGTGCTATAACTGTAATGATCATTCAGTCTCCTGAAAAACGTCCCTCTATCCTTCTCATGCTGACCTCAACAACCTCCTATAGTTGCTAGCCAGCCAGCTGGTATGATTATTTATAACCTGTTTTATAGTTGGAGAGACTCTCAAAGTAGCTTGCACATCAATAGAAATAAGACCCTTTAGTTCCCTGCCCTTTAGTTTATAATATGAAAGACATAATGCAAAAGGAAAAGGGACATGGGGGAAAGAAACACAAGAAAGCTCAGGTACATAGGAGAGGGAGCCATGAAAATTGATAAAAGGATGGAATAAAACCTGAAAAATTGAATAAAATCCCTATAAACACTCTCAAAAGTCACGGTTCAAAAAACAACTGGGGGATGTAACTAGTTACACCAAAACTCTATAATTTGATGAAATTATATTCCTTCTGAAATGCAACTTTATTACACCTTGATTGCAAAAAAAAAGGTCATTATATATCTTTATGCTACTTAGTAAAGGTAAAGATTTTCCCTTGACATTAAGTCTAGTCATGTCCGACTCCGGGGGTTGGTGCTCATCTCCACTTTTAAGCTGAAGAGCCGGCGTTGTCTGTAGACATCTCCAAGGTCATGTGGCCAGCATGTCTGCATGGAGTGTCGTTACCTTCCCGCCAAAGTGGTACCTATTGATCTACTCACATCTGCATGTTTTCGAACTGCTAGGTTGGCAGAAGTTGGAGCTAACCGTGGGAGCTCACCCTCGCTCCCTGAACTTGAACCACCAACCTTTTGGTCAGCAAGTTCAGGAGCTCAGCGGTTTAATCTGCTGCGCCACTGGGAGCTCTAGTGCTACTTACACTTTGTCATTTCCAAGCTCTGAGGCTGGGCAGCAATGACCAGTGCTTTCTCACTTGCACTGGGTAGGTTTCTGACCAATGTGCCAATGAGGTGGATTCATAGGAGACCTAAGCCAGAATCCTTTTGCTGCAGTCTCCCAGTATTACTACACATAAGCACCAGAATTGGCAGTAAGCAAAACAAGGCCATTAATGCAATAGCTTTGAAGTCAGTGAGGCATTGGAAAAACAGTGATGACAGATACTGGATGGCAGAAGGTTAGTGGCATACATAAGCATAAGTGAACCTTATTTATTGTGTTGCATTTTTTGGTTGCTGCAAGATTGGCATTCTCCTGCTGCACTGAATAATGAAATCATGACATGTCTGGCTATAAGGATGTGTCATTTACCAAACCCCAGATTATTATAGAGCCACTGCAGCTACCCCATTGCCATCATCATTTCATGCCTAGGAGAAAGTTGGAAGCAAATCAATAAATTCCTGGCTGCACATCTTGATTCATCCCCAGTTTTTTTCCCTGACATGAAATGGCGGTGATGGTGGTGTAGCTGGAGTGTCTCTACAGTAAGTCTGGGGGTTGGTGAATTGTGAGCTCTAGCATAGTTATTATACAGAACTGTTATGCTAACCTGGACCATACAAGATTCCAGCCAGTGCCTACGGTCACTCATCACTGCTTAGTGACCCTGGAAAAAGTACAACTGTACAATATTTCCAAGTTGTGGATGTTTGAATCTACAGATGCTGAATCTGTAGATATGGAGAGCTAACTCTAATGGAAACCAGCCTCATATAAGCTCCAAGGAAGTATAAATTTCAGGCATATCAACACATGTGGACGCTGGACAAAGTTTTTCTTCAAGACTGTTTTGCAGAGAGCTTTGAAATAAGATGACTATGCTGTCTGGGGAACTGGGGGAGTTATAATCCAATAAGTATGATTCCCCAGGTGAATCTACCTTCTCTAAATTCTTCCACTGCTTTAAGATAATTCTCCCTAAATAGGATTGTGTTATTAACCCCAGACACTAATTTAGGTGGCTGCATGCAAATAATAATATCTGCCATGGCATAGTCCAATAGTAAGAGAAATATTTGGTAATGAGAAAAACAACAGCAGCCATTTAGCTAATCAAGAAAATGATTATTTGTAAGAACAGAGAGGCATAAAGAAAATGAGAATTTAAAAAATAGATTTTATGATGTTGGTTGCTGTAATAGAAAGACATTTGCGTTAGAATTAGATGCATAATTGGGTTTATAATCCCTAACATACCATGCATTTTGATTCAGTCTTCCTTTTCAGTTTCTTCCTTAGTATTCAAAATATCAAGTAATTTAAGAAAAAGGGTAGTGTTAGAGTAAAGAATATTAGGCTACTATTACAGATAAGCCAATAATCTTCAGAGATTTGGGGGAATGTATTCAACTTACACGAAGACATCTTTCTGTTTTAAAGGCATTTTGCAACATTGTGTCAATTTGCATTGTACTTATCCATATCTTTGTAGAAGTGGATTGTACTTATCCATGTCCCCATGGAAGTGGTTGGACATATTTATCCAACGCAGAACAGCTTCAATGTTGCAGAACCAGATTTAAATATGCAGAACAACTGTATATCAATGTTGTTGATCCCATCCATTTCACGTGGATGCACATCGTGAGTGCAGATGTGCATGCACATTCAACATTGGAAATAATTCATTACTAGGTATTGTGTATTTTTGTGAGAGTAAAGTTATACCAGGAGCCCCGGTGGCGAAGTGTGTTAAAGCACTGAGCTGCTGAACTTGCAGACCGGATGGTTCAAATCTCGGGTGCGGAATGAGCGCCCACTGTTGCTCCAGTTTCTGCCAAACCTAGCAGTTCGAAAACATGCCAATGTGAGTAGATCAATAGGTACCGCTCCGGAGGGAAGGTAACGGCGCTCCATGCAGTCATGCCGGCCACATGACCTTGGAGGTATTTACGGACAATGCCGGCTCCTCGGCTTAGAAATGGAAATGAGCACCAACCCCCAGAGTCAGACATGACTGGACTTAACGTCAGGGGAAAACCTTTACCTAAAGTTATACTCCACTAGCCTTCCACATTTGAGGTTTTTACTTTTGTGCATGTGATTACACAGGCCCCACCAAAAATCATTGGTGTCTTGTTTTTTAGGCTTGTTCCTGAGGTTATTTGAGGTGCTGATTCAGAAAACTGCATTGGATAGACTACACCAGTTCTAGTTTCTTCCATATGGTTATCTTGATACTTAATGGATGAACAGATAGGGACTGGTATATGGCACATTTTCTGTATCTCAAAAACTAGAGTTGATAGGAGGAAACGGGAATCATTTTTGGAATCAGCAGGTCAAATACATGCAGAAAAAGGTCTTTGTTTGGTCAGTGTTGTTCAAGGATTCAGTTAATAAGGCTTCTCTTGGAATCTCTAGGTCTTCCAGTGTGACTGTGTGGTCAACCTCTTGGCAAAAGGTTCAGAGGGTTTTTTCCTCCGAGACGGAGAGAGTATGACTTGCCCAGGCTCATCTAGTAGGCTTTCCATGGCCAAGTGGGGACATTACCTTGCTCCAGTGGCCTGCTTTCCACTGGGCACATGGGCGAAGGTAGCACCTTCTTGCGGGGTCTGGTTTTGTAATGTGCTGGCAGTCAGAGTCCTCCTTGGTGCTGCACTCCACTTCCCTCCAAAAGGCTCCTCCGCCGCATGTGGTGGAACACTGTAAAACAAGAGAGAAATAAAGGACTTTGCTTTGACGTTCTTATCTTAATTACATTGCTGGGACGGCCTCTTGAGATGAGTACTGAGCAGCTCATTTGCAACCCAAGAGCACAGAGAGTAACCGAAGATAATAATAGCCTACTGCTCTACATATTTAATGTAGGCAGAAATTAGCAGAAAACAATTAACATCCCTCGCTGAAACATCTGCAACTTTGTTAGCAGTGCACAAAGTCTGCAATATTTTGTGGAACTTTTGACATTTATAATGTAAGAGATATATGTGAAGGTCGCTTTCCCTCCAAACGCAGCACTTTCGGTGGTTGCTCTTTCCTGCAGAACTTGACAGCTCAAGATAATGTCAAATGTGCTTTGTACCTTGCCAAGTATGATGTGCTCTTTCAAAACGGGAAGCTCTTTCACATCAGTTGTGATTGTTCCAGTTCACTCCACAACCTTGGCCTTTCCAATGTTGCCTGAAGACTAAAACAGGCAGGGAGATAACAATTTTTAGAATTGTTTCTTCAAATGGAAAGAACTGCAGACTGTGCCTAGTGTTCCTATAGGAAGTGCCTTCTCTGCTTTTGTAGGTGAAATAAATTGCAGCCCTGCTTGTCCTTTTAGTTCCCCGCACTTCTCAGCCTCAGGGATCATGGCCAATGGCAAAATAAATGGAGCATAACAACACTTGCTATAGAGCAGCATTGCATGTCTTTCGGGGTTTGTGCAAATGCGACAAAAAAGATTCATAACTAGAAGTCAACTGCTAACAGGTAAATGATAAATTCAAATAAGCGTGTGAATGCAGTCTTTTGCTTGAGAAGTTGATGAGAGGAGGGAATACAGCTCAGAGATATGGCATATATTGTGTATCCAGAAAATGTTAAACTAGCCTCTAACGTCTCAGATATAAATATCAACTAGCAAGCAATGGAGGAAGAACTATCTGGATAAGAGACAAAGGATACATGTATTCAGTTAGCATTTTGAATCAAACTGAACCATTTCATCCCAAACTAAAATACAAAATTGAAACTGAGTTTGTGTTTTTCCCTAAATTTTGCGGTATCATTCTCTAATTATAAAAATATAATATATTGGGAGAGGTCGGTTAGAGAAATATATACGTTAGGCAAAAATCAATAGAAAAAATGAACGAGAAATGGAAATAAAATATTTTTAAAAGTGTGTGTTTGTGTGTTCACCATTTAGGTTTCCAAGTGGAGATTTCCCCAGCCTGAAACCTATCCTTCTTAACAGGTGTTTTTGTTTAAATAACACTCATGAGCGTGAACATCTATCATTTCATGATGCAAACTATGCACACAGATTGCTTATATTTGCCTTCAGAGAAAAGCACTGAATATGAAATTCATCATGCTGGTATTATCATTATGAGGTTAACACGGGATTAGTGTGGAAAGAGTCAATTGTGAAAAATGTGATGTATAGCTGGCAGATGTGCCGTGCAAATATTTAGTACAAGTCTAGAATAGAAAGCTTTATGTGATAACAGCAGGAGATGATGTGGGAAACTGTGTTTGTGTGAGGATCCGCTTACCGTAATATTTTCTATCAGCCAAATGACACCCAGACCTACCTTAATGCACCCTTTTTAGTATCAAAATCTGCTCTGGAGACTGGGGATTTATCTCCAAAACATGAGGAAAGGGAAAAACTGCAGAGGAAACAATGGGTTGTCCCACTCATTGCATTCTGCACTTACCCACCCCAACCTGAATCATCTTCACTTACATTCATGCAAAACTAATACATTCCCATTTGCTCTACAAATGGCATGAGCTTTCCCAACCCTGACTAGTTTTGCTAGGTTTTTCCTCTGGTCTTGTTATTTTAAACAAGGCTCTTTCATTCCAGGCCAAATTGAATTCATTGCCCTCCAACACTCCAGCTTCTTTGCTTGAGGTGAAATTTTGGTAGGCAATCAGCATCCCTATGAAATCAATCTGAAATATTTGAAGGTAAACCAATTTCATGTGTTTTACTTCAGTGGGTTTAAATGGGTTCAAAGCCAAGTGCTTCGATTTAATAAGAATCAACTTAAGACACTCTCATTATAGCAGAAGTTGACAATGGTCTATCCATCTTTGTGGGTAGGATTACACTGGATCAGTTTCAGTTTGTGAGTATCACTGATGTGGAAAAGCTACTATGGCAATTAAGGAAGACTTGATCTTCTTGGCTGGCCGTTCAGGAAGATGCATCTAGATCACAATTAAAATATACTAGCATTAATGAATCTCCCAGAGTAAGAAGTTTTCCATCTTGTTTTTAAAAAGCAGTGGTATGAGCACTTCTTCAAAAGCCTTCCTTTGATGACCTGGATTTTAACAACTATAGCCCAACACCCCATTTTCCTTTTTCTGGACAAGGTAATTATGATGGAAGTTGCCTTCTAACTTGAAACAGTCTTGGATGATTTCAAGCCAGCTCTGGAGTAGATTTATGGAGAGAAACTGCAATGGTTGCCCTAGTATCACATGAGGATTGACAGGAAGAATGTGTCTCTGCTGGTGCTTTTGGACTTCTGGTGGCATTTGATGCCATTGGCCATGGTATCCTTCTGGAATGTCAGAATAGGTTGGGAATTAGAGGTTACAATCCTATGTCTCAGGCAGGCCCCAGATGGTGACATTTGAGGATAGGTGTTCCTCAAAACAGAAAGGAGTTATATGACATACCACAAGGCCCCATTCTGACCTTGATGCTGTTCAATATGTATATGGACCAACTGGGAGAGATCTTTAGGAAGAATGGTACATGGTGCTCATGGATTCAGTGCTATTCAACATATTTAAAAGGACTTGGATGATGGAATACAGATCATGCTTGTGAAATTTTCAGAGGGCAACAAATTGGGAGATAGGGTCAGAATTCAAATGACAACAGATTAGATTGCTGAGTCAGATTTGACAAAATGACTGCTGAGAAAAAATGTTCGATACTATGCGTATGTAGAAAAAAAGGAAATGTACAAATATAGGATGGATAATACCTGACAACAGTACATTTGAAAGAGATCGAGAGGTCTTACGGTAGCAGACCACAAGCTGAACATGGGTCAACAGTGTGATGTGGTAGATAAAAAAGCCAGTGTGATTCTAGGCTGCAGCAAGAGTACTACAGTGTCTAGATCAAGGGAAGTACAGTAGAGTCTCACTTATCCAACATTCGCTTATCCAACATTCTGGATTATCCAACACATTTTTGTAGTCAATGTTTTTAATACATCGTGATATTTTGGTGCTAAATTCATAAATACAGTAATTGCTACATAGCATTACTGTGTATTGAACTACTTTTTCTGTCAAATTTGTTGTATAACATGATGTTTTGGTGCTTAATTTGTAAAATCATAACCTAATTTGATGTTTAATAGACTTCTTTGATCCTTCCTTATTATCCAACATATTCACTTATCCAACTTTCTGCCGGCCCATTTATGTTGGATAAGTGAGACTCTACTGTAATAGTACCATTCTATTCTGCTCATGTCATACCTCACCTGGAATACCATGTCGAGTTTTGGGCATCACAATTTTTGAAGGATGTTGACGAGCTAAAATGTGTCCAGAGAACATGGCCAAAATGATCAAAGGTCTGGAAGCCAAGTTCTATAAGGAGTGACTTATGGAGTTGGGTATGTTTAGCTTGGAGAAGAGAAGATTGAAAGGTGACCTGATAGTATGTTTAAATATTTGAAAAGATGTCATATTGAATCAAGTTTGTTTCCTGCTGCTCCAGAGGTTGGGACTTAAAGTACAAGCCTACACATTAGGAATAACTCCCTGAAGAGTTATTCAGTAGTTGAACACACTGCCTTAGGATGGTGATGTTTCTTCTTCTGGAGGTTTCTAACCAGAGGCTGAATGGATATCTGTCCGAAGTGCTTTGATTGTGTATTCTGCCTGGCAGAGGGTTGGAGTAGATGATTCTGTAAGCTAATGGCATCCAAATATGCTGCTTTATAGCTTCAATAATAGCATCAGCTAAAGACAGCATGTCTCCTCTGAATGCATGCTTGGAAGAGGCAATAGGTTGGATGAGTACAAATAAACAGAACAAAAATCCAGACAGGATGAAGATTCTTACTGTCAAAAGGCCTAACCTGGGGCTGGGTGTGTATCAATCAGCCCTTGATGGGGTTACGCTTCCTCTGGAAAATGTTTTTGCAGCATGGGGGTGCCTCCAAATTATAGCCCAGATAGATGCAACCATCAGGAGTGCTTATTATCAGCGTCAGCTGGTATGCCAGCTGTGCCCCTTCTTAGAATTGGAGGATCTAAAGATGGTAGTGTGCACATATTATTATGGGTTCTAGAAAAAGCTACTTCCTTTCATTCAGAAGGAGGGATCCCTAAGAGACAAAGAACAGCTGCGTGAACGATTCCATTATACTGAAAGTCTCCATAGTACCCTGTTGATTGACTTGACAGTTTTATGATGAGCTGGAAAATGAGAAAACATCAATTTCTTGCCTAACTGCTTCCACAAGCTGTTCTGAATGTCTCTGTGGGAGCACCTCAAAGTTTCCCAGTGAGATGCAACTTGCTGAGTTAAGAGGCAGATCGCAATCATTTCTCATCAAGTACAAATGAAGTTACTTCCCTTTTATAGTCTGTTTCTAAAATTGGAGAGATCGTTTTCCTCTGTCATATTTAGAGCTGGGTCGATCTGTTCCTGAGAAAACTGCTGAGACTTTTCATTTTCCTTTCTTCACAATTTACCCTCAAATAAACAGTCACTGCACAGAATTTCCAAAGAATATTCTTCAACATAATGTCCTGAAATCAGATGCTATGCACAATGGTAGTCTGACTATTTTAATCCCAAATAAACTTTGGAAAAAAGAAAGTAGAAGTATGGATATTGCAAGAGAATATGATGAGCCTCGTGACCAAGACAGTTCTGAAAAGTTTCTCCTTTCCTTTGAAGTGCCTTTCCGAATTTTCTTGCCAACAAGTAGAGTTGAATTTTTCAAAACATATTTGTACATGGGTCTAGTTTTTATAGAACCTATACTTAAGCATGAACCTATGGCCATTTCAGGGTGAGATACTCTGCTACTACTAATTTTGCACATGCTTAAAATTTTATATAATGTGATTTTATTTTGTAATGGTATCTGTTTTTATATGAATATGAATCGTTGTTTTGTACATTGTCTTATATGAATTGTTGTTTTATACATTGTTTTTAGGCATTGAATTTTTGCCTATTTATTGTAAGCCGCCTTGAGTCCCCTTGGGGAGAAAGGCGGGGTAAAAGTGATGTAAATAAATAAATAAATACTTCCCCTAAATTTGGTCCATGAGCCATCAATGCAACACCAGTTTTAAACACCAGTTTAAAACTGAAGCTCACTATTGCAAAGGACAGCTGTAATTGAAAAGTTGGGCAACTTTGAAAATAATGCCAACACCCAGGAGCAGGTTTGCATAGCACTGGGACAGAGACTGCTAGTAGTGATGGCAAGCAATTTTATTCTGTGAGCAGTTTCATACTGATGTGCTGGGCTCCATCTGGTTCGAAGGGCTGGAAGATTATAACCATTTTAATATTGGCCATGGAAGAAGGTGACTTCGCAAAAATGCTTTGATGTCTTGTGTTCCAACAACTCAATAGACAGATCTACATTATAATCATTTACCACACTTTCGACCTTTTTGTCCATTCTTTCAACCCTCTTTTCTCTCTCTCTCAATCAACTTGGCACCATCTAGTGACCAGACTTGCATTTACAAGCTACCCCCCCCCCCCCCCCCGCCCTGTTGAATACGCACAGGAAACCTATATAAATCAACCTCTTTGGATGCAGCACTGAGTGCTACTAAGACTTCAAACATAAATCATATTTCTACAGTTGTGGAACGTAATTGAATAGGACTCAGAAAGGTTCAAATCATGTTACTTGCCCTAAATTTTCATAAGGTTGGGCAAGATGATGCAGACATCTTTAGAGTGGTCAATTAGTACTGATTTGAGAAAACAATACATCTCCTTATCAAAAATCAGTTTCATAGGGTTCAAAATTCTCTCTGAAAATATTCCTTTTGTTGTTTCTATAGTTGCAAGGGCTATTGTATTAATATATATAGTATGCTATGAAGTCATTGTCCTTGTTTTGCTAATGGATAGGGATTTGTGAATATTATTCACCTTTCATTTCCCCCCTCCCCTTTCTGTCTTCCTTTTTATGCTGGCATTGGCTACCTCTTTTGAGAACTACCTCTAGTTATAATCTTTTGTTCCAGGGTCCTGCATACCTATTGATTTGCTGGGGCTCTGATTGTTTATTACTTTTTTTACTTTTAGATATATATTCATTCTAAATGCTACCAGTTACAAGCTTTGTGACTCACCTAAATACTTTAAACTCTTCTGACTTCTGAAGTTTATATAGAACTTTGCTCTGGCACAACCCAAGTGATGTAACCACTATCAAGCATCTTGGATTTTGTGGCTTTATTTAACTTGCTGTGTTGTGATTTGTGGTTGTAGTCTTGTTTACTAGCATAACAAGCTGTTAGGAGGTTGAAATCTCCGAGAATTAGATTAGCTCATTATCTTCCAACAACTACTTTTCTGTTTAGTACATTCATCTCTATGACATAGATCCAGAGGATGACATAATTCATTACTTGTTATTTTGCTCCTATTAGTTCCTCTAGACACACACACATATGAACTGCACACTCATCAAATGGTAGAACTTTTATCTGACACACAGCTACTTCTCACATACCAAAGACTGCAGCTAAAGCTCTTTCTCCATGTTACACCCCCCCCCCCCCACACACACACACAATATAAGAAATTGCAAAACTCACTTCACTCCAGTTTCCAACTATCCAATAAGCCTCATTATGGGAAGTCATGGAGTCTTCTGGATGTTCTTGGTCAGAGCTGTTCCTCAAAAGCATCTTGTAAGCCTTGTCTTGACTTGTTGGAACATGGGTGTCCTGTAGAAATGGGCTTTTTGTGGCCCAGCTAGATGTCCCATCACTAAAAGATCTAACTCTTATTTTGTTCTCATCTGTTAATGTATCCTCCGACTGTGCTGGTTGTTCTGAAACAGGATCGGCTGTTGCTGGTGTATTTATCTGGACAGGAAGCTCTTTGGGACCTACTGTGGTCAGCAAAACCTCTTCTGTTGGAATAACAGAAATCTGGCTAGAAGTGTCAGGAAGATACGGTGTAGGTGAAGTTGGTGACATCTGGCCAGTGGTAGTAACAGAAGATTGTTGTGTTGTCCATTCACTCCGGACTTTGTCTTTTGATCCTCCATCGGTATTAGTAGAAACTATGTTGGATACTTCAGTTGAATATTCTGAGGTCACAATGCTAGGGTCAGTGGAAATGGAGTTATTTATAAAACTGCCCATGGAAGAATGACAGGGCTTTATCATGGACATGTTTGTAGAATCTAAAACACTTGAATTATCTGTCAGAGGTCTCCAAGTGGTATTTTTCAGTGAACTGTTATCACTAAATACATAGGAATCATTGTGAAGGCTTGAGTTACTAGAATTAATATTTATTGTTGTTGTTAATTCCAAGTCTTCTTGTTGGGAAGAAGTCCTAAGGCTAAATGATGTTGGCATCAAAGTAACGGGCTGAGTTACATCTGTGGAGGTGGAAGTGGAAATGCTGGTGGTTGAAATGCCTGGTCTTGGCTTTTGGGTGGGCAAATCATTGGCAGGGCCTCTTCTGGAATTGGGTCCAATTCTCCTGATTATCTTTCCATTCAGCACTTTGAAGTGGGGCATCAGTGGTCTTCTGGTGAGTGGGCATTGCTGGAGGCCACACAGAGCTTTAGAATGTGGTTTCTTTAAAATGTCACAGGGTTCTCCATTATTTTTGGGACAGGTGATATGACGGGTTCGTACTCCTCCACCGCAGGTAACTGTACACTGAAAAATAAACAAACAATCTTCAGTTATCACATTTAGTTCTCCATCTCCTCATAATGCCAAGCCATTTACAAAACTCAAAGCTAAATCTAGGAACTCTTGGATTTTTATGCAGCTGCCTATGCGGTGAACTTTTGGAGTTGCAACTGGGAACATTTTTTTAACTCCCTTGTAAGCCACTGGATCTTCCTGAACAGGATGTGCTCACACATTTTCTTTTTTATGCTTTACTAAGGAACACTTTTAAATGGCTTCGGTATATTCTTACATGTATTTTAGCTCTGACCTGAAGGCTTGTCCTTTTAGTCTAACATTCCTTGTTTGATTGATGGCCCTCAAGCATGCTTCTGTGTTATCTTTGTTTTAGTTACACTTAGTCTAGCAGCAATGTATTATTTTCTGCACATGGGATGGCATACCAGTTTAACACTTTTCAAGAATACATATCTGCACTGAAGTGAACTAAGGGTAGTTACTGTTTTCAAAGGATAGTGATGCTAGCACTCAGACCGCTGCTACATAGGCAGATTTCTCTTGCCCAGAAGTTGCTGTTAACAAAACTAAGCAGCCATTACTGTTGTTGACTAATGTTGTGTGTACAGATTATGACCATTCTTTAAATAGTCTTCAGTGGTTATTTTTTGATCCGTGCTGGTTGCAAATGCCTTATGACATGATGACTTCACTGGAAAACTCAAACTAATACACAATGGATTGCAAAGTTGTGTAGGACAGGTATGTCCAGTCTCAGTGACATATACAGCAATGTCCTGAGCTGGCACTGAAGGCATACAGCTAGGAACATGGACCAATTCCTCACAAATGAGGACCTAAACCAGATTAGCTGCATGATCCATTTGGAGGAGCTCTAGATACAAGACAGCATTTTGCAAAAGCAGAGTTCCTTCTTATGTTGTCTGAATATACAGATGAAGATGGGGAACATGCATGCCATGTACAGTTCCACAATATGTTTTGATGTGTATATATAATGTCAACTTCCTGAATTAAAATCAGAAATTGGAGATTTTTTTCAAAAAAATAATACTACAAATCCCTACATGACCACTTCAAATTTTGAGAGTTACTTAAAACTGTGTCCAAGCTCTGAACAAGGTCATGAATTCCTACTGGTTGGTCCCAATTAGCGTATTCCCATGAACTGAATAGTGAGTGAACACATAGGCAAATCTTATTGATTCACTCTTGCTAAAATGTACTCTTGCTAAAATTAACATTAGAATTTGGGTAGATATCTGACGTTTTGCATAAGACACCTTGAATTTTTCCTATGGAAAAGAAATGAAATGCAAAGTTTTTACATAATTTTCAACCTGACTGTTGATAGCTATGTAGCTTTTCTATGCCATCTATGGAAGGCATGGATCCTGACAAGGTCACCAGAGTAAAAACTAAAGAAGGTTCCCGTACCTATAACAGTTGTGTTGAAGAGGAAATTTCAGCACTGTATGACAGGAATACCCACTAAAATGCCTTCTTCTATGCAAGTGTTAACACTCTTCCTGTTTTCACTCTGACAACCCTATGCTCTTATCATTCCTCCCTAGTTGTAGCACTAGAAAACCAGTGCGGTGTGGTGATTTGAACATTGGACTAGGACTCTGGAGACCAGAGGTTGAATCTCTGCTCAACCAGGGAAACCCAATGAGTGTAAGAGGAAGGCAAAGGCAAGCCCTGTTGGAACGATTCTCACAAATAAAACCTTATGATAGGTTCACATTACGGTCAACAAAAGTTGGAACGATTTGAAGGCACAGAACACTGCTGTAGTACTGCAGATGCCAAACTGTCGTGCCATGTCTGGAACAGCTTCACAGGAAACTGGGATACGACTCTGCTTGAAGACAGAGTTATTAATGTAGATGTTATGCTTAATCAACAGTATGAGCTGAAATTAACATAATTCAATTTCTACCAGCATCACATTTTCATTTGTCCAAAAATTAGAAGATAAGAGGGAGTTGAAAAGGCAGACAAAATGGTCAACAGAGAAATTTGGATAAAGTCATATGCAGTTTAATCTTCCATTTAATTTTTGCATGACTGAGGAGGAAAAACACTTGAAGGCATTGGGACTAAGAGAAATACTTCTACTATGTACCTCTTACCTATTCCAGCTAGGACCTGTTTGCTTATTTTGGTCTTGCACAAAAAGAACAATAAAAGCAAATATCTTCTTAATTGTTCTTTCACATTGAGCACACTTGCTAGTGTCTTTTTAGGCATCTCTGCAATTTAACAAATGGTTTCTTAGCACTTCTGCTACCTAGCCAGATGTTCTCTCTAGTAATCTCTAGGTCCTTTTTTGAAGAGAGAGATAATACTTGCTCTCAAGTCATATGGAAGGGTTGCTTATCTGTTACCATACTTCTTTGAGTGGTAATCTGTGAAATTCACACCTGTGGTAGTAGTTCCCTGCGTGCATGCAGCTGTGTCGGAACTCTTCTTAAAAGCTCTCCAATTAGCGGGCTGGCCCTTAATTGGAGAGCTTTTTAGAAGAGTTCCGATGCAGCTGCGTGCACACAGGAAACTACCACCACAGGTGCGTATTTCACAGAGACTACGTAGAAGAATTTGAAATTTAAACCAAAGCATAGAATAAATTGGAAGTATATTCACTTCAGATTATTGGGAGTCTCTGAAAACTTGCACTTGCACCAGGGGACTGTCTACCCTATTTTATTGGCAGAGTTCATAACTGCCCAGTTTATGCCCTATCCTCATGATTATTTAACTAAGCTTTGCAACTATGTGAGGTACTATGGTTCCCTCTTAACAATGCCTAGGCTTCAATTGGAACTTACTGTAAATATCTGTTTCAGAACCAGTTACAAAATTGGTTAAATATTTTTAAGGCTCTGCAGATCGATTGACAGGATCTAAAAGCACAGAGTAGCAGCTATCTTTTCCTGAGCCAAGAAAGCAGCAATTGCCTATAATAAGAATGTTTTCTGTAAGCACAAAGAATGGTTTGAAGGCAAATGATGTGCTTCTTTTGCTGAAGTTAAGTCATGAATAGGCCACTGCCAGTACCTATAAGCTCACAATTTACACAAGCTTCTCTATAGAAGAAGAAATAGGTGCAAACGTCAAAGAAAAATAGTTGGCCCTGTGAACTCACCTCAGTCCAGTTGCTTACTGTCCAATCAGATGGACAGAGGACATCCCTGTTGCATGAAAGGCGAGTCTTTGGTTTCAGTAGATGCTGGCATTCTTCAGCAGGCAATGCTTGCTCATCAAGCCCCATGGCTTGGACACAGAGGACAGTTCTTTTCTTCTCTCCGGTTGGACCACAAGTGGTTGAGCATTTCTGCCATTCTCCTGCCCACCATCTGAAGAACAAACCAAATGAGGTCAGGAAAGGGACACGGACACTAAGTCAGAGGATGAACACTAGGAATACAAAGGACAATATGAAATAGAAGAAGATTTAAAACAATGTTGAAATATTCATGTTCTGAAGGTCCTTGACATTTGTCAGCTAATCTAGATACTCTCTGTGGTTACCTTTATCAACTTCTGGTTACCAAAATGCCCAACTCATGATGGTGGCTAAACCAGATAGTTAGTATTATCATCAACACTCCACTTAAGCATTTATAAGTACTGTTTTATAACTATATATATATATATATATATATATATATATATATATATATATAAACTTATTTACATTCCAATGAGATCTGACATTGCTTATAGACTGAAGCCAGTTTCTTAATGATTCATCAAAGGAAGAAGGCTCACACTTTCACAGGCCTGAATTACTTCTTATGCTATATCTTAAACTCTATAAGCCACATCAGGTTAATTCTGTATACATGACCAGGCAAAAAAGTGAGAAGCTAAATACTGTAATCTAGCCTGTAACATTATGTTACAGGCTTGTCATCTAGTTCTGGATTCTGTCTGGGATCACCTTCATTAACTTCTGATAACCTTAGTGTGCAACTCATTATAGTGCTTAAACCAGATAGTCAACTTTAACACTTCATTTAAGTCTCCTTAAATTTGGGAATTTCAGGATATTTCTATGGAAATTATGCAGGTTCTTTTAGTACTTTTTAGGTTATCTAATTATAAGTATTCATAGACATGTTTACATACATTTTTCTTGGAGTGAAACACAGACAGAGCTATGTCTGGGAGATGAGACTTCATTATATTCCATTACATTAAGTGTAAGGCATAATTCCATTATATTACATGCCCAGCAAGATTAAATCTTGACATTTCTTTGCCTCTGATTAATAGGCTTGAAAATATTAATAGACATAAAGGCATCATTCTTCTAAATAATTTAACGTAAGTTTTTATCCATCATAAAAATCACCATTGTTGTCGTCGTAATCAAGTTCCTTTATAATTTTATAGTTTCCCACAGTATCTGCTAAGATGTTATATAAACATTTCCTAAAAGTGTTTGCTTGTAAAGAATTCTGTCCCTTGTATATTTACTATCCCCTTAATAAGATAATTCAGCCAAATATACATGACAGAATACATTCTTATTTGTTAGTGGAATTTACACAGTCTTAAAAGGCTTCTGCAACTACATAGGCATACAAGCACTATTCTCCTTGTTGTATCTTAACTGCATTCATACTTCCTTATGAATATCTATAATTATTATAACCTTACCAGTACCAGCATAAAATAGCTTGTTAGAGCAGCATATTAGGGCAGTTATCCATCTTTAGTTTCTCAAGGAAGGTTGACTTACATTTGGTCCTCTATGCTGGAGGCCAGCCTGATTTGGACCTTATCTTCTCTTTATGACAACTCAACTTGTCTATTGACCAATTAAACCTGACTAGCTCACAACTACATACTGGATTTCTTAAATTTATTGAGTGTATGCACTGATGATGCATCTTTCATGACAGGATGTGATGGGTTTATTGCACAGATTAAAAAAATATTAACAGAGTCAAATGCTCTCATTTCTTTTCATTGTATCTTCCACCAGGAAAACCTCTGTGCTAAAGCTACTCTTTAAAGTGACACTTTGCAATGAGTTATAAGTACTGTTAGCTATATTCATGCAAGTGCATGGCACTGTCAGTTTCATAACATGCCACATTTGTGAGCCAGTGTGGGGCACTGGTTTGAGCATTGGATTATGACTCCATGACTCTGGAGAACAGGGTTCAAACTCAGCCATGGAAACCTTGCTCTTTCAGAAGAAGGTAAAGACAAACCCACCTTGAATTTAATTTGCAAAGAAAGCCCAGTGATAGGTGACTAGAAGTTAGACTTGATTTTATGATTTGTTAATGAATTCCTCAAGCCAATCAAATTTTTGGAATTTACATATGAAAAATCAACTGTCTCATCAGGCCAAAGGATTAATTTTGGCTTGATGATGAGATGCTGAACGTGGTTCTTTTCACATTTGTATAATTACTACACCTTTGACATTTCCTAGGAAATATGTATAATCCTTCTCCATACATTAATAGTGAGTTGATAAGCCCCTTAATCCTGACTGAGTGAAAGGCAGCCTTTGCTAATTGCAAGTCTGGGAAATATTAACTGCCTTGATGGGAGAAAGAGGCTGTACAGGCTTTGCTCTCAAAACCTAAAAGTTTGCCTATTTATTCAAAAACAAATAGAATCACCCATAAGAATGATACGAACTATTCATGTCCACAACTAACTGCATGGCTAAATATCAATGTACAGCAATGAGAGGCATTCTACTGAATAATGAACAGATAAACAAGGATTTATTCTAAAATTAAGAGTTCCTTACTCTTGCCTTTTCTGTTCATCCCCTGTATTTACAAGCCATTCAGTGCATATTCTTAGAATACTGAGACAATCTATTCATTGCTGTGCAGCCATGTGTCCTACATTATATGTGTCCTACTCTACAAATATGAGCGGCTGCTAAAGCCCAGACCTCTATTTGAAATGTTTTATTTTTTGAACAGCTATCCAGTTCACACTTGCTAGAAAGAACCATACAAAAGAAAAAGGGGGAGGAGGCTCTAGAAAAGGGTTCTGTGGATACCATGGTCCAACAAAAAGGTTAAAAAAATGACCCAAAGGCAAATCAAGCCTGAGCAATCCATAGTCATCCAGATGTCTAAACTGAGACTGCTGTGGAAATATCATGAGAAGACATGACCCAACAGAGAAGACAGTAATTCTTAGCAAGGGAGAGTTCACTAGGAAAGGAGGAGGACCATATTACAGGTGTATAGACTCAATCAAGGAAGCCATGGTAGGGATAAAGGAGTGACTTGGAGATCTCTCATTCATAGGGTCAGGCTAAACATGATGGCAGTTGACAACATTGAAAGGAAAGCTGTTGAAATTGCCCATCAACTATTCCTGGATATAATAAAAAGCAGGCATACAGATCTTCTGGTCAAATAATTCTTCCCAAAATAATATAACGGAATGTACTTATTTCTATAATAATTACAATTTTTACAGGGATAGGGTATTTGTTGCAGCCAGGTAGCAAAATGAATCTTGAGACTTTGGACCCTAGGGCTTTTCCTGGAATCCATGTAGGAATCAGAAAAGTAAAAATAAATGAGGGGGTGGCAAGAAGAATGAAATTGTAAGGGAGAGAGGGAAAGCAAGAAAAAACATTTCCATCAGTGGTCTGGAATTCAGTAAGGGACTTATTTCTATGTAAGTGGACTTATTTCTGCAGGAAACGGAGTTGAGGAGCACTGCATGTGCATTAAGGGGATTCCCAAGAACATTCAAGGTACCATATTTAGCTTTTTGATGTACAACTGTGCAATGCAATGCCCTAAGTCCCATCTGTATAAATAAAAACACTTGTTTGCACTTATTTAGAAGCTTATCAGCACTCTCAAAGAATTCGAAAAGCTTCAAGTTCCTTTTGTATGAGTCACATTCATTCTTTCATAGTAAAGTCTGTATAAATTGTAAGAGGATATGGAAAAGTTACTTATCTGGACTAAAGCAATCCACCAACCAGCTTAGTGCCTTTTCCAAGCTCTGGCAGGTACCAGACAGGCATTAAATTACAGTGCAGACCTGGCAAGCATCAAATAGATCCAATTCTGTGCTGTTTCCCTGATAACCACAGGACAAGGTTCCCAATAGACTGTGTCTTAATCAATTAAGTCTGCAATCCTAGCCACACTTCCTTGGGAATTAATTTAAATTAGTCAACCTTACTTTTGAGTAAATATGCATAGAATTTTTGTTCTCCTTTTTCTGGCTGACTCCAGAACTTAATTTTCATTTCTTTTCAATCTGAACACAAAATGTCTCCGGCTGATGATCAGATATAACAGAGGCCAGTTGTTATCAAATCAGATTACACTGTCGGCTGGCTTTTCAGTAATTAGCTTTGGATAATCATTCCACTCATATACTTTAACAACTGTTTACATGTTTAATGACATTCCAAGACAATCTTCCACTGAGATGTTAGCAAAATAAACAACAAGTTCTTCTAACAGATGTTCAGTGCTTATTCTGTAACACCAGCAGAATCTGACCAAAAATTAATCATGGATGAATGATTAGACAAGAGGAATATTCTCAGCCAAGAAAACCACCTCTGAGTTTTGTAACTGAAGGTTCAAGACATATTACCCATGAGCATAAAGGTTTTTATGAGTTGGTAGACAGTGATGGTTGACAATACAAGCTGGAGAACGAAGCCTACTAACTTAGGGTTATAACTGATTTAAGTTAGTGAGGCTTACTTTTAAGCAGACACATCAGGATTGTATGTCACTAAATGTAACACAGAGTCAAAGTGGATATGGTGCTATTCATGTTATCTTTTAAGCAGACACATCAGGATTGTATGTCGCTAAATATAACAGAGTCAAAGCGGATATGGTGCTGTTCATGTTATCTGAAGCTTTGTATTTTGCTTTAAAATGCTAACAGTATGCATATCCCCACTGAGACCTCGTCTTCCTTCTTTGGATAGTTGCTTTGGATCTTCATTCTTGAGAAAAAAGTGGGGTAGTAGTAGTGGTAGTGGTAGTAATAATAATAGGTAAGATGTACCATGGTTCATACAATGAGGCTATCAGGTGATGAATTGCCCACAACAACAACACATGAAGCAACTGCAACCTTTATCTATGAACAGATCACCCATCTTGATCTTACAATTATTAAAAAAAAAATAGTATGTACATCAGGAAAGGATTATCACCAGAGTCATGGTGAGCACCAATTTTCTGCTATGCAGTAATGCAAAATCAAAGCACTCCTGGCAAAGGACCATTCAGCCTCTGTTTAAAAATCTCCAAAAAGAAGACCCCATCACTCCAGGGCAGTGTATTCAGCTGTCAAACAGATCTTCCCATCAGGAAGCCCTTCCTAATGTTTAGCTAGCATCTCTTAGGTTGAAACCATTGCTCCATGTCCTAGTCTCTGGAGCAGCAGAAGACATGTGTCCTCCATCATGCCAGTAAGCTGTTAGAAATTGTGGGAGTTGAGTCCAAAACACCTGGAGGGCCAAAGTTTGCCCATGTCTGGTGTAGTAAAATAGTCACCTGAGGTGTAAATGGAGAAATGTTTATTTATGGTTAATTGGGAAAGTATAGAAAAAATTAATATTAATTGTCAATGGCATACAGTATCTCTTCATGACAGGGCTACTTCACTGTGTCTTACAATAGCCCTCTAAGGCAGGCCACTTTGTAGCTCTTGGTAGAAGGAGAGCTGGCAGTAGAAGAAAGTGGCTTGTTTTAGAAAACTGACTACCTAGCAATTTTATAATTGGAGTGAAATTGAAAAATAGTAAATTGGTTGGAAACTCATTCACTTGTCTGCAAATCTGTTCCACACTATTATTCATCTCTTACGCTATTTCATTACTTCACTTTTTAATGTGGCATAGTTTGTTTGCAATATAAATTTCTTTTGACAGATTATTATCCACTGTCATAATGATTTGGGAACATTTTCTCTTTTTCCATCTTTATGTTTGTCTTCAGCGTATAGTTTTTCTCAATGCACTTCTTTTGCCTTCTATTTCATTCTGTTTCTCTGCATGAGTGTGAGTATATATGCAATACCTCTTTCTTTCTTTCTTTCTTTCTTTCTTTCTTTCTTTCTTTCTTTCTTTCTTTGCTACATATATACACTGTAAGTATGTCTGTAATTATACATCTGTCTCTGTTACCTTGGTGGACAATCTCTTTCAATGCATTTCTTTTGCTTTCCATTTGGCTGTGTTTCTGGATTGCAAAACAGGGTTTTCACCACACCTTTCCCCTTTTTCACACAGCGGGCAGTTTGTCGTTGGAAGCCTACAAAGAAAGAATATGTTGCATTCAGAAGCAGTGGTGCAATGAATGGATTTTAATGGGTGGAGAATTCTGAGAGCAACTGGCATACCCATGCCAGGCATTTGGGATCAATATTGCCAGCATCTTTCCAATGGCACAGATCCTAAGGAAAGCCATTGCTGGCCTTGTTGGCTGTGTGATTCTGAGAGATGTAGTAAAAAAAGGACAACTTTTCCAAGTTCTGGTTATGCACAGAGTAGTTCCTTCTAAGTCTGAAGGTGGGACTCAGAAGAATCCCAGTTCAGGGAAGATAATCAATTTTTAGTGGAGGAACTCTAAGTTAAGTGTGCAATATAAAAAAGAAGTTGAAATATATCAGAGGGAAAAGCAACTGATAGAAAGAAATTATAGTGTAAGTATCTGGTCTAGCATCTGAAGAAGCAGACTAAGGGTACATCCACTTAGTTTGTAGCATTAATGCAGTTTGTTACCACTTTAACAATGCTATAGAATCATGGGAATTATTTTGTCTTCTCTGCCAAAGAGTGCTGATGTCTCACCAAATTACAACTCCCATGATTCCATAGCATTGAACTATGGCAGTTAAAGTGATGTTAAACAGCATTAATTCTACAGTATATGTGCACACTTAGTCTACGAAAGCTTATGCTACAATTTCTTTCACCCAGTTAGCTCAAGGATGCTATAAAATCCCTTTGTATACTTCTATTTCAGAAAAGCATGACTTCAGGAGAGAGAAACCACTTTCTCCCTGCTTTCTGAATAAATGGCAAGGAACAAAACTTTGTCTTCTGGTCAGCTGGCCACGCTATATGCATAAACATTAAGAACATGGAGTGGGCACAATGAACTACTGTTGGGCACAATGAGAATTTGCCTCAGGCAGCAAATGCAAAAAGACAGAATTGGGAACAGGTCAAATAGTTTCTGGCTGCAGACCCTGATAGCTATATTTCCTCTCTGTTATCAGATGATTTTATTTCAGAATGGTACTATTTGATTCTCAGAAAGATCGAAGCAATTGGCCTGTCTTTGGAAGCACTCTTAATACTCACAAATGTGGAAGCCTTAAAGTCAGTCAAGAACAGACTTTTGGATCTTGACTTCCATAATATGACTCTTACAGCGAAGGCAACTTGTTCCCCTACCACATCATTAATTCCATGTGAGTGTGGTGTCATGGCATCATATCTTCACATTTTTATTAATCTCACCCAGAGGAGAGCTTTGGTGACTGCGATATGTAATATGTTGCCATCAGCTCTTTAGGATGGAAGATATAAAAAGTGGAATGTTCCAAAAGGATTTGTTCTTGTGGCTTGGCCTTTGTTGAAACACTTCATCGTTCATTGTTTGTTTGCCCCAAATATGACAATACACAGATGAAATGCAAGAATTCAATTTTTTTCAGTGTGTTCTCAGTGGCAAGGTTGTTATAAAATTCCATATCTTTTGTATATTTTCCAGCCTTTAAACCAGTGGTTCCTAACTGTTGGTCTCACAATTTAGCTCCCACAAGCTGGAAAACTAGCTGGGATTTCTGGGAGTTGAAGTCCGAAACACCTGGCATAGTGAAGGATACTATTCTGTCACTACAGTTAAAGGAGGATTCAGTTGAGAGTCCAATCAACCTCTGAATGGGGAAGGAGGAACATGGCAATTTCAATCCCACCAGAAAAATGTCTTGCGTTGGACATGACCTTTAGCAACAACAGATTTTCAATGCCCATCTGACTCAAGCAAATAGCTAATTGTTTGTCCATTAATTTAACAAATAGAGGGAAACCAGGACATGTCTTAATTAGCCATCTAACTTAACATGTCACAAAGTAATTTCCTTTAAGTCATTATCATCATAAAATGAGTAGAAATGTCTGGGAATTAGAGCAACACATCGGGCATCTAGCAAGATTCGTGCAAGGACATAGCAATTAAAAAAAGGACTGAATAGCTCTCGTTACATTATTAACAAGAGCAGTGTTTCTCAAACTCTGCTTTTCCAGGTGTTTTGGTCTTTAGCTCCCAAAAATCTCAGCCTGTTTACCAGCTGTTTGGAATTGTGCAAGCTGAAGTCCCACAATTCCAAACAGTTTGAATAAATAGTCCATACTCTATGATTACAACCTTTAGAAATAAATTAAAGACATGGCTATGCGCGCAAGCGTTTAATGAATAAACTTTTACAGCTTGACATGGTTTGGACAAAGGATTATGCGCAAGGTTTTTGGATGAACGGATTTAAGCGCTTTAGATGTTTTAAGTTTTGTATATTGTTTTTAATTGTTTAATGCCTAAAGGTTTTAATTGCTCTATGTTTTATTTTATTGTATTGTTGTTTATTGGCATTGAATTTTGCCAGATTTCTAAGCCGCCTTGACTCTCCTTGGGTGAGAAAGGCAGGATAGATATGACACAAATAAATAAATAAATAAATAATCACCATGATGTGAGTGTGGTGTGTGTATGAGAGAGAAAGAAATCAGATGAAAAGAGGAATTACCATCCTCTTAACAGGAGGTGGCAGCAGAAGTAAGGACCTCAGTCAGCTCCATGCAATGTGTGGGTTCCTGACCCAGAGATAGGAAAACTACAACTATTTTTACAGTCCACCTTACCCCAAAGTGCCCCCCATTTTAAGACAATTGACCCTCAAACTAAAAAATCTCAGCCTTATAAACTGGCCAAAAGTGACCACTAGTGACTTCTGATTTTGTTTGTCTGCAAATGGAAGTTGATTTCTTTTAAGAGCATGTAGCCCATCGGGCACATGAAGCCCCTGTGATCTCTGCAGTTGCCCACACCAGGGCTAGCTATTCCATAAGTGATCCAAGACAGCCGAGATCAAAGAAAAGTAGCTAGGTAGTCAGTGATGCATGCTTACATTGTGTATCACGCTCTACTCCTGGCTTCTGTAACATTAATGGCTGTATATTCATCTCCTGCTTTGATCCCTCCACAGTGGCATGCTAGAAAATGTCATCAGTCACTGCTGGCTCTGGAGAGTCTTAAAGGATTATATAAATGTTTGACAAACATCTTTTATGTTTTCTTTAAAAAAACATTTGCTTCCTATTTTTGAAAAGCCTGTGAAAATATTGTTTTTTTGCAGCAAGATGCCAAATGTTCACTTAATTACATCAAGGGAGAGAGTGGAGGAAAACTGTCTGCTGTGTTGACAGGAAGGGCAAAATTACACGCTAAATTGTTTAACATCACATCCAACCAATCACTGATAAGCAAGCTCTTGGAGCCGGCTTTCAATATGCTGATTCTCTCTACAGGATGGCCTCTCCAAGGGCATGTGGTTCAAGACAGCTGTTAATTAAATTTCATTTGTCAACCCCTGAGCAGTCTATTTGTTCCTTTACTGTCATGCTGTTAAGATAATGAATGGTGGGGCCAAAGCAGCTGGCAAGCGGCACTGGTGTATTCTTACCACGTCCACAAGTCACACTGCAACTTGTCCAGCTCCCGTACTGCCAGAAATACTCCGGCTCTTCCACTTCATTCTCTGAGCTCCAGTCTTTACGGACAGTATATTCATATTTTATTCCAGGGTTATTCTCCTGAAACAATAGCTGAATAAAACAACAACATGATTTCATCTATATATGATCACAAAAGAGTAGCAAGAAAACATAAATGCAGGAAAGCTTCACATTTGGAAGGGGAGCAAAGATGGGCAATCTGTGGCCCCTTAAGATGGTGATGATCTTAGATTGCCCTTAGTTGGGGATTATGGAAGATGTAGTATAGGATTACTTAAAAAGAGAGAAATGTGTTTTTCAACTCTGTAAAAAATAGTGGCAAAAGTCTCCTGGCTCCTTTTGAGTTAGTGAGAGACAAACAGGCACATTAATTATCTTATTTTTATGAGTAACCAGCTGCAGAATCATAGAGTTGGAAGAGACCTCATGGGCCATCCAGTCCAACACTCTGCCAAGAAGCAGGAAAATCAAACTCAAAGCACCCCCGACAGATGGCCATCCAGCCTCTGCTTAAAAGCCTCCAAAGAAGGAGCCTCCACCACACTCCGGGGCAGAGAGTTCCGCTGCTGAACAGCTCTCACAGTTAGAAAGTTCTTCCTAATGTTCAGGTGGAATCTCCTTTTCTGTAAATGACACACTGTCCAAGTATGAAGTATCTATACAGAAGAGGGAACGGTGGCACATACATTAGTGTTTTCAGCTTGTTAACCAGTCCTTTTAACAGTAGGCAGGACCCAACAGGGAACATTTCTCAAAGGCATGAAGGTAGATGTTATCTGTTGATGGTTGTGGTGCTATTAAAGGCATAGCTACAGGGCTGGTTTAAAAGATGGTAACTTTGCACATGAGCCTCATCATAATGGGGTGAAAAATTTCCATTCATTGACATCAATCCATCCATCCCTTTATTCATATCCTGCTTTTTTTTCAGATTGGGATCAAGGAAGCTTACTAGGGATCTTCCACATTACACTGCTATAATGCTATACCAGTGTCTCTTGCTTTTAGATCAGTGGTTCTTAATCTGTAGGTCCCCAGATGTTTTGTCCTTCAACTTACAGAAATCCTAACAGCTGGTAAACTAGCTGGGATTTCTGGAAGTCGGAGGCCAAAACACCTGGGGACCCACAGATCGAGAACCACTATTTTAGGTGGTCGACCCTTTCCAATTATAACCAGAACTCATGCAATCAATGCAAATTAAAATAAAACAAACTTAAAATAAGTTTGAAGAAGTACTGCCCACTGTATGCTAAACCCTTGTACTAGCGGTTTCTTCTGACCAGTTGTACCTGTTGGTTAACTCCTTGACATAGCCTCAGAGTTCACCCCAGTTTAAGGTTCTTCTCATGACCTTGTAGCATCTTAACTTCCTTCCTGTTTACAAGTTCCACTCAGTGCACTTTGCCCAACTCATTTTATGTTTTTATTGCTGTGTTTTTCATGTGTTTTATAATGATTGTGATTTTTTAATGCCTTTTAAATTTTTATTTGTGTGTTTTTGTATTTGATATTACTGTATGCTGGTTTTATATTTGTAAGCCGCCCCGAGTCCCTCTGGGGAGATGGTGGCGGGGTACAAAAATAAAATTACTATTATTATTATTAAAATGAGACCGAATTAAAATAAAACTGACTTAAATTTCAACCATGTTAATATAGAATTGATTTAAAACAAAACCGATTTAACATTCAACCAATTGAAGATACAACCCAATTAAAATAAAACTGAATCAAAAACCGTACTGCACCATAAAAGTCCCCTTGAAATGCTGGCTGGAAAAGAAAGATCTTAATCAGGTATCAAAAGAAACAAAAGGGGTTTTCCAAACTGCATTAGGAAGGGAGTTCCAAAGTGTGGAAGCAGTCATCAAGAAAATCCAATAAAAAAGAAAAAAAGCATTATTCCATCCCCATAGCCATTTGCTACAGCAGATGATGCCCTGACCCACCTGCAGCCATACAGATTCATTTGTAGGTCCAGGAGCAGTGAGGTTTTCCAGGTCTCCTTTTCTCCCATACTGAAATATTGTTCCAGCCACTTTGTAGTCTCCATTCCATTGGATAATGAAGCCCCCGTTCAGATAATACTTCTCTGGATTCTCACTCCGTAATGCAAGGAAATTCCCTGCTTCTGCCACTTCGATCACTTTGATGTTTCTTGCGCCTTTAGGAATCCGGCCGATATCAACGTAACCTAGGTGGAAAACATCCACAGTTTTATGTAACATATAGGTAAAATGTATCAGCTGTGACAGCAGTAACATCAACAACATTAATGCATCTTGTCTAATTCCAAATCCCATCAGTTCTCACTTTTCTTGAAAACATGCCTCTACCCATGTTGGACTACAACTCCCAGCTCACCAATGACCATGTTTACTAAGATTACTGTGATTGACACTCTAGTAAGTTCTGAAGGGCTATATAATTTATACCCTCATTCCAGTGTGCACAAAAGAGAATGATTTAGTGCTGTTTTAAGTATCCAGTGACAAGTCAAATAAGGTATCATAATTCCTTCTAATGGTGGATGTTCAGTTGTAAGTGCCAGTGCTTATTTGGCAAAAAGGATAGCACATAAATAACAGACAGATATTAGCCAATTTGGACATCATAGATGGTTGATCATCTGCTTAAGTAAGTAATAAGCATCTGTCTTTGCTTGTTTATGTCGACATAATTTCAAAATGAGGAAAAAGCATTTAAAATGTAAAGTAGCAACAACAGCAGTAGCATCAGTTTAGCAGATCAGAAGCTTCTTGTGCCAGCAGTAGAGCAAATGAGTTTCAGCAATACAGGAGCAGAGTCAAACTTTAACAGTTATAAAAGACTTCATTTAAAGAACTACATTTCTAGACAGGATAGCCTAGCTATGTATAACTCACAGGAGATATCTTGTCTCTCTCCAGGCTTACAGGAGAAGAAGAAAAATGGAAGACTCGGAGGTTTGCTATGTGCTCAGAAAAAGAGAAGTGTCCCCGAGGAGGATTACTTTAGTAAGAAAGGTGATAGGAGGAAAAAAGGAAGAAGGCAGATGAAGAGGCCAGTGGAGGAAGGGCATTTCCCTGCCAACTAACTCATCTGCCTATGTCCTTAATGACTATAAACTTGGGTAGGTTGTGGCTGAGTTCCAACAGTTTGCTCCAGCTTTTGGGAAAGAAGCTCCTTTTACAGAGTCCTTTTACAGTTGGCAACTTCCCTTTCCCTTTTCTAGGTGGAAGCTAACAGCATTAGCACTAGAAAAATGGTGTAGAAGGAAATGGAGAAATACTGACTTTTGGTGCTGGGCTGAGACAGTAAAGAATGAAGTTAAACTTGAGCTGGGGTAAGAATAAGATTCTACTTTAGCGCAAGGTAAACAGCAGTTGGCTCCAGAATATACTATTACTGACCATATGTGAACAGCAAAACTGGGAGAAAAGGAGAGAACACCATAAACCTGCCTCTCCAGCATATTAACAAAGGGCCTTAAAATATAATCGCCAAAACATAGGAAAAGTGGAAACTAACAAAAGAAAACGTAATCCCTGGATGCAATTTATATATAAAGCCTTCAAATGCTCTGTCAAAGTAATTTATTTACTTATGCAAGCCTTACCTGACCTGGTTTTTCATTTCACATGTGCACATTATTAGTTTTGGATGAAAAAAAAAAACCTGCTGCAACATGCTATGCCTCTTGAACAAATCTCGTTTGAACTCTTCCTAACTATTTTAGACAGTTCTGTCTTTTAGGATCAGGTTCAATAAGACACACACAAAAATTAAGATCTAATTTGGGAGTTGCTACCTGTGTTTGTTTTAATGTAGCTGATTTTTAAAAATTAAATAACTTATACACTGTTAATTACTTAAAGCTTCATAACTGAATTTTCTTCTTTTGTTCCCCCATTCTGTGTAAGCACTCTGTAAGATCTTCTTTAAATTGTGAGAGTACAGACATCATCAGCCTGCTCTATTTTTCACCAGCATACAATTTCATATGTTTTGAGATTTTTTTTATCGTGTCAGAAGTGACTTGAGAACATACTAAAAGTCACTTCTTGTGTGCCCAAGGGACGCCTGGATGTGTTACTATCCTGCTGGGAGGCTTCTCTCATGTCCCCACAAGCTAGAGCTGACAGATGGGAGCTCACCCTATCTCAAATTCGAACTGGCAACCTTCAGGTCAGCAACCCAAACTTCAGGTCAGCAGTCCAGCCAGCACAAGGGTTTAATCCATTGTGCCGTTGCGGCTCCAATCACGTTTTTAGATGATTTTACAATAATATTTGTTGATGCAGTTGCATATGAATAAAGAAGAAGAATGAAGAAAAAGGCATTCTCTGTTTGGGGGCAATGTAAGGAGCAAGGGATTTCCTCCTGTCTTTGAACAAAGGAGGGATGCCAATTTTACTTCTAAATATATGTATTAAACGATATTCACAGCTGGTGCCAGGTAATTACATGTGCCTTTTTAATATCAATCACAAGGTTTTAAATGAATGAATGCACAACTTAGTGCAGAGTTGGTTAATTTAAATGATTCAGTCATGAAGCCTTTGGCACAATCCCTAGATCCTGTGTCCTATTGTAACAGCCTCAGTACATTTAATTGAAACAACCACACGTTCACCCATCGTTTCCCACTTTTCTGTTCTTTCCTATCTTGAACAGAAAGTATCTATTTTGTGTAATCAGAAGCATTGATTCCCACACCTCCATGTGTTTTGGACTTTAGCTCTCTGAATTTCTGATCATTAGCCAAAATAGCTAAGTCCACTGGGACTTGAAGTACAACATATCTGGAGGACCAGAGTATCACTGTAGTAAAGCATTATGAAAAATATAACGGTGCAATGAGCCATTACACAGAGCCTTTAACAAAATGCTAGAGAACAAATGCTTCCCTTATCTAAGATGCTCCATTCCTTCCCCTAAAGTTCTCAATTCTATCCCAATAGTCAGAGTTTCCAGTAATTCTTGAATTAAGGTGTTTTGTTTATCCCTTTAGGTTTTCTAATTCTAAATACTGAAATTGTTATCAAGCCATGTTACCCCTTCCCCCAAAAGATTTATAGTTCGTTAACAGATTACAAGTAAATACATGATTTTTTCTTTATATTAAAAACCTTTTCTGGAGGTCCAGAGTTGCAAAATTCTGAAGCTTTAGAGGTTCAGGAGCAGACCTAGCAGCAGCTGTACCTTACAAACTCTGACAATTCTAAACCCTTTAATAAATTGTATCAATTTGACAATTTTGTGTAACTTTTATCTTTTATATACTGTATCAATTCCTTACATAGAATGTATAACCTGCCCTCTAAATATATGTATCAAAATCTAACTTGAAGGCAGCCACCTCTCTGTGACCCAGTTGGCATAAGCCCTTGGGAAGGGGACCACGGCCAAGGTCCCTCCAGCCATTTCCCAAGTCAGATAACTATCAGACCTATTGTGCAGATGATCGTCTTTTCCAGAAACATAAGCTCAGGATTTTTGTCCATTTAACCTGAGCCTGAGAGTCTGCCGCTCCCGCACCCTTTAACCTAGCTGAAATCACAAGATCATGAGGAGAGTGGACTAGGGAATTCTGGGAGTTGTCATTTAAAAAGAAATAACAACCTTCCCCATTGTTACATGGGTTAATTCAGTATGTTTAACTGGAAACTGTATAGGTTTCTCTTATGGGGAAAGCTCATTATCAAAGCATTGTTACTGGCCCTGCTTCTGTATGCTTAAGGATGCTTTGAAGGAAATGCAAAGACATCTGTAACAAATTAAAATAACAGTTACAATAATATATATTCTTTGCTCTTACAATTCAATTTTTTATATCAGTAGTTTTGCTGATAGGTATATTATCTTATCAACATCCTTTCTTTCAAGTTTAAATTAGACTGTCATTTTGATAGTAGAGTTTTGCCTCCTAGTATTTGCTATCATATCCTTCCCTTGCCCATGAGTTTCATTTTCCAAAACTTGCAATTTAGCTTTTGAAACATAATGAACAATATCTCCAGTAACAATCCAACGTCTGGATGGCCACAGTTGAGTCCCAGCTGTGTTTAATACCACTAGTTCTGCAGGTTATAATGCAGATCCCACAAATAACTATCTTACTAAATACTGTAATACTAAATGGGGAAGATTATAACCAAAAAACGCAGGTGTTACTTCTCCATGATTACAAAGCATCAGGGTTGATAAACAGAGTTGTGAACTGACCACTCAGTTTGACAGTTGGTGATTTTTCCCTGATTCACTGACTTTGAAAGTATCTATAGATTTAAACTTAAAATTGAACAAAGGGTTGGTTGTATCCTAATAACTGACACTATTGGTTCATATCAGCACAACTTTTTCCTCACTAGAAAATTAATAAAGCTTCAAATCTTTTCTTAACGCACTATAACTCCATGAAGACTGACTATAATATATCATGGTTTGGTAACAATAGTATCTAAAGCTAGAACCAAATAGGGAAGTGTTATCAGCCTGTACTTTAATACTAGGTTACATTTGGCAGGGAGATAAACTGTCCCATCCTTGAAGAGAAAAAGTATGTGTCCATTGCAAAAATAACCAACCATTTGGAGATTGCAATGATGCTATAATGTCTATTCATTGGATGGACTCCCAGTTCCCTTCTCATCTGCAGAGCACAGCTGCCTTGGGGAAATTAAGAATGGCTTAACTTTTCAATATATAGAAATTCAGAATTCTAGTATATTGACAAAATTTCTGTGGTTCAGAAAGTACAATTAACAATGTCTTTCTTATGGATATGAAGAACACTCACACATGTTCTTATAGTTAACAGAAAAAAAATATCTTAAAAGAATGAATGCAGTTTGACACCACTTTAGCTGTCATGGTTCAATGCAATGGAAACATGGCAGTTGTAGTTTTGCCAGGTCTTTAGTCTTCTCTGCAAAGGGTCTTGACGCCTCACCTAACTAGAACTTCCTTGATCCCACAGCTTTGAGACATGACAGTTCAAGTAGTTTCAAGCTGCATTAATTCTTCAGTGTCACCCATGTCAACAGAATGATCAACTGTCATGAAGTTTTTTGCACTCCAGGATTTACTGGGAAGGGGAGATTGTTGCACAAAAAGCTTGGGATACATAAAAAGGTATATTTCAACAAAATCCCACCAAAATTGAGCTGACATTCTCTTAGTGAATCAGGTGTGTTTTGTCTCTGAGTGTTTTGTTTTGGTTGTTATGGAGGCTGGAATTATTTGCTTTCCTTCTAGGTAAAGGTAAAGGTTTTCCCCTGACATTAAGTCCAGTCGTGACCGACTCTGGGGGTTGGTGCTCATCTCCATTTCTAAGCCGAAGAGCCAGCGTTGTCCGTATACACCTCCAAGGTCATGTGGCCGGCATGACTGTATGGAGTGCCATTACCTTCCCGCCAGAGCGGTACCTATTAATCTACTCACATTTGCATGTTTTCGAATTGCTAGGTTGGCAGGAGATGGGGCTATCAGCAGGTGCTCATTCCGCTCCCGGGATTTGAACCTGGCACCTTTTGGTCCACAAGTTCAGCAGCTCAGTGCTTTAATGCACTGTGCCACTAGGGGCCCCTAATGATCAAAATACCTTGAAAGCCCACCTTTCTCTTGGTGACATCACCACTGACATGTTTATGTAGTGGCTGGTGTAGAACAGAGGTGGTCAAAATGTGTCTGGTGATGTGACTATGACCAGATGCATAATGTTGGAGGCATCCTTTGGATGTCACAGGATTCATCTGAAGGTTGTGAAAGATTACTTTCTTGTGTGTTTGGCTACAGTCACAATGCCAGATGCTTCTCAGCTATTGCTCCATCTCCACCAGCCCCTAAATGGGGAGGAAAGCCATATGAAAGTTGGTTCGCTTCCCCCCCCCCCCCCCAGTGAACATGACATAGTCCACTGGAGAGAACTGTATGCTATATCTCCTTGAGGAAGGATCACAGCCATCGTTAAAAAATGCACAAGACCTCTCATGTCACACAGCAGAGAAAAAAACTTTTGAAATGCTTCACACTTGCATATGAGAACAAACAAAGCAAATATTTGCATTCCTAATCTTTGGATCCATACCATATAATCCAGTGCATATTTACATAGTTGAAAGACTTAATGTAATAGGCGAGGTTTAGTCCCATGTAAATGTCAGAGTAATTTACGCAGCGCAGCAGCAGTTGGATGGAGTCAGTGGAACGGAGAACGAAGAGACATCAGAGACGTTGGTAAAACTATATACAAAGTTTTACTGACTTCAGTAATAATCAAGACAAACAGACTTGCAGACAATGGACGAACACAGGACTCTCTCAGCAGACAGCACTCAACTCAGAACTGAACAGAACTGATGCAAACAGCAATGCACACACACTTGTGTCTGGACACTCCCCAGCTCCAGCCACACATCAAGGTCATCACAGCTTCTTAGCAATTAACTCTTTACAGACAATAGTACACTCTGGATGATGCAATCAGTATGCAATACGGGCAAGACACAAATTTCATTTAAACACTACCAATACACAAACCCCACATTAACAGTAAATGCACCCAGATTAGCAGCCACTACCTTGGAGAGCTATGGGAATCTATGAAACTACGGAGTTTATAGAGATGATGGCTGACATCCTTTTCAAGAATTAGGATAACATGACTCAGACCATGACATCATAATTCATTTTACTCTACTGAACTCAAATGCTGCCAATACCAGGGCTTTAATTTTTTTTGCTTATTTTGCAATAATGAATAATTTTAAATGTTTCCTCCCTACTGAGCTAGAATTCCTTGCATTTTCAATGATTTTTGGAACTATTTTGCAAAAAGAAATTTATCTGTATGAATACTTGATTTTACAAAAATTAAAACAGGAGATTTACCCCCCAAAAGGGTAAATTTGCACAGAATATATGCGTTCTGCTAAAATTGAACTGCTGTTGGTGGAAAACACTGCATTTTTGGTGCAAAGCCCAGACCTCTATGCAGAAATAAAGGGAATTTGAGAAAATTGTTTTTGTGCAAAAAGCCTTCAAATGTGAAAAACTCTTGTGGCAGTATAACAATTATCTTGGCAGGATGCTTACTTGTTGAAAACTAGGAATTTGATATTTTCCCCTTTCCCTAATCGATATTGGCATCAAGCTCAAAGTGGAATATGACTGACTCGGTCAAGGGACACTTCGGAAAGTTAATCACTTCCAAACCTAGGTTTAATTTTAACAGCCTATCCAAATACTTAGAAAAAAATCCATCTGCAAGAAGCAGAGGAAAAAAATATTCATGGCTGGGTATAAATAATAAGTGCATGTCATTGTAGAAAAGAGAAAAATGTGTTTCCCAATAGTGTTTTAAATGAAAAAAATTATCAGAGAAAACCAGATGTATGGTGTTTTGTAGGCAGCTACACAATTTTCCTTATTACCACGTTCCATCAGAAATGGAATGACCTCTTTGGACCTACTCTCTCAATGGCGTGCAAATTGTGTGAAAATTCTGGGTTGGGTATTTTTGATAAATATGCTGAAGACCTATCAGCTTATATTCAGCCTCTGAGTCTTATCACTACATAATTTTATTCAGCAACATGGGGCCCATGGAACTTTAAAGCTGCTGAAAACTCCACAGACGGAATGAGGTGTCTAGCATGACAAAATGAAATCACTACCTTTCTGCTCTCCCTTTAATAAGTACAAAATAAAAAATTATCTTACGGAACCTTAAAAAAATAAGGTACTACTGGGAAAGAGTTTGGGTAAAAGCAAAATCATATCTATATTCATTGTTAAATATAATTCTGTTTTACCCAAAACTTTTCTAGCAGTGTCTAATCTCAAGGGCATCTGCTTTCTCCCTTTTTTTCTCTCATTTTAATCAAGGCCTTGTGAGGAGAGAAATGGTAGCTTTGGTAAAAATAGGAAAGAAACAACAGCTGAAAACACTGGCCTTTTCCCAACTATAGTTAGAATGAGTCATGCATAAACAACAACTGGTACTTCATGCAGTTATGCATTCACATTCATAACAAAAGATGTAGTGGTTGTTCAATCAGTCTTGCATGAAAATTTTGTAATGGATGAAGTTTGCTTATTATAGATATCTCAGTTAACTGGGGTGAGTGGAATTTATTTATTACATTTATTACATGCATTTATACCCCGCCCTTCTCCCCGAGGGGACTCAGAGCGGCTTTAAAACTCAAAGGGACCACAGAATAAACAACGTGGAGCTTATTTGCTTGCCCTCTCCTTTAAGACCTATTTGATCTTTGAGGTAAGATGGATAGATGTCCTTGGTTAGCATTGTCAGATTTCAAGGTCTCACCCAGGTCTAAATATTCTAAAGACACCAGATCCTGTTTGATCTTAGAAGATAGCAAGATCAGCCCTTGGATGGGAGGCCACCAATAAATACCAGGTCCTATAGGCTATATTCAGAGGAACGAACAGACAAAAACCACTTCTGAATTCAATGTGACCTCTGTATCCACAGGGAATACATTCTAGGATTCAGTGCACAAAAACTGCAGGTTAAAAGCAAATCCTATGTTGAAATGTCCTCACCCTGCTTTCCTACTATCCTACAGATGGTAGAGTAGTCAAAGGGAAGACTCCTGCATTGAAGTGCAGCATGTTTCCCTTGACCACCAAGGCTCATTGAGATCAAAGAGCTACACAGTGGATACCTGGGGCTTCAGAGCAATGTCAACCACCACTAGCCAGGGTCCTTCCTTCATGGCTCCCACAGAGCCACAAGCCAAAGTTGACGGCAGTGCGGAACTAGGTACTTGCCTCACTCTCAGCTGAAAAAGGCATCTCTTTCTCCTTACTTTCCATGAGAGATGCATCGATGCATCAATTCTCATGGCTGTTCATGCCTTTCTCAGCTGAGCAAGGAGCCACACGCCTCTCATAGCCAAGTTTCTTCCAAGCTTCCTAGTAACCAAAGACATGGAAACTTGTTGTTCTTGATAGCATCCTATCTCTGGCATGTGGGTTGCCCATGTAAGTACCAGGGCACCCTGTGTGAGCAGTGCTGCAACAACCTTCTGCCCAAGGTCTTGTGGTCTCCAACCTGGAAGGATGGAAAGGGATGCATAAGGAGCTTGCTAAGCCACATTGGAAAGGCAGGCAAGAAAGAAGAGCCATGCAGTGGTGTTGTCTTTTTCCCCAACTTGCCTGAGAAAAAGGTCAGGAAATATCCTGGCTATTGGTGGAAGCCATGGATTGTGGATATGTGAAACCATGGGTACCAGTCCCACAGGCATGGGAATCATATTGCATTCCTTGCATAAAAAGAATGCTGTGAAATTAATGGAGTCACCATGAGTTGGCAAGTGATTAGAAAACATCTATCCTTGGTTTCCAGTTTTTGTGAGTCATCTCCAGGTAGGAGATGGGGTGAGCTCAGCTCAAGCGAAGAGAAAAGGAGTGCGAGGTTTTATTGATTTGTTGCTGTAGCTTTCCAAGATACTCTTTGTTCATTTACTTTCCTACTTCCCTCCCAGGTTTCACTTTCTGCTCCGTATTCTAGATGAGGTGTCTATCTAAATAAGAAGGAACAGTCCTCATTGCACTTGGATCAAGGAACAATCCCTTTAGCTAAGATTTCTGTCTTAAACTTCAAATAGGGAAATATGCTTTGTCTTCCTCTCCCCCTCCTCTCTCATTTTTTCTGTGAGACAAGCTGAGAGCAAATGTGGTTGGTACTTAATATATAATGATATCACCAAGGCTGTCTCAATGTCTCAGGTTTTGGCCCAGAAACTCCAGAACCTACAATGATCCTAAAGTAGGCATGGGCAAACTTTGGCTCTCCAGGTGTTTTGGACTTCAGTTCCCCCAATTCCCAACAGCTTCAGACCCCTTCCTTTCCCCCCTCAGCTGCTTAAGCAGCTGAGGGGGGAAAGGAAGGGGTCTGAAGCTGTTAGGAATTGGGGGAACTGAAGTCCAAAACACCTGGAGAGCCAAAGTTTGCCCATGCCTGTCCTAAAGAAATCAAACTACACTCAACTCAAGGATGCAACTAAGGAACCAGCAAAAGACTAAAGGAGTGCCACACTGGAAGCTGGCACATCAGAACAGAGGTGAACAAAAACTTTACAGGACTTGAGGTTTATTGTTCAGAAGAAAAAAAGTGAACATGTGTGGGATGTTTTTCTTTGTATGTTTAGGACTAAGGGGGAAGCATATAGTGTGAGTCAAGCCAAAATCTGTGGATCTATATGGCAAGGAGTATTTCCCATTCTTCCCACTTGGCAAACACAGAAGAGATGCTCACGTCTTGCCTGCCTAGAATACCTACCCAATTTAAGCAATGAAAAAATATTATCATCCTCCAACATACAGATATTAATATGGTGTCGAACAATCTACTGTCATGGGGCCCAATATTAGAAGGAAAACACTATTGCACTAGGAACACAAGTGGTCACAAACCTCACTAGCACTCAGTGTGCTAACTTTGTTAACAGTAACAAGCAATGCAGAAAGGCATCTATGGGCTAAGGGAGAGAGGGAGGGCTACTCTATTTACTGTTCAACAATATGGAACATAACATACAATTATGTCCATGCTATATTATCTCTAGGATGATGTTTATTATGTGCTCTTAAGGCTTCCTCATATATCCCAGCAAATACTACAGGAAAGCCATGCCCCCTTGGCAAGACAACTCTCCATTTGCGAGGACCCATAAGGATACTCAAACAATAGAATTGACATAAGTTCAGTTACTTCTGATAAGATATGTAATGTAGGCCCTTGTGCACTTCTTTCTATAGAGACTTCAGTGATAATGGCAAAGCAATGATTTTCAACACAAGCATGGGAAACAGGTAGAGATGCAAGGATGTGAATTCTTTGTGTCCTTGGGACTTGTGACACCTTTAATCTATAAATGTTTCATGCAACAGGAAGGAATAATAAAGTGAATAGGGAAAGAAAATTGTAAGGAATTAGGGCTTGTGTTCCTAGTTTCTTAATTTAAGAAAAAAGGTCCATTTGCCTTCCCTCCCAAGCCATCTCTCTTATGACCCAAATAGAAGGACTCTTCTTTGTGTCCCTTTGTTTATGTCTAGTTTGACAAGCATAGAATGGAAAGAACAGATAGTGATAGAACTAGCTGGAACTGGGAACTTGCATCACAAGGCCACAGAAAATCTCTGAACTTTTGTACACTTTTCCTCATTACCCTAGGAAAATACTCACCTCCAGATATGGGGTCATCGCCATGCTAATGAAGTAGAAACTATTAAATAGAGGTTCATTAAGGGATGTGCCTACACAGTCTGCCAAGTATGCAGGTCCAAAGAAATGTGAACTACTAATTAGTGGGGTAGCTGTGATGTATTAAAATATGCTTTTTAATGTCCATACCAAAATGGCAAAAATGCTTAGTTTTGCTCAGAGTGTATGTTTTGTGGTTTTGAGACCCCAGACATCTTTTCACTGATGCTATTTTAAAAAAAAAATCTCTCACTTGGTGTTCTTATCTGGCTGAAGTGGGAACCTGTTCTTAGAGATAACAATTGTTTAAGCCCAATGTGGCAAATGTAAACAAAATGGTTAGCTCATCCAAATCATCCTGTAGCTATATTAATATTTAAACAACTACCTAGTTTTAACTGATATAAAATAACACTTTGAAGAATGTTGCTCAAAATGTAAACAGTTCCACTTCCTAGTAGAGCTCTTATGTAAAGCCCTATGTACAGAATAAAAATGATACCTTTTCTATTTTGATAATTTCAAAACCTGATGGTTACCTTTTAATTGGTCTGAACAAAGGTTTTACTCTTGCATTTCTAATAGGATAACCTGGATGCTCATAACTTTTATTAGCAGAAAAAGCTTCGGAGCAAGTATCTATTGTTCCTACTACCCTTTCTGTTTCATTTTTTATTTCATGACTAAATATTAAAAATTTCTACAGCTCCATCTTGGATGTCTCACATACACGTACCTCCCAGCTGACTACATGGTTCTAAGAGATGGCAGCTTTCCCCCTCTTTCTCCCAGAAGAGATCATTTCAGCAGCTATTGTTTACTAAACTGAGATAGCAAAGTAATGGGGAAAAAAGTTATTTACCTAATCCTTCACTTTGATTGAATGTTATCTGCACCGTCTGGCAAGAGGAACCATCCCCTTGACAAACTCCACATCGATCTTCAGTTGCATTGGAATCTATCTCATAATCACAGCCAACAGTCTGAAAGGAAGAGAAAAAACATTTTTAGAATAAATATTGTATTTTTGACAAGATTAACTAATCACCATTTCACATTTTCACAAATCAATTATTCAAAATAGAAAACTGAAAGTTTACAGTTAATGCACATGTCCACACAGATGTTATTTTTCACTATCTCTCTGGTGGGATTGACCCACCACTGGTTTCAGCAGAATAGGAGACCACAACCCGAGAAAGTACCCTGCTTAAGAATCCTCAAGTTTGAAAAAAGGTGTTTTTCATCCTCAAAGACCCTGACCTAAAGCCTACTGTTAGTCCTTACTGGGTTAGACTCATTGATTTAATGGGATTTACACAGCTGTTGGTTGTTTATTACTGGTTGAGTATTCCTTATCCAAAATGTTTGAGACCAGAAATGTTTTGGATTTCAGATGTTTCTGGATCTTGGAATACTTGTATTTGCATATACAGTAGAGTCTCACTTATCCAAGCTTCACTTATCCAAGGTTCTGTATTATCCAAGGCAGTCTGCCTTTTAGTAGTCATTGTTTTTGTAGTAAATTTTGCAGTGTTTTGGTGCTATATTCGTAAATACAGTAACTATTACATAACATTAACGTGTATTAAACTGCTTTTTCTGCCAATTTCTTGTAAAACATGATGTTTTGGTGCTTAATTTGTAAAATCCTAATGTAATTTTATGTTTAATAGGCTTTTTTTCTTAATCCCTCCTTATTATCCAAGATTTTCGCTTATCCAATGTTCTGCCGGCCCATTTATCTTGGATAAGTGAGACTCTACTGTACATCCATAGTGAGACATCTTGGAAAGGGGACCCAAGTATAAATATAAATTTCATTTATGTTTCATATACACCTTATCCACATGGACTGATGGTAACATTATACCATATTTAAACCAATATTGTACATGAGAAAAAGTCATTAACATTGATCCATCAGAAAGCAAAGGTGTCATATCTCAGCTTCCCATGTGGACAATTTTGGAGGATTTTGGAATTCTGGATAATGGAAACTCAACCTGTATCAACAATTGAGTCAATGAGTTTACTTTAGTTGAGCCTGCTAATAAGATGTGTGTTTGAATCACAAAACTGAATGATTGTGGTCGGTAGTTCATTCGTAACACTTAATGGCATCACAGGTACTACCTGGAAACCTCAAGGCCTAGAGGTGATTCTGAATTGGCAACTCTAATACTTATTAGGGTGGAAGAAAAAAACAAAGTTACTGGGCTGAACAGGAGATAGAAGAGCACTCTTCTAAGCTAGCTCCACTTGTATACTGAGTGCATATATTGATCAGACAGAAGTTGCTGAGGAGCTGGTGATGATATCTAACTACCTTCATGTCAGAAAGCATCTCAGTACAGCTGACCCTCCATATCCACAAACTCAAACAACCATGGCTTGAAAAAAAAATTAAATCAAAAAGCAAATCCTGATTTTGCCATTTTATATATGGAACATTTTTCCACACCACTGAGTATAATGGAACTAGAGCATCCATTGGGGTTTGTATCCATGAGGAGACCCTGGAATCAAACCCTGGTGTATATTGAGGACCCACTGTACTGGGAACACATTTATCTTTCAGGATAGGTTCTCCTGCTACCTGGTATTTTAGCAATAGATTCTCTCAAACCCTTTCCCCTTTTTTTAATCAGCTGCTTTTTGAATCAGACATGAAAGGGCAAAGACTTCAAAGGATGCTTGTATAATCAGCTGTCTGTGATTTCTTAATCAGTTGATGTTTCATTGATTTTGGAAATAGGCTTTTAAAAATCTTTAATGTTAATAACAGTGAAGACTCCTGTGGCATTTTAATTCTCCCTTACACACACATACTGAGTTACAGCTAAAAGAAGGGAGCCTTGTTCTTAGCAAGTGAGCTGAGCACTTGGAAAGGTATCACTGAACAAACTCCTGTAACACTTTCACCTTTACATATACAATGAACCCTCAATAACTGCCGGGATTTGACTCAAGAACCTCTCGTGGATGCCAAAACCTTAAAATACTGGTCCCATTACCCAAGAATTTAGTACCAATTTTCATAGAATTATAGTAGTGGGGGAAAGAGGGACCGTGTCTTATATCTAAGTAGCTATTTCTTTACAAAGAACAGCAATATCTTTGAAAACCTGAAAACTGTGTCCAGGGGAAAAGAAATAACTTGCTTCTCCCAGTTCAGTATTGAATCAACAAACAGCAGATTGAATGATTTCCCTTGCTTATTTGGCATATTTGGCTGCCACGGCCATAAGAAGGCAATTGTAATGACAGGAGAAGCCTTTAGGGAAAATGTATTATGAAGGCCAATTGGACTGCAAAATTACAAAAGAAGTAACTCTGAACTTTAATTTCTTTGCCTTCCATCAGAAAAAGCACTGTTTCTGAAGCACAGTGATGGCACACTGGTCACTGAGGTCATCAATGATCAACTTGATCTAAGGCAGAGCTTGGTTTTAGATCACCAGGATCCACAGCCAGCAAAACCAGTGGCTACATCGACTGAAGAATTTGGGGAACTGCATTCCTTAAAGTTAACTTTCCCAAGTTCTGATCTGATGAATGTTGCCTATGGGGTGCTCACTTAAGGAGGCTTACCTGGGAAGGACTTAAGCCTTTTCTCTGTTAGGCAAATACCTGTTTATATCTAAAATACAGTTATTAGTCCTAAATATGAGAGATCAATTGAACCAAAAGGATTGACACATATTTTGATTATTAATTATTATTCAACAAGTGATGCAGTGAATTTACTTTAATGTGGACTAGCTATGGAGTTGGGCTTTGCTCATTTTAATCTTTTGTACTATACTTCACTTGTACTTATGGTTCAGGATATTTCAAGATTGAAAGTTTGTAGAGTAAGTAAGTAAATAAGTAAGTAACTTTATTTTTCTATCCTGCCACCATCTCCCGGCTGGGTCTCGGGGCGGCTAACACGGGACAAAGGCCCGAAAACAATAACCAAAGTATAACAATTAAAACATATTACAAAGAGTACAAACACAATAAAAACGACATTTTGCAGAGCATTACATCATCTATAAAAGCTCATTTAAAGCATAAAATGAGTAACAATACAAAAATAAAATGGACCACCAATTTGGTGGAGGGGGATAGCATGGAGGGGCCATTTGAACTAAAGTGCAATAGTATGGTTATAAAGTGCTTCGGGGCAAGAGCACAAAATGCAAACATATCTCGACCATTGGGGAGGGGGACAAATGTCCAAATTAATTGTAGGAGAAGAAAACAGTGGCGAAGGAAAATGTATTAATTTAAAGCATTTCTATCTAACCCATCACCTTCAGAGGCATGATTGGTGGGAAGCAGATTTGCAGTTTTGACTTTCGTAGATCTGATGATTCATGGATTTGATGTAAAATGTTATCTCTAGGAATCTCTAAGTCTTCCAATGTGGTTCTGTGGTCATGCTGGAAGACATTGATTTTTCTAGACCAGTGAATCTCATCCTGTGAGTCCCTAGATGTTTTGGCCTTCAACACCCAGAAATCCTAACCGCTGGTAAACTGGCTGGGATTTCTGGAAGTTGTAGGCCAAAACACCTGGAGACCAACAGGTTGAGAACCACTGCTCTAGAGAGAACAGACTCCTCTCTAGGAATCTCTAGGTCCTCCAACCCAATTCTATGTTCAGCTTCAAGTGGATGTTGATTACAGAAATTCCTAGGAAGTGTTCTCTCAGGTAAAAAAATAGCATTTTCTTCATTCATAGTTTTTCATTTTCACATGAATTCCATGCCTCTAGTCCCAGTGAATGTGGAGGGCGAATTGTAGTCTTTCTTTTCAAGTAATATTTTAAATGGTTCAAATTCTGTTATTAAGTACTGTTCTAATATTAATTTTGCATGTTTCTCACTCTGTCTTTTCATTATAAATCTCTGTATTTTGTGAGCTGACGTGAATCCCAGTCTGGAAGAAAGGTGAGACATAAATAAAATGATGGAAGGTAAGATGTCATTATGCTGTCTAATATTGAATACATTTGTGCATTTTAGCACATCCTTTCAATCCATTATTTCAAACCCTGTAATTTTAAAAAAATGGAACTGTAGAATAAAAAATCTATTAAATAAATAAATGCATCCATCCATTTATATGCTTTCAAACACCTTCAACTGAAAAGCTATGTTAGTGCCAAATACAAGGGTATGGTTTTAGCATGGTTGCCTTAGTTCTGTAAAGATAATTTGTAGCTCAGTATAATGTCATGGCAACAGAAGCAGAGTATTAGTTTCACTTTTGGGACAGCTGCCTGTTTCATTGGGGGTTTTGTGGTCTTTTAGTGATTTGTACATGATTGAAACTCAGGCTTTCATCTGTTTCAACCTGTATCTCAAGCCCAAAAAATAGTCTTGAGTGACTAATAAATAAGGTATGGGGAGCTTATGGGTGCATGAGATATGGGACAGCATTGCAAGGACACATTTGAACATTACTAGAAGCACACATCTGCCTTCTCTCATGTTTCTTTCTTTCCTTATCCCAGTAATGTAATAATCCTGGTTGGGCATTTGCCAGGACCCACAAGAGCTTAAATGTATAGGGGGATGGAAGCATGAATGCCAATGCATGTTAGTCTCTGCCTTCTTTGGTCCCATCTACACATGCCAAATAAGGTAAGGTGAGGGTTAATGGACTTTGTGGCATTCACATGACACACAAGGCCAATTCACCCTAATGTCCAGCAAGGTGCCTAATTCTAAATTTTCCCCAAAGCTCTGGAGCTCACCTGCACTTTGAACATGTCTAAATAGCCAAGCAAGTTCTGATCCAGAAGTAGCTGCCACTGTTCCATAGCCATTGTGTTTTCCCTGGGCTCAAGTGGCTTGGAAGTGAGGAATGGCCCTTTCCATCCTACTGTGTCTTCAGAGAAGCAGTGACCCATGGGCATTGCTGCTTTTCACATGAACTACTGCTGGCTGGAGAGCCAGAGCAATCAGAGAATGGAGGTGGGAAAGAAGGGGTGATTCTTCCTTTTCTTCCTTCCTCTCTTCTCTTGTGTTGCTCTGATCCTCCATCCAGCCAGAGTCAGTAGATGTGATGAACAATGACCAACATCCATTTTGCAACTGAGGTCACTGCTAAGCTGAGGACATGATGGGGATACTATGTGGTAGCTATGTGGACACTGAGCTGGATCAGAGGATGGTTGTATGGGGTCCCTGGGGCTGATCCAGAGTACCCCACTCCAGATGACCTCTGGCTTATGTAGCCCCTACTCTGTTGAGATTTCTGAATGTTGCCTAGCACTTTATAGTTGGTCATGCCTACCCTGAAGTTCTGGTCATTATATTTTGGCCCATTGGTGGAACTTATTATAACTGGATTTTGATTTTTTTGATTGTTTTAAATTATATGTTTTTGTTTTATCTTTATTGTTTTTATTATGTTCAATTTGTTGTATGGTTTCTTTTTGGCACTTGAATGTTTTGCCATGTTGGAAACTGTCCTGAGTTCTCTCAAGGAGATAGGGCAGTATATAAATATATTATTATTATTATTATTATTATTATTATTATTATTATTATTATTATTATTGTATGACACAGCAAACAAGATAGATATGCTGGATTTCGTATCACAAAATAACAAGTCGAACACTTCCCAAGTGTCTAGGACTGTGTGATTTATTTTCGGATGATGCACGCAGATCCCAGTAGGGTGGCCTTTTGCAATTGGCAGATCGTAATTTTGTCAATGTCTATTGTTTCCAAATGCCGGCTGAGATCTTTTGGCACGGCACCCAATGTGCCCATCACCACCAGGACTACCTGTACTGGTTTCTGCCAGAGTCTTTGAAGTTCAATCTTGAGGTCCTGATAGCGGCTGAGTTTTTTCTGTTGTTTTTCATCAATGCGACTGTCACCTGGGATGGCAACATCAATGATCCAAACTTTTTTCTTTTCCACAACTGTGATGTCTGGTGTGTTGTGTTCCAGAACTTTGTCAGCCTGGATTCGGAAGTCCCACAGTATCTTTGCATGCTCATTTTCCAATACTTTTGCAGGTTTGTGATCCCACCAGTTCTTTACTGCAGGGAGGTGGTACTTGAGGCATAAATTCCAATGAATCATTTGGACCACATAGTTGTGCCTCTGTTTGTAGTCTGTCTGTGCGATTTTCTTACAGCTGAGGATATGATCAATGGTTTCATCAGCTTCCTTGCACAGTCTACATTTTGGGTCATCAGCTGATTTTTCGATCTTGGCCTGAATTGACTTTGTTCTGATGGCTTGCTCCTGGGCTGCAAGGATCAGGCCTTCTGTCTTCTTCTTCAGAGTCCCATTCGTGAGCCATAGCCAGGTCTTCTCCTTATCAGCTTTTCCTTCAATTTTGTCAAGGAACTTTCCATGCAATGTTTTGTTGTGCCAGCTGTCAGCTCTAGTTTGTAGTGTGGTTTTCTTGTACTGACTCTTTGTCTGCTGTGTTTTGAGGAGTTTCTGATTTTTGACTTCAATCAAAGCAGTTTCTTCACTTTGCTTGACATATTCTGCCAGGGCATGTTCTTCTTCTTTGACTGCTTGTTTTACTTGTAAGAGTCCTCTGCCACCTGATCTTCTAGGCAGATATAGCCGGTCAACATCACTGAAAGGGTGCAGTGAATGATGAATGGTCATGAGTTTTCTTGTTTTTCTGTCCAAATTGTCCAGTTCCACTTGAGTCCAGTTTATGATGCCAGCAGTATATCTTATGACAGGTACGGCCCAGGTGTTTATGGCCTTGATGGTGTTGTTGTTGTTGTTGTTGTTGTTGTTGTTGTTGTTGTGGTTATTATTATTATTATTATTATTATTATGTATTTTACTCTACCAGCATTCTCAACTGAACTACTATTATGAACAGAACTCTTTTTTAGACCTTTTAGACCTTGCTATTCAACCTCTTTAGTGCCATAATTGAGGCAGAAAGGCAATGGCATATGTTAAGAAAGCAAACAAAGTCTAGTTGGTGGCCAGAGATAGTGGAGCACACATGAAGGAGCTAGCAGAGCTAGAATGTTTGCTATCATCCTTTTACAGCAGGCTTGTGTAACTATGATTAACCAGGTATTGTTGGACTCTAGTTTGCAGAATTCCTCATCACTGCCTATCCTGGGTAGGGCTTATGAGAGACAGAGAACAACAATGTCCAGAGAGCCAGAAGTTGCCCATCCCTTCCCTCCACAGATTAGTGCATGCCTGTACAGGATTTTTATAACACGTGATATCATATTATTGTGTTGGGCACTATCCACTGCCAAGCTTATGTAACTACAGTACTATAGCTAGTATTTGTTGGATTATTACATTTATATCTCCCTTCCCCTCTAAGAGGCAAAAAGTCCTGCATATCATCTGATCCTCATTTTATCTTGAAAATAATATAATGCTTGACCCAAGGTCCCCGAGCAAGCTTCATGGCTGAGTGAGAATCTGAACCCAGACTTCAAAATTTGATTCCCACACTCTAGAACTATGCTACATCACAGTAGTTAGCCATTTAATTGTATGCAATGTTTATTCACTTATTATGATAGCAGTTGATTGTTAGAGATCACGAGAAAGGTGTCATTAGGACAATATGGCTTTTATTCTCTTGAATTAGCTTCAAAATGTCAAACCATAAAACCTTACTAAACCGAACAGAGTTAAAATTCATGCTTTATATAATTTGTCCGTCATCTGTAGCAATGAATGAATTAGAAAGGTCACAACAGTTTAGCAGTAACAAATAAATGAAAAGGACCACTTATCTGGGCAATCATCAAAGCAATTATTTGGCATCCCACAAAACTATTATCCCTGAAGCCCAATTTTCAGCAAATGGATCTGCTTGATGGATTTGCAAGAAATGCCCATGTGACATGTTATTACTCCTCAAGGCTGTTCCTATTAAAAACTTGCAAAAGTCCTGGAGTCATCTTTCAAGCTCCCTATCAGGAAATTCATTTTATGACAACATTCTTTGGTATCTTTCTGGGTTTACTTTCCTCTAAAAGCAGTTTTGAAATTGCAGCTAGTTCAGATTTAGGGATGATAAATTAATGGGAACCAGGTTGATGCTCTGCCATCTTCTATTTCAGTCATTTATCTTGGAACATGATATTGATGCAGGGTTGCTAGAACCAGGGCCTGGACCTGAGTCTTCAGTTTTCACAGGTTTGTATCCACAATGCAAAATTATAGCAATTTGACACATTAACTGGCATGACTCAATGTAGTGATTCTCAAATTGTGCTCCTTCAGGTGTTTTGGACTTCTGCTCCCACAATTCCTAACAGGAGGTAAGCTGGGATTTCTGGGAGCTGAAGTCCAAAACACCTGGAGGAGCAGTTTGAGAAACACTGTCAATACTAAGGAATCCTGAGATTTACAGTTTTCAGAGATATTTACCCTTCTCCGTCAGAGAGCTCTGGTGCACAACAAACTACAAATCCCAGGATTCCATAGGATGGAGCTATGACAGTTCAAGTGGTATCAAACTGCTTTAATTCTGCAATGTGATGGGAAGTAGGTGGGAGAAAAGGATGCAAACTTCTCCAGTTTTGATGGGCTCAATTCAGCCCAAGAGAAAAGGGTTGTAAACAAACCCCTCAGTATGCTAGTAGAGCTTTCTAGAACAATTTATTGATTTGTTTTTGCTATTTGTAAAGATTCTTCATTCATTTATTCACTGGTGTTGGGGTATAGGATTCTCATGAAACTAAAAAATACCTAATTAAAACAATTGCTACATTTTTTACTTGAAAGAACACCCTTCTAGGCATTTTTAAAGTCCTCCAGCATGCCTCTATGGCCATCTTCTGCTGGAAGCTGACTGTAGAATCCCACAGGAAGACATAGAGATACCCAGAGAGAACATTTTAATCCAATCCACAAAAGTCAAATCCACAAATGTGGTGGGCTAACTGTATTGACTGAGTTAACTTTCTCATTTCCTCCCAAGGCAAACTCTCCACTCAACTCTGGTTAGAACCAAACATACTAAATCAAATGTTCTTTATCCTGTCTTCGTAAGTGGCTGAGGAAGAAGAGTCCCTTTATTGAGGTGGCAATAAATTCTTCTGATTTTTTTAATTTCCAAAAAAAGAAAAATATGTTATCCCTCTGTGTGTGTTTCTGCGAGAGCAACCATGATTGGATTGCTGTTGTATACTTTCAAGTTGTTTCCAACTTATGACGATACTAAGGTCTTCTGGGGCTGAGAGTGTGCAACTCGCCTAAGGTCATCCAGTGGCCAAGCAAGGAATTGAACCCAGTGCTCCAGGTCCTAAGTCTAATGTGCAAACCACTACGCAATGTTGGCTCTCACTGTGATTGATACTTAATGCATGAAGCAGGTATATGATCACCCTCAATCCCAGGTTTACCCAGTTGGCAATGTCCTGAGCTGGCAATGCTATATTGATGTGAAATATGCTAATGCTGTCCTGGACTCTTACGTTTTTCTAGTATTCCCAAACCTCTGAGTGGGCAGTACTGACTAGTCTGCTCAGTTTTCAGATGCCTGGAACATCACTTGCTTTTTTGGGATTCTTGGTGGTCTTCCTTTGGCCTAGACAAGCCTTTCTTCAAACAGGACATGAGTAAAGCAAACTATTTGATTACTTTCTGGTTTGAACAAAGGCCTGGATGAAGGTGAATCTTGGGGCATAAGGGGATGAGCTCAAAATCACACATAATATGTGAGGAAATGGGCAAAAATGCACCTCAGGCCTTCATTTGAGGATCAAAAGCCTAGCTCCCTGGTTTAGCAGGAATGGGCCACAATATCAGCCTTGGAGTGCATGGAAAACATAGACTGCATGTTGCAATATGTGTTTACTCACATTTTTATCCCCTTCCTTTCCCCTTCAATTTTATATTTATAACAGTTGTAATAAGAAAATAAAATATTTCTTACTGCATTTTAAAGACTTTGTAAAATATAATAAATGAAATGTTAGTTTAAAGTTAACTCCTGAGAAGGTGAATGCAGGGTTGAAACTTCAATAGGAATGACATCAGAGAAGTACTGTCTAATTTGTATCTCCATCTCCATGAATTTCTCCTTTAGGCATTCACTCAGCTCCCAGCTCATGCCCAACTTTCCACATACCCCAAAACCCATAACAACGGATGCATGTGATAACTGTATTTAAAAAAACATACAGAGCAACACCAAAATGTAAGACATTAACCTTGGTCTGTAAATGAAATGTTCAGAGAAGGAAACATACCCAATACCTTACACATGCCATTAATACAGACGTCTCTGCTGTTGTTTCCTTCAAAGCAAGGTGTGCCGTCAATAACAGCGTCTAGCATTTTCTCTGAGAAGTGGTTGTTTGCGGGGCGACACTGAAGTTCACAAGGATTAGCTGGAGGGAAACCCAAAAGTCCAAATGGCACATCAGTCAAATACAATTTCAGAATGTAGTTGGAAAGTTATAGTGCAAACATACAATTGAACAGACAGCGGTGAAAAATGGTTCATTAAATGAGCCAGTTATCCATGTGTCCCTTAGGTTCCTTAGCACAAGTTTTTGGGTGGCCTATAAGCCAATTAGATCTGGATAACAATACTCAATTTCCTTGAAATTAAGGTGAATTCTTATACTCTGGTGTGCTTTTTTTTTTTTTTTTAAAAAGTAGTATTTTAGCCAACAAGTCTTTCCTTCCGTCTGAAAACACAGCTTCCATATCTCTACACCTCACTCTTACACGGTATTGGGGGACTCACATTAGGCTAAAATGGTCATATTTGCAAACTGCTAAAATATGGCATACATGCACACGCAGAGATACCTAGATTTATGTTTGCCTGATGACCTGTATCCTTCTGGGATTCAGAGCAAATTTGTCAGAAGAGCTCTTTATGTTTTAATTCTCTCCCCGCTGCAATTTTCTCCTGGCAATTGAGCATAACAAAAAAGTGGAGGAAAAACACTGCTGTTTAGAAGCCTGACTGGCCATTTTAAATACTGTTGTCTCCCACACCTGGTTCTGAATAGTAATCACATTTCAGGCATAAGTTACACACTGTTTTTCTTTCTTTGTTGTTGCTTGGTTGGTGCATTTTTAGATCAGCCTCTGCATTAGTCAATGAGCAATTTTATTTATTTGCTATCAAGTACAATTTTTCTTCTTCCATTAGGAAACGCAGGGGGTTTAACCTGCTGTTCCTTGGCTCCTTCACATCAAAGCAAAAACTGAGCCGGAGAACTGCTTAGCTTTAATTATCATTGCAATTAGGCTTAATTCTAATTTAACTCTACACTCATTTTAATCAATACCTATCGGTGAGCAGTGCTGCAGTACACTTTATATAAGTGAATTAGCAAACATTTTGAAGGCACTAATTTGGACCTGCAATAAAGTGCTGCAGCATTAATTGCTGGTTTCCGGATTCTAGCCTCTCTATTTCACTCCCAGGCCTGGATTTCTGCATTTCCCCTCCAAAAATTAGTCTATGGGAGCATATCCAATCCTTACAAAGCCATTGGGTGAAAGCCTCCCCCCCCCCGTTATATTAGCATTCCCAAAAATATTTGGGTTTCCCCATTCCTGCTGATAAATTCTTCTTGTTTGTTATATGGTGCCATTTTGGATGGCCTTCCTTAACCCATGCACAGAAACTGAATGATGGGACATTATGTTCCCCATCCAAGTCCTCCTGCCTTCCCTTGAGATACCTTTTCAATCTACTTGTTTACATTGCTATGAAAACCTTGTGCTTTGAGTATTTATTACATTATTTATTACATGCATTTATACCCCGCCCTTCTCCCCGAGGGAGAAGGGCGGCTCAGAGTACAGGATTCTCAGATAGTCTGAGATAAAGGCTATTTTCAAAGTGGCCCTGAGATTTTTCTGCGCTTTTGCCTGAGAAAGCATACAGCACTCCCCCTGAATTTACACACTGCAATAGAAAACTGATGGTGGAGTGCAATCTGTCACTTCTCTGCTGTCAACTGATTCAGAAACCTTAGAAATGTGCCCGAGGAAATCCAAAGCAATTTGAAAACTTCTGGATGGAATGTTCCTTGTGTAAAGTGGGAGCAGAACTTTGCATTTTAACACTAATTCGACACTATTCTGATGAAGAGAGCAAGTCTTTTTCATCCATCTAGAAGATCTGGAATCAAAGAACTCTATAGTCCACTATAATGTATTATCAAGAAAAAAAAGACATTTTTAGTCAAGTATAAGATTCCTAAGATAATGCAGTAATATTAGAATTCTCTGGGTAATTATAAACAGACTCATGCCAGGACTAGCCAACAAAGTGGCCTTCAGAGGTGTTAGACTAAAACTCCCATCATCCTCATCTGACATAACCAAATGTAAGTAATAATGAGAGATGTAATTCTGGAGGGTACCAGGATTTCACACTATGCAGTTATAGCACTATAAATCCTATTTAACTGCTGCGATTAGCATTTAGGAAGAGATCTTTATACTCCTCAGTAAGAGAGCTCAAGTACCTCACTAGACAATAATAATAATAATAATAATAATAATAATAATAATAATAATAATAATACAGGATTCTATACAATGCAACTGAAGTGAAATGACAGAATTGTAATCATGTAGTGTGAAAGGGGCCCAGGTCATTTCTGATTTGTGGTGACCCTATCATAGGGTTTTCCATCCAGAAAAGGTTTGCTATTGCCCCCTCTGAGGCTGAGAGAGTGAGACTTGCGAGCCCACCAGGCTCATAATTTCCTACCTGCCCTATCCTTACCTGGGTTATACACTGGAATCCACTGGTAGAACTCATTTTTGTAGGCAACTGTATCAAATTCACTGCACTGCATCTGCCGAAAGCTTGGTGTGACTTTTCGGCACAGTTTAATATTACACATCCGATAGCGTTTTCTCTCTCCTGTACAATACTTTCCTCCAAATTGTGGTCTGAAAGTGACATGAGAAACTTTGATGTTAAGATCATAAACATTTATTAATTATATTTACATCATGCCTTCTTCCAATGATGTCAATTGCTCAAACAGTGGTCTGTAAATTTGAGAATAGGGTTTTTACTGGAGCTAGAAACAGTCTTTTGGGGATTCCAAGGAGGGCATGCAGCCCATGAACCACGATTACCCACTCAAGTTCTAACCGAATCTTTGTCAACTTGTTGCCTTCCAGATGTTTGATATCACAACTGACATCAGCTCCAGCTACAACATAGAATCACAGAACTTTATGGGGCAGTGTTGAAGCATCAGTAAGTCTGGGATTCAGAGCATCATCTTGCCATTGCCCAGTTATTGATGGCTTCAGTATGTCATTATATATTTAAATTCTTCCTTAGAGTAGCTTTCCAAGTTCTGACTCTTGCCAGCACAATTGACTATGATGGGAACGGTAAGCCCAATCACCTGGAAGTTGAAGGAAACGGCTCCAACCACGACTTTATCCTAGCTTTTACTACTTCAATAATAAACAATAATAAAACTTTATATTCCACCACCATCACCCAATAGGGACTTTAGTCCAAAGCCCATCTGTTCAGCATTCTGTTCCAACAGCATTTGATCAGCTAGTTATAAGCGGGGCTGTAAGTTATGTGTTCTTTGCATCTATTATTTAGAGATACAGTGGGCCCTTCAAATCCGCGTGATCAAGATTTGCCATTTCCAGCAATCACAGATCATTGAACCATGTATTAATAAATGGCATGCCCATTCACATCACAGCCATTTAATAATATGAAGCATCCCCCCCCCCCCCCCATTTTTCCACATCTGCAGTGGGTACTGGAATTGAATCTCCAAGAATGCAGCAGACTCACTATACACTGGGTTGGCACAGTGTTTTGCATAACTATTCACACCCTTTTGCCTTTTCCACATTTTGTTGTGTTACCACCTGGGATTCAAATGGGTTTAATTGGCATATGGGATCCTCAACACTGTGAAAAAGCAAAATATTTCAACTGTGACACAAAAGTACCCCTCCCCACCCAAAACTGGCACTTGTTGGAAAAGTAATGTTTATGGTGGCTAGATTATTTTTTTTAAAAAAACCTCCTATTTTACTTTATGGGAGACCACCAAGCATGACTGCTACTCTGATATTAATGCAGATGACAAAATATGGAAGGTTTAAAGACACTAGATATGTTGGAAACAACATGTTTGTGTTACGAAAAGATTGACGTATCAAGAAAGAACTGGGATAAAACTCACTCTGGGTTATTGCACAGCCTCTCTGCTGTCTGAACGCCAGCCCCACAAGTCCGAGTGCAATGTGACCACGGTGACCACGGCCCCCATCCGCCATGAACGGCTTCGGGGCTCTTGCCCACGGTTATGCACTCACCTGTGAAGCACCACTGGACAACAAAGCAGCAGAGGCAAAGGGTCAGACAAAATGCTCATTAGCAGAAAATAACCTCTTCCATACCAGTTTGTTGAACACTGCATATGAATGAAAGAACAGATTTCATATTTTGTTTTCTTTCACTGAAAAGCACAGCTGTTATTGCCTTGGGCCCAAAATGAGACCAAGCAAGAAATATCTGAATTGATCTTTTAGTCCTGAAAACATTTTTTCTTTCCCAAGCCTTACACGGAATGGCACAATATGGTCTAGGTTTTGCAAATTGCTTGTCCAGGTAATTTTAAAAACCAAACTCACCTGCATTTTATGTGTCCCCTCCCCATTTCTATGACTTAATAGCACATTTCAAGGGGAAAAGGGGATACAAATAAAGTATTTCATTGTCTGAACAAAGGCCTCAGTTTGAATACGTTTCAACTGTTTGGCATGATTAGATTTTTGCTGTCTCACTTTTTCATCTGCTTTTAAAATGTCCCAATGGCTTTCTCCTCCTTCCACTTTCCCTTTCTGTCCTCAGCTGTACTTTGTGCTAAATTAAACTTTGTGCGAAATTAATGCAGCAGGAGACAGAAAATCTGGCCCTTCCAACAATTCATTGATTGAATAGAAGATGTACTTTTTCCAGCGTGGAAACCAAGGCAACTTCCAAAATAACTTTTAAAAACATTCACAATAAAACTGCAGAAAAATTAAAACCATATAAAATACTTGAAAACAATAGAAACAAGTTTTACAAGAATAAAATATCTCCAGAAAAACGTTCCCCTTCTTCTATGTTAAAAGCGTGCTGGAACAGAAGTATGGGATAATGAAAGTGTCAGTTGGGGTCAGCCTTTTAGATTAATATCACAGTGAAGCATTACTGTAAGAGAATGTGACTGAATATAAAGCTTAGCAGCAGAAAAGTCAATAGATATTTCTGGGGATATCTTAGTTTTGTATTGTTGATCCAGAGCCCCCCTAGAGGCTCTGGAACTCACTCCCCAGGGAGATTAGGCAAGCCCCCACCCTGGTAGCATTTAGGAAAAGCTTGAAAACCTGGCTCTTCAAACAGGCCTTTGGATAAGGATCACCTATCTCCATGATAAATCTTGTATCTGTGACCATTTCTTCATTGGTTGCACTTTTCTTGCTTTGTTAACTTAATATAGCCACAGGGTCCATCCCCATCCCAAGTTGCTCTCTCACGAATTTGCAGCACTTTATCAACTACCTTGTGTTTACAAAACTCACTTGGCGCACTTTACTCAGTTTGTTTATATGACTTTTATTTTTGTGTTTAAATCATTTTTTTAAGCTTGCCATTAATGTTTAAAATTTTATAATTGTGTGTGTTTTTTCATTTGATGCATTTTATTTTGTTTATTGTATTTATCTGGGCTTGACCCCATGTAAGCAGCCCCGAGTCCCTTTGGGGAGATGGAGGCGGGGTATAAAAATAAAGTTGTTGTTGTATTATTATTATTATTATTATTATTATTATTATTATTATTATTATTAACATTTTGAGCTCTTGGAGCACCAATAACACAAATCACATCGTAGCCACATTTTCTGTCCTTATCTCTTACTAAGACAGAAGTCCATAGTTACCTTATTCTCCCCGCATCTTGTTCCATCTGCTGCAGCATCCAGTTTGGAACGGCAGGAGCCTTTCACAAAACACCACAAGGTCTGGCATATATTCTGCAAAAACAACCACGTCAAATATTTTTTAAAACAATTGCAATTTAAGGAACAGTGAGAGTTTTTATTGAGCAGTATCTCTGCTTGAGATGTCTCCATGAAACCTGATTCCACAGTACAACTGGATCAAAGGTACGGAATAACCTTATACTGATTCCAACTAAACATTATGAAGAACTTCCTGATGAGAAGAGCAGTTCAACAGTGGAATATGCTGCCTTGGAAGGTGGTGGAGTCTCTTTCTCTGGAGGTTTTTAAGCAGAGGCCAGGTGGCCATCTGTTGGGAGTGCTTTCATGGTGCATCCCTGCATGGCAAAAGAGGGTTGGACTGGATTACCCTTGAGGTCTCTTCCAACTCTGTGATTCTATGAAGGATGTTTATAACACTCTGCACAATGCAGAAGTATGTTAATTCATTCCTGATTTAATGAATTAACGGCTGTCAAGTGTTGTTGATCAGTATGACTAAATTTGAAAGAACATTTTCTTTACCTAAAACAATGCCATTCATTCTCATCATTTCCTGGGAGACAGAGGAAGTGGCTAAACCTCCCTTCTTGCCTAGGAACAAATATGTCCCTCTGTGGCACCAGGTCTAAAGAGTGACTCACACAGCAATGTGAACTTCATTAGTGGAAAGCAAACATTCCTCCCTCATTTAAACCTCTTAGAATTGAGGCAGATGGAGCCAGAGTTGAGTTCTGGCATTAGCATGTATTCGCTTTTGAAGATACAGGAAAAATAAGCATCCTTTTTCTGAAAGTAAAATTTTGCAAAGTATGCTTTTTTTTGTTCTTACTGTATTTCAAACCTGTGAGCTGACACAGCTCCCAACCACTTTGGCATAATAAACAGAGATACGGCATGGGATGAGTATCAGCAGAGAATACGATGAAATGGCAAGGAGTGACTGCTAGCGCGGTAGTTTAGTTTCACTTCAATTATTTTTTTGAAAGGTATATTGTCAAGGGTTTACATGGTCAAAAGGTTCGGCACACTATTTTATTCCCTTTTTCTTTATTCCAAGTGCTCCACTGCATTTCAATTGCTGTAAAGTAGCATTTTCAAACTTTTAAGTCTTTTAACACTGACTTTTCTACCATACTGACTCGTGAGGTTTCTGCCCTGCAATCCATATCCTCTGCACAGAGAAAAGGATCCCAGAGTGTTGTGAGTATATAAACTTAGAAAAGTTTGCACTAGTGGGATTCCCTCCCATTCCTCAAATATATAGGATATTTACTTTACACTTTACTGTTTTTCCTGTGCTGCATTTTTACTTTGCTGCCAAAGATTCTGGGAGCCAAGCCATTAGAAGCACAACACAGGCTTCCCAGTGAAACAACAGAACTATCATGGCCAATTTTCTGGGGCGTTGCAAAGTCGGGGTGTGTGCGCTTTAGGCCACAGTTTCAATTCACTTGTGCTGATATAGGTATACCAAACAGGTATGCTGGGCTAGATAATCATTTTGGCCGAGACAATATAGCTCTTGTTTCCTTATAAGCCCGTCATGCCTGGCCAGACTCCGATGAATACTCTGGAGAACAGCTGTAGGTCAGAATAATACTGTGTGCAATTCCTGCAAAAGGTACTAAATTCATTTGTAAAAGAAAGGGAAAGACAGTGTTTTAAATGTTGCAGTTCTCTAAGTGATTTGTTCCTATATAAATTACATTTATATACTTCCATTGTAAATAGATGTAATTTCTATATAAACAAATCACTTAGAGGACTGCAACAATTAGAACAAGTCCTCCAGCGGGAGCCCTTGGTGGTGCAGCGGATTAAACAACTGAGTTGCTGAAGTTCTGATGTAAACGTCGGCAGTTCGAATCCAGCTCTCGCTATTAGCCCCAGCTTACAACAACAACAACTACTACTACTAAAAGGTAAAGGTTTCCCTTGACGTTAAGTCCAGTCATGTCTGACTCTGGGGGTTGGTGCTCATCTCCATTTCTAAGCCAAAGAGCCGGCGTTGTCCGTAGACACCTCCAAGGTCATGTGGCTGTCATGACTGCATGGAGCGCCGTTACCTTCCTGCCGGAGCGGTACCTATTGATCTACTCACTTTGGCATGTTTTCGAACTGCTAGGTTGGCAGAAGCTGGAGGAACAGCGGGCACTCACTCTGCTCCTGGGATTTGAACCTGGGACCTTTCGGTCTGCAAGTTCAACTACTACTACTACTACTACTACTACTAACTTTATTCTTGTACCACGCCTCCCATCTCCCCGAAGGGACTTGGGGCGGCTTACATAAGAAAACAGTCCATAAATTAAAAACACGATATAATAACATAGTTATAAAAATCATAACATGACAATTATTAAAACCAAGACATCAATTGCTATGTACAGAGGATGATTAGTGCAAAACTCTGAGTAAAATCCATGAGTAAAATAGAGATGGGTGGGGGAGGACAAGGAACCGATCGTGTTAAAACACTAAAATCTATAAAATATTAAAGGTGCCGCATAGTTTGAAAACAAAATACATAGCTGGTGGCCTCTTCACTCAAAAGCACTTCTGCCAACCTAGCCGTTCGAAAACATGCAAATGTGAGTAGATCAATAGGTACTGCTCCGGCGGGAAGGTAACGGCGCTCCATGTAGTCATGCCGGCCTCATGACCATGGAGGTGACTACGGACAATGTCGGCTCTTCAGCTTAGGAATGGAGATGAGCACCAACCACCAGAGTTGGACACAACTAACTTAATGTCAGGGGAAAACCTTTAACTTTATCTTACTTCCAGCGAAGTTACAGCAATATATACAGGTGTCTTTCACAATCCACTCTGAAACAACCTCATGTGATAGGTCATGCTAAGAGACAGTAACTAGTCCAAGGACTGTTTCATTATTCAATGGAAATTAGAACAGGGATCTCCCAAGACTCAGTTCCTCACTCAAAACAGTATACCAGATCACCTCTAAATTTCTGATCATTTCATAATTTTTTATGTCCCAGAACACTTGGAAAATAAGGATCTTATGACCAACTTCTATTTGAAAATTCTAAAGCTGCATTTATATGTGCCTCAGTGGTTCTGGCCCAGGGAAAATATAGCACTTCCACACTGTACTATGCTGCCGTACACCAATGATCTCCATTGTCTGAACACACAAGCAGAAAAGGTCATTCATACACCGAGCCATGCCCATCTAAGCTGCAAATCAAACCTGCTTTAAATTAAAAAGTACATAAAAGGCTCTGGTGCTTTTCAGTTTCATCATATTTGCCATCGCACACGCTATTTCACAGATGTTGCTCTTCTGTGATGTCAAAATGCCAACAAACATATCCAATTTCGATTTGCTTTGCTTTGTACTTTCATTTGTTCTCACTATTAAAGACCTAAATTATTCCATAACTCATTAGGGCTTTCCACGTTCTTTTCATCATCACTTAACTGTATTGGATTCAGTACTCGCTTTCACTGTCTTCCTCTCCATCATCTCACCCATCAAAATACTGGCTACTGCTTTCTTTCCAAATTCATTTTACTGTTATATACTGTTAGTTGCCATCAAGTCACCTTGAATTTATGGTGACCTTATGAATGAAGGATCTTCAAGTCACCCTATTATCAACCCTCTTGCTCAACTCTAGCAAACCTTAGGATCGTGACTTTCTTGGCTGAATCTGTCAATCTGGAATGCAGTCCACCACCTTCTAACTTAGAATTATAAAGACCCCAAGGGCCATCCATCCAATTCCCTGAAAACACAACCAAAGCACTCCCAACAGATGGTTATTCAGCCTCTGTCAGGCATCACTGTCAAGCACCTTAAGAAGCGTATTTTTCTCATAATAAGTCCTGTTTTCTCATGAGATTTCCAACAGTGCGGCAGTCTCAGTTTAGTCATCTTGGCTTCTAGAGGGAATTCAGGCTTAATTAGTTCTACTGCTCATTTATTCATCTTTTTGGCAGTCAATGGTATTTGCAGGACTCTTTTCTAGCACCACATTTCAAATGAGTTGATTTGCTTTCTGTCAGTTTTGTTCACTGTCCAGCTTTCACAACCAGACAGGAACTATGATGTGATGGCATGGACAATCCTGACTTTAGTATAGGTAAAGGTAAAGGTTTTCCCCTGACGTTAAGTCCAGTCATGTCTGACTCTAGGGGTTGGTGCTCATCTCCATTTCTAAGCTGAAGAGCCGGCGTTGTCCATAGACACCTCCAAGGTCATGTGGCCGGCATGACTGCATGGAGCGCCATTACCTTCCCGCCAGAGCGGTACCTATTGATCTACTCACATTGGCATGTCTTCTAACTGCTAGGTTGACAGAAGCTGGAACTAACAGCGGGTGCTCACTCCGCTCCCAGGATTTGAACCTGGGACCTTTCGGTCTGCAAGTTCAGCAGCTCAGTGCTTTAACACACTTCACCACCGGGGCTCCTCGACTTTAGTATACAGTATAATTTAGTAAAAAAAAAAACCTGAGCATTAAATTTGAGTAAATAGGTAATTGTGACTTTAGTATACAATTACCTATTTACTCAAATCTGATGCTCAGCTTTTTTTGGACTAAATTACTTTGTCAAAATTAGGGTGCCTATTAGATTTGCATAATATGGCAATCTTAGTGTTGAGTCAAAGCACAAATAGGAGCACCTGGAGGTCGTGTTTGAGGGACGTCATCTCTAATTTAATCATCATGGCTCAATGCTGTGCAATCCTGGGATTTGAAGTTTGGTGAGGCATCAGCATTCTTTGACAGAGAAGACTCAAGACCTTGGAAAACTACAGCTCCCATGACTCCATAGCATTAAGCCAGGGTAGTTAAAGTGGATTCATTCTATTTTCAGCATTGATGCACCCCAAGGTTTTCTTTTTCATCACTGGGAGCTTTGGTGCACTAGCACTTATGTTTTTAAAGAAGGAATTGTAAGCATGCAGCACCTGTAATGGACAAATGATAAAGAGTGCAATTTTTGCTGCTGTGCATTACATTCAGCAGCAAATGCTTTTTTGTGTCTGGATTTTGAAAATTGAGGTGCACATTAGATTTAATCGGGCATTAGATTCAAGTGGGTATGATATCTTTATAATTGAGGCCCTTGATTAGTTCTTTCAGAGATGCTCACTTCAAAGTCCTTGAATTCTTCTATTTTCTTACCTACATTTTCAATTCTGATTTATTTGAATGTTTTTAACTATTTCAGCCACTTCCTGACCATTGTCCATGTAGCTGCCATTCTCTTGCATTAGGAAAGATGGGGGAATGGCAAGTGATCATTTAAAAAATATGCCACCAGAGCTTACTCCCTTCCCTGGAACAATACAACATTGGAAAGGAAGCAACTGAAATCAACTCCAGTGTTTGATTCACTTGTATTTTACCTTTAAAAGGCCATAATTATAATGTCTGCAGGAATATGAAAATGAACTGACTCCTCGCCCAACACACTCCTGATCCAACCATCATGTCCCAAAGAGTTTGTATAAAGGTAGGGAATCTGTTTTCAGCCTCTAACTTCCATAATCCCTGTCCATTGACTATGCTGGTGAAGCCCATGGGAGCAGGAATCCAACAGCAAATACTTCACTCCTGATTTAACATGACAACTTCCTGATTTCTGTATTTCTTCTGGAGGGTTGAATTTCCCCTTGTTTGAATGTAGTTGTCCACTTAGGATACAGAAGCTAAATTACATTATCAAATAAATAAATAAATAAAACGTGAGGTGCAAGGGAGGGAAAAATACTGAACTTACATCTACTTGATCACAGAAAGTGGCATTGGGTCCATACTGCAATTGGCATTGGTGATGGACATCATACAGGACTCCAGGTGCGATGAAAGGTGGCTTTAGATCTTTCTTCTTTGGAACATCATCCAGGCAGAAGCCCCATCCTCGGCTGTATTTGCAAGAGGAGATCAATTCTCAACAATTTCTTGACTGAATACAGAAACACCTATCTCTTTTTTCAAATGACAGCAATATTGAAACAGCCTTTATCTCATGATTTAAGAAAAGTCAGAAATGACAACTATTTTCTCATCTTCAATGCCAACAGTGGGAGAAAAACAGGAAAATGAGCAGAGGAGGAAATTCCTCATACTGAGAATGCTGTCTATATTTGGTTGATTTGATAGAAAGAGTACATACAATTGTGTGTGGGAGGTGAAAATGCTGGTTACTGAGCGCTAATCATTTTCATCACCATCTTTCCTGAAAGCATCAGCTAATGAGATGATTCAGTTGTTTGAGATATATGACATATGAAGGAATGCTGAAGGAACTAAACATACTTATCTTAGGGAAAAGATAATCAGCTATTTTTAGAGAGCTTGGACTAATTGCTACAAAACAGTGACAGAACACAGTCCCCAAACAAGTTACTCCTTATAAGGGATGGGTAAGAATTTGGTTTCAGTTTACTTTTGATAAGAATTTGCCAACGTCTGCAGATTGCTTCATATCTGTGATGGAAAGAATTTGCTATCAAAGCCATGTAAATATGGGATAAACCAAAACTGACAGTCTCATCCAACTAAAAGATACTTCTTTCATCACGACTGAGACAGCAGACCAGTTGGGTACAGGACAGGCTATGTAGCAAATGTATCTCTGTCCTTCAAAAAGAAAGAGGAAATGACTCTGGAAGCATTGCTAGAGGAAATAGACACAGCTGTTTCCCATCTTCCATTTGAGGAAAATGCCTGGATTGAACTAATGGTAGGGTTGGTTCCAGGGATAACGTGGAGACATAAATCTGTCAGATTTGCCCTCAGTTCCTCAGCCATCATAAGAAACTCTGGGAAATTGTAAAGCAAAATGACAACTTTCCAGGCTCTGCAATATATATTTGTGAACAGTTTATAAGAAATAGAGAGAAAATTATTTTCATAACCATCTTGAAAAATTAAAATGAGAGTTACCAAATGACACCGGTGACTTGGAAGACTCAAAATATGATTAGTTTCCTGAAGGATAGGTCTATCAGTAGATATTCAACAGAGAAGCCAAGCAGCAACTTTAAATTTAAAGGCAGTTTTCATATGAATAAGACTTGGCGGGAAGCAAACAATGAAGGCGTGTTGTATTTGGGTGCTACATGCAAAGATAGTTCCTAAGAAAAATCTGATGATTGAAAGAAACAAGACATAGGCTTTGATGTGGCTTGGCTTACTCACTAGAGGTATAAAGCAGCAGATCCTGGAAAAGAATTTTCCCACTCCATACAGCTATTAATAATATTAAAAATATAATTGTTTTTCCTCTATAGGTTGAGCATTCCTTATTCAGAAAACCTTCAAAAACTGAAACTTTGTGCTCCTAATTCTATCTTCACTCCTCCATGTTTGTCCCTCAGATTCTCACTCTCTCTCTAGCCTTGAATTTTGTGAGGTTGGAGACAGAGAATTTGAGATGAAAGAGCAGGAGTGCTGCAGCTGCTGCCCAGAAGGTAAAAATGGGTTGCTGGCAGCAAAAAGAGAGAAATTGAGGATGTGAGAAACAAACAAGCAGGAAGGCCATAGTCCACTGCCTTGAAAGCGGATGGCTGGTTGCAAACATTTGCTTTCCACCATTTTACAGATCCTCAACCTCTCCCCAGCTTCACATCTCATACACAGCTCAATGAGCAAAGAAATTAGGTGTGAGACTGGAGACATGCATGCAGGTTCATAAAGGGTACTGAAATGGCACATCTGCAAGTTGGAAGCACCATCGATGGCAGGTTCCCATCTCTAAGCTACTTCACTATGTATATCCAGATACAAGTATTCCAAAATCCAAAAAAGTCTGAAATACAGAATGCGTGTTGTTTAGAGGAAACCCAACCCATAATGTTTCAGTCTTGCATTTTAGATGACTTTTTAGATCTATCACAAAGAATGTAGTAGTGGTACACTATGATACCATCTATTGTCAACCATCGGCAAAATTATTTCTGTCACAGAAAAAGCTATGTCAGTCTTAGTATAATAGGACAATATCAAAGTATCAGAGTCACAAGGCAAAACAACTCATTATCTTTTTCACGGTTGGCAATCATTGGTACTATTCCCAAAGATCGCTCAAAACTTATGAAAAAGCCCAGCTCAAAAACAATGAAGCAATGGCAAAGCAACCAAATAGACTCACTCTAGGAAGCGTGTGATGTATTCTTTGCTGCAGCGAGACCAAGTAAGAGGAGTGGGGTCATATTGCAGCTGGCGGGACATGATGTATGGGCGTCTCCCCACCGGCTCACAGTCATTTTCTTTTCCATCATGCTGGATACCAAAACTAAGAGAGAAATAAACCAGGAAAGACTCTGTCAGGAACATTTATGATGATTGAATGTAAAAGTCATTTTCCTCCAAATAACTTATAGCACTGCAAAAAAATCTACAGAGAATGTTTATGAATTCATGTCCAGAATGCGGTGGAGATTCATGGCAGTGTCTATCAGAGTTTGATAGTAATTTTTTAAAGACTATGCTGCCGTTTTTTGCCTTCAGGTCATTTTTGACTTATGGTGACCAATGTGGTGTCACATTTGGGCACTGGATTGTGACTCAGGAGGTCAGGGTTTGATTCCAAGCTTGGCCAAGGAAACCCACTGAGTGACACTGGCAACTCCCAGAAAACCCTGTGATATGTTTGCCTTAGAGGTGCCGTAAGTCAGAATCAACTTGCAGGTCCACAACAACAAAAGTGACTCTATTATGGGATTTTCTCAGCAATATTTGTTCAGATGGGATCTATTGTTTTCCTCTGAAGCTAAGGATGCCTGACTTGCCCATGTTCACCCAGTGGGTTTCGATGGTTGTGCGGTATTTGAAGTCTGACCTCCTGGAGTTTTCATCCAACATTCACACTACAGAAAAATGCTGGTTCTCTTTTTAGATTAGCTCCCAGAATCTTTTGGCCAAAATGGTCATTGCCTATGTTAGTAGTAGTAGTAGTAGTAGTAGTTGTTGTTGTTGTTGTTGTTAGGTTTATTTATATCCCACTTTTTCTCTCTACAAGGAGACTTAAAGTTGCTACAAGCTTCTGGACAAGGTCTAATGGAGAAATCTATGAAAGAAGTAAACAGATTTGATCCTGATTTTATAATACTAAAAGAAGTACCATCCAGCTGGAGTCCCATCTCCAAAACTCCTGCCAGAAAAGAGAGAAATAAGAAGTTGTATAACAACTCCTTCGAGGCCAAGAGTATACTGATGAAACAAAGGCAGAGATGGGTATAACATTAATGTTTACAGTTTTGTTTCCATCTTTACTTCTAGGTGCAAACAAAAAAGGCAAAAATAGATACTAATCTAAACAAATGCATTAATACATTTTAATAGTCTATGCTTTGAGTAGTTTTAATGTGAGGTTTAATTGCTTTTTAATTTTCATATAGTGTGATTTTTTTCAACTATATTCATTTTATAGGCCCTTGAGTCCTGTGGGACTGGGGAAAAGGCAGGATATAAACATCCAAGCAAACGTATAACAATATAAGAAAGCAAGTATTTTTCTATATGGAAATAAAACCATGAATATATTTTACCAATATAAAACATATAAAAGGATGGCAAGCAAGTAAGTCACAAGCTCTCATCCTCAGAAAAATGTAAGAAAAGCAACAACACAATTTTGAAGTGATTAAACCAGTGGTTCTCAGCCTGTGGATCCCCAAATGTTTTGACCTTCAACTCCCAGAAATTCTAGTAGCTAGTAAACTAGTTGGGATTTCTGGGAATTGTAGGCCAAAATGCCTGGGGACCCACAGGTTGAAAACTACTGGATTAAACCATAAGAGAGAAAACAAGAATGGGCAAAGTGTGGTCCTTCAGATAGTGCTGGACGGCATCTCCCATCAGATGCATAGCCATGTCAGCCACGAGGAGGAATGATCAAAGTTACAATCCAACAATATATCTGGTGAGTGTTCACTTCTGAAGTAAAACCTTCCTCCAGAGAAACTTCAGTTTTAAGTAGAAGAGAAAACTCCAGACATAGACATGTCTAAGTTTCTTTCATTTTGCACTGAATTACGATGAAGTACTTGACTCTTTATTGCCAACAAAACAGCATGTGGATCTTTTCTCTCTCCAAAGAAATAATCTTTAATTGCAGCCATTTCAGTAACAGTTAGCAATGTGATGTAACACCCTTATATTCACCAAAGCTGGAAAAAAAGAAACCATAATTAGCCCACCTTCAAAAAAGCAAATTCTTTCAGGCTTTGCATCTCCTCAATTGTCATCCTGCAGCTATTCTACCTGTCCAAAGGAACTGATAATTACACATGCCTGTGTTGTTTCTCCTTTCCACTTCCCAGCTCCCTTTCCTTTTGTGCCTTATCTGTTTCAATTGCAAGCCTGAGAGCAGGGACCACCTGGGCTTTCTTTTTTGACACCTATAAGGCAATTATCCCAATTGTAGGACAAGATACAGTTCGCCCTCCACATCCATGGGTTCTGTATCCATGGATTCAACAAAGCAGGGCTCAAAAACATTCAGAAACAAATTCCATTTTTTTAATTTTGTTGTGCAACAAGCACTAAGTTGATGTGTAGGCATAGCCTTCTGTAGCCTCCAACCATTTCTTTATTTCTTATATTGTACTATGACAGGGGCTCCCAGTGGTGCAGTGGGCTAAACCGCTGAGCTGCTGAACTTGCTGACTGAAAGGTTGGCACTTCGAATCCAGGGAGTGGGGTGAGCTCCCTCTGTTAGCCCCAGCTTCTGCCAACCTAGTAATTTGAAGACATGCAAATGTGAGTAGATCAATATCTGGACCATAAGGAGGGCTGAGCAAAGGAAGATAGATGCTTTTGAACTGTGGTGTTGGAGGAAAATTCTGAGAGTGCCTTGGACCGTGAGAAGATCCAACCATATACAGGAAACAATGCCTGACAGCTCACTGGAGGGAAAGATATTCGAGGCAAAGATGAAGTACTTTGGCCACATAATGAGAAGACAGGAAAGCTTGGAGAAGAGAATGATGCTGGCGAAAATGGAAGGAAAAAGGAAAAGGGGCCGACCAAGGGCAAGATGGATGGATGGTATCCTTGAAGTGAGTGGCTTGACCTTGAAGGAGCTGGAGATGGCAATGGGCCGATAGGGAGCTCTCGCGTGGGTTGGTCCATGAGGTCATGAAGGCTGAACAAATAAACCACAAACAATAAGTACCGCTCCGGCTGGAGGGTAATGGTGCTCGATGCAGTCATGACAGTCACATGACCTTGGAGGTGTCTACGGACAACGCTGGCTCTTTGACTTAGAAATGGAGATGAGCACCAACCCTCAGAGTCAGACATGGCTAGACGTAATGTCAGGGGAAAACCTTTACCTTTACTATGACATTACATGTAACAGGAGATGAGCATCCACAAATTTAGGTATTCACGAGGGAGTCCTGGAACCAAACCACAGCATCTATCGAGAGACCACTATATAGCTATTTTATAAATTAGCAAAGGTTCTTGGTGCTTTCATACCTATGCCCCAGTTCATGTGCAATTGTGAATGCCAAAGGCAGCCCCGAGTCCTCATTGATGTTACAGCTGCGATGAGGTTGACACATTCCAGAGAGATGGGATAAGCCCAGGGTTTCACATGGACGATTCATGCCGGCACAAATGTCTTTTCTGAAAATACAACAAAAAGGCATGAGACACAAAGGGCAATGTCCAGTAGTGATTCAATGCCTATTCACAGCTTAATTCAGAATCCCGTCTGTTCAATGGCACTTAACTGAGAAAAGTAGTGCTCAAAGATCAACACCGTTGGGTACTTGTCAAAGCTTGCATGCCAGCAAGAGCTACACTACATTCCCTTCTAATTCTTTCTTGATGATATCACTCTTTCAGGTTGGGGGATTCTGGGAATTGTATTCCAAAAAGGCGACTCCTCCAAGCTCTGATTTGTTGTTGAAGTTCACTTAAGTAATTCATGATCTATGGGTTTTTTTCTGTTTCAGGAGCGATTTGAGAAACTGCAAGCTGCTTCTGGTGTGAAAGAATTGGCCATCTGCAAGGATGTTGCCCAGAGGATGCTCGAATGTTTGATGTTTTAACATCCTTGTGGAAGGCTTCTCTCATGTCCCCACATGGGGAGCTGGAGCTGACAGAGGGAGCTCACCTGCTCTTCCCGGATTCGAACTGCCGACCTGTCGGTCAGCAGTCCTGTCAGTACAAGGGTTTAACCCATTGCACCACCAGGGGCTCCATGACCTGTGGTGAGCATAAGACAAACTTATCAAAGGGCTTTCACAACAAGAGTTATTCAGAGGAGGTTTACCATTGACCTCCTCTGAAGTTGAGTGTGTTGCTTGGCCAAGGTCACCCTATGAGTTTCTGTAGCCAAGCAAGGATTCAAAGTTTAGTTTCACAGCGTTTTAGTTGTATGCTTCAACTACAAATACTACACTAGCTTTCAGTTTGCAATTTTCTTACCTACACACTAAACTGTTTTTTCCCTCCTGCAGAAAACCCTATGTGTACAAAATACAGTGATCCCAGAGCAATTGAACACAGTTGTTTAATATCACTCAAATATTAATATAATATCTTAGTACCGAACATATGGGATAATAATGGTGCAGATACCATTCATACAAGAGCATGCACTGAACAAGCCAACAGCAAATATCCAGCCCCAGCTTCCTATGTGGGATACTCAGATGTTTATTGTATTTAGAAGCTGAATCACAATTCTCTAAAATCAGAAATAAACCACTGTGGCATTGTCTAAAGAAGAAAGGCAACAAGACAAAGAAAAGGAAAGGCAAGAACTGGCACAGCCGAGTCACAGATTTCTGATTATTACGGCAGCATTCAAAAGCCTGCAATTATCATTAACAAGTGCCGCAAGCAGAAGTCACAAGCAATAAAAACCCTGTAATTTTGTAGCAAAAGGACATTAACAAAAAGAACCAAAAATATTTGCTGTTGGATTTGTTTTGTTTGGGAAAGAGATGTGGAGCAGGGGAGGAATTGTTTCCAAAAGCATTTCGGTAACTTTGTTTTGCTGTGTTTAAAAAAAGGATTGTAGTGTAAAATATAGGCCTAAATATCCTAAACACACCAGATGCTTGGATGCTAAGCAGAGCCAGTTCTATTGGATGGGAAACCGATAAACGGATTGCAGGTGGTATTGGCAATATCTTAGAAGAAGGATGTAAAAGTCTAAAAGTCTGAAGTCTAAAAACCTGGAGGACCAAATTTGGGGACATTGCTCTATTTAATATTTTCTTCAACTAAACTAATCAGTGTATTATATAAAAACAAGTGGAAAACATGCACATTTACAAGGCAGATTATCTAAAAGAAAAGTTGGGAAGCAAGGCTTCACCTCCAGTTTGCTGTTGATTCCAACCAGAAACTCAACTTTGACTTTCTCTCTTCTCTGTTTCCATTAATCAACCAACTGCACAACTTTACTTTCTCCTCAACCAGAGAAGTGTTGTTTACTTAATGTTCTGATAGGTATCTCATTCAAAAGACTGAGAGATCCCTGTCCATCAGTTCTCTTCAACATGACCCTTTAATGGAATTTCATACCTGGTAAGAAGCACGGCCACATCGTGGTGGAGTGGGTTGTTATCTGTCTTGGGGTTTATACTCTTCTGCCATTTGCAGAAGCTGGCTAATGTCTTATCTGCATGGTGAACTATTTTCAGCCCTTGCTGAAAAAGGAAAGAGAAAAATATCATTATACTGCCAGCATGCTAACAACGTCTGCTGTAATAATTATAAGGTATATTATAATTGAGACTGCTGGAGTAATTTAGCTTTAACAAATGACGCTTTTGCCAGGAGAAAGAGGCATCATTTTAATTGCTGCTTACTAAGTAAAGATAAAACCGTAATCACCAGTGTAGCTATGTGAAATTTCATGGTTATACAACAAATTGGGTAGAGAGGGCTAAATCCTTGAGTTCATTCATCTAGCAATGGTCTATCATCTTTCAGTTCAAAAGTCCAAGGACAGGGAATGGAAGGGAAGGAAAATGAGTTGCCCTATATACTCATGTATAAGTCTAGAAATTTTAGCTTAAAAATCCTCTAAAAACCTAGTTTGACTTATCTATGTGTTCACCTTAACTGCACCAGTAAATTCCCCGCCTGTGTCCCCGGCTCTTCCCCCTTCTCCCTTCCTGCAGCATAGCCAAAACGCTGCACTGCCAGCCACACCCCCATTGTTGGAAACGGAGGAGAGAGGTGGCAAATTTACTGGTGCAGTACTTTTCAAACTCATTTATCTATAAGAAACGTGGCTAAATTTAAATGGGGATTACAGGAGATTGTAGTTTTGGGATGTGTCTTTCAGCTGCATATGGTAAATGATTTATTCTATACTTTGTCCTTTTTAAAATCCAAAACGTAGCCTACTTTCTGGATAGCCTCGTACATCTTGGGAGAAGCTAAAAGATGCACTGATTCCCTCTACTTTGTCTACTATAGCATTGGCTTCTTGCATTTTTAAGTGGTGATGGTGGTCAGGATGGATGACTTCAGCACTGGTGCTTTCCCTTCTCCAAGGAATGACCCTCAACTTATGTCACATATCCATACATTACATCAAAATTTGTAAATTTAGGCCAAAAACCTGTCCTCAACATGTATGAGGTTGACTTATACATGAGTAAATGTTTGTGCTGGTAGTAGCCTTTCAATAAAACAGCTGTGATTTCTTAAAATACAAAGATTCATTAATTCAGTTTACTTCAACTTCTTCCAAAAATCTGTCCTCCTTTGGCAGCACAATCAAATGGGTGTATAAATGATGGGAATCTTACCTCTTCTTCCTCAAGAAGAATAAGACGAACCAGCACAATATGGATCGCGTTGCCAATGCTTGGATCATGGAACAAACCTGCCACCTGGACCAAAACCAGATAGTATGAAGTTAATGGACTCCTCTTCCATAGCCATTCTCTCTCCCCCACCCCAATGCAACTATGATGATTTACTTGTGACAATTTGCTGCCAATTGTGAGAGAAATAAGGTTGAACACTGTGAAAGCTGTCCACTGCATGGCTATCAGCTTCCTCCCAGTAAGACTTAAATCAAGGAAAAGCTTCATGAGAACTTTGCCCCCAGCAACAGCAAAAGTATACCCTCTGGGCAGATAAATAAGGAAATCCCAAATGGATGACCCCCAACGAGGGTCTTTCTCCAGGGGTAAACCAAGAATGGGCAACTTGGAAGTCCCTGAACAGACTCAGAAGTGCTGTGGGCAGATCAAAAGACAACCTGGCAAAATGGCACTACCTAGAAGAATCCTCCACCTTGTGCGACAAACAACTCGGCATCTGTATGCTTGCCCACAATGCACAGAGGAAGAACTGTTTAAAGCTACAATGAGGTAGCTGTTGCCCATTTTTGGTCTACAATTATTTAGCCACCCGTGTTCCCTCTATTTTATCAGTTTTATACTTGTTTATTTGTGCAATGCTTTTGACACAAAATGAATAAACTCCTAACAACATATTCTCAAAGTTTCTGGTACGTTGCCTGAAATCTGAGCTCTTCAGCAAAGGTCCTGTTGCATGTTTTGAACAGGTTAGGAGGTTGTGAGGTTAGGATGGTGGATATGGAGCCCTCGATGGCGTAGTGGACTAAAGCTTCATGACTTGAAGGTTGGGTTGCTGACCTGAAAGCTGCCAGGTTCGAATCCCACCCGGGGAGAGTGCGGATGAGCTCCCTCTATCAGTTCCAGCTTGATGCGGGGACATGAGAGAAGCCTCCCACAAGGATGGTAAAAACATCAAAACATCTGGGCGTCCCCTGGGCAACGTCCTTGCAGACGGCCAATTCTCTCACTCCAGAAGCAACTCAAGTTGCTCCTGATACACACACACAAAAGGATGGTGGATATATATGACAAAGTTTTCTCTGTAGCAGCACCATAAATTAGGTTGGCTACACTTGTCTGAAGTTTCCAGCAGGCAGGTAAAGTGATGTTATTCCTCATACCCATTTCTTTTTCAGAGCATTTGATTTGCTTTCATGGTTTATTTAAAAAAAAATTAAGGATGATTTTTATTTACTTTAAAAGGTTATGGAGAAGTATTTAAATTTGCTTTAAAGGTTTTAAAATTTTGCTACTCTACATCACTTTGGGGACCTTGGTGGGCTGAAAGGAGATAGACAACAGCAGTTGGCCCTCCATATTTGTGGGTTTAACTTTTGCAGATTTCATTATTTGTGGATTTGATTAAAAATTTGGTCTAGGAATTTCTAGGTCTTCTGGTGTAGTTTTTTCTTCTGAAGTTGACCATAGCATCACTATGGAAGGCCTAGAGATTCTGTTTGAGGACCTTTCTAGGTCCTCTAGTGCTATTCTATTGGTTTACTTCTGGCCCAAGTGTAGTCAAAATCTAGTTAGTTATTATCCATAGGAGGTGTTGTAACATCATCCTACTGAAATTGGGGTCAAATCTAAGTTCATTCGTTTGTCCAACCACCTTAACATATGGCATCTTTGGAAAAGAGTTTTGCATCATTTTGAATCATCTGTTCTTATAGTTCAGGATAATCCGTTACCCTGTGGTTGAAGTATGTGTTTAAGAAATTTGGGGTATTGTTATGTTAGCCTCCACCAACTCTCTGGATATATTTGACCTCAACCCCCTCCATGCTTTGACAATGTGTCCACTAGGCATGCAATCTGTGGGTCATATAGTCCCACACATCTGGGTAGCGTGAGATTGAGGAAGGTTTAAATTAGCAGTGTTAAATGCAAAGGGGCCCAGACTTGTCAGGTGTGAAAACTCTTCTTAACTACACTCAAGTTGTTTTTTTTTTGTTTTTGTTTCTAACAACCCAAAGTTGGCCCTGTCATGAAAGGTTTTGTGGGCAAGATTTGTTTGGGGGTGTGGGGGTTGCCACTGCCTTCCTCTAAGACTATGTCTCCTTTACAGTAAAGTTGCACTTCCAGGGAAATAACCTTGGTTTGCTATTTTCAAACAGAAATTCTGTTTTGTCTTTTCAGGGACATTTGCTTATCAAGAATTCATGAAATTCTTAAATTATTATATAACAAAGTGATGCAAAAATCAGTGAAGCCATGGGAAGAACCTAAGAGATATAATTTTGATGTGAATTTGCAGTTGCGCTTTATTCATATATTATGTCCAAAAATGCCCCAGGGTACACTTCAGTATTATAACTGATTTATTCGTTTATTTGATGGCTCAGAAAATTTTTGCAGGCTTTAACCACTGATTATGTATTTACTAGGATTTGTGCACAACTGTGAAGCATGAAAACAATGTGAAAAGTTCTGATGATTTTAAAAGTGCAGATTTGGAGGAAATCAGTCAGGCCCCAAATGATTTTATTATGTTTTAGCACCGGACTGCAAAAACCATTGGTACTAATCATCAGACCTCTAAAGAGAGGAAAGTGGCATCACTACCCTGTTTCCCTCAAAATGAGACAGTGTCTTATATTAATTTTTGCTCTCAAAGATGCGCTAGGTCTTATTTTCAGGTGGTGTCTTATTTTTCCATGAAGAAGAATACACATTTATTGTTGAACAAAAAAATTGAACATTTATTGTATACTATACCGTAGTTGTCATCACAAACCAGCATAACCAGACAAACTGTGAATCAAAAATTTCTTGTTGCTACCATTATTTCCATGTACAACAATCTATGGTACGTACATTTACTAATCTTGCATGCTCCGGTGTTCTGTTCAGCAGGCATGCTTCCAAACAAAAACTTTGCTGGGTCTTACTTTCGGGGGAGGCCTTATATTTAGCAATTCAGCAAAACCTCTACTAGGTCTTATTTTCAGGGGATGTCTTATTTTCGGGGAAACAGGGTAGGAGCTTGGGAGAAGGTGCAAACCGCACCGGGTGACACCACTAGAGGAAGTGACACCCAAATTACTCTCTTGCACATTTCCTGATGTCCGATGACAAGAGTGGGCAGCAACAGAGGAGTTTCTCCTTCTTCTCTTTTTCTTTTTCTGGCCATACCCACCTCAGCCCCAGCACCAAACCCAGGAACCAGTTCAATAATGTTTTTCAAATGAATGCTATTTGTGGGTTCAGTTAGATGGGCACCTGCTCCTGGAACAATGGCATGTGGGGAAGGAGATGTCTATCTGCGACGAGTGCTTCATCTTTCCTCCTACTCACGTGGCATCAATGGTCCTTAACTGATTTGTGGCAGGGCTGTTCTGGGGCAAATAAGGCAGTAGGCCACTAACTGAAGTACCAGGGCTGGTGCAATGAGGGTACTGATTTCCTGGAACCGCATATGCCTCTAGCCACCAGATGCTGCCTTGGTGACACAATTGAGAGGGAATAACACAGAACAGAAAAAGTCATTTCCCATGTTCTCGCACAAGGGACACATTCCACATTGCTGAGGGATAGAAGTGGGCCTTTCCAGTAGACCTTAGTCCTCACAGAAGCATAGAGTTGGAAGAGACCACAAGGGCTATCCAGTCCAGCCCCCCTGCAATGCAGGAACACCCAATGAAAGCATCCCAACAGATGGCCAACCAGCTTCTGCTTAAAAAACTCTGGAGGAGACTCCACTATGCACTGAGCTCTTATTATCAGGAAGGTGGTATATTTGAATCCATTGCTTTGCATGTGGTCGCTAGAGTAGGAAAAAAGGCAGCTTGCCCCCTCTTCAATGTGACATACCATATATACTCGAGTATAAGCCGACCCGAATATAAGCCGAGGCACCTAATTTTGCCACAAAAAAACTGGGAAAACATTGACTCCAGTATAAGCCGAGGGTGGTAAATTTCAGAAATAAAAATAGATACCAATAAAATTATGTTAATTGAGGCATCAGAAGGTTAAATGTTTTTGAATATTTACATAAAGCTCAAATTTAAGATAAGACTGTCCAACTCTGATCAAATCTTTATTCTCATCTTCTTCAATGTCAATATGCTTATGTATCCTTTTAATAATAATAGAGTAAAATATTACATGTAATAATAATAATGATAAATACAGGAAAATAATACAGTAGAGTCTCACTTATCCAACACTCACTTATCCAACATTCTGGATTATCCAACACATTTTTGTAGTCAATGTTTTCAATATATCATGATATTTTGGTGCTAAATTCATAAATATAGTAATTACTACATAGCCTTACTGCGTATTAAACTACTGTTTCTGCTAAATTTGTTGTCTAACATGATGTTTTGGTGCTTCATTTGTAAAATCATAACCTAATTTAATGTTTAATAGGCTTTTCCTTAATGCCTCCTTATTATCCAACATATTCGCTTATGCAACATTCTGCCGGCCCATTTATGTTGGATAAGTGAGACTCTACTGTACAAGTAATAATAAATAGAGTAAAATAATAAATGCAATAATAATAATAAGATCAGAGTGAAATAATAAATGTATTAATAATAATAATAATAAATAGAGTAAAATAAATGTAATAGTAGCAACAATAATAGAGAAAAATACTAAATGTAATAATACCAATAATAATAATAGAGAAAAATAATAAATGTACCATATATTCTTGAGTATAAGCTGACCCAAATATAAGCCAACCAGGACCCTCACCCAAGTATAAGCCGAGGGGGGCTTTTTCAGACTTAAAAAAAGGGCTGAAAAACTAGGCTTATACTCGAGTATATACAGTACTTTCAGATATTTTAAAATGGCTATAAGCCCCTTCTCGTCTCCAGTCTAAATATACCTAGAACCCCAAGGTATTCCTCATTAGTGTTATGGACTACATAGTCAGGAGGAAAATAGAAACATATTACATACCATATTTATGATAGTGAGAATATAGGATTCCACATTCTCACTTCCATGATATTCAATCATCTTGCTGTCAGCCACCACAAGAGTCTCCACCCAGCGTTCTCTGCTGACGGAGCGGCGGGAAGTTGCCTTTGTCATCAAGTGGTTTCTTTCCCATTTCTCTCTTCGAAGCTCTTGTTGTTTGAAAAAGTTCAAAGTTTCTAAAACGGGAGGCAAATAGTATGCACTTTAATTTCTGTGAAGGAGTTATTATGGAAATTAAGTGGCACATTCACCTTATCCATGCTCCCCAACATTTCACAGATGAAATCAGTGACACATGAAATGAAGCTGAACTGAAGACAAGGAGGATTTGAGCTAAGAAAATTTGAAATGGACAAGGGGGCAATGATTCCAAAACAAGATGGAATTGTTGTTTTACTTGAATGTGCATAAAGGGTTAAAGAATCTTCTGTGAGAATGTGAATTGCTTTTCCTCTTATAAAGAAAAAAGTCAGTGTTCTTGGAGCTAAGCCACCTGTGTGGAAATCAAAACAAAGAAGTGGGGAGGAGGAGGAATAGGAATTCTTGTTTTACTTTTAACCCTGTAATTGCACAGAAGATTTATTGAAAGACTGTCAAAGGTTATCGAAGAACAAGATCTGCGCTAGAACGATGCCATCACAAATGCATCCCAATACACTCCAGCCTTTGGCAAGGTCTGAGGACTGTTCTCAGTCCTGAATTCACATTATTCTTGAAATAGTCCCAGTGGTTTTAATAAAGAAATGGGTGAAACATAGCCCACTACACAAGAGGTACAATAAAACCTCCATACCCATTGGCTTTCTTTCAATAAAGAAGATTCAATGGACAGCTTGTTACATGGAAATTCTTTGATGATCTTGAAGGCAACACTGAAAAATCAAATATTTCCTACTGTATTCTTTATGTCCTTATCAGGTTTCAATAAACTGTGTATTATTAGAAAGGCACAATATTGCAGCCTTCTTTGTATCTTCCTAGGCCTTCACTTTTGCTCATAGATTGTATAAAACTTATATTGTTTTTGCAGTTATGGAATTTCTTATTGCTTTATTCCTTATTGAAAGCCCCACAAACTTTAATAACACCAGTAAACAAAAGGAATGTTGTGCATCAAAGTGTCTCAGAACCAGGTTTGAATGGTATCGTTTGACTTGTTTTTGCTGTTAGATTTTCATTTTCTTATCACGCACTCAAAACATATCTCCAATACATGCCCAAACTCTGCTGGATGATTATGTGTTGTATTAGGATTATTATCCTGCAAAAAACAACAGTGAAAGAGTATTGTGAAATGTAGAATACTCCTGTTTGCATTTTCTTCTTTCTCACCCCCTTGGACAGTGCTATTATTACTATGTTTCTCCTCTCCCCATCCCAAGACCATCCTATGGGCACTTCCATTATCTCTGAGCATACTCAGTTCTTATAGATTGATTTGGGTTTTTACACATGCAGAAGGATTCCCCACCCCTTGTAGTAAAATGGTATTTAGTCAATTCAACTTATGAGGTCCATAAAATGAATCTATCATGGGGGTTTATTTGCAAAACATTTTTAAACAGATGTCAACTCTGCCTCCTCATCAGTAGCATGTGAACACATCTGAAATTGCTTCTGTCCTCCAAGCCTGCAGTTGTATTATTTGCATATATGGTGCTACTCAGATTGTTCAGGTTACATAGGGTAAGGTTGAGAGAAAAATCAGTTTCCCTAATTTCTATTAATTTTCACCTTCTGTTGACATTTTCTGCGCTTATGTCAATAATAGGTTTCTTGTTTGGAAATAAAGAGAGAATATTTTGCAGAAAGGATTGTTCTCTGATAAAGATGAAAGAAGAGAGCAATCCTTCCCATTTAGGGAAACGAGACAAAGAATACATAATCCACCCTGTATTTTATTTTACCCAATAAGTGGATGTAGAAATAGAGTGAGACTGAATACCATAGTAGCAGCACTACAGAGAAAAATGGAGGAAATTAAGTAAATTCACAGACTCCCTGGAGAGTATTCAAAAGGCACAGCAACTACTCAATTAAGCCTTGCAAATTGCAGCAAGCTGCTGTTCTTTACTAGCTGAGCTGGAAACTTTTGCAAACAGCCATTTCATCTTACCCAGAACTAGGTCTACCAAAACTGGAGAAATGGCACCTTCCTCTTCCCTATGGAAATGACCTACAAAAACTGGGCACTTAGGGTCAGGTCCTGATGTCTGGTATTTCTAAGCTCTAGTTCTCAAGTTTGGCCTTGAAATCTCAGGGAATGAAGTGCCACTGATTAGGTGACCTTACCTATTAGTTTCTGAATTTGGGAATTGAAAAAGGCAAAAGAACAAACAGAAATAACTAATAACATGATCTTGCTAGCAAAATAATACATATTGACAACATTACAGGTTGTGCCATTAAAATCGCTCAAAAATGCAAGTTCACAGGCAAGAACTGGTGAATTAGGCATGCATGAGGTACATGAGGTATTGCAACCTGACATTTAGAAAAGACATATGTCACCATGTTCAATCTACTGTTTTTAAATATTAAAATAAGAGTGTTCCCACACTAAACACGTACTGAAGAATACCTGCATGTTTTGTCCTACTCACTTCCAAACAGAAGGAGCTCACCACTGCCCCTGGCAATATCCTTCGTGTGGTTTTGATGGCTCAACACCACCTCCATTACCAGAGGCAGTTTGCCTTTGAATTATTGTTAGCATTGATTGTGTGTTCCTGCAAAGCATGGCACGGGGCTGGATACCAAGGCCCTTGTGGTCTCTTCCAGGTTTCACTCACTCCCCAAATGGCTAACAACTTAAAAAGTAACAAAATTAAAATTCTAGGTTTAATTCTATTTTAATATTTACATCTTGTATAATTTGATTAATAAAACAATTGAATTAAAATACAATTAACACTTCTTGCTGGAAATCATGCAAGGATGGACACTATTACATGAATCTTCTGCTGTGGGCTTCCCATATACATATGGCTGGACGCTATGAGAACCCAATTCTGATTGAGATATGATCTTGGTTTGAGTGAGCAGCACTCCTTTTGTGTTTTTACAGCAGTAACACTGAATTGAATTATTTGCTTGCTTATGTAGATATCTTCTAGAACATCTACATAACGCTAACAAGTAAGCAGTTGTTCTACTGTATGTTTTCCAAGAAGCTCTCTCATCTCTTTTGAGGACACAGAAAAACAATCTGTTTTTTGTAAAGGACAGAACACGAGCTTAATGTTATCAGTCTTGGAACTGTCCAGAATTCTTTTAATCCTGCACAAGAAAATTGCAGCTGAGGCCTCTGGCAAGATGAATGGCTTACAGACAACTTGGTTGATGACACCTCCTCCCCCATTTTCTGGACACGGAGCAAGTTTGCAGTATCCCTCCCGCTTCTCTTTCTTGGTGTGCTGGTTTTGGGGTGCTTTTGAGAGGAAGCACAGCTGGTAACTTTTTGGGTGGTGACATGATTTTGCTTTTGAAAGGGCATGCAATTGGTTTCTCCATCATCTATGCATGATCATGTCCCAGAAGTTGGCTTAGGGTGGCCTTTTCTAGGTTCCAGAACTCATGCTCATTAGGAACATCAGTAGCAAGTTCCTCCAACATATTATTAGAAGCCTTGCAGTCCTCAGCTTCCACCATTAGAAAACAGCTCAGTCTTATGCATGTTTGTTCCTTTTATCAATTTTTAGACTTGGGAATGGGGTAGGGGGAATTTAAGCACAAAAAGGAACACAGATGTTAATCCTCCATACCATGCTTCGTACACCTTATCTGGATCTGCTCTGTATTCAAGATAGCATATAGTTTAACCAAAACTGGCTTTAATACCACAAAAGCATCTAATTTTGGAAGTTAAGGAGGATTGACCCTAGTTAATACTTGGATGGGAGACCACCAATGAATATGTGCTATAGGCTATATTTCAGAGGAAGGAATAGGCAAAACTACCTCTGAATATTCCTTGCCTGTAAAATTAATGCAGTCGCCATAAGTCAACAGGAGATCTATTGGAGCCTCCGGTGGCCTAGGGGATAAAAGCCTTGTGACTTGAAGGTTGGGTTGCTGACCTGAAGGCTGCCAGGTTCGAATCCCACCCGGGGAGAGCGTGGATGAGCTCTCCCTATCAGCTCCAGCTCCATGCGGGGACATGAGAGAAGCCTCCCACAAGGATGGTAAAACATCAAAACATCCGGGCATCCCCTGGGCAACGTCCTTGCAGATGGCCAATTCTCTCACTCCAGAAGCAACTCGTGTTGCTCCTGACACGGAAAAAAAAAACAAAAACAAAAAACAGGAGATCTGAAAGTGTGCACAGACACATAGTTTAACCATTCAGAATGTGACTCTGGTGAAAAAGGACCCACTAATTGCTAGTTATTTTTGGTCAGCATAAAATACCTCAGTAATGGAATGTTAATTCAAAATTAATATTGCAAGCCATCAGAAATCTTATGGTAAAGGGTAGGATAGCAAGATTGGCCATGATTCTACAATTGTATTTGTTCTTACTTAAATGTGGCTATGAATGACCTCCCCAAACGCACCTTAAACTCAAGGGGACCACTCTGAATGACAGAGTTCTGTGGCACAGGCAATGGGGCATTTCAGGATAGCATGGCCACCTCACCCCAGCCCAATCAGAACAGGACATGGGGTGGTAGAACCACATACAGAAATAAGTGTTTTCTATTAAGCAAGCTCTCCCACAATAAGGGGAAGAAACAATGCTAACTAAGTTTTTGCAGAAGATGTGGCCTCCCGCTGCCGTTGTAATGGCTTCCCTTTGTGAGCTGAGGTCTGCAAGTAACAAGGTGTATGGAACTAAAACAACAACTTTGTTGATTTGAACATTTCTAGACAAACATCTCTTGCCAGCATAGAGAAGCTACTACGCAATTAGAATCTACTCTTCTTAATGGATTTTCTGTAGTGAAAAATGGGAAGAAGCAGTGGAAAAACACAAGAGGATTAAGTACTGTCATCTGAAGCTCCTGTAAACTTTAATGAATGACGCAGAGTGATACTGGGATAAAAGCCTTGTGTGAAATCTCTCAGAGATAAAAGGTGTTATCGCATGTGCTGGGAAAAGAAATGCTTGGAAACTTGAAAGAGAGACAGAGAGAGATTTTTATAAAGGGAGAGAATGTGCACAACGGGCCCTTGGTTGGTTCCAAAACCTTTGTGGATACCAAAACCCATAACTGCTCAAGTTCAATTATATATAATGCTGTAGTAAAATGGGTTGCTTTATATAAAATGGCAAAAATAACATTTGCTTTATAGACATTGAAAAATATATTTTCAAACTGTGGATAAAGAGGGCCAATCGGACCAGTGGAATCTGATGGCTTCCAACTAGATTGTATAACTTGTACACAAAGAGAGACAGATATATGGAACAAGACAGCTGCCTGACGCTTGAACTCTCCTTAGGACATGTTTATGAGGAATCATGTTGAGTGCCAGTCCTTCAAAATCTACCTGCAGGATTACTGAATCAAATATATTGTCTCTGGCTTCTGATCCATAATTGCTAAAGTGGCTGCCCTTACTTGGGTCTTGCGTGCCCTGCACAACTATGACCATCACAGCTTGTTAGTACATTTTCCCTTGGTATGCAGCTACCTTCTGTGACTTTTTAATTCCTTTTAAAGCTGAGAAAGTTTTTGGTTATGAATTTTAATGAATAAAAAAACTCTTATGATGTAATAATTATATGTAGGATATCGTGCTACTCTCTACTGATCATTGAACTTGAAAGCAAATTACTGTAGGTTCAAACCTCTGTTAAATTGTGGCTGTAAGTAGCTAGGAAATTCTCTGTGAAGCATATTATGATAATGATGGCATGCTCTGCAGAGTTCTTATGAGAACCGGAGCTTAGAAAAGTCACTTAAATGGTCTACAAGTAGCCACTCTTATTGAAGGATTATGGAAGTTATAACCTTAAGTAACAATTTTCCATTTTCTTGTGAGAACTTAAACAATTGAAGAGGAATGCCTTGCCAGTATAATTCCATACATTAGGTGTGTACCATGCAACACATGTCTTATATAATGATGTAAGTTAGAAGTGGGAATTGTACAGCTGTCCAGATGTTTTTGAACAGCAGCTCCTAGCAGGCCTATCCAGCAAAGCCACTGGTGAGAAATGATGGGAGCTTCAATGTACAACTGGAGCAGTTCCACTGAAGCTATTGGAAATATTCATAAATCTTCAGCTTTTGGTTTCACTGTTGGAAGCATTTTCCAAATACTAAATGTTAAACCTAGGGGTGTCTTCAGTCTACTGAGAGCTTCTAATCTCTCCAGGCTGCTCCTTTTTTCATGTCCATCCATTACGATACCATTGTATAATGCTGAGTTTTACTGAATTTCTCAACATGCTGCAGAGAGATTTTCAGAATGCAAAGGATTTAAAAATCTTGCCTAATGAGTCAGGGCTCCCAGATAAAATGTCATAATGGTCTCCAGCTGCCACATGGTTTTCATATTAAACAGTGTTGAATTGAAACGGCATGAAAAAGAGTCAAGTGCTAATATATATAAACTGCACAAATCTTAGGACTTATTTCACACAGTCACCAGGGGCATGTGCTAGCCATTGTATATTCACAAAAATAGATGGATATAAATTGTTTGGTTTCTTTGAATAAGGATGCTTATTTAAAAAAACAAACAAATGAACAAGACTATTTCATTTTGCCTACTGCCTTCCAAGATGGAAAAATAACTTTTCTTTGTTTTCTCATAGAAACTAATTCATTCTAGAGACTGTTTATCACAGACTGGTTTATACCATATTTTAAGCTATGTCATTAACACTAATTAAAAAGCATTTTTGTATGCCTGAATTTAAGCTCAATTTTCCCAAAGTGAACCTAATTTTTATTTAACACTTTTAATGCTTTGATGTAGATCAGCGTTACCCAACATGGTGGTCCTTGGACCAGTGCCGGCCAACGGGTCATTTGCTAATGGTCCATGTTTCCAGGAAAGAAAAAATGTAGTCAATGGACACAATTTTAGTGCAAGTTCCTGGCACACTGGAAAACTATAATTGCTGGTCTCCAACATCAGCCTGAGAAGCACGTTGCTGCTGCTGTTGTTGTTGTTGTTGTTTGCTTTCAAGTTTTATAGTGACCCTAAGGCTATTATGGGGTTTTCTGGGGCTGAGAGTGTTTGACACCTAACTGAACAGTAATCTCCAATAGAGTTACAATCCAATGCTCAAACTACAACATGATTTCTAGGAAGTGCTATTGTAGATTATTCAAGATTCCCCATAAAACTTAGCAAAACCTCTGCTTGAGAAAAAAGTAATCTTTATTGAAGATGATGAAGAAATAGATACTATGTTATGAAGGATCCCTATCTGGACACTACTTTGCATCCACCTTCTCAACAGCAAACTCCTTACCCATGTGCTGGTTAAACCTGGCATGGAGTTTAACTACCTGGCTTTAAAGCAAGCAGAAAAGCAGCAGTAACTCAGTTATTCTGCATTTCTTTCCAATTTTAAGGTGGTTTACCAGATTTATTGATTGTTCTCTGGACAGGAATTCAGAACAGCTCACAGCAAGATTACAAATGGGCTCATGTGGAAACACATAAAAACCAGTAGAGCTAAAGCAAACACAGACTGAGATCCTGTCCCAATAACTGTTATATGTAATTTTATGAGAACCGTGAGAACCAGAATGGTAAGAAGTCTGGAAGCCATGCCCTATGAGGAGTGGTTTAGGGAGATGGGTGTGTTTAGGCTGGAGAAGAGAAGGTTATAAAAGGTGACATGGCTGCTATGTTTAAATATTTGAAAGGATGTTATATTGAAGACAGAGCCAATTTATTTTCTGCTGTTCTTCAGACTAGTACATGGAATAATGGATTCAAACTATGGAGAAAGGAATCCCACCTACATATTAAGAAGAGCTCTCTGATGGAAAGAGTTCTTTGACAGTGGAGTATGCTGCACAGAGGTGGTGAAGCCCAAATCTTGGTGGTTTTAAAACAGAAGCGAGATTGACATCTATTAGGAATACTTTGATCATATATTTCTACATGGCATGGAGTTGGTTTGGATGGCCTTTGCAATATCTTATCACTCCATGCTTCTATGAATTAACTGTAACTGAAGGCAACACTATCCTTAAATATTCAGGAGGGGGACCATGTGATAAATATCTCCACACAAGAATACTGTTTATGTATTGGTTATTGATACAAGTGGTTGAACTATATACTGGGAAAAGATGAAGGTAGCAAGAAAAGATAAAAAATTGACCAAAAAAATTGACTCAATAAACTAAACCACAGCCCTAAGTCAAAAATACATCAATAACACGATCTCAAAATCTATATAGAAAATGTCTATAGAAAATGAGGCTGCTTTCATATCTCATAACAACAAACCAGAGATGGACCAAAGCACCCAGAATTTGTTTTGCTTGTGATATTCCTATCCTTTCTGTGCCAACCAGTTTGGGCCATGTTCTTTCTCTCTTTTAAAGTGTATACCGAGAATGTGAACTAAGTAAAGAAAACCCACCATAGGATGCCTTCTCAACAGACCCAAAAATTGGTGGAGGAACTACTTAAGTAATAAAACCAAGATCTGGAAACTGGCACTTGCTCAGCGGATAAGATGTAACACAGAGAGAGACAAGCAGTGATGCCTGGTGTCTTCCATGTCAAAAGGCTGTTGAATCTGCTCCAGGTTTAGATCAGGCCTGCACAACCTGTGGCCCTCCAGATGTTTGGGACTTCAACTCCCAAAATTCTTGACCATTGGACAAGCCGGATACGGCTTCTAGGAATTGGAGTCCCAAACACCTGAAAGGCAACAGGTTGTGAAGGTCTAGTTTGGATCAACGTGAACAGAGCTATCCAAGGTGCTGAATCCCCCTCAACAGGTTGGGCATTTTAAATAATTTTGTTAAGGTCTGGATTAAATCATAGCAAATTCTCCATCCCACTCACATAAAAGCCAATAACTGCTGCTGGAAACTAATATCTAGGCAATTTCCCCCGGGGCTACCATTTCTCTCAGGCAATTTGGAAAACACAAAAGGGTATTTCTCTCTCTCTGCTCATTGGGGACCTAATTTCCCTGTGTTGAAAGATTAACAGATCACTTGTGCAGATGACTCTATAAGGCTCAAGAACTCCCTTTGGATTGCAAGTCATTAGTTATTGATTTGTAGCCCCAACATATTATAAACTGCAGCTCGTTCTCTCCCAACTCCCAATGTTTTATTTTGAAGAAAAACAAAGTGCGGGCACTTCGCATCCTGCATCACCAAGGAAAGACTGTAAGCAATAAGTCTGGAAAGAGAATCACAGCTGCTGGAAATGATTAATGGAGCCTGCCAAAGGCTTTTAAAGGCCTGATATTCTCACTGATAATGATGATGGTAATGAGGAGGAAAAAAACTGGTTTAATAGGGCTCTAAATTATCAGAGACGTTTTCATCAAGCACTGTTCATGCAAAGTTCCCACGAATTTCAATGGGACCTTCATGGATGAAATACAATAGTGGGCTGAAGTATAAAAAGAGAATGCACCAAAATAGCAATCTGATAAATTTTGTAAAATATACATTATACAACTGTCAGCTGTAGCCGGAACAACGAGTTTTGTTCCACCAAAAACATGAACAGCAAAATCCTGCATAGATCTACTCAAAAATAAATCCCATTGAACTCCAAGGTGAGTTTCTCCAGGATTGCTGTATATCTCTTCTGCTGAATGGTGACACTGGAGGGAAATTCAGCTTCTTATGGGCATCCAGTGCAATGGATTAAAGGTAAATGTAAAGGTTTTCCCCTGACATTAAGTCTAGTTGTGTCTGACTAAGGGTTGGTGCTCATCTCCATTTCTAAGCCAAAGAGCTGGCGTTGTCCATAGACACCTCCAAGGTCATGTGGCTGGCATGACTGCATGGAGCGTCGTCACCTTCCCTCTGGAGCAGTACCTATTGATCTACTCACATTTGCATGTTTTCAAACTCCTAGGTTGGCAGAAGCTGGGCTAACAGCAGGAGCTCACCCTGCTCCCTGAATTTGAACTGCTGAGCTTTTGGTCAGCAAGTTCAGCAGTTGAACCCACTGTGCTATTGGGAGCTTCATGCCATTAAAACAGCGGCAGTCCTATTTCCAAATATGTACCAGCTGGCCAAAGTGAGAGTTTAATTAATGGGGACAACTGACCCAAGTTGAGTGAAAATGAGTCATGTTTAAGTTGTACCAAAATGTCTGTAAAATTTTGTTATAATTTACATGGGGTATGACTAGCTTTGGTTGCCCAACAAATTTAATGGCATTTTGATCAATCACAGCTCACTTTACTAAACGCTTCTCTAGCTCTAGATCTTGATATTGTTAAAAAAGCAAAAGGAAGAGCGGCCATTTCGGCACTGTCAAGCGCAGCAAGCTTTCCATATGTGTTGGTGCTAGAGGCACGGGACTACCACAAAAGTGAAAAATTGAACAAAATATTTTAAAATTTGAGAGAACATCTCTTTAGGAATTAGCTTCTCCAAGAACTATGGTCAAACCCATGAATAATGAAACCCACAAATATGGAAAGCCAGTTATTGCTGCCCTATTGACTAAAATCCTTTGGAAAGAAAACTCAGAGCAAGTGACCAATAAGCAAGCACTATATGAGTTCATTACAAGCAGAACTTCATGTTTAAGGCAACTGCATACAATGCAGCCAGTTCAATTTCACATGAAAAATACTTTTGGAAATCTGCCGGGAAAACAAAATCAAACTGGTGGGTAAAAGTGTCCACATCTCCAGATGCAACACAGAAGGAGAGCACAGCAGAATATGTGGGATAAGGCTGAATCACTGGACCAAGGAACAAAAATAGCAACAGATGGGGAGAGTGGTCACCAGTTCATTTACCCCCCCCCCCCCATCTTTTGAAACAAGCTTCCAGAATGACTGATTCTTTATCTACAAGACAAAGTCATTACTTTTGGTACTGTTCTCAAAATTTATCGTTGAAGCCCTGGGACAAGCTTCATTAATCTTCCCCTGCTTTCATCTTTCCAGGAGTCTACAGTCACCACAAATTCACTTAACTTGGGGGGGGGGGGGGGGGGGGGGAATGTTGCTTTCTCTGTTGGAAAAAATATCTCAACAGGCAGTATCGAAACAAAGAAATAATCTCATGGGGATTTAATTTGATATGCTATTAATCAAATAACACCAACGCTTTTTTTAAAAAAAGAATTTGCATGTTAGTTTTGATTTGTTTGTTTATGTAACATAATCAGATAAAGTTCAAGAGAAACAGAAAGAACCAGGGATAAAACAGAAAGGATAGGGAAAAAATATATATTACTGAGTTGCTGTGAGTTTTCCAGGCTGTATGGCCATGTTCCAGAAGCATTCTCTCCTGACATTTTTTTCCACATCTATGGCAGGCATCTTTGGAGGTTGTGAGGTATATTGGAAACTAGGCAAGTGGGTTTATATATCCGTGGAATGTCCAGGGTGGGAGAAAGAACTCTTGTCTATTGGAGGCAATTATGAATGTTGCAATTGGCCACCTTGATTAGCATTGAATAGCCTTGCAGTTCCAAAGCCTGGCTGCTTCCTGCCTGGGGGAATCCTTTGCCTCCAACAGACAAGAGTTCTTTCTCCCACCCTGGACATTCCACAGATATATAAACCCCATTTGACTGGTTTCCAACAGACCTCACAACCTCTGATGATGCCTGCCATAGACATGGGTGAAATGGCAGGAGAGAATGCTTCTGAAACATGGCCATACAGCCCGGAAAACACACAACAACCCAGTGATTCCAGCCATGAAAGCCTTCGACAACACAAAAGAGATTACTAGGATTTTAAATGAACTAGAATGTGATGTCTCAGGAAGGAATAAATACAAAAATCTGGCAGGCCTATCAAGTCAATTTTAAGCAATGAATTTTAAATTTGTATTTTTGTTCTATGTTTTCACTATATGCATTTTATCCTTTGTTTTATCTACATATTTTTACTATGTTCTACCTTGCCTTGGGCTATGAGGAGAGGTAGGTAACAAATACATCATCATCATCATTAAATGTTTGCTTCCTCAGCCAAAACAAATATTTATAAAATGCCTTTAAATAAAGAGGAAATTTTATCCATAGCATGTATATCCCATATTGGTTCATATCTGTTTCTGATGTCTTAAATTAGATACATTTCCCCATCTTCTCAATCTACCAAGTAGCAGTAGTCAGTAATTGGGCAATCAATAACTGCAGAATCCAAGATTTGCTTCTGATGCAAGGACTTTTTAAAAAAGTGTATTTTTAAAGTATTTTGTAACATCTCACATCATTAGAGCCTATCAGTGCAGGTGGCTTGTATAAGAAATCACACCTGCTGAGATTATATGTATCATTTAAAACTCTGTTGTATGGCTTCAAGGCCATTTCCAACTTATGGTGACCCTACCATGGGGTTTTCCTGGCAATATACAACTAAGGAATCGGATTGTTGTCCTGTTTTCCACATAGTTAGAATAAACTCTTTGGGAGGCACAGCTTGAGAGGCAGAGATATGGTCCTACCACCCAGGGCCAGCTGAAGCAAAGAGGAAAATTGCCCTCGACATTTCATATTAGCCAGCTGGACTGGCAATTGAATCTTATCCCAGTACTTAGAAAAAGGCAAGGTTGACCACACGAGAACTAGACTTTTTTAAGGGATGTAGCCGAGATTGGGTGGCACATAAATCTTGTTCCAAGAGAATAAAATAACTCCCCAGACTTCAAGAAACAAATGGGAATACTATAAAGTCTCTGCTGTGAAGCTTGAACTGGAAAACTCACTCATTGTTTCCAGTAACAGAAGGGAAAGTGATATATGAGTAGAATAAAAATCATCACATCCATTCTTCTGAAGCTTGGTTCACTTGGGGGAGGCATTAGCCCCCTCTGAGGCCTTGGAAGGCTGCATCCTCCATCACAGCTGCTCTGGACAAAATAAATGCAAGCATCTTGTTGGGCTTTCCTGACTGCCTAAAGGGCATTTGGGGACATTTTGAGGTAAAAAAAAAGTTTGCAAACATTTATTTTGACCCTGGGACACTCAAAGAAAGGGCCTCCAAATATGATAGAAATGTTATTTTTGATCTTTTTTTTTTCATTTTGGAGGGGGTAAATTGGACTCCTAGGAAGTCCTGGGGGACGCATGATGCACTGAACTCACCCTTACTTTGTTAGAGGATAACTCTTGACACTGAACAATGATTCTGCAGTTGAAATATTTTTAACATTCAAAAATATTTCTACTTCGATATCAGTTCTTGGCTCAATTCCTGGACAGCTGTTGTTGGCTGTGACTCCATTCCTCAGTAAAGTTTGCAAAAGTGAGAGCAACAGATACATATTTTTCAAGCAATTAAAGTTCAAGACCTTCTTAAACAGTATTAAAGTTCCTTTTAAAGTTCCATTACATTGAGAAGGGGGAATTTACGCACACGATTTGCATAGTTCTATTGCAAACAATGGCAATTGATTGATTGAATTGTCCTATGCCAGTTTACACTAATTTTAAATCATATTTGTGACAAATAGAATTACCCAAGATTGCTATAATCTTTGCCTTTGGGTGAATAAAGATTCAAGGGTGAAACATAAGTACATATTGCTGCTAGTGACACAGAGGTAAGACAATTTGCCTCATGTCTGCAAATTGGTATTCTCTCCCATCCTAATATCACATGTCCCAATCTACTCTTCTTCTGTCATTACTAACCTTTAGCTAAATGTAAGTTACTGCGTCAGGCTATAGATACAGAGATAACAAACACTACAGCCTTTTTAAGCGTCTCTTAATATCCTGGCATCTGTCTTTATCTGACTTTTCATGTGCCAATTGAAAAATATGTTGAATTATTCCATGCGGTAAAAGAAAAAACCCCCCGCATAATTCAATATATCTTTTACAGTCAACATTACATAATTTTTAGATATCTAACTTCTTAAGGGAGCTTCTATAATTCTATCATGACATAGTCCTACCAAAAAAAAATTTCTTGGTGGCTTGGTTTTTAGGCCTATTCCTGAGGTTTTTTTTGAGCATTGATTCAGAAAATTGCATTGGAATGACTGCACCAGCTCTAGTTTCTTAGATGTGGTTGTCATGGTTTTCTATGGGTGAGCAGATGGCAACTGGTAGATGGCATATGCTCTGTGTCTCAAAAACTAGAGCTGATGGGGAAACTGATGCCATTTTTGGAATCCGCAGGTCAAATATACCCATAAACAAGTTTAGCATTTGAGGCACCAAAATGTGTGTTGCTCCAGTGTAATTGCTGTTGTGTGTCTTCCATGTTGTTTCCAATGTATGTTGACCATTGAGCTTACCTATCTCAGGGGTTTCTTGGCAGTATTTATTCAGAGCAGGTTTGCCATTGTGACTTGCCCAAGGTCACCCAGTGGTTTTCCATGGCTGGGCAGGGATTCGTTCAACCCTCAAACCCTCACCACATTGACTCATGGAAAAGATGCCTCTATATAGGGAAAAATGGGCTGAGAGGAAATACAGTGTTTTAAAAAAAGCAGTATGGCTACACTTACAATTTATTTTTTGCTACAACAGACTAATACGTTCACTTATAACTGCGAGGCTCCGATAAGAAAATGTGGTTTTTAAGCTTCAGTCTAGGCAGTGAAAAGGTAATGACCAAGCACATACTAATAAAGTCATAATTGAGAACAGAATTGTTATGGTGGTGGCATTTGTCATTTCATGGGCTGGGAGACAATTACATCTACATTTGTTTTTTGTCAGCTTCAAAGAAGCTGACAGCTGGTGAATCAAATCGCTTTGATTATCTAGTTGATTTATTCAGTTCACTTTAGCATCCAGACAGGTCCCTTATTGCACAATCCTTGATGTTCAGGTGAAGCCATAATCTGTCCTGCATTAAGTAATACTTGCAGTTTCTCAAGTTGCTCTTGACACACAAAAAAGTAATAAAATGTCTTGGGCTGGCCCTACTTATATTCCTTACAAGAGGCTCAGGGGGAAAAAAAGGGGCCTGAGTCTGTTAGGAATGGTGGGAGTTGAAGTCCAAAACACCTGGAGGGACAAAGTTTGCCCATGCCTGGTGTAGATGCACCCTTGCATTTGCTGAAATTCTGTTAAGACAGAACTTTCAGCCGCTAGTCAAAATAATAAACTATGTAACAAAATTTGAAAAAAAAATCTGTTCCTGGTTTGACAGTGTGACTCCTACAGAAAACGTTTAATTGTGTGGTGCTTACTTTGAAAGAAGTTGTTATTCTACAGAAACTTCATTTTTGTGGCTGCCACTATGTGGAATTGGTTGAGACTCTATGAGAGTCACTGAAAAACTATGACAAAATGTGCTGCAGGATTTCTGGCAAAAACAAAGTTTTTGCAGTTTAATAAACTTTTTCCATGTTTTTATGGTAGAATCAATTGGGAAATTACATTTATAACACAGGAACAAAAATTCATGCTACATAGTGTAATTTTTTTCTAACTGCTGTTGCTAAGAACATCACGTCAAATCTCTTTGACTGCATGGTCATCAATATGCCAAGTGAGAAGATGACTGGCCCTTTATCCCTGCAGAGCATGAAACTTCATTTTTCACAATAATGAATGAGATGTCTTGTAAATTGCTGTAAGAACATCTCAGGTTAGTTTGTGATATATTTAATGCCATAAATTTATATAGAGAGAGACTGTATGTCATTGCATGAACTTGCGTCTTGCCCTGCTGTGATTTTTATTCCTGCTATAAAATATCTGACAAGAACATTGGTGCCGATATATCAAAGCCAAAAGAAAAGAACAAGTTGAAAGACAGAAAATTCAAGCTGGAGGCTGTGGAATGGGATGCAGAGACGAGGGTTTCTTTTTACATAAGAGATGAGCTGACAGCATACACTTATGCTCTGATGTTTTACGAAATGGAAATCAAAGCAGTGGTCAAGCAGCAGCTTTTAGATTAACGTCATGTGGGGATTCAAAATCTATATGAAGATGTGACAAGAACATCTATAACATTTTACAACCTTCAAACTTCCAGAAATAAGAATAAAAAACCCACCAGAATGGTAAAGCCTGAGCCAAGGCCTACGCAGGGCCAACTAAGTAGGGCTGCCAGTTCTGGATCCTGATGATTCTTGGCTAAAGCTTGAGACCAAGGGAAAGCCAAGGGGTTGTATTGTACCAGTCATAATTGCTCACAGCTTATTCAAACACAGAGAAAAAGAAATTGGGAAAAATGAACTTCCAATTTGTTTATTCGTTTAGTTGCTGCCGACTCTTCATGACCTCATGGACCAGTCCACCCCAGAGCTCCTTGTCGGTTTTTTGCCACCCCCAGCTTCTTCAGGGTCAAGCCAGTCACTTCAAGGATACCATCCATCCATCTTGCCCTTGGTTGGCCCCTCTTCCTTTTTCCTTCCATTTTCCCCAGCTTCAATCTCTTCTCCAAGGTTTCCTGTCTTCTCATGATGTGGCCAAAATACTTCATCTTTGCCTCTAATATCCTTCCCTCCAGAGAGTAGCCGGGCCTTATTTCCTGGAGGATGGACTGGTTGGATCTTCTTGTGGTCCAAGGCACTCTCAGGATTTTCCTCCAACACCACAGTACAAAAGCGTCTATCTTCCTTCACTCAGCCTTCCTTATGGTCCTGCTCTCGCATCCATATGTTACAATGGGGATACTATTGCTTTAACGATGGGGATCTTCGTTGCCAGAGTGATGTCACCATTTTATTGGTCATTGTTCTCCTCCCAAGAAGTAAACGTCTTCTGATTTCCTGGCTGCAGTCTGCGTCTGCCATCATCTTCGCATCTAGAAATATAATGTCTGTCACTGCCTCCACGTTTTCTCCCTCTGTTTGCCAGTTATCAATCAGTCTGGTTGCCATCATATTGGTATTTTTGATGATTAACTGCAACCCAGCTGTTGCTTTCATAAGTTAAGACTTACATAAGGAGCTCTTCCCTGATCAACTGAAATGAGATTAGTCCTCTTTGTTTACTTAGGATGCACCTACACTGTAGAACTAACGTGGTTTAAAACTACACTACTTTAATTGTGATGGCTCAGTGTTACGAAATCATTAGGATTGTGGTTTTACAAGGTCTTTGATCTTTGCCAAACAGTGCTGGTGCCTTATAGCATTGAGTCAAGGCAGTTTTGGTGGTCAAACTGTATTCATTCTACAATGCAGATGCCCCCTGAAGAGCTTGACTAAAGAACTAGAAATGTTTAATCTAGCCTGCTCCCTTCTAGCAAGAAGCTGGATGTACACAGGAGGGTGAAGTCTGATATCATACCAACTGGGAGGGAAGGAAGAAGCTAACTAAGTATATGCATAGCCTCCTTAGATAGTTCTTGGAAATCAAATTAATTCAGCCTTGTTCATTGTTGCAAGCTTCTTTAATATAAGGTGTGCTTGGAATTTGCACAGAACCCTTTCATTGTGGCTGGAGCTGATTGCCCTCTTCCCAATAAAACTAGACCATTTGCATTATTGTCTCTTGCTTCTGGACTGGCAATCCGACACCTAAGATGGTTGGGTGCTTAATGAGAGAATATACTTTATTCAATCTTGATCAAATAATGAAGAGTAGAGACATCACACTGGCAACGAAGGTCCACATAGTTAAAGCAATGGTATTCCCTGTAGTAACCTATGGATGTTGCTACTAATGCTCAGTTGCTCACTGGAAGGAAGGATATTAGAGGCAAAGATGAAGTACTTTGGTCACATCATGAGAAGACAGGAGAGCTTGGAGGAGAGAATGATGCTGGGGAAAATGGAAGGAAGAGGGGCCAACCAAGGGCAAGGTGGATGGATGTTATCCTTGAAGTGACTGGCTTGACCTTGAAGGAGCTGGGGGTGGCAATGATCGACAGGGAGCTCTGGTGTGGGCTGGTCCATGAGGTCACGAAGAGTTGGAAACAACTTAATGAATGAACAACAACAAACATTATCCTTCCTATCCACCCATGGCAAGGGTACCTATTAAGTTATTTTAGTTGGAAATTCTGCTCCCTGGCACAGAAAACACAATAATGATTTAAACTACTGATCTTTTTCTGTCCTTTAATTACACTTCAAATCAGCTGTAAAGGCAAAGGTTTCCTCTTGACATTAAGTCTAATTGTGTCCAACTCTGGGGGTTGGTGCTCATCTCCATTTCTAAGCTGAAGAGCCGGCATTGTCCATAGACGCTTCCAAGACCACATGGCTGGCATGACTGCATGGAGGGCCGTTACCTTCCTGCTGGAGCAGTACCTATTGATCTACTCACATTTGCATGTTTTCAAACTGCTATGTTGGCAGAAGCTGGGGCTAACAGCGGGAGCTCATCCCACTCTCCGGATTCGAAGTGCCAACATTTCAGTCAGCTAGTTCAGCAGCTCAGCGGTTTGACCCGCTACGCCATCAGGGGCTCTGGAACATCTGTACACATCCCTTAATAATGTATTTGTGTGACATCTCTTGACAAAGATAGCAGTGCTCAGCAGTCACATACATCAGAACGGTATAATGTGAACTGGACACTGCTGCGGTTTAGTATCTGCACAACACACCTATATATAAAATGCAGTATTAGCCGCATGATGGAGAAGAGCTTGACAGATGCATTTTTCCAGCACAAGAAATATCTCACCTCCTAGAGAAGGCTGTCAATTAGGGCAACTTCTATGTTTTTCTCCTACCTGACAATTTTTCAATACAAAATAGAAAAAAAAAGAAATGAGAACATGTATAGGTGAGGTAGCATGCAGGGCAGAAAATATAAAAATGTCATAACAGCTATGATGAATCAGATTACAAGCCCTCGAGCATTCTGTTCCTTGAGTGGCCAAAATATCCTCTAGTGGGGAGCCCACATGCAGGACATGAAAGCAATCACACCGCACTGGCAATGTTCCCCAGTACTTGGCCTTAAGAAAAATACTGTGCCGACAGTGGATGGGAAAAGACTTTTAGTAATGATTTCCACTGTCTGCATTTGTTGTTTTTCTGTTTTAATGGACGTGCTTTTAGCTCTATTGACAATTTAATTATATTCTAACTTTTGTATAAAGAGTATTTTGCACTGTACTTGTTTTAGTTATTATAAATTGCCTTGTGTTCCAGGGCTGGCAAAAAGCAAGATGATGATGAAGATTACGGTGATAGCTTTCAACACTTGGGGTTGTAGAACTATCCAGCCATCATTAATAGGAGTCTCATCAACAGTGTGGATGAGAGTTTGGCTGTTGAATGAGACCCAGCCAGGAACAGCAACTTCCTGAGCCACACCCAGAAGCAACAGGAGTTCATTGTGGCTTCCTTTGCAGAAGGTAGAAGATAAAAATCCCAGTTGGGGTGTTCAGTCACAATCACTGGGAGGAGGGTCAGCAACCAGGATCAGTTGTAAAAGCAGCATTTAAGAGGTTGCAGTGATACCTGATTGCTGGCTGTAGTGTTTGTATCTAAGCCTGTTGGAATTTGGATTATTTATTACAGTATTTTATTTTATTACAGTACTTGTATCCCGCCCTTCTCACCCAATAGGGGACTCAGGGAGGCTTACAGTAAAACACACATATAAAAATAATACAGTTCATTCAATCAATTAAAATCAAATATATTAAACATTCATAAAAATATACATATATACAATTGGCACATTTCGAATCTAAAATCTAAAAACTGGGTCTAAAAAAATAATAAATTATCTGGAAGTGCATTTCGCTCTGACCCAGAGAAAAGTCAAGTATACAGAAATAAAAACTTGTTTATTTTAATGTTTGTGTGCTTTTAATTTTAATTTACATATTGTAGGGTTTTTATTGGTCTCAAAGACTCACCAAAAACAAAGCTTTTCACAATGTGAGAAATTCCAGGTTTCCCCCATCTGAAGGGAGAGAATACGCAACTTAGTTGCTGTTTTGTTTTGGGTTGATTCTCATGTCAAAACGTAATACAAGAATTGTGTTTTGACCTTGAGGTTATTAAATGCATTCATGACTTTGGCATCAGATTTGTGAGCACAGTTCTGTTGTGTGAAAGCTCAGTAATTGGATTGACTCAGAGCTTATGCTTGATGTTTGCTTTTACTGAGAACTAATTGGTTGACCTTGGACTGTAGGATTACTCTGTTAGTGATTCCATGATGAGGTACTTGAGTGACAAGGAGCTACTAATGTACATTTTTATTTTCTAGTAATGTATCTGAATGTTTGTGTGTTATGGCCATCCCATGGATTTCATAATGTTTTCTTAAATTCCTTGTTAACTGCCAGCTACAGAAAGATCTTGCCGATCAGAAGGTTAGCTGTTCAAGCTGCAGGTAGGGTCAGCCGAACTTCTGCCTACCTAGCAGATCGGAAACAGCAATTGTGAGTAGATAAATAGCCATCATTTTTAACGGGGAGGAAAAAGGCGCCCCTGAAAAACATGCTGGCAGTTTGACCAGGAAGGCATCTATGAACGACAAAGCTCCTCGGCATGCAAGAATGGAGCAACAGCACCTCCTCATGGCCAAGTCGAGCGCAGCCTCCAGATGCCGGAGATGGAAAATAGAGGAAAGCCTGCCTCTATGTATGTACTGTTCTGTCTTTGTCAATTGTATAACAGCATTGAATGTTTGCCATATATGTACCTGTAATATGTCCCCTCAGGGAGATAGAGGGGGATATAAATAAAGTATATTATTAATGATGATGATGATGATGATGATAATAATAATAATAATAATAATAATAGTGCGGTTTTCTGGCGTTGTATATTTCTACTGCTTCTGTGACTGTTCATTTGTATTTTGATTCCGTAGCCCACTTGTCAATGGATGTCCAGAATCAGCAGCATCCACCGCGGTCCTTTTTATCCTGAGCGACGACCGAGCCAGTATAGACTTCGTTTTGGTTTGATTCTCCATGATGCTAATGGGTTAGGTGCTCTTAGTTCCACTCCTCAGCTGAGACCTCTCTGGCTTGGTGGGACCTACCGGTAGTTACACTACTGCCAGCACGGCTCTCAGTCATCATTGGAGTGGTTAAGCCCCCCCACCATGTCAAGGTGGCACCAGCTGATGACCCAAAATGCAGACTGTGCAAGGAAACTGACGAAACCATAGATCATATCCTCAGCTGCTGTAAGAAAATCGCACAGACAGACTACAAACAGAGGCACAACTATGTGGCCCAAATGATTCATTGGAACTTATGCCTCAAGTACCACCTGCCAGCAGGAAAGAACTGGTGGGATCACAAACCTGCAAAAGTATTGGAAAATGAGCACGCAAAGATACTGTGGGACTTCTGGATCCAGACTGACAAAGTTCTGGAACACAACACACCAGACATCACAGTTGTGGAAAAGAAAAAGGTTTGGATCATTGATGTTGTCATCCTAGGTGACAGTCGCATTGATGAAAAACTCAGGACCTCAAGATTGAACTTCAAAGACTCTGGCAGAAACCAGTACAGGTGGTCCCGGTGGTGATGGGCACATTGGGTGCCGTGCCAAAAGATCTCAGCCGGCATTTGGAAACAAAGGACAATGACAAAATTACAATCTGCCAACTGCAAAAGGCCACCCTACTGGGATCTGCGTGCATCATTCGAAAATACATCACACAGTCCTAGACACTTGGGAAGTGTTCGACTTGTGGTTTTGTGATACGAAATCCAGCATATTTATCTTGTTTGCTGTGTCATACAATAAAATAATAATATTTCCCTTGTTATGTAGCCTACAGCACCTGGTCTTTGTTGACAGTCTCCCTTCCAAGTACTAACCAAAGCTGATCCTGATTAGCTTCCAAGGTCAAGCAGAATCACTGTTTTAAGGATATATAGTTGCACTCTCTTTAAAAAGCCATTCGAATTGGTTGCCTTTACAGCTATGTCTTGTGTTAAATGCTACGTGAAGAAGCATTTCCGTTAGTCTGTTCTTCTTTTGCATTTTCTTCTAAGTTAAAATAATCTTCTCCATAAACTGCATTTTCCTCATAGGGGAATTGACATTCTTCGGGTCACAGAATCAGTGCAAGGAACTGATGTGAAATATGCTACCTTCCAATGGCCATCATTGAAGGCTTGTCCCAGGAGAAAACACAGTGCATGGGAACATTGGGCTGAACTGAATGAAAGCAGAGCTTTGAGGGGCCTTTGAAAAAGAAGCAGAGAAAGAAAGGATGATAAACAAAGCAGGTTTTGGAAACAGGCACAACACCAAACCTTTAGTGAACGTTTCGGATCTGCTGCCAACTGCAAAAATTGAAATGTTTGATAGGTAGCAGCAGAAGCTGTTCTTGGTTGTAAATGAAGGGACTTCTCTGTTACAGCTGGAAGAAGGGAATTGGAGAAAGTGTGGACAATGATGGACAATTCCTTTGCTTATACTTCCATACACAGCTCCCTATAGTGCTGCTAACTATATGATGGCACCAACATTTGTGATACATGACAACTCTTACTGTCTAGCTACAATAAAATACTATGCAATAGGTGCAGAATATAAGCAGTGGCTGCAGGTTATATCTGGGTCCAAGGTTACCTCTACGTTCAGGAACACTTTCCTTGATTCCCTGCCTGTCCTAATTACTTTTTAATTTTTGAAATTTGGCAAGCTGTGACATTGTCTGCCAAAGCTAGCTAGGTTAGGTCTCTTTCTTAGACAATAAGAATGGTTGCTGGCTGCCAGTCAGTGCTTTATTTTGAAGCATTTCAGCTACAGAATAAAATAAACAAAGGCAAAGAGAAAAGAGTAAGCCAGATATTTGCTTGACCATTATGAGTTTGCCTACTGTGAAAAAGGCATTTGAGGTGTATAATAATACTATGATTTGGCACATCTACCTCCAACACAGTGTCTTGTCCAAGTTTCTGAATCTCACCCACTTGCCTTCTGCAAAATTGCTGTCGGGGCAGAATAAAACCCTCTCAAAAGCAAGCACTGCAGATTTCAGTGGCAGAACTAAAACACTCCATTTCCCTTTCTCTTACTGAAGCCAAGGTGATGTTTACAGTGCAATATTACAGACTAGAATAATCTCTCTGTTGTTGACAGTCACTTATGTCTAGAATTGGTGATGGGAATAAAGCGGGCCACTATTCCCAATTCACTGTGATAAGGAGGAGATTGAAGGACCCGGCCTGTCAGGACACATCTGGGAAGTCGTTTGCACATCCACACAAATGAAATAGTTTCCCTAGACATATAAAGTGTGAGAAGGTTAGGTCTATTCATTACATCATTGGTTGTCAATACTGGTAGCCAACACTTATACTGGAGGATAAGTCCCATTATTTGGTCCATGGGTGGCTAATGATCAGGCACCACAGAAACTGCAGTCCAACAACATATGGGGAAGATAGTTTGGGGGATATCAAAAAATGTTTGTAGGGAAGGCAGGGAGAATTTCCCCCATATTCCGTATGTTTGACTACAGCTCCCACAACCCCCCACAGATGGCCATTGGCTATGCTGGCTGGGAGAATGGTAACAGTTTTATTTTATTTTTTAAATATTTCCCCAAGTACAAAGGATCCCCATATTTACATGTGATACATTCTGAGTTGCCTTGCAATTACCTGAAACGATGGACACACCTGCACCTTATTAATTTAGCTTATTTCCAATCCCAACATACCATTGGAGGACATATAGATTCTTAGAGCATTATCTTACCTAGAAATTTGCTTGGTCCTCCAATGCAATTTCTATGGGAATTATCACCTGGGTGACATAGCAAATTCCTAAGGAAATCAGTTCCCCCAGACAACAGGTAATTGAAACCATGAATGTGAATTCTGCAAGTTGGGGGACCTTACTTTATAAGAAAAGCACTGATTCAATTGATTCTGCCATAGTGTGAGCACCAAGGACACTTCCAACACCACATCTGCACAACAGTATAGAATTGTTTGACACCATATTACACTTTTTACAAGCAGTATCCACAAATGATGTGGTTGCCTTAAATTGGTGTGACAAGAGTGGCTGTGCACAACATGCTTCTTTTTGTAGACCTCTGCAGAGCTTCCTGACACTTGCTTTTGCAGATAATTTACTGCCTCAAACTGTGCAAAACATCCCAAACATTTTGCTTCCATCACCCACCTCAAACATTTTGCTTCTATCCTCCTCCAAAATATAGAAATGTCCCCAAAAGGCAGAAAACTGTAAGTAATCTCAGAAAAATATATTCAATGAGTCCACTGTAGATGCATGGAGGCAAAAATTAGCCGCAAGTGACCCATTCTGTCCTTAAATGCATGACTTCTGCAACAAGAGAAACTGCCATAAACAAACATGCTCCTTTGGCATTTTTCTGACTTTCAAAAGTCCCAGTAGAAAGAATCACAAAAGATAATATTCATAAGGAAAAATAATTAACACCAGCTCATTGTCATTTCAGTCTTTTCTACAGCAAAATATGCTGTTGTTGTGGAGTGCCTTCATAGTCCACAGGACTCATAATGCATGAATCTGCAATATGCTTATTGTAATGGTTTCTATAAAGAGAACAAGGCTTTTCATAGAGCTAATCACAGTCATCTTGCTCAGAAACAGCAATGATGAAAATGCATTCCAAATACTGACAGTTCTAATTTCCATCACGCTATTTACCTTCTTAATTTCAAGAAACATATTGCCTTTTCCCTCACAATATAAAATTGATGGCAAGGTTGAGGTGGGGTGGAGGATATTGCACATTATACAATAATTAATTTCCCATGGCACTGACATCAACTATCTTTTGAAAGAACCAAAAAAAACCCCAACATTTTTTCGCTATTTCTGCTTAAAGTAGCAACACAGGGAAGTCTATAAACACTAGAGTCCTTAGCGCCTTATAGATGTTAATTTGGAGGAAAGATGTTAATCTTCACTTGTAGATCATGAGACAGATCAAGTGGTAATTTGCTCAAGTAGTTTTCTCCCCAGAGATTATTATAAGCTAATTATCTTTTATCTGAAATGAATGGGATCAAAAGTGCTCCTTATTTTGATTTTTTTTTTTGGATTTTGGAATACTTGTATATACATCGTAAGATTGGATGCAAGTCCAAACATGAAAATCATTTATGCACCATATACATACGGCTCAAAACAATTACATTCACAATATTTTAAATAATTTTGTGCAAAAGGTACGGTTTGTGTACACTGAACTTTCAGAAAGCAAAGGCATAACAGTATCGGCCACACAGGTGGACAATTTTGGGTTTTGGAAGTATTTTGGATTTTGGATATGGGATACTTAACCTGTATTAAGATCTATGAGAAGATTAACTTATGTGCTTATAATCATATGATTGAGAAGAGTTATTGGAAGTCCCCTGGTTTCTGGTTCCTGGCTCTAGGTAGAACCACAAATGGGGCCTCCAGTCTTCCAAACCTTTTTCTTACACCTTTTGTTTCAATTCTGAAAGACTTGTCCTAACGTTACAAATTATAATTGCTCTCTCTTGCACTCCTTGTATAGTCTATTTCCAAGTATAAGAATGAAATGTGCCCTAAACAACGTATTTCAACAGTCACAAGCTTAGGAAAGAAATACAGCTCTACTTGTCCTGATAGTCCAATAGTATGAGACCTGACCCTGTTCTAACCGAGCAAAAAGATTTCACTATAAACCTTGCTGGGAATTGGACTGCGATAAAGATGTACACATAACTATTGCTTTTCTATCCAACTGAGTCTCTACAGACTATTAATCTTAAACATATCACTTGGCAATAGAATTTATTTTAGTTCATAAATAAATCCTGTGCAACTGCTGTGAGCGAGAGATGAACTTCCATTTCCATGGGCAATTTGAAAGCAACAGCTGGTGCTGGTGAATTTCTGTTTATGACAAAATTCAGCAGGAATCTGACACAAAGGTGGAAAGGGTGGAATCTCCTCCTTAAATGTGTTAGGCATGCAGTAAATTTGTCCCCTCATTACTTTCAGAATAACTAAATTGTGCACTTTTAGATTACAGAAAGGTAGGGAAATTGTTATTGAAACGAATTTCATGAACTTGTGGCAGGATTTGACGTGTATCCTTGCAGAGATTTGGAGGCAAAGTGGATAAAGATGCTGCAGGACTGGCCCATAGGTGGGAGAAGCTGAAGCTTTACTCAACAATGCATTTAAATTTGTTCCAAACATGGATTAAAATGTGTGTGGATATAGTATCAAGCTGGCCCAAGATATTTTGCTGCCAGAGGCAGAAGCACCAAAGATATGCCAGAGGAACAAAGACAAGACATGCATTATTCAGGACTGGTCAAGGTAGTTTGGCACCTGAAACAATATCTCCAAATCATCCTTTCCTGGAAGTAAAATAAAATAAATCAGATGATTAACAAATTATTTCAGTCATAAAGTGACCCTATCATGGGATTTTCTTGGCAAGACTGGATCAGAGGGGGTTGCTTTTGACTTCTTCTGAGACTGAAAAAGCGTGACTTGCCCAAGGTTGAATCTAGGCTCCAGAGTTGTAGCCCAGTGATCAAGCCACAACTCATGTTGACTCATACCTTGGCGATTGTTATGAACTTTAAAATGAATATAGTTACATTGCTCAAACAACAGTGAGCAAACAAAAAGCACACCCATCCACATTCAGATGACTGCAAAGGACAGCTCGGCTGTGTAAATTTAACAAAGATTCTGAATGGGTGGAATTATTAGATAATGCATTTTGATTAAAGGTTGGATGGAGAGCAGATTTGGACTGCACAAATCACCCCACTTAACGCATGGGAATACTTCTGAGATATAATTACAACTTCTTTTGTAATGGATTCTGTAAAAGACTCATTTGCACATAAAAGACTATCAAGAGCCTTGAGAGGTGGTATCTGAATACATGACATTAATAGGAAAGCGTAATGGGCCAATTGCAAAGAGGCTGTACAGTCTGTTGCACAATGCCTGTCATTTAAGAGACATGACACTTCTACGTGTGGCATGGGTATCAACCACTTCACAAATACTTTCCCATCACAATTCATTAATATGTCCTATTTTTCCACTCTCCCCAGCTTTTTGGATTGCAGATTAATTTTCTGCTATGTCAACGGTAAGGGCTGATTCAGATAATTGTAGATGGGGGGCTGTTGAATGGTGTGAGAAACCTCTTGCTTACAATGTTGTACTTAGCCCAAAGTAAAGCTCTAAATTCCCTTAAAAATTTCACAGATTGAATCAAACATACAAGAATTTTCTAGGGAAGTAATATGCTTACTATTCTTTTTCATTGTTAAGCGGTAGCAGCTGATGGATGCCATCAATGGAGCAGTGAATTTATTCCAGGTTTCAGCTACTTTTAAACAAACTTTCCAAGATGTTAATGCTATTAAGAAATGAAGTTGAACACCTTGGAACACTCCTTTATAGCCTAGATTAAAACCAGGAATACATTTCCTGTGGCAGTCACATAAGAACTACCAGATGAAATAGGTGGTATGGTCAACACGATGAAAAAATAGTTATGACAAAATAAAATATACGTGTGTGTGTGTATGTGTGTGTGTGTGTATAAAACTAGCTGTGCCTGGCCATGCATTGCAGTGGCGAAATATGGGAAATAAAGTATGGAGGTTTTGGTGGTAGTTAGTATATGTTAGTTCCTGTACTTTATAGGCAGTGTGGAAGAGGCCTGTCCCCCGGGTGCCATTGTGGCTGAGGGGGTTGCTATGACATGAAGGGAGCAGGGCCTGAAGGGGGCTGGGCCTACCCTTCTGACTGGCAGCCAGGGGAAGAATGGCTCTTCCTCATCCTTTGTAATTTAGACTTTAGTTTTCTAGGTTTCTTTATTGAAAGACCTAGATTGGATGACTATGCATTTTTTGGCCAAACCTGGTGTGATTTGGTTCAGTGGTTTTGTTGTTTACTCCATGGGAAAAACACACATTACATTTTTATATATATAGAAATTTGTGTGTGTATAAAATATATAACAAATATAATAAATTGAGAGGAGACATGATAGCCATGTATAAATATGTGAAAGAATGTCATAAGGAAGAGGGAGCAGGATTGATTTCTGCTGCCCTGGAGACTAGGAGCAATGGGTTCAAATCACAAGAAAGAAGATTCCACCTGAACATTAGGAAGAACTTCCTGACTGTTAGAGCTGTTCAACAGTGGAACTCTCTGCCTCAGAGTATGGCGGAGGCTACTTCCTTGAAAGCCTTTAAACAGAGGATGGATGGCCATTTGTCAGGGGTAATTTTCCTGCCTGGCATGGGGTTATACTAGATGGCCCATGTTGTCTCTTCCAATTCTATTATTCTACGAAATCAGTAATGATTCAAATTAACGCTACAAAGTCCACCCTATAAACAACAATAGGTCTATGGGGGGGGGGCAAGATGGTGTAGCGATTTGTGTGTTGGGCTAAGATACTGGAGACCAGGGTTCAAATCCCCTCTCAGCCATGGAAACCCATTGGACAAGTCACATACCTCAGCGACAGAGGAAGGCAATGCCAAACCCTCTCTGAACAAATCTGGTCAAGAAAATCCCATAACAGGGTCACTGTCAGTCGGAAATGACTTTAGGGCACACAGCAACAGCAACACAAGGGCTATACTATATAAATTATTTGTCGAGGGGGAAAAGATGAGTCAAGGTCTCCATGAGTGGCCAATGTAAATCATGTTGTCCAAGGCCACAGTGGGGAGTGAAAGAGATGTGGCATCTATGCTCCATGATTCTATGATTCCATGATCTATTCTGGGCAGTAGATGTGACTCACCCCAACGTTTCAGCATGAAATGTTCCCCAAGTTGCCTTTGTGTATAAGAATTAAGGAGTGGTGTTTTCCTGCCTTTCAACAGCAACATAATGTTTCTGGCCAGCCTTAAGTCCAGAAAAGTGACGTCTATAGCAAAACCCAACTGTGCCTTTTGGCTTTCTACAAGAGCAACTTTTCTTTCACTTCTATATATATTGACAACGAAAATGTGCATAGCTGAAAACTATTATTCTCTTTCATTGGCCAGGAATCATAATAAAATTATTCAACTTTCTTGAAAAATACAATCTCCAAAAGTATTTGAGGGAAATTGTCTACTTTCATATGGTTTTTAAGGAGAATGGACCTAACGTAATATGAAAGAGTTGTGGGAGAAAGTTTTCCCATTTCCAGAAATATTTAAAGGTGTACCATTCACTCCACAAGCATGTTTCTTCTCCGCCCAGGTGTCCCGTCGTTTCCGCAGAGCCTTTTGAACGGTGTTTGCCTGGTAGATTATATGTGGATGAGCCCCGTCTTCTGACCAATAGTTCTTTACTGGTTCAATGAAGTAGTCTCCATCAGGCAGATGGAAATATCCAGTCTGGGAAGAAGGATTGAAAAAAATAATAATATAAAGGGAAACAGTAGACATAAATCTGAATTATACTAAACGTTGCCTATCTTATAATAATTCTAGTTGCATAAAATCTTTCTCCTCAACTCCGCTATCACGTTCATCAGATGCAAACCAATGTTAATATTCACAATACTTGTATTGGTCTCACCTGCAATGCTGCCTTGAATTCAAACCTGAGCAAGGGTAGTAATTCAGCTCCTTACTCCACTAACATTTAAGATGCCTATTGTTTGTTTAAATTCCCTTGAAAGGCTTTTATGAAAGAGCAGTAGGAACAACATTTAGATTATTATAAGAAATCTACCTGGTTTGGTCATATGAAGCAATTTCAAATGAGAGCATAGTATTACAACAAACAGTAGAGTCTCGCTTATCCAACATAAACGGGCCGACAGTTGGATAAGTGAAAACTTTGGATAAAAAGGAGGGATTAAGGAAAAGCCTATTAAACATCAAATTACGTTATAATTTTACAAATTAAGCACCAAAGCACCATGTTTTACAACAAATCAACACAAAAAGCAGTTCAATACACGGTAACTATGCAGTAATTACTGTACAGTAGAGTCTCACTTATCCAACACTCGCTTATCCAACGTTCCGGATTATCCAAGCCATTTTTGTAGTCAATGTTTTCAATACATCGTGATATTTTGGTGCTAAATTCGTAAATACAGTACTTACTACATAGCATTACTGCATACTGAACTACTTTTCTGTCAAATTTGTTGTTAAACATGATGTTTTGGTGCTTAATTTGTAAAATCATAACCTAATTTGAGGGGTAATAGGCTTTTCCTTAATCCCTCCTTATTATCCAACATATTTGCTTATCCAACATTCTGCCAGCCCGTTTATGTTGGATAAGTGAGACTCTACTGTATTTACAAATTTAGCACCAAGACATTGCAATGTATTGAAAACATTGACTACAAAAACACTGACTACTAAAAGGCAGACTGTGTTGGATAATACAGAACATTGGATAAGCGAAGGTTGGATAAGTGAGGCCCTACTGTATTGCCAAATATAAAAGCAAACTCAATAGTAGCCCAAATACCATACAGATCTTATATCCTGTAAAAACACTCTTGAATATTAGCTTTTCAAATACACTTTTTAGTGTGCTTTTTACTGAGATTTACTAGGATCTGTATAACTCTGAGGATGAGAAACTTGGCTGAAATTACCATTGACACCACTAATAAAGCTCTTCCCGTCTTCTCCATTGATTCCAGTAGCATTTCAATATTATGTTGAATAGCTATATATAACATTAGTTGGGAAATCACTTTCCCATTAGTCTGTTTACACATTGTATTGACCTTTCTTTCCACCTCCCATAAAGATATGAATATGCAAGATGGCAATTAAATTCTCACTAAGAATTTAACACATTAAACTTATAAAAATTGCATGACACAGCTTAGAAATTGCCAGCCAGTTTTGTTACCCAGTCGTGAGCCCTACAGCTGGCGTTTCCTTTCAAAAGGAAGAGGTGGGGAAGAACCTCACCTAAATGAGCACAGTTCTCCCCTCATGTGCACATTTCCGTCATGGCAAAAGCAGCCTGGTATAGAGCCAGCTGCAGAAACAAAACAGGCGTTCAGCAACTCACACCTCTTTATGATCCTGTAGAACAGCATGAAAATTATCTCGCATAGAGCCAGAAGCAAGCTTTCTATGTATGATATCTTTCCTCTCTCATTTCCACTTGTTGCTTGTCCCTTTGCAAGAAATAGTGATAATTTTATTTCAGTTTCTTTTTGATAAGAAATTATTGGCTCGGACCTTTCTGACTAGACCAGGCATGGGCAAACTTTGGCCCTCCGGGTGTTTTGGACGTCAACTCCCACAATTCCCAACAGCCGGTAGGCTGTTGGGAATTGTTGGAGTTGAAGTCCAAAACACCCGGAGGGCCAAAGTTTGCCCATGCCTGGACTAGACCAATTGACTTCATTGCTGAATAGTGAATAAATCCAATTCATTCAGTAACTCTATTCGGATCGGGACTTTGTAGTTGTTGTAAAGTTTCAGGCTGTAAGCATCGCCTCCAGGCACCAGAGATGAAAAGGGGAAGGCCTTTACCTTCGTCTGTGTATTGTATGTTGTTGTTGTTCACTGTGTAATAGGCATTGAATGTTTGCCTTATATGTATATACTATAATCCACTCTGAATCCCTCCAGGGAGATAAAGTGGAATATAAATAAAGTGTTGTTGTATGTTTTCCGGGCTGTGTGGCCATGTTCCAGAAGTATTCTCTCCTGATGTTTCGCCCACATCTATGGCAGGCATCCTCAGAGGTTGTGAGGTATGGAGAAACTCAGCAAGGAAGGTTTATATATATCTGTGGAAAGTCCAGGGTGAGAGAAGAACTCTTGTCAGTTGGAGGCCAGTGTGAATGTTGTTGTTAATCACCTAAATTATCATTGAATAGCTTCATCTCCTGGCTTCTTCCTGCCTGCGGGCATCCTTTGTTCAGAGTCATTAGCTGCCCCTGGTTGATTCATGTCTGGAACTTTTCAGAGTGTTGCTTCTTATTTACTGTTCTGATTTTTGAGTTTTTTTAATACTGGTAGCCAGATTTTGTTCGTTTACCTGGTTTCCTCCTTTCTGTTGAAGTTGTCCACAGGCTTGTGGATTTCAATGACTTCTCTGTGTAGTCTGACATGATAGCTGTTGGAGTGGTCGAGTATTTCTGTGTTCTCAAATAATATACTGTGTCCAGGTTGGTTCATCAAGTGCTCTGCTATGGTTGATTTCTCTGGTTAAGTGAGTCTGCAGTGCCTTTCATGTTCTTTGACTCGTGTTTGGGCGCTGCATTTGGTGGTCCCTATGTAAACTTGTCCACAGCTGCATGGTATACGGTAGACTCCTGCAGAGGTGAGAGGATCCCTCTTGTCCTTTGCATTATTACCTCCTGGTTGTGTGACCGGCATGGTTGCTTGGAGTGTCTTTCTGTCTTTTCCCGCCAAAGCAGTACCTATTTATCTACTCGCATATGCATGTTTTCAAACTTCTAGGTTGGCAAAGCTATCACTTTTTAAACAGTGGGAGTTCATCCCATCCTGTGGAATTTAACTGGATTTGAAGGTCAACAGTTTAGCAGCACAAATGTTGAACCCATTGCGCCACTGCAAATTTGGGTGAGTGAAACTGTGGAATCCTTCCTCATGGGTGCGGAGGTATATACTGCATTGTCTATCATTTCATTTTTCATCTTGCAATCTGATCATCAAGTCCAGAAACTAAAATTAAATTGCATTTGTTTTTAGAACTGCAACTCTCACAATTTTCTGCCAGCTCTGCTGATGGCCATGCTAGTTGGGGAATAATAGAATTTGTCCCTGCTTCCACCATTCAAAATGACCTGCTAACAAATATACCAATCTCTCCATATGCTCCGTGTGCCTTTAGGCAAACAACACAATTTTACACAGCTGGAAGACAGCTGGACATCATGAGCCAGCAGATCTGGCTCAGATCCTTCAGCTATGGATCTCTTCCCAAAAAAGGGTAACTGATTCAGAAGAGCTGCAGGATCTAACTTCAAAATATATCTAGTTTGGAACTCAATTTGAGAAGCAGAACTCCAGCCGGTTTTGTGGCAAATTGTTAAATATGCTGCAGTCCCAACGGCGTGAAACTGGTGGGACTTTATTTTTTCATTCTGCTATTTATTTATTCAACCTCTGTCCTGCTCTTTCAACAAATCTCTTTCTGAGCATTTTGTGATAAATTACAAAATCGGTAAAAGAAACACAAAGGCATGGTGTAGCAGAATAAAATCAAAACAAGGACAAAAAGACAAGATTTCTGCCTAATACTTTGGCTGAATTTATTGGTCTTTGAAGTAAGAATAGATAAAAAGAAAAGGGAAAAGTGTTTTTAGTTACTGTTTGAAAGACAGTATAGAGCAAGTGTGGGCAAACTTGGGCCCTCCGGGTGTTTTGGACTTCAACTCCCACCATTCCTAACAGCCTCAGGCTCCTTCCTTTTCACCCTCAGCCGCTTAAGCCTGAGGCTGTTAGGAATGGTGGGAGTTGAAGTCCAAAACACCCGGAGGGCCCAAGTTTGCCCATGCCTGGTACAGAGGTAACTAGTTAACCTTCTTAGAAAAAAAATCACTATTAGAACAGCCTTTTCCATCCTAGTTGAGAGCTACAGTCCAAGACATCTAGATGTAATAAATTTAGTGATATCTTGCTTTTATGTTATGGTTATTCATCATGCTTCACTTGGTGGAAATATTTTCAAAACGTATTACCCCATATTATCTTGGACTGGAGACTAGAGTTCAAATCCCTGCTTGGCCATAGAAACCCACTGGGTACACTTGGGCAAAATATGCTCTCTCAGTTTCCGAGAAAGGTAAGGCATTAAATCTTGCAAAGAAAACCTCACAATCTTAGAAAATAATAACACATTAGCAGAAACTGAATGTGAGGCTATACTGGAGAAAGTATTGCCCTCCCTGGGTATCATATCCATTTCCACCCTCTAAATGCTTGTTTAGATGGTGCCTTGCATAAAGATGCATCCCTATTGTACAAGGAGCAGAGCAATTGAAAGCTGACATTAAGTCCAAGGTAAGAAGTATACTGTAATATACCACCCCACCAAATTTAGTACAGTACAATCTCACTTATCCAAGCTAAACGGGCCGGCAGAAGCTTGGATAAGCGAATATCTTGGATAATAAGGAGGGATTAAGGAAAAACCTATTAAACATCAAATTAGGTTATGATTTTACAAATTAAGCACCAAAACATCATGTTCTACAACAAATTTGACAGGAAAAGTAGTTCAATACACAATAATGTTATGTTGAAATTACTGTATTTACGAATTTAGCACCAAAATATCACGATATATTGAAAACATTGACTACAAAAATGGCTTGGATTATCCAGAGGCTTGGATAAGCGAGGCTTGGATAAGTGAGACTCTACTGTAACATTATAACTATCCTCTAATTATAAAATTCGGTTTATCATGTATACCTTGTGTATTCCTATACACCAATGGTTCTCAACTTTCCTAACGCCGTGACCCCTTAATGCAGTTCCTCATGTTGTGGTGACCCCCAAGCATAAAATTATTTTTGTTGTTACAGTAAAGTTTCACTTATCCAACATTTGCTTATCCAACATTCTGGATTACCCAATGCAGTCTGTCTTTTAGTAGTCAATGTTTTCAATACATTGTGATATTTTGGTGCCAAATTCGTAAATACAGTAATTACTACATAGCATTACTGCATATTGAATTACTTTTTCTGTCAAATTTGTTGTATAACATGATGTTTTGGTGCTTAATTTGTAAAATCATAACCTAATTTGATGTTTAATAAGCTTTTCCTTAATCCCTCCTTATTATCCAACATATTTGCTTATCCAATGTTCTGCCGGCCCGTTTATGTTGGATAAGTGAGACTCTACTGCACTTCATAACTGTAATTTTGCTGCTGTTGTGAATAGTAATGTAAATATTTGATATTCAGGATGTATTTTCATTCACTGGACTAAATTTGGCACAAATACCCGATACGCAATAATGGTGGGGTTGGGGAGATGACTGATTTTGTCATTTGGGAGTTGTAGTTACTGGAATTTATAGCTCATCTACAATCAAAGAGCATTCTGAACTCCACCAACAATGGAATTGAACCAAATTTGGCACACAGAACTCCCATGGCCAACAGAAAATATTGAAAGGGCTTGGTGAGCATTGGCCTTGAGATTTGGAGTTGTAGTTCACCTACATCCAGAGATCACTGTGGAGTCAAACAATGATGGATCTGGACCAAATTTGGCATGAATATTTTCTTATGGTGTTTGGCAACCCCTCTGACACCCACTTCGCACCCCCCCCCCGGGGTCCCGACGGCCAGATTGAGAAACACTGCTATACACATAAAGTGCAGGTCTTTGGTATTTTGCCCATGCAACTCTTACCATTCTTGGATAGATTGAGACAAGCCACAACACAGATGAAGCATATTGGATTTAACAGGGACAGTCCTAATTAATCCTCAGGCATCCTATATGTGTTTAAAGTAATGAGTTTCTCTTCTCTCTTTCCACTTCTCCCCGGTTGCTACAAACTGAATTCAAAAAGTGAAAGCACCTCACAATTAACTCAGCAGGAAAGGAAAGGATAAAGTATTGCTGCTTTCTGTAGATTTGGGCCAAAGAAAACTGCTGCAGCTTGTCCATGGAGACCTAAGATAATTTCTGGCCGAAGTCATTTATTCCAATAGCATTCCCTATGACTCATGTTTTTTTTTCTGTTTTGGTGTTAAGTTCAGGAACATATCTGCAATGGGTAAAGTTACATTGTATGCCTTTCTTTTTTTTTACAAGTATTTGATTAGTATAATTCCAATAAACTTTGAATGTGTTTGAATATAATATTTAAACAAATGTGCTAAACCCACTGGGAAATTTACCTGAAAATTTCCCAGAGTGTCTGAATATAATATTTAAACAAATGTGTTAAACCCACTGGGAAATTTACCTGAAAATTTCCCAGCATAATTTTTCATCACTGATCAAGGCATTAGAAGGACTAAGCACCTCTTCTTTCACTCACAGTCAACTGTTTATGAGTGCAGAACTCCATATTAGCACTAGCTCACCATGTATGGATTTGGAAGCCCATGCTCCCTTGAGACAATATAATTAGTTCTTCCCTGAATAATACAGGAGCACACACAAAACACACGTGCAAACACAGAATGTACAGCTGTCTAGTAATTTACTTAATTCAGATAGATCATTTTTCTCATCCTAATCCCACTAAGGTTGTCTGTACAGTTTGTGCAGACATGTTCCTACTGCGACGAAGTGTCTACTGATGCCACAAACAATTCTCTTAATGTATTCATTAGCTACTGTACCATCATGAAACATGATAGTTTGCAGTGAGTGGATGCAAATTTCTCTGAATGCCCAAGCATGACCTTGATACTTTTAGGCAGAATGTATTATGAGCCTTCCCTTTACTAGGACCTTCGCACTGTACTTTGGAAAGTTATGACTATTTCATGCATTTCATCTCTAGTTAAAAATTAGGAACCTGAGGACATAATAAATGTAACAACCAAGAAATATATATCTATAATAAAAGAAAATTCCAAGTAGAAAAATAAAAAGCCAATAAATAAATACTTTATAAGCATCTGTCAATCATAATAACCCAAAAATGATGTATGAACACTATTCATTTACTCCAGGGCAGGTCGAACCTATTACTCAAATCAGTGAACAATCAACTCTTGTTTCTTTCTCTGGTTGTAGACCATGTGTTATTCAGAGAAAATGCATTAATAAACACAGCCAGATTACAGAAGTATCATGACAGTTTTCCATTGAGTTACCTACTCTCTTGAGTACATAATGAAACCGGAAAGCCATTGGTAGTAGAGGAATCAGGATAGAGATATCCTATTTCTACCAATAACCATCAAAACACTCTCAAAACTGCACCATCCTTTCTTCCATGAACCAGTTTAAGTCTGAAAGTGATGGAAAAGGCAATTGACTCCACCAATATCTCTGCTTATACAACTATTAGCTCATGAAATGTTCTGCCGTTCAGAGAATTTATCCCAGCTTACAGCTTGGGTTTGCAGATTGTGTGACTTTTATTGTAAGGGCAAGACTCTTTTAGGACAATGTATAAAAAACACTACAGATTATCTCTGAGTCATGGTTACACATTTATCAGATACTACATTTAAATGTAAATACTGCAAGTCTAAGGAAAGCCGCCAGAATCCCCAGCATTTTTAAAAAGGGTAGTGCTAACCTACTGAGAAGGAATGAACAAATGGTACCAGTTATGCATTAAACAATCAACACCCTTTCCTTATTAGGTTTTTAGACAATTGGTGATGATGACCTGGTATCAGATGTTATCAGATGACAACTGGTCTTCCATATAGTTCCTGAACCCAATGAAATCCGTGACTTAATAGTGTGAAGAAAAGCACCATAAATGATGACCACACAAACTTCATCTATTTTAGGTAAAGCATTCAATTCCAGGCTCTGCAATAAATAAAAACAGATCTTATTTCTTTGTGTGCTGGACCTGCCCTACAGTAAATACACTTTAACATCAGTTTGAAACTAAAACAGCAACCATTCTACACAAGACTTTTACCCTTATTCCAGAGGTCATCCTGTTCTGGACTTTTTAATTGAATCCAAAAAGCACCCTGATTAGTAAGAGCTGATTATCTTCCTTCTGGTAGCAGCTGTATTCAAAGTGGCCAAACACTGGAAGCATATTGATGCTCTTTCAATTGACTTTTAGAAGTGATGAATATGGAACATAAGGACATTATGCTGGCTAAAAATATAGCACAAATCTGGCTTGGAAGATGACACTGACATTCTAGAGACTGAGTTATCTTTTATCAGGAATTCCAAAATCCAAAATTGTCTGCATACAATTGGTTGAGATTCTGACACCTTTACTTTCAAATAGTTCAAGGTCTCATGCATGAAATTGCATACTAATAATATTGTATGTAAAATTACGTTCAGGTGTAGACGAAACATAAATGAACTTAATGTTCAAATGTTGGCCCCATCCCTACACTACGTCATTGTGTATATATACACATATTCAAAAATCCAAAACACTGAATACTTCTGATACCAATCTTTTCAGATTAAGGATATTCAAGCTGCAATTTGGTATTGCAATTATATAAAGAGTTTTCAATCTTTCACAGTACATGTGTCTAATTTTGTCAATGAATGATTAATCCTGTTCCATACTCCCAACATATACTGCATACTCTGCATCTATCCATCTATCTTTATTTTATATTTTAAAGTTTCTGTGGCATTCACGTCTGTTTCCTTGTAGATACCATTGAACTACTATGCTTACATAACCTTTTAAATGATCTGTTTTCTCTTTCTTTCATTTCCCCAATGAAAATCACTTTAAAAATGTACCATGCTTGATTTCCCAGGTGTTAGAAAGAAACACCTGTATTGTGCTCTCCATTACAATGTTATGAGCACGCTGACAAAACCATAAACCTGGAAACGGTGCTTACTATCATGATTACAGCTAAGGAAGAACAAAAGGGCTGAATATTAAAAGACCGAGGGGTCAGCTTTTGATGGGAGCAGCTGCAGAGGTTTAGAAAATTGTCCTCTAATAGATCTTCAGAAGATTAACTCTCTTAAAGTCCCATGGCCAGAACATATATGGCAAAGCAACATCAATGTGTGGTCAAGACAACAAAAGTTACCCATAAGGATGAAGATACAAACTGGGAGAGACTTTTGCCTGAGTAAAAAAAGAAAGTGGGAGAAGGAGAGATAAACTGGGATGTTTTACAAGCAGTTTGATAAGGAAGATGACAGAAGATTAATCAGGATTGTAGCTGCAAAATTACAATAGCTGGAAGGTAAGATGCTAAATGAACAGTGTATTTGCCCAGGGGAAGCTTCAGAGTTATCATGTTTTTAGTAATCTTAAGGAAAATCAGATTGAGCATCTCAAAGCATTTGGATACTGCTGGTGAGTGGCTGCGACTTTTATTAATAAGAATAGTGACCTAAAATGTAATGGGAAAGTTCAATATGAATAATGTTCACTTGGTACTTGCTAAGTAATTTTTCATTATGGCAGTTTAACAACTGGCTAATGCAAATATTAATGTACTTACATTATTTGCTATTGCTGAGTACATTTCCCAAAATGTCTGTAATTGATTTAGAAGCATGTTTATTTTGCTGCCATATTGCTCAGCTTGGATGCTGACATCTGGACCAGTATTTTGCTGTTAAATAAACTACAGTCTTCAGTTCACTAAGATTTCCATTTCGGAAACCAAACAGGGAGAGGAGCATGTTACCTCTCTGGAATACTCATAAAGTTGCATCCCAGCATACACAATCTTTGTAACTAGTTGAACACAGTAACAAAGCCCTCCCCAAACATTCTGAGTTCAATGCACAAAAGCTTTGATCTATGTTTGGGTGTCCAGGATATCAGGAGTATGCTTTTTGTTTGTTTGCCTTCAGTTTGCTTGAACTCACACTTAAACCTATGTATTTTCAGGCCAATGCCCGAGCAGAACTGATAAGTTTTTCCTAATGAAATAGAAGTACAGTAGAGTCTCACTTATCCAAGCATTTTATGATCAACCAGTAACAAATGAAGTCATGGCAACAGATAAAGCACATGCTGGTGACAAGGTGCCAGGCTAGATCTGGTCTTTTGATCAGCTAAAAAGGAAATGCTGTTTGCTTCCTCCTTCCCATTCACTTCCTTCTTCTTTTGGATTGTGATTATTACAGAAGGAATTGTATTATTTATTTTAAAAACTGTATTTTATTTACTTTAAATAAATAATAAAATTTACTGCCTGGGGATACACTGAGACAGGTGAGGGTGAGAGAACTCCCTCCCTTGGTCAGTATCTTCAAGGAGAACAGTGAAAAGCAAACAAAGGACTAATTTAAGTCCACATCAACTTGCTAAAATTGTCTTAAGAGATAATAGGGAAGAGCTATGACCCAATTGATGCCTATTTCGTAGACAGGTACAAAGCATCCTCATGCATCACCTTTTCAAGTGCATGCCTAAAAACGTTAACATACTTAAATTGAGATTAAGAGAAATTGCATTTACCTATAGCTTTGATGTCAGGTGGGATGGGAAATCAGAGTTGATTCCAAGTTTCAGACTTACAAATTTAAGTACAAATTGTCACAAGTAATTATTACCTGCAAGAGAGGAAAGTGTGGGATGGAATCGTTTTATTTTTTTAAGTAATCATTTGGCCATGTTACAAAGGAGGCAGTCTAAATGTTAATAGACTTATTTCTTGGCGTTAAACTATTTTGCCAAGTTTTCTTGCTGCTGTTTCTCTTTCCTGCACTCTCAGGACATTTTTTTAACTTTACTTTCCTGCTGTTTAACTCTTTCTTGCACTTCTGGAAAGAAGTCATCAGTTCTTCTTCTTCTTATTTATTTATTTGTGGTACTTTTACCCTGCCTTTCTCAACCTCGGAGGGGCTTAAGGTGGCTTTACAACGTGGCAACAATTCAACGCCTTTAAAACAGAGTACAAAACACTCAATTAAAAGTAAAACATTAAAATACAATTAGTGTCCATTGTTGGCAGATGCAATAATAAGCAAGTCTCCTCCACATTAAATAATGGTGTGGATGAAGCAGCTCATTCCTAGACCTGTAACTAATGATATTCTCTTACTGTACAACTGTAGCCCAGCATCTAATACAATGGTTCTCAGCCTTTGGTCCTCCAAGTGTTTTGGACTTCAACTCACAGAAATCCCAGCCAGCTTACCAGTTGTTAGGTATTGTGGGAGCTGAAGTTCAAAACACCTGGAGGACCAAAGGTTGGGAACCACTGATCTAACATTTCTATGTAATCTAATCAGTCATCCAGTGCTTGAATAGGCCCAAAGGGAGCAAGTCAGCAAAAGAAGCAAGCTTGCAACTTTCCACCAAAGGAGAAAGTGAAAGGACCACAGAGTTTTTATCTTCACACAAGAAATGTTCTTAGCAAATTTTTAGAGCTCCATTCCCTCAATTACCCACAAACCTGTCACAATATGAGAGTAAAGACCAGTGGGACTTAATTTTGGGTAACTGTATTTAGGACTACACAGCAGTTGTCCTTTGACTGCAAGTTCAGCATGGACCTCTTTCCCTTCTCACTTCCCTCTGTAATAACTCCACCTTCATTTGCAACTTCACATTCTGCTAAATGAGCAATGCATTTTTCACGTCTGTTGGACACCCCGTTTTACCTGAACTGGCTCCTACTGTTGCCATGGCACTGCTGCTGCCAATATCTAGCCCACTTTAAGCACTGACAATTCCTTTTTATTATTTTGAGACAAAGGGTAACTGCCTGTTTTATAATATCTTCCACTGAAATAAATGAATCTTAGAAGTACTAAATGTGGATGGATTGGCCCCTGACTTCTTGAGTTATGAGACATTTTCTGGAACAGGATCCAGGACCCTACTCAGAGACACCACCAAAGATGATGCATGCGATTGGAACATAACAACTATTTCTAATATATTCTGGGACATCTCCCAGGAAAAACAGCTGGTGCAGACATGCAATTGAAAATTTCAGCTTTGCAGTTTCACATCTCAAGTTACACAGCAAATCTGTTTACACTGAATCTTTTTCATTTGTATTTCCAGCTTCTTAAGAGTGTTTGAATGAGTTTTTAAAAGATCATGTAATAAAGTAAATTTCCATAAAAGAAGCTGAAGTTAGAAATTGCCTTGCTATATAAACTTTTATTTTTGCAAGGTAGCATCTGATGTTTCCAAAATGTAGGTAGTTTGCATATAAGATAAACAGTTAAATAGCTCCTTTGTCTATTTCTGAAAGACTCCTGATGAAGAATTTGCCTCCTTGTTTTATCCTAATCCTATTCAAAAATGGGAGGTGCAGGAGTTGAGAAGGGAAGGCAGAACATCACAATACACTCTGAAATTGTCCAGGAGGGAGAGAGGAAATTATTTCTTTTTTGCAGCTGTCCCTGGCTTCATAAGTAAATCAACAATAATATCCTTCCGTTAAAGTTCATCTTTCAGAGTACAAGCATTTTAAACCAGCTGGTCTGAATGGATACACAAAGATTCAGTAAGACTGTGAGGTTAAAACTCTTCATAAGAATAGGCATTCTTTGACGACTCTATATACTCATATTTACTGAAGTCTAATGCACCATTGAATCTAATGCACACCTCAATTCTCAAAACCCTGAACCAAAAAGGTATTTGCTTTTACATTACCAAATGTAATGTAAAGCAGCAAAAAGTATGCTCTTTGATAATTGGGCCAAAAAAAGTGTGCATTACTTAGAATTCCTTCATTATAAACAGTTGTGTTAGAACACCAAAGCTTCCAGCGATAGAAAAGAAAACCTTGAGGTGCATCTATGCTATAGGATGAATCCACTTTAAGTGCTTTGGTTCAATGCTATCCAGAGAAACATTGAACCTTGGGGCCAGTGGTTTGACAGGGTTTCAGGCCTTCTCTGCCAAAAAATGCTGATGCCTCACCAAACTACAAATCCCAGGATTGCATAACACATCAAGACAAGGCAATTAAATTAGATATGATGTCCCTAATGGATTGACCCCTGGTTCCTTCAAGTGCAACTCCTGAAGCACCTTCCTATTTTGCTTTGGCTTAGCACTAAGATTACTGTATGATGTGAATCTAATGTGCATCCCAATTTTGGTAAGGTCATTTAGCCGAAAAAGGTGATTATTGGATTCAAGTAAATATGGTACATGTGTGTATATCTCAGAAGTGTATGCAACCATAGTAGAAAGTTCCCATTTTTCATAATTTGTATAGCATGCTCCTGTTTCTGCAGACCAACCCACAAGTGGAAAATCCATTCATACAAGTTGCTTACTTTATTGTTCCATTTATTTTTCCTCAGAAATGAAATCCCAAAGGAAAATGTATCATTCACAGGAATCACAGATGGTGTGTATGTTACATCAACATAACTGCAGAACTGATACTGCTAATAATTCCATTCTAGCTAGCAAGAGTGTTATTGTTATGGTTGAACCTTATGGCTCCGATACTGGGAGACGTGGTCGTAAGACTCCTCGGGAGTCAGAAACTCTCGAGGAGCGAGAAAGGAAGCGGCTGCGGGACTTATTTGCAGAACCATCTGACGAGGATTCCTTTGAGGGTTTTACTGAGAGAATGGAGGAAGAGATGGTTAGCTCAGAGGAGGATGACATGGAATGGACTCGTGTAAGGAAGGATTTGGGTGCCACTGGCAATGATAGTATGGAAGGCGATTGGGGACCTTCAGGATTAGACCCGTGGACAAGCTGGAGGGATGGGACGGGATCCACAGCTGGGGATGCTGTGGGGCGTAGTCAAAGGTGTTTCAGTTCTGATGAGGAAAGTGATGAGGAAACGCCTGGAATTAGGGTAACAGCTGATAGTGATGAGGAGCTGTAAACTGGCATAAAATGGGGTTTGGAAGCAATGGCTAATTGCGTTGGGCAAGGTAATCTGGACGAACGCTTGGGCTCTGTGTGGGAAATTCCTGAAGACGGGTGTGATTCGTTTGCTGACTACGTAAGTTACCAAGGACACTGGGCATAGACGGCGGGAGGAACTGTGTGGGCTTTTGTTGTGCAACCTGTGCTTAATCTTAATAGCTTGGACCTCCGTCGTCTTCTTGACGGACGCCATCTGTTTATTCTGGACTGACTGACTGACTGACTGACTGACTACGGTCTCGGACTCTCCTTCCTGTGATTATCGTTGGACCTGGTGAACTACAAACGTCTGTACCTGCCTTACGACCTTCGGACCGGATTGGAACTTCGCTGACCGCTTCTGCCCTTGAATGCTGCGTTTGTATCTGGAAATTGCTTGCTGTGTGGAGGAGTAACCTCTTAGTTACTCAAACATAGCTTTTGGCAGCAGAGAAGCATCTGCTGCCAGTTTTTTTTGTATTCCTTTGAACCTTTTGTTCACCAGCTTTTGTTTGTTTTAGTCCCAGGCTGAAGTAAGCTTTTTTGGTTTAACCCGGATTAAACTCCGGTTTAATCCGGTTTATCTTTTGAACGTTTTCCTTGTGTCTTTTTCCTTTTAAGGCCAATGTTTGCCTAGCCCTTGTCTTTTACGGGCATTTTTGGTTCTGTAACTCCAATAAACTTTGTTATATCTTATCTTGTGGCGTTCTGTCCTTGACAGTTATAATTACTCATTTAACAGCTCTATATTTCAAGCTTACTGAAAATTGTGTGACTAGAAACCATGATGTTCATAATTCTAATTTGCAAAGTGGTATAAATGTGCTTTAATACTTTTGCCCAAAAAAATCTTGGCAGCATTCTGTTTTGCTTTGTTCTACTGGCTCAGCACATAGTTGGATTTCTTTAAAAATGCTCAGGATTTATATGCTTTGGCCAACAGAACATGACCCCTAGCGGATTATGGAGTTCCACTTAGTTATGGCATTTATTTCATCATCCTATTAGATCTCCCTTGAGAATATCAAGTATGCAGAACATGTATTCTTGTAGGACTCAATGCTCTACTTCCAGAAGAAATCTTATGCATGAAGAATTGGATGTGAATCCAGGAAACCAATATTTGAGATGTAGGCAAGACATTTTCAGCCGTATTTTGCTGTTTGTAAATTATAAATAACCAGGGGCAGCTTTAAGCCATAAGACTGTACCGTAGAACATTTTGTGCATTCTTTTTTTTTCCAGTTGAGGGCTAAACTATGGTAGAAAGTTGAATTGAGAAGGTTAGTGTTTGCTGCTTAGCCATTCAGCGTCATCCCCATAAAATCCTAAGCCATGGTTTATCACACCTTTCCTCAAACTGGCCATCTTGCCTGGTTTAGACCAGGCCTGCACTACCTGTGGCTCTCCAGATGGTTTGGCCTCCAACTCCCAGAAGCCCTAGTCAGCTTGTCTAATGGCCAGGAATTATGGGAGTTGGAGGCAAAACAGATGGAGAAACACAGGTTATGCAAGCCTGGTTTAGACTACATTTCCCATTACTCTCTACCAACATGGGCAATCATCAAAATGAGAGGAACTGTAGACCAGACCATCTGGAGGACACTGTGATGGGGAATAGTACCATAGCATTACCAGAAGGAGGTTTATGGGTTTATTTATTTACAGCATTTATATTCCGCCCTTCACACCCCGAAGGGGACTCGGGGCGGGTCACATTACACATATAGGCAAACATTCAATGCCTTTTAACATAGAACAAAGACAAGACAAACATAGGCTCCAAGCGGGCCTCGAACTCATGACCTCCTGGTCAGAGTGATTCATTGCAGTGATTCATTGCAGCTGCTCTCAAGCCTGCACCACAGCCTGAGTTACTTCCTTGGCCTCTGGCACTGCTGTTAAACATTTGCTTTGATTTTAAACTGTGTACTGTTTATTATAGTGTCCAAATCAGAGACAAAATGTCTTTAATCTTAAATATGATTTCAAACTGTAGTTTGCGAAGTTGATTTGTTTCCATAAGGTATAGATAAGAGCAAACACATAATACTGCATCTAAAATGGAAACAGGAGTGTCAGGTATCATCCTTGCAGCTGAACTAGAGAATGATGGAGAAGACTGAAGTAGCATGGTTTATCATCATGGTCACATTCAGATGCAATGACAGATGCAGGAAACAATCATGGCAGCCTCCCCTAGTCTATTTCCTTCTCATGGAAAGCACAGCTAAGTGTCATGTCATCTATTCTCATCCTTTAAACTTGACTGCTGCATTGACATGTGGTTGGGGAAGCTACCAGCTGCCAGTATTAAAGTAAGATTTAAATGGCAATCCAGTAGGAACATGCAGCCCCATTCTGACATAAGGGAGATAAAGAACAAAATGATGCCACATACTTCAGTCTAAGTACAGAAGCCAATTGGACTGGCAATTAAATCTTACTTTGATACCAGCATCTGGAGAGCTTCCCCGGCCACATTTGAGTGCAGCTTACAGAAATATAAAACAAGTTCATTGCAAAAACTCCTACTTTGCAAAGGTTATAAAGAATTAAATGCCAAAGTTATTAAAACCATGATTAGAATGATTAAAATGTATTTAAGATATGTACTACTAATACAAAAATTAAAAGACTAGAATAGAATACAGCACACCATTTCGCACACACTTCTGCTTAACACAATTCACATCTCAAAAGCAAAAAGATTTTTGCCTACAGCAGTGGTTCCCAACCTGTGGGCCACGAGAACAGAAATCCAGTTCGCAAAACTACTTCCTCTTTATTTATTTCATTTATTTTATTTCTGCTCCTTTCCACAGAGCTGATGTGGTTTATCCAATGCGATTTTCTGAATCAGCCCCCAAATAACCAAACCGAATCTAAAGTTGACCAAAAACTGATTTGTAACCCTTTTGGTATTAATGTTGGACAGTGGTCCCTGGTCAAAGTGGTCCCTGGTCAATAAAAGGTTGGGAACCACTGGCCTACAAAAAGGTAGTCAATAATCTACATCCTGGAAGAAGGCATGGAGAAGGCCATCGCCTGTGTCCTCAACAAACATGCCAGCAAAAATGGAGGGACCAAGATAAAGCCCTCCCCTACAAATCTAGTGCTGGCTTATGTAGGGAGATGTGGTCTTTCAGGTAGTCAGTACCATATAGACTCATGTTTAAGCCAAACATGTTTAAGTTGAAGGCAGGGTTGAAGGCTATATGACCTGTAGATAATCACAGAATCATATAGTTGGAAGAGACCACAAGGACCATTCAGTCCAACCCCTGCCATGCAGGAAAAGAACAATCAAAGCACCCCCGATAGATAGCCAAACAGCCTCTGTTTAAAGCTTCCAAAGATTGAGCCTCCACCCTATTCCAAGAAAATGAGTTTCATTGTTGTCAAGGGTCATTCCACAGAGATGGGAAGAGGCCAGCACCCCCCCCCCTCAATTGTTACTATTATTTCCCCATCCTGGCATTCAAAAAGGCAAAAAGGAGCCATGGTAATGCAATGGGTTAAACCCTTGTGCCAGCTGGACTGCTGACCTGAAGGTTGCCGGTTCAAATCCGCGAGATAGAGTGAGCTCTGGTCTGTCAGCTCTAGCTTGCGGGGACATGAGAAAAGCCTCCTAGCTAACAAATCCAGGCATCCCCTGGGCAACGTCTGTGTAGATGGCTAATTCTCTCACACCAGAAGTGACTTGCAATATGTTCTCAAGTCACTTTCGACATGATGATAACATTTTTTTTAAAAGGCGCGAAACAATCCCATAGTGAAGAGACTAGAGAGGGTCAGTGCTTTTGGTTCTTCGAAAATAGATTAAGCTTTCCTCTTTTGCCACTTTATTCAGAACAAGGAATGGCTCCTTTTTTAATATAAGCATTAGGGTACATTTCTCATATTGAACTTGTATATGCCAACCAAGGTTTTGGGTTTGAATGTTTTTGTCTAAAATTTCTAGAGTTATACATTTTGATATAGTGTAAATACCTAAATGGCAAACATGTAAGTCTCTCCCTCAATACCTACATACCCAGGGTCCTTCTTATGTTCAGCAAAGAGGTCTGAAGAAGGCTTTTTTTAGTAGGAACTATGCTTGCTGAGGATTCTAAATAATTCTGTATATTTTGATAAATATATTTAAAACCCATCTTTAAACCTTGGCATTCAACATATGAAGATTTGAAGAACTGCCTGGCCATTCAGACACATTTTGTGTGACTAGGGCAACTGTGTCACTGTCATTATTCCACCTACCTATCCTTGCAAGACGAAGGCATATCCTTTGAGAAAACCTGCCACATAAATTCAGGAAATGATTCTCTGTCCCTGTGCAAAATGATTTTATCTGGAATGCAGAAAGGCGGCTATTTGGTTTTGGCCTTTCTGAACTTTCTGAGAGATCAGCAGACAGAATCCTCCTGAGCACATCAACATTGCAGCTGATGTATGAGGGCGGCCACAGCAGCTCCAAACACTCTAAATGAAATTATCCTTTTGCTATCATCTTAAATACCCCTTGCTTCCTTAACAGACACATCTATGTGGGTTCATTTCCTACTGAGATTGACAACTGAACCACAGTGTTGCTAATGAGACAGTATCCACAGAGCATAGCAAAGGGCTTGTATACATGGATCTATATTTCATTTCTGAATACTGCTAAAACTTCATTACATTTCATTCATTCGTGCTAATGGAATATTCTGAAGCACAGCTCTTCAGTTGATGAAGAGCACAGACCTTAGCCTTAGAGAGTGGGAGTTGGGAGGTTATTTGCTTGTTTATTTGAAGTAAAAATAGGAATTATATGGTTCTCCAGATGCTGTGGTCTGAAATTCAAAACAGCCCTAGTGGCCTATGATGAAGACAGTCCTGGGGGTTGCCATTCACAGCACTATCTTATCTCCACCCTTGAGTTAATAATGAAAAACTTCACCTTTCAGTTCAATAAATACCCAAGGGAAGATAAATATATCTTCAGAACAGGAACTTTTGTCAAGGTACTGAAACTTCCAAATTCTATTTATCTATAATACTTTTGAGTTTGTGTGTGTGGTGGTAATGGCGTTTGCAATATCTTTTTAAAAATGTATGATTTTAGATATTTTTTTTGCACACTTTTGGTAAAAATGTATATACAGTAGAGTCTCACTTATCCAACATAGACGGGCCAGCAGAACGTTGGATAAGTGAATATGTTGGATAATAAGGAAGAATTAAGGAAAAGCCTATTAAAAATCAAATTAGATTATGATTTTACAAATTAAGCACCAAAACATCATGTTATACAACAAATTTGACAGAAAAAGTAGTTCAATACATAGTAACGTAATGTTGTAATTACTGTATTTACGAATTTAGCACCAAAATATCACAATATATTGAAAACATTGACTACAAAAATGCATTGGATAATCCAGAACATTGGATAAGTGAGACTCTACTGTATCTCTCTTAGCTGTTTTATTCTCTGCTGATAAAACTTTATGCTCAATTTCTAAATCTGAAATTTGCTATTGCCCTTGTTTTATAAACAACAAAAACAACAACACAGAGGTAGTTGTGTTGACCACATCACGAATCCCAGATTCCATATTGGTGATGTTACTTTCAATAAACCAACCAAAAAGGCACAAAAATGTGTGCATATTTGTTAGTTTTACAATGTCTATGACATACAGGGAGACAGCTAGCATTAGAATCAGCACAAGAGAATAGACCATCCTGGCTTGGTGGGACTTGGTGGGATGATGAGACTCAGGCATTATTGTCTGCCGTATCTGCAGCACAGGAGTGGCCCTCTGCAATGGCAATGTAACCAGTGTTCGGGTGATGGGAATTGTAATTCAACTGCTTCTGTATGTTTGTGTAATTCCCAATCTTGATGCAGAGCAGCAGGCTGGGGAATAATAGTTTATGACGGTGGTTCTCAACCTGGGGTCCCCAGATGTTTTTGGCCTACAACTCCCAGAAATCCCAGCCAGTTTAACAGATGTTAGGATTTCTGGTTTATTACAAGCTCCAGGAGGAAAAGAAAAATAGCTTGTTGTTAGGTGCCTTCAAGTCAACTCCAACTTATAACGGCCCTATCATTGGTTTTTCTTGGCAATATTTATTTAGAGGAGGGTTTACCTAGCTGTCTTCTAATGCAGAGAAAGTATATTTGCCTAATTTCATGGATGGGTAAGTGGGGATTTGAAACCTGGTTTCAATGCAATGTAACCAGGAGGCAAATGGCCAATAAAGTAGAGTCTCATTTATCCAATATAAATGGGCTGGCAGAACGTTGGATAAGCGAATATGTTGGATAATAAGGAGGGATTAAGGGAAAGCCTATTAAACATCAAATTAGGTTATGATTTTACAAATTAAGCACCAAAACATCATGTTATACAACAAATTTGACCAAAAAAGTAGTTCAATACGCATTAATGCTATGTAGTAATTACTGTATTTATGAATTTAGCACCAAAATATCATGATGTTTTGAAAACATTGACTACAAAAATGCATTGGATAATCCAGAATGTTGGATAAGTGAGACTCTACTGTATTATCTAGTATCTCCAACATCATCCCAGCAATTCATTTCCCTGTGATTACCTCATCCAGTGAGATGTACCACCCTGGTGAGCCTTGACAGATGCCAATATTAATCTGTATCTGGTTACAGGGACATCGCCAGACAATTTTCTGGTCCCTTTCACCATCAACTAGTTATTGAATTATTCTCTCTATGTATTCGGGAGTGGCTAAATGGTAAGTATGCAGGAGGGATTGAAATGTTATCTAGTATCTACACAGAGATACATAGTTCCACCTGAAAAGCATTTACTGTACACTATGAACTGAACATGGATCTTTGCCTATAGAAAAAAGTTACCAGTTGGACAAAATGCGTCATAGAGTGTCAAGGAGATTAATGTAGCCAGATAACATATTAATGTCTGTATATTTATTTAGTCGTTATTCAGACACTATTTTTTCAAATCAAATTATATTATTCTGAGTGACAGCAGTCTCTGGTAACAGCAATCTCATTTTGATTTGGGCAAGAGCTGAAGGGTCAGTGCCAATAGCTTGCCCCATTGACACAGGGTAGCTGCTTATGCATCACCAAACTTGGGGGGGGGGGGGGGGAGAGGGACGTGGTTTGCATGAAATCCACATATGCTAATTTGTAATCAATGTTGTACATTTAGAAACAAATATTATAACTGAAGTTATAATGCATTTTCAGGAAGACTGTCACCACCTGATTTGCATGCCTCTCAATGTGCTGCCCATGTCCAGAATTAGGCAGGACATGCTAACTGGGCAATTCTGCAAGCTGCAATCTAAAAAAGTAAATTTTTACAAGCTGTGTTCACATGCCAGCTGATAGTAGGCAACTTCGAGATTCCCACAGTCCCTTTTTTAAACTAGTCTTTCAGAATGAGTCTTGGATGAAGTATAGGTTACATAGCTGGTTCCCTTCTAGCAAGGTTAGATGAGTAACCCATTTGCGGCTGCTAATATCACCTTGGTGCTACCATGTCCACTGTCCTTTCATGAAGGCTGCTGATGTTAATATTTAGTACCCATATAATAAATCTCATTTGTTTCCATTTGTGGACTGGAATAATCAAACTAAGGACAAAAAAATTATTGAATGCTGAGAACATATCACGAGACAGAGCCAAGAATCTCCATTAGAAGTTCTCCTAACATTGGATTTAAACCTCTGTACCATAACTGTGCAGAGTTATGTATTAATTGCACACTACAAACTTTGTGCTGAGTAGCAACATTGCATAATTAGATCAAGATACCAAAAAAAGGGGGGGATGTGCAATCCATGAATAAACCATATCCATTCACAACACACAAGTATGTATCTTCAACCTTGAATGGAATGAACATATTTCACAGTGGACAAAAGCATGTAACAACTTTTATAGGAGAACTTCCTTATGGGAACTTATCAACTGGATTTCAGCCATATACTCAAAAAAGTAGTATTTTCAACTTGAAAATTGGAACTTAATACTGCACAAGAGGAATTGATTGAGAGATGAAATAGAGTTGCTAAACAGGATTCCTTCCAATAAGATGTTTAGTTGAACTCTGTTCACTTCCAGGAAACGCTTTTGGATAGGTCCTTGGCTCTCAATTTGTGGCAGAAGTTTTTACTGGATTGTACTGTTCCTTTATATTTTTATTATGCTTTTCATGTTTATTTAACCATTTTAACATTGTGTTTTTAACGGAATGGTTTTTAACTACAAAAAACTTTTAAAGATATTTTGGTCCCTAAGGTTTCGTAAGCCACCTTAGGGACCTATGCTCAGAGAAAGGTGGGATTTAAATTACATTATGCTTTTGGAACTTCTCAACTTCTTATGCAGCCCATTCTAGAAGTCTTTTCAACTTGTCCCATTAAGCATTTCATATTTTCCCTCAGAAGTAGCATATTCTGGTAGCATATTTAAAACATTTTTTTAAAACCAAGAACACGTTGTTCCAAAGGGAAAACTTTAAACTTATCGAGGACATTAATTTTGCTTCAGTGCAGAGAAGCAAAGCTAATTCAGTCAAGAAGAAGCAAGGTTTACAAAAAGATATTGTACGTATGCAATATTATGCTCTCACCTCACTAAACAAATTCAGGAGCATAATTATCAGCATAATTATTATGGATTGGTTTGCATTTTTTAATTAATAAAAAGATCACCTGCATCCAGAGCCAGTGTGGTCTAGTGATTTGAGCACTGAACTGCAAGTCACACATTCTCCAGAAAACTCTGAAAAGATGACTTGATGGCACAAAACAGTAAGGGAAATCAAAATTAATAGGAAAGATAATAAGCAAGAAAAACAGTGACAAACCAAATACAGTATTTATAGCATAAGTTAGTGGTGAAGTATAAAATATTTCAGTGCTGGATAGTTGCAAATCTGGTAGTATTATGTCCAGCACAAGCATAATGCTTGGTCAAAATTTCAAGTCTGTATCTTTATTTGCATGGAAATTGTTGCACTCTGAATATTGGTCAAAATTTGTTGCAAAACATTTTGATGCAAACTTTGAGTCAACTTGTTTGACTGGATTTTGCATCCATCGTGTTAAAATTAATTTCATCGGAATCAGCAGAAAAAACCGTACTAGCCATTCTTATATACTTAGATTCAATTTTATTAGATCCCCAAAATGGCATTTTGTTAAATGTCATGTGCACACTGACTGACTTACCCTTCAGATAAAGGGGTCTAGATCAGCAACTATTGCAGTTAAAGACCTCATTTTTTGGGAAACTTAGTTTAACACCTGGCTGGTGCTATAACTAACATTTGAACCAAATTGGAGAACATGATGGTGGGAATATTTTAACTTTTAGACCACTTGACATGAAATGACCCAGCATTAAGAAGCCAAATGCTGAAGGTAAAGGAATGCCAGTTGGCATGAAGGACTATTGTTCTTTCTAATAGTAATTACATCTTGCTATATGTCCGTGTGGTTTGAGCACAGTGAACTATGATTCTGGGGAACAGGTTTCGAATTCCCGCTTGGCCATAGCTGACTTTGGGAAGTCACACTTGCTCAACCTCAGAGGAAGACAATAGCAAACCCCCTTTTGAACAAATCATGCAAAGAAGACCCTATGATACTTCTCCTTAGGTTCACCATATATCAAAAATGTCTTGAAGGTGCACATAACAACAACAAAAATAACAGCAACAATGTTTCACTGTTGCCAGAAAAAGTAAGAAAATTTTACAAGTGTGTGTGTGTGAAATTTTGTAATATATAATGACTACTCAGAATCAGAAAGGGAATCTCCCGAATTTCTCTTCCATCTTTAAAATTCCAACATTGTGTGAATTTTTTGAAATTTGATGAAGGTGTGTTACGTTTCTTAGCCTTTTCTGTTGAATAAAAACATGCTGTCTTTCATATCTTCTTACCCAAATGTAAAGGATGTTAGCACATTTTAAAGTCCTCCTCATTTAGGCTCTAGAGGGCTGTTTTATGAACATTTCTAGAGGGAAAGGGTGCAGAAGAAATCAATGGCTGCCTTACGCTGCTTCCATTTCCATTTCTTAACTCATCACCTGACAGAAGAGAAGACAGCTCCTCTTGGCTGATATTTATCTGGGTTGGCTAACTGCAGTAACATCTGCACCATGTTTTGCTGTAAGTAATTATTTAGTTCATGAAGCAGGCCAGGGTTGACAGGTTTGACTTCAGCACGATGACTGGAGAGGTCATGCTCTTTCAAGCAGACTCTATGCACCAGGGAATTCCATGCTCTGAGATATGTGTGAAGTTCCTGGAAGTAAGTATTCTCCACTGTACCAATAAAAAGAAATGCTGGGTGAATGTCTGCTAATTCCCTGAAGAGGAAAAGACGGATTTAGCATTCTAAGCTGTTTTAATCTTGTTAGCTCAGCGGAGGTACGTGATGTTTTAATATAAGAAAATAGAAAACTACACTCGAACTTTTAAATACTGTCTCAAGGATGAAGGTGGAGAGAGGGAAAGTAACTAAGCCCAGAACCAATTCTTCCCTCCCCAAGAAAAACAGTTTGTATCCACAATTTTATGCTGATTGGAGCTATAAAGTTTTCAGTTCTAGGCAGACATCCAAAAACTGATTGTAATAAATTGTACATGAGCCTTTCATTGTTTTTATTTTCCTACATCCATTTTCCAAATGATTTGGCCCCATCTCTGTATGATTGACCTGTTGCCCACTTAACAGTGTATGCCTTCCCCAGTATTATAATGACACTTTATAGCCATCATAGCTGAGTAACCACCCTTCCCTGATGACATGATATATTTGCACTTTTAGCACTTTGGCCTAGATCCTTTGAACCCAATCCATGATTTTATCATTTTATCTTGTTTGTGGGTTTTATGACTTGCTTTTATTGTCTGATTGATTTGTTTTATTGTTTTGTTTTTATATTGTTCTGTCCGGGCTTGGCCCCATGTAAGCCGCCCCAAGTCCCTTCGGGGAGATGGGGCGGGGTATAAGAAGAAAATTATTATTGTTGTTGTTGTTGTTGTTATTATTATTATTATTATTATATCATCTCCCACAAGTAGCTGCCAGGTTTCTAGCAGAGGATCTAAGCTTCATCTTGCCATTGTGGGATCTGCCCCCTTTTGCCCGGCACATGGGCTGTTATTGCTAACAATATGGTGATATAAACAGTTGCCCACCCCTGAATCCCTTGCCAGCCTCAATTTCAAATACAGGCGGTCCCCGAATTGCAAACATTTGACTTACAAATGACTCCTAGTTAAGAATGGGGCTGAGACAATCAAAAGTGAGATAAATCTACCCCCCCCCCCCCCAGAAGGGAAATTCAATCCTGAAAGAGTTATCATGGGGGAAAGGTTTCTACACTGAAGCTTCCTCACCAATCTTTGTTTTCACAAGCTACATTTTGTTGTCAAAGGCTTCCATGGCCGGAATCACTTGGTTGCTGTGAGTTTTTGGGCTGTATGGCCATGTTCCAGAAGCATTCTTTCCTGATGTTTCACCCACATCGGGAAGCTGGTGAAGAAGCACAACCTACAAACTATCTACAAACTCAATAAGAAAATCCATGAAATGCTACATTCAGCAAAGGACAAGAGGAATCCTCTCACCTCTGCAGAAGTCTACCGTATACCATGCTGCTGTGGACAAGTCTACACAGGGACCACCAAATGCAACAGCATTGCCCAGACACAAATCAAGGAACATGAAAGGCACTGCAGACTAACTCAACCAGAGAAGTCAGCCATAGCAGAGCACAGGATGAACCAACTTGGACACAGCGTAATATTTGAAAGCACAGAAAGGCATGATATGCTGTGGTTGTTGGTAGGCTGACACTATTCAAGGTAACATTAGCATTCTCACTGGGATAAACAGCTCGATACATTTGCATCAAACTCCATAACTATTGAAAATGACCCACAATTCATGTAACATACTAGTACTCAAACACGAATGGACACACACTGTCCATATTTCTTACTTTCAAAATGTGGTTAATGAATGTGCTACAGTAATAAATTAAACATAGTTTTTAATGAAATACAGATTTTATTATTCATGAATTTAATTAAAATGTTCTCTCTGGAAATCTCTAGTCCTTCGGTTTGTCCTGCTGGAGGGCCTGGTGATTCATAAAGAAAACACTTCTCTGGGAATCTCAAGATCCTCCAATTCTATGGTCACCCTTTGATGGAAGTTGGCCATTAGGTCATGCTGGAATACCTAGATATTTTTTAGAGAGGTGTTCTCTCAGGTAAGAAATTAGAGAGATTATTATTTAAAGTTTTTTTTTACTTTTGTGGGGGTCCTAGCAAAAGTGGAGGGCTGACTGTACAATAAACATTTTAATTGGAAAGGCAGCATTTACAGTACGTGAAGGATTTTACTGCATATCCTCCCCACTTTTCTCAGCCATTTGTGACATCAAATGATAGAATTCCTATCATAAAGAAGAATTATGTTTTCCACAGTCTCTGACAAACACCTATGATTAATAGTGAAGTAAATGGCTTACAGGATGGTTTGCATTAAAAACATGTTACTATTCAATTACGCCATTTTCTCACCTCTGCACAGACTGAATGAAATTAAATGACAAATTCATGCTAGATATTGACTCGTGAATCTCAAGTACTCTCCACTTGAATCCTTTAAATGTCTCCTGGGCTTCTTTAGAGTGCATCTGAGTTAATAAGACACACAAGAGAGCAGTCACTGAATAACAGCATAATTATGAGTATGGGCATTTGGAAAAAAAAATCCAGCTTTGATCCCAGTGATGGCCTTGTTGATTATGATAATGGCATTACAGCAGCTGACCCTTTCATAAGAAGTCACTTGCCTCATTTCCCAAGCTACCATTGCTAATAACTAAAATGGGCAAGGATCACGTATACTTAAGGTCGGCCAAACTTCTCTAGGCATTCCTTGAGTCCTCAGTAAATTTCAAACATTTCCCTCCAGATTAAACCAGACAGCAATCTGGACATAAAGCCTAGTGTGTCTATTAGGATGGCACCATTGATGACTTTATTTAGTGTGGATATGAGCACTATGTGCTTGAAGCTAGACGTGAACAATTATTGAGGTTGTCTGGAGGTCACAATGACTGGTGCAATCTACTGAAGGGACATGGGCAGACACAACAGTGATTTTGCTGCTTTTCAGTGGCTCTATGGCAGGTCATGGTGTGGGGGAGATCTTTGGTCAATGTAGTGGGCGACAAGAATATTAACTTCTGCAATTGATGAAAGATGGACACTGAAAGTCTACAGTTAACATACAGCTTTGAGATATCATTTCAGTAACTTAAAATCAGTAACCAACAGCAACAGATGAGAAAACATCACCTAGAAATGGTTTGATCATAACAATGGGGTCTTGGGGATTTTCAGATTTCCACTTTTTAAAAAAGGCTTAAACCTGGCTTTAAAATGTCAGGTTGAGAATATGCACTGCTGTGTGTGTTGACATGATGACAAACTGAAGCAGAAATATATTTACCATGTTAGCCATAAATTCTCCCACCAAAGTCAAGGCATGTGTAATGTGAATGATGAATCCTTCAGGACTGGGATTTTCCTGCACTGTAGGGAAAAAACATCTCAGCTAGTTCAAGCAGGGAGGGTGATTGTAATGGAGTAGTAGATACGCCAAAAAACCCACTGTGCCTTCAAGTCATTTCTAACTTACGGCAAACATACTACTATTATATTATAGGCCAGGCATGGGCAAACTTTGGCCCTCCAGGTGTTTTGGACTTCAACTCCCACAATTCCTAACAGCCTACCAGCTGTTAGGAATTGTGGGAGTTGAAGTCCAAAACAGCTGGAGGGCCAAAGTTTGCCCATGCCTGCTATAGGGGATCAATCACCCGTGGCCAGACATTATTTTCTTTCAAGGGTAGAGTTTTGGCGGTGCATCCGCAGATGACTGTGAAGACCTATTCTGGATCTGCATGATCATTGACAATGAGGACATCAATTTCCAGATGGAGGGCGGTCCCAACAAGTGTTTGCTTGATGCACTTTCCTCTTGGCATGTTTCTTCCTTTCTCCCTCCATTTGTGCTTCTTCAAAGTCCATATCACTGTTGGTAACAGCTGACCTCCAGTTGCAATGCTTGTATGCCAGGGCTTCCCTATCACAGGGGTTTCTTGACAATATTTGTTTAGAGGACAGTTGCATTTTGTATTCTTACTGCAGCAAATGAAATAAGTTGGGAAATAGCGGGGACGATTGAGACAATTTAAAAACAGCCAAAAAAGTGGAATGATAGATGACTGATTGAATTATCCCTACCAAACTAAAACCATTATACTACCAAATACTACAATTTTCCTGGCAAGGCAAGACTTGTAATATGCTGTGTCAATAAATCTTGTATCAAATAAATACTCTCTTGAAGGTGTCATGGGATTTGTGGTCATTTATACATTGCAATTTATACTTTCAGAAATTTCCTTTGTATTGATAGAGTATAAATTTTAACAGGCATTTTGCCTTTGTAAAACAAAATTGATAGTTTACAGTACACTTATTAAACCCTCACAGAAACATATTTTACTGCTTCTGGAGGCAGATCAGAAAGACATTAAACATCAGATCCCTAGTGGGTGATTTTAATTCTACTGTGAAAAATTATGTGTTTTTTTTGTTGGTGCAGCATCATAGGACACCTGAGTATTAATCACATAATGATACTGTTCAAATTCCAATTCAGTTCTGTTTTTCTAACCACTAGATCATCCTGGGGGAAAAAATCTTCATGTATCTCTCCTATTTTGTTGATACGTATTCTCCTGCACTTTTGAACAACTCAATTTTATACACAACTACACTGTATCAAGTGTTAACAATGTCAGCAAAGCATTTGGTTGTTCTCGAATGTGTAGTTTGCTTTCAAAATTTAAGACACTTTTGTCCAAAATGGTTATCATTGTAAGATAATAAGTAGGAAATTCTGGAAAAGCTTGAACTGTAGAAAGACGTCTTTGCTTAGCATTATGATTATTACAGAACAACCATCTATCCAAGGGGGATACATTCCTGACTTACTATGGAAATATAAAACTGTGGATTGAAATGAAGTCTTTACACCAGAAACATACCATAGTATTATGCTGTAGAAGACAGAAAATGTCTAGTGATAACACCTCTCTACCATTTCTAGGTCCTCCAGTACAATTCTATGGTCAACATCAATTGAAGCATACTTTAGAATCATGCTGAAGGACCTGGAAAATTCCTAGAAAATGATTTGTTTTGGACATGGATAAGTGAAACTGTGGGTCCCCTTTCCTTTTTTTATTTTTTTTATTATTATTTGAGAAAAAGTTATAGTTATATAAACATATTATATACATTTCCCCCTCTTTTATTTATATTCACCCCTGTGCTCCCCTTCTCTAGAGCCATCTCTTCTTCCGTAGTCCCACCAAAAGTTCAATTCTTCCTTTGGAGGTAAATTCCCGTCTTCTTTTTCCAATAATTTTTCTAGAAATTTTCTCCAAATACCTTGGAAGTCATTTCCCCCTCATAATCTCTTCTTTACTTTTAAATTTGATGTTAGCTTGTCATTCAGTTCCATTCTCCAAACTTCATTAATTTGTATTTTCATTTCTCCTTTCCAATATTTTGCAATTATTATTATTATTATTATTATTAAACTTTATTTGTACCCCGCTAGCATCTCCCGAAGGACTCGATGCGGCTTACAAAGGCCAAGACCTCAACACACAATATAACAATACAAAACAAAAGGCAAATTAAAACAATTAAAACAGTATAAACAACAAGCAGTAAACAATACGCTAAAACACAATAAAACTGGGCCGGGCCAGAGTAATGGGTACAAGATTAAAAGTGCTGATGTGACAGGTGAAATATAAGGCTTATAGGGCAAGTGCAGGGTGCGATATGCAATCTAAGTTCTAATAAAGTGCTTATAGGACTTGGTATTGGAGATTTCCTATTAATCTGGGAAGGCACATTGGAACAGCCAGGTCTTCAAGTACTTTCTGAAGACTGCCAATGTAGGGGCCTGTCTGAGATCCTTGGGGAGGGTGTTCCAGAGTCGGGGGGCCACCACAGAGAAGGCCCTGTCTCGTGTCCCCACCAACCGCGCTTGCGACGCAGGCGGGATCACGAGCAGGGTCTCTCCAGATGACCGAAGTGAACGCGTGGGTTCGTAGACGGAGATAGGATGGTCCCAAACCGTTCAGGGCTTTGTAGGTAAGCACCTGCACCTTGAATTGGACTCGGAAAATAAATGGCAGCCAGTGGAGCTCCTTGAACAGGAGGGTTGACCTCTCTCTGTAAGGGGCCCCAGTTAACATCCTGGCTGCCGCTCGTTGGACCAGTTGGAACTTCCGAGCCATTTTCAAGGGCAGCCCCACGTAGAGCGCATTACAGATGTCCAGTCTGGAGGTGACCAAGGCATGGACCACCCCGGCCAGATCAGCCTTCGCAAGGTACGGTCGCAGTTGGCGCACGAGTCTCAATTGTGCAAAGGCCCTCCCAGACACCGCCGATGCCTGAGCCTCAAGCGTAAGCGATGAATCCAAGAGGACTCCCAGACTGCGGACCTGTGGCTTCAGGGGGAGTGTAACCCCGTCCAGCACAGGTTGCCACCCTATACCCCGGTCAGGATTATGATCGACCAGGAGGACCTCTGTCTTGTCGGGATTGATCTTCAGCTTGTTCCTCCTCATCCAGATAGATACAGCGGCCAGGCACTCGTCCAGCACCCGAGAGGCCTCCTTGGAATTAGGTGGAAAGGAGTAGTAGAGTTGTGCGTCATCTGCATAGAGGTGACACCCAACTCCAAAACTCCGGATGACCTCTCCCAGCGGTTTCATGTAGATGTTAAAGAGCATGGGAGACAGAGTAGACCCTTGCGGGACCCCACAGCTCAAAGGCCAGGGGTCCGAGCAGGCATCTCCCAGCTTCACCATCTGGGATCGACCCTCCAGGAAGGATTGGAGCCACGACAAAACCGTGCCCCCGAGACCCATCCCAGAGAGTCGTCCCAGAAGGATACCATGATCGATGGTATCGAAAGCCGCTGAGATGTCCAAGAGAACCAACAGGGTCACACTCCCCCTGTCCAGCTCTCTACGGAGGTCAATTAGTAATCTAGCTGCTGTTAATAGCATGTCTACTAAATTTTCCCCTCTTATCTTTCTCATCCTCTTTTTTTTAATTAAAAGTAATATTTCCACTGGACTCCTTCTAATTTTTATATTCATAATATTTTCTATTTCTCTTATAACCAATTCCCAAAAATCTTCTACATGTTTACAATCACACCACATATGCATGTAGGTTCCAATTTCTTGGCACTCCTGTAAGCATTTTTCATTATTCTTATTCATAATATTTAACCTTCTCAGTGTTAAATGCCACTTCCAAATTAGTTTATAATAATTTTCTTTTATTCTAATTGACTTGTTTTTAATTGTCTTGTTTTCCATATTTCCTCCCATTCTTTTTCCATTATCTTTGTTCCTACTTCTTCCTCCCATGATTCTCTTAATGTTTATCTTTTCTTTTTTTCTGTCTTTAATTAGTATTTTACATATTTTACTTGTTGTTCCTTTTAATTGCTCACTATTTTCTCTTTTTAATGCTTTTATTAATTCCTCAAATTGTGTTATTTGTTTTCCAGTTTCCCTTTCCTATAGATACAGAAGTCATACTACATTATTAATTCTATCCCATTTTCTTCCCAGTTCAGAACTCAATGTGACTTCGTTTGATTTTTATTCATGCAGTTTTACTCTAGACAAATCTCTTTTACTTCATCACCTTGATTTAGTAGGACCCAGATTTGAAATGCCAAGAGCTGAATCAATAACACACAGATTAGAGTACACAACTCCAAAGGATTCAGACAGGTCTGGTTATCCACATGCTGTGAAAAGCAAGGGACTACTATGAATTCTGCAATTCTTGTGGGATTACCGGGGCAGTGCAATTACAGCTGAATCACTGTCAATCCATCCTGCGAGTTGGATATCCCGGAAGGCAAAACCTTGGATGCTTACATTAATAGACATATCGTACTGAAGGGAGGCCCCAGAAGATCTCAGTCTGACAGCTCAACTTGTTTGTGCAAAGTTAGTACAGTTCTATAACTAGACATTTTGAGATAAAGACATACAGAGATGTTGTTGATCAACACTTCATCGTTTCCTATGAATTCCATTGCATATAAGAATGAACGGAAAAGAAAATAGCGGAGCTTGCAGAATGGAGCAATATTGGAGCCTATAGGGTAGGTGAGATGTGCTTACTATTAATATTAATGCAAGGGTATCTTTTAGCACCTTTGAGACTACTGTACGTCCGTCATTAGCTTGCAACTTTTAGTCTCAAAGGTCCTATGAGATTTCTTTGCATACTCATCCAGACTGACCTGGCTATGTCTTTGACTTTTATCACTATTAATGTTATCATTAAACATTTGTGCCACAATCGTTCCCTGAAAAAGGTGCTTCTTGAAACTTAGGAATTTGCATCCCTGACTCTGGCTAAAATATAGTTGCAGCCAGCTTTGTATTACCTTCTCATTTTAAAAGTTTTTATTTTTCAAACCCTTTGGAAAGAGACAGGAAAGGGAAAAGAACACGTACAAGTTTATATAGATTAGCTATTGTGCAGTGCAGTGGTTCCATATCATTAACAAAAGTGTTTGATGAAGTGGAGAGCATCCAAACCCCAAACAAAAAGACCAGCCTGTGATTATACTTGCAAAGGCAGCAATTTAAGTTAATGTTTTTATTGCATGCAAACTGTTCTCCCTTTAAGCTTGTGAGCATGCAAAGTCATACAATTGTCATTTTAAAATTCATAGCTAGTTTTTGTTCTCATACAGTAAAAAAGAACAGTGACCTGAAATAATTCAGCTTTTAAGACCAAATATATCATATCCTCCAACATTTCACAGATGGAAATTGTGAAAGTTGTGAATGCGTAATTTATATGAGTAATTTATTGTTGAGTAATTTGCTTTATTGTTTTGCTTGCTTTTATATTGTTGTGTCTGGGCAAGGCCCCATGTAAGCCGCCCTGAGTCCCTTTGGGGAGATGGGGCGCAGTATAAGAATAAAGTTATTATTATTATTATTATTATTATTATTATTATTATTATTATTATTATTATTATATTATTATTATTATTATTAAGAAGTACACAGAAGTGAGAAGAGGCTGCAGTAGTTTATTTTTCCTGAGCCTGCTGGGAAGGGAAAGATATTACTCCAACCCCTCCTTTCCTCACTGATGGGAAAAATGAGTGTAAACTACTTTTTCGCTTTGAGCTCAGTTTGTAGCAACTGAGATAAGCTGAGAACAAAGGAGGAAAGTGACAAAAACTGGGACATTTTAAAAACAGTGGGACAGCAGATGATTAATTGGGATTGTCATGTCCAAATCAGGACAATTTTAGGACATAACATGTATGCATGTATGAGGGACAGCACAACTTATATGAAAAACAGTTACTTTTAAATGATGTTACAGTTAAAAAAAACATGGTGCCCTCTAATGACAGATTGGAATTTCAGAGACTAGTCATGTAGCAAGAAAATGTTCATTGAGGGGGACAGAGGCAAACAATTTGGGAGGGCAAAAATATTTGGGTATTGGATATCCATAAGATGAACTTATCATAGGGTTTTCTTGGCAAGATTCATTCAGAGAGCATTTGCTCTTGCCTTCCTCTGAGGCTGAGAAGAACATGACTTGCTCAAAAGCACCCAATGGGTTTTTATGGCCAAACAGGATTTGAACTCTGGTTTGCTAGTGTCACTTTCCACCTGTTTCTTTTTAAACAACACATGGATGCGTTCTTAACTGGCAACACAACACCAGCAACAGCTACATTATCTGAGGCTGAGGATTGTGTCTCCAACTCGGTTCTGCTCCAGTAGACAGGCAAGCGGTTCTATCCGCAATATGCAATGTCAGTGCACATTTTATTTCTGCTCTGACCCTTTTGAGGCCAGCTGGTGAACCGAAACTAATGGTGCCACTTCATGAGTTGGCTCCTTGATCTGTACACATGGCTGTGAAAGGGCTAGGAGGAGGCTTGTAAACAAATTCCCCTCCTGAACAGTTGGCACAGTTTCAGACCTTGTTGCTTTCCCACGGTTTTGTGCTTCATTTGTTGGAGAAATGATGGCCTCCTAGTGCTTGGCCTTTGTGCCTGCAACAAAAAGCATACAATACAGGAAGGAAGGGCAGTTTTTGGCTGGGGATGGGATGCATGATAAAGTCATTATTTCTTTGTCTTTATCATCTTCATCTTCCTCCTCCTCTCCTTCTTCTTCAGGTGACACCTTGTGAAAGTTTAGGTCCTGACCTCTGGGCAAGCTGCCACTCTAAGGTGACAAATAGGAAGCACGGACAACATCTCTCTTTTAAGGCCACCTTCAGCTTTAAAAACCACCCTAGATTTGCATTTAACCATCCTAGTTTCTCCTAGTAGTGTAGTTATAGAATCATAGAATCACAGATTTGGAAGAGACCTCATGGGCCAACCCCCTGCCAAGAAGCAGGAGCATTGTATTCAAAGCAAACCCGACAGATGGAGAGCTCAACATTGTTAGGAAAGTTGCTATTTATTTTGCCTGCTTTGGAGGGGTAGCAGGGCAATTTGCCTTCCTCATTCAAGAAGATAAGGTAAAGGTAAAGATTTCCCCTGACGTTAAGTCCAGTTGTGACCGACTCTGGGGGTTGGTGCTCATCTCAATTTCTAAGCCGAAGAGCCGGCGTTGTCCATAGACACCTCCAAGGTCATGTGGCTGGCATGACTAAAGAATGGGATAGAAACACTCATAAACAAATAAACTAAGCCACCAACAAGCAAATAAAATTGAAAACCCCTGACTCTTACAAGCACAATATGGGTTGGCCACTAGGGTTACCAGTTCAGGATCCTCCCAGGCCCTGATATCTATGGGTCAAAACCCAAGACCTAAGAATGACTCCTGGTGATATCATTAATTCTTATGCATTAAGCTGTGAGCTACTGTGGTTGGTTTTTGTCATTCAAACACACAGAGAAAGCATATATTTTTAAAGCAGATAAGGAATGCTTCTGTGTAAAACTGATCCTATTTTAGGAAAATCAGAGGTAGGGAGACTCAAAATTAATTCAAGATGGAAATCAATGTGTTTGAGAGAAACAGAGAGAATTGGCAGTTCTGAAGAATCAAAGGGGATGTTCTTGGTTCATGATTCAAGGGGTATCTTCTCAAAGAAATCCACAGTTAGTTGTAAAGTATCCTCAACTTTTCCTGCTTTGTACAAGTTGAAAGAAGCAATTCCTAGGCTCGATTAGAGTCTTTTACTCTGGGTGAAAGGCAGCCCTCCTCCTCTATTCAAATGAGCACAGGCTGATGCAAAGTACTAAGCACTTTGCAACAATTTAAATGATTGGGAGGAAAAGGAAAAGGTGCAACATTTTAAAAGCAGCTGAGGAAGCAGAAAGACAAATATGGAAGTGTGGCTTCCTCATCCAAAACAGCCAGCTGCAGAATAACATATACCCCACAATACAGTTACCATAGTTGATATAATTCAGTCATTTTTCAGAGCAACATGCATAAATTGCAAAGGCTTTGGCCAAGATATTGTTGTGCCTGAGATAAATCCACAAATATTGATTTTTCACAAATTAAAATTCCCACTGACTAATCAAATTATTTGGGACCCTGAAGCAGCAAAACACAGAGGCAAGTTCCCCTCTCATTGTGAGGCATGTCTCTGTTACCAATGCCTCTGATAGTGAAGGTCCTTTGGAAAGTGCTTTCCTAAGCATCTGTCTCCTTTCTTCTTCATCTGCTAAAAGTAAAAGTTTCCCCTGACATTAAGTCCAGTCGTGACCGACTCTGGGGGTTGGTGCTCATCTCCATTTTTAAGCCGAAGAGCCAGCGTTGTCCATAGACATCTCTAGGTCATGTGGCCGGCATGACTGCATGGAGCGCTGTTACTTTCCCGCCAGAGCAGTACCTATTGATCTACTCACATTTGCATGTTTTCGAACTGCTAGGTTGGCAGGAGCTGGGGCTAACAGCGGGCGCTCATTGCGCTCCCGGGATTTGAACCTGGCACCTTTCGGTCCACAAGTTCAGCAGCTCAGCGCTTTAACGCACTGTGTATGTGTATGGCCAAGGACTGCTAGAAAAACACAGACTTTCTGTTTTGGGCTATGGCAATGATCCGGCAGTAAATAGTGCAATAAAACTTATTCTGGGAAAGAATGGGATTCTGATCTAGTGGATCCTCTTGTAGTGGTATTTGTTTGCCTACAACAGGAAATGTTACTGGACGTGCATGAACAGAAAAGCAAGGAGAAGACATAAAACTTCACTGCCAGCTACCTAGCATATTAAAAAAGAAAGAAAAGGGAATAATTCCTGAATGCATTTTGGAAGCGGCTTTTATATGATCTCTAGAGGGGTCAAAATAGAGTGTGTGTGAATATGCTAATTATGCAGGGCTGACCTGGTTAATTTTTTTTCATAGGTGCATGTTATTAGTTTGAATAAAAGGCTTTCGGAAATACTTGGAACTGCTCTTTTTTAAGATGTAGGAACTTATTCCTATTCTTTCCATGTTACTTATGCCTCTGGCACCAAATTGTTGGTTGAAGAAGTAATGCTCTTCACTGATTGAGGTATACCTGTTCAGAAAAAATAATGTAACAGGCAAACAAACAAAAAATTCTTCATCCAGTTCAGCTACAAATCTTATTTCGTACATTTTATTTTATCCCACCTTTCTCCAGGACAGGACGCGGCTGCCTGAGGCATCTGACTTCCTTTGCCCAACACAGGTCTACTCATAAGTAGACACAGAGCCCTTCAGAAAATCTTTTAGTAAGACAGTTTTGTCATGTAGGAGGCAAGGAAGCTGGCAGGCAGACATGAGTCAGAGAATGAACAGGGGACTCTTTTTCATTGCTTTCTTCTCATTCTGAGGTTTTCTTTGCTTTCTACATGTCTATATTGTCTTCCTATCAAAAAGTCAAACTAGATATGGGAACACACATCATGACTCATAAGTCTCAACAGGTAAACCTCTGGCCTACCAGGCTTCAGCTTCTTTGCAATCCAACCAGAATGACTAGTGATCAAGAATGATAAGAACTGAGGTCCAAGAACATCTGGAGGGGCACGGCTTACTCACTGGTTGGAGACCAACACCTTTTACCTTCCCTTCAATATTGGTTGCTTCAACCAAACTCCCACCTGAATCTCTTGATTCTGCACACGGTAAAGTACAGATTATTTCCCCAGGAGTGGAGGGATTTTTTATTTTAAATTGATGTCAGCTGCTGTGACTTGTGTTATTGGTAGCCTGCCCTGTTGTTACATTTATAGTACAATTAGAACTTGATGGAAACTGATGTGTGGTTTACATTTTCAGAGATAAAAAAGGTTACCAGTACAGTATCTCTTCAGCACCTGACAGATAAGATAATCCTCCAACTTATTTCGGTTTTATATATGAACCTTGGTGCTTAACATGAAATATTTGGCTTGTCATTCCAAGATTTGGAAGCCTGTCAAGACATTGTTTTGAAATGATTATGCCGAGTGCCAGCATTGTGGGGTTGCAACACCTCTGGATTTATTCTGTTGATAGACTAATATTGCATTTCAAATTGGAAATGGAGAATTGGATGAGGCTATTTTACTAGGAAAGAAGGATTGTACTTGGCTATTCATGGCCTTCTTTTTTGGGTGCTTTCTGGTGGCTAAGCAAGGTTTGCTTGCAACTGTTCATTCAAACAAAAAGTAAACTTGAGAGATAATTACACAAAACACATTTGCTGTTTCCATGTTTGCTATTCTAGTTTTAGATGTTGAAGTAGACATCTGAAATGTGTAATAATCAAGCTTCTTTGCATTACAAGGGAGAAATATCAATGTCACAAATGCTTCAATAATATTTCTCCTCCACCCCACTAGCCCAGGAACATTATTTCTTGAAGCCTGCCACTAGACCTTGTTAAGATCCAGAGCAGCTGCTACAGGTGAGAGTTATGCTGAGTTAGATGGGGCAATCCACAAAATCCATAGTAGCTATTCAATGAGTCACTGGAAAAGCAGCATTTCAGCTATTTTTGCTACTAAAAGATCTACAATGTATAATCTGTCTCATTTTCTGTTTCTATTATCTAATGATCTGTCTCCTTGTCTTGTTAAATTTCATCATTTATCATATTTCCTGCATGTTTTTACACTGTATTTAAATTTATCATTTTTGTTCTGTCTTTTTATGTTTTTTTCCTCTTTGTGGCCAAGCTATCTATACATTTTTTTAAATGAGAAAGCATATAGCTCTCAAACAAACAAGCCTTTAGTGGTTCAATCTAGATAAAGGTAAAGGTTTTCCCCTGACATTACGTCCAGTCATGTCCGACTCTGGGGGTTGGTGCTCATCTCCATTTCTAAGTCGAAGAGCCGGCGTTGTCCATAGACACCTGCAAGGTCATGTGGCCAGCATGACTGCATGGAGCGCCGTTACCTTCCCACCAAACCGGTACCTATTGATCTACTCACATTTGCATGTTTTCGAACTGCTAAGTTGGCAGAAGCTGGGGCTAACAGCAGGCACTCACTCTGCTCTCCAAATTCGAACCTGCAGCTTTTCGGTCCACAAGCTCAGCAGCTCCGCCACCGGGGGCTCAAACAAACAAGCCTCTGGTGGTTCAATCTAGTTACTCAGAGTAAGTGAATCAGAGTAGTGTTGCTGCATTTGCTGAGAATGGATCTTCACAGGATACATAATAGGAATTCACCTGCTACTGATAAGTAAAGAATACATCACACCCCTAGGCTGGGCTGTAACCAAAATTTGATTTTGCTGTAACAAGGTGCCCACACTAAATGAAGCTCTCCTGCAAATGAATCACCCTTTGTATATCCTGCCTTCGTGAGTTTCTAGAATTTGTTTACATTTTATCACTGTAAGAAAGCATACTTCATGTCCTTTACTCATCTAAGCACTGGAGACAGTTTAATATTTATATGCAAAGGATTACAGGCAACTAAGCTATCTAACTGAAAATGGAACAGCGAGAATAGGTAGCTTTTCTTTCTTTGGAACTTGGGTTTCTCTTGTTTCCCACACTTTGGACTATGACGTAAATTTTGATAACTGAAAACTGTCAATTATTGTGTGTGTGTTTTCAAGTCTGTTAATTTATGGTACTACCCCCCCCCCCCCCCCCGAACTTACTACTATTACTACTACTACTACTAATAAATAATAATTTTATTTCTTACCCACCTCTCCTCATGCCTTTGAGGCAGGTTACAACATAGCCAAAAACACATAATCATCAAACATATTATATAAAATACACATATTAAAATGTATTTCTACAAAATACATATATTAAAATACACAGAAAAGATTAAAATATAGTGAACACAAGGTGCAAGTTTGAAATTAATGATTAAACCTGATTGGGTAGACCTGCTGGAAGAGATAGGTCTTTAGATGATTTTTATATTTCAAACACTCATTTAGCAATCAAATCTCTTCCAGCAAGTCACTCCATAGTCTTGGGGTGGCTGATGAAAAGGTCCTTTGGGAGATGGTCTCCATCCATCCATTTGGAAGACCAAAGTTTTCCTATGCCTGGTGTAGATATTCTGAGGTGTGGAGGCTATGCATATGAAGATAAACTGAAATTTCAGATTTTTGAAGGCAAGAGCTATCTTGTTCTAATGATTTTGAGATGTGAGGAAGCAAAAGAAACTTGCAATTCTCTTTTTTGACCAGTCTATCAGATATTAAACACACTTCTCATTCCTGAAAGGCAGGGATATGGAGGTATGAGCGAGTAATAAAAATGATGGGATGATTACACCTTTCCCCTCCTTCTTGTATGTGGGAGGAAAGCCATGGAAAGCAACAGACACCAAGACAAAGATACACACAATGCAGCAACACAGGCAATTATAGAGTGGGTTGCTATGTGTATGCTGAAAGAAAGTGGGAGAACAGCATACAACTGCCTAACATTATGCTTTTGCATTTGGATTATTGAGTACAAATTAACTTCCAATTCCTTCTCTAGACTTAGAGCTCTCAAAGGTGTTTTGAATTCTTAAGAAATGTCTACATGGTTCAACAATCCTTCAATATTCTTAGTTCAGAGTTTCAAGGCCCAGGTTTAGCAGAATAGTCCACAAAGGAATATGCAAGAGGGACATCCAAATGATGCCCATTCCAGATCAAGGGCCAATTACCAGTTATATCCAAGATACATGGTTGGGTCCACAATTCCAAATCTGATGACCAAGACTAGTCCACATTCCAGATAGCAGGAGAGATCAACTGTCCATGGACTTGGCTCAAACCCTGAGGTTGCAGCCAGCAATCAGGTAACAAACCCAGTCTCTTAAATCCTACTTTCACAGGTGTTACCTGTTGCTGGCTCTCTTCTCAGCTAGGCTCAACAATCTATGCAGCTGAGAATTTTTTTTTAACTCCACAAATGCAGGAACAGTTAATTCCTCAGTAGAACTCTCTTGCATTTGGTCAGCAGGCTGAGTAGTCATTCCTTTTATAGATGTTCCTTTAGGGCTTGGCTGAGGAAGCTGCTACTCATTGCTAGAGTCCAGTTCTATTGCTGAGCCTTTGATTAGCAATCACTCATTGAAGCTCTCCACACTGTCCATGAAACGTAGTCCCATAGTCAGTGAGAGGGTATTTGAAACCAGGTTTATTTATACTTTTGGATTACTCACAAGTAACTCACAGGAGAGATTTGGATTAGACCTACTATGTCAAGTGGAGAGCTTTTGAAAATTAAGCCATTGAATATCAAGAGGGAAACAAGTGGGGGAGATTTAAACCAAATGTGTTTAATTTGGATTAGAGCTCTCCACCTTTGTTTCCAAATAATTAAAAAGCAGAAAGGCCATTGCTTGTACAGTAGTTTGGCTTAGGGCAAAGAGGATATATTATCCAGTCCTGCATTGCTATACATTCAACTCACTTTTGATGTAGGGCTGCAGGTCCTGAATGTTTTTTCCAGTAGCTCTCCTCAGAAAAGGCATCAACACAGTAGTGTGTCCTTAAAAACCTATAGGCTTCAGCAGGACATGGGCTACTTCTGACTCCTTTATGACTGACGAACATGAAATGAAAGCAGTTTTTTTATTTTAAAAAAGAAGCCCTAAAGCCTGTCTAGTTTTGAAATATAATACTGGAATTTCATCATGTTGAGTTTAGAACTGAACATTTTCTTTTTTTTTCTTTTCCTTCCCTGAGACTAAATTCTTTTTAGATGACTTTGATGCAGAGTTAAAACAGAAAGTAAAGATAGAATAAAATCAGTCTCAAACATGGGCCCATAAGGCTGAATAGCTCACCAATGAATCTGATTAAAGATACATGAAAAGTTTTTTCCAAAATGTTCCAAACTGCTCGCTTCTTGGTTTTTTTATTTTTAGTGTAGGCAACATCTTATGGAGAACCAGTGTGGTGTAGCAGTTTGTTTGTTGGGCTAGGACATTGGGAGACCAGGGCCTGAATCCCTGCTTGGCCATGGGAAAAAAAAAAAACATTTTCTCAGCCTCAGAGAAAGGCAAGGGCAAATGTCCTCTGAGCAAATTCTGCAAAGAAACCCCCATAATAAATTTGTCCTGTGTCAGAAATGAAGGCACACAACAACAGCAAGAAAGGTTCTTATAAAGCAACTAGCTGTGCCCTGCCACGCGTTGCTGTGGCCATTTAGAATTCCACTGAATCGCCTCGCTGCTTCCAAGCCTGGGTGCTTTCTATATATGGGCCTCCTTGCTTTGGCTGGTTGAATGGGACGGAGTGGTGTGATGGCTTCCAAATGTGAGGGTTTTTTATGTAGGGGAAATATTGGTTTGAGAGGTTGAAGAGGAGTGAATAGTGTTGGTGCTTTGAAGCCTGGCCGCTTTCTACCTTGTGGAATTGTTGGTTGGGCAGGTCGAATAGCAATGAATAGTCTGAGTGCAGGAAGTATGAATGTTGCAATTAGTTACGTTTTGAATGTATTAAATGGCCCTGGAGATTCGAGGCCTGGCTGTTTCCTGGTTGAGGGAATCCTTTGTTGGGAGGTGTTAGCTGGGCCTGATTGTTTCCTGTGTGGAATTCCCGTGTTTGGAATGTCCCTGTCTTTTGAGTGTTGTTTTGTATTTTGTGTGCTGATTTTAGAGATTCTATTGTTCGGTTTTCTTATTAGACCATAGTAATTATTACATATGATATAAAGTAATGTTATGTATTAATTACTGTTCTTACGAATGTAGCACGCAAACATAGCAACATTTAATTCGAAAACACTGACTACTAAATGGCAGACTGGCTTGGATAAGTGAAGCTTGGCTAAGTGAGACTCTACTGTATTGTCTGTTTGGAGGCCAAGTGTGAATGTTGCCATTGGCGAGCTTGATTAGCACTGAATGGCCTTGCAGCTTCAGTGCCTGGGTGGTTCTTGCCTGTGAAGCTGTTGATGATTATTGTTGTGGTTGTGATGGTTTTTACAGTAGAGCCTCACTTATCCAACATAAACGGGCCTGCAGAATGTTGGATAAGCAAATATGTTGGATAATAAGGAGAGATTAAGGAAAAGCCTATTAAACATTAAATGAGGTTATGATTTTACAAATTAAGCACCAAAACATCATGCAATACAACAAATTTGACAGAAAAAGTAGTTCAATAGGCAGTAATGCTATGTAGTAATTACTGTATTTACAAATGTAGCACCAAAATATCACGATATATTTAAAACATTGACTACCAAATTGTGTTGGATAATCCAGAATGTTGGATAAGTGAGACTTTACTGTATTGGAATTGAGGTGTAGAGGAGGAGAAACTGAAAGTAATGGAGGGAGAACTCTTCCTGCTTCCCTTCTGGCCCCCGCCCCTCCGTGGCCTCGGTGTGCCTGTTTGAGGGGGCGACATGGGCAAGGCCCCTCCCTCCCTCCCACCCACCTCGCTCTCTTTCCCTGATGACCATGAGGAGGAGGTCGTCCCGGAGGAGGGTGGCCAGGGAGGAGGCCTGGCCTCCTGGCCCTCTCCTGGCCGCGTCCCCCGGCCCCAGTCCCGGCCAGGCCTCGCCAGGGGGAGGGCGGCGGTGGGGGGCTCTGTGTAGGCCTTGCTGGTCCCTCCTCCCTGGTGCCATGTCGAGGGCTGCTGGGTGAGGTTTTCTTGGTCGGCGGTGCCTCGGAGCAGGAAGAGGGGAGCGCGCGGGAGCGCCTGTGGAGGGGAGGGGTGGGGGTGGTTCTCTCCGTGCCTGGGGTTCGTTGTGGCGGAGGCGCACATGGAGCGTTTTTGTTTTTAGGCCCCGTGGTGGTTCCTGTTGTTTATTTTTGTTGTATGAACCCAGAGGCAGGGATGAGGGGTTGTGCTGGCAAATTTTGAGGTTGTGGGATATGTAGTTTTGTTGTTTTGCTCGGTGCCGGGATTCCATTACCATTTTATATATATAGATCAGTGGGAAACTTCATAGAAAGCCACTTCTATACAAACTCACAAATGTATCTTCTAATATAGGACTTGTTTTGGTAATAGTAGTAGTAGTAGTAGTAGTAGTAATTTATTTATATCCCACCACCATCTTTATTTATATCTCACATGCAAATATAACTGCAATTCAGTTAAACCATCTAACAAAGAAACTGCATTTTACAGAGTCACTTTATGCCTCCCATCTGTGTTCCTCCTAGTAGTCTGTCTAGCTGAAAGGTTTATTTTAGTAGTATCAGCAATGGTAGGATGTAAAGGATACCGGAGAAACACAGATTTTGGTGCCAGGTTGCAGCAGCACATAAGCAGTAAACAATACAGTAAAGCTTGAACAGGGAAAGCATGAAGTTCTGCCCTAGCCAATTCTACTATAGCTGTGCATTCCTGCTTGAACTAGACAAGGTAAACAGCAGGTACCTCTAGGAAAATTACTGAATATACATGAACACCAATACAGAGAGAAAAGAGGGAAAACATATAAGCCTTCTTTGTCATTTTTTTTTTTAAAAAGTATAGCTCTGCCTGCTGCAATGGTAATCATTAGAAACGTAGAGGCTGTCAAGGGAGCTCATCCCCTGGTGCATTTGGCAGTAACTTTCTTGTGATCTAGAGAAGGTCTGATGTGATTTTTGTTTATTCATACAAGGCTTGCCTAGTTGTTTAATTTCACATGCATATTGTTATTTCTGAAAAAAAAAGTTTGCTGAAGCATATTGAACTGCTCTCTTTTCTTTCCATGTTATTACACTTCTAATATCAAATTTTCTGTTAGAGAAGAAATGCCCAGGAATACATCTAGTTCATTAATGGAGGCATCTAAAAAATTCATCTAGATGTTATTCTTTTACAAAAATCTTACTTTATCAATACTGTATATGAAATGTAACTATTTGATTAAAAACAAGGTTGTTAGGTTTTCTGCATACCAGAAAATGAGGGCAGTCTATGTAAGGCCACTGCAGATCTTGTAAGAAGGAGGACTCCTGGAACCCAAATCCACATGAATCACATGATGTTTTCTCATGACAACATAAGTACATTACTCTGTTGCCTGGGGAAGAGCAGCATTATGCCAACCATACAAAAAAGCTGTCATACATCCAAATGCTCAGAGGGCCAGTATGATGGGAGCACAGCTGAAGCCCCCTTTCAAATATGGGATTTGGGGCATCACATACCACCTGAATATGGGACTTCACCTATGGGGCCTCAAATATGAAACGAACAATCCAAAACAGAACTCATAATAACCCCAATTAAAAACCACAGAATCAGATGGCTTCATTTTCTCTAATTGTGATAGAAACTATCAATGTTTCTATTGCATCTATGAGGAGATGGAAGCATTAAGACTTTCAGCCTTTTTTTGGCTTTACATCCAGAATTGGTTGAGTTGCCACTTTCAAAACAGTTGAGCAAGGGGGTGACTGTATGTGTGTGTGTGTGTGATGTGTATAAATAAATAGGTCTTTAAGCTGCCTATTGACATACAATGACCACATGCATTTCTTAGGGTTTTACTAGACAAGGAATCCTTAGAGGTGGTTTTACTAGTTCCTTCCTCTGAAATATGGCCTAGAGCATCTGGTTCATTGGTGGTCTCCCATCCAAGCACTAACCTGTGCTCACTCTTCCTTACCTTCCAAAATCAGATAGGATGCAGTGCCTTGAGGATATTTAAGGTATTACCAAAGAAAGAGAGAGAGAGAGAGAGAGAGAGAGAGAGAGAGAGAGAGAGAGAAAGATACAAATTTCTCTATGCCACTATACCTGTCAGTATAAACTTCAGAAATAAGTACTATAATTTCAATTTAGAACGACACTATATTTCATTATCGTGGGAAAAGCTCTATAGTGGCCTGTAATGCTGTCTAAATAATAGCAGCCTCTTTGTTTTGTTTTTGGCAGTAGAGTCTAACTTATCCAACATAAACGGGCCGGCAGAATGTTGGATAAGCGAATATGTTGGATAATAAGGAGAGATTAAGGAAAAGCCTATTAAACATCAAATTAGGTTATGATTTTACAAATTCAGCACCAAAACATCATGTTATACAACAATTTTGACAGAAAAAGTAGTTCAATACGCAACCTGAGCCTGGAACCCCAGGTTTCGGCAGTGGCCAGGGGGGCCTTCGCACAACTCAAACTTGTGCACCACTGCGCCCATACCTTGGGAAGCCTGACATGGCCACGGTGGTCCACGCTCTGGTTACATCTCGTTTGGACTATTGCAATGCACTCTATGTGGGGTTGCCTTCAAAGACTCTTTGGAAGCTGGAACTAGTCCAACGTTCCGCAGCCAGGTTATTAACTGGAGCGCCGTACAGGGAGCATACAACTCCTCTATTGAAGCAGCTCCACTGGCTGCCTGTTAGCTTCCGGGCACAATTCAAAGTGCTGGCTTTGGCCTACAAAACCTTAAATGGCTCTGGTCCAACTTACCTCTCCGAACATATCTCCCCCTATGAGCCACCCCGCAGATTAAGATCTTCCAGTGAGGCCCTGCTCTCGGTCCCACCGCCGTCACAGGTGCATTTGGCTGGGATGAGAGACAGGGCTTTTTTGGTGGTGGCTCTGCAGCTGTGGAACTCCTTGCCAAGAGAGATTAGGGAAGCCCCCTCATGTCTTTTAGGAAGCAGCTGAAGACCTGGATGTGGGACCAAGCTTTTGGCCCATCCTAAGATACGGTTGATATAATCTGATGTATTCGTTGGATTAATGTGAAATTGAATACAGACTGGCTCTGACTTTTGGCCCAATGCTACTGGCCCTGTTGTAATGGTCACACAGTGTTTTACTGTTTTAAATGGGGTATGATATTGGTTTTAAGTGTGTTTTTACGATCGTTTGTTTTACTATATTTTGTATTATATGTGGCATTAATCTTGCCATTATGTAAGACCGCTCTGGGTCCCCCTGGGGGAGAAGAGCGGTATATAAATTAAATAAATTAAATAAATAAATAAACCTGACTACAAAAATGCGTTGGATAATCCAGAACGTTGGATAAGTGAGTGTTGGATAAGTGAGACTCTACTGTGCTTTATCTTTAAGTGGACTTGGATAGGATAGTCCTTCAAAACAGAGTAGGAGTTGTCTCTAAACCCCAACAGAAGCACCGCTATCACCTATGGTAGTGCAAGGGGTTAAACCCTTGTATTGGAGGGCTTCTGACTGAGAGGTGAGCGGGTGAGCTCCCTCCGTCTGCTCCAGCTCCCCATGCAGAGACATGAGAGAAGCCTCCCACAAGGATGGTCAAACATTAAACATCCAGGCATCCCCTGGCGCAACGTCCTTGCAGAAGGCCAATTCTCTTACACCAGAAGCGGCTTGCAGTTTCTCAAGTCACTCCTGATATGAAAAACATCCCATAACATTAAAAGAAACATTTTATTTATTTATTTATTTATTTATTATTCAAACTTATATGCTGCCACTCCCCTAGGGCAATCTTTGAGGATTATTTGTCCCTATGTTGGCCAAGAGATGCCCAAACCAAAGACAAATATGAAGGTTTGCTTTCACTAACATGCCAGAACCCCTGCTCTCACCTCGCCTAAAGGGAAAAAATCAGCTAAAAATAAGCCTTAATGGTTAGTGGAAATGGCAGCACATGATTCCCAAAATATTGAAACCAACTCTGCAGTTACTAGACCTTGAAATAGAAGATGTTTTCAGACTATTCTCTGTAAAATAGGGCACACCATAAACCTAATAGCAAGCCAGAGGCAAAGAATTTCTAGACTATATGGAGAAACTCTGGGGGTTTTAATATTGGCAGGTATGCATTTGGACACAGAGCTGTGAGAAAAGACATTGTTGGCAGGAACCTAGCATTACTATAGCATGAAGTGCAAAACGTCTTGGAATGATGAATAGGCTATAATGATATACATACTCTACTTATGGTCATAAATACAAAAAGCGAGGAGGGGAGGATCTCACTTTACTACTACCATGAAGGGTTTGGGACAGCAGCTGAACAGTCTGCCGTGGCAAGCATTTTTTTTTTACTGACTTTATAAAAAGTGAGATAATGTTTCCATGGTATTGCTAAAGAATGGAGAACACCCACAGGAAAAGAAAAGCTTTTCTCATACAAAGTGCAAAAAGAGGCAAACATACAAATCAGTTTTTCATGGTTATCATCTGGATTATGTTACTATTGAATTTTGTTTATTGACAATGCATCTTCAGCATCCAAGCCACTCTGATCTTGTGGGCTTTCTTCGCTTAGTGGTGAAGCTATTCTTGCAATTGTGATTGCCTTCAAATTTCTGCAAAGTGGAGCGAGACTGAAATGATCCATGGCACTGGTATTATCATGCAAAGACTTGGAATGAATATTGATTAAAGTCAAAGGGCAAAAGTACAGCTACAGCTTAACATTAAAAAAATAAAAATAAAGACAGATTATGTACATAGCTTTAAAGTAGTGTAAACTTTTAAGATCTATTCAATTTTTTTCTATACTTTGGCTTTGCCATTATTCACAATGGACAAGAGAATACTAGAATGTGGAAGGGCTGCTAAATAAAATCTTCAAGTATAGAACTGCCAGGGACAGTTCTGCAGAAACTATGACCTACTAAAGGTAAGATAAAGGTAAATGTTTTCCCCCGACGTTAAATCTAGTCGCGTCGGACTCTGGGGGTTGGTACTCATTTCCATTTCTAAGCTGAAGAGCCACCGTTGTCCGTAGACACCTCCAAGATCATGTGGCTGGCATGACTGCATGGAACGCCATTACCTTCCCACCACAGCAGTATTTATTGATCTACTTACATTTGCATTTTTAGAACTGCTAGGTTGGCAGAAGATGGGGCTAACAGCAGGAGCTCACCCCACTCCCCAGATTTGAACCGCTAACCTTTCAGTCAGCAAGTTAAGCAGCTCAGTGGTTTAACCTGCACCACCACTAAAAAGTCCAATAAATAAGCCCTAAAGTAAAATAAGTCGCAATCCCCACTAGAAGCTACAATGAAAAAAAACTGAGGGTCACATACTTTGGATAGATAATGATTCATTAGAAAAGATGATGATTTCAGCCAAAGTGGCAGGCAGTGGGAAAAGAGGAAGACTACAAAACAACTCAACCAAGGAAGCTACAACCCTGAGTTCGCAAGACCCAAGTAGAGCTTCAAGTAATAGTGCCTCTTGGAGCCAAAGTGGAAGGCAACAGTTAACCTGTAAATAAATCTTTTCCAAGAAAACCCTAAAACAGGTTTGCCATAAGAAAGATTTGAAAGTATGAAATGACTGCATAAATCCACTAAAATTTTCTAAAAGAGTGCTGAAAGCAAAAAATGAGATATTAATTTACTAATTCCCCCCCCTCCCCCTTCCCTTTTAGGAAGCTTTTCATTAGATCTTTCAAAAGATTGCCAAGGCCACGATCTGCAATTTTCCCTTTCCCCAAACCAGCACTCAGAGTAATTTACTGTGTGACAAGCTAAAGGAAGCACAGACTTAATAAGATGCATGTGAAAGATTTAATGGTGAAGTAGGTATTTTTCATAACAACCGTTTTAATCTATGATATTGCTGGTCAAAAAGGAGTAGCTGTCATCAATGATGAAGAAGCCCTGACCATGACCTCAGTTTTTCATTGCCATTCAGTGGATGGAAAAGTGGTTTGGATTATAATCCTTCTGCAGTACAGAATGACAGCACTATAATTCCAGTTTAACTGCCATTGCTAGAGATTGCAATGTATGGAGAGCCATCGAGAATTCTCAGCCAGAGAGTACTGAGGCATCACAAAACTATACATCCTAGTATTACAGAGGATACATCCACAACAATGGAAGAGAAATAATAGTTCTATACAACCAATCTTCTACATTTGTAGGAACCCCCATGAAAGTGGAAAACCTGTGAATATAGGCTTACTGGGTTGTTGTATGTCTTTCGGGCTGTGTGACCATGTTCCAGAAGTATTCTCTCCTGACGTTTCGCCCACATCTATGGCAGGCATCCACCGAGGTTGCTGCAGATGCCTGCCATAGATGTGGGCGAAACATCAGGAGAGAATACTTCTGGAACATGGTCACACAGCCCGAAAGACATACAACAACCCTGTGATCCCGGCCATGAAAGCCTTCGACAACATATAGGCTTACTGTTGCTTTTTTAACCCAAGAAAACATTTCTTTGCCATTTGTAGGTCCTATAGTGCCATTCTATGGCCAGCTTCCAATGGACATTGAGCACAGAATCATGTTGAAGGATCTACAACTGCCTAGAGCAGTGGTTCCCAACCTTTGGGCCTCCAGGTGTTTTGGACTTCAGCTCCCATACTTCCTAACAGCTGGTAAATTGGCTGGGATTTCTGGGAGTTGAAGTCCAAAACACCTGGAGACCCAAAGGTTGGGAACCAGTGGCCCAGAGATATTGTATTTTTCCATTCACATGTGAGGCAGCAGCAAACACAGCACAAATAATCAAATTTGAAAATATATACTACACTAATGTTGAACAAATAATTCTTGGGTGTGAAGGGCCCCTGCAATGATGGGTATTTTCCTTCCAATGTACTGGTGGTAATTTTTTCTCAGTCCACTGCAATTAGAACTAACTAAAACTTACATTATCTTTTTTCCATCTTGAAAACACATCTAGCTATTCCATGCTGAATGTATAATCTTTAATAAATGCTGTAAAATAAATAAAGCTCTTAACTTTCCTCTCAAAATTGCAACCAATAGAAGTGCCTCTGGTAGCCCCAAATCTAGTCACTACAAACTGGAGCCAAGGCAGTAATTTTTCCTAATGCTTTGCAAGTGAGTCAGCTATTCTTCAGCCTATTTCATTTTATTTATACAGCATCTTTTCCCAGTAGGAGATCCACAGTGTCTTGAACCGAATTATAACAAAGTTCAGGGAATGCTTTATTGTTGTTGTTATGTGCCTTCAAGGAATTTCTAACTTATAGCAACTTGCCCAAGGTCAGCCAGTGAGTTTTCATGACTGAGGAGTAATTGAACCCTGTTCCCTAGTGCCATAGTCTAATGCTTTATGCCACACTGTCTCCATGCAATTGTACTTACTTTCACTTACATTTGAACAGAATCACAGTCTAGGGATTCCAGAACAGTACAAGTTTTGTAATCACCAGTGCTTAAAATTCTGAACAGAAAGCTATGTCTCATGTTAATTCAGAACTTGACAGTAGATTATACCTTTAAGACAGATAACTATGTTGGCAGATAAACATGGAAACAGGAGCTATCTTTTCCAGATATGATTTTCTGGCATAAAGGGGGGAAACAGCTTTAAATAAACTCCTAGTGTGGCCTCTACTTAATCAAGGCAGCAAATCTTTACTACTGGTTTTATCTAGATTGACAGTCCACATCTTCAACAAGTAACTACAGGCATACCTTAGAAATCCCATTGAAATATCCAGACAGGATCTGGGATCCTATGGATTCTGAAATAGTTACTACGCTGCTATAGCATATTTTTGTATTGAATTAATATTCACGGGCTGTAAACTCCTGACTTTGAATTTTATCAAAACGTTAGTACAAAAATTCTTATACAATTTTGAAAGCTAATGTACTCTTGGCACACCATGTCTGATTGCTGGAATCAAAATGGAGACAAAAGCTCCTACGTGTTTAGCTCATCATGTCTTGGCTCTAGATGATGAAATTGTCAATTGGGAGAAAATGGGAATCTATGCTGGGTCAATTCAAACAAAAATAGTTTTCGCATCAGCCTGAGAGTGTTCTAAGGCAGAACTACCAAACAGTTTTCTCTTTCCATGCAAACTTGTATTAAGAATCAGTGAGCTGGACTTGCAAAATTCTTACAGATTTCATGTTCAAATGGCATTGGATAGCAAAGTAGAGAGAAGGGAGGGAGGGAGGAAAGAGAGAAAATGGAAGTTGGGTTGCTGGGAGTTTTTCAGGCAGTATGGCCATGTTCCTGTAGCAGTCCTTCCTGATGTTTTGCCTTGTTCAGAGAGCTCTGAACATACCTCTGAAGATGCTGGTGACAGATACAGGTGAAAGATCAGAAAAGAATGTTATTGGAACATGGCCATGCTGCCCAAAAAACTCACAGCAACCCAGTGATAAAATGGAAGTTAATACTGAGATTAATTAATCTCAAGAAAAAGATATTTGAGGACATGTTAATCACTGCCCAATTGTTAACCAATGAGAACACTGTATCTTCAAAACTCATGTGATCCCCAAATTTGGAGGAAAGGGTGTGACTCCATCAGAAAGGGATGCTTGGTGGTAGCAAACCCACTGTGAACGGTACCTGGAGTCTCTTGGCTCAGCAAAATGGCAATTTTGCATATTTTAACATTCAAGGTCACTAGCTGTGATTTTCCAGGGCCACATCTGAAACCAACTTTACAAGCATATGTGGAGAATCAAGCCAAAAAAAATTGAGGAAAAAAATCAACAGAACTGTATTCTCATTCCTAACCAGTGGCTAGCAAGACTATTTTGGTTTATTTTATGAGCTCTGGCTGTTTTATTAACTCCACCCTTTTATGGACAAGGATAGCCCTTGACCATGATGCAGTTATTTTTATATTTTAAAGACAAATATTTAAAATATGTGTATCTTATATTTTCTTACAATTTTACAATGAGAATGCAAAATAAAAAATATAATTACCCAAACAGCAGGCGTTCAAGAGATTAAAAATCTAAAACTGGAGAACTGAATCAACTATGCAAAGATGGACCAACATTTGTAAAGCTGCAACATCTTCCAAAGTTTTCAAACAATTTTTTCCATTAACACTCTGTTAAAGTGCCCTACAGACCCCACTGCTAGAAGCTTCCATCGAGTTCCTTGCTACTGCTTTTCATGCTACTCATCAGAGCATCTAAGGTGTATGAATTGAACTCCTTGCCATCACTTTTCATGCTCATTATCAACTCGTCCAATTAGTACAGACAGAACAGAAAAAGCGATTCTCTTCATATGACCTGACAATTTGCATAACTCCTCAGCAAAAACAATCTTATGGTTTAATGATTTTGGACACACTTCTTGCTACAAAGCAAGCCCTCATAAGTCAGAACTGATCAATCTCAAACTGTCCAAAGATATACAAGCCAATCTGGGCAGGACATTTCAATTTCTGTGGTTTACAAATCTTACGTGGATCACAAAGCTCAGTGACATTTGGAGAATCATGTTTCTTTTTTCACTGTTTAAAACCCATCATCAGATTTTGTGCACATAAATTTATCCTGACAGTGAAAAATGTAGTATGGAGAATGTATCACAGTCAGCCAGAACTCCAACATTAGAGATGACTATTTTGTCTAATCATTTGGAACAATTTCACCAAACTACCTACTATAGATATGAAAGACTCTTGCTGGATTTTTGAAGTATGATTCTAGTAAGCCATTTGTATCCATGGGAGTTACGTTCCCATAGCTACCTGAAGGAATGGATACAAGCGAACACCATTATGCTTAGAGTTGTGTTGAATAACCTAGAGGTATCCTCTTTAGAAATGTCCTAGATCCTAAAACACAAGACTATGTTATGCTGGAGTCATAAACGACAGACGACAATGTTACAGAAGTTTTACTATATTGACAAAAAAAGGAAGGACGGGGAAACACATAGAATATGGGCTGGATCTATATGTACATTCAAACTGATGTTTCAAAAAAGAAATATTCTTGAAGTTCCAGTTTATGAAATGTCTATGTATGGATAAAGCAGTAACATCTTGTGATCATGTTTCAATTCCCTTGAGAGATCATGGTTCTGGTCTGCAACCAAGATGCCAGAGGTATTGGTTTTTCTTTGTATTTTCCATAATGTATACACATTATAATGCAATTTGCACAGCATTCTGGTTCACAGAAAGCAAGAACAGACTGCTTTCTTAAAAGTGAATGTATTTCCCCCCTATAGAACCAAGATTCAGTGCACATTAAATACACTAAATGCTGTCTAGTTCATGCAGCCAGAAAGAAGTTTTCAACATTGTGCATTTCACTAAAAGTACAAAAATGTACAAAAACTAGAATCATGAGAATGATAATTAGCAAATATTTCCGTCTTGTGGCCAGAAGAGAGACAATGCATTTTTTCTTACCAATAATGCAAAGATGAACCTAATTAAGATTAAAAACCTTACCACCAACTTCAGTTTGACTAAATGGAACAAGCTGCCTGACTTTATTTGATCAGAAGAAAATCCAAGGTAGAAGAACTCTCTGCAGACACAACAAAAGGTCTTGTAGTGCCAGACCTGGAACTGGATTATGTCACTGCTCCTCTCTAATTTCTTGTCTGATGATTATATTCCTTCTCAAAGCACCAAAGGCTGCACAGCAGCAACAATTAGCCTGTGAACATCTTGATAATAGTCACAGTGAAAGACCCAAATATAGCATCAAAGATAACTGACTACAGGCCCTGGGAATAGTGACAAATTTCTCCACCCCAAATTAATCTCAGTGGTGCATGAATTTATAGTGCGCAACCATCCCAAGACTGTCATATCTGGAAAGCAGAAAAAGCAAATGAAGATTGTCTGATTGACTGGATAAAAAGGGGAGTATCTTTACAGCTATTCTAAAAATTGCTGAACCAAATATCACTGCTTTTATATCAGTCATATAGATCACTTCTTTAGTCAGGGAGATATAAACGCAGTGACTTTACTGTCACTTCAGCTAAAGATATGTGTCCCCTAAGAAGAAATATATCATGCTTTTCCACAGCTACCATGCACCAAAGGACAAATAGGCAGATATTTCTTTTAAGATGTATTTTAAACCAAAGATGGGAAAATCTTTTTATTTCAAACACTGAATGTAGAGGGTTTTAAAATATACAGCTATAAATCCACATTTGCGATTTGTACATTAGCGGATCACAGATTTGATTTGAAACCAGGGCCGGCCCCACTATTGAGGCACCTGACGCCGCCGCCTCGGGCGCAGGCCCGGGGGGGCCCCGTCAGGCTGGGCGGGAGGCGGGGCACCGCCCTGACGGTGCCCCGCCTCCCGCCCAGTGTGCCCTGGCCCGTCTGGCCTTTTCTAGCAGGCTAGACTTCAGCGGAGGTCCCTGCAGGCCGCAATCGCGGCCTGCAGGGACCTCCGCTGCAGTCTGGCCTGCTAGAAAAGGCCAGACGGGCGAGCGGGAGTAGCGTGGGAGGCGGGGCCAACTCTGGCGCCGCCCCCCCGCCCAGCGTGCCCTGGCCCCACCTCCCACGCTGCGTGGGAGGCGGGGCCAGGGCACGCTGGGTGGGGGCGGGGCCAACTCTGGCCCCGCCCCCCTCACTATTCGCCCTGGCCCCGCCTCCCACGCAGCGTGGGAGGCGGGGCCAGGGCACGCTGGGCGGGGCCAGGGCGTGGGAGGCGGGGCCGGTGGCGGGGCGCTTTTCAGCACCCCCGCTTCACATCAAAAAATATCTCCGGCCGGCCCTGTTTGAAACGTTCTTGCTAGGAATCTCTAGGCCCTGGCATCAAACTACATTAATTCTACAGTGTCGATGCACCATAAGAGAGTGCGATTTGCTCAAGGTCACCCAGTGGGTTTCTCTAGCTGTGTAAGGGTTTGAACCCTGGCCTCCCAAAGTCTTAGTCCAATTCTCAGCCACAGCAACATGCTGATTCTCTTCCTTAGTCCTTACTAGGATATTTTGGGATACCCTTTAAGGCAACTTTATGACCACCAAGGGCCCAATGTGTTCCCTAGACTCCCTTCTATCTTCCTAACAGGAAAAAATAAGATTGGCATAAAATTTGACAGGCGATTTCCCAAAAACTCTAAAAACCATTTAAAGGCTCTTTCAGGGTTTCTTGGCCTGTTTTAGTCCAACAGTAGGCAGGAAAAAATTAGAAGTAATTGCTGGTTAGTTCTCCTAAAAGAAAAAAACCCTGAGTATTTCAAGTTTAATGAAGGTGGAAATGGAGGCACAAACTTTGGGCAGCCAATTGTGCCTTCCAGTGGCTTTGCTGGCATGATTAGCCATCCAAATACTGAAAGGTCATCATCTCTAAAGGAGCTCGAACACACAAAAGCTACCTTAAGTTCTTATATGGTTGGGGAAAATGAATGATACTCTAGCAACACCTTTAAAACTAATTTTTTTAAATTTTATCTTGAGCTTTTGTGTATATCAAATATGAATTAATTTTAAAGTTACTGCTAGATTTTTCCACTCTCCTTTGTGTGTTTTGTTACACTGCTTTCCTTTCATTTTATGATCTTCAGATTCAATCAATATCTCTCTTTACCACTATCACACACAGCTTTTTAAAAGCCAGAAATTGCAAGTGATAATTTTCTACAAGATGAAATATGTGACCTTTGCCATAAGCTATGAATCAATTTGCAGTGTTTATCCATCCGTGAGTGTGGAAAATGATTAGCCTTTAAAATGAAACATTTTATTGCAGAGCATCAGATTTCGCAATGAATTGCCACTACAAAATGGCATTCATCCTACTTCTAAATATGCATTTGAACTGCAAAGTGCTCTTGTGTTCAATTGACTTTCTTCTCTGGACCCATCAGTATCTGTGAGATTGCAGGCCTGTTGTATATCATGTTTCTATCCATCACAACCAAAATGAGCATCAAAAGTCCTATTGTGACCATGTAAGTTGTCTGCAAATGTTTCACCCTGAAAGTCAGTACTGTCTTGGAAACTGTCTTACTACATGTTAATCTTAAAATATGTAATTAGCATTTTTGTACTGTGTTTCCACATTATTCTACTTGGTGAGTGAGTAACACAAGTAGTTGAAATACTGACAGCTCTGCTGATTCAATGGTTCAATGTACACAAACTTTGTTTACTGCACAAAATATTCTATATACAACTACCTTCAGGCTAGGTATATAGGATGAATATGAAACATCAAAGAAAGATAAACAGAGAGGACTAGGACAGGGGGATGAGTTGGAAGAGATCACAAGGGCCATTTAATCCAACCGTCTGCCAGGAAGGATGTGAATGCAACAGTATGGGAAGCAAGAGGGGAGGAGTTGGTGGGATACTTTTTGCTATCAATGCTGCAGTCCATGTATACTTCAAACAAAGAAAGAAAAATGTTCTATGGATTCAACCAGGATGCTGAAAGCCAAAAATAAGGAAACGTAAAAAGCAATAATCATGTCATATCATATTCAGTGACTCTTGAGGCACCAAATGCTAAAGAAGTTTATCATTTCCCCACACATTGCTCCGTCCTGTTGATCCCTAAAAGCAAGCCACAGGGAATTTTGAAAAACTTTGAGTATGGAAAATAGGGAAAAATATGTGAGGTAAAGAGTATAGGACAACTACTCCTAAGAAACAGATACACATCCACACCTTTCAAAGCAGTGCTTTCTCTAAGATTTTGTCATTTTCTCTGAGGCAGCTGAGATTTAGCACTGAGATCACAAAATCTTCTGTCAGTTTAGCACTGAGATCACAAAATCTCTCTATCAGTCATACAGAGGTCGTTGATGTGAGCTGTGTTTAAGAAGATAGAGCAGTGCTTCTCAAACTGGGGTCCCCAGATGTTTTTGGCCTTCAAGTCCATAAATCCTAACAGTTGGTAAACTGTCTGGGATTTCTGGGAGTTGTAGGCCAGTTGTAGGACCCCAGGATGAGAACCATTGAGACAGAGGAAGACAAATGGCCTTAAGGGATCATTAGACTCTTCAGAAACAAGGGTCACCCCAAATAGTGAGAAAAATCATACAATTATCTAAAGCAGCAGATTCTTGAGCAGTGGCCTTCTCTAAACTTTTCCCTCTGAACCTACTGGCTGTTTTCTTTTCTTTAAGATACTGATCTATTACACAATTTGTCCTAGAAATCTCAAATCAGCCTATAACCTCAGATGTAGTGTGGCTCTCTATACTTCATTTCTAGCATTGTAATAAGACTATCTGCCAATTTAACCAGTTCTCACATGCAAAGGGGGCAACATCTTGTTATCTGCTTTAGGTAGCAAAATGTCTTGGGTTGGTCTGTAAGTCAAACCTGTCATGAGCCTCAACCTCGAAATACGACAGGAGAATTCTACAGTCCGAGGTTTATGGTAGAAACAGAACTCAAGGGAACAAGCAGAAGCCAAGTGTCCAGCCCAGAGTTAAAGCCAAATACCAGAAGAATTCCTGTTCATAAGACAAGAACCGAAGTACAAATTCTAATATGTACATGAGAGTCACGGTTCCAAGGTCCAGGCATGGGTACAGAAGTTGCAACCAGCAATGAGGTAACACACTGCAGTGCAAACCCTTAAATGCTGCTTTCACAGCTGATCCCGATTGCTGGCCTTCTTCTCGGCAAGCCTTGCTGATCTCTTCAGCTGAGCCCTTTCTCTCCTTTGTTCCACAATGGAAAGCACAGTGAACTCTTCTTCTGCCTGCTCAACAGAAGTCTGTGTTTGGCCAGTAGACTAAGTAGTTGTTACTTCTGGGTGTGTCTGAGGGAGTTGCTGTTCCTGGCTGGGCTCCAGTCCAAGCCCTCACCCAGCAAACACTCATCCACCCTATCCATGACAAAACCCAAATCCAGCAATCAATATTTGTTCAAAGATCAAACAGTTGCATGCATAGTATTAAATCAGCCTGTTTGGATGAAAAGACAAGTTTAGGACAAAATGTACCTGTAACCCCAACACACACACAATGAAATCTCAACTGGAATATAAAATGGAAAGTATGGGTTCACTCTAAATGTCTTTGGGGTGACATTGAATACTACAATCCTATGTATATGTGCAAATCTCATCGAACTAACTAAGCTATGCTTCTGGACACACATGCAGAAATCCACTGAACCTCGCACTTTATTGAACTGGATTTTAAGAACTGGATCACATGCACTGGGAATATTTCATAATTTAGGGAAGCTACCTTTTGGAGCACAACTCTCAGATTCTGCCAGTCTGTAAGGCTAATGTATATTTTGGCTGTAGGATTCTGAGTACTGGAATCTAAGATGGCAACACTTCCATACACTAGAACATTTGTGCTAGTTTTTTCTATTAAAAACCATTCCTTCCCAATTTAATCTGTTCAGTCTATCCTTCATAGAATAGTAGAGTTGGAAGAGACCACATGGGCCATCCAGTCCAACCCCCTGCTAAGAAGCAGGAAATCGCATTCAAAGCACCCCCGACAGATGGCCATCCAGCCTCTGCTTAAAAGCCTCCAAAGAAGGAGCCTCCACCACGGCCCCGGGGAGAGAGTTCCACTGTCGAACAGCTCTCACAGTGAGGAAGTTCTTCCTGATGTTCAGGTGGAATCTCCTTTCCTGTATTTTGAAGCCATTGTTCCGTGTCCTAGTCTGCAGGGCAGCAGAAAACAAGCTTGCTCCCTCCTCCCTATGACTTCCCTTCACGTATTTGTACATGGCTATCATGTCTCCTCTCAGCCTTCTCTTCTGCAGGCTAAACATACCCAGCTCTTTAAGCCGCTCCTCATAGGGCTTGTTCTCCAGACCCTTAATCATTTTAGTCGCCCTCCTCTGGACTCTTTCCAGCTTGTCAACATCTCCCTTCAACTGTGTGCCCAAAATTGGACACAGTCTTCCAGGTGTGGTCTGACCAAGGCAGAATAGAGGGGGAGCATAACTTCCCTGGATCTAGACGCTATTCCCCTATTGATGCAGGCCAGAATCCCATTGGCTTTTTTAGCAGCCGCATCACATTGTTGGCTCATGTTTAACTTGTTGTCCATAAGGACTCCAAGGTCTTTTTCGCACACACTGCTGTCAAGCCAGGCGTCCCCCATTCTGTATCTTTGATTTCCATTTTTTCTGCCGAAGTGAAGTATCTTGCATTTGTCCCTGTTGAACTTCATTTTGTTAGTTTTGGCCCATCTCTCTAGTCTGTCAAGATCGTTTTGAATTCTGCTCCTGTCTTCTGGAGTGTTAGCTATCCCTCCCAGTTTTGTGTCGTCTGCAAACTTGATGATCGTGCCTTCTAACCCTTCGTCTAAGTCGTTAATAAAGATGTTGAACAGAACCGGGCCCAGGACAGAGCCCTGCGGCACTCCACTTGTCACTTCTTTCCATGATGAAGACGACGCATTGGTGAGCACCCTTTGGGTTCGTTCGCTTAGCCAATTACAGATCCACCTAACCGTAGTTTTGTCTAGCCCACATTTTACTAGTTTGTTTGCCAGAAGGTCGTGGGGGACTTTGTCGAAGGCCTTACTGAAATCCAGGTACGCTACATCCACAGCATTCCCTGTATCGACCCAACTCGTAACTCTATCGAAAAAAGAGATCAGATTAGTCTGGCATGACTTGTTTTTGGTAAATCCGTGTTGACTATTAGCAATGACCGCATTTGTTTCTAAGTGTTCGCAGACCACTTCCTTAATGATCTTTTCCAGAATTTTGCCTGGTATTGATGTGAGGCTGACCGGACGGTAATTGTTTGGGTCGTTCTTTTTTCCCTTCTTGAAGATAGGGACCATATTCGCCCTCCTCCAATCTGCTGGGACTTCTCCCGTTCTCCAAGAACCCTCGAAGATAATTGCCAGTGGTTCTGAAATAACTTCCGCTAGTTCCTTCAGTACTCTTGGATGTAGCTGATCTGGCCCTGGGGACTTGAATTCGTTTAGAGTGGCCAGGTGTTCCTGGACAACTTGTTTCCCTATTTGGGGTTGGATTTCCCCCAATCCTTCGTCCATTCCATGTTGCTGAGGTTGAAGGTGGCTTTCTTTTTGTGAGAAGACCGAGGCAAAGAAGGCATTAAGTAGTTCTGCCTTTTCCCTGTCCTCTGTCGCCATCACCCCATCTTCTCCTTGCAATGGCCCTATCGCCTCCTTTTTCTTCCTTTTTCTACCAACGTAAGCAAAAAAGCCTTTTTGTTGTTTTTTATGTCCCTGGCAAGCCTGAGCTCATTTTGCGCTTTAGCCTTGCGAACCTTTTCCCTACAGGTGTTGGCTATACGTTTGAATTCTTCTTTGGTGATTTCTCCCCTTTTCCACTTCTTGTTCATTCTCCCCTTTTCCACTTCACCCCCTTTCCTTTTCATCCTCTAAAATTTTGTCATGTTTTTATGGAAATGATTATAGCACCCTTTCATCTAAGGACAACCATTGCTTTAGTGGCAAAAAAGAAACCAGATTGATTGCCTGATGTTCTTTCAAGATCTTCTTTATAAGAATCAAACAAAATATGGTGTTTGAATCGCAGTAGATTGATTTTCCTGAAAAGGAGAAGGTTCTTCTTGACTCTTTCAAGAAAGAAACATTTATATTTCAATCTATCACATTGTCAGGTGGATTTAAACCCACTGGATGCAAATTAGGGTGAACATAGGGCAAATGTTTATGTTTTGATGGTTTATCTTTAGAAGGGTAACAAGAGGGTGAAAAGGTGTCTTAAAGAACATTTTAGGTTAACAACCACTGCCAAGCTGATCTATCATATAATAACGCTTTAGACTTCTGATCTATGGCAAAAGAGGAATGCCAACCTTATTTGAAAACTGCATTGTTATTTCAACCAGATGGGTACTATTACTCATCAAAACACTGTAGGATATTGAAACCTCCTTCTACAAGAAGGTCAAGTCCTAGCACATGTTCTTCCAGCTTGTAGAGCAAAATAGTAATGAGTAAGTTAACTGCTATTGTTGCAATAAACTTTTCTGCAATACAACTCTATGTGACTTCTGCTCACACAACTGGTTTGGATGATTCCTTGCCTCCTTTCTGTACTCCCATGTCCCAAAATCCTGGAGAGCAGATGTGGAGGAAAGATGGAGGACTGTAGGCAGTGCATTTCATTTTCTCATTAAGATTACTGGATATATCCCATAATGGGAATAAATTCCTTTAAGATCAACAGGGCTTACATCTGAGTAAACATAAATCCAGAGACTGACATGAAAGGAACCCCCCCCCCCCCCGAATACTAGGAAACTTTTGTTACATTCCTTCAAGTCAAGTATGGCTTATGAGAACCCCATAAATGAGATCCCTCTAAGGCAGTGGTTCTCAACCTTGGGTCCCCAGATGTTTTTGGCTTACAACTGCCAGAAATCCCAGCCAGTTTACCAGGTGTTAGGATTTATGGGAGTTGAAGGCCAAAAACATCTGGGGATCCCAAATTGAGAACCACTGCTCTAAGGCCCCTTCTATATAGCTGTATAAAATCCAGACTATCTGCCTTGAGCTGGATTATATGGCAGTGTAGACTCATATAATCAAGTTCAAAGCAGACAATGTGGATTATCTGCTTTGATAATTTGGATTATATTGCAGTATCAAGCATTATTATATTTTGTTGTGAGTAACCTGTTCTCAGATCATAGCCAAAGTGTAACAGCCTGAGTTTGTCATTTTGGCTTCTTGGGATGAATTTAGGCCTGATTAGCCATAGGATCCATTTATTTATCTGTTTCACAGCCAATGGTATTCACAGAACTCACTTCTGAACTATTCTGCATAGCACTGTGAGGCTACTGAATATCAGTTGCTTAATCCCTTTCTTTTCACTTGGTTTTCTAAAATCCCTACTGCTGTTGAAGACTAAAATCCCTGGCCATCAGTCTTGGGCTCTCCAGCATCTGAACTGTATAATTTATTATAATTTATTACAGCAGTTAAGAACTACATCAAGGCTGTCCTGTATTAGTATGACACAGCTACAATCCCTTTTTTCCTTATAAGTAGAATGAAACTTTAAAATTGTGTCCTTTATTTATATTCTACTAGTAGCCTTCCAGATTGATATGCCAATTATATATATATAAAGCTGATTTTTTATTCTATTGAATGTTTAATCAATGAAATCTAGAAACACATTGTAGGTCAATATTGTAAGGTAAAATGAAGCAACCAAGCCTGGAGGTGGTGGAAGGGAGACAGATTATATTTTACTCTGCCAATACACACATTACTGAATTATTCTTCGGGCACAAAACCACACAAAAGAAGCAAATTGCAGTTTGGACTTAAATCTCATTTTTCATTGTCTGCAGGCCAATGGCCCTGGTTAACAATAGGGAGAAAACACCAGGAAAATTGCCTTCTCTTGGATAATAACTGAAAATGCTGAAAATCTGTTAATAACTTATATAAATAACCTATCATCATAAAAATGTTTGTGTTTTGGAGTATGCCTTTGTTTCAACACTTATCTCTAAGGCCGTGAAACATAGAGATCTAAAACGTAATGTGACAAAGACATTTGAAAGATTTATCAATATGGGTTAAAGAAAATTACTATAAGCTAATATGGAAATGATATCTAACACCAATAAGAATAGCAAATATGAATATAAATAAAAACTATTCAAAAACTGCTTGAGAGTATGCCAAGAATAGGGAACATATATACATAAGGTGATGGCAATGTAAATATGTAAGTAATTTTTGGAGAAAAGTATTTAGAGAAAAAGAAGATATAATGAACATTAAAATAGAAAGAAGTCCTAGTAGAGCTTTATTATCATTATATAATAATAAACAACTGAAAAAAGAGCATAAAGACATGATAACAAACTTATTAACGATAGCAAGACTGCTTATAACAAGGATTTGGAAAAGACAAATAAATATACAAATAGAGGAGTGGAAGTATGGAAATTGGCAATAAATGATAAGCTGACATATAAATTAAAAGTTAAAAGAGGGATATGGAAACTAAGTGACTTTGACAATGTATGGAGAAAATTTATTGAAAAGTAATTGAAAAGGGAAGGTGGAAAGTTACCTCCACAAGACGAAAAGGGAAAAAATGAGATTTTGGACAGAGGATGTATAAAAGTAGTGGCTCGGGGGGAGGGGAACACGGTGGTGTGGGAAAGAAAATAGGTATAAGAATAAAAAATAACAGTAGATGCCAAAAGTGAATGTATGGCAGATTGTATTGAATATTATGTGTCTGCTGTAAAACAAATGATGTATAACAAATGTATTGAATTATGATAAAATAAATTTTAAAAAATTAAATAAAACTTAGTGTGCATGCTATAAGTCCTTGAGAAGTGTACGTTTTTAAGGTTATGTTATTTTCAAAGGATTATTTTTAATTGCAGTGTTCCCTCACTACTTCGTGGTTCACTTGTCGCAGTCTCACTGTTTTGCGGGTTTTCAATTAATGTACACATTTATCACGGTATTTTCACTGTTTCGCGGGGTTTTTTTGCGGTGTGCAAAGGGTTTTGGAAGGGGGGAAAGGGAGAAATAAAAGGAGGGGTGGATAGGGAATGGTTGGAAATAAAAAAGGGTTATTTAGCTTCCATTCCTCTTCTCTGCTGGTGTAATGTATATTGTAACTGCTAAAATAAAGTACAGACTGCATTGTAGTAAGTGGTCTGTGGTTTGCTCTCCTCCACACATAGAATAAATATAGTGTCCCTACTTCGTGGATTTTCACTTATTGCAGGTGGTCCTGGAACGTAACCCCTGCGATAAGACTCAGATTTGCTAGGGTGGAGCCATAACTATTAGAGTGGTTGTATTATTCAATCAGCTCAAATGCAGAATTTGGACAGCACACATGAGGAAACCATATATTTAGGGCACCCAAATAGTTACCATTTTAATGGATCCATTTAGCTCAACAACATTTTTCTTTATACCAGATCTACTTTTAAGATTGCTTTTGAACAGTTCCAAGACATTTTGCAGACCAGCAATGTTTCCAAAGCAAAGCATTTTCATTCCACACTGATGGGATGGGAGCGGGGGAATGTTTCACACATGTTTATATCAGCGTAGTTTGATTTGCAGACATAAGAGAGAGCTGTGGATTGAGAACAAACTCTTGGCTTGAATTCTGTTGACTGCTGCAAGCTTGATCCACCTCCTCTCTTTGCGGTTAGGGACTAGGCCAACAGCCTCCCAAACTGCCTGGTTTCTAGATATTCTGGCTGGCCTTGAACCAATCTAAAACTCCTATTTTCAAAATTCAAGGGAAGAGGAATACCTTCCTCATTGTGGCTGTAAGGTCTAAAATGGTTATCAAAGTGATGCAAACCCAAGCAGACACGTATAAAACATTTAAGAAGTTCAAAACATTTCTCTAGGCTATGTTAATACACATACAACACAACTATGAATATATATTTTGGTAGCCAAGTTGGTCAGGCAGCAAAATTCACCAAATTCCATAATCCAAACAAAAAGAAAGCATTATCTTTATTGGGTGGGCAACCAAAATGCGCAAAATGCATCATGCAAGCTTTGAAAGCTTAATTGGCTTCTACATCTGAAGGCTGTTAAAAATTATACAGAAGAAAAGTGATATTAGCACACAGCCTTACATTTTGTCTTAAATGCCAATTCTGTCAGTTCTAAAAAAAATTAGATCCTAAGCTGCATTGAGAGGAGTATAGTGGTGAGATCAAGAAAAACAATTGTGTTACTCTATTCTGCTTAGGTTAGATGTTATATAGATATCTGTGTCCAATTGTGGGCACCACACACTGGTGTCAGCTCACCACAGCCGCTCCTGAATGAACACACGAGACTCTCTGTGGTATCACCAGGAACTTTTACTGTAGGAAACATGAACATCAGAAAAGCCAAGAATGGGAGGCTCCGGCCAACCCTCCTTTATATACCCTCCCCCTCATTTGAACCGTCTCTTCCCGCTCAGTAAAACCCCGCGCAAATTCCCCGCCAAGTCCATCAGCCGTTTCTCCTCCGAGTCCTGGGACGCAGGTGTCTTATCAATGTCAGTGACCCTGAAACTCAGAGCCACATCCAGGCTCTAGTAGCAGGGTTCTGACATGGCGTCCTCCTCCCCTTCGTCCTGGAAGGAAAAGATTAAACACAACTATTGTTCTCCGCTGTCCAGAGTTCCTTTATACTTTTTTAACAGGCTGCAATGGAATACCGGGTGTACCTTTCCTAGGTCCTTTGGTAGCCTCAGCTCATAGGTCACTTCGTTTATTCTTTTTGCTACCCTGAATGGCCCTATATAGCGTGGAGCCAATTTCTTGGATGGGAACCCCAATTTCAGGTTTTTTGTGCTCAGCCAAACCAGATCTCCTTCGCCCAATTTGTCCCCCTCTCGGCGCCTACGATCCGCAAAGAGCTTGTACTTCTTTTGTGTTTCCCGCAATGCCTCTACCACGGTTTGCCACCCTTGCTTGATTTTGGCCGGCCATTCCTCGTCGGTCTGGCCCTCCCCTTCCTTCCACTCGGGTAGCCTGGGGAAAGGTGCCACCTCCTGTCCGTATACTATTTCGAATGGGGCACGACCTGTGGCCGAATGTACGGCCCCGTTAAAAGCCATCTCAGCAAACGGAAGAAGGTCCGCCCAATCATCCTGTCTATAATTGGTGTACATCCTTAAGAATTGGCACAGTGTCTGTTGGGTACGTTCGACCCCCCCGTTGGTCGCGGGATGAAAGGCCGAGCTCAGGTTCCTTTCTGCTCCTAACAGCTGTAAGAATTTTCCCCAAAATTTTGCAGTAAATTGGACTCCCCGGTCACTAATTATCTTGTCGGGACACCCATGTAGGCGATATACATGCTTCACATACAAATCAGCAAGTTTTTCAGCTGAAGGGAGTTTTGGCAGAGCCACAAAGTGTGCCTGTTTTGAGAATAGGTCCAATATTGTCCAAATGTATCTGTGGCCTCTGCTGGGGGGTAGTTCGCCTACAAAATCCATGGCTACGCATTCCCATGGCCTCATGGGCTCCACCACCTTCTGCAATAGCCCCTGGGGCTTCCCCGGTGGTGTTTTTCCCTCTGCACATAATTCACACTGCGTGACGTACCCCCTGGCGTCTTTCCTCATTCCGGGCCACCAGCATTGTTTGGCCAACAGTTTAATAGTCCTGGTGGGGCCTAGATGACCCGCACCCTTGTTATCATGGTACTTCCTTAACATTTCTCGTCTTAAACATTCAGGAATATACAATTTCTTATTTACAAACACCAAATCCCCGCACAATTCTCCCTTTTCTTTGTTTGTTTGTAACCATTTGTCCATTCCATACGCTCGCTTCAACTCTTCCTCCCATATTTCTCCTCCCCCCGTGGAAATGGCAGTACGTTTGTTTTCTTTGGCCGCTTGTGCTCGAGTTAGTACTGCCAGGCCCCATTGCTTATCAAGAAAAATACTCCCTTCAGATTCCTGAATTCCTCCCCCGTGCTGAGGCATCCGAGAGAGAGCGTCAGCGAGTATATTATGTTTCCCCTGGAAGAATCTGAGTCTGAAATCAAAACGGCTGAAATATTGGGCCCATCTAATTTGCTTCGCTGATAGTTTACGAGGGGATCTTAGATACTGTAAATTTCTATGGTCAGTCCACACCTCAAACGGTGTTCCACTTCCTTCCAGAAAGTGTCTCCAGCACTCTAGTGCTTTTAGAATAGCTAAGGCTTCTCTCTCCCAAATCGGCCAGTTTTTTTCTGTATCGCTAAACTTTTTTGACAGATAGCCACATGGCTTCAGGTTCCCCCCCTCGTCTTTCTGTAGCAGAACTGCCCCATATGCCCGGTCTGACGCATCGCAATGTAGTACAAAGGCCTTAGACATATCAGGGTGCTGTAGGACAGGCTCCTCAGTAAAACGCTTTTTAAGGGCTTCGAAAGCTTCCTGGCATTCTATTGTCCAGGTCAGTTTGGCCCCTGGGGCCTTCACTTTGGCTGTTTCTCCCCTACCTTTAGTCTTTAACAAATCCGTTAATGGCAAAGTGAGGCGCGCAAAGTCCTTGATAAATGTTCTATAGAAGTTTGCGAACCCTAGGAAGGATTGCAGCTGCTTCCGTGTTTTGGGGGCTTCCCACCCCCTCACGTCTTCTACCTTCGCAGGGTCCATCGCCACTCCCTGGGAGGAAATCCTATACCCCAGAAAGTCTATCTGGTCTTTATTGAACTCGCACTTGGCAAGCTTCGCATACAGTTTTGCTTCTCTCAACTTTTGCAGGACTTCCCTGACTAGTTCTATGTGTTGCTCCTTAGTCCGAGATACTAACAATATGTCATCTAAAAAAACAAAGACTCCCTTGTACAACAATGGATGCAACACTTCGTTGATTAATAGCATGAACGCGGCGCCTCCGCCGCACAAACCGAAAGGGAGCACACGATAATTGAATAATCCGAATGCACAGGAGAAGGCCGTCTTCCACCTGTCCTCTGGTTTAATCTGCAATTTATGGTACGCTTCAATTAAGTCCAATTTAGTGAATATCTGTCCCTCCGATAACTGGGCGATCAAGTCCTTCACTAAAGGTAGGGGGTATTTATTTCCAGAACTGATTGCATTCAGGCCCCTGTAGTCAATGCAGAGCCTCAGCGTTTGGTCCTTTTTGCGCCTGAACAACACAGGCGCCCCTAGAGGGGAATTTGAAGGCTCTATGAAACCCCTCGCTAGGTTTTTATCAATGTATTTTCTCAGTTCCTCCTTTTCCCTAGCCGACATTGGGTATATTTTTGCCTTAGGAAGCTCTGCTCCTGGGACTAGCTCTATCTTCACTTCAACTCTCCGCTTCGGTGGGAAACTGTCTGCTTCCTTCTCATCAAATACGTCCACAAAATCCCGATACTCTGGGGGTAATTTATCTGCCAGTTCTGCTATCCTGATAGAGTCTTCCTCCCCCCTTTTCCCCGGCTCCCTCTCCACTTCCTGGCTCCCTCCTTCCAACTTCATCCTGAAGATCATGCTCTTATCCTCCCAGTTGATTTGCGGGTTGGCCTGCCCCAGCCATGGCATGCCTAGTATAACATTATAGCTGGCTATTTGTGATATCACAAATGACACCTTTCCTTCCCAACTCCCTATCTTACACTTTACATCTTCGGCACTGTACTTAGCTAATGATCCCGATGCTGTGGATCCGTCCAACTGCGAAAAAGCTATTGGGGATTCTAGGTTCGTTCTTTCGCATCCCAATCCCTCGGCTAATTCAGGGGAGATGATGTTCCTGGAACATCCACAATCCACAAATGCTTTGCAGGTTGCTTGTTTGCTGCCACTTTCCAGCTGAATGGGGACCACTATCATGGCTTTGTCCTGACTTACCAACCCCCCCGAGTGGTGCCTCATCGGTGGTTCTTCCTCGGCGCGTTTCCCTGCCACGGCTCTTGGTTTGGGCGGGCCTCCGCCTTCCCCTTTTCTCTGCCAGCACTCGGCAGCCCTGTGGCCCAAACGGCCGCACACGAAGCAGCCCCTCCTGCTGGTGCTCACGTTCCCTGTCGGCTCCGTTCTCCTCCCGGCTGGGGTTGATCCCTCCTTCCGGCTCCCCTCTTTCATCTGCGGCCGCTGCTGTAGCCCTCCTCGGTGCCTCCTCGCCTGGGCCAGCGATGTCTCGATGCGCCCCGCCAGCTGAATCCATCCGCGCAGTGTGTCAGGCTCATCACGATGCACCGCCCAGGAGAGGATCTCCCGCCTGAGCCCCTCTTTGAAGAGTTCTATCTTTGTCACTGCAGACCATTCCGGCACCTTTTCAGCGAGGCATTGGAACTCCTCCGCATACTCAGATACCGACCTCTGCCCCTGGGAGACGGTCTTCAACTCCTCCCTCGCCCGGATCTGCTCCAGTGGATCTCGGAAACGGGTCTCCAGGGCCCCCATAAAGCGTCGGAGTGACCCCAGACATGGGTCGCGCCGCGCGTGTAGTTGAACGTACCAGCTGGCCGCTCCCCTCTTCAACACTGCACCAATGGCCCGTACCCGGCTGGATTCCGTTCTAAAAGTGTGGGCATTGTCCTCCATATAGCCCCTCACCGTGGTCAGGAAAAAATCCAGTTCAGAGGACTCTCCCCCAAACTCGATCCTTAGTTCCTCTCGTCTCGGTAGGGGTCCCTGTGGTGGCAATCCCCAATTCTCCGCCCGTCGCAAGCCCCCTTGCGGGCCAGTGGGCCCCGCTGCTGCTTCCCTTTGTCCTGTGCCACGCCCGGCATTCGCCAGGGGCACCAGGGTCTCAGTTGGGAGCGTAGCCGGGATTCTCGGAGGCTTTTCCCCTTCGTCGTCACTCTCCTCCACCCGCGTCAGGCTCGTTTGGATCTTGGGCCGGGCACCGGGCTCCTTTCGCATTTCCCTTCCCTTCGGTGCTGGGAGGTCTGCAAAGCCCTGGCTGCTTCCCATGCTCACGTCCCACATTGAGCTAGCCCGGAGTTCCCTTCCTCGCTCCGGCTCCGCCAAAACCACCAGGCGCTCCATCGCCCTCGACATCACTGCCAGGGTGGTCTCCATCGCCGACATCCTCTCCTCCAGAAACACCATCTTTTGCGGGCCTGGGGAAGGTGAACCTTCCTCTCCTCCGGTGCTATCTCCCCGCACCACTCCGCGCCTCTGGGTTACCCCATTTGGCTGGGCATAAGCGGTGGATGACGCCAGGGCCGCCAGCTGGTGGAACTCAGCGTCCGTCTCGGGAGTTGCCCTTTCCGACCTTCCTCCTCCGGCGCCCAAGAGCTCTTCATCCTCCACTTGCATGTTACACCTCACCGCTACAGCGGGATGGTGTCCGTATTCTTGGCTTAGTGTCAGCTCACCACAGCCGCTCCTGAATGAACACACGAGACTCTCTGTGGTATCACCAGGAACTTTTACTGTAGGAAACATGAACATCAGAAAAGCCAAGAATGGGAGGCTCCGGCCAACCCTCCTTTATATACCCTCCCCCTCATTTGAACCGTCTCTTCCCGCTCAGTAAAACCCCGCGCAAATTCCCCGCTGTGATGAACCATGGGCCTTGTAGTCCTGCTCAGGACATTGTAATTCCTGATGAAGATGAAAACTTGGGTTTTTTACCTTCCCAGTCTGATCTGGATTCCTCTCAGCCAGATCTTTCCCAGGCAGATCTGGGAACCTTGCACCTGCAAGAAAGTTGTGCCCCAGAAGTATGTCAAACAACCCCAGAGCCTACTTCTCCCGTGTTCTTGCGCCGGGAGTTTTGTAAACAACAGAGAAGTTTGGATTCAGCTTCGCGCAGGAGTGCGAGGATAGCAGCTAAGAATGTTGCCAATTAACACTGGTTCTCGTGAGAATCTTTAAGGAGTTTAACATCTGGTCTCAGAGTTTAGCTTTCGTTTCTGATTCCCAGAGAACCGCTTTGGTGAGAAAGTTGGACTCTATATAGGTGTTTTGCCCGCGTAGCAACTTCGCGGAGTCAATTCGTCAGCCTACGGAGCGAGTTGTGTCTGGACAGCGCGCTCCGGTTCAAGCCTCGCTCCTGCTCAAGCCTTGCCTTGCTATCCAGCCTTCGCCTTGCTTTCCAGCCTTGTTTATCCACGGACTTTGCCTAGTTTCCCAGGATCAATCCTTGCCTTGTTCCACGGATTTATCAAGTTATTCCACGGACCTTGTTCTTGTTCTTAGTTACCTTGTTCCACGTTCAAGATCAAGTTATTTCCTAGCCACGCTCAAGTTTTATGGACTAAAGGACCTTGTCATCTCCCCTCACTTTGCTTGGCAAAGTGAGTGTTTCGGTTATTGGATTACAACTTTGGACCTTAATATTTCATATTGGACATTATTTCTTTGGACTAATTTTGACCTTTCCTGAAAGGTCTGCTTTTGGACTATCTTTTACATTTGCTTTTACTAACTTTATATATTTCCTTAATAAAGATATTAGATAGATTCTGGCTTCTGCGTATGGTTATTGGTGCTCTGTAGCCTGGGTCGTGACAGTTTGACTCCGCCACCCTAAGCACCAATTAACCTTGGCCAGAATGTCTACCGGAACCGTACCCGGTGGGCAGCCACTGAGCTACACCATCAGCAAGGACGAAGTGGATCGCATCCGCGACAGACTCAACGCCCAGGATGGAGAAATAAAGGGCTTGCGGGAGCGCGGAATCCGCCTCCCGGCCATGGCGTTGCCTACCAAGTTTACTGGAGAAGCTTCCAAGGTTCATGTTTTCCGTCGCCAATGTCAAGCTTATCTAGAGGCCCGTGATGCCGAGTTTCCCCAAGAAGACATCAAAGTGGCATGGGTTTACAGTCTTCTAGACGGGCCAGCGGCCAACTGGGCGACGGCACTGTTCGACCAAGCCTCTCCACACCTAAGATCAGCGCAACATTTCTTGGACCACCTCAAGGAGACTTGGGGAATCGAGGACAATTTGGAGGCAGCCGGCCACAAACTCCGTCGCCTTTTCCAAGGAGACAGACCTATGTCTCAGTATATAGCCGAGTTCCGAGTGCTGGCCCACAACACCGGCTGGAACGATGTAGCCCTCAGAGGACAATTCCGGGAGGGTCTCAACATTGAAATGCTGGAAGAAATCTCCAAGGTGGATCCTCCCCAGACCCTCGAGGCACTCATTGATCAATGTTTACGGGCTGAAGTCATGATTGCCAACAGGAAACAGTGGGTTCGAGGCCAGGGCAGTAGAGCCGGGGCAAAACCCCCCGCTCCCGCCAGCGTTCAGCCACGTCCAGCGTGGAGACCCCCACCGCCAACCCCATACCCCAGAGGAGGCGAGGAGGTGCCGATGCAGTTGGGCAATGTGCGTCCCAGACTAGATGCCGCCGAGAAGGCCCGTCGTCAACGCTTAAACCTCTGTTGGTACTGCGGGAACGGGGGCCACTTCGCCAGAGAGTGCCCAGCCAAGGGGAAGCCTGCCGCCCGGCTTGCGGCGGCGTCCTCCACGGAGACGAAGACGTCTGAGCCGACTGGCACACAGCCGGCGGGGGAAGCCAACGACCGGGTGTAGAGAGGCTCGCCAACCCGGTCAAAAAATCCATTCAAGAGCCGCCAACCGGGGTCCTGTTCCTTCTCGTGGTCACATTATGGTCAGCAAAAAGGGGACCCGTCATGATCCACGCCATGATAGACTCTGGAGCTACCAACAACTTCATTGATAGAGAGTATGCCGACTCTCTGGGATTACAATATCATGATTTCAAGAATGCCCGTGTGGTGCAAGCCATAGACGGCCGCCCCCTCAAGACGGGCCCCGTAAGTCAATGGTCGGAACCCACCAGGATGTGGATAAGAGAACATATGGAAGAGATTTCCTTCTTTGTTACCGAGGTTCCCCATTTCCCTGTGATTTTGGGAATTCCATGGCTGACTCTCCACGACCCTAACATCTCCTGGTCCAACAGAGAACTGCAGTTTGCTTCACCGTACTGCCAAAACCATTGCCTCGTAGCCAAGGTATGCCATGCCACAGACACCGAGCCCATCATCACCTTGCCAAAGAAGTACTCCGAGTATTGGGATGTATTCAATGAGAAAGAAGCCGAGAAATTACCCCCACATAGACCTTATGACTGTGCCATTGACTTGGTGGAGGGGGCCCCGATCCCGCGAGGGCATCTCTACTCCCTGACTGAACCAGAGCAAGAAGCTCTCAGGGAATTCCTAGAGACAAACCTTCGCAAGGGATTCATCAGACCCTCTCAATCCCCAGCCGCCTCTCCAGTGATGTTTGTGAAGAAGAAGTCAGGGGAACTACGCTTGGTGGTGGACTACAGAGCATTGAACAATATCACCAAGCGGAACAGCTATCCCCTGCCCTTAATCTCGGATCTACTGGATCGGCTTCGAGGAGCCAAGGTTTACACCAAGCTGGATCTTCGGGGGGCTTACAACTTAGTTCGCATCAGGGAAGGGGACGAGTGGAAGACCGCCTTCCAGACCAAATTCGGATTATTCGAGTCCCGAGTTATGAATTTCGGTTTATGCGGAGCCCCCGCAACGTTCCAGCATTTTGTCAATGACATTTTTCAGGACTATCTGGACAGGTTCTTGATAATCTACCTGGACGATTTTTTGGTGTTTTCTAGATCACAATCAGAACATGAGAACCACGTCAAAATGGTGTTACAACGATTGCGGGATCATGGACTTTATGCCAAACTGGAAAAATGCGCCTTTGATCTACAAGAGGTAGATTTCCTTGGTTACCGCATCTCGCCTTTAGGGCTCTCCATGGATCCAGCCAAGGTTTCAGCAGTATTGGACTGGCGGGCGCCAACTAACAAGAAAGAGGTGCAGCGTTTCTTGGGGTTCGCGAATTATTACCGCAAGTTCATTCCAGATTTTGCCCACTGGTCTGACCCAATCACTAGCTGCATCCGTGGAAAACAGCCCTTCCGCTGGACTGATCAAGCAGAGAAAGGGTTCCAGCAACTAAAGAAATTATTCACGTCCCAGCCAATTCTACAGCACCCAGATCCTGGAACCCCTTTTGTTGTGCAAGCGGACGCCTCGGATGTGGCAATTGGGGCTGTACTCTTACAACCGGTGGGAGACCACCTTCATCCCTGTGCCTTTTACTCCCGTCAACTAACCACACCAGAGAAAAATTATACCATTTGGGAAAAAGAACTACTGGCCATAAAGGCAGCTTTTGAAACTTGGAGACATTGGCTAGAAGGGGCCAAATTTCCCATTGAAGTCCACACTGATCATCGTAATCTAGAACACCTAAGAACTGCCCGCAAACTAAACCAGAGGCAGCAACGTTGGGCTTTATTCTTTGAACGTTTCAACTTCCAGATCCATTATGTGACCCCAGCCCAAACCAAGCAAGCAGACGCCCTGTCACGTAAACCGGAATACGCTGCAGGACGCAAGGAGACCTTTGAATCCCAACTGCTACAACCCGAGAACTTTGCCACGCTCACGGTGGGGAACACCAAATCCATTCCCATTGGTTCAACTTCCCCTACTCCAGGACCCATCTGTGCTCAAGAAATCAGGGCTAGTCAGCAAGCAGATGCCTGGGCGCAGGACCAACTTCGCCAAGGTCTGCATTTTCCCTTTTCGCTTAAAGATGGGCTGCTCTGCTATAGAAATCATGTTTATATCCCACCCGGACCGGGCAGGGAAAAAGCGCTTCGCCTGTGTCATGACTGCAAACCAGCAGGACACTTCGGACTATTTAAAACTATGCATTTGATCCTAAGGGATTTTTGGTGGCCCAAGATCCGCAAGGATGTAGAGAAATATGTCAACACCTGCCCAGTATGCCAGCGCTCCAAGATACGAAGGGAAAAGCCCTCAGGGCTTTTACACCCCCTTCCTACCCCATCTCGCCCATGGGAAATAATTTCCGCGGATTTCATCACTGACCTACCACCTTCCTGTGGATTCACCACGATCTTAGTGGTGGTGGACCTTTTCACCAAGTTAGCCCATTTCATTCCCTGCGAAGGCCTCCCCACGGCCAAAGAAACTGCGGATCTATTTCTTCAGCATGTTTTCAGACTACATGGATTGCCCAAGAGTTTAGTCACAGACCGTGGATCTCAATTCACCTCTCGTTTTTGGAAGGCACTACAAAAACTACTGGGCATAGACTCTCGCTTATCTTCAGCTCATCATCCCCAAACAGATGGGCAAACGGAGCGCACCAATGCCACTTTGGAGCAGTATCTTCGCTGTTATGTAAACTACCAACAGGACAATTGGGCTTCTCTGTTACCACTGTCTGAGTTTGCCTACAATAATGGAGTTCAAGCTTCTACAAAAGAAACGCCGTTCTTTGCAAACTACGGCTTCCATCCACGTTTCTTTCCCCCTGTCATTGAAACTTCAGAAGTTCCCGCAGCAGAGGATTGGCTGCAGGAACTCACAGCGGTGCAACAACTTTTGCTCCAGCAACTGGACCAAGCCAAGGAGGACTATAAACGCCACGCTGACAAACACCGCCAGCCGGGCCCCGAAATCAAGGTAGGAGATCGGGTTTTTCTGTCCACTCGCTTTCTGCCCTCCCACCGCCCATGCCGGAAGTTAGATGCCCGCTTCATTGGCCCCTATCCAGTGGTGGCGCAATTAAACCCCGTGACTTTCAAACTCCAACTTCCGCGTTCAATGCGCATTCACCCAGTGTTTCACCGTTCCCTGCTCCTTCCGGCGGATGGTGTGCATCCTGATACAGACCAACCGGCCCCCCCTCCTGTTTTGATGAATGGGGAGGAGGAGTTCGAGGTTGAGGACATTTTGGATTCTCGCTTTCATCGCCGCCGCCTACAATATCTCATTGACTGGGTGGGTTTTGGCCCTGAGGAACGCTCTTGGGAAGACGCCTCCACAGTCCATGCTCCTGATCTAACCCGTCGCTTCCATCTGACCTATCCCACCAAACCGCGACCTCGCGCCTCGGGGAGAGGACCCCAGTTTGGGAGGGGCCCTGAGGAGGGGGATAGTGTGATGAACCATGGGCCTTGTAGTCCTGCTCAGGACATTGTAATTCCTGATGAAGATGAAAACTTGGGTTTTTTACCTTCCCAGTCTGATCTGGATTCCTCTCAGCCAGATCTTTCCCAGGCAGATCTGGGAACCTTGCACCTGCAAGAAAGTTGTGCCCCAGAAGTATGTCAAACAACCCCAGAGCCTACTTCTCCCGTGTTCTTGCGCCGGGAGTTTTGTAAACAACAGAGAAGTTTGGATTCAGCTTCGCGCAGGAGTGCGAGGATAGCAGCTAAGAATGTTGCCAATTAACACTGGTTCTCGTGAGAATCTTTAAGGAGTTTAACATCTGGTCTCAGAGTTTAGCTTTCGTTTCTGATTCCCAGAGAACCGCTTTGGTGAGAAAGTTGGACTCTATATAGGTGTTTTGCCCGCGTAGCAACTTCGCGGAGTCAATTCGTCAGCCTACGGAGCGAGTTGTGTCTGGACAGCGCGCTCCGGTTCAAGCCTCGCTCCTGCTCAAGCCTTGCCTTGCTATCCAGCCTTCGCCTTGCTTTCCAGCCTTGTTTATCCACGGACTTTGCCTAGTTTCCCAGGATCAATCCTTGCCTTGTTCCACGGATTTATCAAGTTATTCCACGGACCTTGTTCTTGTTCTTAGTTACCTTGTTCCACGTTCAAGATCAAGTTATTTCCTAGCCACGCTCAAGTTTTATGGACTAAAGGACCTTGTCATCTCCCCTCACTTTGCTTGGCAAAGTGAGTGTTTCGGTTATTGGATTACAACTTTGGACCTTAATATTTCATATTGGACATTATTTCTTTGGACTAATTTTGACCTTTCCTGAAAGGTCTGCTTTTGGACTATCTTTTACATTTGCTTTTACTAACTTTATATATTTCCTTAATAAAGATATTAGATAGATTCTGGCTTCTGCGTATGGTTATTGGTGCTCTGTAGCCTGGGTCGTGACACCCGCCAAGTCCATCAGCCGTTTCTCCTCCGAGTCCTGGGACGCAGGTGTCTTATCAATGTCAGTGACCCTGAAACTCAGAGCCACATCCAGGCTCTAGTAGCAGGGTTCTGACACACTGGAACATGTCCAGATGAGGGTGACCAAAATGATAAAAGGTCTGGAAACTATGCACCAAGAGAAATGGTTTGAGGAGCTGGGTGTTTAGCCTGGGTTTCCCTTTCTTGTCAAATTATGCCTCCTTCCTTGTAATGGGCTGAGGGTGGGATTCAGAATTCACTAGTCATGATAGCAGCTCCTCTCACTGAGTTCTGGGATTAAAGGGGGTTTTTTAAAGGAAGGAATACTGGTTGTTCCCTCTCTTGACGGTTGCTGCTGATAGCAGGTTTAGCAAAAATGCCACTTGCTTTTCCTTTGAGAAATCGGGGTTTCAGTTTGGCTTTTGGACTAAAGATTTAGGGCCCTTCCACACAGCCATATAACCCAGAATATCAAGACAGAATAACCCACAATATCTGCTCTAAACGGCAATATCTGAGTCTATCTTGTCATATATCCCAGTTCAAAGCAAATAACGTGGGACTTGATTCAGCTGTGTGGAAGGGGCCTTAGTGTGAAAGGAAAAAGTCATTAGATGAATGAACCTTGTTTGGTAAATAATCGGACTACTGAAATTCAGAAAGCCAGAAGGTCCTTCCTCCCTTCCTTCCTTCCTTCCTTCCTTCCTTCCTTCCTTCCTTCCTTCCTTCCTTCCTTCCTTCCTTCCTTCCTTCGGAGTAGAGATAGAAGAGGAACCAACAAAATAATACATTTTTCCCACAGTGGCAACTATACAAGCAATCAGAATGGAATGGGGCATGGTACCAATCTTGTAGTTTTCACTCTCTTCATTTTTCTCCCATGTAATTTGTAGGAAAAGAAACAACCGATCAGGCAAGAATCTACAAATGGTACACGTCCTGCATTTCCTTTAACAAATTATCTTTTTCAGACATTGTAATCAGTCTCCTACAGTCCTCAGGCACAGTCAGTTCTTTCTGCCAAAGTGAAAACAGGCTGAGCACCTAGATGTCATGAACACTTCAACCAACAGGAGTACATTTTGTCAGCCATGAATAATACTTGAATCTTTAACGAGATTTCTTAGAAACAAAATTGTTCGTGCAAGACCAAAAATGTTTCCCAACATTCGTGAATGGAATAATACTACATACACAAATCCAACTTCTTCAAAGTACTACATGAGATAGGGAAAACTTTTCTTTGCAACATGTCTTTGAGAACCAGGTGATGGAATCAAACAAACCTATATTAGTATGGACATATCACAAGTGGTCTAAACCTAATTGTTAGTCTAAGTAGATAGATTTTACACAAGCACTGACTTTCTGCAGTCAGTCCTCTACATTCCCTAGGATTAGGGGCATAAGACCCCAATAAAAGTAAAAACCCGCAAATAAAAATATTGTTTTAAAAAACTAAGATGACACCTCTCTGGGAATCTCTTGATTAGGAGTGTCGAACTCATTTTCGTCAAGGGCGGCATCAACCTTATTGTTGCCTTCAAAAGGCCATTGAATCCATGGATGGATGGAGAATTTGTGGATACCAAGGGCTATATATATATATATATATATATATATATATATATATATTTACATAGTGGTCAGTTCAGTGCTCTTTAAATATTCACCCATCACTTTTGATTACCTGCCATACAGACTGGGGATAATAGGAATTGAAACCCAGCAGCATTTTGTGCTCTGAGGTTGGGAAAAGGTTAAATGATATTTTAAAGTCAGACATCATATCCACAAACCTTGAATCTAAATTCAAACCTCACTATCTTGACCAAACACAACAAACTGAATCCTTCCAGATGTTACTATATTGCAGTTCCCATCAGCTTTGGTTATGATGTCTAATGATGAGCAATACATGAGTTATAGTCCAGCATCTGGAGGACCACATAAAATGATATGAAGGGCCAGATTCAGACCACAGGCCTTGAGTTTGACACATGTGCTCCAGTTCCTTCAACATGATTTTATGGCAGTGGTTCTCAACCTGAGTTCCCCAGATATTTTTGGCCTTAAACTCCCAGAAATCCTAACAGCTGGTAAACCGGCTAGGATTTCTAGGAGTGGTAGGCCAAAAACATCTGGGGCCCCCAGGTTGAGAACCACTGCTCTATGGTCATTTTATACAAGCTGACCATAGAATCGCACTGGAGGATCTACAAATGATTAGAATATATGGCAGTGTGGACTCAGATAACCGAGTTCAAAGCAGGTATTGTGAGATTTTCTGCCTTGATATTCTGGGTTATATAACTGTGTGGAAGGGTCCTGAGCGGTCTAGAGATTTCTAAAGAGAACATTCTAATCAAATCCACAAATGTGGAGGGCTGACTATGTGTCCTTTAACTGAGAACAAGCAATTGGATTTAGGCCATGGATTTTAAAAATATTAATTTACAAAGAGCCAATTTCCCCAATTCTTTTAAACTTCCTTGACCTTGGGTTAGAGACTTTGTTTATGATTTCCTAGAATTAGCAATAGGAATTTTGCCACTTACGAGTCCACTGCAAGTGCTGATTGCTGCCTTCCCATTCCTGGAATCTGGATATGAGATTGTTCCAATGAGATGACAAGAAATTTCCAGTTGTGGGACAATCTTTGCACTAGTATAATTGCCAAAACGTCTTTCCAGAATGTAATTATTGGACAGTAGTCCTTCATGAAAAGTTAAGTTTAAGAAGAGATCTCTCTCTTTATACTTAATTCTGTAATACACTTTAGTGTCCTTTCTTCTGAAGTCTCTTTTTCTTCTGACATTGGAGGCATTGTGGTGTAAACTGTATGAGAGAAAATGTCCATAAGCATTGACTTTTGCTGGGCTGACCACTTCATAATCTTGCAGTGTTTTGATAAAATTATCTGGGAAAGAATACAAAAATGTGGTTTTAGTAATCAGGGCAACCATTAACTAGGTACAGAAAGAAAATTCTCCTTGTCTCCTTGTCTCTGTGATAGCCTTTGAGGTATTTAAATAATGAAATCATGTCAGTCTTCCCTTCACTAAGCTGAATATGCCCACTCTCTTCAAGCTATGTCATGGAGCATTCTAATTTTAGTATTCAATGGTGTAATACTCCAGGATCATGTCCATTTCCTTCAGAGCTGCCTTTTATAGCTGGAATGTAAACTTGGGTTATGGTTAAACTGATGTGTTCAGAAAAAACAGTATTAATACAATTTGGTCAGACATTACATTATATCCTTTAACTACTTTTGCTACAGCTCTCCTCTCTATTAATGCTACCTTGTTTCTTCTTAGATTTTCTTTTTAATTATTTATTTATTATTTATTTCTGATATTTCCACCCCACCCTTCTCCCTGAGGGGATTCAGGGCAGCTTACACAACTGGCAGGATCACTACCAGTATATCATAATACAATAAAATAATACAACAATTAAAATAGTTAAATAACATAGTAAAATACAATATATAAAAGAATTAACACAGTGCAACGCTGAATATATATGCCAGTCATCCATCAGACCTTGTGCAAGAGTCTTAATCCAATCCATGTCAATGCTAACTGAGTTCATTCATTAAACGTTTGCGCACATAGCCAGGTCTTCAACTTCTTTCTAAACCCCAGAAGGGATGGAGCCTGCCAGCTGTCACTAGGGAGGGAGTTCCACAGCCGAGGAGCCACCTCCAAGAAGGCCCTGTCTCTCGTTCCCACCAGCCGCGCTTGTGAGGCAGGTGGGATCGAGAGCAGGGCCTCCCCGGATTATCTTAAGGTTCTCGTGGGCTGATAGGAGGAGATGCGTTCAGACGGATAAATTGGACCAGAACCATTTAGGGCTTTGTAGGTCAAAACCAGCACTTTAAATTGGCTTGGTAGCATATCGGCAGCCAGTGGAGCTGACCTAATAGGGGGGTGGTACGCTCCCTGTAAGCCGCCCCAGTTATTAGTCTGGCTGCCACCCATTGTACTAATTGGAGCTTCTGGGCTGTCTTCAAAGGCAGCCCCACATAGAGCGCATTGCAGTAATCCAAATGGGATGTAACCAGAGCTTGGACCACCGTGGCCAAGTCAGACCTCCCAAGGAACAGGCGCAGCTGGCGCACAAGTCTGAGTTGTGCGAAGGCTCCCCTGGCCACTGCCGAGACCTGGGGTTCCAGGCTCAGCGATGAGTCCAGGAGAACCCCCAGACTGCGAACCTGTGTCTTCAGGGGGAGTGCGACCCCGTCCAACACAGGCTGTAACCCTATTCCCTGTTCAGCCTCACGACTGACCAGGAGGACCTCTGTCTTGTCTGGATTCAATTTCAATTTGTTGGCCCTCATCCAATCCGACACAGCGGCCAGACACTGGTTCAGGACCTGAACAGCCTCCTTAGTGACAGGTGGGAAGGAGTGCACTTAGTGTAACTGAAGCAGAATAGATATAACACATGGGTGCAAATGATGTAGTCCCCCAGGTGTTGTTGGACTGTTGGACAGCAGTGCTCTTTGTTCGTTAGTCTCACTATGACTAATGAGGATTGCAATCTGGTATCTGGGGGTCTGCATGATTCCCAACCATTGTGTAATGCGATCCAAGTAAATGTTTTATCTATTGCTTTCTGAAGCCATTCTGAAATTTCTTAGGGTCAACCCCACGTGGAGCATACAGTAGTCATCCAGCCTGGACATGAAATTGAAACAATTGAAATGCATAAAGATGTTCCTTCTTTAGATAGCTGCCAACCAAATCTAATAAAAAGCATTACAGTCACTAGTACCACCAGAAAAAGTTCTGCGTTAAAGAACACTTCCAAACTTTGTGGTACCAGCAATGACTCCATCATATAGACTGGCAGATTTCACATTTCACTACAGTTCCATCTTGTTTCGGCTAAGTTTCCACTCGCTTCTTCTCATCCAATGCAAAAGATCCTCCAAGGAAGCTATTAAACATTTCTACCTCCTTAGTGGCATTAGAACAGTGGTTCTCAACCTGGATCCCCACATGTTTTTTCTGGTGTCCCAGAAATCCTAACAGCTGGTAAACTGACTGGGATTTCTGGGAGTTGTAGGCCAAAAACACCTGGGGACCCTAGGTTGAGAATCTCTGCATTAGAAGATGAAAGAGAAGGTGGACTCTCCAGCTTGAATCTCCAAATGAGTCCATTTGGTGCAGTGAGGTCCAAATTTGGGTCTTCCAGATGTTTTGTGCTCCAATTCTAAGGAGCCCTGGCAGGCTTGGACAGCAGTGAAGGATCCTGGAAGCTGACATCCAAAACCTCAGAAGACCAAAGTTTGGGAAACATTGACCTAATGCAGTGATTCCCAACCTTTGGTCCTTCAGATGTTTTAGGCTCCCACAACTCCTAACAGCTGGTAGTGTTTGCTTTCTGAGCAGAAATGAAAATATGTCACTCAAGTTAAGGTCCAAGTCAATATCTGGATGTCTCAAGAAGGAGTGGAAGAACTGCAGAGGTGAAGAATGGCTTTTAAGGAGTGGAACTGTTTTCTAGTGAGTTTGAGGAATTGTGGTTCAAAAAGTAACATTTTAATGATCTCATTCAAATTATATTAAATGACATTATTATTTCATAATGAAGGAAGGAGTGATGGAGAAGGTAGAGCAAAATACATTATTTAATCAGAATAAACGTGGATATGAAAAAGGAAAATGCAATTGTAACTTTGTTAGAAGGACATTTTTCAAATCCCCGAGAGCTATTAGTGGAGAATGCAAAACCTTCCCACCCATCTCTAGCATTCCCTTTTTGGGAATCTAACTTTGACACTAAGATTAAATGTTGCAAACTAGCTGGCCAGCTGCAAGAACCTTGGAGGAATCCAATTCAAGCAAACCTTGTGTTTTGTGAGAAATTCAACAAAACTTCAGAGGGTCTGTGTGGCTGTGTTTGTGAAGCTGTCTTGAGAAACTCTGCCTGGAGAAGTTATCTTTTGGACTGCATCTCCCAGAATCCACCTGGCAACCGGGTGGGGGATTCTAGAAGTTACAGCCTCCCACCCAATGCAGCTTCTGCTAACTTTGGAAACAAATGATTTCCTAAATTAGGTACAGCTGATGGCACAGTTCAGCTGTTTAGAAGAAAAGATGAAACTTTGTACAGCCAGGACTCTTGTTTTAGAGAAAGAATGAGAGATCAAGAAAGAGGGGATATGGAGGAAGGCTGCCACGTTGAAATGCAGCCCTTTTTTTAGTATTAAGAAACAAGAGAAGCCACTGACCTTGCCTCTTGTCTGGGAAGGCAGCAAATTTGCCGGCTGGAGGACTCCTAGCATTGCCCAACGCCTGGATATTAAGGAGGTGAACCCAAAAGGCAAAGTTTGCAATCCAGTTTCTCTGGAGGCCACATGACATGTTTGGGTTGCAGAGTAAAATGTGCCTCTCTGGTCTTTATTGTTATTTTATTTTAAAGGTGCCTTGATGGGAAGAAAGCAATCAAGTCGCATGGCCAAGGAGGATGGGAATTGATTGAGGCACAAAGAGAGGCAGAGAAAGAAAGAAAGAAAGAAAGAGGGAGGGAGGGAAGGAGGAAGGGAGAAAAGAAAGTGCTCTCCAAGAGGAGGCTGGGTTTTTTTCCCCTTCCCTGAAAGAGGGAGTGAATAGGAGTCCTGGTGTCTGATTTCTGGAGGGGGAGAAGAAGGAGGGTCTGGAGAGGGAAATCCCTCTTTCTTGCTCAGATGACAGAATGCAGTTCTGTTGGGGAATGAAAAGATCCCTCCCTTTATGTTCAGTGTTTCTGTCATTCTGAGTGTTTACATTAAAACGAGGAGAGGAGAAAGACTATTTTCACACATAATCATATTGCAGCATGGTTGTGCCATTGAATCCAGTGTGGTTTATTTTCAGGTCTCTAGGATTGTCTCCTAAAAAGGACTTTTTGCATTTCCTAACTCCATTCAAGTAACGTTATGAAGCAGACATAAAAGGGTTTGGCTTTCTGGAAAATGCTACGGTAATGATAACACTGTAACACATTTTTTGTTCCTGAGTTATAAATGCCATTTCCTAATTGGAAACATGAAAGGAGTTTATTAAACTGCAGGACATCCTGAAGCACATATTGCTATAGTTTTTCAATTAATTTTCAAACAATTCAACATAGTTTGTGGAGTATAACTACTACTAAGTACCACACAATTGAAAAGGAAAAAAAACCACTATCATACCTGGAACATATTTTTTTTTCCAAATTTTATTACATAATGTAATAGCACTGAGCTGGAGACCGAAAGGTCCCAGGTTCAAACCCCGGAAGCGGCGTGAGTAGCCGCTGTTAGCTCCAGCTCCTGCCAACCTAGCAGTTCAAAAACATGCCAATGTGAGTAGATCAATAGGTACCGCTCCGGCGGGAAGGTAACGGCGCTCATGCCGGTCACATGACCTTGGAGGTGTCTACGGACAACGCCGGCTCTTCGGCTTAGAAATGGAGATGAGCACCAACCCCCAGAGTCAGACATGACTGGACTTAATGTCAGGGGAAACCTTTACCTTTACTAATAGCTTACTTTATCCCCAAAACAGAGCAAAAATATTCTTTTTTATGTCCTACTTTGAGTGCATTTACACTAACAAGTTAGTGCAGTTTCTTACCATTTTAATTGCCACAGGTCTATACTAGGGAAACCTGGGAGTTAGTCTGGGGAGGCACAAGCACTCTATGGCAGAGAAGGATAAAGATCTTGTAAAATGACTTGATTTCACAGCATTGAGCCATGGCACTTAAAGGATGTCAAGCTGCATTAATATATCTGTATGGCTATATCTCCAGGCAACTGCTACCCAAGATTTCATTTCAACATCTGAGTTAGAAGGAACCTCAAGTTTTATTTGCTGCCATGGTTCCCAAGCTTTGGTCCTCCAGGGCCTTTGGACGTTAACTCCTAGAAGTCTCAGCCAGTTTGGCTAACAGTCAGGAATTCTGGGATCTGAAATCCAAAACAGCTGCAGGAACAAAGTTTGGGAACCACTGATCTAGAATCCATGCAACTTCATTTATCCCTGGCAGCCTCCACTTAAAAATCTCTCCAGAGGGAGAATCTACTCCAAGGCAGGACAGTGTGTTCACTTGTGGGAATCTCGTACTACCAGGAACATTTTAATATGTACTGTTAATTTTCAGTCAGCGCCAGTGCCCATAATTCCCTCCTCCACCAATCTGTAGACAAATCTTTTCCATTTTTTATAATTTAGAGCAATTACTTGCTTGGCTGTCAGACTGAAATACTTAATGAAGTCTTTGTACACTGGAAATTCATTATCATCCATGAGCAGTGAGAGAAGCCCTGAAGCAGGAGAGGCATTGCTGATTTGGTTGTTGCTGATTTTGAACTACAGTCAGGTATCCACATCTGCTGGGGTTGGAAACACAGGACCCATGTGAAAGTGAAAAAACAAATATAAAAAATTATATTTTTTTCTCTGTGTCTTCCAGCATAATTCCATGATCAACCTTCATTGGCCAGTGAGCACAGAATCACATTGGAGGACCTAGATGAAAGGTTCTCAAACTGGGGTCTCCAGATGTTTCTGGCCTTCAGCTCCCAGAAATCCTAACAGCTGGTAAACTGGCAGGGATTTTTGGGAGTTGTAGACCAAAAACATCTGGGGGGCCCAGGTTGAGAACCACTGACCTAGATAGTCATAGATTTGATTTAAAATGTTATCTCTTGCAATCTCTAGGTCCTCCAGCATGTGGAGAAAGTTAATTCTAAGATCACGCTGGAGGACCTAGAGATTCTTAGAGGTAACATGAATAATCCAATCCACAAAAGTCAAAACCACAAATGTGGGTGGACAACTACAGTGTTCAATTTCTTGCTCAACCATGGTGATATTGAAAAATGGGACCCTAAATTATGAATATGATATTATATATTTCTATTATATAAAATAGATACTGCAGCTCTGCTAAGACCTAGTGAGCACATGCGCCTTTTGTGTCACATTAACCTTTGTATGAATTGCAGCTGGAATGTTGTCCAATCACACCCAAACATTCTTCCTTAATCTACATCATCCCCTCAGAATAAACTCGGTGACATGAGGGGAACTATCAATAGATTTTGTGTTCCTGGGTCCATTTCTTGCTTCCGCTGATAAAATTGGGGCTATCCATGAGAAAGATCCAGCACTCCTGTTTCAAGCCAACCTGACCTATTAAATTGTCATTCCCAAGTATTCATTGTGTACCATAATCTATGGTATTAACCCAGTTGTTCCCAACCTGGGGTGCCCAGATGTTTTTGGCTTACAACTCCAAGAAATCCCAGCCAGTTTACTAGCTGTTAGGATTTCTGGGAATTGAAGGCCAAAACATCTGGGGACCCCAGGTTGAGAACCACTGCATTAACCAGAGCTGAATCATTAAGCCCATCATTGACCCATTCCCCAATGCCACACTGCATTTCTTTTTGATCAAGCTCGTCTTGGGGTAGATCAATAAAACACTGTCACTTCAAATGCTCCAATGACAGACAGTTCATTGACTTTCCCGCCATATGAAGAGCCAATGAGCAATGACATGAGACAGAAGCCAGAGCCAACCAAGGCGCAGATCCTAGCTGAACGGCTCTTCAGCCTATCAGGCAGGTGTAGGTTTCTTGAATAGCTATCAAATAAAATAAAAATGCTCTGTGTTAGCAATTGTGGTCTATGAGTTCTTTGGGTTTTTTTCTCCACTGGCATTCTCTCTACACAATGGACCCCCCAAACTTGTGGTTTTGGTGGAGCTGAAATCACTCAACAGTGGAAACCTCTTTGGCGATATTGAGCAAGGCACTCTCTTGGTTTTAGAAGAAAACACTAGTAACCCGCCTCTGAATATATCTTGTCAAGAAAATCCTAGGAAAGTCTCTCTATAAACCCAACTCAACTTGAAACACATAGTAACAACTCAGTTGCCATTTGAGTTTGATTCTGGTCATGGGATGAAAGGGAGTGCCATTTACCACTTTGCCTCAGGCAGATCTTTATTTTAAAGGGTACCCTGGAGTATCCTGTTTTGGAGGAATGGAATAAAGAGCACAAAACATGATTTTAAAAGCATGCCAAAAAGTATTTGCAGACTCTAATTTGCCCCAGTCTCTTTATTAATGTCTCTTTAAAGGCTTGAACTGAGCATCTAGAGAAAATGGTATGAAAACAAGATGATAGCTCTGAGAACATAAACTTCCCGCAGGCTAATAACAGCACTTAGCCTCATGTTGTTGACCTTTTTTCAGGATTGTTAACAAACAGCTGGAGAGATTAGTCACAAAGTTAAAGCATCTCCAGTTTATATGTGCTTCTGTTTACAGAGAACCAGTTCTTAATTAGCATTTTTGGTAACTCCTGGTTATGTTGATTAATAATAATACTGTGTTCATTTTAGAGGCATATCCATTCTTCTCTCTTGTCTGCACAAGACAAATCAATTCAGATATAATTACTTTAAATTCTCATTGTCAGAAGAAAAATCTGTGGCTGCCTATTACTCAGTTAATTTGGGGAGGGAGAATGTAGTTATTGTGTAGTCATAGTAACTCCAACAATTTTAAATCCATACCTAAAGATGCTTTGAGAAGTGATCAGAGCCTCAGAAAATTAGTTTTTGAATTACAACTCCCAGAATCCCCTAGCCAGCATGGTAATCCTTGATTTGGGGTCCACTTCTCAGATCAAGAGAAAGGCAGCTTGTTCCATCTTCCAGGATAATCCTTTTGGTTATTACAGTACCTGTACTTATTCTCTACTTCTAGTTTACCTTTTGCTTGCTTCTGTTCTTCTCTTGGTTTTATACCTTCATTGTAATGTGGTTATATAACATTAATTTCATTTTCAGTTTTCCTGACTTTTGTCATGTTGTCTTGAAAAGAGATTTAAAGATGGGCTTAAAGCTAACTTTAAAAACTGTGGCATAGACACTGAGAACTGGGAAGCACTGGCCTTCGAGCATTCTAACTAGAAGTCAGCTGCTACTAACAAAGAGGCACAAATGGAGGAGACAAAGGAATAATGTGTCAAGAGGAAGGCACGGCAAGCCAACCCTTGTTGAGACCACCTTCCATCTGGAAACTAATGTCCTCACTGCAAAAGAAAATGCAGATCAAGAATAGTTCTCTATAGTCACCTACGAATCCATTGTCAAGACCCTACACTTGGAAGACAATCATACTTGACCATTAGTGATAGCCTATGATGATGATGGTGATGATAGTGGTGATGGTGATGCCAATGACTGTAGAGATCAGGGTCTGACTTTCTGCTCCTCCATGAAACCCACTGGGTTACAGTGGGCAAAGCACACTTTCCAAACTTCAAAGGATGCAAAGGCAAGCTTTTTCTGAACACATAATTGCCAAGAAAGTCCTGTGGTAGGTTCATCTTAGAGTCATCATAGGTCAGACATTACTTAAAGGCATACAACTACCAACTGGATATTATATCATGGTTATAAAAGTGAGTATACTTAGCTATGTATCACAACAGTGATACATAGTGCTCCTGTCATTTGTGTTCCACTATTACTTAGTGGTTTGAATGCTGTATTGGATTTCTGGGGAAGTCTTTGAATCCCTGCTCAGCCATGAAAGTCCACTGGGTGCCCTTGAGCCAATTGTACACTCTTAACTCAAAACCGGAGCCCCCGGTGGCCAAGGGGATAAAAGCCTCGTGACTTGAAGGTTGGGTTGCTGACCTGAAAGCTGCCAGGTTCGAATCCCACCCGGGGAGAGTGCGGATGAGCTCCCTCTATCAGCTCCAGCTCCATGCGGGGACATGAGAGAAGCCTCCCACAAGAATGGTAAAACATCAAAAAAAAATCGGGCGTCCCCTGGGCAACGTCCTTGCAGACGGCCAATTCTCTCACTCCAGAAGCAACTCCGGTTGCTCCTGACATGAAAAAAAAAACAAAACTCAAAACCCCTGTGATAAATTCACCATAAGGCTTTTGAAGGCATGAAACCACAAAAGGATTAAATGCTCTAAACTAAGGCATCATATCCTGTCTGATCTTGGAAGCAAAGCAGGATCAGCCTTGGTTAGTACTTGGTTGTGAGACCATCAATGAATACCAGGTGCTGCAAGTTATATTTCTGAGGAAAAAAGTGAAGAAACCAACCTCAGATTTTTCATTGCCTGAGAAAACCCTATGAAATCCATGGGGTCAGTCAAGGGGCAATTTGAAGTCACACAGACACCACAGTCAGTCATTCAGAATCACAGAGGTGAAAGATTCCACAGGGACCATTTAGTCTAACTTCCTGCCATGAAGGAATGCAAAACTGAAGTACTCATGAGAGATGACCACCCAACCTCTGTTTAAAAGTCTCAAACACACAAGAGAGGAGGATTTTATCCGGTTTGCTGAAATGCTGGGAAAAGCACAGTGGAATCTGAACCACAGTCTTCTCTGGGTCTGGACCTGCGTAATTAGCTCTGTGCTTGCTTGTTTGCTTTGTATGAAAATATACAGGTAGAAAAGATAAAAACAGACACAGGCTTGGGTTGCTGTGAGTTCTCCGGGCTGTATAGCCATGTTCCATAAGCATTTTCTCCTGATGTTTTGCCTGCATCTGTGGCAGACATCTTCAGAGGTTGTGAGGTCTGTTGGAAACTATGCAAGTGGGGATTATATATCTGTGGAATATTCACGGTGGGAGAAAGAACTATTGTCTGTTTGAGGCATGTGTGAATGTTTCAATTGGTCACATTAATTAGCATTGAATAGCATGGCAGCTTCAAAGCCTGGCTGTTTCCTGCCCGGGGGAATCCTCTGTTGGGAGGTGTAGCTGGCCCTGATTGTTTCATGTCTGAAATTCCTCTGTTTTCTAAATGTTCTTTATTCACTGTCCTGATTTTAGACTTTTAAATACTGGTAATCATATTTTGTTCATTTTCATTGTTTCCTTCTTTTTGTGAAAATTGTCTACATGCTTGTGGATTTCTATGGCTTCTCTGTGTAGTCTGACATGGAGGTTGTTAGAGTGGTTCAGCATTTCTATATTCTCAAATAACTCGCTGTGTACAGGTTGGTTCATCAAGTGCTCTGCTATGGCTGACTTTTCTGGTTGGGTTAGTCTGTGCCATAGAGAACATGGCCATACAGCCCAGAAAACTCATAGCAACCCAGTGATTCCGGTCATGAAAGCCTTCGACAACACATAGACACAGACGATGTTAAAGTTCAGTTAGACAAATGATAGCATTAAAAGTAATTGAGTTTAAAAACAGTTTAAAATGCAGTCTCTCTGTCACACACTCAGTCAGGTGTAGGTCAAATCCATTAAAAAGACAATTAAGGAGACAATTCAGTGCTAAAAGTCTGCCAGTATTTTCTTTTTTAAAAAAGTTCTGATAGAATGATAACAGAGAAGAGCCAACATAGCCTGCTTAATTTTTTTTAAAAAAATAACCTACAATTAAGTCTCACAGTCACCTATTTCAACCCATTGCTAATCCTGGAATAATTATCCACACCATCCTAGACAGATGATCATCTATACATTGTTTAAAACGTTCTAATGATAGTTTAGGGTAATCCATTCCATTGTCAAACAGCTGTTACCATTGGGAATTTTTCCTAATGTTTAGCTTGCAATCTGAATTTTACCCTTTGGAGTGACAGAAAACAAGTCTGCTCCATCTTTCAGTTGATAGATATTTGAAGATATTTCTCATATCTCATCTCATACTTCTTTCCCCAAGGCTAGGCTATACGTACCCAATAGTCCCAACAATTCTTCATACAGTTTTGTTTCAAAATTCTTTGAAAACCTTCTTGCTCATATTCTTCTAAACTGCAATGCCCAGATATGGACACAGGTGAGGTCCAAACAAATGATATGACTACATCTTTTGATCTGGGATGCATGTAGAAATAATGCACTCTGACACCACTTTAACTGCCACGGTTGGGAATGCTGCAGAATTATGGGAGTTTTAATTTCACAAGAAGTTTAGTCTTTTCAACCAAAGAGTGCTGATGCATTCCCAAACTCCAAATCCCAAGAATTGATAGCATTGATTCATGGTAATTAAAATGGTGTCGGATAGCATTAATGCAGTCCTGAACATTATAGTTTTGTTAATGTACTCCAGAACTCCATCAATAATTTAGCCACTACATTACTCTGTTGACTTCTTATCTTGTTGTCTGCCAAGTCTTCTAGTTCCTTTACCAACGGTCATCCATCCTGTATTTGCACATTTGTTTTTTCCCCCTCTGCCTAAATGCAAATGTATTTTTCCCCTGTAAATAACCATTACTTGAGATTCAATCAATTTCTTCAATCTGTTGAGATTATCTTGAATCCATTGTTTATCTTGGATGTTATCAAATCCTTCTGGTATGGTTCCACATGTAGATTTGGTAAGCATCCATTCCGTTTCTTCACCCAAGTCCTTTATAAAAATATGAACAACACCAGATGTGTGAGAAAATCCTGTGACTCTCTATTTGTCACTACTCTCCACAATGACATTGGATTTGGTTTGTCAAACAACTACAAATCCACCTAGCAGTAATACCTCCTATTTCGTGTATTATCAGCTTATTTGCTAGAATATCATGGGCAGTATTGTCAAAATCGCTGCGAAATCAAGGTACACTATATCAGCAGTATTTCCCTCATCTGCCAGGCTTCAAATGTCTTTATATAAAAGATAAGGTTAGTTTGGAATGATTTGATTTTTAGAGGAAAATCTATGTTGGCTCCTAGTAATGACAACATTTTTTCAAGTGCTCACAGACCCAAGGAAAAGCAGGTTCATGCATAATGGATGGGAGATTCTTAAAAATATGATAGTAAAGGCACAGGGAAGAAAAATGAAAGCCACATATACAAGTCCAGGGAGGTTTCAGACAAGCTGAGAGAAAAGAGCTTGCAAAAGAAGTAGAAGAAAAAGCAAATTACCAAGAAAGAGTGGAAACTAATGGCCTGTATTAAGTCAACAAGACTGGAAGTAAGAATGAGCTCAGACTGGGCAAGGACTTTTACAGCCTGGGTCATGGCTTGGGTGTGTAAAGTGTGGACTATGGGTCACAAATGGCTGTTATCACCCTAAATGGGGTCCCTGTCTGTCCCCACAAGCTCCCGTGACTCCTTTGACTGAAAAATCATCCAAAATTTTTCCATATCATGGTGGTTTGTGTACCCAAAACCCACAAAGCCCCCCAAACATCTTCAAAATACCAAAGAAAATGAAATTATTCTGCCAAATATAAGACAAATTAGCATCCATAAGAAATGTTATGTCATTGTTTGCATGTTGAGACACTGGTAGGGCCACTAGACAGATGGAGGGTACACAAATGGGGACCGCCATTACACAGTATATTATTGATCTTTGCCTAGAGCAGCTTAGAAATACAGAATATCCAGCTTAATCCAAGAATTCATATTTACTAAGGATACTTTTTAACCTATTATTGGTATCCCATTGAGGTGAGATGTCTTCTCATTTGTCTTCACACAATCCAAGGAGTGGAGCTTTTAAAAAATCACCTTAGTGAATTGCATGAAGTACAGTTGACTGGTTAGATCCACAGTTTCTGTATCCACTGATTCAACTAGCCACAGCTTGACCATCCCCACTTCCTACCATATATATATATATATACACGCTTGTCTTTTTTCTCCATTTTCCTTTTTCTGTTTTTCTTTTTTCTTATGAATACAGATTGGATTGTCTGTGTTTAAACTAATGAATAATAATTATTCTGAAAAAAGAAGGAAGCCATCTTTCTCATTCTCATCTACTATTGAGGTAAATGAACTACTATTTTAAATCTTTTGCTTAAAAATGTTATTTTTGAGTATGTGGAAGATTAGAAGCAAGGCTGTTTTGACAGTACTTTTGTTGGTGCTTGTGAGCATGACAAGCATTGTCAGTGGATATTCAGTCTTTGGCTTACCTTTTCAGCCTTTTGGGATAACTGCCAGAATTCTACTGACATACTTGGACATCTTCCCATTTTCTAACCTGACATTTCCTTGTCAAGAAACAATCGAATTAGCAGCCTTGCCAGCCTTTCATTTATAGCATGGGAGGGAAAGAAAAGACACACCCGGACATCTGGAAGTGGAAACATGGGAGATACCAAGTTGAGATATCTTCTTAGCCCCAACAAGAGTAGACTCACAGTCCCTTCTACTCCACACGTTGTTTGATCACAGGACACATATGGCTCAGCAACATTGTTGAGATTTCAGCTAGCATCGCAGATATTGAGCTGCTTGCCCGGTGAGCTTCCGCTAAACCATATCAGCCAGGATAGAGAACAAGCACTCCAGGTTGAAAGCAAAGCTACAGAGGTTTATTCAGTGTGGTCAAAAGGGATGTAAGTGTTGTAGAACCTCTACTTAAGAGTATCCCAACTTAAGAGCATTTTGAGTTAAGAGCTGTTGCTCAGCTTGGGTTTCACTTTGATATAAGAGCAGCGTTTTGCATTAAGGGCTAGCACCAGAGAGAGCAGGAGTGGCAGAGGGAGTGCTAGCACAAGAGTACAGGGTTTAGGGCTTCAAGGGAGCAGCCCCGGTAGCTCTGTGTCTTGTGTGTTATGCTCTTATCCACTTTGGGAGATTGCTGTCTGCTTTGCTCTTGCCCCGCTTTGAGGAATTTTTGGGTTAGTTGATTTTGTGTGGTTTTTATTCCTGGTATGTTTGGCTTCATGAAGAGAGAGGGAGAAAGAGCAAGACAGAGAGGAAGGCTGGAATGAGTATAGTATGAAGAAAATGATGCCTCTGCCTCTTCACTTTGTGCTTTCTTGCCACAACATTGTGCTTCTACCATTTTAAAATTGATCTTTCTTTTACTTAATTGTTCCTCGTGAATGTGCATTCACCCTGCCACACAGTCTGACTGGCTTGGAATTACTGAGCTTTTTTCCCAAATGGATTCAGCTTAGGTCTTGAGAGAAAAAAATACAGTAAAAAGAAAAGAAAAGAAAGGCTGTCAAATTGCTTGCTCAAAGACCACAAAGTGAACAACTCAACAAAATATCTTGAGAACATACGAGTAGCTCAACAACCATACAGCTTTGCATGTAAGGAATGTTTTGATGAGAAATGCCCTGTTGAAAGCAATGAGACCAAATGTCCAAATATATAACGAATGTTTACTTGGGAGTGGGAAGAAAAATAGAGCAAGAGAAGACAACAATCATCAGCAAAGACTGCCAAGCAAAAGCCAGTAATGTTAATATCTACCTTAAATATACATTGCTACTTATCAGAGAATTCCATAAGATACGCAGAGTTCCAGATTGGATATTAATCAGATTCACTAAATTGGAAGCACAGTTTTGCCTTTTTATGATACTCTGCAGACAGAATCCTATACTATAGCAAAACTTTTATAGAGATGAACTCTTGCTTTGTCAAATAATAAAAGGTCCCATTTTTATATTATTGTTCCAACCAACCAGTCATATAACCACAGTGAGGCTACCCACATCTATAGGAGCCATTGATCTAAAAGAGCTATTGTAGTATACTGGTTTGAATGGTGGAGTAAGCTCCAGAAAATCTCTGCTCAGCCTTGAAAATCCACCAGATAACTTTAGTCGGGTCAAGTCACATTCCCTCAGTGTGGGAAGAAGAAAGCAACAAACTTCCAAATAAACCTTGCCAAAAAAAAAAGCCATAGAAACAGGTTGCCATAAACGAATCCACCTGAAGGTACATAACAATTCCTGTTTACTTATTGGAAATGCATCTATCAATTAAAGAGTCTACCACTTCCAATTAAGAGTCTCAGCGTGAAGGTATCCAGATGAAATATTGCTGAGAGATATTTATGCTTCCCAGGGGATTATCTTGTTGTATCTTCATTAGGGGCTGGCACTCAAACACTAGTTTTGACTGATTAGAAGTGAGCACATGTAAACCAATATTCTCTGCTGAGGAATAACAATATGATGAGCATGAGAGAAAATTTTGCCGGTCTTACTCTTCCTTGTGCAATCTTTACATCTCACTCCAAGTGACCTGTAAAGATGTATACATTTACTGCCCTGTTCTGCTGTATGTTGCAAAAGCCTGCTGAATATATGAAATACAGAGTCAGGCTTTTAGCAAATCCATTTGCAGTAATCCATACCTTCCAGCAAAATCTGTTCCCCATATGACTGAGCAGCCTGCTACAGGAAGAAGCTTTACAATGGAAATCTAAATGCATTTTATTTAATATCATCTTTTTTTCTAAGGAAGTGCAGCATGTGCCTCTCATACAGATTTCATGACTCAAAATGTAGCATCCTGCTTAAATAACCAAATAGTCCATCCCCATCCCCCATGGGATGAAATGAAGGAAGAGTAGCAACACAGCAACAGAAAACCTTAAATATCCATTGTTGGAAAACAGGCCAAAAGAACAGGGCTGGCCATGCCATTAGGAGATTGAAGCAGAAGATGCTGGCAGAATATGTTATAAGGGTTGTGTGTCGTGGAGTCCACTTTAGGCACTTGTCTTCCAAATTAGTATGTTGTCCTTGTGTACTGCATTAGAAACAGGCATACTAGTAACAGCAAAGCCCGTCGCAGTTATGGTTGCCAGGCTGACCCTATTTACTTTGACTTACAGCAATCTATCATGTGGTTTTATTGGAAAGACATAATTAGAGGTTTGCCATAACATTCCTTGGGGGCTAGGAGAGTGTGACTTGCCTAAGGTCATCTAGAGGGCATTCATGTTTGAGAAGGAATTCAAACTCAAGTCTTTCAGAATCTTACTTTGGCACTCAAACCACACTAGCTGCCTTGTGTTTAACAGAAGTGTTTCCTAAAAATTATCCTGATATCGTCTAAATCACCCAAAGTAGAAAGCTGCGAAAGCGGTGCTGCTTCTTCATGCCTCCCTTTCTCGGCAGATCATGCTATTAGAATCTTTTTTTTAAACACACACACAATTGATTTCTTGTGTGCCTTCAAGCCATTGTTGACTTATAGTGACTCTAAGGCAAATCCATCACAAAGGTTTCTGAGGCTGCGTATGGAGTGTCCAAAACTATCTAGTAGGTTTCCATGGCTGATTGGGGAATTGAACCAGAATAATAATCATCATGGTTATCACTTGCGGATGAGTGTGATTGTCTTGATGGTAGCTCCATAAGTGACTGTGGAGACCTATTCTGGAACCAGAGTAATAGTCCAACTCTCAAGCCACTATACCATGTTATGCTCAATATCAAAGATAATTTGCCTCTGTCTACTACCTGATGGGGAATAATACTTATGTCTTGTTTGTGTAATTCCTATACACATCTGTTTGCCCTTGTGACAGAGTATTGGTCTATAGATTCTTATACTGGTTTGGAGTGCTTCTTTTTATATTCTGAGATCCAAACATTTCCCTCCACCTCTTGGTGGATGTAATGAGCAGGTTCCCAAGAATACAATACAAGAGCCAGGGAAAGAATGGATTGGAGAATCTGAAATTGCTCTTTAGTAGTGTCAGGCAGTATAGAGATTTAGGGATACAAGAGTGAGCATGCAGGAGTATTAAAGGAGTCAATACTCCTGCATGCTCACTCTTGTATCCCTAAATCTCTATACTGCCTGGCACTACTAAAGAGCAATTTCAGATTCTCCTGCTCCTTCCCACTAAGCATTCTACCTCAGGATGGGGGATTCAGATCATCCCCCATACAAGGATGTTTTCAGGGTTGCTGTCTAGCTGCCTTATGTTTATGAACATTTACAACACACCAAGCACAGCTGGTCCAAGTAATCCCTAATGATTTACAGTGCCACTCCTGTAAGATTAAGGTTTGTATGAATTTCACTGCATTCAATGGGACTAAATAAGTACGTCTGCTGCAGCTCCGAAAAGTAAAAATCATATGATTCATGATTATGAATAGCCTTGCCCTTAGACACCCATGGTGATGAAATTGCAGCATATTTGTTTTTTAACACTGGCTTTTAAAATTGTTTTTAGCCTGTCTTCAATTAATGTTCTAGATGTACAGTATTTCATTGTACAGTTTGGGAGACAGGCAGGAAAGACGTGATTAATAAATGAATAATGACCATCCCATTCACATCAGCTGAATGGTGTCATCTTCTCATTTTAGTAAAATTACAGTTGGGATTAAATTCCATTATTTTCTCTCCCCTGCTGTTTTTAAAGTACCTTATTAATATCTTGTGTTTTTCACTCTTCTCATCCTGCTGTTTTAAACCTTTAAAAATGATTATTTCTGATGTTTTCTACCTGAATGCTTTTGGGAAGCGAGAATTCTCTATACTGTATTTGCTGTATAATTTGGGGAGGGAGACTTGGTAGGTGAAGCATATATATATCATGCTATCTTATTTAGTACGAAAATAATCTAGCCCTCAGTTCCTCAGATTAAAAAAAATATCTGTAGTTGTGAAGATTCCTTTAGAATGACAGTACATGCTTATTCACCATCTCACATACCTCTTGCACCTCCAACTGTTTTGACAAAAAAGGTAGATGTTGGAAAAGTTACTTTTAGAAGCATGCTGACCATGCTGACTGGTGGTAGGGAGAGTGTATGTGGAGGTGGGGTGTGTGTGTTCTTGGAGCTATAGTCCAAAGCAGTAACCTTTCCAAAGACTGTAAAGAAATCTTAAAATGTCACCAACTCTTTGTTGTGTGCCTTCAAGACATCAATGACCAATGACCCACTTGCCCCACTTCAGTTCTAAATGTGCCATAACATTCTGTCAATGCCCCCCTTCAAAGAACAGAAGAAAGGGTTACAGGATGGTGTGTGTGTGTGGGGGGGGGGGGATAATGTCCTTGCAATTGTTGTTGGACTGCAGTTCCCAGCATTCCTCACATCATGATATGTTGCCATTATAGCCTATCACTCGTGGCTGAGTATGATTGCCTTCCAAGTGTAGAGTTTTGGTGATGGGTCCGTAAGTGACTAAGTTCATTTTATGCAATTCTATATTTATTTGTAGTCAATTTTTAAATAATCAATGTTTTTGTAGTCAATGCTTTCAATACATTGCGATGTTTTGGTGCTAAATTCATAAATACAGTAATTATTACTACATAATGTTACCTTTTATTGAACTGCTTTTTCTGTCGATTTGTTGTAAAACATGATGTTTTGCTGCTTAATTTGTAAAATCATAATTAATTTGACATTTAATAGGCTTTTCCTTAATCCCTCCTTATTATCCAACATTTTCCCTTATCCAACATTCTGCTGGCCCGTTTATGTTGGATAAGCGAGACTCTATCATATCTCCTTTGTTCCCTATTCCAATTGTCCTAAGGTTTGAACATTTTGTGCTGTTTTGGATTATCCTATTCTCTAAGCACAGACACAAAATCCTAAATGTCAGATAACTATAGAGATCAAAGGCAAGAGAGTTTTGTTGTTTATATCTTTAATAATGAGATACAATTTTTAAAGGTTCAACTTTTTTCAGCCAAGCTACACCCAATTGAATTTTTATGGTAAAAGGGCTCCATTCTCATCTGAATAATCTCTACATTTCACTGGAGTTTAGTCAGAATCAGATGCAAGCATTTTCCTGGATTTGTGTACAGTCAGCCTTTAGTATCCATGGATTCAACCAGCCACAGTTTGAAAATATTTTTAAAAACCCAAACGCAAATCTTGTTTTTACCATTTCTTTAACAGACACCATTTTACTATGCTATTGTGTACCGTACAATGTGCTTGTATTGGGGCTTGGTTTCAGGATCGTTGTTGATAACAAAATCCATGGATGCTCACTCACCATTTTACTATGCAATAATGAAGTAAAATAGTGTCCTATTTATAAAATTGCAAAATCAACGATTGCCTTTTGGATTTGTTGAATATTTTCAAGACATGCATGGTTGAATTTGTGGGTACAGAATCTATGAATATGGAGAGATGGTTTCAGTGGGGTGTGATCATCCACAATTTTGGTATCTCATCCTTGGGGAATCCTGAAACCAGGTGCCTATAAAGTTCCAGTGGGATCTGGAAAATGTGTTGACCAGGAATCAATAACAGAAAAGACTAACCATCACACAGAAATAGTTAAGACAATAATATTCACTGATCAGATTTGAACCAGGGATGGGAATGATGTAGTTCTTGATATGTTGCCAGACAGCAAACTCCAGTTGCTCTAGTCTGGGTAGCTGATGGTAAGGAATTTTGGGAATTGCAGTCCAATGGCATCTAGAGGTGCACCTAATTCCCACCCCTACTGTAAAACAAAGACCCCATATCAATAATAAAATTAAGGACCATTGTTTATATGCCAAAAGATGGAAATAATTTTAGCATGGGCAGTATCTCCTGGTTTTCTGGAACTCTGTGGCTCACTATAATGAACAACAATGTGCAGATTAGATTATGGTGTCAGGCAATTAAATGCAAAAAATTGATACTATCCCAAAGTTCCCATAATTTTGCAGCCTCCATAAGACTATGGGCTCAGAGATTCTGAGGCATCTTCTACACTGCCATATAAAATCCAGATTATCTGCTTTGAACTGGATTATATGGCAGTGTAGACTCATAGAAACCAGTTCAAAGCAAAAATGTGGATTATCTGATTTAATAATCTGGATTATATTACAGTGTAGAAGAGCTCTGAAAGGATCAGTCCCCAAAATGTCTTTCTACTAAGCTCTGGTTAACTGTAAGCTGCCCTAGAAAGTTTAGAAGCCCTTTCTAGACTTGAGAAGGTTAATATTCAACAAAGAGATGAACTGATTCATTTTTTTCCATTCCTCTGTGTTACTTGACTTTTAAAAAATGTTTGGATAATGAAATGATCTAAAATCAGTTGCACATTCATGCACGTACTGCCAGTCATGATGATGATTTTCAAACAAATTATTCACTTGTGTAATCATGTAAAAGGCAAGCAGAAATACTTTGGGACTCTTTTAATTAAAGACCCAAAATAGCTTCTTTCCTATTAATGAAATTATAGGGGAATGTGTGAAGACCCAGTAAGTACTTGCGAACATAGAAAGAGAAGGAAGCCATGTTATGGCTGATCTCATAGTCTAGACATATCCTGGGCCCATGCGTGAATTCATTAATTTTATTTATTTAGCATAACTTCTAGAGTGCCTATTATAAACCAATATCATGAAAAAAATAAAATAACAGTAGTTTTTTTTAAAGCAGTACAGAATATCTTAAAAACGATAAAACTCACAAACGAGAGTTAGGGAAAATTAACACATGAAGCAATGCTTTCCAACCTTGCATCCACAGATGCTTCTGAGCTGCATCCTCTTCTGTATTTTCAATGTCCTAAACTAGACTAAAGAGGCAACATAGTGATTAGAGCATTTGGGTTATGACTCTAGAGACCAGGGCTTGAATTCCTGCTCAGACATGAATGACCCATTTGGTAACATGTTGTTGAAGGCTTTCATAGCCAGAATCACTGGATTGCTCTGAGTTTTTTAGGCTATATGGTCATGTTCCAGTAGAATTCTCTCCTGATGTTTCATCTGCATCTGTGGCTGGCATCTTCAGAGGTTCTGTTGACAGTGAAGCAAGTGGAGTGTGTGTGGATGTGTGTATCTCTCACAGTTCTCCAGCCATTATATTGCTAATGCAAGTGGAGAAAGTATCTAGCTACGTTCCCATATTCAGATGCAGACTAATGGCATAATAATAATAATAGTTTTATTTCTTGTCCACCCCTTCTCACGGCTTGAAACGGGTTACAGCATTACTGATATTGTTTGTTGATTTGATGCCTTTTTATATATTGTTATAATGTTGTTGTTTTCTTTTGTCTGACATTGTTATAATGCATTTTAATGTATTACATTTTAAACTGTGTCATTCGAGCTTGGCCCCATGTAAGCCGCCCGGAGTCCCTTTGGGAAGATGGAGATGGGGTACAAAAATGAAGTTATTATTATTATTATTACTAAAACATAAACAAACACATAATCATTTTAAAACACTACATAAAATACACATATTAAAAGATACCTCCATGAAATATGTATCTAAATACACAAAACAAAAACAAGGTATAAAGTGGAGTTTAAAATAGACCATTAAAACTGTCCGGGTAGGCTTGCTGGAAGACATAAGTCTTCACTTATATCTTAAATTCTGAGAGCTGATTCAGCTGTGGAAGCTCTACCTCCTCTAGGTAGTGGTTTCCAATATGGTTTTGGCTAGTTGGAATACTATAATTGCCCCCCCCCCCCCCCCGAGGACCTAAGTTCACGGGGCAAATTGTACGGGAGAAGGCGATCTTGTAGGTAACCTGGACTCAAACCATGTAGGGCTTTCAAGGTCAAAACCAACACCTTGTACTTTGCCCAGAAACTAATTGGCATCCAGTGGAGTGAATTTAGGATTGGTGTAATATACTCACTCCTAGATGTTCCCGTAACCAGTCTGGCTGCCATATTTTGAACCAGCTGGAGCTTCTGAACTTGATACAAGGGTAGACCAATGTAGAGCATGTTGCAGAAGTCCAAACTTGAGGTTACCAGTGTGTGCACTACCATCTTCAGGTCCTCCAAACCTAGGAAGGTGCGCAGCTGGCAGATCAGCCAAAGTTGATAGTAAGCACTCTTGACTGTCGTATCTATATGGTCTGACATTTGGAAAGACAGATCCAGAAGCACTCCCAAGCTGAGAATACAGTCTTTCAGGGGGAGTGTAAGCCCATCCAGGAGTGGTTGGCACACCTCTATCCCCAGGTTAGGACCCTTGATGGCAAACATGTCTGTTTTGTCTGGATTCAGTTTCAATTTGTTTTCCCTCATCCAGCCCATTACCTCCTCTGATACATTATCCTTAGCTGGAACTGTTTTTGAAGGCATGAAGAGAGATCATCATCCACTGGGATCTCCTTGTCTGAACTTCTTCCCTTTCTTTCTCCACTGATAATGAAATGGCCATTAATGGATAACTTTCAAAGTGTAATAATTTCTACTGAGGTATGTGTGTGTCAGGGGAGTCATAGCAAAGTTCCACATATGGAACTTTTACACTATGCTAAACCATATAGATTCCCCACTGGTGTATTTTTTTTCTGGATACATTAATAATATACCTTGTTCATTGTGCTTACCTTGGTCTCAGTTCTGATTCTTTGGGCTTAATTCTGTGAGAAAGGAATAGAACATACATATAATATGTAAATTGTAGCTATCTTTAGGGCTGAATGAGGCAGACTCATAAAGAATTCTAGCTTTATGACAACCCAGCCTCCATAGCTATCTTTCTGTAGTTACAAGAAGGTTGGGAGATCAACCTTCTTTACAAATCCTGTGAAAAGCCACCAACCTGTCTCACCAGAGCCTGAATGTAATTTTTCATCGACCCTCCATCTTCCTGAGGCTAGGTCCTGTGAAGATTGAAAAAACCACAGAATCCTATCTTTTAACCTGAGTAAGCACATTTGAGAACTTTAGGCACTCTGGCACAATTCTATGGTCAGCTTCCTAGAGATAATACCACTAGACATTTATAGTGATTACACTGCAAACATCTACAAATGCCTGGAGGAATTTGGGGCCGGGCTGTGGCGCAGCTGTTGAGCAGCTGCCTTAAATCACTCTGACCATGAGGTCATGAGTTCGAGGCCAGCCCGTGGCGGGGTGAGCACCCGTCAATAAAAAATAAAAAATAGCCCCTGCTCGTTGCTGACCTAGCAACCCGAAAGATAGTTGCATCTATCAAGTAGGAGATAAGGTACCACTTATAAAGTGGGAGGCAAGATTAACTAATTTACGACCTGGAATGAGGAAGTGCTGTCAGTGTGGATAATGAAGCAGCTGCTCCCCCCTGTGGCCAGAATCGAACATCCCCTCAGAAGAACGTTAACTTGCCTCTGCGTGTGTCTCTCAGTCTCTGTTTGATGTGTTTATGGGCATTGAATGTTTGCCCTATGTGTGTTATAATGTGATCCGCCCTGAGTCCCCTTCGGGGTGAGAAGGGCGGAATATAAATACTGTAAATAAATAAATAAATAAATATCTCTAGGAAACTCTAGGTTCCTCAGTGCAATTTTATGGTCAACTTCTAGCAGAGATTTACCATAGCATCATGCCTATTAAGCAAATATATGAATAATAAAATTCACAACAGTAAAACCTGCAAATGTGAGAGGCCGATTGTATTAGCTGCAGATTTTTACACAGTCTCAGTTCTTAATGCTGCCTTAACCTTAATGGCCACTGATTGACTGGTTATGTCTGTGTGTCCAAGGAGAGCTATTGGCCTCCTGGACCTCATTCATAATTATGCACACTGTTGGCATGTTATTCTCCTTTGGAGTCAAACAGATATTTCATTGAATTTGTAAATGAAAGATATCGATGCTCGTGTGAAAAGCCCTTTATGATAGTTTGGGAAATGCTGATCAAGAGTGACACTGAGCACAGCCTGTACTCAACCTTCCTCGTCCCTTCGAGTCTGCAGCAAACAATTACAAGATTTCAAGGTTTTCTGGTTCAAGTGCCTCAGTAATTGTAATCTCCTTGTCTGCTACTGATGCTATGGAAGAATGAGGCAAGAGGATTTACTTTAAGAGAGTCTATCAAGCAGGGCTTTCTACTGTAGCTCCTGCGATCTCTAGTGGGCAGTGTTAGAACAACACCCAGCTCTTCCAAATGAGATCTCACATCTGTCATGAGACTAAACACTGGAGTGACTGATAACTTCATTGTTTGCTTCTTGTTCTTGCCCTTGAGCTGCCTGAAGATCAGGTCATGGCACATTGGCATTGCAACATCAGTCAGGACTTTGAAGCATTTAGCCACTTCCTTGTTGTCATTAGCATTATCATCAGCATCAAACTGTGAAGGAAAGAGCACACTCAAGCTTTTCTTGCTCACATAAAGGAAAGATGAAGTAAAGTAAGCTTGCATAGAGTCTCAGAGCAAACCACAATGCCACATTCACTCCACAGCCATTTCAAAACGTGGATGCCTTTATGAACAGCAGTTGCTATAAACATACTCAGCTTGTGTTCAAAGGGTTTTTGTAGCACCTTTAAGATTAACGAGAAGAAAAGTGTTAGTAGCATAGCTATTATATTTATATTGCATTACTCTCATCACATATTATAATACCCAGCCTCATGAAGGCTCTTGTGCTGGTTTCATCACATTTCTCTTCTGGTTCCCAGCCAATATCACGCCATATTTCAACAACTCCTAACTATGCAGCTTGGCTTTAAGAAATATATATCCTCCCACATTTGCCTCCCACAATTGGTCACCTCATCATCATAGTCATACATTTTGTATTTTTATTGCTATTCATACACACAACCCAGGTATAAATGCCAATCTCCATGCATTTGCTGAACTGGACTGAGTATGGAGAGTTATGCCTTAACTTCTTTCACTCAATAAATCTCAAAGGTGCTTCAAGATCTCTTTGCATATTGATTCAGACTAACATAGCTACTAGCCTGTGTTATGCAGAGCTTGGAGAAGTTGCTATTTTGGAGACCAATTATCTGCTTTGAACTGGGATGTGGACTCAGATATTCCAGTTTAAAGCAGATATTGCTGATTATTCTGCCTTGATATTCTGGGTTATATGGCTCTGTGGAAGGGCTCCCAGGCTCATCTAGCAGAATGGCCATGCTGACTGGTTTTCGCTGGAAGCTGTAGCCTAGTTCAGAATTTGGGAGTGAATCCAATATTTCTTCCATGAATGGAAAAGGTTCCATTTAATCTGCAGAATCATTCTAATTCAGGAAGAAGAGACAACCTGGAGAATAGAAGTGGGAGCATTCTGACTCTGTTGAGGAAATGTTTCCATGTGAAGAGAAATCAGATCCAGTCCATTAGTAAAGACCAGATTTAAAAGCTGAAGCCAACAATATCAATTAAAAAGTTCATGTATTTATCTGATTGATTAATTTCTATTTATCCATTTTTTCCATGTGGTACTGAAAGTTGTTTACAGTATAAAGGTATAAAACAACTAAAACAATAGTGTCAAACATTGACAAACAATTGAATTGATTATTAAAATAAACATTTATTTTCATGTCAGGAGTGACTTGAGAAACTGTAAGTTTCTTCTGGTGTGAGAGAATTGGCCGTCTGCAAGGATGTTGCCCAGGGGACGCCCAAATGTTTATGTTTTACCATCCTTTTGGGAGACTTCTCTCATGTCCCTGCATGGAGCTGGAGCTGACAGAGGGAGCTCATCCACACTCTCCCTGGATTGGATTTGAACTGGCAACCTTCCGGTCAGCAAACTAACCTTCAAGTCATCAGTTATGCTGGCACAAGGGTTTAATCCATTGCGCCACCAGGGGATCCAATATGAGCATTAATTTTACAATTTTTCAAACATAAAGGTTAAAGGCTATTGCATCCCATTAAAAAGCCTTCTGCACAACTAATTGAGGGGGGGAGGGGGAGAGAGAGTCTTTGCCTATCAGCAAAAAGCGAGCAGAGAGGGTGCCAAACAAACTCAGGAAACAAAGCAGTGGATTCAAACTGCAGGGGAAAAGATTCCACCTAAACATTATGAAGAACTCCCTAATGGCAGGAGCTGATGGACAATGAAATACTCTGCCTCAAAGTGTGGAGGAGTTTTTAAAACTGGGGCTGGGAATGCTTTGATGACAGAATGAGGACTTGGGTCTCTTCCAGTTTTATGACTCTGTGATTCTCTCATGGAAGAAGATTCAGTTTGGGAGCAGCTACTCAGTATATCTCTCATGTCCTTAGTCACAGAGATAATCTGGATGTGTTATTTTTGGACTTCAGCCCCCAAAATACCACTTATAATATTTGGGGATTTCTAGTGCAAAAAAGTCATGTTTTCATTCCCTGAATGAAATTGCCTGATCAAAGTTGTTGTTATGTGCCTTTAAGTCATTTCTCACTTATGGCAATCCTAGAGTGAGTGAGTACCATAGGGTTTTGTTGGTGTGGTTTGTTTAAAGGGGATTTGCCTTGTCTTCTTCTGACTTGCCCAAGGTTGCCTAGAAAGTTAAAGAAAAAAAAGGCATAAGGGTATGTACATAATGATATTATCCACTTTTGGATTATCTTTCACTGTCATGTTTTAGTGAGGTTACCATCCAATCTTGGGAGAAAGATGGGAAGTGAATGAATGAATGAATGAATGAGGCTCAGTTCTACACCTGGTTACTTCAAATGCCACCATCTGTGTGAATGAATCTATTCTGAGATTTAGTCTGAACATTAAAATATTTGCCCAACCTGAGCCTTGAAATAGATTCAGCACCTTGGAGAGCTCCTTGAAAGTTTGCCATGACTCTGTGTCTTGAGTCCAATATATAACAGGGTTGTCTTCCCATGGCATCATGATGTTCCTTAGCAACCCAATTTAGAAGGATATTCCAGTTTTGAAGAGGTGCAACTGGGAATGCCCTTCACTTTGTCATTATAACTATCTGCTTTGATTTGGATGGAAAAGGTCCGGACCTCAGAACTATTTTCAACCTTGGCAAGCAGACTGTTATTAATTGTGTTTGCCTAAAGATACTTGTAGGTGAGGATTAATTACTTTCTCTATCAATTATCATGCAAGCATCTTTAACAATCAATATTTTGAGAAGTACAGAAAGTATAAGGGTTGACTTGGGAGTGCATAGTCCTTTAGAGATCCAAGCCCTGTTTAGATTATAAAAGTTTCACTTTCCTTGGAAGCAAATTTGGGGCAGTGCTGATCTTTTAACATCACTTTTAACCAGGCCCACACAACCTGTTGCCCTCCAACCGATGTAAGACCTAGCCATCTTGTGCAATGAACAAGAATGCTGGGAATTGAAGTTCAAATCATCTGGAGGGCCACAGGTTGTACAAGCTTGCTTTTAACTGTTAAAATATGACTATCTTAAATTAAGGATTGAAAATCACTTTTAGGGTGTGCCGTAAGAGTGACATTCCAGTGGTCAGCAGACATGTAAAACAAAGAGGGATACCAAAAGTACCCAACTTTTAACTTTAAGTTTCATATGGCTATAAGTCATTTTTCGGCATTTCAGACATTGAAAATAGGATGGATTGCATAAAGAAGCAGTGAAGCCGTGTGAAATGGTGCCATGGGGAAGGAAGTGTGAGCATTTTGGGAATCTTCAGCAGCTGTATTTGGCCTCAAAAGTTTTCCTATCCGTGTTTTAAAGAATCTTGCTCCCTAACTTCTCAGTTTTGTCCCTTGAATTCAGGTCCTTTTTTGTGTGTTCTGCCATTCAGGCCTGTGGAGGCTGGTGGTTCTGGTATCAGTGGAATGCGGGATCCATTGTAGGTTTCAGCCCTAACTTGGAAGGAACTGTCTAAGGTCCTGAACATTGTGTCTGAAATAGGTTTGATGCTTTGGATTGCTCTTTTAAAGTTTGGAATAAAATCTGGAGTGATTTGATTACCCCGTTGATGTCAGATACTTCAATCACCCTTGATGGTAGGAGTTAAGAGCACTGGTTCACATTGAAACCAAGAATCTTATCATCATGGCTGCAAAGCTATAGGGGAAGATTTCAGCAACAGTCCAAAGCTGCAGCTCACTAATTGCCTTCAGAGAAGCACACATTCTGGCTGGTTTTGTGGTCTGGCTGCCTTCATTACTAGTCTGAGTAGATTCTGGTAGACAACTATGCTAAAACTGTGTTTTTCAAATTTATATTGCATTCTGTCTGTTGTCTAAGCTTTTTTATTTGTTCTATTTGAACTTTTGGGAAAGGGAGCTAAATTTTAATTTAATGTGTTTTTAAATTCTTCAAAACCTAGACCAGATTTTAAAAAATCAACATGGCAAGAAAATATTTGAAAAGCTAATTGTATTTATTAAAGTACATTATTTAGCAAGATATGTTTTTCAAAGTGAAAGTAAATAAAATGCAATTTAAAAAATTAATCTGAAAGGATATAACAGGAGTAGGATTGTGGCACATTTCTGAATAATCATGCAATCTTATGGACTGCCTGTAGTTGCTCTATGATATGGGAAGGGATGTTTCTCATTGCTGGGTTACTGTGAGTTTTCCAGGCTGTATGGACATGTTCCAGAAGCATTCTCTCCTGACGTTTCACCCACATCTGTGGTAGGCATCCTTAGAGCCTGTGAAAACTTATTGAAACTCTGTTGAAAACTTAGCAAGTGGGGTTTATGTGGAATAATGTCCAGGGTGTGAGAAGGAACTCTTTTTCTCTCAGACAAGAGTTCTTTCTCCCATCCTGGATATTATTCCACAGATATATAAACCTCACTTGATTAGTTTCCAACAGACCTCACAAGCTCTGAGGATGCCTGCCATAGATGTGGGTGAAACGTCAGGAGAGAATGCTTCTGGAACATGGCCATACAGCCCGGAAAACTCACAGCAAAGCAATGATTCTGGCCATAAAAACCTTTGACAATACATTTTATCATTGTTTCTTTCGACTTGGTGTAAAGCCTTAATGTCTAAATTCAAACCCTTACAGATGCAAATGGTATCACATTATGGGCACAATAGTACTCCTACATATCTGGAAATAAGTGCCACTGCATTCATTGGACTTACTTTTGAGTACTAGGCAACATGTGTAGGATTGCATTTTTAAGTCTGTAATACTACACTCATGTACCTGTGAGTAAGCATTATTCACCACAGTGGAACTTACTTTCACGTAAATCTACACAGAATTGCCTTCGAAGAGACATAATAGTGAAGGAGGCATGAAAAAGCAGGTGCTAACAGACTAATCAGTAAAAAATAGTTGTAAATGAAATTGAGATTATTTGCTTCTGGGAAAGAAAGTACTTTTTTGCATGAAGAAAATTCAAGGGAGACTTCATCAATATCTTTAAAAATATCCTTGAGATACTCTGTTTAAAAAACCAACCATCCACCTGGATATTTCCATGTTGAGTTTCTCAAACCAAAATGTGTTGTTGAAGGCTTTCATAGCCAGAACCACTGGGTTGCTGTGAGGTTTCCAGGCTGTATGGTCTTGTTCCAGAAGCATTCTGTCTAGATGTTTTGCCTGCTTCTATGGCAGGCATCCTCAGAGGTTGTGAGGTCTGTTGGAAACTAGGCGGGTGGGATTTATGTATCTGTGGAATGTCTAGAGTGGGAAAAAGAATGCTTGTCTGTTTGAGGCAAGTGTGAATGGAAACAATCAGGGCCAGCTAACACCTCCCAACAAAGGATTCCCCCAGGCAGTAAGCAGCCAGGCCATGAAGCTGCAAGGCTATTCAGTGCTAAACAAGGTGGCCAGTTGCACCATTCACATTTGCCTCAAGCAGACAAGAGTTCTTTTTCCCACCCTGGACATTATTCAACAGATATATACACACAGGAGTCTCTGGTGGCTCAGTGTGTTAAAGCGCTGAGCTGCTGAACTTGCAGACCTAAAGGTCCCAGGTTCAAATCTAGGGAGTGGAGTTAGTGCCCGCTGTTAAGCTCCAGCTTCTGCCAACCTAGCAATTCAAAAACATGCAAATGTGAGTAGATCAATAGGGAAGGTAACAGCATTCCATGCAGTCATGTCGGCCACATGACCTTGGAGGTGTCTACGGACAACGCCGGCTCTTCGGCTTAGAAATGGAGATGAGCACCAACCCCCAGAGTCGGACACAACAGGGGAAACCTTTACCTTTACCTATATACACCCAACCTGCCTAGTTTCCAACAGACTTCACAACTTCTGAGGATGCCTGCCATAGATGTGGGTGAAATGCCAGGAGCGAATGCTTCTGGAACATGGCCATACAAGCCAGAAAACACACACCAAAATGCCAAAGCTGTGAAAAAGGTGCCCCAAAGATGCCTTCCTTTGCGTTCAATCCCAGCTATGCAGAGTGTAAAATCAATGTAGATTTGACAGGCGTTCTTGGATAGAGTGAAGCCATAAACTCTGCGGAGAAGAGGAATTTGGGAAGGAGAGGAAGACATAAAGGTATTTTTTAATCTAATGGGAAAATGAAAGAAGGAGGTGAGGTGGGCGCTGCTGTGGAGGCGAAGGGAGGCGAGAGGGGCGGGCGTGGTCTCCGGGGTCCAGGTGGCTGGATTTCAGCACCAGGGAGAGCTCCCGGGGGCGTCGCTGCGCACGCACCTTCCAGGCTGGAGCGAGAGAGAAAGACTGAGAGCCAGGCAGGAGTCTTTCGCCGCCGGAGGGAAAAGCAGAGAGGACTTGGGCGCTGTAGCTACAGGCGGCTCAGAAGTATCCAGAGAGACATTCCCAGACTTCGGCGGACGACTCCAGAACGGGAGCGACACCTTCCATTTCTGAGCTGCTTTTGCACCTGCTTCTGCAGCCACCTCCGAAAGGATTTGCTGTCAGATTCACCGAAGTGTCGCGTCATTTTCCTTGGGATACTTTTTCCCCAGTCAGCATTGATTTCTCTCTCTCTTTCTCTCTCTCCACTCTTGTGCATTCGACACAGAAGCAACTATGAAGATGAATCTCTGCCCTCCTTTAACTTGAAAGCTTCCTGGTGATGGACTTTTGCAATACGCTTTGGATCTCCAGCCTTAACCCCCAGAAAAGGTCTCCTCGCTTTTGGAGGCGCTTCTTTTTGGCTCCAGGGAAATTTGGGGGAGAGAACTGAAAAAGCCCCTCCCTTTTTGGTCTCCCGGTTGTGGGAGCTTTATAAAAAGTGTGGTTGGGGCAGGACTGAAGGCTGAAGTCTCCCTTCTCTGGGATGGATGCCCTCTGTGAATACAGCTACTGCTCCCTGGCAGCCAGCATAAAGGAAACAAGGATGGGGGAACTCTTGGATTCCCTTCCCAGCCTTGTGGAGGAAAGGCTGCTGGACAATGGAACCAACGAATCCCTGCAAGAGTTCTGGAGGAACCTGGTCAACTTGGAGAAGAGCGAGGGGCTGCAAGGGAGCGCCTCTGTGGTCCTGCGGATCTTCATCTCCATCGTCTACTCCGTGGTGTGTGCCCTTGGTCTGGTGGGCAACATCCTGGTGCTCTACTTGATGAAGAGCAAATGGAAAAAGTCCTCCATCAACCTCTTTGTGACCTGCCTGGCCCTGACTGATTTCCAGTTTGTGCTGACCCTCCCTTTCTGGGCTGTGGAGAATGCTCTGGATTACACCTGGCTCTTTGGCAATGCCATGTGCAAGATCCTCTCTTATGTGACAGCCATGAACATGTACGCCAGCGTCTTCTTCCTCACTGCCATGAGCATTGCCCGCTACCATGCTGTGGCCTCTGCCCTGAAAACCAGAAGGCAAAATGGGCTCTCGGGTGCCTGCTCTCCAGCCAAATGGCTATGCGCTCTCATATGGATCTTGGCCATTCTAGCTTCCTTGCCCACTGGTATCTTTTCCACCACTACTACAATCCTTGGTGAGGAATTCTGCCTCATCCGTATTCCTGATAGTGAAGGCAACAATACCTGGCTGGGGATCTACCAAACCCAGAAGGTGTTACTGGGGTTTCTGTTGCCATTGGGCATCATCACTCTCTGTTATCTCTTGTTGGTGCGCTTCATCAGTGACAGGCACGTGGGTGCTAGTTCTTGTGGCCCGAGCACTAAGCGTCGGACCAAGGTGACCAAATCAGTGACTATCGTGGTGCTGTCATTCTTCCTCTGCTGGCTGCCCAACCAAGCGCTCACCACGTGGGGCATTTTCATCAAGCTCAACATCCTGCAGTTCAGTCATGCTTACTTTCTGTCTCAGGCATACTTCTTCCCTATCACCGTGTGTCTGGCGCACTCCAACAGCTGCCTCAACCCCATCTTCTACTGTCTGATGCGCAGGGAGTTCCGCAAAGCCCTCAAGAAACTGCTCTGGAGGATCACTTCGCCCTCCATCACTACTATGCGTCCTTTCACGGCCACCACTAAGCCCGAGCAGGAGGAACAAGTACTGCATAGCTTGATGCCCGCTAATCCAGCAAATATTTCTGTTCCTTCTCCCCACCCTCCTCCAGGCATTGCAGTAACTTTACCTGATATTGTCTCATATCCTCCTGGGGTGGTGGTGTACAGTAGCCGCTCTGATGCCTTGCCCACCAGCACCTCTGCTGAGCAGCACTGTTAAGCTTCACCATATAGGAAGGCTACAACCGGTTCCTGGCCCCAGGGTCTAAAGCAACTGGGGGATAATTGTGCTGGAGATATTTACCTGGAACCAACCTTCCCCTGTCTTGGAGATGTGGGAGTAATGAAACTGCTATGGGAATGTCCCACCCCTCAGAGAGGAAAAAGGAAGGGAACGATTTGTTTAGGACTTTTCCATTAACCAGAATGAAAATGCCCCATAGCATTTATGTATGGCACTAAGAACGGTGGGGACCTATGGCACTAATGAATCTCTAATGTGACCACATTTGGAAAAGTATGTACAGTTGTAACAGAATTGGAAAGAAGGTGAAAGAAAAGGAAGCCAAAATGATCAAGGGGATACAGGGTGTCTTCTAAGAAGAAAGGTTTATGGATTTTTAAGCAGTTTGTGTTTTTATCAGGGGGTTACTATTGTTGAAAAGCATAGTGATTTAGCTATCTTAAGAAAGTGAATTTTTGATCTACTCCAGAGGGAAAAAAAGTCTCTGAATTCTATTGGTACTTCCAACTGAAGTAGATTTGTTGAATCAATGGGGTTTTCCTAAATCTTGACTCACCATTTAACAAATCATTAAATGGGCATACATTAGGTAGTGCCAAATTAGGAATCAGGCCAAATAATAATTCTTCAGATCAGGTATATGCCAGGTAGTTTTGCTGGCACACCAAAATTGGCATTATAGTTGATCATCCACATTTGCAGGTTTAACATTTGCGTATTTGATTATCTGCAGGTTTGATTAGCATGGTTTCCTTAGGAATCTCTAGGTCTTCCATTGTGACTCTGTGTTCAGTGCCTGCTGGAAGTTGACCATAGGGTTTTGCTGGAGCACTTAAAGATTCCCATGGAGAACACTTCTCCAGGAATCTCTAGGTTCTCCAGCACAATTGTATGATTAACGTCTGGTGAAAATAGATCATAGAGTTACACTGAAGGACTTAAAGATTCCTAAAGAGGTGATCTCTCAGGTAAAAAGAAAGAGTGGGGAGCGGGTTGCTTGTGTTTACCCTCTTTTATAGAGTCCAGTGAATATGGAGGATCTATTGTACTCTTGTCCACTTCCCCATCAGTGAAGTAGGAATTCATAGCTGGATTGAACTGGAATTTTCTCATCCTGTTGAGGCTTATAGGGTTCAGTTCAAGAGGAAAAAGAGAACATGTTTATTATTGACTGTGTCTGAATCACCTGTATTCTCAGATTTATGGGAGAAATATTTAATTTTACTCCATGCTTTTATATCCCATATTAGGATATGTGCTCATCCAAAGGATGGTGACCAAGATGGTAAATGGTCTGGAAACCAAGCCCTATGGGTTAGAATGCTGGGCATATAGTTTTGGAGAAGAGAAGGGTTAGCAGTGACATGCTAGTACAGTAGAGTCTCACTTATCCAACATTCTGGATTATCCAACGCATTTTTGTAGTCAATGTTTTCAATACATCGTGATATTTTGGTGCTAAATTCGTAAATACAGTAATTACTACATAGCATTACTGTGTATTGAACTACTTTTTCTGTGAAATTTGTTGTATAACATAATGTTTTGGTGCCTAATTTGTAAAATCATAACCTAATTTGATGTTTAATAAGCTTTTCCTTAATCTCTCCTTATTATCCAAACATATTCGCTTATCCAAAGTTCTGCTGGCCCGTTTACGTTGGATAAGCGAGACTCTACTGTAATCGTCATTTGAAGAGCTGTCATGTAAAAGATGGAGCACGTTGTTTTCCTTAATTCCAGAGATTAGGATACTAAATAATGAATTCAAAATGATTCTACCTGAATGTTACAACAATACACTAGGTTGCCTTGGAGGCTGGTGGACCTTCTTCCTTTAGAGATCTTTATGTAGAGGTTGGATAGCCATCTCTCTGGAATAATTCTGATGTATTTTCCTGCATGGCAGTGGGTTGCCCTTGTGGTCTTTTCTGATTCTACAATTCTGTTCAAGGGAGGTGTGAAAGATTCTACTAGTAGCTGACAGATTCCATGTCATTGAATCTATTCTGAACATTAAAGGAACCTATTTAGGGATAAATTATATGTTTCGAATAGTACCTTTAAGGTCTGGACTAAATCCAGGGTGGTGGTGTCACATCATGAGGTGAAAGCCACCAGCCACTAGCAAAATACACTGATGATGGAGGGAAGAGAAAGGAGTCAGCAAGCCTGTGGTGTTGCTATATTTCTATGGTAAACCCTTGAATCAATAACCTGGGAGTGTAGCTTTAGAATTCTGCTGCTCTGTATCCAAGGAGACACCTATCTTTCCCCATCAGACTATTTAATTTACAAAGCTGAGGAGGACATGTTGGATTTCAGATGATGGTGAAACTGTCACAGTCCCCCCAGCCAACTTAGCCATTGGCTCTGATGTAGAGATGATTAGTTGGGATGGACCAGAACTTGAAAAAGTTCCTTTTTAGGTCTATAATTCCCCAGTCACTACAACTACTGACCAGGCTAGTTGTGGATTCTAGATATTGGAGTACACGAAGTAGGTTTTCCAAGCTGTGAGATGGATGAGAGAACAGATGGTAAGGCAGACTTTGAGAAATGTTGTAACACATCCAGGAACTGGTATCAACAGACTTGCCTTGCCAAGCCAGGATTTTAAAACATGCCACGAGTCCTGATAAATCAGAGCAGGAATCCTTCAGATCCTCTGAAGATGCCAGCCACAGATGCAGGCAAAATGTCAGGAGAAAATGTTGCTAGAACACAGCCATACAGTCCAGAAACCTCACAACATTCTTCTCAAAGAGGTTCCTCTGAGGGATGTAATAGGAAGTTATAATTCCCAGAACAAACATGGGGATTCTGGGAGTTTTAATCCATGCCAAAAAAATATTTCCATGTTCCTCATTTCATGAGTAACCAGATGGTTAGGCAGGTGTCTCTGGGAAGTCAACAATGCAAAGTATTTTCCCTCTTACTGTTTGTTCCACTGCATCTGAACATGTAGGTTATATTTGACTGACATAGGTATTACTGTTGGTAGAGGTATGGTAGAGGTATCCTGCTCCATGGATTTTAAGTTTAAAATAAATCATTATTATCTGGACTGGCTTCTGAAAAACTGCTGTATCCAAATATGGATTTTTTCTATTAATTTGTCCATCATCTCTGTAAATTAACTGGTCCTAAACAATAGGATATTCTCTGGTGATACTTTCTCCCCCAGATTCCTGTTTTTTTTTTTAAAACCTTACTCTTACATTGTTATGCCACAACTTGCCTCCATCCAGAGAACAGTTCATCCTCTCCAACTCTGATTCACGCCTGATGCTTTCTGTAATCCAAATGGCACAGTGGCCACACAAGAGGAATGGACTTGCATCAAAGGCAGATTGCCATTATATCCAAGCATGCTACTTCTGTAAATTAGTACAAACTAATCATTCTTTAAGACTGGATACAAAGGATGCATCATACAAGAGAGTTTTGTATTTTGTTTTCTGTATCACAAGACTGTGCTTTGTTTTTGTGGAGAATTAAATCACTTTACCCAGACTAGCTCAAACCTATTACTACTTCATGAAGGACTGTGTATACAATGCTATTTGGAAAGAACTAATCACTAAGGTTAAATTATTCAGTGCATTTCACCTTGTTTCTGTCTGTCTCTATGTATACTTACAGTATATGCATATGTGGCACTCAGGAATTTCTTTTTACGTAATGATGCTCAGAATACTCAATACAGGCTGGGAGATTCCGGGTGTTGTGATGCCAAAAAGTAACTTTTCTAAGCCTTGTGTGCATGTTGCACAGGCCTTTGTGCACAGAATTGCCTGTTTGAAAGCAGAGTCTAGTTTTCTCAGTCTCATACATTTTGGACATACTGTATTGGACTGAAAATCACATAATCTCTAAGCCAATCAGTTGTTAATTGGGAGTGGTGGGGAATATAGTTCAACGTGATTTGAGGGTCTGATATTGGAAATGATGGAGACACCGTGTGCTTGTAGTCTCTGTGAGTTTTGAAATGAGTCACAAAAGCCTGCAACCTGTTATTGACAAGAACATTGGTTTCATTAACTTTGGGTTCCTCTGGTTATAAGTGCACTATTTCTCCAGCCAGAGCAAAGGAAGAAGGGCTTGGAGTGCCCATGAAGTTCTCGGAGTAAGAAAAAAGAAGACAAAATAGGAAGGGAGCAAAAACAGTATGTTTTCCTCCTTCCCATATCTTCTCTGTTGTTCACTGCACTCAATGCATTTAGGTTAAGATGGCAATCCTGATTTTTTTCATTTATCGGAAAATGGTCACAGATATTTAAGTGAGAAAAGCACTATTTCTTCACTGTTAGACATGCAGCAGTTGGGTCGAATCCTATGGGTTACTCCCAATTAAAGCAGACTCCTTGAATCAAGACATAGATAAATCCCACTGAGTCCATACTCTGCTCCAGTTAGATCTCACAACTGAAAGGGGCACCTGCACTATACATTTAATGCAGTTTAACACCACTGTAACTGCTATGGCTTAATGCTATGGAATTATGGGAGTTGCAGCTTTATAGGGCCGTTAGACTTCTCTGTCCGGAGAATCCGGTGGCCTAGGGGATAAAAGCCTTGTGACTTGAAGGTTGGGTTGCTGACCTGAAGGCTGCCAGGTTCGAATCCCACACGGGGAGAGCGCGGATGAGCTCCTTCTATCAGCTCCAGCTCCATGCAGGGACATGAGAGAAGCCTCCCACAAGGATGGTAAAACATCAAAAACATTCGGGCGTCCCTTGGGCAACGTCCTTGCAGACGGCCAATTCTCTCACTCCAGAAGCAACTCTGGTTGCTCCTGACACGAAAAAAAAAACTTCTCTGTCAAACAGTTCTGTTGTTTCACCAAATTACATCTCTCCTGATTGAATAGCATTCAAACATTGCAATTAAGCTGATGTCAAACTGCATTAATACTACAGTGTAGATATACCGAGTTTATTGAACATAGGCTCTAGTGGTAGATTTCTGACTGGTATGCAGTAAACTTTCAGAGATTTCCAGCCCCCAATTGTCTAAAAGGTACAGGAAAAGCAGATGACCTATAAAGGGTTGGCCTACTGTCCCATGTAAGTCAAAGTGGGCAACTTGCGCCGGCTCAAACATTAATTTTCCCTCCCCGGGATACCTATTACCAATTTAACACATAACTATTGGTGGCATATGTCTAATAAGTGGCTGACACTGATACATAATTAAAGCAATGCACTATGGTGCCCTTGTGCAATGGGACTCTGATACGCATCAAGACACTCTTGCTGGCATTGTGATGCTCATCTTCTCAATTCAGTAATGAGGTTTCTTGACACCTCTACTATGTAGTTAAATATGCATAGACATATGCATAGATAACATATTCTGTGGTTGAGGGTTCCAGCTTATGTATTTTTCAGTGTGTGTGTTACACAGCCAATGTTTGGAAGTTCATTTCTAGGTTGTTCAGTTTTCTAAGTCAAAATGCATAAAGGAGTGGAGGCACAAAAACAGGCAGTAGGGGCATATGATCCAATGGTAGCACATACACATACACATGTCACACACAAACAATCCTTGATCTCATTCAAGACTGTGTACACCAGGGGTGAACAGCCTGCCTATAAATAATTTCATAGTGCCCTCAAGAATAATCAGTTATGACCTCTGGCTGTAGTGGCTTGTCTCTTTCCTTGCAGTCTATACTTCCAAATTTACCACTCCTCCATTACTTCCATCCCAGCTCCATTTGGAGATGCTCTTGCTGGCATTGCGATGCACATTTTCTCAATTTGCTAACAGTGCTTCTTGGCACCTCTGCTCAATAGCTAAGTATGAGTAGATTTACATAACAGACACTGTGATGGAGGATTCTAGCTTATTAATTTTTCAGTGTGTGTGTTTGTTACACAATCTGTTACTGGAAGTTCATTTCTAGGTTTTTGGGTTTTCTATAGCAAAATGCACTGGAGGGGGCGGGAAACACAAAAACAGGCAGAAGAGGCATGGGACTCATTGGTAACACACACACACACACACACATCACACTCAAACAACTCTTAATCTCACCCAAAATGGTATACTCCAGGAGTCAGCAAACTGCCTATAAATTATTTCATAAGGGCCTCAACAATAATTTGTTATGACCTTTGAATGTAGTGATTTGTCTCTTCCCTTGCAGACAGTGCGTCAAAGTTTACCACTTGTCCACTGCTTCCACTCCAGCCCCATTTGGAGATGTAGAGACCCCTCTGCATGCAAGCCATGTACTCGACCTTATAGCCAACCACTCTGAACAGGTGTCCTCTTCGACGGTGTTCTCAAAAAAGAAGTTGATGCTCGTTTATATTCACACCAATTTGTGGTGTGAATATAACCTGCCAGGCAGGGAAGTGACTGAGAATTATATCCTGCTCATGCCATCTGTGACATCTATAGATTGACTGATGTGAATTCTGGGATGAATTCTCCACCATTCTGTCTTCAAACTGGATCTGTATGTCTCCTTTTCTTTTGCATCCGAACTTGAGAAATGTCCTTTTTGGGGGGGATAACAACTTATATATGAACCCCGGTGGTGAAGTGTGTTAAAGCACTGAGCTGCTGAATTTGCAGACCGAAAGGTCCCAGGTTCAAACCCTGGGAGCGGCGGGAGCGGCTGCTGTTAGCTCCAGCTCCTGCCAACCTAGCAGTTCAAAAACATGCCAATGTGAGTAGATCAATAGGTACCGCTCCAGCAGGAAGGTAACGGCACTCCATGCAGTCATGCCGGCCACATGACCTTGGACATGTCTACGGACAATGCCGGCTCTTCGGCTTAGAAATGGAGATGAGCACCAATCCCCAGAGTCAGACATGACTGGACTTAACGTCAGAGAAAACCTTTTCCTTTACCTAACAACTTATAGAATCCTCCAGTTGATATAGAGAATTCTGAGGAATGTTGTTCAAACAACTCTGCCTTTGCATTGCCCTCATCTTAAAAGCATTTGGTAAGTTATTTTCTGTCTTCCTCATTGGAGAACAGCTTGCACGTAGGAATGGGGAAATCTGTCAATTTTTGGTTTCCTTCCACATACAGTATTTTTTTAAAAAAGAAACCCATTCTGATTGATATATGAAAAAATTGGTGCATTTTAGTAAATTCTTCCAAAAGAAACTAAAGCAGCCAGCATTTCTATTTCTAGGTAAAGGAAAAGGGCATTTGGAGAGATAGAAGTCATAGAACTTAACCGGGCAGTGCAGGGGGTTCATACGGTTCTCACACTGCTCCAAGACCGACATTAAGTCTAGTCGTGTCCGACTCTGGGCTGTTGGACTAGTTTCTGGAGACAAAAGTTAACATTCCTGTTTGGCAATGGAAACCCACTAGGTGACTTTGTGACACTCTCTCAGCCTCAAAGAAAGTCAAGCGCAACTCTTCTCTGAACAAAAATTACCATGAAAACTCTGTGAAAGGGTCACCTTATTGTCACTATAAGTAGGAGATTACTTGACGAGCAACACAGATGAATAAACAAGAAAACAAAGCACGTTCTTCAAGAATTAAGCACTCAGATCCCGAGGTATAGCTGGTCATATATTTCCCTTTCTTCCATATTCAGTGTTCCAAAAGTTCTTCCCCTTCAAACTGGAAGAAATTTGCAAATTGTGATAAATTCTCAGAAACATGTGGAATAAAATTACACTGGCCAACACACATTTTTGAGCTCTTTCTGTGTGGAAACCTGCTGATTCCAAAAATGGCAGTTCTAGTTTTTGAAATACAGAACATATGGCATATACAAGTCACAATTGCATGACCATAAATAATAAAGATAAACATATCTGGAAGAAAACTAAATTGTACTATCCAATACAATTTTCTGAATCAGCACCCCAAATAACCCAGGAACAGGTCTAAAAATCAAGACACAAAGATTTTTTGTTATTGCTGGAACCTTTAAGGATTCATTTAAAAAAATCACAGAAGTTATGTTACTATTCTGATTATTTGAAAAGAATAATGGAAAACTGGGAAAGGTGGAGGAAATGGAATCATTGAGCCCTTTGAAGCAGGAGTCCTCAAACTTTTTAACCAGTGAACTGGTAACAGTACCTCAGACTATTGGGGGGCTGGACTATAGTTTGAAAAAACTTGAACAAATTCCTATGTACACTAGGCTTGTGCATGAATTTGTTTTTAGCCATTTCTTTCAGCCAATCCGGCTCCTTCGGTTTGTTTGGGTGCCAGTAACAGCAAGGGGCCAGCAGTCACAGATTCCTGTCCATAACAGGACTATGTGGCAGCTGATCTCGGCTCCTCCTCCTCTATTCAGCATCACAGTTTAGTCTTTTTATTATTAATCCCAGCAAACAAAAAGAAAACCCTAGTTCTCTGAAAACTACTACCACCTAGTTACCACTCCTCTAGAGTAGAAAGTAGAAACAGCTCTGAGGAAGCATTAAACTCAAAGCAGAAAGGGGACTGAAGACTGCCAAGAATAAAGAGGGTTTTTTAAAGGCAGCCCAGGGAGGATAGCTCTAGTAAAGGTAAAGGTTTTCCCCTGATGTTAAGTCCAGTCGTGACCGACTCTGGGGGTTGGTGCTCATCTCCATTTCTAAACTGAAGAGCCGGCGTTGTCCATAGACACCTCTAAGGTCATGTGGCCGGCATGACTGCATTGAGCGCCGTTACCTTCCCGCCAGAGCAGTACCTATTGATCTACTCACATTTCCATGTTTTTGAACTGCTAGGTTGGCAGGAGCTGGGGCTAACAGCGGGCGCTCATTCTGCTCCCGGGATTTGAACCTGGCACCTTTTGGTCCGCAAGTTCAGCAGCTCAGCGCTTTAACGCACTGTGCCACCAGGGGCCCCAAGATAGCTCTAGGTCATTGTTTTTCCTTACCTGGAAGTGGGAAGCCTACTTAAATGCCTTTGAAAGAGTGTGTGGCATGGTGCAGGCACAGGAGAGAAAGTGCGCATGCCTGGCTGCAACACCTCTCCTCTAGAGTAGAAACAGTCTAAAATGATGGGAAAAGGAGCCTGGAAAGCCACCCCCCCCCCCCCATAATGGGTTGGATAGAAAACAAATCTTTCAGCTTCCCAAATCAAAAACAGATTCCTATCCTCCCAAATTTGGGAGGCTCCCAAAAAACAGATCAGGACCTCCACGAAAATTCGGGACACAAAATTGTTTGCACAAACTGGTATAAACATTGCCATGCCCAGTAAGGATCAGTTAAATTTTGGCAGTAAATGTCTTGCAAGATAGCATAGTGATTAATGAAGACATTTATTGATATGTGCCTCTAAGTCAATTACACTTTGTGATGACATTGTCATGGACTGGCAAAATTTATTTAGAAATTTTTTCATTGGATTCCTCTGAATGCAGTCTATAGCACCTGGTATGCCCTGGTAGTGTCCTGTATCTACCTAGCTTTGGTACTTTCTTGGTAGTTATGCATTAATTAGAGCTTATCTGATTAAAAAAATTGTCTATGCCATAAATATATTTGTTGGTATTCACTACAAACAAGCCACTGTTTTATGATGATATGATCATATCTAGGAATATCATTTCCTACTTTATAGGGTGTTTTTAAAGGTTGCAGAAATATTGATTGGAAGTGCTTTCTACAGACCTAGGTGAATGCTAAATATCCTAGGAGGAGCTGCAGTCATAGGAAATCTATATGATGTATACATGGGGCAGTTTGAACCCATATTCTTGGATGCAATTGACAGATGCATTTATTTAATTCTATCATTTAGAAAAATGCAGAGGAAAAGGGTTCATACATAGAAACAAAAGCAAATCAAAATCCTGCTGGACTGGAGTACCTTTATATTGAGGAGTGACATTTCATTTTCTCGAGCCTGCATTTTTTTTTCATTTGAAATGAAAATCTGTGTATTTTTAGCTACACTCTTTGTCAAAGGCATTTCTAAAGAGAGAAGGCATTGAAATGAATGTGGGACTTTTAACAGCAGGGAGTTGTTTTTAAACTGGAATAAAAGCACTTGTCAATAAGACACACTTTACATATGGCATTGGGCTTTCCGTCTGTCCTTTTTTTAAAAAAAAATCCTTGTTTTATGTTTGTAATTTGTTTAGGAACATAAGAAAAGCCTTGTTAGATCATGCACAAAGAAAGCTTTCTGGCATGCTTGTATCCTGATGTAGAGAGAAAACTAAAATGAAAATGAATGAATGAATGAGACAGTATCTGAGGAAACTGACTTAGGGTTCATCTCCACTGTAGAATTAATACCATTGACACAACTTTAACTGCCATGGCTCAATGCTGTGGAATCTTGGGATTTGTAGTTTAATAAGGCCACATCAGTCTTTGGCAGAGAAGGCTAAAGACCCTGAAAAATGACAAAAAATTGTATTGAGCCATAGTTGTTAAAGTGTCATCAGATTGTATTAATTCTACAGTGCAGATGTGCCCACCTCAGATTCTTGGAGGGGCCTACCAAAAATCCACACCCAATGAAACCTCCAACCTGTATCCACCTGGAAACCATATGTTAATAAACTCACTGGAAATAGCAGGTCATGCCATAAAATGTGTTGCAGTTGATCACTATATAAACAGTGCAGTGCTTCAAAGCAGAAGAAGCATTTGGAGCACTTGTCAGGGCAGGAGTTGCAGACAGAACATGGATAGATAGCTTGGAGGGAAAGTAAACAAATGCCTCCCCCAACAAGGAAAGGGAATGGGAATGTCTGCTCTCCTGCAGACAAACATTGTTTTTGGGGGGGTTGAACTAGATGGCCCATGTGGTCTCTTCCAACTCTACTATTCTATGATTCTATGATTCTATGACCAGTTCACTTGCCAGAGGAACCAAGAAAAATTACTCTTGAGTTTAGATAGATCTGGATCAGTGGAGATTTGTAGACTCTGCAGGAGCTTGCAACTGGTTCCTAGGGTGCTTGTGTGGGCACTCCGGAATGAACTGGATATCTTTGTGTCACATTCTGAATTGGAATAAATGGCTGAGTAGAAAGGACCTCTGGAAGCTTATGCTACCAACCTCTTTCTCTTAGTTAGCCACAAGATCCCTTTGTATGCAAGATTCATATCACTTCGATAAGAAAATGACTTTTAGTCCTGCTTCTTTCCAAAGCAAAGAAGGACCCCAATGATGAGGGTATATAAAACATCAAGGCAGATTCATCATCATATTCATGCAGCCAAAGGATGATAGTGCCTTCCTACCCGTAATAAAAATTCAAGAGGTTCTCCAAAATATCAACTATTTATTGTTCCCTTCCACATAGCGAACAAAGAATGCTACAAAACAGCAGCCAAATAATGAAATAGCAGAGGCAGATATCACCACCACCACCACGCTGCCAGCTGCACTGACCAGGAAGCCCAGGCCCACTCCGACAATGATTTGGGCCAGCTGTACCATGCAAGTGAGGGCGGCACAGTCTACTCCCTTTCCCCTGGTGTAATCTTCAGTTGTTCCTCCATTCTGACTCTGAAAGCAAAGAGAAAAGGAAGCAAAATTCAGTGAATGAGGCAGAAGAAATTGACCACTAGGCTAAGTATCATCTATTTATTTCCTTATTTACTTCTCAGCAGAGCTTGGGAACAGCAGAGCAGAGTCCCTCTGGGGAGAGAGGGCAGTCTAAGAAATAAAGTTTTATTATTGTTTGTATTATTACTTTTTTGAACTACAGCTCCTGAAATTCCTTAGCCAGCATCATGATGGCTGAAGGATTCTGGGAACTTCAGTCCAGAAAAGAAAGCATTCCAAGCTCTGTTTTTTATTCCTTTGGGTGCTGTGAAGGTCAAAACACACCGTAAAGGAATAGCATATTTCCAGCTCTTCCAATATTTTGTCTCTAAGCATGTAGTTTCATTGAAGTGCTATGACTGCTCAAACTTGCATATAAAGCCTGTATTTGCTATCCAGTGGCCATCACAAAAAGGCAAATTAATTTGCAACTTGTGGAAAGAGCCACGATCTTTAGAAAACCCCACTTCCAACGGCATGTGGACTGTAGTCCTGTCCTCAGTATTTTGTACTTGCAACCACAGACTTACCAGACAAACTACAACTGATGAACTGTCTTATTTTGCGCAACTAATAAAGGTCCACTGCAGCTCTTTTTGTATGTGGCAACTTGGTGTGCAGAGAGAAAGATATTAGCAGTTTGATTAGAAGTCAGTGAAATATGAAGAACTAGCTGTGCCCGGCCACGCGTTGCTGTGGCAAAGTCTGGTGGTATGGGAAATAAAGTATTGAGGAATTGGAGGTAGTTAAGGTAAAGGGTAAAGGTTTTTTCCTGATATTAAGTCCAGTCGTGTGTGAGTGTGTGGGTTGGTGATCATGTGTATTTGTAAGTCGAAGAGGTGGCATTGTTTGTAGAGTCCTTGGAGGTCATGTGGGTGGTATGACTGTATGGAGCGCTATTAGTTTTGTGTCAGAGGAGTACTGATATTTGGTTGTTTATTTGGATGATATTGGATGTAGTGGTATTTGGATGTTTTGGAACTGTTGGGTTGGGAGAAGGTGGGGTAATAGTGGGAGTTGACTCCGTTTTTCGAATTCAAACATGCGACGTTTCATTGGAGAAGTTGAGTAGGTTAGCGGTTGAAGACGCTGCGTCATTAGGGGATATTATTTCCTAAAGGTTGTGAATATACAATATTTGTGATTATTGGGTGTTTTGTCTGTTGGAGGTAAGTATGAATGGTGTCTAAGAGATGTTGTAGGTGTTGTGAATGGGTATAGAGTACGTTATCATCGGTATATTAGAGTTGTATGAGAGATGTTGGTGTTTTGAATGGGGATAGAGTACGTTATCATCGGTATATTAGAGCTGTATAAGAGATGTTGTAGGTGTTGTGAATGGGTATAGAGTACGTTATCATCGGTATATTAGAGTTGTATAAGAGATGTTGTAGGTGTTGTGAATGGGTATAGAGTACATTATCATCGGTATATTAGAGTTGTATAAGAGATGTTGTAGGTGTTGTGAATGGGTATAGAGTACGTTATCATCGGTATATTAGAGTTGTATAAGAGATGTTGTCGGTGTTGTGAATGGGTATAGAGTACGTTATCATCGGTATATTAGAGTTGTATAAGAGATATTGTAGGTTTTCTGAATGGGTATAGAGTACGTTATCATCGGTATATTAGAAACGTTAGGATTGTATGATGTTGTTGTTATTATTATTATTATTATTATTATTATTATTATTATTATTATTATTATTATTGAGAGGCTGGGTGGCCATCTGTTGGGAGTGCTTAGATTGTGTCCTGCATGGCAGATGGTGGGAGGTGTTAGCTGGCCGTGATTGTTTAGTGTCTGGCATTCCTGTGTTTTAAGAGTGTTGTTTTTTATTTGGTGTTGTGATTTTAAGCTTATTAAAATATTAGGAGTCAGATTGTGTTGATTGTCATGGTTGATAGCATATATTTAAAATATTGAGTGTTAAAATGGGTTGGATATTGTAGAAGGGAGAGTATATGGAGAGAAATAATTCGGATGATGGGCGGGCGCTAGGACCCAGGGGACAGCTTTTTCCCATTGCCTGACTTCCCTGTTGCCGGCGGCCATTATACTTTCTGTTTCCTTCCCAGGCATGGCTACCGATGGTGCGTTGTGGGTTCTCTCCATGTGGAGCTGCGTGAAGTGAATTTGTGTTGTTTCAACCTTAAGGCGTGGATGATGGGTTGTGTTGTCAAATTTCGAGGTTGGGGGCCCTTTACTTTTGTTGTTTTGCTTGGTGCTCAAATTCCATCACTCTTTTATATATATAGATACAGAATAGATACAGACTTGTTTTGAAAGCTAAGTAACTTGGGATTTGTCTGCACAAGCCCCAAATCCCATTCACCTGAAATAGGGTGCTAAGTGTCTTCATGGCACACAGCAGCTTTGAGTGAGTATTGCTGGGGTTTTCAATTTAAACTGGCTTTGCCCTACTTTTAGTAAAACCAAGGAATACTCCAGAGTTTTCTGGAAACTGACATATCCTGAGGGTTTGGGGCAGTCTGGACAGAAGGATTTGGATTGATCCACTGTCTAGACTAGACACTGCTACCATCACCTTTTCTCTGCACTCATCAGCATAAGAAAAGAGGATTGGCTGTGCCTGTGTTGCTACAACTCCTAGCCAGTCATGAAGCTCTATTTGTGCTTCTGGCTGTTATATAAATGAAAGAGACCCTGTGGACTATCCAGTCCAACTCTATTCTATAATGCAGGAACACACAATCAAGGCACCTACAACAGATGGCCACCCAACCTCTATTTAAAAACCTCCAGAGGAGGAGTCTCCACCAGTATCTGAATCAGCACACTCCACTGTTGAATATCTCTTAGAATCAGGAAGTTCTTCTTAATGTTTAAACAGAATTTCTTTTCCAGCATTTTGATTTCATTGCTCTGTGTCCTAGTCTCAGAGCAACAAGCTTGTCCCCTCCTCAATGTGACATCCTTTCAAATAATTTCAAATATTTAAACATCACGTCCCCTCTCCACTTTGTCTTCTTCAAGCTAAACATACACAGCTCCCTAAGCCACTCCTCATAGAACAATATAGTGGAGTGGTTGTGCTCCTGGATCATCTACACAACTGTCCCGAATTTCCCGGGGTCACTTCGCAACAGATTTGAACCGTCCAGTGCTAGATGGGCCCTTAGGCTTAAATTCAATGAAGAGTGAGTTGTGTAAAAGATTAAACATGTGTAATGGTTGGCTTTAGCCTTTATGCTGTACTCTTATGAACACTTATTTGGAAATAAATGCCATTTAATTCAATGAATAAACTCCACTAATTTCAATTCTGAGTAAACATGGATGAAATTGGACTGTTGCAACCTGATCTCAAGCATATTAATGCAACAGAAAGCCCGCTTGGGGCCGATGAGACATTTCCAATAAGTATGCATAGTATCACAGCCAAAGACTTGTGAAATGTTATGGTAATTTTACGTTAATTGACATTCAGTATGGTTTCTTATAACCTAGAAAGTAAAACTCTAATAATTTACTTTTAAACAAGTGGAGCTGTAGCTGAAAAACAGCTGAATATTCAAGGCCAAATATCCAACTCCAGTCTAACTTAATAACAATGGACTATAAGAAGAGAGAAGAATGCTGTTCCACAGTGAATATCCAGCTGTTGATTGAGCAAGAACTCAGTTTGCAGTCTCCCCAGTGTGCATTGATTCAAATTATAGTCATAATTACTATAGCCTGAAATCAGTGTATGCACATTTTATGCAGTCCTCTTTTTGATTATGTATAAGTCTAAGATCCGATGACAAGACTATCCATCCATCATATTGCACTTGTTTTGCCACTATCTTAGATGGTTTTAGAAGGAGATGAGGCAAATTCATGGAGGTCCACCAATGTCTATTAGGCATGATCAAAATAAGAAATTTTCCATGTCAGAGACAATCCACCAAATAATATGAAACAATGATATGAAACAATCTGTGCAATAATGGTTTTACTGCGTGTCATATTCAAATTTATTGTTTTTTCTAATTTGAAATTTTTATTATAATGAGCATGTTATAGGTTTTTTTTTATAATTTTGATATTAAGTGAAGTAGTTGTGGCATTGAATGCTTGCAATCTGTATGTTAACCACTCTGAGTCCCTCTGGGGAGAGAGGGCGGTCTAGAAATAAAGTTTTATTATTATTTATTATTATATGAATGAATACTTTCCTTGAAACTGGGCTTGGAAAGTTTCTACGTGGCCCGTGGAAAGTAATCTGGGAGCATTTAGTTGCCATTGAAGGATGTTTTATAAGCCCTGAGCCTCGCTCTGCCTTCCCCCCCTCCCCCCCAAAGTGGCAGAACATGGGGTGCACCTGCACTGTAGAATTAATGCAGTTTGACTTCACTTTCACTATCATAGCTCAATGTGACGCAATCATGGGAGTCATAGTGTTACATGGTCTCCATACTTCTTTGCTGAAGAGTGCTGGTGCCCCACCAAATTACAAATCCCAGGATTCCATAGCATTGATTCATGGTGCCAAACTCCATGAATTCTGCAGTGTAGATGCACACAGGGAGGTGCAAATGCAAGTCGAGATCTTAAAAGAAACTATACTTATTGGCAGTGGTTCTCAATTTTTGTTTCCCCTGATATTTTGGACTTCCATTAGCCATGCTGGCTGAAAAATCTGAGAGTTAAAGTCCCAAAAATTAAGGGGGGGGGGGTTTGCTAAGAACCTTGATGAAAAAGGATCAATAGAAGGCTCTCTTTTCGCTCACGTGAGCCAGATGTGTAATGCCAGGTGGTGCAGCGGGTTAAACCATTGAGCTGCTGAACTTGCTGACTGAAAGGTTGGCGGTTTGAATCCAGGGGGCAGGGTGAGCTCCCGCTGTTAGCCCCAGCTTCTACCAACCCAGCAGTTCGAAAACATGCAAATGTGAGTAGATCAATAAGTACTGCTCTGGTGGGAATATAACGGTGCTCCATGCAGTCATGTCGGCCACATGACCTTACAGATGTTTATGGACAATGTTAACTCTTTGGCTTAGAAATGGAGATGATCACCAAACACCAGAGTCGGACACGACTAGGCTTAACGTCAGGGGAAAACCTTTACCTTTACCTTTACAGCTACTAAAAGGTAAAGGTTTTCCCTGACATTAAGTCCAGTCATGTCTGACTCTGGGGGTTGGTGCTCATCTCCATTTCTAAGCCGAAGAGCCGGCGTTGTCCGTAGACACCTCCAAGGTCATGTGGCCGGCATGACTGCATGAAGCGCAGTTAGGTTGGCAGAAGCTGGAGCTAACAGCAGGCGCTCACTCTGCTCCCGAGATTTGAACCTGTGACCTTTTGGTCTGCAAGTTCAGCAGCTCAGCTACTAGTCTGCTACTATTACTGCTACCTTTATTCGCCTGGTTTGGACAGCTCAAAGAAATCCAGCGCTATTTGAATTGATGGGTAAATAATAAAGCACTCAGAGATTTTCACCCCTCTTTGAAATTATTTTGAGTGTGCTGTTTTTCTGCTCAGTAAAAATGTTTCAGTCAAGGGCTCTTGATGGAAGAATCTCCCAAACAAGTTATAATCCATTCTTAACAAGGAACAAAAGTGTTTTGTGAATAATAGATTGAAAGCATTGCAAGGTCAGTCTTTAGTGTCTCAACTGAAATACATTTTTCACAGAAGAAGAAGAAAAGCTCTTGATGACCTGCATCCTAGTTGTCATCATGATGCATCTGCCGATAACTGGGGTAATTTGTTAGCTCTCCTCTTTCTGGAATTTCCTTAGAAAGCCAGAGACAAAAAGCTGTTTGGCTCATATTAGAGCCTGTAAAACTTATTCAGGAAGCATACAACGAAGCAGTCAAAGCTTGCAGTCCCTTTTCTGTTATTATGCTATTAAATATGAATATCAGTTTCCCACTTGTAAATTTCCCAGCACTCTTAGTCACTCAAAAATTTGCTGGAAATCTTGCGTCCCTGGTATTAAACAGATATGTTCACCCCAAAGGGCCTATGGTGATATTCCATCATTTCTAAACAATCTCATTTGCATTCAAAACATCTGTTGATTCAAGCAGTTTTATATACATACAATTAACTTGGAATGGAATTAAGAATACATTTTGATATTTATTTTATCCCATTTTGAAGTTACAATAGATGTACAAAGACTGAGTGCAACCCCACATTTGCTACAAAATAAGTATTGGGGGAATGCATCACATTTGGAGTCGCATTAAGAATGCATTGACCTTTTGGGGAGTTTAGTTCAAGTGAACAACATTTCTGTTTTAATAACATTATGTTCACAGTCAAGCTAAGTAGGGAAGTGCCATTGATTTCAAAGCAGAATTAATGATGTTTCAGTGCTTCGTTTTGGCTTGTTTTTCTAAAGAACGGAAAGAAATAGATTTAAGACCTACTTCACTGAAATGAAAGCAAGCTGAAACTAAGCACTGAAAAAGAATCAGGAGATGCACATGTGCTTGTGTGTGTGACAAATGTTACAATACCTAATAAATCTACTGAATAATCAGTTGTTCAAATTCAAAAACAACACATTTCAAACTTATAAATAGCGATATGAGAGAAGTTCCATCTGGAACAAATCAATGGTTGAAGGAAAGTAGATGGCCAAAACTCTTGGTACATCTTCATTTGAATAGAGGTCAGATGCTTTTTGACTGACAATCTTCTTCAGTGGCCAATGAAGTTCTTACACTTCCCAATCATGGTCAAAAATAAATCATGGTTAAAAATAAAAAGAATTAATAATTTTATCTAATATCTTTTAATGTTTCTGATATGTTAAAACTCTCTCATGCAAGTCCATACAGTGAGAGAGTATAACACATATATGTCTATGTGGCTATGAGAATAAAATAAGATGTATATTATCTGTCCCTACAATAAGATGTATATACTCAGTTTCCTTCTCACAGGTAATTTTAGGTATTTTTAATCAGCAGCAAGCATGTATTTTTTGCATGCAAGCATATAAGAATATAACTAGGAAAGTCTTCTGCTCACTAAATTTCCCAAAAATGCTCAGAAAATCCTGCAGCTTCCTACAGCAGTTTCAGGCAGTTTCTTTGGAGACCACCACATTACCTTGATTACAATGGGAAGCATCAGACATGTCTGGCTGAAGATAGGGTATGCTCTACAAATCACAATCTACAAATGATTTCTGTTTTATAAATGCTGGCTGATATATTATATGCCAAGAAGCCAGAGGTTAGAAAAATTATTGGTTTGGGCTACAACTCCGAGAACTCTCAAGCAAGCAGATTGGCCACTGGGCATTACAATCCCCAAAACAATATTTCAAAGTTATTGCAACCACTATGCCTTTTAACTTACCTCCTCTTCTTTGTGATAATCAGCAATAAGGTTGAATGGTACTGTGTATAATGTGCTGGACATTACGCCAAAGAGGGAGCACAGAGCCAGAGTAGAATGCACTTTGGGAAAGAGTCCAATGAACCCAGTGCCTAGTCCAAAAAGCAAGTATCCAATGAAATAAAGTCCCTTTAATCCTATAAAAGGGAGCAGAGCTTTCTGCAAATCTGATAGAAGAAGATCGAGAAAAAATAAACTTTATAAAAAGATAACAATTTCATAAACTCTCAAATATTACAGTGTATCATTACAGTACAGTCTATCATGCACTGTATTCTTGAAATAAATATCAGTTAGTTCCTTTCCATGAAAAGGAGACTTGTATGCATATCATCACCATCACCTTCATCATCACCATCATTTATTTATATTCCACCTTCTTCCCAAAATTGGGACTCAAGGTGGCTTAAAATTAAAATGATTATGCAATTTGTTAAATACACACAAAAAGCCAATGTTCCAAAAGTCAGATCAAGTCATTTACAATATTAAAATAATTTAAACCCTTTTAAACCAATTTTAAAAGAGTACCATTTGAAGCAAGCACCCTCTTATAGAATCATAAAGTTGAAAGAGACCACGTGGACCAGCTAGTTCAACCTCCGGCCATGCAGGGAAAACACAATCAAAGCACCTCCAACAGATGACCGTCCAGACTGTTTAAAAGCTTCCGCAGGAGCTTCCACCACACTCCGAGGCAGTTGTTGAACAGATACCAGGGTCAGAAAGCTCTTCCTAATGTTCAGGTGGAATCTCCTTTCTTGTAATTTGAACCCATTACTCCTAGTCCTAGTTTCAAGGACAACAGAAAACAAGGCTGCTCCCTCTTCCTTATGACATCCTTTTACATATTGATACATGGCTATAATGTCCCCTGTCAACCTTCTCTTCTGTAGGCTAAACATACACCGCTCCTCATAGGGCATGGTCTCTTGATCTTTGATCAATTTAGTCATCCTCCTCTGGACACCTTCCAACTTCTCAATATCTCTTTTAAATTGTGGTGTCCAGAATTGAACACAGTATTCCAGGTGAGGTCTAACCAAAGCAGAATAGAGAGGCACCATGACTTCCCTCAATCTAGGCACTATACTCCTTTTGATGCAGCCCAAAATCCCATTAGCTTTTTAAGCTCATGTTGAACTTTTTGCCCACTTCACATGATCCTTTTGGGTTGTGCTGTTCACCAGCAATCACCAACAAAGAGAAGGTGTACAGGGTGCTCATGGCGCTCCCTCCTTTCCCCCTTATACGGTGGGGATGGGACAGGTGTCCCTGTCCTCATCAGATGGGGAAAAGGGTGGAAAGTATGGGTAGCACTGGCACTTCCCCTCTACTTTGGGAGGAATGTGGGCAGGGCCTGCCATGAGTCATCTGATGGCGCTCAACAGGCTCTGCCCAAGCTGGGAATAAAAGCGGCAAAACAGGGCTATTTCTATGGCTCCAATATCTTTTTCACATGTATTGTTGTTGAGCCAGGCATCACCCATTCTGTATCTTAGTATTTCATTTTTTCTGCCAACATGTAGTATCTTACATTAGTCCCTGCTGAAATTCATTTTGTTAGTTTTGGCCCAGCTCTCTAATCTATTGAGGTCATTTTGAATTCTGATCTGTCCTCTGGAGTATTAGCTATCCCTTCTAATTTGATGTCATCTGAAAACTTGATAAGCATGCCCTCTAAACCTTCATCCAAAATGTTGAATAGTACTGGGCCCAGGATTGAATCCACTAGTGGAACCATTGGTAAGTACCCTTTGGGTTTGATAGCTTAACCAATTACAAATCCACCTAATAGTAGTATTATCTCTAGCCCATATTTTACTAATTTGTTTGAAAGAAGATCATGGGGGACCTTGTCAAAGGCCTTACTAAAATCAAGGTATGCTACATCCACAGCATTCCCTTCATCTACCAAGCTTGTAACTCTATCAAAAAAAAAGAGATAAGATTAGTTTGGCATGACTTGTTTTTGAGAAATCCGTGTTGACATTGAGTGATCACAGCATTCCTTTCTAAGTGATTGCAGATTGCCTCCTTAATGATCTGACCCAGAATCTTTTCTGGTATTGATTTCAGGCAGATTGGATGGGAATTGTTTGGGTCCTCTTAAAAGCCGTTCCCTCAAAACTCTGTTGTTAAGCCTCTTGGGTTAAACATGTTTTCTCTTGCTAACAGAAAAATCTCAAGAAGACATTGTAGTTCCATTTCAAGATATTGCATACCATTTCAATATTTGGGAGAGCAATGGGACTTCAAGAAGGACTTCTCTTTAGAGTCTGGATAGAGTCATGGGGTATATTACAGATACAAAGGACCTAAGGGATATAGGGCTATATAGGCCACAATAAGCGGTTTAAATCATGCCCGAAAACAGATTGGTAGCCAGCACAAAAGGAGTGTGGGCATTGTATAATCCCCATAGCCAATTTCAATTAACACTCTTTTAACTGCACAGTTCTAACTAACATATTTTTGAAGGATCTAATATTGTGAACTGGTTTGAGTATTACAGTAGGATTCTAGGAGTAATGGTATATTCTTTAAAACTAACTGAGAGAAAGATGATTGTAGCATAAGCCTGGGTAGACTGATGGTGATTCTACACACAGTTTAGTTTCAGGAAAATTCAAATATCTATGTAACTCCATTAATCACAGAAAACTGTAGAAATTTGAGGACCAGATGGGATTTTCACTCTAGAGCCTGTGGGCCAAAGATTCTCAAATACTATCATATAATAGTATATCATATATCATATCATATATATATCATATATCATATCATTTATATCATATATAAAATATGGTGAACGCTATGAAGCCCTACATGGATCCATTTGCTTATTCAGAAGTTCAAGTAAGAGTTCAGTTTCTTGATAGTACTTACACGAGTAGAGCGAAGAAGAAATTGCATTGATACACATCCCCCAGCATCCAATTTCTACTCCTCTTTCATAGGTCAGATAGGCTGTGGAATTATGCGGTGCATAAGGATCACCGTTAAACACAATCTGCAAAGCATCATAAAAAAGAAGAAAGAATAGGTTTTTTTTGATGGGCCCCTGGGTCTCATTAAATGGAACAAGACTCAGAAGGCAAAGAAATGTCAAGCCGAGATGGAAAAGAAAGAGAACTAGGAAGGAAAAAGCCATGCCCTTGTTAGCATAATATATCACCTCTTGCATCTTGATGTCATGACATACAACAGCAGGTTAGAATCAAAACTCTGAAAAATTACATTTTTGGCTTACAGCCACCAGAATCCCCCTGGCCAGCATGGTAAATGGGAGTTGTAATCTAAAAATGTAAATCCATTTTGGCCATTTACAAACTGCCAATAGGGAAGGAACATGAAGATCAATGGAGAGGTACAGAAGTGCATAATATTTGCTAATTACAATTTGTGTGCATCATCACAAATTTAGAAACAATTTATTTCATTAGAATTTATCCATCTATCTATATATATAAAAGAGTGATGGCATCAGGGCAGTGGACAAAACAACAAAAGTACAGGTCCCACAACCTCGAAATTTGACAACACAACCCATCGTCCATGCCTCCAGGTTGATACAACAAAAAGAAAAGAAAAATAAAGTCCTAATTAGAGGGAGAGCAATAATTTTTTTTTATCCAATTGCTGCCAGTTTAGAGGGCTAATCTCTGCCCACTTGGTTGCCTAGCAACCAGCCAAGGGACAGCCAGGCTTCAGTTAGGGGACAGGCTGATTTAGGCCTCACTTAGGCTTCTTCCACAGATTATCTGATTTTAACTGGATTATATGGCAGTGTAGACTCAAGGCCCTTCCACACAGCTCTATAACCCATTTATAATCTTACATTATCTGCTTTGCACTGGATTATCTTGACTCCACACTGCCATATAATCCACTTCAGTGTGCATTTTATACAGCTGTGAAGAAGGGGCCTCATATAATCCAGTTCTAAGCAGATAATTTAAGATTATCAATATACAGTAGACTCTCACTTATCCAACATAAACAGGCCGGCAGGATAAGTGAATATGTTGGATAATAAGAAGGGATTCAGGAAAAGCCAATTAAACATCAAATTAGGTAATCGTTTTACAAATTAAGCACCAAAACATCATGTTATACAACAAATTTGACAGAAAAAGTAGTTCCATGCGCAGTAATGCTATGTAGTAATTACAGTAGAGTCTCACTTATCCAACACTCGCTTATCCAATGTTCTGGATTATCCAATGCATTTTTGTAGTCAATGTTTTCAATATATTGTGATATTTTGGTGCTAAATTCATAAATACAGTAATTACTACATAGCATTACTGTGTATTGAACTACTTTTTCTGCCAAATTTGTTGTCGGGCTGTGGCGCAGCTGGCTAGTAACCAGCTGCTATAAATCACTACTGACCGAGAGGTCATGAGTTCGAAGCCCGGGTCGGGTTAAGCCTCCGACCATAAAAAAAAAATAAAAATAGCCCCGGCTTGCTGTTGACCTAGCAGCCCCGAAAGACAGTTGCATCTGTCAAGTAGGGAAAATTTAGGGACGCTTTATGCGGGAGGCTAATTTAACTAATCTACAACACCATAAAACTGCTCACGAGGAAAAGAAGAGGAAGAACAGCCATCAATGGACGGTGAAGCAACAACTCCCCCTGTGGCCGGAAATCGTGAAGCTGGAAAGATGTTAAAAAATGCCTCTGTGTCTGTCTAAAACTGAATGTTGTTTGTCTATTGGCATTGAATGTTTGCCATATATGTGTTCATTGTAATCCGCCCTGAGTCCCCTTCGGGGTGAGAAGGGCGGAATATAAATACTGTAAATAAATAAATATTTTGGTGCTTCATTTGTAAAATCATAACCTAATTTGATGTTTAATAGGCTTATCCTTAATGCCTCCTTATTATCCAACATATTCGCTTATCCAATATTCTGCCAGCCTGTTTATGTTGGATAAGTGAGACTCTACTGTACTGTATTTACAAATTTACCACTACAATATCACAATGAATTTAAAACACTGACTACAAAAACATTGATTATGAAAAGGCAGACTGCGTTGGATAATCCAGAACATTATATACGTGAATGTTGGATAAGTGAGATTCTACTTTAATATGAAATAATTACTGGGATAGAATAATGCAGAACAATATAATCTCTAAAACCAGGACAGTAAATAAACAGGGGAATTCCACACAGGAAACAATCAGGGCCAGCTAACACCTCCCAACAAAGTATTCCCATCATCAAAGTCTGGCAAATCCTCTGTTTTCTCAGGGCCACAGACAGTAGACACACATAAAATATTGCAAACAACACCACTCTGAAAACAAGGGAATTCCAGACAGGAAAGAATCAGGGCCAGCTAACACCTCCCAACAAAAAATTCACTCAGGGAGGAAGCAGCCAGGCTTTAAAGCTGCAAGGCCATTACATCCTAATCATTTTTCCTAATTGCAGCATTCATACTTGCCTCCAACAGACAAAAAAAAACCCAATCAGAAATATTGTATATTCACAACCTTTAGGAAATAATATCCCCTGATGGCGCAGCGTGTTAAAGCGCTGAGCTGCTGAACTTCTGGACCGAAAGGCTGCAGGTTTGAATTGGGGGAGCGGAGAGCCCCCACTGTTAGCCCCAGCTTCTGCCAACCCAGAAGTTCAAAAACATGCAAATGTGAGTGCATCAATAGGTACTGCTCTGGCGGGAAGGTAACGCCGCTCTATGCAGTCATCCCACATGACCTTGGAGGAGTCTATGGACAACGCTGGCTCTTCAGCTTAGAAATGGAGATGAGCACCAACACTCTGAGTCAGACATGACTGGACTTAATGTCAGGGGAAAACGTTTACCCTTTACCTTAACTACCACCAGTTCCTCAATACTTTATTTCCCATACCACCATATTTTGCCACAGCAACGCGTGGCCGGGCACAGCTAGTGTTTTATATAGACATACAATACATCTCGGCATAGTGGGAAAGAATATGGCCTGATTGACCATGGGGACTGCTGAGCCAATTTGCGCTAAGTGTTAATAGGCATCTTCAAGGACCCTTGCTTCTCCCTTCTTACTTTTCATCATTAAACTGGATTTGGATTGCATACTACAGTTAATAATAGACAACTTGAAGCAGAAGAGTGTTCTCTATAACAACCTTTCATCCTCTAGACTTCAGCTCCCAGAATCTCTGATCTCTGGACAAATTGGCTGGGGGTTATGAAAGCTGAAATCTAAAGTAACCGGAGGGCCAAGGGTTGAGAACCACTGTGCTATAAAATAGGATGCAGCCACCCTTGACACTGTCTTTTCTTTACCTGCCCCATAAAATCAGTGAAGAAGAGCATATTGGAAAGGAAAGCAGTCCATCCCATCAAATGGCTCACACATAAACAGCGGTAGTGGGACGGCATGGTTAGAAGTGCTTTTAGGAGAGACTTAATGGTCATCTGCTTCTGAACCTGAAATGAAGAACAAAACAAAACTAAGCAACTGCTTTGTTTTAAACACACTAGAAGTATTCATAAAAGACAGTATTTTTTATCCAGTATTCACAGTTTTAAAAAAATCCACAGTCAAATCAAATTAATACATTGTCCTTCTATCTAAAAAGTAAAATGAAATGTCAAGGGAAAACATACCCTTCTAACATTGGAAATGCTCGGGGCTGGGCTTTGGTGATCTCCAAAATGTTGGAGATGCAAAGAGGCAACTTTCTTTGATCTTCTTACATGGATAATACCTTTCAAGTTGATTCCAACCCTACTGAGTTTCCAGCAGATGAGCAAAACTATAAAATCCTTTCTGGCCTTTGATGTGAAAATAAACTTTAAAATGTGTTTAAATTTTACCTAAATATTTTTTTAATAAAACCTTTTTTTATTGTAAATCATGGCTCAGGAGTTCAAAAGGGTAATGAATGAATACTTTCAATAAATATGAAATAATATTATAGGAAAAGAGGAAGGGTCCAGATTATCTCCAATCACGATGTATTCATGGCCACTAAGATAGCCATGGGCAAACTTGGGCCCTGCGGGTGTTTTGGACTTCAACTCCCACCATTCCTGACAGTCTCAGGCGCCTTCCTTTCCCCCCTCAGCCGCTTAAGCCCAAGTTTGCCCATGCCTGCACCAAGACTATGCAAGAGACGGACTCTTTTTTGTAATATGTATACTTGCTTGGGATTGTATAGGATGCATGCCACAGGCTATAGATGAACTAAATAAATAATGAAAAACAACAGTATTTCTTTCTTAAGAGACAGAAGTATGGCAAGGCAGAATGACTTGAATGAAGATCAATGAATCAACACATCAAAGCAACATTAGAAGCATGGCGTGGTTGTGCCTTTGGACAGTTGGAAAAGTGATGCAAGAAATCTCATCCCAAGAGAATTGCTTATGATGAACTTCTCAAAGGGCTAAAGAAACAGAGACTGCACTAGTAAAAGAAACAACATCCACGATGACGCTGATGCTGACGGTGTAGATGCTCAACTGAACGTAATGCTCAAAGCTCACCTTCAGATTATCAGATTCAGCTGGTGGAAATCTGGACATGAAGTCAACCTGATTAGATTTTGAATCATTTTGTTCACATTGTTCCCTTACAATGCAAGTTTTCTCTGTGTTCCTAAACTGTCTGAAGTTGACAGGGAAGATCAACATACAGAAGCACCCTTACAATCTATATTATTCATTCAGACAAGCATCCAAAATGCGAATCCCAACTCACGCCAAATCCATTGGACTGGTTGAGTGAGCTTTTCGATATGTATGGTGAAGGAATTTTCACCTGGATCAATATATGGCCAATGTAGTTAGTTTCCTGTAGCTAGAGATAGATCCTGCACTATATTTTCAGTGTCACAGTCATCATGGTGTCCAGACGGCAATTTTCTCCAATGTAACAACTTCATTATTTTCCTTCCAAAAGTTGGTCATTAGCGAACACAGTCGATACAAATATGTGTGCTCACAGGCAAATGCAGTTTTACAGAACTTCTTGTCACTAAAAATGTTCTTCTATTATGTACCCAATTAAGAGATAAAAAAACAATTCTGAAATCATAGTGTTTCATATAGCCCAGTACTCTATACTGGTTGGTGATGTGTAGCAATGGACACATCATAGAACACTGCTTACACAATTCCTTTTCTTGTTTTGACAGCCCAACTTGGGTCAAATGATGAGTCTGATGATTTCTAGGTACATCAGTGTAAAATCCAATTTTATGCAGGCAGATCTCACTTGAAGTCCCTGGCTGGAGTTTATTTAGTTCTTGGATGGTTCACAGATGATGACATATTCCGGTTTGGATGCAAAAGGATCTGATCAGTTTATTTAGGAACCAACTTTTACACTAACTTTTCATCAACCCATGGCTTATCTCCATAGGCTGTTTAGCCCACAGCCAGTTGGAACAGTGATATTCTGGCCTGTCTCTGGAGGTTGTCATTATGGTGTCTCCAACCATAGTGGCAGCAGAGTAGAGTCTGCATGGTCCAGCTGGGCCAAGAATGGTTCAGCTAACTGGATTGTCATCTTACTTTCCTGTCACCATCACTGGTGCAGAGTTCTGGGAGAGCTTCTGGCCATTAGGGGCTCTCTGTGCTGACAACAGCAGAGACATCCATGTGACCAAGGAGAAAGATTATGGATATACAATGATGATGGCAACAAGGTCCAGATTTATCCCCTTTCCCCTGTACTGATGAGCTTCAGGAAAAAGGGTTAATGGTGGTGACCTGGGTGGACAGCACCCTGGTCCACATTGAACCCAATTGTACTATCCACACTGTGCCCAGACTGGGGTGATGCTCCAGATTTTCAGCTAAACCCCAACTTTCCTTAATGTGGGGCTCAACTGGATTAACCTTGTTTATCACAGGATAAAGACCAGAAGACCTTGGACATCATGAAAACAACCAGGAGTAACTTCATGGTAAGCCTATGCAGATGAATGCACAGACTCTGGCTGAATGTATGTAGGCTGACATGCAATCACCCCATTTTCTAAGGAAATGTCTATGGATCAGATTACAGATACTTCATTCTTTGCTATGCTATCTAATCCAATCTGAGGTTCTTTGACACAAGGGCAAGAACCATGTAAAACCTATATTATAATGCAAATCCCATGTATTGTCTGAGTCCTTTTAATTAAATGTGTTGACTTGATCTTAGCTGAGAGACCATTTGAACATAGCACTACTTTGCCAAGTACATTCTTGGCTTTATTTCAAGACATGAAATCAGAACACAATTAATCAAGACCAGTGAACTCAGACAGCTGGGCAGGGGCACACATACGGCTTACTTCCTGGGATCAATGCCCATAGCTTTTATTTCAGAATGAAAAGTGAAAGGTTTTTATTATGAAGGGAGTTTCAGTTTTAAAATGTAATTTTTTTCATGCAGCATTGTAGAATATTAACTAATGACTCAATCAGCCTAAAATATTTCATGAAGTATTCTGGTAATGGAATAGAGAGAAAGAGAATTCAAAGTGTTGGTTAAGACTTATAAAATCTATACAGCTTATGTCCATATTTTCTAAATACAGAAAATCCCTTTGATGGATTGTCACCTTGTCATGGTGAGGGGGCTTGCGTGTCCCAATGAAACTGCGGGTGTAACTGTCAGAGTCATGGCCACAGGGGAGAATCAAGATCAAGAACAATCTGAAGACCTCAACAGCGGAACAGGCAGACAACAACATGGTACACGTTACAATGGCTGTGAAGGCAGAAGAAGGCTGCTGAAATCTTTAAAGAGGGTGGACCTGAGACGACAGCACAACTCCACCAGCTCATTAAAAAAGTAAGCAATGGAGAAAATCCCAGCAGCCTTCAAATATGCCACCATCACCAGCCTTTTCAAAAAGAGGGAAAGAACAGACTGTGGAAACTATCAAGGTATCTCCTGTCTAACCTCTGCTTGGAAAATCCTCACTAGAATCCTTGCAAACCACTTTCTACCTGTCTCAGAAGACATCGTCCCAGAATCCCAGAACAGCTTCTGCCCCTCCAGAGGAACAGTGAATTGATCTTCACTGGTCAACAGCTCCAAGAAAAACCAACCTCTGTATATGGCATTCATTGACCTTGCAAAGGCATTCAACACAGTGAATTGCAGTGCTCTCTGGACAATCCTCCAAAAAAATCAAATGCCCTGACAAATTTGTGAATATCCTGTGACCCCTCCATGATGACATCATGGCAACAGTTTTGGCCAGAAATTGCTCCCAAAGTGACCAATTTAAGGTAGAATCAGGTGTCAAACATGGATGTGTTATTGCCCCAACCTTATTCTCCATCTTCATAACTATGATACTGCATCTTGTTGATGGGAAACTACCCACCGGCATAGAAAGCATCTATCAGACAGATGGCAAACTGTTTAACCTCAGCAGACTGAAATCCAAAACTAAGGTCACAGCATTTGTTATAAAACTCCAATATGCTGATGATAATGTGTGCTAATGCAGAAGAAGACCTATAAGCCACTCTAAATACCTTTGCAGAAAGAAACATACAGAAAGCTTGGCCTCTCACTGAACATCGAGCAAACCAAAGTGCTCTTTCTGCAGGCGTTATCCAAACCACTTGCAATGCCAGAAATACACCTTAATGGTGTAACATTAGAAAATGTTGACCATTTCCGCTACCTTGACAGCCACCTCTCCACAAAAGTCAACACCTGGAAGCCGATGTCTTCACTGCAAAAGAACATGTGGACCAAAAAGAGGTCTCTAGAGTCACCTACAGACCCACTGCCAAGACCCTACACTTTGAAGGGCACGAATGATCGCCGAAGATGATGATGATATTTTCTGAAAGCCTGTACCTCCCTCTAAGAGCCTACCCCAGCCTTACAATCTTCAGGGAAAGAGTTTCTCTCCACATGAAAACCCTCAGAGCCATGTCTGGCAAGGTCTTGAGAGAAAGCCTTTCAGGGCTGCCATAAGTAGGAAATGACTTGAGATAAGGCCTTTCAGTCGATACTTGCAGGCTATGGAGCTCCCTCCCAAGGGAAGCTCAGTTGCGTTTCCACTTTCTTTTCACCCATGAACACAGGCCTCCTTATTGAAAGAGGGCTTCAGCATTTAGCTAATTAAAGAGGAGTTCAGTAAGAAGTCTATATTTTTAATGTGTAATCTGTTCTGAATGTGTTTTAGCTGTTTAAACTGAATATTTTAATTGGACTATCTTTTGTAGTACATATATATAATCCAGCTATTTTTAAAACATATTTTAGCTGGCTTTTGAGAACCCGCATGGTGTAGGAAGGCTACAACACCAGAAGATGAGGATTCAAACCTACTGGGTGACCTTGGGCATGTCAAATTCTCTCAGCCTTTGACAGAAATGTTTATTTTTATTTTATAAAAGCCCCAATGTAATAACAGTTGTGTGGCATAGTTATTTGACTATTGGACTATGGCTCTGAAGAACTGGATTCGATTTCCTACTCAGTGGCAAGTCTCACACTCTCAGTCCCTGCTCCAAAGAACCATTACAGGTTTGCCTTAGGGCTGCCATAAGTAGGAAATGATTTGAAGGAACACTATCACAACAAAGCTGCTTTGGGTCTTGTATTGGAAGAAAGGCAGAATATACATTAAATAGAGATATATTTTAAATGCTAAATTAATTTTTTGTTTTATACAGAGTCAGGAGACTGGGATATCAAGACTACTACTGAGAATACTGGTTGGTAAAAGGCCACTGAGCTTTGTCCCCCTTCTCCACTTTCCTTTTCCCAAAATGAGTAGAAAGTAAACACCATCAATTTTCTCTATATAATCCACAGCCTGCAGGCAGTCCCCACCCTCATATATTATCTGCACCCAACACAAGCCCCTCATCTCTTTACTCTTTTCTTCTGGTTCCTTGAATGCAATTGGTACAATTTAATAATTGCACACAGTCTTGCATAATCGCCTTTATTATGACCTGAACTTTTCTGGCCAGAATTCACATGAAGCTCCTTTCCATGAAAAGCAAATGGGACTGCAAGTCCCAGAATTCCATAGGAAGTTGCTATGGCAGCTAAAGTTGAATTATAGTGCTACAACTATGTGGTGTGAAAGGATGTCAGGACCCATTCCAATGCTTTTTATGGAATTTATTCATGAACAACTTGTTCAGGATCATGTCCAAAGAAGCAGCTCATAAATCTTATGTTTCAAATTCCTTTGTACAACCAGGACCACCACCACAACAACCTGGCATTTCTGATTACTTGTAGCACTTTCCCTTGCAAATGAAGCTTCAGGAGCACCTGCTCATAAATATTTGTTAGCAAGAATCTATTACAACTTTTAAAAATGGTACCATTACCTGTATGTCTTTTTTTATGTGGAGCTTCCTTTCCTGTGATACAATCTGTATTTCATTATATCCGCTGTTGAAATAACCGTTCTTGACTTTCCCCAGGGAACCGTATTGTTGAGGCTTAGATGCATTCAGGAGGGCTTTGGATTTTGCTTTGGTGGTGGTGAGAGATATTTCAGGAATACTGCACAAATGTACCGTAAGACAGATCAGGAAGACAAGAGCGGCGTAGAAGAACATCACCTGGAATTCTGTTCCCAAATAGGTTCCCAAGACAGTGTGGCCCCAGTCAATGGCTCCTGTAAGGTAGCCAAGGGCCCCGCCCAGACCTAAAACGAAATGGAGACACTCTATTAAAAGTAAAAATATAGTAAAAGTTTTATTTAATACAAACATGTATTAAATGAGTGCCCCATTTAAGAATTAAATCATCTTCCATTTCTGGTTATTTTTTTCTTCTTGTGGTCCGTTTTACCCAATCAGCTCAATATACTGTCAAATGATCCTAATCTAACAATACATATATAAAACAGTAATTTTAAATAGATGAAAGAGATATCGCTACATTTACTAGCAAACTCAAGTGGTGAGGGCAAACAGGGTTGTAAACAAAACAAGACTATTGAATATTAAGATGGAGACATTGGGTAAAACGGTCCATCAATGGGAAAATGATGGGAAAAACTCATCTCCAAATGGTGAGCTGTATACTGCTCTGTAGCCTGAGAATGTTGGCAGCTCATAGGAAAGGAAAGACAGAGAAGAGGAAGAAACAGAGAATGTTCTGCTCAGGTTCCTTAGGTTCAGGCTATCTAGTATATCTCAGGCAATTTGATGTGGAGTGCTAACAGTATTTCTTTTCCAAATAATTGTAGTCAATGTCATATATATGGCCATTGACTACAACTGTTTCTTTCCTTCCTGGTAACCACCACTCCTCCCTGATGATATTGACATAACTTGCACTTTTGGCCCAGTTCCTTTGGATCCAATCCAAGATTTTATCATTATATTTTTGTATGTGATTTTTTATGACTTATTTTTATTGTTGATTGATCTGTTTTATTGCTTTGTTTTTATATTGTTGATGTCCGGGCTTGGTCCCATGTAAACCGCCCCGAGTCCCTTCGGGGAGATGGGGCGGGGTATAAAAATAAAAATATTATTATTATTATTATTATTATTATTATTATTATTATTATTATTATTATTATTATTATTTATTAATTCATTGGGGACTAACAGCCAATGGCTCAAGGGTGAGCACTTTCAGTACCACTGATCTAGGAGGCCATGTTTTTCCATTAACAGCTTACACGAGTTTTGGGGTACAGTAGAGTCTCACTTATCCAACCCTCGCTTATCCAACATTCTGGATTATCCAACGCATTTTTGTAGTCAATGTTTTCAATACATCGTGATATTTTGGTGCTAAATTCGTAAATACAGTAATTACAACATAGCATTAATGCGTAATGAACTACTTTTTCTGTCAAACTTGTTGTATAACATGATGTTTTGATGCTTAATTTGTAAAACTATAACCTATTTTGATGTTTAATAGGCTTTTTCTTAATCTCTCCTTATTATCCAACATATTCGCTTATCCAACATTCTGCCGGCCCGTTTATGTTGGATAAGTGAGACTCTACTGTATCTCTTGTTCCTGTAGACCTCAGGGATGTATTGGGTTTGGCTCTAAGCGAGAGCTTTTTCACTGGCTTCCCCCCAAGCAAATCTAGTCTGTGTTGTCAAAGGTTAGGCTGGCTCCTTCCCACAAGCAGGCAAATAGCATTATCATGCCAGCCTGTTGTTTTGTAACAATAGTGTGGAAACAATTGCTATCACACTTCTCTGCAATTGCACTATGGTGCTGCTTTGGCAATGCACAATTCTGTGATCACTCTTCCACACTGCCTCACTAGCCCTGTCTTCCAGCTCATGAATACATGGAGAGCAACAGGAGAGACATTTAAAAGGCTGTGCGAAAAGTTATAGTCAAAATGGTACTATCCTGCTGTCATTGTGATTTCCCAGCCTCGTGTGAAAGCTAAATGCACTTCCTTCCGGCAAGACATTGGCAACTAACTTCACTCGCAGTGGAAGGGGGTTTTAATTGTGCAATTCTGTGTTTTCTTTTACTGGTGCATTTTAATTTGCAGCTTTAATCTCTTCAGTTTTTAGTTTGCTTCATGTTTTACTGATAATAGTTTTATTCAATTTCATTATTAGCCATACCCTGAGTTCAACTTGTTTTTGAAGGAAGATGTAAATCCAGCAAGTAAGCCACATGCAATATTCCCAAGGAAAGTGGAAATACATTGGCCGGAGCCTGGAACAGGAACAATTCTACCAGGAAGTAACATTTTTGCTCCATATTCTACTGCAACATTTTGCTCCAGTTTCCTGTACAATGGTCTTGCTTGCCTGGGTTGATGCAGCCTCCTCAGGGCTTTGCTAAGGATACCAGTTTTGATTATATTTCCAGTGATTTCTCAGCCAACATTCTGTGAGTGGCCGGGCAAAAAAGTAATTCATCCCACCTTTGTGCTTTCCCATCACAGATGTTTAAATAACATTCTGTTGAGAAGTCCCATAATACCTCTGTGATTCGAAAGGTCTTAAAATAGACTGTAGAAGGTCTAGACATGAGGATCATTCAGAGAGCCACACAACCTGTGAGAACTGAAAATCCTCTCCAAAGGTCAGCACTGGATATCAGTGGGCCAAATAAAAAATGGAATGGTGCTATGCCCATGTGACTTGTATCTTATTGAGTGATCCAAAAGACTCAAGCTTTCTCTGTGTTTGTTTTAGTTTGTTAGGAAGACCCAGAAAGAAGGAAAAGACATTCTTATTCATGCTTCCATTCCTGTGTGTAGGAAACTTTAAGAAATTAGAATTGTTAAAGTCTGACACTTACAAAAAGTGGCTGTGCTTGTAATTAATCAGCTTATTCTACAATATTGGCTAGAATTTGAGAATGACTCCATCATAAACTGGGCTCGGGCTGTGGCGCAGGCTGGAGAGCAGCTGCAATCAATCAATGCAATGAATCACTCTGACCAGGAGGTCATGAGTTCGAGGCCCACTCGGAGACTATGTTTGTTTGTCTTTGTTCTTTGTTAAAAGGCATTGAATGTTTGCCTATATGTGTAATGTGATCCGCCCTGAGTCCCCTTCGGGGTGAGAAGGGCGGAATATAAATGCTGTAAATAAATAAATAAACACAGTGTGCCTTTAGGAGCAGCTTCTGTTTTGGGAAATGATAAATGCAGTGACTCCCGTGATTTGTGACATCTACCAGAAATACAAGGACACATCCCATGAGTAGCAGCATGAGTAACATCTGAGATGTCTTGTCTCCCAAACCAACATGGCAGGTGATTTTTGACATTCTGCTCCCTGGGGTTGCAATGCAGCACAATCTGCTCTTTGTCTTATGGTGGGCTTATCACAGGCATTCAGATCACGTGCATTTTCCTTCCCTCCCTTAAGACCTCTGCCAGCCCAACATGAAAGATTAGTCCGGAGGTCAGAGAACGATCATTCTTCAAGCATAAGAATTACTAGATCTGTGAAAGGGGGAAAGGCTGGATTTACAATGGATAGGAAAGACCACTGTTGAAAAAAAAAGAAATTCCAGCCAGGAAACAGTAATGCCTTTTCTTTCATGATAGAAAACTCTCAGCCCTTTGTAGAATTTTAAATTGGTATTTTGACATTTTACCGAAACCCACTTAGTGATCAACTCCTCCCAGCGGTTAGTATACAAACAGCTAAATGCGCATCATGACGTTCATTGTGGTGTTCAAGATGAGAATACAAAGCAGGGGTAGGATCATGTGGCCCTCTAAATGTTGTTGGATTGCATCTCCCAGCATTCCTGATGCCTGGCCACATTATTAGGGGACTTTAGGACTTGCAATCTAACAATATCTGAAGGGAAACATGATTTCTACCCATAGTTGCCCTGATTTTTGAACAGACACAGGAAAGCGTGGGTCAACACAAGGCAAATGAGCGTTATTTTGAGCGGGACAAATCATTATTAGGTACTGCAAAATCAGTATTAACGATAATTCAAACCAGAGTTTGAAATAGTTAATTGGTGGACTTCATTTTACAGAATCCCTTGGTGTTAGCTTCGAAATTTTTTAGAAAATTAGAAAAAGAGAAGATTTCCTAAACTTCATTCAGAGATGCCACATTCATGTATTTAAAAGCAAGTGAGCACTGGAACAAGATAGTTTGAAGCTTAAAGTGAACACAGATGTTTTTAAAAAGTGAACAGATTTCAATTGCTTTTCTTGTCTACAACCTTAAAAGAGATCTAAACAAGATAAGAGAGATCCCATTAAAGGGGCTAGAGAAAATGGCTTTTACTTAGAATTGTTAAGGATGATGATGGTGTAATTTAAAAAGTGTGTAAATGCCTTTTGAAAATAGAAACAGAAGATTGATTTGTCAAAGAATACATTATAAGATAGACCCCAAATTTTGGGCATGATGTACAAATGGATGTATGAACCAAAGATTTTTTTTAAAAAATTGCTTTGAGTTGCAATCTAAAAGAAAACGTGTGTAAGATGATACATAAGGTAAAGATAAAGGTTTTCCCCTGACATGAAGTCTAGTCGTGTCCAACTCTGGGGGTTGGTGCTCATCTCCATTTCTAAGCTGAAGAGCCAGTGTTGTCCAAGGTCATGTGGCCGACATGACTGCATGGAACACCATTACCTTCTTGCCAGAGCGGTACCTATTGATCTACTCACATTTGCATGTTTTTGAACTACTAGGTTGGCAGAAGCTGGGGCTAACAGCGAGAGCTCACCCTGCTCCCCAGATTCGAACCACCGACTTTTCAGTCAGCAAGTTCAGCAGATCAGCGGTTTAACCTGTTGCACCACCAGGGTATAGGTGTATAGGTGTTGTATAGGTGGTGTCATACAATTTGTAAGAAAATGCTAATAAGTATTTCAGATCAGTGTTGAGGTTGTCTGGACAAAAAATCCTTTTGGTCACATGTGGGAGAATTAAATATTGGCAAAAGGTGATTAAGATGTATATGTTAATTCAAAACATTTTAAAGGTAGAGTTTACATTGATCCCAGAAATGTTTCACTGGGTGTCATTCATAAAGAATTAGATAAAAAATATGCAGTATAGTTTTGTTTAATCTAGTATAATGTGGATGCATGTTTAGCTATACATTCAAAGCAAAAAATCATTCCATCCTGTTGATGATCAAGTTTCATTACAAATAATGGTGCAGCAAAGTGATGTCTCTCATCTTAAAGAGCAAAATCAAGGCTTGCTGAATGTAGATTATTCTTTTGTGATTTAGTTTGAATTAAAAAAAAACCCAATAATTTGTTAAATGCAGAACACGTGTAGATGAGCAACACTGAGTGTGGTCAAGAGGGCAAAAGTTATTCATGAGGAAGAACACATAAGCTAGGAAGAGCAGTTTGCTTTTGCCTGAGTCTGCAAGGAAGGGAAAGAGTCCAGCAGAGTTAATTGAGTGCAAATGACTTTTGCACTTGGAACTCATTTTGCAGCAAATTAAGTAAGATGAGGACAAAAGGGGTGGCGGTGGAATAAAGTAGGACATTTTAATAGCAGCTGAAATATTGGGACAGGAATGGATTAATCAGAACTGTGTTTGCTAAATTGGAACAGTTGGAGAGAGTGAATGTACTTTTTAAAAGTCAGCATAGGTAATAGTAGCATTGCTAACAAATATAATATAGTGGCTATACCCCTGTCATTGCCTTCTGGTGTGATATGAGGCAAAGGAATGGAGCTGTATGCACCTTTCCATTTCTACACAAGCCCAATGTATTTAAAACCTTCAGTTCTCATGGGAAACATAATATTTGGGGTGAGTGGGTGTACCCCATACACGACTAAGAAAACAAAAGCAACCCAAGAGCATACCAAACATTGCTAGGCTGACTTCTGTTTTAATTGCGTCTTTCTTTGAAAGAAGCTTCTCTTCCAGAACCTCTTTGTAGTTCTGTGGTCACAAGGCAACCTGTTTAAACAATGCTCCTGACTAAAGCAGCGGATCAGATGAGCAATTCATTTGGGGAAGCTTTAGCATGGAAACAGAGAGGAGACCTCAATGCAGCAAGCATCCTTCCCTTCCTCTTCCCTCCCAGAACACCACCTCAATCTCAATTATCAACGCTATAAAGGGCCTACGAAGGTGCCTCGGAAGCCTTGTTTTACCTGTCAGAAGGGCGTGATAATGGAGTCCCCTTTCCTTATCCTGGTGAGAGCAGACGTCAAATAGATAAGCTTTGATGGGACCATCAATGAAGTCAGCTGCAAAATCAAAGAGCACCACACCCAGCATAGTGATGACTATAGCCCAGGTCCTTTGGCTGGCTCGGTCAGGGACCAAAGCTACAAAAAGAAAAAAGAAATTTTGGTAGAAAGGTATTACTTATAGAGAAGTGATGATGGGGAGTAGGGGGTCCTTTGGTGAAAGTCAGTCAGGGGACAGGGAAGGTTTCAGAACTTCTCTTATTTATTGAAGGGTCTATAGGAGAAAGGTCCTGGTCCTGTGTTGTGTTATTATAAAAGTAGCGCTTGGAAAAGTTATTTTTCCTGACAACAAATCTCAAAATTCCTTACATCTTGAAACTCTCTTCTCTCCTACAGCGTGACAACCTCTTGTGGAGTTTTCCACTCTTTTCAAAGTTACGCACCTTGGCTTTAAGCAACATCTTTCTTCCCACAAACTGAACTTGTTGCCTCATCATCATCGTAATACATTTTGCATTTCTGTTGCCATTCACACACAAAACCCAGGTCTAAATGCAGGTCTCTAGGCACTTCACTCCATGCATTTGCTGAACTGGAGTGAGTCTATGAAGAGTTATTCTATAACTTCTTTCACTCACTTAGGCCCCTTCCGCACAGCTGTATAAAATCCACATTGAACAGGATTATATGGCAGTGTGAACTTTGATAATCCAGTTCAAAGCAGATATTGTGGATTATCTGTCATGATATTCTGGGTTATATGACTGTGTGGAAGAGCCCTGGTCTTCACCCTACCCTCCATCCCATCACATATTTGTGAGATTTGGTTTTGAGTTTGATGTTGTAAGACACAAATGTTAAAACATTTCTTGCACATATAATACCATGAGTAATTTAATTCTATGCTTCACTGGGGAATGTAAAGTCTCTAGCTTGCAAACTACCAGTCCTAATTTCACTGTGCCTGAATGTATATGGTGAACGAGAGCGTGCAAAAAGACTTTATTTCGTATGGAATTATATATTCCTTTTCACCACCGTTGGTTAACACTCACAAGATGAATCTGGCAGGCTTCAAAGCACTCATGTTGGTGTTAACATACTCTGAAAGCGATTTCATTCCAGTGACTGCCGTGGGTCAAAGCCAATTTCAGAACAAGGTCCTTGCAGTCTGCAAATTGCTTTGCAACTTCCCTGCCCTTCAAATAGTCCCATGGTTTCTGTACAGCTGCTCCAAAATAAATATTAGGATTGTATATATTGGTAATATCTATGGAGATCTCTTGGACTTTTAAGCTACTGAGCCACTTTTGAATTGTTTTTAACTCCAAATGCCCTGTTACAACAGCAAACAGATTCATCTTGCCTGAAGAACTTTAAAAGGTTAGCTTTGAAGTAAGCTTCCTGCATTCTGTGTGTGAGCCTTCAAAATCTGTTGTGGAAATGCCAGGTTCACTTCAAAAGTCTTCAGAGCTTGGAAAGTGCTGTCTTTTGAATTGGTCCTAATCGCAGTAATATTATTGGGGTGAAGCTGTTTGCATAGAGACAGCCAGGAGAGAAGAGTCAAGAGCCTTGAGCTGAACTGCTGAGAACAGTCTTGGTCCAAAGGCTGGGATTTAGCCTTCTCATAAGCACAGTTTTGAAAAATTACTGTTTGGGATTACGATCCATGGATTCATGGATTCTACATCTATAGGTCCAAACATACAAGTTATGAAACTATTCTTTTAATCCTCAACACAAACCTTGATTTTGCCATTTTATATAAGGAACACCATTTTAATTTGCTGTTGTATTTAAGGAGTATCCATAGATTTTGGAATTGGACTGGGAAGAGTGTTCCTGGAACCAAACTCCAGTGGGTAAGAGTCCAATGTGCAATTTTCAATCACCATGCCTGTTTGAGGTGTTTAAATGGTAAGTCCTGTAGTTCCCATTGCTTGTCATTTGCATTCTTTGTTTGGGAAAGACTGTAGGAGAGCAAAGCTTACTGGGAAAGTCTCCATAGCTCTCTGGTGAAGTTAGGAAATGCACACACTGCCAAGAAAACTTTTTCTGGCCAGACTGAGAACCCACTGAGAACCCTGATTGGGCCAGAGCTCATATTTCAATTTACAGGTAAAGTGTAATTGTTAATATTATGCTTGAAAAGATTCTATAAGACTGACCAAATAGCACTGTGAATGAACACCCAAATATTGAAACCAAAAAGTTATTTTCAAAAATAATTTTCTGCTAATATCTGGATAGAATAAAAATTAATGTGGTTCACCTTTCCAAGAAGTTACACTTGAAGTAAACAATGTAAATGGATTAATCTCATAATTGGATTAGTCATCCATTTGGATTTTTACCCACCTCTGTTTTCTTGGAAACTTTGTGCAATAATGTTGCCAACACAGATAGCAAACCCAAATACAGAATGCATATACAGTAGAGTCTCACTTATCCAACACTCACTTATCCAACATTCTGGATTATCCAACACATTTTTGTAGTCAATGTTTTCAAATCATCGTGATATTTTGGTGCTAAATTCGTAAATACAGTAATTACTACATAGCATTACTGCATATTGAACTACTTTTTCTGTCAAATTTGTTGTATAACATGATGTTTTGGTGCTTATTTTGTAAAATCATAACCTAATTTGGTGTTTAATAGGCTTTTCCGTAATCCCTCCTTATTATCCAACATATTCACTTATCCAACATTCTGCCGGCCCGTTTATGTTGGATAAGTGAGACTCTACTGTACTTTCTGAATCAAGCAAGCAGCCTGCTGCAAATGTTGAGCAGTTTGTCTGAAAGGCAGTTAACATGATGTCCCTCTTATTTTTATCCCAAATCTTTATTTTTAAAAAAAGGTAATGCCAGCTACTCTATAGTATGCAAACCCATAACCAACATCCAATCGATAATTAATCAATAATTACTTTACTGCTACTCCTGAATTTTGAAATACCACTTGGACTGAAGTTCCCAAAATCCCCAGGCAACATGGCTACAATTTCTCAGTTTAAGATATTTGTAGTAACTAAGATACCAGAATCCACTTTGTACTTCAGTCATGGAAGGGCTGAGCAGTGCAAAGTGGATTCTGATATATTCATCCCACCGTTTTACTTTAATGCTGATGCATGGCTTCTCTAGCAGTGTTTGGAAAAGTTACGTATTTGGAATACAGCTTGCATAATACCCCAACCAACATGGTAGCCACATCATCAGGTCATCCTGGTGCTGTAGTCCTAAAGAAGTAATTTTTCAAAGTTTTCCCCTTCTCTACAGCTTTTCTGCTTCAACAAAGTACAGTAGAGTCTCACTTATCCAAGCTTCTGGATTATCCAAGCCATTTTTGTAGTCAATGTTTTCAATATATTGTGATATTTTGGTGCTAAATTCGTAAATACAGTAATTACAACATAACATTACTGAGTATTGAACTACTTTTTTGTCAAATTTGTTGTCTAACATGATGTTTTGGTGCTTAATTTGTAAAATCATAACCTAATTTGATGTTGAATAGGCTTTTCCTTAATCCCTCCTTATTATCCAAGATATTTGCTTAGCCAAGCTTCTGCCGGCCCGTTTAGCTTGGATAAGTGAGACTCTACTGTATTTGTTTTTCTTGTCCTCTTGAAGTTTTCTTTTACTCACCTAAGACAACAGTGTCTCCGTTGAGGTACAAAGCCATCCCCACCAGCATCATCAAGCCAAGGACCAAGATGAAAGGCCTCCGCTTGCCCCAACTAGAAGAGCAGTGGTCGCTGGCTGAGCCGACCACTGGCTGCAAAACAAAGCCAAGGATGGGGCTGATGAGCCACACCAGGCTATACAAGCTTTTGGGGAGGCCCACGCTGAGGAGCACCGGGGTGACAAAAGCAGCCTCCACGGCGTAGCAGAACTCCCGGCCAAACATGACCACACTGTGCATCACCAACTTCCCCGTGGCCTTCTTGGGGGGCTCCACTTGGGCAAAAGGGTCTCCCCCAGCCACGGACTGGAGCATGGTCTCCTCTTTCTCGCTGCTGCACTCCATGCTGGCAATGTCCATCGCACAAGGCTGTGGAAGCAGCCCGGCCATCTCTGGCTCCGACAGACTCATCAGGCTGCTGTGTGGGAGCGCGTGCTCCAGCAGACATGGATCTTGGGTAAGGCTGGGAAAAAGTAAAAAGAGCTAAAGGAGGGGCTCACATACTTTTCATGGCTCCAGAATCACAAGTTGCACAAGGGGGGAGCGGTGGGGGGAGTACTATGCGCCTGTGAGCCTCTGATGGAAGATTAGTGCTATTAGGGCTCTGGGCTAAATGGAGAGTTCTCTGCTCTCTGTGACTGGAGGATTATCTCCAAAAGGGCAAGGAAGCATTTCGCATGAATGTACAATCCTCACGTGCCAGGACACAACTTTCATTTAAAGGCATGATTGTTTTAAATTGATTTTGCAAAGCGGCCTCACAAACTATTTTCTTCTGTTCAGCAAAGCAGCCAGGAACCAGAATTTGGATTTTTTTTTACTGCATCTCCCAGAATATCAAGCCAGTACTGGAAGTTGCTTTTTGAACGATCCCAGCAGGACAATTTGTAGCAATCAAACTCACAAGAACACCCATGAAATGCCACATAACACCAGTGCTGCAGCATCTGCATTGGCTTCCAACTGATTACCGTGGTCTATATAAAATGCTAGTCCTGACTTTTAAAACTCTTTACGGCCAGGGCCCATCGTATCTTAGGGACCGTCTCTCCTTCTCCCATCATCGGAGGTCGCAACAACCATCCCAACGGGTCCTAGAGAAGTGCACTTGGAGAGGACCAGGCGCAGAGCTTTTTCTGTTTCTTCCCCTGCCTTATGGAATGCCTTGCCGCCCTATATGAGAGCCATGCGGGAGTTAGGGCCTTTCACCCTAGCACTCAAGACCTGGCTCTTTACTAGAGCTTTTAATCTATTTTAATTTTTTATCAATATTTGTATGTATGTATTTTTATCCTTTACAATTTTATCTTGTAAATCGCCTAGAGCATCGTGGATGGAGGGCGATTAATAAGTAATTAAATGATGATGATGATGATGATGATGATGATGAAATCCAAAATCAGAAATATGTCAATATTAGAATCTATGACAAATGCATGAGCTTTTGACTTGTCTGCCTGGGTAGTAAGACATTTGCAATCGATATTTTATCCTTTTATTTTATTTTATTTCATTTTGTTTTTCTTTAAAGATATTGGCCATTTGTGGATTGAGCTTATATTTTTACTGCAGATCCCAGAATCCCCTTGGCACTGATGACTAGATCATTGACTTTTCCAAACTCTGGTGAGGATATTAATACATTTGTCAGTTATCTATGAGATACTTTTTTCCACTTTGATTTGAAGCAACAATGGGTTTACAGGGCTAAACTGGTTGACAGGGATTTAAAAACTTGTAGAAGGTAAAAAAGAGTACAAGTTATGCAAACCCTCTAGTGGCATTTAATTCCATCTGCTTTGATGCTTGGGATACTTTGATGTTTGGCTTTCTTTCTTCCTGGGTTCTGTTTTCCCTGTGAATACTTGAAGCTCCTTCCTTATATTATGGTAAGCTCCTTCATTTAAAGATAGAAATCTATACCTATTTTCCATGAGGAAAATTAAAATACACAGGGAGTATTCTACTTTATGGCTCATTTTAAAAATGCCATCTCTTTTCCATATATTATTTATTTATTTATTTATATTTATTTATACTCCACTTTATCTCCCCTGAAAGGAACTCAAGTGGCTAGATTATCAAAATGTTCAAAAACATAAATAACATACAATTAAAGAATTATGTAACAGGGAGCTATTACTAGATGCATGTAGATACAGCATTCTTTCTCTGCTTGATTTAATATGACTGGACATGCACAGCCAGTGATAATATTCTAATATACATGCTAATCCTTTTTTTAAAAAAATCATGTTAGTAACTATGGGATTAAATCTAAGATTACGAGCTTTGGTGAATAAAAATGAAAGGTGTTTTCAGCTTTCCAGTTTTGTTCTGGCCAATGAATGGAATGGAATTATACTTCTCCCTGAAGTATCTTATTCGGCTTTATAGTTTCCAACACCATTTGCCGATAAGGCTCTATACCAGACATGGTGGATTTTGTGACCTTCCTGGTGATGTTGCACTGCAGCTTTTACCATCTTTCACCCATAGCGATGCTGATTAGAACTTGGTTGCTGTGAGATTTCCAGGCTGTATGGCCATGTTCTGAAACATTGCCATGTAGCCAAAGGCAGACCCCCCCCCCCCAAAGGGAAAAAGGACTTGGTTCCATGCACAGCCAGATCTTGAAACTGAAAGGCTATTCAGTGCTAATCAAGGTGGCCAATTGAAACATTCACACCTGCCTCAAGCAGGCAAGAGTTCTTACTTCCACCCTGAACATCATTCCACAGATATATAAGCCCCACTTGCCTAGTTTCCAACAACCTCACAACCTCTGAGGATGCCTGCCATAGATGTGGGCGAAACGTCAAGAGAGAATGCTTCTGGAACATGGCCATACAGTCTGACAAACTCACAGCAACCCAGTGATTCTGGCCATGAAAGTCTTCGACAACACACTGGCTAGAACCGATTGGCACTACAGTCCAAGGAATCATGAGAAATCATACATTTCCCATCACTGCTTTAGGCATTTTATTTGATACTATAGTTTAACACCAATCTAAGATTAAAAATAAGCCAAGTACTATACTAAAATGACAGAATATGAATTCTATATTGCAGCAATTCTTGCAATCTAATAAAGATTTGTGTGTACTTATACATGAATGTGCAAAATATGGCAAAACTATGCATTTCAACAGGTTATCTTAGGCAAGGAATACTCAGGATTTTATTACACGGAGCTTCTATTGTATGGCACCTCCTTGATAGGAGACACATACCAGTAGGAGCATCTGCAATATCTTGCCTATCTTCATTTGCGAAATTGTGCCAATTTCACAATCGATTGTCCTGTGATTCCATTTCCACATACCCGAGTAACTGCGCCTTACTGTAATTCTGCTGAGGGATAGAGATGGGAAAGGAAGAGATTCTTGTCCCTGGACATCTCTTTACTGCTCACATGGTAACTCATGAGAATGGGCCCACCACAAAAGTTGGGTGTTAAAAACCTTGTGGGATTGTGAGCTATTGACAGTTTTATTGCAGGGAGGAGACCTACTGCCAGCAGAATGCACTCAGTACCAATTTGCCTGCCTCATGCAAGAAAGTTCCCAGATGATTTCCTCTGAAATATAGTCCACAACACCTGGTATTAATTGGTGGTCTTCAATCCAAATATTACCCAGGGCTGTCTTTGCTCAGCTTCCGAGATCAGACAGGATCTGGTGCCTTTAGGGTGAATGGCAAACAAAAAGTAAAACAGCTAAACCAGAGATTTGGAAATAGATTTGGGAAAACTAAAGTCAAGTCTCATCTTGGTCAAGAATTTATGGTGGGGTCTGGAAACCGTTTCCAAATATTTCTTATAGAGTTCTCTTATAAAAATGTAGTAATACAACAATAAAATTTGGGACACTGCAATTCTATGTATAATCAGCTTGGAACCATGCCCCACTGAACTCAGGCTTACTTCTAAACAGGGTATAAACATCAGATCTTGGAATGCTTGGTTTGAAAATAAGTCCAATAATATTAAACTTGCATAAACACCAAAAATAGCATTTGCTTAAGTTGGTAAGTTATCATCATTTACCACACTGATTAGCCATTTGTGTTGGGTCAGACCTTGGGATTAACAGAGAATGGCATAGAAATTACCATTGTTGAACTCATGGAAGCACAAAAGCTAAAGGGAAAAATTGCCCCTTCCTTGTCCTACTGGAAGCTGTTTTTCCATTAGCAAAACACTACTGTATTCTGCTGTGTCATGTGTGTGCTTGTGTACATTTATGCTCCTATCTCTTTCCTCAGACAGATCACAGAAAACTCCCTCCCTCCTTTCTTCCCTCAATACAGGGAATGAAACCATTGTATAGATGCATGAGAGTCAGGAGAGAAAGAAACGGAGTACATATAGCAAACAATGGTGACCTTTTTCTGGCAGAAGTTTTCAGTAGGAGCAAGCCTTACTTCCTCTGCAGACTTGGCACATTCCCCAAATAGCCCAGGGGATCTGGTAAACCTTCTGTGGATTATTTTCCATTGGTGTAGAAACAGTGAAGGGGAGGGAAAGGAAGTTTGTCTGGCTGAACATTGGTCATAAGTGCCAGCACTGAAACATGCTTCTAAGTATTGCTGGCTCTTTTTTTAAAAAGTACTGTTGAAAGTACATGTTACTTTGCCTGGGAATGTCCAGAAAGACAGAATAATAATCAGCTTGGAGAGTGGCTATTCAGATTTGAGGGACTTCAGAATATATGCTGTTTTGTTGCACAGCTTTCTTCAATGTTGATGGATATGCAGTGTGTGTGTGTGTGTGTGTGTTAAAAAAGGACGATGTAAGCTGAGGTCACATGATTATATCTGTAGTCCTCACAAACTAAACATTAATTCCTAATTTAAAAACAAGCAGGTGTTCATGATAACAACATACCAATCATATAATCATTCTTCAAACCACATAGAAAATTAGTTTATATTTTATTTGTGAGTTTTAAAAAATTATATTAACAGATTTTATGAAACCCATTTCTCTTTACAGCATAAATGACAAACTCTAGGATTATAATATCTTAGTATATCATACAAATACATTTTTTAAAGTTGTTTGTTTAGGCTGTAGGCTATAATCAAATGGCACAAACATAGCAATTTAAAAAAAGGCCAAACTTGTCAGATACAACTCCTTCACTGAGATCAGCATTAATTATAAATTTAAAGAATATAACCATTTATCCAAATCACAATCTAGCACATCAATATTTACAATATTCTTTTGTGCCATATGGCTAATGTTAATGTAGCTATTCTTTGCTCAAGGGGAAGAGAATGAACCAATATTCACATCCCTTCAACATCTTATGGCTTGTACATCATGTTCTCTTGTTCTCTATTATAGGGCAATAAAACAAGCAATGTGAAATGCATACTCTCCTCTACTCCAGATATATGGAGAAGGAGATATTACAGCAGCTTTCCTGTAAACGTTATCTAACCTGGTGCCCTGGAGACATTTTGGATTTACATTAATTGTCCCACTGACAATTTAAATAAGACTGGTGGTAGCTATGCACCAAAACATCTGGAGGACACCATGTTGGTGAAGGTTGACACTGAATAGTTATTGAAAGAGACAGGAGTAGTTTAAAGGTTTGTCTTGTAATCAAAGATGTAAAAATGTGTGTAACAAAACACGCTCAGGGTTTGGAAGCTTTAAAAGCAGCATTGACGACATAACTAATGTGCCTTTTCCCCAATCATTCATCATTATATGTAGCAGGAAATACTGCCTTTCTTTGCATTAATCATTCTTTCATGAGATTAATAGACAAACCAACTAAGGTTCTACATAAATCATCATAAGAACAAGCAGCTGCTATATGATCAATGGTTCTTCCCCAAATCAATATGTGTGGATGATCTGGTTCTATTTTTCATAACCTAAATCAAATGGCTCCAAGGCCATACAGAGAGAAAAATCATTAGGATCAACAAAGGTGAACAAAAAAGTAATTTTTTTTTTTGGTTAAGGGTAAAGCTTTTCCCCTGACATTAAGTCTAGTCGTGTCCAACTCGGGGGTTGGTGCTCATCTCCATTTCTAAGCCAAATAGCTGGCATTGTCTGTAGGCACCTCCAAGGTCATGTGGCGAGCATGACTGCATGGAGTGCCATTACCTTCCCACCGGAGCGGTACCTATTGATCTACTCACATTTGCATGTTTTTGAACTGTTAGGTTGACAGAAGCTAGGACTAACAGAGGGAGCTCACCCCACTCCCCGGATTTGAACTGCTGACCTTTTGGTCAGAAAGTTCAGCAGCTCAGTGGTTTAACCCGTTGCACCACAGTGGGCTCCTGTTTTTTGGTTACACCAAAGTAACACTTCTGACACCTTAGAGGTCTTAATAAACACATTCTCCATTTTTCATGTTTTGTTTTTTTTTGCTAAGAATATAACATCAACTGCATCAAAATACAATCTGCCAATGGAAAATTCTTGAGTTGTAAAATGTTATATTACAGGTTAGCTTTTGGGTGGCTGTATTCAATAACTTTAAGAGAAAGGAGCTCTGAAATCTCTTCCTCGGAAAAGTCATATTCCAAGAGGATCTCTTTGGTGTGCTCTCCTATAAATGGGTCCCTTTTGGAAGAAGGAATAGCGGGGGTCCTAGAAAGAATTGGGGCAGGTCGAGGACTTATATCCCCCTGATCATTTTCAAGAAAAGAACCACGTTCTTTGTTGTGTGGATGGAAAGGCGCTTCATCGGCAGTCAAAACGGGTGTCACGCAGGCATCAGTGCCATCAAAGATGGCACACCATTCTGCTTGGGTTTTTGTCAAGAACACATCTGCAAAGGCCTTCTTCATTTCAGGCCAGTCAGACAAACTCATCTGATGTGGAAGTTTGTGGGAATCTAGTCCCAGACCTGGAAAAGATTTTTAAAAGAAAAAAAAGACAAAATTTAATTCAATGACCTTTGCCAAATAGTTATATTTATTACCAGTCAATGAGATACAACAATTGAAATGTCAAAGAAGATTGCATTCGCGCACTGCATGTTTACCTATAAATGCAATGTGCTGATGCACAAATGCTCTTGCATAAACATGTTTCTGAAGTCATTATCTTGATAGAATAGTAGCTGCCCAAGTAAAAAAGGAATCCTGGGCTATTTCATTCCCTAACTATCTTATCTATAGATCGATACCAGATCACTACACTCCTCTGGAAAATTGTAGTATCTACCCACTAGAAGGATCATAGAATCATAAGAGTTGGAAGAGACCTCATGGGCCATCCAGTCCAACCCCCTGCCAGGAAGCAGGAAAATCGCATTCAAACCACCCCCGACAGATGGCCATCCACCGTCTGCTTAAAAGCCTCCACCACACTCCGAGGCAGAGAGTTCCACTGCTGAACAGTGAGGAAGTTCTTCCTAATGTACAGGTGGAATCTCCTTTCCTGTAGTTTAAAGCTGTTGTTCTGCGTCCTAGTCTCCAGGGCAGCAGAAAACAAGCTTGCTCGTTCTTCCCTATGATTTCTATGACATGATCATAGAATCATAGAGTTGGAAGAGAGAACAAGGACCATCCAGTCCAACCCCCTGCCATGCAGGAAGACACAATCAAAGCACTTCTTACAGGTGGCCATCCAGCCTCTGCTTGAAAACCTCCAGAGGAGACTCCGAGGCAGTAGTGTATTTCACTGCCAAAGAGCTCTTGCCATCAGAAAATTCTTCCTAACTTTTAGGTTGAAACTTTCTCTGCTATTTTGGAAGTGTAAGAAGAGGAGCCTACATTTACAAAGCAGGATGCACTGTACATTTACAAAGCAGGATGCACCTCATATATAAGAAGTTTTAGTCAAACAATCTATGCAAAAAAAAACCTGGGCCAACTTATCCATGGGTCAATGTGGTTACTGTATCATAACTCTTATTTTAAAAGGCACAATTTCCTTTTCAGAGTAGAGTGGCAGAATGGATGAAAAACATGGTCAATACCTAATCTTTCAATGTTACATAGCTGTAAAAAAACATGTCCCATTCTGGGACAACTTAAAAGAAAGCCCTGACCACTTCCACTCTCTCCACCATGGAACCACCTGGCCTTTTTGAATGCCTGGGCAAGGAAATGGCTGCATCGGCCAGGGATGGCTGGCCTCCTGAGTCGGCACTGGTGCATTCTCCTGCCCAAGGAACAACCCTCAACTTATTCAAGGGTCATATCAAATCCATAATTTTGGCCCAAAACTTATCCTTGACTTTTACATGTGGTCGATTTATACAGTACATGAGTATATACGTATATTGTGACATGAATATTCAATGGCTATGTTCAACACCGTGGGATATATGATTACAGAATGCAGAAGACAAAACAGACTCTAATTAACGAAAGCTCATGTTACCATTAACTCTGCTACTGTTGATGTGAAGTTCACTCATTTGGTCTCATAGCTTCTGACTTTCCTCAGACTTAGGCCTTTACAACTGACATTAAATAAATGATACTGGGCTAGAAGAATGAATAGTCTTAGACAAATTTACTATGCACACCTCTAAACATACTACTCTGCCCTGAAATGACAGGTAATCCCTTTGGCAGTTGCTGACTTTCATCCTTCAAACTCTGGTTGACTCCTTGAATAAGTGAACATTCAAAATTTGAACTGAACTTAGGGGACAATATCCTATATAAAACCTGGCCTATTCCCTGCATAAATTGAAAGGGTACTGGAAATACTTTCTAACTTTAAGCACTACTAAACATTTTAAACATCTGTATTAAAGATCTGAGGATAAAAATAAAACAAAACAACCACCTCGGTTATCAATATTCACACTATGTCACTACATTGCTATCTGTGAAAGGAGAGTTAAGAGTAGAGGGACAAGAGAAAGATGCTTCCTGGACTGCAGTGTTTGCCTCTGGCCTGTACAAGTTTCATATTTATCCAAAGGATACTGATTTCACCAATCGGGTATTGCAGCTCTTTGGATCCTTACAGATTCAGGTATATGGAAAGTTGCATATTGTACTATTCTGTTGCTGGCTCCCATTACTAAAGTAGGAAATTCATGTTGTGGAGCTTGCAATGCAGACTCCTCATCAGGAGTACAGCTTCTCTGGAATAACACCAAAAATGTACTAGATTATGCCTTCCAGATACTATTAATCAGGGATAATAGGAGTTGCTGTCCAAAAACATCTAGGAAGTTACAGACTCATATACTAGTGTTCAACTTATGTCATATTTTATATCACTTCTAATGTTCTACTCAACAGAGTACAAGGAGAGAACAGGAAATTAAAGTGATAGTAAATTACACATGGATGCATATTATAGTGCATGAAATACTTCCCACTTATAATAGTCATTTTTATGATGAGAACATTTTCAAACTGAAGCCTCGACTATTCAGTATTTGTTTTTTGCTTTATATAAAACAGCATGTCCTAACTGAAGCGATATAAAATCATGATCCCATTATGTGATTATATATAAAAATTACAGTGGAAAGAAGCCAAACCTAATCAATTTTCAGGCATATTGCAAATAGGAAATAGAAAAAGGCCACATTTAAATATTTTTATATGACACATTTATTAGTCAATAACCAGTGCAGTGTTCTAAACCTATAATAAAATAAACCAGCCAGAAGCTCTTTATCTTTGACTTTGGTGTTTATTGTGTTTTATGGTAGTTTCACAGAAGTTGAGGGGTAGGAAATTGGGGGGGGGGGGAATACCTTTAGCCAAAAACACCTTTTTCTTGGGAAGCATACCACTGATTTGTCATCCAGGCTCAGGGATGAGAAACGTACTTCATACCAGAAAATTGTTATCATTATAGCTTTATTCAGGGATTGCTGTTTTACTGCTGCTGATTATGTTGCTATGTTACTGTATAACTAGACTTACATGCTGATGTTATGCCTCTTTGAACACTCTCCTGAATGGCAAGGCAGGAAAGAAACATTTCAAATAAATAAAATACATAGATTTTGATTACTAAAGCACTTTAAAATCACCCTTTATGATTATGGATATCAGTGCAGTGGATACATAGGACTGGAACAACAAAAGTAAAAACATAAATACTCCTTAACATGCAATCTAAACCAAGAAAAAACAGGAGGGAGTTGCCACCAAGATAATTGCAAAGTTGGTATCCAGTATGCTTTGATGGGCAGATATTTTATAATTTGTTGTTGCTAATTACTGTCAGGACATCAGCATATGACAACTATAAATGAACAACAGGGTTGGGACAAAAAAATGGAGATTATCACTCACAAATTGATTTCTCTTTGTGTTTAATACTGATTTACTGGTAATTACAAAATGTACTGTATATACTCAAGTATAACCCTAGTTTTTCAGCCCTTTTTTAAAGACTGAAAACGCCCCCCTCGGCTTATACTCGGGTGAGAGTCCTGGTTGGCTTATATTTGGGTCAGCTTATACTGGAGAATATATGTTACATTTATTATTTTTCTCTATTATTATTGGTATTATTACATTTATTATTTTTCTCTATTATTGTTGCTACTATTACATTTATTTTACTCTATATTTATTATTATTAATAATACATTTATTATTTCACTCTGATCTTATTATTATTATTGCATTTATTATTTTACTCTATTTATTATTACATATATTATTTTACTCTATTATTATTAAAAGGATACATAAGCACATTTACATTGAAGAAGGTGAGAATAATGACTTGATCAGAGTTGGACAGTCTTATCTTAAATTAGAGCTTGATGTAAATATTTAAAAACATTTAACCTACTGATGCCTCAATTAATGTAATTTTATTGGTATCTATTTTTTATTTCTGAAATTTCCCACCATCGGCTTATACTTGAGTCAATGATTTCCCAGTTTTTTAATGGTAAAATTAGATGCCTCGGCTTATATTCGGGTCAGCGTATATTCGAGTATATATGGTATGTTGTTGTATGTTTTCATGTCATTTCTGACTTATGGTGACCTTTATGGTGACCCTAAGGCGAACCTATCATGGGGTTTTCTAAGGCTGAGGGAGTGTGATGTATACAAGATTATCCAGAGGGTTTCTATGCCCAAGCGGGGATCAAACCCGGGTCTCCAGAGTTATAGTCCAGTTTTCAAACCACACGCTACAATAGTAAAATACTCGTGTATTTTAACAAAAAATGCCAACTTGAGGCAAGTGGAACTGTCATCGGAGTTGTACTGTCACAAGGTAAAAAAAACTGTGACCCTGAACTGATATGGGATCATTTACAAGTTATACAAGAAAACAGATTGCAAATAAAATAACTCAACTAGAGTACTATGATTGCTTACCGCAGGTGGAAAAATATAACATTTTCATATTCTTCCCTTGCTTCCTGAAACACGGTTTCTTAATTCAAAAGCTGAGGAGTATACTCAAGTAAGCACATTTCTGCTTCATTTGATAGCTATCTCTTTCCTTTGCTCACTGCCAAACTCTGAAAATTTCACTTAAGTCCAGGGGCCTCAATTTCTATATGAGCTGGGAATCTGGATAACAACAGTCTTTCAATTAGGGCTGCACTATTGAAAACAGGGAGCTTGTGCACATGACATATCAAAATGTCATCAGTAGACCAGCATTTCCATGGGGATGAGAATCTAGTGATATTTGAGGCTCATAAATCTAATGTAACAAAGGAGACACACTAAAAGAAAGATGAATAGAGTCCATGTGGAACTGGAGCTGATCTAAATATAATCACAATCACAGTTCATGTTAGGGAACCTTAGCATATGCTTAGTTTAGGATTTGTATATTGATCTGCGGAACAAACTAGTTGGTTTGCTGATATCCAATGCATTATTTAGGTGAGCTGAAGAACTCAGAGGAGTTACGGAGTAGATTGCATCTCTGTATATTTGCTAAAAATGGTAGAAAAAAGGAATTGCTGGTAAAGAAACATCTTTGAGTGAGAGTTATGTAGCATAGTTTGGGCTAGCTATGTATGTTACAACAAAGTGACTTGGATGCCAATGCTCTCTGCTCCACCAATATATGGGATAATAAAAAAATTAATAATGCATAATGAACACGCACGCATATACAACATATATATTCATGTATATATCAACATCATATATATTTTAAAGACAGGTTTTGGGGCTAAAATTATGAATTTTGATATGGCCCGTGAATAAGTTTGGGATCATTCCACAGAGAGGAGAAAGCACAGTTGTCTTTATGAGGAGCCACAGAACTCTTGCAATGCTTTAAACTTCTGTAACAGTAAGCCCACTCCAGACCCCATTCCTGTCTTCCCCATTATCAAGATGGATGAGATTAGTTGTCCATGCTGATTTATTTGTGGCAACACAGAAGTTAGCTTGTAGTATTTGTGATGTATTGTGAGGTCACAACCTCTGAGGATGCCTGCCATAGATGTGGGCAAAATGTCAGGAGAGAATGCTTCTGGAACATGGCCATCCATCCCGGAAAACTCATAGCAACCCTATTGTTGTTGTTTTATTCTTTTTTAAACTGTGAATTGCATTTTTATGTAATTTTGATTTTAATTGTGTTGTTGGGCTTCGCCCCATGTGAGCCGCCCCGAGTCCCCTTGGGGAGATGGTGGCAGGATATAAAAATAAAGTTGTTGCTGCTGTTAATAATAGTAGTAATAATAATAATAATAATAATAATAATAATAATAATAATAATAAACAGCCCTTTCCCATAGGATGCCAATGTGTCCTCCATCTCTCACACTTGTTCAACCCTGGCTAAGGTTTTAAGCAGGGTTTACTGAATAAAATACTTGATAACAGAAATCCAGAAAAAGGAAAAGGTACAATTTAGTTTGAACTAATATAATGCATTTGCCCTCAAGGCTAATATTCAATACACTTGGTTTCAGCTATAACAGTAAATATGTTTATCAAATAATACCAACAGTATTTTGAGCTATTTAAATATTTAACAAAGAGGGTGGCCAGTCATTTATTCCTCTGTTGAAGACTTTTCTGATTGAGTCAAAACCAGAATAATATCCTGAAATTATAATGGTTGAGACGTCTAAACATAGATCTACCGATATAAGAATTGAATCAATTGTGGTAATTTCCCCACTTTTTTCTCACTTGCTTAGTTTCTATGCCTAGCCATATTTATATATCTCCCTTAGTCTTTTTCTACAAGAACCTGGCTCACTTCTTTTATAGCTCAAATTGATTGATCATCTCATTTGTACCTCCATGTGACTCCTGAGATTTACACTATTCTGCTTACAACCAATCTGAAATACAAATATACATAAATATCAATTGAAAAGTGAACATTTTCAAGCATAAAATAAATCCCAACTCACCCTGGAATCCAAACTTATCTAGTACCCCGGGTTCCCATTAATCTCCCTAACATTGTACTACTTCTTTTTTTTCTACTTCTTCGTTACAGCATAGCACAATTCTTCAAAAAATTAACAACAGTATAAACTTGTCAGCATCTGATTAAGGTTAGGAATGTATGTGTGTGTACACGTGCCTTCAAATCACCTGTCAAATTATGGCAATGTCATAAATTTCAGAGGTCTTTATTAGATGAGAAATTTTCAGAGATGGTTTGGCAATACTCAAATAAGATGGGATGATTGTACAGTTCTTCTTCAGTGATAAGGATGTTCCCGAGCAACCTCTTACCACATATATTCATGTACAGGTTGACTCATGCACTGTATCACTCAAAGGCAAGTTACAGGGTCAAAAGTATGAATTTTGATATGACATATGGACGAGTTGAGGGTCATTCTGCAGAAAGGAAACAAGCACCAATAACACCTTAAGGGGCCAGGCAGCTCTGCCATTTTCCCACTCAGGCATTAAAAAAAAAACCAGAAGCGGCACCATGGCAGGGAGAGTAAAGGGAGTCAACGTTTCTTTTCAGTTCTCCTGCGATAGATTAAGTTCTTGCCTTTCTCCATTCTATTCATAGAAGGGGCTGGTTCCTTTTTTTATAAGAGTTAAGATGCAGAACTCACAGTGACCTTCTGGTAAGCTGAATTAGGGTTTAGGGTGTATTTTTTTTACTAAAGTTTCTATACTTATACTATATAAAACACTCTTCTCTCAATATGAGGCTATGTGTTGGCAAATTAGATTTGACAGAAGTTGCATTCCTGTATTAGCCTGTCCTCTAGTATGTAAACCTTTGAAAGGCTTTGAAATATATTTTCAGTCATGTACAAGAATGGCTCAATTCGCGGTAAGAACAGAACTAGCCACAGGACAACTCAGTCCTCATACTATTCTTTTATAACTTCTATTAAATAAACATGAATTAGGACAATGTCCTCAGCCCTCTCCTCTATCACTCATATAAAACATTAATTACTTTGCAGACGTTCATTTCATCATTTAAAATGTAATTAACCGAAAGCTTTACTTTGAAAGAGAAAAATGCCAAAAAGTGCTTATTAATTGGGCTACCACATAAGCATTTTTAATATTCTAAAAACACGAAAGCACTGATATTTAAAAGAGATGTCTTACAGGGCATGAAGCTCGGTTGTTTAAATAACAGAAATATCAACTTTTAAAAAAGCAGTAATAGTGAGGAGGTATAGGTTTATTTCAGTCTCATCAGAAAGATGAGGTTTGTAGCTTGAGAGAAGAGCAGTGTCCAGGGGCATCCTTCCCTTTCTTGGAGAAGGCAGATCTGGCCACAGTGGTCCATGCCTTGGTTTCTTCTCTATTAGACTACTGTAGTGTGCTCATTGTGGGGCCATTACAATAGTCTAATTGAAAAAAACATTCAGAAGCTGTAGCTAGTGCAAAATGCAGCAGCCAAACTGGTGTCAGGTGTGTGTTTTACAGACCATGAGGCACTGACCTTGCAAGAACGGTAATAGCTTTGAATTTGCTTCCAAACTCAATTCAAGGTACTGATGTTGACCTGCAAAATCTTAACTGACTTAAGGACTAGGGTACCTGAGAGACTCTTTCCTCTCAATTTGAACCTGTCAGATATCTGAGATCTCCAGAGGAGGCCTTGTTGTGTATCCCAACACCTTGTGAAGTTGCACCTCAACTGTGGAACTTCCTACCCAGTATGTTTCAATGGGCAGTCAAAATAGTGCTGTTCTGTGTGGCATTTTTAATTGGTTACTAAAATAAAAGCTTCCACTTGTCTGAAGAAGCTAGAAGTTCAACTTGAGCAGCCTAGCAGATTTTTTTTAATGCTAGATTTGGTGAAAGGGCTTTCATGCTTCAAGAGATCTATCTGTAAAATGGGACCAATGTGTTTGTGCAGAAAATAGATAAAGTAAAGCAACTTGCAGGTTAAAATGCTGGCAATGTTATACTAATACATATGTGTTTAAAACATAAAACCCAAAGTCTTTCTCTTTCATAAAACTTGTTTGACCAACTTACCAATTATGAACTGCTTGTAAAATTGTGGTTCAAGAGCACCGACAGCCATGTATTTCCCATCTGAGGTCTTATATGTTTCATAGAAAGGGGCTCCGCTGTCCAACGGGTTCTCCCCGCGAGGCCTGGCCCAAAGGCCAATTTTTTGTGATTTCCATAGAAAAGAGCTTAGGTATGCTGTACCTTCTACCTTAAAAACACAATCAGAATTCATCTTAAAAGGGTAAAACAACATGGAAAAATAATGTTAATAGGACTAGAAGCATTTCTTTGCTAGGAATTCTTCCTGCGACTCAAGTAAACACCCTAATCTGACAAAACATTCTTTTGTGCTTTCTTCACTAACTTCCAGAAACTTCATGAACTTTTTAAAAAAAATTCAGAAGATTTTATAATATAGTCTTTGAATTTGGTTAGTAGAATTAAGTATAGTTGCCCCAGAAAAACAAGGGTTACAGACTACAATCAGAACTGGATTAAAATACAGGTTACTAGAACACAGGACCATATTAAACTCTTGTTTCCAAGTGCACACAATTCCACCTGCGTTTTAAGAGTCTGTACTTTGTTTGCTTTTCAACTTACCATACTTGCATCAATGACTTGTCCTTTCCCAGATTTAGTGCGTTCGTGGAGGGCTATAAGGATGCCCATTGCACACATGACGCCACCACCAGCAAAATCAGCCAGAACATTGACTGGGGCATAAGGATTTTCATCTTTTCTGCCAAGCTTTGACAAAACACCTATATGAAATTAAGTACATTTTAAAATACACAGACAATGCAATAATGGTATTGCCATTCCTCTTCCAACTCTATATAATTCTATGTGTTTCCTAGTCCTTTTTTAAAAACAAAAGCCTCTATAGAGAACTTCCAGAAAACAAGACAGAATCAAAGTAATACAACTGGCAAGGTAAATAGCAGCTGTCTCCAAAACAGCACGGGCAAACTTCAGCCCTCCAGGTGTTTGGGACTTGAACTCCCACAACTCCTAACTGCTGGTAAGCTGTTAGGAGTTGTGGGAGTTGAAGTCCAAAACACCTGGAGGGCCGAAGTTTGCCCATGCCTACTCCAAAATTTCTTCCTTTGTTTGGACAGCAAATAGAGGGGAAAAGGAGGAAAAAGGGTAAGCCTGATTTACTAGCAAGTTAAAAAACACTGTTCTTTAAGGTTGGCCACAACATGGAAAGCATAACCAAAATAGTGAAAGAAAAAATAATCTACAGACCAATTTTAAAACAAGGCCTGCAGAAGATTCAAACTCTTTATTTACTCGTGCAATACTTTCCTGATCTGGTTGTTTTAATTCACATGAGCACTGTTTAATTTTGGATTAAACATTTTCTAAAACATCTTGGAATGATCTTCTTTTTTGTGAATCAGGAACATATCCTTATTCTATCCATGTGACTTCTGCCTCTGGCCCTAAATGGTATGCCCAGGAACGAATGCCCAGGAACACTTATACTTCATTACCTGAGATAGATTTGCTCTAGTTAAAGGTCAATTTGAGCAGTTTTATAGTTCATATTATGTGTTCAATTGACCCAAAAGAATGTAATTTTGTATTTCTCACTTTTCTAGAACCTTCAGATCAAGAATGATATTCAGAAAGTACCTGGAGTAATTGTTGCCTCTAGAAATTATATTCCATTTGAAAAATGTGTAATTTTCCAAATGTATTATACAGTCTTGGAAATAATAGCCTTATGTTTTTTAGGGGTTACAACTGAGATATAAGTGTTTCAAGAATGGCAGAAAAGCACCTGTACAGGCACACTAGACTATATTCGATGTTAATTCATGGGAGGATGTTATTCATGGGAGGATGGTATTACGTTCCTCTCAAAACATCCAAAATGTATCCAACTGTCTCAAAGCTCTTTTGGCATGGTACAGTGGAAACAGAAGTTGTACATTTTCCCATATACAGTGGCCCTGCTCTTCAGTAAAACAATGCTGGACTGTGGTAATAATTACAATTGAGAAAATTACAAATCTGATTATACAACTGAATCCATATACAATATTGTTAGGCAACACTTCAAAGCAGGCGCCCAAACTTATAGACCAGCTTCCTACATACTGTATTGTATGTAGCCCAAGTCAACCAACAGTGAGGGACCTGTGGAGAGGGATACTTAGTATTTAATTCTTAAAATATCCATCCTGTATCACAAGATATCAGGGTAGTGTATACATAAAATCAGTTTAAAATAGTTTAGGACAATGTAAAAAAATTGAAAACATTATGGAATAATTTGCACCATCTACTAAAGCATATTTAAAATTGGAAAAAATTGCAAAAGCTTAAAACTGTTCATCTGCATAGATTTGGGCAAATTCATTCCAACTCAAAGCTTCTGATATGAGGCCATGTTTTAACTTGGCACCAGAAGGCAGTTGGTATCAACATTAATTGGGCCTCCAAGTGGAAGGTATCCCACAGATGGAAACTCAGCAGGAGCTCTCCAATGTCCTCACACAATGTATTACTCTCACTAGTGAATAAAACACAGTTTTTAAACTGTTGTCAAATGCCTGAATGCTATTCAGTCCTTTGGGGAAAAAGACAGAGTTTTCCCATTAATTAATGGAATTGACAGAGACCTACTTGCATTGTCCTCTGAGATATTTAATAACGAGCTGATCATAATGGGCTAGTTAGTTATATTATTAAATCTGTTTATACATTTTCCTATATATTGATCTTGAGTATTTACTTACTAATTTTGTTTGGCAGATTGCTTTGAATCTTAAAAACTGACATGGGGAGCGGGAGCAGTGCAAGGTTATGTAAATATACTTGGAAGTAAGTCCCACTAAAAGTAAATTTCAATAGAGATTACCAGCCCAACAAAAAAATCTTGGCATCTTGGTTCTTAGGGCTTTCCTGGAGTTATTTGGGGCGCTGATTCAGAAAACTGCATTGGATAGAACTGCTTCAGCTCTAGTGTTTTAGATCTGGTTATCATGAGTTTCTATGGGTGAGCAGATGAAGACTTGTAGATGGCATAAGTTCTGTATTTCACAAATTAGAGCTGATACAGGTAAACTGGTGCCATTTTTTGGAATCAGCAGGTCAAATATACCCAGAAAAAAGTTTAACATTTGAGGCACCAAAAGGTGTATTGGCCAGTATTATTCCTAGGAAAACATGAACAGAATTGTAACCCAAACTATTTTCAGGTACAGTAACAACCATTCCAGCTGGACTCTTTAGGTCCATAGATCGGAGCTCCAGAAAATTTTAGCTGCATGCCAACATGCTGATATCAGGATTCATTATCTCAACTGGACAAATACAGACAATTTAGCATTGTCAAATTATAATCAAACACATCTAAATGTACATATATGTGCATGCATACCTGAGACCGCCAAATAGTTGATATCATGACCTGCCAACGGGGCGTATTTTCCTGCGTTGCCAAATCCAGTTAACCTGGCATAGATGAGTCTGGGGTTATCCTGAAGGAGGAGATCTGGAGAAAGACCCAGTTTTTCCATAACACCTGAAGAAGAAGAGAAAAATGAAGAACTAGATTCACAAATGTGAATGAGTAAACAGTCCCATACCATCTTATGTAATTGCATACAGGTAGATTATAATGAATGATTTGTCTCGGGGTTTGGCTGGCTTGCCAATTGTTTAATACTGATGCCCTATCTCTGTTTAATGGCATATTCCACGTAGCCAGTTGTTTTGCTGCTGTTCTTGTTTTTAATGTTCAGGAAAGGCAACCCAGAGTAACTCTGGATATAACACTGATATAAGAAGAACAGGATGTACAAACCCGTCATGCATTCTGTTTCTCTGCAGGTCCAAACTGTAGCATCCTCATCCCGATTTCCCCTGCAGAGAGACTCACATGCTCTTCATTTAATAGGAAATAGATTCCCACAGGGGAAGAGATGCAAAACTCTGACTTCAAACATGACAAAGGAAAGCAAGAACCAGAAGCGAAGGTATTTCTGCGCCTTCCTACTTGTTTCAAATGTGGCATCTGTCATTTCGCACAAATGGCAGCGGAACAACTAGCTAAGCATCTTTTTCGCATCTTCTTGAAAACTTGGAAAGCGTGATTTAGTTCATTCACCCATTTAATAAAAAGCCACTTGAATTAAAAATATACAAGGGAACAGGCTATTTCTATGAGCAATATAACAGGCAATCCAAATATTTATTTAGACATCTGAAGCACCTATGAGCAAGGGGAAATGCATGTTGCAGTGTTTCTAATTGTATTCATATGATAAATAATATAATAAGAAAACTAACCAGCACTACCAGGGGATCGCAACCAGACACAGTGAAGACATCTTCCCTTGTGCTTTGCTACTCTGCTGCTGAATACACATGCCCAGTGTGGAACACATCTCACCACGTTAAAACAGTGGATATGGCTCTTAATGAGACATACCACATTATCACAGCATGTCTACGCCCAACACTGCTGGAGAAATTATACTCTTCAGCCAGTATTGCACCGCTTGACATCCACTGGGAAGTAGCAGCCAATAATGAAAGGACCAAGGCAGTGACATCTCTGGCTCATCCCCTGTTCAGATATCAGCCAGCATGGCAACTCATTAAATCAAGAAATAGCTTTCTAAGATCTACAGAGATACTCACAGGAACACCTCAGCAAACAAGAATCCAAAAGTGGCAGACTAAAACCCAGAACCTCAAACCATGGCTGATACTGAATGAGGCACTCTCTCCTGGGCACACAGAAGACTGAGTGATTTTGGAAAGCGCTGAACAGACTGCGCTCTGGCATGAGATACAGAGCCAATCTTAAGAAATGGGGCCACAAAGTGGAGTCCACGACATGCGAGTGTGGAGAAGAGCAAACCACAGACCACTTATTACAATGCAGCCTGAGCCCTACCACATGCACAATGGAGGAACTTCTTATAGCAAAACCAGAGGCACTCCAAGTGGCCAGCTACTGGTCAAAGGACATTTAGTATAATGCCAAATGTTTAACTTTGCGTTTTTAAATACATTATAATAAGTAGCTGCTCCAAATGTTTTGTATATATCTCTATCAGATATTACACCAACACACCCAACAAAATACACACCCATATCCCTATTTCCTTTTAAATGGGTACATGTGGGTTTCAGCTATATGGAGCATTGCCCAATCGATGTACGTGTAAATTAAAATCACCAAGTAGGTTTACATTCATGAAACTCCACGCAAAAATAAAAACTAGTAACAGTAGCCTCTTTGAGTCTCTTTTGTAGAGCGAGAAAGAAGTGTGTCGCATTTATCAATGACCCATGGCTTGAAAATATTTTCAAAACGTCAAAGTATTTTAAAATTCCAAAAGCAAGCTTTAAAATAAATAAAAATCCATCATATATTAGGGACATTATCTATAATACACAATGGGACTGGAATATCCACAGAGTTTAGAACCCATGGCAGGGACTTAGAATCAAATCTCAAAGGCTCTTAAAGGGGCTGCCATGTTCATTTTAGCTTTCCTAGTCCTTCATTCCAACTTCTTATGCAGAAACTTCAACCCCCAGGAACCCCAGCCAGCTTTGCACACTGTCACAATTAAATTCATGGGGTCGCCTTAAGACAGACAATTTAGGGTGAATCTCTACTGTGGAATTACTGCAGTTTGAGGCCTCTTTAACTGCTATCGCTCAATGCTATGGAAACATGGCAGTTAAAGTCCTGTCAGACTGCATTCTTTCTGCAGTGTATATCCATTCTTGAAGGCATTCACACACAATTCCACTTTAACTGCCATGGCTCAGTGTTACAGAATTTAAGGATCAATTCAGGGAGTGCTGTGGTTTTAGTTTTGTATATGCATCAAATATTTTTGAATGGTTTTAACTGTGAATCTTTTAATAATGTTTATATTTAATTCTGTTTTAATATTTGTATATTTTAGATGTGATGCTAATGTTTTTATGTTAAGAAAATGTTTTGAGTCCCCTTTGGGGAAGATAAAGCAGGGCATAAATAAACATAATAATAAAGCTAACTGAACTTTGGTGAAGTGCCAGCCCTCTTTGGCCCCTTCTACACTGCCATATAATCCAGATTATCAAAGCAGATAATTCACATTACCTGCTTTGAATTGGATTATTTGAGACTACATTGCCATATACTCCAATTCAAAGCAGATAATCTGAATTTTATAGGGCAGTGTAGAAGGGGCCTTTGACGGCCCTTCCACATAGCCATATAACCCAAAATATCAAGGCAGAAAATCTCACAATATCTGCTTTGAATTGGATTATTTGAGTCTACAGTAAAGGTAAACGTTTTCCCCTGACGTTAAATCCAGTCATGTCCAACTCTGGGGGTTGGTGCGCATCTCCATTTCTAAACCGAAGAGCTGGCGTTGTCTGTAGACACCTTCAAGGTCATGTGGCCGGCATGACTGCATGGAGCGCGGTTACCTTCCCGCTGGAGCGGTACCTATTGATCTACTCACATTTGCATGTTTTCGAATTGCTAAATTGGCAGAAGCTAGGGCTAACTCATCCCACTCCTCGGATTTGAACCGCCAACCTTTCAATCAGCAAATTCAACAGCTCAGCAGTTTAACCCACTGTGCCACCAGGGGCTTCACACTGCCATATAATCTAGTTCAAAGCAGATAATATGGATTTTATGGGACAATGCAGAAGGGGCCTTTGAGAGCTGTTGCATGCAGCCACATAACCCAGAATTTCCAGGCAGAAAATCCCACAATATCTGTGTTGGACTTTCTGAGTCTACACTGCCATATAATCCTGTTCAAAGCAAATAATCTGGATTTCATAGGGCAGTGTAGAGGGGGCCTTAAAGAGAAAAGGCTGAAGATGCTGTAAAACCACAGCTGCCAGGATTACATGGCATCCAAGTGGGGTCCAATGGCTGCATTCATTCCAGTGTTGATGTAAAAGGTAAAGGTTTCCCCTGATATTAAGTCCAGCCATGTCTGACTCTGGAGGTTGGTGCTCATCTCAATTTCTAAGCTGAAGAGCCGGGGCTGTCCGTAGACACCTCCAAGGTCATGTGGCCCGCATGACTGCATGGAGCGCCGTTACCTTCCCACCGGAGCGGTACCTATTGATCTACTCACATTGGCATGTTTTCGAACTGCTAGGTTGGCAGAAAGTGTTGATGTGCTCTCACTCAACTCCACCTTGCAGACGGCCAATTCTCTCAGTCCAGAAGCAACTCCGGTTGCTCCTGACACACAAAAAAAACCCCAAAACTCAATTCCACCTTAAACTGCCATGACTCCGCAACACAGAATCCTGGGATTGGTAGTTCAGAGAGGCGCACTGAGCCACCTTAACTAGAGGATTGCATGGCCTCATTAAAGTATAAGGCTGAACACTGTGAAAGCCACCCACTATATCAACCTGCTCCCAGTGGACTCAAATCAAGGAAAAGTTTCCACAGCCCTCAGGGACGTTCCCACAGCAACATCCCTGTGGGCCGCAAAATCAGGCAATCCCAACGGGGGATGGCATTGGAAGTGGAATTACATCAGAGACAAGCTTCAAGTCATAGAGAGGGCTGCGAATGCGTTGAGAGAGAGGAAGGAAGGGAGGCACCTGGGCGGAAGGGCTCGATGAGGACGTCGGCCTTGCGGCAGAGCCTGCGGAGGAGCGCCGCGCCGCGAGGCTGCTTGAGGTCCACGGCCAGCGAGCGCTTGCCCCGGGCCTGCACGTCGGGAGTGGCGGCGGCGCGCGGGCAGCGGTCCACGCGCACCACCTGGGCCCCGAAGTCGGCCAGGAGAAGGCCGCAAAGCGGGGCCGGGGCCAGGCCCGCCAGCTCCAGCACTCGCAGCCCGCCCAGCGCCATCTCTCTTCAGAGAAGAGGAGGCAGGAAGGAGGCCGGGCCACACAGGCACGCCTCCAAGGCCCAGGCCAAAGTCTCCGAGGGACCGCAGCCTCTTTCATCATGGCGGAAGTAAGCGGGAAATCAGTGTATGTGTGAATTGCCAGGCATGGGCCTTCCCTTCAGGTACTTTGGACTTCAACTCCCACAATTCCTAGCGGCCCAAGTTTGCCCATGCCTGGTGAGATATCTATTGAAAAACTAGAGCAATATGTGCTGCAGGGTTTCCCTCCCACGAAAACAAAGTCTGTGCAGTTTAATAAACTTTTCCCACGTTTTTATCACAGAATTCCCATGTTTTTATCACAGAAGGGAGCCTATAGCAGGCTTGGGCAGACTTGGGCCCTCCAGGTGTTTTGGACTTCAACTCCCACAATTCCTAGCGGCCCAAGTTTGCCCATGCCTGGTTGAGATATATTGAAAAACTAGAGCAAAATGTGCTGCAGGGTTTCCCTCCCACAAAAACAAAGTTTGTGCAATTTAATAAACTTTTCCCACGTTTTTATCACAGAATTCCCATGTTTTTTATCACAAAAGGGAGCCTATAGCAGGATTGGGCAAACTTGGGCCCTCCAGGTGTTTTGGACTTCAACTCCCACAATTCCTAGCGGCCCAAGTTTGCCCATGCCTGGTGAGATATCTATTGAAAAACTAGAGCAAAATGTGCTGCAGGGTGTCCCTCCCACAAAAACAAAGTTTGTGCAGTTTAATAAACTTTTCCCACGTTTTTATCACAGAATTCCCATGTTTTTATCACAGAAGGGAGCCTATAGCAGGATTGGGCAAACTTGGGCCCTCCAGGTGTTTTGGACTTCAACTCCCACAATTCCTAGCGGCCCAAGTTTGCCCATGCCTGGTGAGATATCTATTGAAAAACTAGAGCAAAATGTGCTGCAGGGTGTCCCTCCCACAAAAACAAAGTTTGTGCAGTTTAATAAACGTTTCCCACGTTTTTATCACAGAATTCCCATGTTTTTTATCACAGAAGGGAGCCTATAGCAGGCTTGGGCAAACTTGGGCCCTCCAGGTGTTTTGGACTTCAACTCCCACAATTCCTAACCGCCGGTAGGCGGTTAGGAATTGTGGGAGTTGAAGTCCAAAACACCTGGAGGGCCCAAGTTTGCCCAAGCCTGCTATATTAGGCATGTCTCCAAGCCCCAGGCCAGTCTCTCAAAGACTTCCCCCAGCCTTAACTCAGCACATTCACATGTGGTCAGGGGAACGAAGCCAACCTTAAAAACTTTGACATAGACACTGAGAACTGGGAAGCCCTGGCCTTTGAGATCTCTAACTGGAGGTCAGCTGTGACCAGCAGTGCTGTGGAATTCGAATGGAGGGTGAAACGAAATGGAGAAACATGTCAAGAGGAAGCGTATCAAGTCAACCCTGACTGGGACTATCTTCCATCTGCAAACCAATGTGCTAACTGCGAAAAAACATGCGGGTCTCCACAGTCACCTATGGCCCCACCACCTAGCCCCTATGCTTTTAGGGCCATCCTACTTGGACACGAGTGATTGCCGATGATTTATGGAGAACTGATAATAAAAGCTAGAATGGTGTGCCATAGTTTCTTCTGGTAATGTTCTATAAGATACTTATTTTTGTATTTTCACTAACATTTGCCAGAAAGGGATCTCAAGGCAAGTCAGTGTTCTTTCACAACCGTGATGAACGATAAGATAATATGAAAATGTATACATGGATAACCCTTCTGTTTTCTTTCATAGGTTTAAGCAAATATAAATAAAGCAGGGGATGTGATTTTTTGTATTATTATTCTTATTTTGGTTGTGTATCAACAAAGTAGAACAGTTCCATCTGCTAGCCCAGTGGGCTCAATCAGTTCTGTGGTCATTTGAAGTATTGCCATTATTATATCCCAGTTTTGCTGTATATTTTTGGAGGAAAAACCAAGCAAGCGAAAGAATTATTTGCATATCTGGTGTTCCATTCATTTTTAATTGTTTGATATAAAGAAACCCTATGACAGATGGTGGATTATCTTGGGATGTATTTGAAATAGGCATAGCTTTTGTTGTGGGGCCTTTACTTTTCTTATTTTGCATTTTTAAGATTAAAACAGATGAATGGGAGGGTGTTTCGCTTCATTCTGAAGGACATGCTTTGACTGCAGATCAGAGCCCAGAATCTCCAGGCAGAACTATTTGTGAGTATTGCCTGAAACCATAAAGAGCTGCATCCTATTGAAATAATGTCAAATGAGCCAATGAACTAGCTCAAGATAGCTTGCTTTTATCTTATCATACAATTGGAAGAGACCACAAGTGGCTTTCAGTTTTACCTCCAGCCATTAAGAAGCACACAATTAAAGCATTCCCAACAGATGGCCTTCGAGCCGGTTTCAAAATAACAAGGAGTCTCTGCCACACTCCAAGGCAGCTTGTTCCACTGTCAAACAGCTTTTGCCATCAGAATGTTCTTCCTAATGTTTACGTGGAATCTCTTTTCCTGCGATTTGAATCCATTGCTCTGTCTTAGCCACGAGGAGAGGCAAATAAATAATAATAATAATAATAATTGGGTTGTTGTGTGTATGTATGGCAATGTTCCAGAAGTATTCTCTCCTGACATTTCGCCCACATCTATGGGAGGCATCCTCAGAGGTTGTGAGGTATCTATTCTCAGAGGTTGTGAGATATACCTCACAACCCCTGAAGATGCCTCCCATAGATGTGGGCGAAACGTCAGGAAAGAATACTTCTGGAACATGGCCATACAGCCCAGAAAACACACAATAACCCTGTGATTCCGGCCATGAAAGCCTTCAACAACACAAAATAGTTATTGTTTAGAGCAGTAGAAAACAAGCTTGCAACATAACCAGCATCATTTCCAAAAGACGGAGCTGTAAAAATGGAATATTGTACACAGAGCTTAAACATCATCCATTTGAATAGGACCTTTTAGTCCTCCAGATTCACATGGCATTGCAGAATTTGCACAGAATTAGACTCGGAGGACAGGTATTTTACAGTTTTGTCATCTGTACCAACTTCAATCACTTCTCAGGTAGGTAAAGGTAAAAGGTAAAGGTTTCCCCTGACGTTAAGTCCAGTCGTGTCCAACTCTGGGGGTTGGTGCTCATCTCCATTTCTAAGCCGAAGAGCCGGTGTTGTCCGTAGACACCTCGAAGGTCATGTGGCTGAATGACTGCATGGAGCGCTGTTACCTTCCCGCCGGAGCGATACCTATTGATCTACTCAGATTTGCATGTTTTTGAACTGCTAGGTTGGCAGAAGCTGGAGCTGACAGCGGGTGCTCACTTCGCTCCCCGGATTCGAACCTGTGACCTTTTGGTCTGCAAATTCAGCAGCTCAGCGCTTTAGCACACTGCGCCACCAGGGGCTCCACTTCTCAGGTACATTATGCTAATATTTTAAAAGTACTTGAGCAAAAATTATCCCAACAATTTCTCACTTGTTACCAGCTTTAGCAGCTGCTGGAGCTGAGAGTTGAAAAGACCTTAAGAATAGTGCACCCCCCCCCCCCCCACTTTGTTGCAATTATTTTGTCATTCTCATTTTATGCAGCACCCAAGAATCAGTATCCCTCCGATGAGGAGAGTGGAAAGCTTGGAGTAGCTGAGCTGAGAGCCTCCTTGACAACAAGCATTATTCGCATAATGCTCTCTATTTTTGTCCCAGAACTAAAGCACTGTGTCATTGCATATCAGTTGTCAATATGAATACGTGTGCAGGCAACAGGTGAATGATGTTGCCTCCATGCCTTGTTTTTTGCATTTTTAACCATCTCATTGTCAGCTTTAAGAAACAGGATACAGGGTTATATGGTTCCTTAGTCTCATTTCATAACAGTACTCTTATAGCTGTGCCCCTTGTAAAAGCCTAGTAAAGAACTTGCACAGATCTCTAGATGCTTTTGGATTGCAAGTCTCCGCATTCCTGAACATTGGCTATCCTGACTAGGGCTTCTGGGACCTGCCATCAGTAGCAGCATATTTCCCATCCCTGTAGAATTGATGCAGTTTGACACTTTAACTACTGTGGCTCAATGTTTTGGAATCATAGGAGTTGTACTTTTTAAAAGGTCTAGCCTTTTCTGCCAAAGAGCTCTGGTGCCTCACCAAATTACAGATCTCTGGGATTTCAAAGCATTCAACCATGGCAGTGGTGTCAAACTGCATTACGTTTACCTGTGTAGATGCATCCTAGGAGACAAAGACACACAAGCCCCCTAGAATCCTGACTGGAAATGCAAGAAGGAGGGTGAGCCATTTTTGGGAAATCATGTTACAGCCTTCCACTAAGGTTCAAGGCATTTGACAACATTTAACCATTCTGCCATAAATCACAAGTTTGCTCTTGTACATATTTGCTAATTGACTACAGCGCTATTGCAGTAGAAAGAATAGTATGTGCTTCCTAAAGCTCAATGGGACAACAAGCCCTTCTTGCACTATTATGATTTCCAGAATCAGTTTTAATGTTTCCATAGCTACCCTTTTTTTCTGGTCTGTATAGTCTTGTGGCTTGGTTCTTACATTGTACCTTCCTTCTTTTTTCCCCTGCAGTTGTGATATTTGCAATGCAGAAGAATCTGTTTGGCACTTTTTAATTAGTTTTACTAGATCTTCTGTAATTTTTGGCATAAAGATTAATCCTCTAGTGAAGACCACAAGTGAGCTAGGGCTGGAGGGGAAGAAGAGCAGGGAATATGACAGCCCAGGGCTGGATTAACTGCTGTATTTCCTAACCTTCAGAATCTGCTATTTAATTTTTAAAGGACAACAAAGGGGGAATCTGGCACTCAGTTTAGACCTAGTGCTTCATCAACCTCTATGTAGCATTTCTAGATGGAACAGAGTGCTCCATTTGTATAGATGGCTATGTTTGACAAGAACCTGTTTGTCCTGTTAACTGTAATAATGCAAATGTCAGGAAGAAGGTGTGTGTTGGTGCTGGTAGTAGGGATTTTCCAGATTGAGACTATAATTATGGTGAAAAGTTAGACTCTAGACCAAACTAGATAAGCAGTTCATAGATCAACAGAGATGGCAAGGATAAACGAAGCTTCACTTTGAAGCATAGCCACTGTGATCTTATTCATCCAAAAAATGGTGGGACTGGGAAAAGATGCTGCTACTCACTATTAGTGTCATCAGAGGATCCTTGGGTTCAGGGACTATGTCCACTAGTCTGGCCTTTGCCCTGCTAATTTGCCTAGCCACACGACAAAACAGTACATAAAAAGTATATGGTGCACATATTTCATGGAAAGCAGTTTCCATCTCAAGAGCAAAGGTACACATATGCATGGTTGAGCATTCAATCATATGAAAGAAATAATACACAAGGTAATAAAAACATACGAGTATGAGTCTTAAACACTGAGCTGGAGTGTCTCCATTGTATGCCTTCAATCATTTTCTGTGTGTGTCCTTTTTATGAACACTGCCGTTAGACCCTTGATAAGGGAAGTATGTGTATGGCTTATCCATGATGGTGACAGTCTTGGACAGCAGCGGCTCCCTAAGTGACCCATTAAAGGTGGGATCAGGTGTCAAACAGGGATGCGTTATTGCCCCAACCTTAGTTTCCATCTTCATAGCTATATGCACCTTGTTGACGGGAAGCTTCCCACTGCTGTGGAAATCGCATATTGGACAGATGGCAAGCTCTTTAACCTAAGCAGGCAGAAAGCCAAAAGTAAGGTCACAACAACATCTGTTATAGAACTCCAGTATGCTGATGATAATGTAGTCCATGCTTATTCAGAGGAAGACCTACTTTAAACATCATTGCAAAAGCATATGAAAAGCTTGAACCATCAGTGAACATCAAGAAAAACAAAGTGCATTACCAACGGGCATCAAACAATCCCTCTGCAATGCTAAAAATAAATAAATAAATGTTGACCGTTTCCGCCAAAAAAGTTGACATCAATGCTGAAATAAACACCACCTGAGCTTTGCAACTGCAGCATTTTTTAATGAAGCAGAGTGTTTGAGGATTGGGACATTTGTAAGGATACCAAGATGCTTGTTTATAAGGCCGTTATCCTTTCCACTCTGTTGCATGCCTGTGAAATGTAGACCATCTACAAACAACACTCATAACTTCTGGAAAAATTCCATCAATGTTTGAAAAATCCTGCAAATCTCTTGGAAATACAGGTGGACAAATGTCAGCATTCTGGAAGAAGAAAAGACCACCAGAATTCAAGAGATCATCTGTCATCAACTTCACTGGACCAAATGCCACGTCCGAATGCCCAATCACTGTTTCCCGAAGGAATTATGTTACCTTCAGCTCAAGAACAGAAAACGTTTGTTACCTTCTGGCAAACAAGGTCACAGACCTAGTAAAATTGTAGTTTTACTAGGTCTGTGACATTCTTTGCCTCACCTGTCAACAAATCCCATGATTCCATGGCAGTTCAGGTGGTGTCAAACTTCATTAATTCTACAGTGCAAGTGCACCCTTGGTTGACCTTTTGTGTGTATATAATGTTCTCTACAAGACACATATCCAAAATTGTATTTAATTAATAAAGGTTCAGTTTACAAAATACAGTCATATCAACAAATGCAAAAGGATTTCATATTGCTAAGTTCTAGGGTCAAAATAATGTTAACAGGGGTTAATTCAATTGCTTCTATGGGTTCTAAAGCATGCTAACATTTTCCTATTATATTTAAAACATTAAGGTCTTTTCCGGCACAACCTAACCCTACATTTGAAAAATGATATAAATCCCTATCTACAATGCTGTTAAACAGTAGGATTTGCATTTCCCAGTTAATGCTTAAAAATCCTACACAAGATTGGAAAGTAGTGTGTCCTTCACCTGACAGATGCCAACAGGACTCAAAAAAGGTGAATTTTTCAGCTCATCTAGGATTAATCCTCCCAATACAACTTACTGTTGTGTAGACTACTAGGAAATATACAACCAGGGTTGTAGACGGGGGGGGGGGGGGGGGAGTTTTAAAAAAACCTGGTTTACTCATTAATTTTAACTAGTTAACTAAATCCCCATGAGAGCCGACTGAAGTTTATCTGTTTAGAGTGTCCACTGAAGTTTATCGATTGAGCCTGATTTCTAAATTATTTTGCGTTATGGAAATACTCTTCATGATTCGCTCCCCCGCTCCATTTTTATTTTCTGGCTATGGCCCTGTATACAACCTTATCAATTATGATAAAAAGGTGGGGGGCATCTGAGCTATGATTATTTTTAAAATGAAGTTTAATGCCCAGGTTAGCAATTTAACAATTCTTTGACATGCTCAAGCAATCAGTAAATTTACAATGAGCTAGTGCAAAATCTGAAACTGGCCCTGGATAGGCTTGTATCAGTCAAGTGAGGCTTATTTGTGTGCAGAAGTAGCTTGTGCTGAATTCAGTGCAGTATGCCTGCAAGATTGGGTGTGGGTTTATGAATGAACCGTTTCCATAGCACACATGAAACTCCTGATCCAATGATTTCTCCAGTAATTGTGAAGATCCAAGCTATTCCGTATATAGCTTTCTGTAAGAAATCTTTATGAACATGTGACCCCACAATCTTTTTATTTTAGGACAAATAGAGTATAGAGTATAATCATCATATGGGTGGGTTTTTTTTTTAGAAAATAATCTTCATAGACCTACTCAAGAACTGCTCGGGACTAGAGAAAGGGTGATTCATAGTGACATTAAAAGACATATATACATTCAGGTTTAACTTTCCTTATCATGCCCTATAGACCGCATTGCAATGGTGTCTATAAAGGTTGTGCAGTTTTACTGTATTACTATGTTGTCCCAAAGAACAGATTAAAATATAGAAATATTTGTCCTAACATATTTTATCTACTTGGTTTCAAAAAGAAGAAATCCTGCAAAGGTGGAAAAGCGTTGATGATCTCCATGTAGTGCCCCGTTGCCCATCCGCAGCCAAACTTCATCTCCCTTGGCAAGTTTGAGTACCGCACTGTTGCTCGATGAGTCTGTTTTTCCTTTTGATTCATAGCTAAAAATAGAGGTAACAAAGATGAACTTTAATATCTTACCATTGTTAAACTGAGCAAATACTTTCTCATGAAAATATGGATCCTGCAGGTGAGGAAGACTACTATGGGGGAATGTGGTGAATGGGAGAAAGCATACCCTCCAACGTTTTATAGAGATGAAAATTGGGACTTATGTGGCCAGATGTGGTGAAGACTGGAATGTTAGTGGTGAAGAAGAATCTGCAGTGTTTTGGCTTTCATCCGAAACTATTGAGAAAGACAGGATTTCATTTGCTTTTATCCCTGTGAGTTCATTCAGTGGAAGCTACTTTTACACTTTGAACTTAGTTTGCAGCAATGGACATAAGATGAGAATATGGAAAATGGGAGGAGGAAGGAAAAATTGGGACTTTAAAAATTTACTAAAAAGTGGAACAACAGGGGACTAAGCTGGGACTGGACATTTGGCAATGTGAGTTGACTAATTGATACTTCCAGTGTCAGTCAACCCCATTTACAGGTAAGTCTTTACACTAAATTAAACTAGTTGTCCATTTAACACACTCTTTTATTCAAACAGCCAACCTACTCTTATCACTTGTCACTTGATCATTTTCTTCACTCAGATGGTAGGGTTTGAAGCCAGGTCTGTTAGTCTGTCAAGTGCATTTCCTGCCACATAGATATAGTCCCTTTCCAAACTTTAAAGATTGTTGTAATTGTAAAAAGGCCACTGTTGCCAGTCAACACACCTGTATAAGCTGAAAACTGTATTTCCATTATGCATTAAGTAAACATACACTTCCTCCACATCCTCGTGCTTCATCATATTGAAAGTGAAGAAATACACCCCTGAAAAAAAGGAGGATTTGATTTATCAAATATTATATTGTGCACAGACCATGGTTGAAATCTGTGTTAAGCCCCCTTTCCATTGTTGACTTGAATCATAATCCAGCTATATTAAAGGGCTTACCAAGAAACATATTTAAAGTAACGTAACAGTAAGTAATGTTACCCCCCGTTTTATTTTTACTATAATAAGTAATGGTGCTTTTAGCAAACAATGTTTTGGGAGAAAGATTAGCCCTTTTGGTAAATAGGTTTTTAAAAAACTTAAATGTAATGTACTAGCAACATTCTTTTATTTTAATGACAAATAATATCAACACATTACTTTTTACAAGTTAACAAGCAGCTACTTTGTAAAACTTAAGAGTATATCTTATATATTCATGACACTTTAACAGTCATGGTTCCAACCTACAAAATCCCGGGATTTGTGATTTTCTGAGGCAGTTAGAATTTTCTTATAGAGACGTCTTGCCCAGAGGTTCACAAACTTTGGGGTTCCAAGAGTTTTGGACTTCACATTTCAAAATTCTTAATTCTTGCTTAAGGTGACGGATGTCTAGAATGTACTTAACTCCATTTGTATGGTAATTTAAACCATTCTAAAGGTTATAATGTTTTTTGGGGGGTATTATGGGGAAAAAGCACCTGGTGACGCAGCGGGTTAGACCGCTGAGCTGCTGAACTTACTGACCAAAAGGTCGGCAGTTCAAATCCGTGGAGTGGGGTGAGCTTCTGCTGTTAGCCCAAGTTTCTGCCAACCTAGCAGTTTGAAAACATGCAAATGTGAGTAGATCAATAGGTACCGCTCTGGCGGGAAGATAACAGCGCTCCATGCAGTCATGCCAGCCACATGACCTTGGAGGTGTCTACAGATAACGCTGGCTCTTCGGCTTAGAAATGGAGATGAGCACCAACCCCCAGAGTCAGACATGACTAGACTTAATGTCAAGGGGAAAATGTTTACTTTCACTATGGGAAAATAATTGGATGGTAAATAGGGACTACCTGTTTTTATATATGACAACAGCAAGAATATTGTTTGCCTATACTTTGGAAAGGGCTGACAAACAGTAGCTGAATTAGTTCAAATTCATGGGTTTTAAAAGACAAATCAGTAGAAGCTTTCTTGAAAGAATGGAAACTATTTATGAACATTTTATAATAATAATAATAAAACTTTATTTATACCCCGCTACCATCTCCCCACGGAGACTTGATCAAGAAGAAAACTAATTTGTGTAATAATATGTGGCTACGGTTACTAATAATTCTTAGTTGGATCTATAATTTTGGAATATACATATAAATCTCTGTGTGTCTCTTTCATTTTTTTCCCTTCTATTTTGATTGTGTAATACACTGCCTACAAACTAACAAACCTTTTTTTAAAGTCCTCTAGCAGATTCTCTAGTAAACTATGACTCGAGTATCCCTTCGGATGAAGGTATGGCAGTTAAAGAGGCATGAAACTGATATATCTGAGTAGTGCAGATATTCCTTCATTCACCAGGCTTTTGGTCTTCCCTTCTATACACAACCCTCTTTATCAGTACACTTACCATTCACTGGGGCTCCAAATCGGCCAGTCATTACGTCGAAAAAATTGCCCACATTGGTTTCCACACTACTGAAGATTATTCCACTGTTCTGGTTGCTGAAATGGGTTGCCATTGAAGCCATGAATGCAACCTATACAAATACAGTTACGTTTAGACAGCAGCTAATAGCAAGTTGGGAATGACAAATAGTTAGACACACTTGGAACTTATTCATTCCATATGAGCTTCTTCTCCAGAGGGGTATGAGGTATATTTGCTTTAATTTTCAAGATGTACTTTTAGGACATGGGCCAGCTCCAAGGAAACTCCAGTGACAAAAGTCTCATTGATTTACATATGGACAGAGGCTGCTTCATGTACAGGAAGAAAATGCATAGATGTGTGTTTGAAGGGCAAACATCTCAGTCGGAGATTGCATTTCAACACAAGAACCACTGTAGTCTCTGCATCCTTGGAGGATGTCTCACATCATCAAGTTCCATCTTAACCAGTGAGCAGTCTGAAGGAAATAGTTTTCTTAAACTCCCATTATTAACTAGGTGAAGAAACTAAGGGTTGATTTTATTCTTCAGCTTCTCCTTTGCAAAATGGTTCTCAGTCTTGTAGCTTGTCAACGATATGTACAATGCATGTGGCCATTATAAGAAACCAAAAACATTTGTGGGATATTCTCATGCATAAGCCTGATCTGCTTTCAACGTGAGGCTACACAACATAATACATTGTACATGAGTTTTGAAACTTGAATAATTCAAAAAGTTGCAAAAATTAGGTTTTGGGGGCACATCATTGAAAATATATTAAGTGTAGGACACACAATCCTTGATACTAGTGGCTCATCTCAGGCTATTTTGAATTAATTCAGTGAAACATCATGGTATCTCATACTCATTGTAAGCTCTGTGTATACTCTATGTAAGCTTACACTGTTTGGTAAATTGTTAATACTGTAAAGCTCATTCTGTGGAAGCTAGAAAAACATTATGTTGATGTGCCTAATGCTTTGGCCACGGTTATTAGCCAAAATACATATCTGAAGTCTATTTAATTTAGCTGCTATATTTAACCTGGAAACTGGAAATCAAGGAGACCAAACAAATCCTTCAGACTTCTTGTTTTAAATGTAGAAAATCTTAGCAAACATAATTTCATTATATGATACTTGTCAAATAAAAGGGCCTGGCTTCATCTTCTGAAAGTTCATTATCCTGAAATACAGATATTTCACAAAAACACTACAGTTGGGGTACCTCATGCAATTGTATTTTCTATTGCTATGGTTGTGATAGCTGAAGAAAGCTGATAGAAAAATCAATTCATTTGACGTTTGGTGCTAGAGAACAGACCTCGTGGATTGTGTGAAAAACATGGGTCCAATAGAAAATCAGACCCAGACTTTCTCTTGAATCCAAGATGATTAAACTAAGGCTGTTTGCAAACTCCGGTTTAGAAGGTTGTCTTCCTCTTTTCCCACTACCCTCCATCTTGCCAAGCATTACAAACTTTTCTATTCAGTTTCCTCATGATTCAACCAAAGTGCAACAGTCTTAGCTTAACCATCATGGATTCTAGAGAGAGTCTGGATCTGATTTGTAGGACCCATGTTTTTCACACAATCCACGAGATCCTCATGATGTAACCAAAGTGCAACAGCAGAGCTGTAGAAGATAGGGCAATTTGGATGTCTCTCTTACATGGGGCCACCATAAGTCAAAGTGGACTTGAAGGCAATTAACAACAAATTTACAATCTTCCTAACATACATCCTGCATCCCTTAAGAGAAGTACTTTTAACTGTGAAGTGTGAAATGAGATGGAAGTATGTGTCATATTATCACATAACTTTCCAAATCTTTTAGTCTATACTTTCGGCACTGGGGGAAGAATGCTATACAGGGGAACATTTCCCATTCTTGGGGGGGGGGGGGGGGGGTTGAAGACTTCCTGTCAAACTGTTTCTATGGAATACAAATCCTACCATTTTTAGAATTAGTCAAAAAGCCAAAGTGAATACAGTTCCTCTTGTTTGATTGCATTTAGACACCGTAAAGTATACAATCTAGTTTAAAGGTTCTGTTTGAAAGCCTTGTAATTTAATCATCTGACAAAGGAAATCTAATTTAGCACACAAATTCAAGCACTCCCAGCGTGGCATCAAATCTGTCATCTTGGCTTTTTATGAATCAAGTGCCAGAAACTTTAAACTTATAGTTTAAAGCCATTTTCGAAGCATTTTACTTTGTTCTTATCAAGAAAACATCCATACTGTTCAACATGGTTTTTTTCTCCCAAAGTTCAGTCAACTTCCAAACCTTTAATTCTACCCACCCACACACCACATGCTAACAGGTTTTTGCTCTCCTGTACATTTTAGTAATCTGTTAAGAATAAACAATCATACTGATCCCAAAAATGCCCATTATGTGGTTTTGAGCAAGAAATATCACTGGTACAAGGTGAGCGTTTGTAATACAGTAGAGTCTCACTTATCCAAGCCTCGCTTATCCAAGCCTCTGGATAATCCAAGCCATTTTTGTAGTCAATGTTTTCAATACATCGTGATATTTTGGTGCTAAATTCATAAATACAGTAATTACAACATCACATTACTGCGTATTGAACTACTTTTTCTGCCAAATTTGTTGTCTAACATGATGTTTTGGTGCTTAATTTGTAAAATCATAACCTAATTTGATGTTTAATAGGCTTCTCCATAATCTCTCCTTATTATCCAACATATTCGCTTATCCAAGCTTCTGCCAGCCCGTTTAGCTTGGATAAGTGAGACTCTACTGTACTTTTAATGTGGATAGGATAATACGTACTGGATTGAGATTTTCTAGAAAGATACTGGAAGTGGCACAGTGGAAATGTTCCACAGCACACAACAGTCATTTGCAGAGTATAAAAATAAAACTCCTATTCTTGTCTTATTATGGTCTCTTTCTTTCAACAAGACTCTGCTTTGGGGTCTTCTGTCAAACCAGGCTGTTTGCATGTTCAGCAGAGCACTGCGTTTAACAAAGGTGAAGGTCATTCCTGGGAAATGGTTATGTATTTGAAACATCTACTGCAAAGTGCTATAATATGATACACATTTTTATAATATTATTTGTTCAGATTCTCCCCTCTAGTGTGCCCAGGTATATACTAAGGTAGCCATTTGAGGATCATCCCAGGTACCAAGATTTATGGGCCAAAACCTGAGATATCATGAAGTCATTAACTATCAACAACCATTGGGTTGTTGTATGGCTTTCGGGCTGTGTGGCCATGTTCCAGAAGCATTCTCTCCTGATGTTTCGTCCACATCTATGGCAGGCATCCTCAGAGGTTGTGGGGTATGGATCAACAACCATAGTTGCCACAGTTTATCATGCAAACATACACAGAGAGGGAGGACATATTTTCTGTTTGGAAATTAAGATTAAGACATTTTAACTAAAGTCTAGAGTATTTCCTGATCAAGGTGAAATGTGTGAACTGTCTTTCTCACTTTCTTCTGGCATCCAACAACTGGGAAGGAAAGAAGAAGCTAACTGAGCAAATGCGCAGACCTCTCTAGAAGGCAATTGTAAGTTGAAGGAAGAAACCAATGAATTGGGGCAAATTGCAGCAAGCTGCCACTCTGAGGTAAACTGGAGATTATGCCAAGTCTTCTCCTCTAGCCTGCAACTGAGCCCCAGTACTTGAGAATGTCCACTCTTGTTTTCCATCTGAAATAGTTCATAAAAACTGGAGACTCAGTGCCAGATTCTGAGATGAGGCAACCCCTTTATGGTACACTCATACACCTGGGGGGTGAGGCGGGGCAGGGCTTTTAAAAACACTATAATAGTATCAGGTGGTAACTAAACATTACCTAGATCCTTCTTAGAGAAAGACAGTCCTCTGGACTATGAGATGTCTTGCCACAACTGTATGTCCTTGCTGTGCTAACATTAATTTTTCATTGTCTATACAGGCAGTCCCCAAGTTATGAACAAGCTAGGTTATTTAGGTGTGTTCTTAAGTTGAATTTGTTTATAAGTCAGAACTTTTGATTATCCACCATGCAGATTAGGAATAGTGGGGATTGCAGCACAACAGCACTTATGGCTGCGGAAAGATTAAAGGACATTTTAAAGTCAGACATCATATCCATAAGCCTTGTATTTAAATTCAGATTCCATTATCCTGGCTAAACAGAACAAACTGCCTTCCAGATGTTACTGTATCACAGTTCCCATCAGCCCTAGTCATGATGTGTAGTCCAGCATCTGGAGGGCCACACAGAATGACATAGAGGGCCGGTTTGGGCCTGCAGGCCAAACACATGTGCTCAAGGTCCTCCAATGCATTGACCACAGAATGGTTGGGGAGAATTCCTAAAAGGTGTTCAGATTTTTTAAAAATCGGGGTTTTTTTATTCGTAGTTTTCTACTTTTGCGGCGGCCCTGCACCCCTAACCCCAGCAAATGTGGAAGGCTGGCCCTATTTCATTTTGCTACAAAGAGGAACAGGAAGGAATGGGGCAAGGAAGACAGACACAGTATTAAAAACAGAATAGCAATGACTGTTGACACACACTGATGCATCAATGTGAGACTGAGAAGGCCGCCTTCAATTCTGAGGAGGTGGTGAAAATGAGAAAGCTTATTAATTTAACCAAGCTCCACTGGACTCATTACAAATGCAGAGGGAAACTTGGTCCAGTTCACTGAAGATTAGTTTTGCTTTGTCTTTCATTGTCAGAATAATGGCCATGTCCATGCATGAGCAGGTGGTACTGAGACTATGGTGGGCTGTACAAGTAGACTTTTCCAAGGAGCCCGTCCTGTATTTTTCTGCAACAGTAGTTCTATAGTTAATCCAGAGTTGACAGCATTCAGCAATTGCTGCACTGGATGTTGGTAAACAACATGATAAATAAATCCTTGAAACAAGTCAGATGGCATTGGGGAAAATATGACAGCACAATAGTTTGAAATGAATGTTTGGATTCTGAAGAACAAATCAACAAGCAAAATTTCTTTATATCAGAGACAATGGTTAAAGTGAAGATGATTAGACCTTTGTTTGGAAAATGAGAGAAACAAGAAACATGTCTTTTGCTTTAATCCTCTCATAAAATTTAGAATAACATTTGTCTAATCCTTTGACACAGTAACTAACACAATAAAGATTACACTTCAGAATAGTTCCATCATCTTTTGACAGAAAAAGAATCTTGTTGGGCACATTATATCAGAGAAGAGAATACATGGTTCACATAGTCAGAAATGAGCGGATGGGGAGGCATTGTTTTAGTGGAAGCAAAAACAAAAACGCTGCTGGGAAAAAATGAAGCTGGGATGGGGAAATGGGGGTGTGAGAGATAAAAATGTGGATGAGTTCTGATGCTGAAAATAAAATTCTATACAGAACATGTGCCCAAAAGTCATTATTTTTTGGACTACAACTTCTCAGATAGTATGACTATTGGTCAAACTAGTTGAAGCATTCTGGGAGTCCTAGTTAAAAAATGTTATTCAAAACTCCAGTGTTGGGAGTTGGTCCACCAATAAGCATAGTTTGGGGGTGGATCAAAATGGGGCTCTGCCCCCAAATAAGAATTCTCTTCTCTTTCCCCTCCCCCAACAGTTCTAAGTATGGAGAATTTTTAATGACTCAGTTGAATATTAAACATCCAGATGCTGAATGAAAATATCATCTTGGAGAAAAATCGGGAGCAATGTCCTCAATTTACCTCACTCCTGTAGATGCAAGACACTCATCTAATGTCTTTAGGGCCAAGGACTTCATAACATTGAGGTCCAAAAAGTGGGCGATAGTTGGAAGATTCACCAGGCAGCATGGCAAATCTGGCAGGCAGCATGGGAAACCACAGCCCCACAGTCCGCATAGCCTGCATCAGTACTTTCTCCATCCCACCTGGGAAAGCATCGCTGCCTGGTTAATCTCTGTGCTGGCCCCATTCTTGTCAATGAGAACATGGGAAGGACACAGCCCCTTGGGAAGTAGTCCTGCGCCATGTGATGGGTTTCATCCGGCTTCGTCCTCCCAGTGTCTTGAAAGCATCCTAAGATGCTGAAAAACATCCATGTGATGAAGTCCAAGATTCTCCTTTTGTCTTCACTAGAATAGATTCATTGACTCAGTTAGATACTGTATATAATCCTTGTGTGCTGCCTCATCCAATTAAGCAGTTTAACAGGTCTAGTCTAGTTGCAGCATAGTATATTGGTTTGAGTGTTGACTACAACTATGGAGACCAAAGTCTGACTCCCAGCTCAGTCATGGAAACCCACTATCTGCGCTTGGGGATGTCATAGTCTCTCAGCCTCAGAAGGAGATCCCACAAACATCATATTTTCCTGCAGTTGGTCTAAAGCAGGCATGGGCAAACTTCTGCCCTCCCGATGTTTTGGACTTAAACTCCCAGAAATCCCAGCCTCTTTGCTGGCTGTTAGGATTTTAAACTGAGTTTGGGCTTGGCTCCTGTGGTCAAAGTCTAACTGTTGTGTGACTGTTGTGTTGAAAGAGAGCCAGGTACTTAAGTTGATTGATAGCAGGCATTGTCCCCTGTTAATTGAGTTTCTGGGAAAGCTTTATTTGCCAGTGTCGCGCGCGCCTGACGGCGCGCGCGAAAAGGCACCTTTACTAACTATCCTTTGCAGTACATACAGGAAACAAAGCAACATAAACAAATACACAAAGACGTGGTTTGTTGCAGTCTGCACATAAAGTGCGTGCATATTACTTAACTGTACAAAGATCCCACTTGGCCACCACGCTCACCAAGAGATGCAACAAAAGCAAAACATTCCCATCACATGCACCAGCTGTGGCATGTTCCGCTTTTTCACACAAAAACTAGACAACTACATCTGCTCCAAATGCAAACAGATGACTCTGATGGAGCAGAGGATCCAACAGCTCGAGCACCGTATTAAGACCCTTAAGGACATTCAGGCACTCGAGCTCTTCTTGGACACTGCACAACACGCTGCTGTAGATCAGCAGCCTGCATCACACCAACACCACCATGACCATGATCAGGAACCTTATGGGGAGATCAACTCAAAGGTAGACAACCCTCAGGCTTGGAAGGAGGTCACCCATAGAAGGAGACGCAGGACCAGGCAGCCTCCGCAGAACTCCTCTGCTCAGCTGCATTTACACAACAGATTTGAAATTCTTACATCATTAACATACAATCAGGAAACACACCTTGTGGAGGACCACAGTTTCTTAGATACCACTCAGTGGACCATCCTGGATCAATGCGCAGGGGATAGCCCTGACAGGGACAGTGCATCACCACAGTCACACTTATGTAATCATGCAAATGCTCCATCCCCAATCATAGACCAGGAGCAACAGGAACATCCTTGGGAGAGTAATGGGCTCTCGGATGTATCTCAATGGATTGTCATTGATGAATGCACTGGGGATGTTGAGGAGGAGGACAACACTTTACACCTACATGATTCACTTCAACAGGAACACTCTTCAGGGGACATACACACTGTCTTGCACAAAAGGGACCATGTCAATCCTCAAAGGAAACAGGTCTTGGTAGTAGGTGACTCCCTCCTTAGAGGAACGGAAGCCATCATTTCCAGACCGGATGGGATGGCTCGAGAAACATGCTGCCTCCCGGGGGCAAAAATACACCATATCACTCAGAGGCTCAGCAGGCTCCTAAAGCCCCATCACCCTCCCCACCTTATGTTGATTCATGTAGGTACCAATGACACCGCTAGGCATACTTTTCAAAAGATCACAAATGATTTTCGAGCTCTGGGAACAAAGCTAAAACTGTATAATGTACATGTGATCTTTTCATCCCTCCTCCCCGTTGTAGGACATGGCTCTACAAGGGCCGGAAAAATAGTACAGGTCAATAACTGGCTCAGAAAATGGTGTCAAGAGGAGCATTTTGGCTTCCTTGACCATGGTCTACTCTTCCAAGAGGATGGACTACTGGCAAGCGATGGGGTGCATCTCACACAAGTAGGAAAACATCTTTTTGCACACAGACTCACAAACCTCATCAGGCGCACTTTAAACTAAATCCACTGGGGGAGGGGAACAACAGCCTGGCGAACACTATATTACCCACGACCACAGGGAACCGCCGTAAGGCTAAACGGAGGGCTGCACAAACACAGCAAGGACCAAGTACAGAGAGCACAATAATCCCAAATAAACAGTTCGAGGGGAGGTCACAGGGGCTTACATGTCTTTACACTAATGCTCAGAGCATGGGAAATAAGCAAGATGAACTCCAACTCCTAGCACAGCACCACACATACGATGTCATAGGCATCACTGAAACCTGGTGGGATGACTCCCATCACTGGAATTTAACCATTGAGGGCTATAACCTCTTTCACATAAATAGAACAAAGGGGAGAGGAGGGGGAGTAGCTTTATATGTCAAAAACAGTTACGTTGCAGAAGAAATGCAAGACTGTAATCCGGGAAACCAGCTTGAAAGCATCTGGATAAGAATCAAGGGAACCGGGACTCAAAAAGATCTTGTCGTGGGTGTCTACTACAGACCTCCGAGTCAGGATGAAGGACTTGATGAAGCCTTCTGTCAACAGCTGACCAAACAGGCACAAAGAAGAGATATAGTAGTCATGGGCGATTTCAATTATCCCGATATCTGCTGGAAAACAAACTCAGCCAAGAGTACAAAGTCCAACAAATTCCTCACTTGCCTTGCAGATAATTTTATGGTCCAGAAGGTAGAAGAGGCAACAAGGGGATCAGCAACTCTTGATCTAATCTTAACAAATGTGGAAGACCTGATCAATACAGTTGAAGTGGTGGGATCCTTAGGGGCAAGTGACCATGTGCTCCTGCAGTTTGCAATACAAAGGAATGCTGAAACTAAGACAAGTCAAACACGCATTCTGGACTTTAAGAGAGCTGACTTCCAAAAAATGAAGGAATTACTGAGCGGCATTCCATGGACGCCGATATTAAAAAACAAGGGAGTTAAGGATGGATGGGAGTTTTTCAAAAGTGAAATACTCAAGGCGCAAATGCAAACAGTGCCAACAAAGAAGAAAAATAAGACAAGTGCAAAGAAGCCAGAATGGATGTCCAAAGAACTTCTAACTGAGCTAAAGCTCAAAAGTGACATGCACAAGAAGTGGAAAAGGGGAGAAATCACCAAAGAAGAATTCAAACGTATAGCCAACTCCTGTAGGGAAAAGGTTCGCAAGGCTAAAGCGCAAAATGAGCTCAGGCTTGCCAGGGACATAAAAAACAACAAAAAAGGTTTTTTTGCTTATGTTGGTAGAAAAAGGAAGAAAAAGGAGGCGATAGGGCCACTGCAAGGAGTAGATGGGGTGATGGTGACAGGGGACAGGGAAAAGGCAGAACTGCTTAATGCCTTCTTTGCCTCGGTCTTCTCACAAAAAGAAAGCCATCTTCAACCTCAGCAACATGGAATGGACGAAGGATTGGGGGAAATCCAACCCCAAATAGGGAAACAAGTTGTCCAGGAACACCTGGCCACTCTAAACGAATTCAAGTCCCCAGGGCCAGATCAGCTACATCCAAGAGTATTGAAGGAACTAGCGGAAGTTATTTCAGAACCACTGGCAATCATCTTCGAGAGTTCTTGGAGAACAGGAGAAGTCCCAGCAGATTGGAGGAGGGCGAATGTGGTCCCTATCTTCAAGAAGGGAAAAAAGAACGACCCAAACAATTACCGTCCGGTCAGCCTCACATCAATACCAGGCAAGATTCTGGAAAAGATCATTAAGGAAGTGGTCTGCAAACACTTAGAAACAAATGCGGTCATTGCTAATAGTCAACACGGATTTACCAAAAACAAGTCATGCCAGACTAATCTGATCTCTTTTTTCGATAGAGTTACGAGTTGGGTCGATACAGGGAATGCCGTGGATGTAGCATATCTAGATTTCAGTAAGGCCTTCGACAAAGTCCCCCACGACCTTCTGGCAAACAAACTAGTAAAATGTGGGCTAGACAAAACTACGGTTAGGTGGATCTGTAATTGGCTAAGCGAACGAACCCAAAGGGTGCTCACCAATGCGTCGTCTTCATCATGGAAAGAAGTGACAAGTGGAGTGCCGCAGGGCTCCGTCCTGGGCCCGGTTCTGTTCAACATCTTTATTAACGACTTAGACGAAGGGTTAGAAGGCACGATCATCAAGTTTGCAGATGACACTAAACTGGGAGGGATAGCTAACACTCCAGAAGACAGGAGCAGAATTCAAAACGATCTTGACAGACTAGAGAGATGGGCCGAAACTAACAAAATGAAGTTCAACAGGGACAAATGCAAGATACTTCACTTCGGCAGAAAAAATGGAAATCAAAGATACAGAATGGGGGACGCCTGGCTTGACAGCAGTGTGTGCGAAAAAGATCTTGGAGTCCTCGTGGACAACAAGTTAAACATGAGCCTACAATGTGATGCGGCAGCTAAAAAAGCCAATGGGATTTTGGCCTGCATCAATAGGGGAATAACGTCTAGATCCAGGGAAGTCATGCTCCCCCTCTATTCTGCCTTGGTCAGACCACACCTGGAATACTGTGTCCAGTTTTGGGCACCGCAGATGAAGGGAGATGCTGACAAGCTGGAAAGCGTCCAGAGGAGGGCGACTAAAATGATTAAGGGTCTGGAGAACAAGCCCTATGAGGAGAGGCTTAAAGAGCTGGGCATGTTTAGCCTGCAGAAGAGAAGGCTGAGAGGAGACATGATAGCCATGTACAAATATGTGAGGGGAAGTCATAGGGAGGAGGGAGCAAGCTTATTTTCTGCTGCCCTGCAGACTAGGACACGGAACAATGGCTTCAAACTACAGGAAAGGAGATTCCACCTGAACATCAGGAAGAACTTCCTCACTGTGAGGGCTGTTCGGCAGTGGAACTCTCTCCCCCGGGCCGTGGTGGAGGCTCCTTCTTTGGAGGCTTTTAAGCAGAGGCTGGATGGCCATCTGTCGGGGGTGCTTTGAATGCGATTTCCTGCTTCTTAGCGGGGGGTTGGACTAGATGGCCCTTGAGGTCTCTTCCAACTCTACTATTCTATGATTCTATGATTCTATGATTCTATGTGGGAGTTAAAGCCCAAAAGATCTGGAGGGCTGAAGTTTGCCCATGCCTGTTCTAAAGAATAGGATGAGCCACATGATAGAAGAAACAGACTTATGGATTTCCATGACCCTTTAATAAGCATATTATGCAACCTTGGTTTCCTGTTACAAAAATGATGAGGCCTCAAGGGGTTTTACCTGAAGCTCTGGTGGGATGCCAGGGTAACCCTTCTCTCCTTTGGGTCCATGATTGCCCCGCTCTCCTCTGGGTCCGAGTTCTCCTTTGTCACCTTTATCACCTTTTGTGCCTTCCATACCTGGTGCTCCATTATTTCCATTGTTCCCATGGTTTCCTTAAAATGATCAAGGAATGAGTTGGTCATTGACTGTAAGCTTAAAAAGACAGCTCCATCCATCTTTATTTTTACAGGGGTTTGATGTCTATAATATTATTGCCTGTTGCGTCTCTCTTCAAATCATATTGATTTACACAATATGGCTCTTATAGAATTGATAAAGGTCACCCAGTCCTGACCTTCTAGGCAGCCGACTTTCAGGTCATATGGCAACCCTATTGGAGGCCACAAAAGCAGTCATGCAGGGCTGTATGTGGACTCACTGAGCCTACCTGTATTTTACATATATACAGGGAATATAAAATAGCAAGCAAAACTCAAAAGCTCAATACCACAGAAAGAATTCCAATGCAGCCCACTTGCTAGTGGTGTTAAAAGAAATGAAACTGTTTTCACAACGAAATATAAAATAATTATCATGGTAGTAGTAGTAGTTATCCTTGCATGGCTATGGTTGAATTCCCTTGCTTCTAGTCTGAAAGTATTCCAGGTTTTCAGAATTATGTTCTAAAGTTCATGAGGCCTCATCTTTTGATATGGATGAAATTATCATCTCGCTGTTCATTCACATTTTGGACTTGTCCCATAGTTTTCATAGCCCCCATAGAAGTTTTTCATCAGAAATCCAGGTCATTCATTTTCAACTGCAGTCCGATATTCAGGAAATAAGCGGGATATTACAATTGCTAAAATACAGTCAGCCAGACAGGCTGCCAATGTATTGTGATTAATGTAGTAGTGGCTACATTAAATTATCCCTGAAAACCTTGTACCAATTTGTTAATCTCTACATTGAATAAATACACTGAATATGTTTAGATTTGATCAACCAAACTAGAAACCTCAGGTGTATATTCTGGGTAATAAATCATTGATTACCTGGAAGGAAAAGCACACCCCACTGTTATATTGGGAGGACAGATTGAATGTACCCTTTTTAGTAATTTTAAGTTAATACATTCTATTAGCTGTGTGTTAGACAAGGAATCGTCAGAGATGCTTTTGCCATTGCCTTCTGAAATATAGCCCACAGCCTCCGGTATGCCTTGGCAGTATCCCATCAAAGTACTTATCAGTGCTGACCCTGCTTAGTTTCAAATATCAGATGGGATTTGGTGCCACCACAATATTATAAGCATCTTTATTAGGTTGCCAAATCTCTCATGGCTTCACGTAATTGTGGGCATGCATATACACAAGACACACACACACACACAATATATCATAGATCCTAATGGGCATTTCTGTGCTGATGTCTGAAATCTGATACTCTACTTTAAAAGAAACCTTTACAGAATTAAAGGTTTGGTGGTGATTCCTATAATTATTCATCACTTTGAGCTTTTGCCAAAGCAACCATACTATTTGTACATTTTTGCCATCCGAAGCTGCTTATGAAAGCACTTTATACCGCTATGTTATCTTTTTTATTGCTGGAAAATGTTATTATTAGAATATTGACAAAGAGCTAGAGAAAGTCTACTAAGCTATATGGGACAAGGCATTCAAACTTCTGCCATTGGGGGAAAGAAAGACTGAAAGTACAGCTGAACAATCAACACAGGATCTGGTTGCTACCTAAATGTAGTAAAAACACTCTTTCTTAACCAGAACTCTCAGGACCAGAAATGAAGACACACTAGAATCCATTGACCCACTTTTCCAGCACAATTGGGTCCAAGAGAAATGAGCCAAAGGGATGGAAAAAGGAAAAAGCAGGACAAATTATACAACTTTTATCAGGACATTACTGCATGAAGCTGCTATCCCGTAGTGTTTCTGCAACCTAGGATAGTGGCTGCTTACTGGTATTGTCACAATCTTTTTTGCACTACTGCCAGTGTAGCACAATTGCAATGACTCGGCAGTGTGAGGTTGGACTATTGGGTGGGAGACATAACTCCAGCTTTCTGACACTTTGCAATTACACAGCTTCATTGCATCAGATAAGCTCCCAGGACCACAGCATGAGTTAATGGTGTATTTTGTTGGAGACAACTTCATAGCAGGGAGTTAGTGGACGGGCAATGAATATCACAACTATGCTGGTTCACCATCTCCATGTTCTAAAGTCCTTAATCTTCAAGCTGTTATGGCTATTTACAGCAGCGACACCTGGGAGACCAGAATTTAGAAATATTACAGTTCCTAGCAGCCATGCAGGCTGAGGGATTCTGGGGGTTGTAGATCATAATAACAACGTTTCCATAGGTTGGTAGGCACTTTCCAAAGTAGTCAACCATCTTTCAGTCAAAAGGGGCCAGGATGTTTCACACCCTGAAATATTAATAATTGTACGGTGAACTTTTTTTACCTGGCATTCCAGCAGGGCCGGGGGGACCTGGTGGGCCTGAGGGGCCTTGATAACCCCGAAACCCAAAATCCCCCCGGCAGCCACATTCAGGTGGGGTTTGTGGTCCACTTTGTGTAGTCTGTAATCACAGAATTGAAAAAATAAATCAGTTCACAGTCTGCATCCACTGCTATCCATACAAACACAAGAACAATGAGTAAAAAATTAATATCTGGCGTAGATGTCTGCATTTATATTGTTACATTTGTGCTATTCTGTTGTGCCAAATAGATAGATGATATTTCTTAGTTTTTCTCTCATTTGCTAGCTGATGATGAACAACAAGACCGTTTCTGTTGTTGGCACCACAATTATGCAATGTCCTTCTTTTTGAAGCCCAACTGACACTGGCATTAACTTTAATCAATACAAAATTAAAACATGGCTATTGATTAATATTTAGCATCAACTGATTTTGTCCAGTTTTGTACTCATACAAGGTTTTAAGTATTACTTGTAATGTGTTAGATAGCTTAATATGGTTTTAGATGAAGGTATTTTTATCAACTCACACTTTATATGGTTTAAAATGGTTGAAATTGATTTTATGGTATGCCAGCCTGAGATCTTTGGATAAAGAGTGACACCTAAATGGTTCAAGAAACACTATAGAATGAATGCAATGTGACACCACTGTGATTGCCATGGTCCAGTGCTATAGCTGTTGCTACACTGAAAGTGGGACTGGGTCAGTAAGTATCATTCCAGGTCCCTGGGCCTTCTGAGTCCAAGGAATATGGATGGCCATATAAACACTTGAGGCCAGTTCCATCTCTGAACCAGCCCAGCTGCTTACATGGGACCAAATTCTCAGGAAGAATTTGAAGTAATCCACAGTGCTTGTTAACACGGTTCTAAGCTGTGTTACCCCGTATCAGCTTTGTGTGTCATGCAGTCACCATGGAGTTGATCCCCCCCCCACTTACTCACACACACACACACTTTCAGGATGATGCGTCTGTGAAGATACACGCTTGCACTGTGACTCTGGACACCAGGGTTCTATTTCCTGTTCATCCGCGGAAACCTACTGGGTGATGTTGAGCAAGTCAAACACTCTCAGTTCCAGAAAACCGCTAAATCTTTGAACTTCAGAGTCACCCTAAATCGGAAACAACATGAAGGCACACAACAACACAAACCTATAGTTATGCATTCACAACTACTATGTATTCATAATCCCTAGTCTGTAGTTTAAGGCCTATGTAGGGATCATGAAAGTCTCCTGAACTCTACCTATTGGGAAGCAGCTGCTGTGAGCAACAGGCCTCAATTCCTCTGTTGATTGGGAAGCAGCGGCTTGACATTCCCACCCACAAGCATCCTTTTTCTGCCTGTCACAATAGAGATCACTCACAGCAGGTAACATAAGCAGCTGTTTTTCAAGCAACAGGAGAACCAATTCCTGTTAATCCCAGGAACTGCTCGCTGCTAACTGATATAAATCATGCTGAATTTCACTATGTAGCAATGTTATGGTGCTACGTTATAAACAGGGTCATATAGGATTCCAGCATTAAATTGTTTTATTGTTTTTAATGGTTTTAACTTGGTTGTTTTGCTGTTCTAAAATAAAATAAATAGTTTTATATAGGGCAAGATAGCGGTATTTTAAATAAATTATCTAATCTAACAACTCTTTTTAAGGAGGAAAAGACCCTGCAAGCAGAAGTGACTGGGACTGGAGAAGTCATATATAGGATGCTTTTCCCAACCATTATTTGTGTTTTAGACCCCCCTCCCTTCACCTTTCAACACACAGGGTTGTCAGTCAGTATCATTCATTCCCTGGAAGAGTGTTTGGAGAACTATAGAATACTTCAGACAGCCTTTTTATTGAGTCAAAACCTCCCTCCCAATGTGCCAAACGGAATATTCCCTCTCTTTGCTGAACTATTAATAATGTTCTGTAGGATCAGGCTCCACTATTTTTGAAAAATTAAATGGGAGGCAGTTGCGAATAATGGTTAGGGTCACCACATCAGGGAGAGCTGTGAATCGTCTCTGGGCTCTACTCCAAACTTTGAAGTCGCAATCTAAAGCACTGAAGCCATTTTAGGAATTAGCAATCAGCACTTTCAACATCTCTTGTAGCGAAGCCTGGAGTAAATCCACCATTTCTCATCAACCTGGAAGCCATCATTTGTTGGAGGAGGTCACAGAAGTGCTGGGTTCTAAACTTGTTTTTCCCAAACACAATACAAATAAACTCTGCCACTACAAGTTGTAGTTAATTCTCTTCTCCTAGTTTATTAATGCCCTCCTCTGTGTTACAAAGGGAGAGATAAGTTAAGAGGAAGAAACTTGACCACCATCCCATTTCATTTCACAATAAAAAAAAATATTGGCTTCAACAGTCAATAGGGTTTTTTCCCCAGAACTAGCACTGACCATGTATCACACTTTTTGTAACTGCGATGACTCAATGTTACGGAATTGTGGGAGTTGCAGTTTGCTGATGTACAAGCTCCCTTTGGCAGAGAAAGCTAAAGTAGTTCTCAACCTATGGGTCCCAAGATGTTTTGGCCTTCAACTCCCAGAAATCCTATCAGAAAGTTGTGTCAAACTGCATCAATTTAACAGTGTAGGTGAACCATCAGTAATAGCTGAGACCAAGCAAATCTAGAGTACTCATCATTTCAGTTGTGCTTTAAAGTCTTTCTTTTTAAGGGAGGATTTTAATTTTACAATTTTAAAACATTACTAGGATATTTGAAGTGACATATTTTAATTCCTGCCACTTGATCACCCTGCTTTTTATGATCCTTGCATTATTGATTTTAGTGTGTTAACCTGCATTTTTACATCTGAATGTTTTTTTGTTTAAGAATTTAAGAAAGTATATTTCAAATGTTCAACTTAATAGAGGCATAATCAATTTTTGCAATTTTAATTCAGAGTTGTTTATCTGTGTCAATGTATAGGGTTCATAGATTAATTTTAGATGTACAGTATTAATTTTATTAGAAGAGCTTCAGTTTTAGAATAGCAAGAAAAATAACGAGCATACTAAATTATAGTACTAATACATTAGTTCGACAGCACTTTTTCCTTTGCAAAATCAGGAGTCTAAAATTTATTGTCTCTCTCTTTTATTACTTTCAATGGTGCAATGGGTTACACTCTTGTGCTGGCAGGACTGCTGACCGATAGGTCAGCGGTTCAAATCTGGGGAGAGAGGATAAGCTCCCTCTGTCAGCTCCACCTCCCATGTGGGGACATGAGAGAAGCCTCCCACAAGGATGGAAAAAACATCAAAACATCCAGTGTCCCCTGGGCAATATCCTTGCAGACAGCCATTTCTCTCACACCAGAAGCAACGTGCAGTTTCTCAAGTCACTCCTGACACCAAAAAAATTACTTCCAATGAAATTGTATTCAGAAGTAAACCCCGCTGACTTCAAATTAGGTATATACATCAGAAAAAAGTCTTAAATAACACATAAAATCCATTGTAAAATTCTAAAGGAGAGAAAAAACTGCACATCTCATGGTATTTCATGCATACCTGAAACTTTGTTTGATGAACAGATTATACCTCAAATGCTCACAGCAGTAATAAAACATTTGATCCTACTTTACTATTAAGGTAAGATCTATCCAAAATTAAGGATGTTCTACTGATTCCAGTAGTTTTGAAAGATGCTTAACTCTGGCTGGATTGTGTCTTGACTTTGCAAATCTAATCACATTTACTACACTGTAAGACAACGGGACTTGAACATCGACATGATTAGAAGTGGTGCTTCTCCAAATGTGGTAAATGAGAAAACAAATATCAAAGCAGTTGATTGCATGCATGCAAAAGAAAGAAGCAAACTGTGTTCCGATGCTATGCTATACCCATCTGGTCTCATGCTAGCTTAGTCCAGGAGAGGAATCTGCATATATCACATCTACAGTATTAATGTTCAGCCTTAATAAATCTCCAAAGCACTGGATTGTCTTAAGCAGGAAAAAGAACAAGTTATTGACTTTCTAAATGTTGACTTAGAAGATTAATTCAGAGTACCTGGACTCTGTTTGAGGTAGTCTGTGCTACATCATCTACCTCTGGTTTCAAGGCATTTGGGTCAGGAGAAGGGCTATTACCATCATCATCATCATCCTCAACCGTCCACTCAACCAGTCGACTCCGCTGTCTCAATAATTCCCTGCTGCTGGAACCTTTGGAACCAATCTGATGGCGACTTTGCAATACTTTGGCCACCGGGCTACTAGCTCTTCTGCTCACCTCCATGTATTCTTCTTCACACAGGCAAAAACAAAAAAGCAGCATCCAAGTTAGGAGACTCCAGTTGAGGAAATCCTTGGGTAACATATTACTGAACATAGCAAGGTCTCCGGAGTTCAAAAGATCTGCAGTGGCCGTGATGTAGTCTTTGCAGGCTATTCCCCACGATTAAGGCTGGCGACAAGACCTGGTTACCACAGCTTTATATGCTGTGTGCGATAAATTATACTATGAAAATGTCAGGGTGGAAGGAACCTTCATCCCAAATCAGTCATGCTTTCTTAAACAACCCAGTCATTATTCACCACATCCCCCCTCTGCAGGGAAAATTGATTTGCATGCTGGAAATGACCACTGCATTTAATGGACAGCTGTGGTTCCTGTTTGGGGGTGTACCAACAAATGGTAACTCCTTTCTCTCTTTCCTTGGCATGTGTTCATTTTGGGGTGAAGAAATGAGATGGAAATGAAGAACATGTGGCAAAGGTTTTACGGTCCTTGATTAGACATGGAAGTGCTGGGAATGTACACTCTGAAAAGATTTTCTGGAGACAGACCTCTTATTTGTTTGCCAGAAACTCACTCACTCTCAACAAGTCTCTCTCCGCTTCATATTGTACACACAGAGAAATGAATATCTCATTCTGAAAAATGGATTTGTTGCCAGTTAAGGGGGGAAATGCACAAAGGAAGATTTTGACCTGTGATTTTGAAGTGAACGTTGCTTTTTACTATGCTTGCTCACTTTAAAGAAGGCAAATATTTATATTGTGCACTAATGGTTGAAGGAGACTGGAAAAACAGACCAAAATTCAGACTTATTCTGTGTCCCAGTTCTCAGAGCAAAGTCTGAGCTTCCCAGGCAAACATCTCTTCCCCCATAACACTTCTAATTTCCGATGTTTTCCTAAAAGCTGTGGCCAAACCAAATTTGATTTTCTTGCCAACTAAAGATAAATGACTGTGAACCCAAGACACATGTTTCGGTCTTATAAATGGCTGTGCCTGTATAAAATCATTGTATTGTTGTAATCTGTAATTCTTTGAATCTACCCACAGTAAAACAACGAAAAGACTAAAAATACAAGAGGCTACCTTGTACATTTCAACATTTAACTCCTTTGACTAAATATAGAAATTTTAGTGGGAATCTAGCATGATTATATATCATCTGCCTTGATTTTGTTTAGAGTTGAGTAACCAAGAAAATCACTGCTTTTTCATCCAGTTCAAATGTCCACAGATACAGAGAGATGAAGAGAGAAAGAATGAGAGGGAAGAAGAGGGAAGGCAGAGGTGAGGAGACTACAGAGTGATTCAACTCCGTTGAACTACCATGTAAAGATGGTATACTGAATACTAGTAATTTACCAGAATAATCTATATTTGGGCAATTAGACATCAGGATACCATAAAATCTGTTCCCACAATGTGCTGTAGCATGAAAAATGATATTATGCACGATGGTGAGCTGGAACATTTTTTGCCAATAGCCTACAAGACTTTACACTGTGCTGTGGGTTCATCAAAGTGGAAGTAGCCACCAAAGAAGTTATTTTTTCTGCTTTTTGTTTTTCCACTTTCATGAGGGTTCTGTGCTCCTACGTGGAGGGTCCATTATACCTGGGGTTATCCAACACATCAAAAGGATTTACATGGCTGTATGGAGAAGTATGTCCTTCAGCTCAGAAATACATACTTTTCCATACAGCTATGGAATACTAATCTATGGAACCTGCTGTGACTTGATGTCGTGATGAATAATAAGATGATTTCAAAATGGGAAAAGATAAATCCATCAAGATACATTCATGACATGTTGAGGTCCATATTTTACCTCCAAGATCAGAGCTGGGGTGTCTATGAATAACATTTCAGCAGAAGCAATGATGGGAGAAGGTTATTTATTTATTATTTATTTATTTACAGTATTTATATTCCGCCCTTCTCACCCCGAAGGGGACTCAGGGCGGATCACATTATACACACATAGGGCAAACATTCAATGCCCATAAACACATCAAACAGAGACCGAGACAGACAGACACAGAGGCAATTTAACCTTCTTCTGAGGGGATGTTCGATTCTGGCCACAGGGGGGAGCAGCTGCTTCATCATCCACTCTGATGGCACTTCCTCATTCCAGGTCGTAAATTAGTTAAACTTGCCTCTCCACTTTTATAAGTGGTGCCTTATTTCCTACTTGATAGATGCAACTATCTTTCGGGTTGCTAGGTCAGCAACGAGCAGGGGCTATTTTTTATTTTTAATTGATGGGTGCTCACCCCGCCACGGGCTGGCCTCGAACTCATGACCTCATGGTCAGAGTGATTTATTGCAGCTGCTCAACAGCCTGCGCCACAGCCCGGCCCCCAGGTTACTGTCTTCACATCCCACTTTTTGGCTTCATTTGGGGAAAACTGGTTGACCACTATGAGAAACAGGATGGCAGACCACATGGAACTCTTCTTATGTGTTTTTTGTGTCCTTGTGTTATGTTCTTAACTGGTCAGAATGTGCAGTTGTTGCTAGGGAAACCCAATTTGGCTTTTATCATGAATTTTAAAAGAGCTATACCAAGTATAACCTATAACCAAAATAGATTCCCCAGCTCTAGCTCTTTTATAGTTCAGATTAAAACATGGGACAGGTTCTACTAGTCAAAAGTAACATTTACACTGAAATTCAAGTCTATGGAGTTATTATAGAGTGAAGATTCCTCATGCAGAATTGCAAATTTCAAAATACTACAAACTCTAAAATTGCCTACATGTATGGCTGGGATAGTCAGAACTTTGCTTTCAGATCATTTAATGCACAAAGCCTTTGTCTCTTGCATATGATTTTAAAGTTATTGTGTACAAAATTACCTTCAGGCTATGTTTATATGGTGTATATGAAATATAAATTAATCGTGTTTTTAGAATAGGGTACCTTCTCCATTATGTATATGCAAATATTCCAAATATTCTGAAAAAATCTAAAATATATTACCCTTCTAGTCCCAAGATAAGGGATACTCAACCTGTACTATATCATTTACCTGTTTTTCTACTTAAATCAAACAGCCTTGGCGGCAAATGCTGGGAAGGTATTGATGTTTTCAACTGGTAGTAAAGATTTCAAGCTTGCCAAATGCTCTCTTGGAGTTTCCTGTGGCATTAAAGAGCAAAATGTTTCCAGAATGAGTAATGTCTATTGCTAGCACACATGTGCTGGAAAAAGTATAAACTAAAGGCAGCATGGTTTCAGAACCTGAACAAAATCTGTGCAAGCATAATTTTGGCCCAAAAAAGTTGATCATTCTGGCCTTCCGATTACACTTGCCACTTCTAAAATTCTTTGATATACATTAACTGTCTTTGTGAAGCTTTTTTATATTTTAGTTTTCTAGTATTAAAAAAGAACCCAGGGCTTAATAACAACTGACAAGAATTTCCCATTGCATGATTTGATGAGAAGATGGTAACATTGGCAACTATAGGGTATGTGTCTGCTTATTTATTTAGTTACTATGGATGACCAGCCTGTGGTCTGAGCAGAGGAGGCACATCATTTTTCTGCTGTTGCATCAGATGGCTACTGTGTTCAGGCCATGAGCCAACTACCCTGTTTCCCCGAAAATAAGGCATCCCCTGAAAATAAGACCTAGTAGAGGTTTTGCTGAATTGCTAAATATAAGGCTTTCCCAAAAGTAAGACCTAGCAAAGTTTTTGTTTGGAAGCATGCCTGCCAAACAGAACACCAGAGCAAGCAGGATTGGTAAATGTACGTACCATAGATTATTGTACATGGAAATAATGGTAGTAACAAGAAATTCCTGATAGGATTCACAGTTTGTCTGGTTATGCTGGTTTGTGATGACAACTACTGTACAGTATATAATAAATGTTCAATTTTTTGTTCAACAATAAATGTGAATTCTTCTTCATGGAAAAATAAGACATCCCCTGAAAATAAGACCTAGCTCATCTTTGGGAGCAAAAATTAATATAAGACACTGTCTTATTTTCAGGGAAACATGGTATTAGGTATTTCTGTGATTCATGTAAACAATTTTTGGACTATGACCACCATAAATGGAGAGCCAGCATGCTGTCGGTCTAGTAGTCTGAGTGTTGAACTGGTTCATATCTTTGCTGTCATCAAAACCTACTGGGTTTATTTATTTCGTGTCAAAAGCATTGTGTAACAAATACATTTTAAAATGATGAAAAAAAAGGAAATCACAAGCAACTAAATAGTTTTGGACCAAAAGCGGGCAACAGCAACCGCATTGTCCGCAGCTTTAAACAACTCCTCCTCCGTACATGAGGCAGGGCATTGTGGGCAAGCATACATGTGCTGAGTTGTTTGTTCAGCTCCACAGTCACACTGGGTGACCTTGGGCAAATCATGCTTCCTCAACTTAGGAGGAACACAATATCAACACTCTGACAACACCTTGCCAAGAAAACCCTATGATAGAGTTGTCATAAGTTGGAATTGACTTGAGAGGACATAGCAGCACAAAGAAAAATATAACCAGACATTCTGAGCTGAATGTCAGTGGTTCTCAGATGGTTTGGCCTTCAACTCCCAGAAATAATAATAATAATAATAATAATAATAATAATAATAATAATAATATACTTTATTTTTCTATCCCGCCACCATGGACGGGGCAGCTAACATGGGGCCAAGCCCAAAACAAAAAAAAAGTATGACCAGTTAAAACCAGTATCAATAACTAAAAACCAGTGTCAACATAACAGTCAAATAAAATAAGCAAATAAGCTAGTAAACTGGCTGGGATTTCTGGGAATTGTAGGCCAAAACACCTGGGGACCCACAGATTGAGAACCACTGCTCTAGGCCAAACATCTTACTTTTCCACTGGGGACCCCACTTGGCCTGAAAAATTTTTTATGTGATCGGGTATATAGATATATAAAACAGGTATAAAAATTAAACATTTACCTTTACAAGGCTTGCTAAAGAGGCTGGTTTCCCTTTTTTATGAAGTACAGCTGAAGCATCTGCTGCAGAGTTCACTGTAAACACTACACAACAGATTTGTGTAAATGTCTAAAACAGCCACTAGGTGACATTGGGAAAAAATAAGCTAAGGTTACCCCATTCAGAGTCAGGACCCACAGTTTAAGAAGCAGTGCTCCAAACACTATCAAGCTTGATATCAACACCTGGGGTACCTGTGCAGCTACTGGGAACACAATATTCTGTGTGCTTACTGAGGAAGAACACACAAGCCAAGAGAAGTTTCCACAGTTTGTTTTTGCCTTTCTTTATTGGGAAAGACAGAAGTCCATCCCTCCTCTCATTTGACCGCATCTGACGGGGTTGAACTTGATGGCGCATGGTAGTTTCCTTTCCCTTTTGCCACGGAGCCCACCGGCTCCCATCCCACAATGCACAGCTACTTCCAGTGGGGCTTTGTGACAAAAGGGAAGGGGAACCAGCATATGCCACTGTAGTGGCAACACGGGAAGCTTCCTATGTTGCATAGAGATCAGTTGGAGGAAATTGGGAGGAGGACGCTTCCCCCCTTAAGCTGGGCAATGCGGTTCCCCATACCCCACACCAGGCACCACTGGATTTGTCACGATGCATGACTATTCAGGCAGCAAATTGGATGGGATCGCTAGTCTCCTTACTGGGTTAATTGAGTGTAAATTGCTTTTCCTTTTGACCTCAGTTTGCATTAGTTAAAGTAACCTGAGGACAAAAAGGGGGAAAGTGGAAGAAGGAGAGAGGACATTTTAATAGCAGCTGAAAAAAATGGGACAACAGAGAATTCAGTGAGATTATTCCAAATCAGGATAGTTTGGAGGTTATGCATCATTCTGGATTGCTGATTACCTCTGAAGCTCTGCTGCTGACTGCAACTGTTCACCACACCAACCAAGGACCAACAGATGAGGAAAACCACCAAAGATATGTGTGCTAGGATTTCTATAAACTAGCCCTACTCATTCTCATTTCACACAAACAAAATCTGCAAGCTAAGGTGGTCATCTACATGTCAAAGAAAAAATTAGATTCAGCCCCCTCTTTTTTTACAATATGGCCATCTTATCTGCTGGGGACACATTCCAAGATCATGGATACATGAAACTATGGATAATAACAAACCCTATATTTTGACTACAATTGAGCCAGGAGCATACCATAGAACAGGACCAAAGAACTCAGAGAAGCCCATAAACTTTTGGGAGAGATTTTTTTTTTGAGTGTGGGTGAGTGAAACCATGAACATTGAGTCCACAAATTAAGGGCTCATGCTGCAATATTAACCGTTGTTGAGACTCCAGCTGTCAAAAACCTGTCTGTCTCGCCTTTATTCCTTCAGCTTGCAGGCATAATTGGAGTTTATATTGGCAGAGCTATTTTATTGTTACATTTTCAAACATTTTAAAAACCTTTCTTGTAAGAAATACCAGGATTCCTGTGCATAAAAGCCCCACTTTGTTTCCACTTGTATCTAATCACAGCTGCAGGATTTATATATCGATTTCCATGGATAGTTTTCATCTCTAATTGGGAATAGGAGAGATTCTTTAAAATGGCTTGCTGTTAAACCACAGAAATTCTCCATCCATTAAATGAAATAGGCCACTCCAGAACTGTTCTAGCACAAGCTTTTGCAAAGTTTAAAGTATGTTTGCTTTGATCGATACATGTTTGATCAATACATTTTATTAATAATCATCCCAGTCAGGGATATATAAACAGCACTAATGAATCTGGGGAAAGGACTATAAAAATACCACACAGATCTATGGACAATTATGTACAGATATTTATCCAGTGATGGCAAAGTACACCTTTCCAGCATGTCCTAGGCTGTTTTATTGTTATTATTCACAGCTCAGTTTTGTTCTTAGGCTTAATTTCATGCTCTCTGGATATTTCTCCACACTATCTGCAAGTTGCAGTGAGCCCTTCCATAAACACGTGGCGAGAAAGCAGATTGCTTTTTGTCTGACCTTGGATTGCCAGGATAATGGGAGCGGGAACTGTAAAATCTGAAGCACCCTGATCAAATTGCGCCAGATGTGTACAGCAATCTGAACCCAAGGCCACATTGTTTATGAGTTTTATTTAATAGGGAAATAACAGCTTTTCAGAGTTGGTTTAGATTTTGCATAAAAATCTAATAGACCTCGATTAAAAGCTTTCAGAATTAAAAAAAATACTCTGTCACCACTTTTGTCATTAGATTCCATCAGATTAAAATTAAAATCTGATTCCATCAGATTAAAATTAAAACTCCAAATTAAAACTGAAGACTTAAAAAAATCAGTTCTGGTCTTTTACTTTGCTCCAGCTTCATGCAAGAAAAAACTTCACTTGGTAACTTAAATGTACATCAAGCTGCATGGAAGGAAGCAGGACTTGAAAGAAGAAGAGTAGAAGGCAGAGGGCAGAGGGGAAACAGGAGATCTCACACTTGTTCTGAAATCTTTAATCATAACATTATGTAACATGGTTTTTGTCCCTGGGTTATAAATGTCACTTCCTAATTGGTTTCATCATAAAAATATGGGGAAAGTGTATTCAACTGCAAAAACTTTGGTTTTTGTGATGAAAGGTTAGAAATGGCACATTGAAATATTAAAAATGGCAGCCACAAAAAATGAAGTTGCTGGAGTATAACAACTTCTTTCAAAGTAAGTACTCCACAATTAAACAAGAAATAACACTTTCAAACCAGAAGCAGATTTGTTTTTCAAGTTTTGTTGCCCAAGAATCTTAGTTAATCCCATTTTCTTGATGATTTAAAAGAAAATATTATGCTAAGTCTTGATTTTTTTGTAATGTAAAAGCATATATATAATCTTTTTAAAAAGTAAAATTAGAAATAAATTCTTGAGAGAAGCAAAATTCTAACATCAATGCATCTCACTTTTCTCTAGATAAGCTCCAAGAGATACTATATGAAAAGATGGTTGGCCTGATGTAGGTGCTTATGGGTTATTTTGGTACCACAGGTATAGGAGTGCTCTGTACTGGATGGACTGGATTCCCTTTCTGGACAATGGGATGTAGGCTGCTCTCCAATATGACACTAAAAGTGTCATATCTATTTGGACAACCCATTAAAATATTGTCATGTGAAGAACGAAAATTATTTTTCATTTATTAGGGAATGTGAACAAGTTTCCAATCTTGTCAGGGACTTGACTACATGCTTCAGGTTTTTAAAAAATGCATAGCGTTGGATTCTGGAGACAAGCATTTGAATCTCCACTCAACCATGCAATCCACTGAGTGATCTTGGTCAAGTCAGATTGTCTCAGAGGAAGGCAATGGTAAACCTCTTCTGAACAAAGCTTGCCAAGAAAACCCTGGGAAAGAGTCACCTTAGGGTAACTGTGCATCAGAAATGACAAGGAAGCATGCGCATCAATTGTAACAGAGCCATGCATTTGGAAATATATTCCCATTTGTTGTGTACTTGAAGTTCTTAATTTAGCAAAGGGGAAATGCTGTTTCTCCATAGAAACAAAACTGTTCCCAGATAGAAGATCAAAAATAGTTCTCATTCCACTTCTGTCAATCAACCTCACTCTTTAGCCTTGGGATGGGAATTATGCAGCTTCTAAATATCATGCGACTGCAACTCCCATTACCCAGTTAGCTAGTAAATGGTGAAAAATGCTATGATTGAATAGCAATCTCACAGCACATGGAATGTCGTATGTTGCCTATAGTCCCAGTACTAGTATATAATGTGTACTGTAGCAGAATTGAATCTTAGGTTTGTGCATTTGTACAACATTTCTGGAAATCTGAGATTTCTGCACATTGTAATAGGCGCAGAAGCTTAAATGAGTATGTTGAAGGATGTGTGAAGATGCAAACATATGGCTGATCACATACCAAGGACAAGGAGTAAAGATCTTCCGACAAAGACATGGTCTTTTCAGGGAAAAGGAGATATTTATGAATTATTTAAAGTCTAGCAAAAATCTAGTGAAAGACAGCTGGTCAGATATAGACAGATATACTGAAACCAATCCATTAGAAAAAGGCTGTCTAATCTGAAATTTTATCATGTGGTGCAATTCAAAACCTATTTCCTGTATACAACAGGAGATTGGCTATGTTGGACAGACACCTGGACTTCTAAAAAGCAAATATCCTCAGTTCCTTCCTGCGACTATCCAAACCATATTATGGGAGAAAGTCCAATGAGCAATATGAGAACTCAGCCTCAGAAAGTCCCATGAAATCTGTGAAACGGTTTTTAAAAACAAAGTTGTAATGCTGTTAAATTAACCCTTCTCAAGACAAAATTGCTCTCCTAATGCATTACAGCTAAGCTGGCTGTGTTTTCTGTTACTTTTTCCCCTTGGACAAGGACAGGGATGGGAAAATTAATTGCATCTATGTTAGATGGAGCAAAAACATTAACAGTTTATGTGAAATTGCCATTTGAATTTCAGTAAAATTGCTGCATTAAAAGCATTTCCAGAATGAAGCTGAAAAATGCCATCCATTATTTTACTTCTACCGCCCTAGTTTGAGCATTAGAAAGAAGGAAAGAGTGCATGATTTTTTGAAAACCCAATTATTCATCAACCTTTTAAAAAATCCTTCTTTAGTTTTGTTTAAAAAAAACACAAGTTCAATAGTTCCAGAGAATAATGGGCAATTCTGTTTCTTCATCCTCTGTTCCCAATTCTAGCCATGCCCTAATTTGAGTTTGCATACGTCTTCTTTTCCCCAGACATGTTCTCTTTTTCACAGCAAAATTTTCTGTCTGGGTAGATTTTTTACAAAGAATTAGTTCTACACAGGGATAAATCATTAATATGTGGCTGCTTGTGTTAACTATTTAATCTGACATTTTCAAATGAAAAGGTCTGAATCAACATTTCATATGCAGCTTGCAGGAGAATTGGCATCTGTTAATCAATCAATCATCCTTGACCAGAGATAAGAATTAACTAGCTGGACTCAGGGTTTTTTTTTAAAGGGGTAACTTAATTAAATGTATTTTTTCATTTCAATTATTGGAATTTATTGAAGTTGAAATTTCAGTACGAACTCAAATCCACAATTAAGTTATTACTTGAGTGAGAGGCAGCACTAAAGAGCAAAGAAATCTTACAGCTCCCACCTGGCTCTGTATCCAAAGTCTCTTGAGACTCCTCCGCATGGGCCAAAAGCCTCTGTATTTGATGGAAGTTGTACCTATTCTTATTGGGATTTTAAAAAAATCATATAATGTACCTTCTGTCCCAGTTTATTTCTCGTGGATTTTTGGTGGTATCTGTGACTTTTGAAATCCAGGCCAGAAAGTAGGTTTCATATAGCACTAAATTAGGCAGCATGTGCCAATTTAGCCCTGGTCACCCACCAAGCCAGCCAGCTCCCATCACATCATGCCAGTGCAGCTCCATGGGTGAAAAGGGCAGAGCAGGCACATACCACCAACCAGGGCAACACAGGAGGGCTCCCGTGGTGCCATTGGAATGTATGAGGGAAAGCTGCGTGCACCACGCACACTCATACTTCTCTCCATCTGACAGCTCTCAATTGGAGCCGGGTGATGCGGGGCATGGGACTCTGTGTTCCCCACGCCCCTCTATGAAGCGGAGCACCTCCAGTGGCCATCTGACAAGGCTGTTTAATACCCTAAATTACTCAGGGCTTATGGACTGAATCCACCCCCCCCCCCCACCAATGCCATTTTATGTGGCTCTCCAGATGCTGGACTTCAACTCCTATCTTCCTCATCATTAATCATCATGACTGGTGGGAGTTGTGACACAGTAGCACGTAGAAGGCTGCAGTTTGTTCTGTTTAGTCAGGATAGTGAGATTTGAATTTAGATGCAAGGCTTGTGGGTAAGATGTCTGACTTTAAAATGTTCGCTAATCTTTCCCCAACCTCAGAGCCACAAGTGCTGTTGGGTTGCAATTCCCATTATCCCCAGTCTGCATGGTGGCTAATCAAAAGTAATGGGAGTTGTCATTCAATGGCAATTGGGTAAACTGGATAAAAACAAAGCAGCACCAATCGCTATGTAAAAATTCATAGTTGGTTCCCTGTATCTACAAATTCTCTATCCATGGAGTCAATGTCCCTTTGATGACAACCATAAGGCTGATATGGTCCTTGATGAAAATGAGTTTGACACCCCCTACTCTAAAGGCAACAGATCCTGTCTGATGTTGGAAATCAAGCAGATTCAGCTATAGTTAATACTTGGGTGGGGGGTGGGGGTTTGCTAATGAATGCCTGGTGCTGTAAGCTCTATTTCAGAGGAAGGAACTGGGAAAACCACCTCTGAGTATTCCTTGTCTAAGGAACCCCCATGAAAGTCATTCAGTTGCCATAAGTCTACAAGGACAGTATTTGTATTCACCAGTTAATGATGTCTGGGTGACTTTGCTGTGGTTTTATCCCATGCCTTCCCATCCAGTCATGTCGACAATGAGGAAACAATGTGAGTCAGAGACAAATGACTTGATTTTGGCATTGCTGGCTCCCACAGACGAATGATAACAGCATGTTTTTTGTGCAAACCATATGGTTCCTCTTCAAAAATGTTAGGGCAATGTCAAACTTACAGAAATAGATCCCACATCATAATGGCAGGTTGTAGATTGGATCCAAGTAATCAAAGCTTATTGAGAAGATATTCTTATTCCTAGAATAAAAGAACACGAACTAATGCAAACCAAAGGACATGCAGAAATTTAAAGGAGTGGAAGGCAGGTTTACAAAGGCACACAGAAGTACAATTGAAAAACCATGGTTTGTCAAATTAGCACAATTGCAGGACTGAAGAAAGATGTACTCAAAGGTGCTCATCCCAACATATGCCTGCTATTTATTATGGCACACCTGCCATAGAATAACGATTGTGTGCAACAAAGTCTGAAATGCTGGGAATTGTTCCTGGAAAAACTCATTATCCCCATTATCTCCATTTCATTGAACCTGATACATTTTAAAAGAAAAGAACACGAAGTGATTCTTATAACAATATGTAACTTGTCAAAGGTATTACTTCTTATTCTTTTCTTTGGCAAATGTCAGTGTAAATGAAAGAGGGATAATGGTTATCTTTCAAGTAGCTTCTAGGCTACCAACCATTTCTCCCTGAAAACATATAGGGAAGGAGGAGTTGGCACAGTTCAAAGAAGGGAGAGTAGAGTTCCATTACATAGACTTTTGCATGCAATTGTTTAAAGAACAGAGTCCAGCAAGTTAATTATCTATAGGTGAGCAACTGGTGTCTCTGTGACCAATGAGACGTTACATAATCCTGTTCTGGAATTCAGCTGGTGGTGCGTCCCCTACTGAACCAATTAGAAGGCATTGTCGTTTTGTTTTGTTTTTTACTCTTTAATCATTTTACATTTTTTTGGTGGTAAGGAAGAAAATGGTAGACAGAGTATAAAAACAATGACAACTTGGAAATATCTAGCCAAACAAAGTTACTAATGGGGAAGAACACACAAGCTAGGAGAGGTTGCTCCATTTACTTGTGCCTGAGCCTACGGAGAAGGGCAAGATTCCATCTCCTCTCTCCTTTTCCTACACCCCAGAATTAATTTTAATTTATTGCATGTTTCTCCCATAATGGGACCCGTGTGGCTTCCAAAACAATGTTAAAATATTAACAGATTTAAAAAGGAACAATTAAAAGCACATAAAACTTATATACGTGTATGTTAGTAAAGGTAAAGGTTTTCCCCTGACATTAAGTCCAGTCGTGTCTGACTCTGGGGGTTGGTGCTCATCTCCATTTCTAAGCCAAAGAGCCGTAGACACCTCCAAGGTCATGTGGCCGGCATGACTGCATGGAGCGCCGTTACCTTCCTGCCGGAGTGGTACCTATTCATCTACTCACATTTGCATGTTTTCAAACTGCTAGGTTGGCAGGAGCTGGAGCTAACATCGGATGCTCAAGCCGCTCCCAGGAATTGAACCTGGGACCTTTCAGTCTGCAAGTTTTATGTTTTAAGCAGCATTGAATTTTTGCCAGAGTTGTAAGCCGCTTTGAGTCCCCCAAGGGGTGAGAAAGGTGGGGTATAAATGAAGTAAATAAATAAATAAACTCCGGACCTCGCCATCCTCCTCGGGGTCCTTTGTCGGAACCAAACCCAGTCCTTTTGGGAGAGAAGCAAAACCTGTGATGGAGACCTTGAGCCACTTACGAGACTTATATAACTCTTCCAAAAATCATAGGTGAGTGCTTTGAATGTTAAGTTGTTTGCATGGTTGTGGCTCACAGTTTGAAAATCATATCATTTATACAGATCTTACGAAAGAGATTCTACATACGATGCACAGACTACTTTTGCACAGCCCTAATAGCCATCACTGAAAATCTGAAAGCTGTTACATGGAAGATGGTGTGAGCTTGATTTCTGCTGCATCTAAGGAACCTGAGCTAATGGATTCAAAATGTATCATTGGGAGCGCTGTCCGACATTGGAAAATACTGTTTTGTAAAACAGTGGACCCCCTTTTGTTGGGATTTTTTAAGCAGAGGTTGGAGGGACACCTCACAGATAGAAGATAATTATGGATTCCTGTACTGGCTGCAGGTTGGACTTGGTGTCCCTTCTGATTCTGTGATTTATGACTAACTGTGAAAATGTTGTTTATAAGCCAAAAGAAGGCTGGGTGGGCGGCCTTCAATAGGACTTGACTGATCCGAATATTAATGCTAAAATATGAATTAATTTGTCAGCATCAATCATTTTAGTGAAATTAATAGCATTGATTTATTATTTTGATTGCTAATAACACTTTAATAATACCTTAGCTGAAAATTGTAAGAAACCAATTAAAATTATTTTTCAAAACCCAAATTGCCCCCAAAGTAATGAAATTATTAATCTAATAATTATGGTCATCTAATGGGTTTTTAATGCCTTTTGAAATTAATGGTTTTTAATGACTTGATTAAAAATATATACAGGTGGTAATTAAAACGGAATATGACTTACATTTAGTGGAACTCATTTCTTTCGACAGAAGTGAAATTAAATAGACCTCCATTTCAGCCTACTCTGCACTCCTTATCCTCACCACATTTTGGGTTATCTTAGCATCATAGAATCATAGATTTAAGTGTCGAACTAGGACTCAGGGGCACCAGGATTCAAATCCTCACTTAAAGCATGGAAACACATGTGGGGACCATGAGCAAGTCTCAGCCACAGAGAGAAGCAAAATCACACACCCTCCCCCCCCCCCCCCGCCGCCCATGAACAAATCTTGCAAAGATAACCCTGTTGTTGTTGTTGTTGACTTTATTTATACCCTGCTTTCTCCCCATGGGGACTCAAGGCAGCTAATTATCCCACACTTTGGTCATAGTTTCAAAAAGTGCAATACAAAAAAAATTAAAACAATTAAATAACACATTATGGATTAAGGTAAAAAAGATTAAAATGTAATCATACACTTAAAATAGTCTTTAAAATTTGCAATCCCCCCTCGAATCCCACTCACATTTCCCCAGCAGTATGATATGTTCACTTTAGGAATGCCATAAATTAGAAATAGCATGAAGGCACACAACATCAGAAGACTTATCATGGGGGTTTCACTGTAATATTCATCCAGATAAGTTTTCCCTTTGCTTTCCTTCAATTCTCAAAACCCGGTCAAATTAAGAAAGTGACTGCTGCAGAAGGACAGCCCAGATTCCCTTCAAACAGAGCTCCAGAGGTTAGGGGCAGTCAGTTAGGAGGCCCTATTGTGCATCTGTACTATTCGGGTTTCTGAAGGTGGTGGGACTGAAAGAAGGTCATCTTCTGAGGATCTCAGGGCCAAGCTATGGGAAGCTGTCAGAGATAATGAAATATAAAACTTTGAGTTGTGCCCAGAAACAGAACAGCAGCTGGTCAATCTGTTATAGCCAGCTCCTTGTACCAGCTGAAGTTTCCAAAGGCAACCCCATGTACAGTTACAGTATGCAACAAAGGCACATGTCACCATGGAGCTGGGTGTCATCATCATGGCACAAAACCCCAAACAACTTCTTCCACCAGCATGATTAGGACTATGAGGAGGACCCACAGATCAATGTACAAGGAGTGAAACAGGAACATTTCTGAAGGATTAGGGTCATGCAAAGCAGTGCCCTCAGGTCTATCCCAACAAGGTAGTCCAGAAGGATACAATGGTTGATGGTACTGAAAATGGTTAAGAGGGCAAGTAGAACCAATAAGGATACACTCCTGGTGAACGTTATCTGCCCTATAACCAGTCCTTAAAACAGACTGAAATGAACCCAGATAATTCATTTAACCCAGAAAGCCCTGGAGCCAGATCACATTTAATTACACATTTGAATGGGCATTGCCCATAGTTATCCATTATAGAAATCCAGGGAAAGCTTTTTCAACAGAGGCCTTGCAGCTGCCTCCTTTAGAAATGTTGGTTTTCTGCCTTATTGTAAGGATACATTGGCTATGATTATACCCTTCACAGGAGCCCCCAGTGGCACAGTGTATTAAAGCACTGAGCTGCTGAATTTGCAGACCAAAAGGTCACAGGTTCAAATCCGGGGAGCAGAGTGAGCCCTCGCTGTTAGCTCCAGCTTCACTCAACCTAGAGGTTTAAAAACATGCAATGTGAGTAGATAATAGGTACAGCTCCAGCAGGAAGATAGCGGTGCTCCATGCAGTCATGCCGGCCACATGACCTTGGAGGTGTCTACAGACAATGCCGGCTCTTCGGCTTAGAAATGGAGATGAACACCAACCCCCAGAGACGGACACGACTGGACTTAACGTCAGGGGAAACCTTTCCCTTTACCTATACTCTTCACATACTTGACCAAGGCCAAGAGGAACAGGAATCTAACAGACATGTGGTGACTTTCTCCAAGATTCCTGTCCATAGTCGCATGCTATGCAAATTGAGTTGTAACCTTGATAATGACTGTGCATCTGCCTTCCTTGAATATGCTGTTTATAATAAATAAAGATTAATTGGACACATGTTTATTGTACCGTAAAGTTTAGAACTGTGATTCTCCACCCTAACAGCTGGCCATGCAAACAGCAACTCTTAACTGGATCAGGCATCATCAGAAACCTTAATGGTGTTATCTTAACTGTTTTAATTTAAAAAATCCCCCGTTGGGAAGGAGAGGCCAGGGTCATTACTTCAGGCTAAATGCAGTTCCTGTAAGAACATTGCATAAAAGCAAATAATAACCTCCATGAAAAGAAACTGCAGTTTCACAAACTAAAGTAGATTCAAGTGGACTGAAATAAAGTGAGCATCAGACCAAAAAGCTTCAGATAACAGCTGAGTTAAGCACAGATATTGCCACCTAGCTGTCAAAAGCAAATAGTGCTTTTATTTTATTACAATTTGAGGAAATAGAATTCAGGCAGTCCCCAAGTTACGAAGAAGGTAGTTCTGTGGGTTTGTTCTTAAGCTGAATTGTTTGAATTTGTGGGTGCATCCGCAATGTAGACTTAATGCAGTTTGACATCACTTGAACTTCCATGCCTCAATTTTGTGGAATCCTGGTAGTTGTAGTTTTGCAAGGTCTTTCGCCTTCTCTACCAAAAGGTGTCCCACCAAACTCTAAGATTCCATAGCACTGAGCCATGGCATTTTAAGTGGTGTCAAACTGCATTAATTCTACAGTACAGATGCACCCTTTGTTTTCTGGTTTCTTTCTCTAATTGGCTTCTTTCCTTTTTCTCTAAAGCAGGGGTCCTCAAACTTTTAAAGCAGAGGGCCGGTCCACTATCGTTCAGACTGTTGAGGGGCCGAATTATCATTTGAAAAAAAATTCGAACAAATTCCTATGCACACTGCACATGTCTTATTTGCAGTGCAAAACAACAACAATGAAAGAACAATGCAATATTTAAAAATGAAAACAATTTTAACCAACATAAACCTATCAGGATTTCAGTGGAAAGTGTGGGCCTGCCACTGGCCAATGAGATAGTCAAGTGAATTAGGATTGTTGTTGTTGTTGTGTGCCTTCAAGTCATTTCAGACTTTGGGCAAGCCTAAGTCTAAAATTAATTAATTATTTATTACATTTATTTACTACATTTATATCCCACGCTTCTCACCCTGAAGGGGACTCAAAGCAGCTGTATGTACATACAATATATTATATTATTAGCATAGCACAATATTAGCATTATATATTATGATATTGAACTACAGTAGAGTCTCACTTATCCAAGCTAAAGGGCCGGCAGAAGCTTGGATAAGTGAATATCTTGGATAATAAGGAGGGATTAAGGAAAAGCCTATTAAACATCAAATTAGGTTATGATTTTACAAATTAAGCACCAAAACATCATGTTATACAACAAATTTGACAAAAAAGTAGTTCGATACGCGGTAATGTTATGTTGTAATTACTGTATTTACGAACTTAGCACCAAAATATTACGATATATTGAAAACATTGATGACAAAAATGGCTTGGATTATCCAGAGGCTTGGATAAGCGAGGCTTGGATAAGTGAGACTCTACTGTATACCAATATACTGTAATATTATATATAACATATAATTCATATTATTATATGGTATTATTATTAGTATTATATTGTATAACCTTATAATATTTTTATCAATATTATATGTATATACAATATATTATTAAAACTGATATAAAATATTATATTATAAAACTGAGGGTGGGGGCCAGGTAAATGACCAAGGTAAATGACCAGGTAAATGACCCGCATCCGGCCCCCGGGCCTTAGTTTGGGGACCCCAGCTCTAAAGTGAGTGATCTCAACCTGTTATGAGGAAGACAGAGTGAAGCAGTTGCTTCAGTAAGGAAATGCCAGAAGCATGGAATTAACAGAGTGTGTATTCCTGCTCTGAGTCAACATCCTGCCTTGAGGTGCAATAGAAGATGTCTTGTTACAGATGAAAATAAATTTCAGCTTCTGGTCTGATCAGGATTGTCAATGGAATGAGGAAGATACCATCTTGACCTTTACTTTAGCAGCAACATGTTTGACCTCAGCCCTGGACACCATCTTAAAATCAAGTCGCCTGAAGCGGTCTTGGTGCAAGACAGAAGGTTATGCAAATGTTAAAGATCACCAGTTGCTGTTGCAGTGCTGGGAATAACCACCCCGTTCCTGTACCAAGAAGACAAAGAATATCTTTAAGATCATGGAATTATGCAGTTACTACCAATATTCCAGTATGAGCTTCAAACCATCTAAAAATAACCATCAACTACTTTTTCTGGCGTTACATACATATATCCAATATGCTCACTTCACTCTCAATAAATTGGGTCTTACATTTCTTATATTCAACTCAAAACTAATGATCAAAATGCTTTCTTTCTCAAAATGGGTTTCCAAGTGAATTCTCTGTATTAATGTGGATAATTTATCTACTTTTGCTAACTCCTTCATTTTTACCAGCCAGTTTTCTGTAGAAAGGTAGAGTATTGTTCTTCCATCTCTGCACATACAATAATCTTGCCTCTACAGTTAAATATGGTAGGAAGGAGAGTCTGACATAAAAGTTAATTGGAAAGAGTATATTTTTATCACAGTCCAACTTATAGCTACCAGTTATTTTAAAAAGTGACTTAAGTGATTATTCCAGTTAAAGAAAATAGAAGTTGCTCTAACATTTTAGCAGCCTACTTTGTAAGAACTACAACTAGGACTAATTATCTTCTGAATGTTGCCTTACATCTCTGGTTAGGCAGTCAGATTATTTAGTCGTATTCAGAACAATTCCATAAACTAAAATTGAGTATGATGACTACATCTGTCTCTAAGTTAAATATTGCTAGTTCTGCATAATGACAATGGAGGAGATTTAAAATCATGGCTGATTATTTGGTTTTCCCTGCATTTCCTTGTTGTCTTTTTTATTGGCTTCTTGAAATCTCTATTTTCAGTTTTAATATTAGATTGCTTTTTATGGGGCTCACTGATGACATCATTAGGATAGATAATCATAGATTTGGAGCTCAGTCAATGTGTTTATGCCAAATAAGCTCCCTTTCCAGTGCTACACATAGCTAAACGCATTATAGTGTTGTGAACTGTCTCTTTGATCATTTTGGATGCGATTGTATATTGGGCAAAAGCATGCAAAGACCCAGAATGAATGGATAATTTTCTTAATGTTCAGAGACCAAGCTCTGCCAGCTTTTCTCAGACAAATTTCTTAGTGGAAATCAGGGCAGCAAGAAAATTTGGAATTGGAAGTTAGAACACTAGAAGTAGTTAGAAAGTTAACATTTGTGTCAGAAAGTTGAAGTTAAGAGCCTGAAATAGTAAGCAATAGACATTAATTTCATAAGATCAGGCTGCGAGTCCTCCATCCAAAACAAACTGCCTTGCATAGATTGCGCCCTTAGGATAGGGAGTTGTTGGATTTTTAAAATGTTGTTCTTATAAGAATAATTGTTGTGGGTTTTGCACCCTGATAGATAGTACAAAATACGTATCAACTTACAGTATCCCTAAAAAATGTGGGATATAATTATATAAGCCATTATACGGTTTTTCACTTTACGTATATTTTTAACAACCCATTTTTGGGGATGCAATTAAAGTCACAAACAAATATCACAGTATAATATTAAGAGAGTGAGGGAAGTGTGAATAATGAATGAAATTGTTCAATTAATATATAAAATATTTTTGCGTATTAATTGGTGGGACCAAGCCTTTGAACAATAATACTCAAGGTTGTTGTATGTTTTCCGGGCTGTATGGCCATGGTCCAGAAGGATTCTCTCCTGACGTTTCGCCCACATCTATGGCAGGCATCCTCAGAGGTCATGATCCCGGCCATGAAAGCCTTCAACAACACAATAATACTCAATGTAACAAGTAATTATGGAAGAGTGCAATTGACGACCAGAATGGCTCAAGGAATATGCCTTTGGATTGTGTGGTTTTAATTAACTTGTTTTAAGATTGATATGTTTTTACTTATTTGGTTTCAATTTACATTGTTGGTTGTATCTTATGAATATATATGTGGCATCAAATTGTGCCTTATATTGTGAGCTGCCCTGAGTCCTTTTCGGGGTGAGAAAGGCAGGATATAAATGCAATAAATGCAATAAATAAATAAATAAATAAATAAATGGTTTTGGCCTCTATTTTCCTTGGTTGATTAAGAATGAATTTGTTGTCAAGGTGGCATTTTAACACATTCCATCAATACCATACTTAAATGGATGATATATTGTCCTCTTTCATATACGGGCAGTCCCCGAATTACAAACATCTGACTTACGAACAATTCGTAGATATGAACGGCTGGCTGGGAAGCATTTGACTGACACTTCAAATGCTCAATGACTGTTTATTGAATTTCCCACCATATGATGAGCCAATCAATGAAGAGATCTGACGGAGTCATGAGTCACTCAGGTTGTGGATCCTAACAGGACAATTTTTCAGCCAATCACAGGCTGGCACGAATTTTTTGAATATGTCAGTACTTTGGAGTGCTTTCTTCACCGACATCCTCTTTGACCATTGAGAATAAACCTCTGGTTTTGCCTTCTAACTTGTCTGTGTCTGATTTGGCCTTCTGGATTAGCTAGACACAACGGGCGTCCAAACCCACTGTTCTTGTGGATGCCGAAATCACATAACTGTGTTCCTAAAAGTGGGTAAGATACATAACAGGTGATGTAATGCTTGGAGTCACAAAAGTGTGATCCAGGATTGGTGACTTTTTTTTCTATACAGTTTTAACAGCCATCTCCTTAGATTTCTGTTTGTTGAACATTGCAATAAATGGATCCTACCAGTATCAAACTAGTAAGTGTTGATTTTTACTTTAAAATCACTTATCTATTTATCTTTTTATGTATGCACATTCATTTCAATATAAAATGAAATTAGCAAGGAGGATGATTAGAATAACAAAACTATCCTACACCATTTCTGCTATTCAATTTAAATGTTATTTCTTTATCATTAGACAACCTACAAATATTGCAAGGTGTGTTAGTTTGATCCAGATGGCAACACTACAATTTCAAATTCAGCCAAATGCAATTTGAGAGCAGTACATGGTGTGTGCACACAAGATAATAGAATGGGCATCTAGAACAGATTTTTATGGTTTGAGATATCAAGCTGACATGACACTAGAGGGCAGTCGTGCATTTATTATAGAAGATTCCTAGTTGTTAGGCTAGTTGTGGTCAAATTCTATGTTTGAACATGTGAGAGAATTTGCCCTATATAAAGCATTCATCATCACTGTTATTTGTAGTCACGATAATCCCTGCAAAAAGCTAGTTTATTTGGAGCGACTTGAGAAACTGCAAGTAGCTTCTGATGTGAGAGAATTGGCTGTCTGCAAGGATATTGCCCAGGGGACGCCCGAATGTTTGATGTTTTTACCATCCTTGTGGGAGGCTTCTCTCAAATCCTCGCATGGGGAGCTGGATCTGATTTCGGATTAATGTCTTGCAAATCCACATTTTTTTCAGGCAATCACTGTTTAACATGGTAGAGTCAAGAGAGTAGGGTGTTGTAACGCCATGGGTTTGTGTTTGAAAATATTGTTTGATTCATTGATTGTATAATAGAATATGAGTTCAGGGGGACAAAATGGAATTTGGAGAATGCTTACTGGTGGAATTTTTGAAATTATTAGCATAAGTCTGGTGAATGACAGCTAGGAGTTTGTGTGTTCAATTAACCTTGGTTTTGAGAAGAGTGAAGTTAGAAAAGTATTTCAGAAAAGTTTGGGTTAGACTTGGATTGAACTGAGAGAAGGGAGTTTGAGTGATTAGTAAGGGTTTCCATTAGCTTTCAGTGTGTGTGTGTGGGTGTGCAAGGCCTCTTCCACACAGCTGTATAAAATCTACATTGAACTGGATTATATGGCAGTGTGGACTCAGATAATCCAGTTCAAGGCAGATATTGTGGGATTTTTGCCTTGATATTCTGGGTTATTTGGCTGTGTAAAAGGGCCCTATGACTCTGGAGACCAGGATTTGATTTCTCACTTAACCACTGGTTGACCTCCACAAACTCTCAGCCCCAGAAAAAGCTGTGATATTTTTCCCATAAGTCTGAAATGGCTCGAAGACCCACAACCAGAACAACAAATTCATGGAAGGCAGAAAGTGCATAAATCCTAATAAGGACCTTAAGGGCATTTCTCTGGTTCCCAAAACTCATGTCATGGAGGAGGGGACTGGGAAACCTCTTCCTTTCGGTCGTTTTCTTGAGCGCCATAGATGTCTTCACAGTTGGTGGGTTAAAGCCCACATTTGGCCACAATGGTGGGATTGCCTGAGAGGAATCCTCACAGCTGATGGCACTAGTGGGATTTCCCAGGTATAGACACCACCACTGGTGGAATAAGAGTAAAAAAACCACACATTTGGATCCACTTTCGGATTGCTGAGGGGAGGACCCCACAAGAGACATGTCTCAAAATATTGGAAGGTGTCTTGGCCAGTGCATGTACCCTTCAAGCCTTCTTCGGGGTCAAAAACAAAGAAATTCTTATCTTCTAGTGTCCTGAGACAGACCTCACTTTTCTTTCATGGATTTCATGAGATGTCCTTTAATTTGTCCTCTTACCCCCCCCCCCCCACCAAATTTGGTATAGCAATCAAAGCATCATGTGTCCAGATAAAGAAGGTTCTGTTTCTCCACTTACTTCAGTGGAGTAGAAACTATCTATCTATCTATCTATCTATCTATCTATCTATCTATCTATCTATATATGTTCTGACCGTTTTTCCCTTAACTTAAACAACAAAACTAATGAACCAAATAACACCAAATGTGGCAACAAAAGACATAGTCATCCAGTCTGTGTTTTTACAAAAAAAAAATTAAAAAGTACTACGTTAAAATGACAGAAAAAAAACAAAAACACAATAATGCATTCTGCGCATTAACCCTAACGGAACACCCCCCCCCCCCGGAAAAAAAGGCACTCCGAAGCTGACGCAACACCAGGAAATGGCAGCCATCTCACTCCTGCGCAGAGGAGGCGATGGTGCGGGGATTTCTCTCACCAACCAACTCTTCTTCATTCCCCGTGCCCGTGGAGATCTGCAGCAGGGCTGGTTGAAGGAGGCATATTCAGCCAGGACGGGCAAGTCCTCCACCACCCAGGCCTGAAACGGAGGAGGAGGAGGCAGAGGAGGGAGAAGGACAATGATGGAGGAGGCAGCATTGCTGCTCGGCCTGGTTGATGAAGGCATACGAGTCCTCAAGTGCCCAGGTCGGAACGAGAGTATGGAGGAGGAGGGGCCAGAGGAGGGAGGAGGAGGATGACGTCAGGGGGAGGTGGCTCTCCTGCTCCGCGCTGAGAGCTGGGCCAACTAACGGAGCACTCACATGGGGGAACTTTTCCACGGCAAGGCCAGGCCAGGGTGCCGACGGCTCTCCTCCTCCCTTTCCCTGCCTGCTACTGGAGCCAGGCGGCAAGTGAGGCCTAGCTATGGAGTCAGGAGCCCCTTGAGAAATTGCGCAAGGCAAAAAAACACCCGTGCAAAAAGGCAAGAGCTGGCAGGTGAACGGGTGGAGGTGTTGTGACGCAGCCACAGGGTAGCCAGAGTGAGCATTAAGAAGGGGATTCTGGGTTTCAGATACAAGAGCCAGTTGAGCCAGAAGATGGGCTGCAGGAAATACAGGCTGATTCAGAGGCTCGAGCATGGCAGTTTGAGCAGAATGAACTGTTGACCCCAGAAGTCATAGATAACAGCCAGGATGACATTCCCATGGGAAGTAATGAGCAAGAGAGCTCTCAAGTCCCGGTTCAGGTGCAAGACAATGATAATGAAGACCTTGAATTATCAAGGGCTGACCATTTGTTATGGAGAGGTTTTCAGGTCCGTAGGAGTGAGAGGCTAGCGGGAAAGAAAGAGGCCACTTATGGGAAAAGAAATGCCTTTCTTGGGTGCTTTTAAAAGTGTGTGTTTGCAGATAGCTCGTTGTCAAAGCAAATTGTCACTTCATCTGTGTGGATGTTCTTGTTTCATGCTCAAGAGAAGTTTTCCTGGATCTTTGTACCTATGGGCCTTGTTTTTGGGATTTACTGTTTATTGCTTTGCATTATGGATTCTTAGATTGCTATGGTTTATGGACTAGTGGATTTTCATGGCTTATGAACTATTTGGATTCCTATTGACTCTTTTATTGCAACTTTGAAAACCCTTTCAACTGCCTGCTTTGATTTACATATTTGCTTTTGCTCAATAAAACTTCAAAAGACTTTTTTCTGTGTCTGACTGGGTGTCTATAGCAAGGTGAACTATTCTGAGGTGCGACAGGAGGAAGGGAAGGCAGAAGAGCCGAGAGGGAAGAACAAGCGGCGGATTTCTTTGAGATTCCCCTCACTTGCCAGGCGAGCTCAGAAGGGCAGCGCCACGGACCCACTCCTCCTGTCAGCTGAGAGCTTTTCACCCCCAAGGGAAGGCTGTGCCACTTGGCGACAGCGCTGCTTCCCAATGGGAAGCGTGGGCAGAGACCTCCCCACCCAACAGCACTTGCAACATAATTAGGATAATAAATATAATAATATATAAAAATATTGTATAATAATACAGGACAATATAAACTCTAAGATCAGGACAGTAAATAAACAGCAACACTCTGAAAACAGGGAAATTCCAGAAAGGAAACAAACACAGCCAGCTAACACCACCCAACAAAAGAAACACCCAGGGAGGAATCGACCAGGCTTTGAAACTACATGGCCACTAAAGGCTAATCAAGGTGACTAATTACAGCATTCATTCTTCCCTCCAACATACAAGAGATCATCCCCTCCACAGGTATATAAACCACACTTACTTGCCTGTTTCTTACCTAGGTAAATCCATTGACAATGAAAAAAACCTGGCTCCCATCATAAAACATATCTAAAACCAGAACAGTGAATACAGAACTACACTCTGAAAATGGGAATTCCAGACAACAATCAACCAGCCAAGCTGACACCACCCAACAAAGGAACCCCCCAGGGAATAATCAACCAGGCTTTTAGTCTACAAGGCCATTAAATCCTACTCAGCCTGGCCAATTGACTATGCCACAACACACTGACACATCCAAGGTATGACCTCCAATTAAAAAAAAACCTAAACAGATACACAGGAATGAATAGCCTTGAAGCTTCAAACCCTGCCTACTTCTCATTACTTTATTTTCCATGCCACAGCAAAGCATGGCCGGGCAAAGCTAGTATATTCTATATGTAGAATGTATACTGAGATAGGTGTGCAAGGATCTGCAACCTTATGCCAGTAAGAAATACAACAAGAAAAATAAGAAATAAAGTATGTGTTTAAAGGTTGTAGCCTTTTGCACACCTATCTTAGAATGGGTTCCTCTGAACTCAGTGTAGGTAGCCCTTCAGAAGACATGGATTGCACTGTAGATCTCTCCCACTAAAATCAACTGAACATGGTTTCTTTGAGGTTCATTTAAATCAATGGGATTTATCTCCACCTCTGTATGCATTTAAGACTTGGATGCAAATTCTTGACTGTTCCAAGAAAAGAGAGGGGGGTTCATTATCACTTATTACTGGTAATGTGGACAGCAGAGAGGATTAAGCTGTGTGACGAAAGTCATGGTGCCCTTCCCAGCCACAAAGCCTGCCAGGAGCTGAATGGGAAACCAGCAGGGGCTATTTTGATTTCTTGACAGCAGGACACGCTTTGCTTTTGGAAAAATAAAATGCCACAAGCAGGAAGATTGGAGCTCAGCCATAAATGCTTAGCTTTGATATTGGTGAAAGAAGCAGCTTACCCTGAGAGAAAGCTGAGAGAAGCTGTAAGCCATAGGCAATGTAGCAGAAGAATATGTTGACAAGGATGAACTGGGTGGGTTACAGTGCACAGAGGCTGTTTGATGGTCCCACACCTGGGTCTTTATCACACAAGGCAGGTAAACTGGCAATGCAGGCCTTTTACACAATGCCATGTACACCCTGCTGCTGGTCTACCTCCTTCCTATAATTCTCCTGTCCCTATCTATTAATGGATAAAACCCATCAATAGCACCCAAACTCGCAACAGATGCCTGGCTCAACAGCAGTACATGTGAAAAAGACCTTGGAGTCCTTGTGGACAACAAGTTAAACATGAGCCAACAATATGATGCGGCAACTAAAAAAGCCAATGGGTATAGTGTCTAGATCCAAGGAAGTAATGCTACACCTGGAATACTGTGTCCAATTCTGGGCACCACAATTGAAAGGAGATGTTGACAAGCTGGAATGTGTCCAGAGGAGGGAGATTAAAATGATCAAGGATCTGGAGAACAAGCCTTATGAGGAGCGGCTTAAAGAGCTGGGCATGTTTAGCCTGCAGAAGAGAAGGCTGAGAGGAGACATGATGAGGGCCATGTATAAATATGTGAGGGGAAGTCATAGGGAGGAGGGAGCAAGCTTGTTTTCTGCTGCTGTGGAGACTAGGACACAGAACAATGGCTTTAAACTACAGGAAACTCCCCCTGAACATCAGGAAGAACTTCCTAACTGTGAGAGCTGTTCAGCAGTGGAACTCTGTGCCCCAGAGTGTGGTGGAGACTCCTTCTTTGGAGGCTTTTAAGCAGAGGCTGGATGGACATCTGTCAGGGGTGTTTTGAATGCGATTTCCTGCTTCTTGGCAGGGGGTTGAACTGGATGGCCCATGAGGTCTCTTCCAACTCTATTATTCTATGATTCTTTGATTCTTACATTCCCATCAAGCCCTTCTGCTTCTGTGCCAGCATGTCACCAATAAATTGATATTAGTGGGTGGGATTGCCATCCTCTCCCCCTTTCTATTCCCAAGCTGACTATTTTCATTTTATTTTATGTTTATATTTGCCATTATTTTGTTTTTAAATGCTGCAATTGTACCTACAATAAACATTCAAAATTAAGGAATAGCAGAAGTCAGGGAAGGTGGGATTTTGAGGATGTGTAGAAGTACAACTGCAGGAGCATCTATTGACAAATTGGTTCAATTGCACAAATGCAGAGAAATGCAATATCGAAGGTGTTCAACTTGTATGTATATGCTATAAGTGATAACATAACTGAAATGGAATAGGAGGCTCATGCAATAAAGTCCTTGGTTAGAGTTATTACTTTTCTTATCCTGTGTGCTGGCTATGCTTGTATTATCTTTAACCACAATGGTTATAGAAGGTAAAGTACATCATAAATCAAATGCAACATTTTTTTCAAAAGGGTACCAGAACAGGGAAAAGTTGAAAGACGGCAACCCTAGGGAATCAAGAGACTAGAAATGGCAGAAAATTATCCATTTTGATCGAAGGGCAGGATAGAAGTCTAATAAACATTATCTGAGGGCAGGAAATATATCATGCCACTTATCTTATTTATTTTTGGCCTTTTGGGTTTGTTCTAACCTTATTTTTTCTGAAGTCAGAGGGATGAAGAGAAGAAAAATTTGAGGGGAGATTTGATAGTGATTTGATAAACTCTATTTAAAGTTTTTGCTCATTCTCGTTTAGAAACAGTTCTTCTCACAGTAAAATAATCCACCAGAAATGACAAAAAGAGCAGCAGATGGGTTAGGGAATCACCATAGAGATAATCCAGTTAAATGGTATCTAGGAAGAGTGCAAACAAGATTAAAAAGAGTTCTGAAATGACAACATTATGCCTTAGAAGCAACTCAAAAGGGAAAAAAAAGGTTTGACCTGACTACCAAAAATGTGTTTGGATGGGTGAAAGAGTAGAAAACAAAGAAGGTGAGATTTTAATTTATTGGCCGCCGATATCTGTAATTATGAGATTTGGTCTGAAGTTGGAGGAAGTTACTTTTTTTGTATTACAATTAACAGAATCCCACATCCATAATGGTGGTTGGAAACGTCTGGGAACTGTAGCCCAAAATTAACTTTCTTTGGAAATAGAAGCCCAGCTTCCCATGCGGGGACTTGAGAGAAGCCTCCTACAGGATGGTAACACATCCAGGCATCCCCTGGGCAACATCTTTGTAAACGGCTGATTCTCTCACATCAGAAGCGACTTGCAGTATATTTTCAATTTGCTTCTGACACAATAAAAATGCTTTCAAGATCTAGGTTTGTTTGGTTCTCCTGAACCCTTAAATGGAACAACACTGCAACTATCCTGAAGCCTCAATCAAGAACAGGATATGCCTTTGTAGGCAAGGATGGCCGAGGCAGGGCAAGGTTTTATTATGCAAAAGTTGCAGCCCCAAAACAATTTAGTAATGTCCCCCACCACTTTATCTCTTTTTTCTTTCTGGTTATTGAATGTGTGTGTGTACTAGGTGCTCAGTCACCATATGAGTTGCTTTTTGTCAGATTTCAGCTGGAATACTGTGTCCTGAGCACCACAATTCGAAGAGGATATTGACAAGCTGGAATGTTCCCAGAGGAAGGTGACCAAACAGGTAAAAGGTCTGGAAACCAAGCCCTGTGAAGAGCAGTGTTGGGAGCTGGATAAGTTTCGCCTGGAGAAGAGAAGAGATCTCATCCCACAAGGTGGAGCGGGAGCGGGGGGAATTGTCTTCTAAGTATGGCATTCAGTGGCCTTCCATTTCCAAAGAAAGCAAAGAATTTAACAAAAGTTCCCATCTCACCTTAAAATCCAATAGTTCAATCCCACCTTAAAATACAACATCTCACCTTTAATACCCAGTTTCAGCTGTTTCTATGTGCAGAGAGAGTAGTGGAGTCATTCCTCAAGGATTTACAAGTCTCTGTTTCTATACTCTTTAAAGACAAAATCCACCATGGGACTTCGTCTTTAAAGTGCATAGAATCTGTAAGAAGACAACTCCCTTCACTTCCCTCCTCCCCTTGTGGGATGACGTTGTTAGTTAAGAGGCACATTTCCTATCTCTGTTTTAAGATATCCAAAAAGCAAAATGGAGGGGAGCATTCCTTTGATCCTTTGGTAACACTCATTCATCTGGAGTGTTTCCAGTATATTGAATTGCAGTCAATCTTAATTCTAATTTTTAGGATGGATGTAGTCCAAAATCTCAAGTTTCTCCAAGGGTATATATGATTTTTCTTTGATCTTCAGGTTGCATAGCGAACAATGAAAAACCCAAGATAAACACTGCATGAACAGAGTGTCATGCTTCTTAGTCCTATGTAAGAAATAAGAAACTAGAAAGGTCTGCAATCAATAAGAGTCCTAAAGCAAGTTAATCAAGCAAAATCTTTGAGGTAAGGAAACTGATGGATGGATTTGCATAGTCATTTAGCACAGTACTCTTTCTCCATGGTAAATCATAGCGTTATGAGAAGGCTTGTATGGCAAAATGCCATATGGGAAACAGAGGTTATAGTAATTAATGCATGCTTTTTGCAGCTCTTGATTAAAAGGACCCTGTTGCCAGCAGACCGTATCTTCATAACATTGTCTGGCTCGTATCACGGTCTGTAGTATAGTAATACGCAAATATACACACCCCAGTATTTCTGTTAACACTTACATGCAGAAATGTGTTTCCAAAATGTTTTTCTTCACCAAGTAAAGGGGACAGAAACATATTTCACCTAAAAGAAATTACTTTCTTCCAGCCAACAAGATCTTGGATAACTTCCAGATGGACTGTGGACACTGAAGTAACAATATCCCCATAGGGAATATCATGTGTATCATATGTTATTTGGCCAAGAGAGAATGGAAGTGTAATTCATAGTCACAAGTGCCCTCAAGTTCCAAAAAGGTAATGTTGTGGATTCCCGCACCCCCTTCCTTGCTGTCTCGTTTGTTTATTTTCCATTAATTGAACCAACACATTTTCAAAAATGACAAGTAGCAAGAATACGAAGCTAGGCATCTGTGATGAAACAAGGAAGATTTTGTGAAGAAATGGTTCAGAACATTGAAAGAAGATTTCAGCACATATAGGGTTTTCTTACATGGAAACTTTAGCGGAAAAACTGAGGTGTACATGTTATACTAAATATCAGGTTGCATTTATCTTTCACAATTTCCTCCCCAATAAATTTCACTTTGTAAATTTAGTATTTTTAAAATGATATCTCTTAAAATAATAATCCCCCCTTCTTGATTTGGTTTCGGTGAATTTAATTTCCTTCCACACTTGATGGCTGATTACCAAATGACAAAATGTTTACATGAACTATGTGTCCTTGGAAGAAAATGCAACTGATTTGAATAAGACCTTTCCAGAAATCAGCGTGTGTACAGGATGCATCTTTGTACTATTTCAAAAAGTGCAGCTTGGATTTTCCTGTGGCTAAAAACTGCAATTAAGTTTGCAGCCAGGAGAAACTGTTGGGAGACTGGAGCCCTTTTTTGTTTATTTTCTTTAGAAAGACGCGCTCATTCTCTTACTTGCCTGACTGTAATGAGGCCAGGGCTGTCAGGGTCAATGTGCCAGAACATTTGGATTAGCAGGAATGGTGACATCATCTCTCCCGCACCCTTTCCCTTTCCTTTGAGTTTAGCTGCATTTGGTATTGGAGGAGGGGATAAATTACATTTTCCAAGCAGCCGTGGATTTTGATGACCTATCCTTGTTGTAATTTTTGGATTGTCTTGGTCCTGAATGGGTTTATTTAGACTTTTTCAACTTACCAAAAAAGCCTGTACTTAGTTGTGGTAGGTAGATACATATGGGGCATATGTATTGGATACTGAAGTATTTGTTGCTGTAGTTGCTGTAGCTTCTAAAAAGAGACCCATGGCAACATTCAAAGTCCAAAAGTAGTTAGCACTCAGTTAGGTCAGTATGAAGGAGAGGAAGGGGAAAAATTTGCACTTCCCAGTAGGATGCATCTACACCAGGCATGGGCAAACTTCGGCCCTCCAGGTGTTTTGGACTCCCACAGTTCCTAACAGCTTAAGTTTTGAAGTCCAAAACACCCGGAGGGCCGATTAGTTTGCCCATGCCTGGTGTAGATGCATCCTACTGGGAAGAGCAAAAAACTTCCCCTTCCTCTCCTCCATACTGACCTAACTGACCTAACTCTCTATATATCTGCAGAGAGAAGGGTGAGTCCTGCTGTTAAGATAAGCAATGTCAGGACTGGAATAGAGATAATGTTGGAAGCGATAACCTTCTGCCTTTACCCCCTACTATTTAAGAGAGAGGTGTGTGACATTTGCTTGACAAATTGGGTTTCTAAAGATTTTTCTAACCTTAGCAGTAGGTTTCCATACCAAAAAAATTGCTATCCCTTAATTATTAATCACTGCTAAGGTGTTTTCATATGTAGTTGCAGAGATGGCATGTCAGCTTTATGAGTTGGCCATTGACCGTAATAAAAGTTTACTTCCTTACATACTTACTATGTAGTTGTTTTCATCAGAATCACATTGCATTTTGTGTAGTCTCTAGAGTAGTGTTTCTGATGTTGAGGACCAGGAGATTTCCCTCTAGTGAGTCAAAGACAAGGACTACATTTGTGTCCACTGGCTATAAAGGAGCAAATGTGGATATGAAAAGGTTAAAATATTGCAAGGAAGATACCAAAATACAAGAGATTTGGCATGTTAATTTGCAGATGTAAGGTCATAAACACAATGGATGTCCTGTATATACTCGCATACAACTAAAATTTCTAGACCTATGACTGAGTATGTAAAGTAATGGGAAGCTGCCTGCTACATTTTCAAGATACTATCCAGTTTTTGATGAAACGGCATGTTTCCAATGGAATCACACCTCCAGTGGAATTCAGTAACTGTAATATTTACTGTGTAGCTTGGCATATAGCTCTGTGTGACTTCACACTTCCAAACAAAAAGAAAAAGAAAGAAGAAAGGTCTCACAGTGCTCTGGAATGTCTTTGTTATTTGAGTTTCTCCAAATCAAATGGATTTGACAGATGCTTTGCATGCTAGTGTAAAACTCCATAGTCTTTTTTTGTTTTTTTTTCCATCACAAGTTTCTTGCAGACAGCCTTCCCATTTCTTTTCTTCCAGTGAACACAATTGGGGGTTCTCTATTCACACATTCTTAAGACTAAGTTATTGTAGATGTAAATTTTGCAAGCATGTGTTCTCAATTATTCTTCTGGTGAAATCATGGAAATGTGAAGTAGATCTACACTATGGAAATATAATGCCATTTCCATGATTTCGTCATGTAGATCCACCTTAACAGCCATGGCTCCATCCTACAGAATCCCTTTGGTTTAGTTTAGATAGAATTATTTGGCTCCCTTGCCAAATGACCCATTATTCTATAAGATGGACCCATAACAGAAGTTAGATAAAACTGCTGTAAGGATAAGCTGAAATCCTGCATGTTTGTACATAGAACAAGGATTCTACATAAGAGACTCCACTTTGGCTCCCCATTCACTCATTGTTGCATTCTAATAGTGTTGGAAAGCAGGGTGGATTGGAGAAGCACCTATGTCCCCATAGCTAGCTACAAAATGAGGATATATCCTACTGAGAACTCAACAGATTGTGTCATCTGTTTCCATATAACTAAGGAAACATGGACAGATGCCTCTTTGATCACCTTCAGTCTTCACCAGCAACATAATAATTGTCACAGTGCAACATTGAGTCCTAGGAGGGCTTTGGTCACTAGTGGGGAGAAAGTAACACCAGCCAATACAATGGCCCCCAAAACAAAAGACATTCACAGACATAGTGCATATGTCACTAAGATGTTACCACAATAGGGAAGAGGAAACACTCACCCACAGACAGGTAGAGGTGTCCCTCTTTTTTTTTTCTTTCTTCCTTGCAGAAAACTAATGGGGAAGAAATCTTCTGCCATACCCCAAACAGCAAGTCCCACCATATGGTTCCCCTGCCCCTGTCCACATGACAATAAAGAGGTTGCATTCAGACTGAAAGTCCCAGGTGTTGTTCCTGTACTCTCTAGTTTTGTTCTTGTTGTGTGCTTTCAAGTCATTTCTTAATGGCAATCATAAAGTGACCCTATCATGAGATTTTCTGAGATTGTGAGATGCACCCAAGGTCACTCAGTAGGATTCCATGACTGAGCAGGGAATCACACCATGGTCTCCAGAGCCATAACCCAGTGCTCAAACCATGACACCATGATGACTTTTATCTGGACTGAGAATATCAGGGGACACTTCACAGGTAGCAGTATGGTGCTTGCATCCTTGTTGTTATCTGCCTTGAAGTTGACTTTGATTTATGGCAACCCTATGAAAGAGAGAGCTTTGGGTCACCCTATCCTCAACAGACTCAAGGCCATGGGTCCCTGACTGAGTCTATTCACCTGGAATGTGGTCTTCCTCTTTTCTTGTTGCCTTCCCCTTTGCCAAGCAACGTTGTCTTTTCTAATGAGTCACCTCTTCTCATTATATGTCCATATACTACAACAGCCTCAGTTTAGCCATCTTGGCCTGTAGAAGAGTTCAGGGCTGATTTATTCCCTTCGTGTCACCAATTACTGCCTGCAGATGGCATCCTTGAATCTGAGTCAGATAAAGTTTTGCTTTTGAAGCAGAGGGAGGATCATTTCTGAAATGGGAAGGCATTTACTGGAATAGTTGTTGCTGTATTTTTATTACAGTATTGTAAGAATAATAAGATGGTTCTACACTATGCTGGCTAGTTTGCACAGTGGAGTTGTGTGTGTCCTGCATGTTACCTTGGACTCACAAATAAAATGAGATAAAAATAAAAATCTGAAATCGTCAAAACACTGATAAACATGGATCAGGCATTCTGGACAATTCTGGTTGTGGGATTCACCAAAAGTATTCATAACAGCAATTCAATATAGCTTAACTGCATTGTTCTTTGCATACTTATTACAATTATTTATATCCCTTCTTTCAGCGAAGAGATTCCACCCCTGCTGCTTGTAGTCCTTACCTGTTTCTCTTTTTAAACCTTCATGGTTGGACTTCAGGACCTGGATTATGCTTGACTGCAACTCCCATAATTCAACGCCAGCATGAAACCAATGGAAAGCAGCTGTGACAAACTTGACAATTATTGCAGTGTCTGAGGAAATGTCTAGTAGTCCATCTGATCATGTTTCTTGGGATCGGTTTCAATTGTTGTGGCCTAATGATGTGTAGAAGGCATTTAAATCAATCTCTCCTAAGCCTGACACCTTGTCCATCTTGTCTAACAAGATCCAGTCAAACAAATTGGGGGGGGGGGGGGAGTATGGCTTTGAATATATAAACCAGCATAGGTATTATAATTTATAAAAATCTATTTTTGTAATAAATAAGTGGCCAGCTTGCCATATAGAGCTATGCAAATCATTAACCTTTTCAAGCTGCCATTAACCTTTTCAACCCTTATGGCTGCCCCATGGATTTCATAGTGTTTTCTAAAGCAAGGAATATGAAGAGGTGGTTTTGCCAGTTCCTTCCTCTGAAATATAGCTTACAGCACCTGGTATTCATTGACAGTCTCCCAAAATACTAATCAGAGTCGACTCCCTTTAACTTCCAAGGTCAGACTGGATCTGGTACCTTTTTGATGGCATTTAAAGGGACCGAAAGAGATATTTTAATAATTACGTAACTCATCACTTTTGCTGTTTTTTCAGTTGGAAGTCTAATAAATTTGGGGGGCTACTTTTGGAACATATTTATCATCTTAGCTCATTGTAACAACCGAATATCATGTTGCCACTGTCTCAGACGAGATGTTGAACCGGCTGGCATATTAATCTTTTGTTTGTTTCTCTGATGTCTGGGACATATGGAATGTGTGCTTCGTGTTTCCCCAGTAATTCATGTCTTACAGGGTGGGCAAGGATTTATCTAAACACAGTCAGATGGACACCACAAAGTATTGAAATCTCTCTTCCCCTGCCTCTTTCCATAGTGGATTTGGTTCTCCATGCTGTTTCTTTTGGGATAAATTCAATCTGATAGTGTCGCCCACAACATGCCTGTTGCCTTAGGAAACTTGGAGACATTCCAGGGAGCTTTGTGGGTCAGCGAACAGGATGCGCACAAGGCCGGCTTGACCGCAAAAGCATTCCAAGCAATTGCTGGAGGTGTGATTGTTTTCCTGGGGCAGCACTTGGCCTTGAATTCAAGGTGACTGAAGCAAACCAAATGAAATGACGTTTGCCAGATGCACCCTAGCGTCTTCCATTTGTGTATATAGTATTGAATGGGGCCAGGAGATTCCTGGCTTATCTGTAACAGTAAACAATAAAAGGGACACATCTATGTTTCTTTGCACATGAATTGTGCTACAGCAGATGTGGTCAACTCAAGCTTCCCATATGGGTGCACAATCCCTCACTTTTGGTTACACTGCATACCCTTCAACTGCCTCAATTTGATATGGAAATATTAATCCTTTATCATCCCACTTTCACTACTTTTAAGATACCTCACTTTGTTTCTCCTCCCTCTTTCCCTATTTAACCACAGTTTAGTTTAATTACTGATACAGTAGAGTCTCACTTATCCAACATAAACGGGCCGGCAGAATGTTGGATAAGCGAATATGTTGGATAATAAGGAGAGAATAAGGAAAAGCCTATTAAACATCAAATTAGGTTATGATTTTACAAATTAAGCACCAAAACATCATGTTATACAACAAATTTGATAGAAAAAGTAATTCAATATGCAGTAATGTTATGTAGTAATTACTGTATTTATGAATTCAGCACCAAAACATTACGATGTATTGAAAACATCGACTACAAAAATGTGTTGGATAATCCAGAACGTTGGATAAGTGAGTGTTGGATAAGTGAGACTCTACTGTACTTGGGTTTGCAGAAATGAAGTCTATTAACTAGGGGCAGAGTCATGTCCTTTTCTACAGATTCAGGCAAAACTGCTGCAATCTCTCCTAGTTTGCGTATTCTTCCTTATTTATAACTTTTGCTACTTTGATCATAGTTGGGCATTTGTGTCCCAGTTTTCATCTGTGAAACACTTAATGTTATGATACTGGCTAGGGCAAACAGGAATTGTAAACTGAAGAAACTATATTGAGTAGCATACAGACACAGCAACACCAAGTGTGGAAAGCGATTCTAGAGAACTCAACAGCCATTCTCCTTCCCCTCCCTTGCAATTTGTGAGATCAGAAATTAGCACTGTGTCTGCTAAGCTAGAATGAATAAAACATAAAGCAACAAGTAAGAAAAACAAAGCTCTATCAGGACTCCTAGAATACAGTGGATCTTCAGATTGGATATTAAAATCCATGGATGTTCAAGTCCCATTATATACAGCGGTATAGTAAGATGACATCCCTTATATAAAACATCAAACTGAAAGATAATAATAATAATAATAATAATAATAATAATAATAATAATAATAATAATAAGCCGGCATTTGGAAACAATAGACATTGACAAAATTACGATCTGCCAGCTGCAAAAGGCCACCCTGCTGGGATCTGCGCGCATCATCCGAAAATACATCACACAGTCCTAGACACTTGGGAAGTGTTCGACTTGTGATTTTGTGATATGAAATCCAGCATGTCTATCTTGTTTGCTGTGTTATAAAATAAAATAATAATACTTTATTTCTATCCTGCCGTCTCTCCCCAGGGGAACTCAGGGCGGTTTGCAACATAAAGTGGCAAACATTCAGTGCCGTAAAGTGCAGGAAAACAATGAACAATTGTAAAAAAAAAAATGTCCCATGGATAACTGAATCCATGGATGAAGGGGTCTCACTTCATCTAAGTGAAGTCAGTCACCCACAGAAGTGAAGCTGGCCATCTGTTCAATATTGCAAAATAAATTCAAAGAATAAAGGATTGCTTCACAAGATTGTTGTTAAGTTGGATATTGTACCCATTATACAGATGAGTGAATTAGAACTGTATAGCATATCTGAGAATACACAATAAGCCAAGGAAAGAGAAATATATGTTAAATTCAGATTTATCCACTGTATCAATCATGATACAAAGAACTATGGTAAATGCATTAAGGCAGGGGTCCCCAAACTAAGGCCTGGGAGCTGAATACAGCCCTCCAAGGTCATTTACCTGGCCCCCATCCTCAGCCTTAGACTTAGGTTCGCCCAAAGTCTGAATTAACTTGAAGGCACACAACAACAACAATCCTGCAGCAGCAGGCCCACACTTCACATTGAAATCCTAATAGGTCTATGTTAGTTCAAATTGTTTTTAAAAAAATATTGTATTGTTCTTTCATTGTTGTTGTTGATGATGTTTTTGCACTACAAATAAGACCTGTGCAGTGTACATGTTTCAGAAAAACATCTATTTCTGCTTTATTGACTATTCTAAAGCCTTCGACTGTGTGGACCATAATAAACTGTGGCATGTTCTTGGTGGTATGGGGATACCAAGTCACCTTGTCTGTCTCCTGAAAAATCTGTATAAAGACCAAGTAGCCACAGTAAGAACAGACCACGGAACAACAGACTGGTTCAAGATTGGGAAAGGAGTGCAGCAGGGCTGTATACTTTCACCCTCCCTATTCGACTTGTACGCAGAACACATCATGTAACGTGCGGGGCTTAACGAATCCAAGGCTGGAGTTAAAATTGCTGGAAGAAACATTAACAACCTTAGATATGCAGATGATATCACACTGATGGCTGAAAGTGAGGAGGAGCTGAGGAGCCTTATCACCAGGGTGAAAGAAGAAAGCGCAAAAGCCGGGCTGCAGTTAAACATCAAGAAAACCAAGATCATGGCAACCAGACCAATTGATAACTGGCAAATAGAGGGAGAAAACATGGAAGAAGTGACAGACTTTGTATTTCTAGGCGTGAAGATCACTGCAGATGCAGACTGCAGCCAGGAAATAAGACGTTTACTTCTTGGGAGGAGAGCAATGGCCAACCTTGATAAAATAGTGAAGAGCAAAGACATCACACTGGCAACAAAGGTCCGCATAGTGAAAGCAATGGTATTCCCCGTAGTAACCTATGGATGTGAGAGCTGGATCATAAGGAAGGCTGAGTGAAGGAAGATATATGCTTTTGGACTTTGGTGCTGGAGGAAAATCCTAAGAGTGCTTTGGACCGCAAGAAAATCCAACCAGTCCATCCTCCAGGAAATAATGTCCGGCTGCTCACTGGAGGGAAGGATATTAGAGGCAAATTTGAAGTATTTTGGCCACATCATGAGAAGACAGGAAAGCTTGGAAAAGATCATGATGCTGGGGAAAATGGAAGGAAAAAGGAAGAGAGTCTGACCAAGGGCAAGATAGATGGACGGTATCCTTGAAGTGACTGGCTTGACCTTGAAGGAACTGGGGGCGGCGACGGCTGACAAGGAGCTCTGGCGTGGACTGGTCCATGGGGACACAAAGAGTCAGAAACGACTATGTGATTGAAGAAGATGAAGTGTGCATAAGAATTTGTTCGTACTTTTTTTTTCAAATGATAATTTGGACCCTCAACAGTCTGAAGGATTGTGGACTGGCCCTCTGCTTAAAAAGTTTGAGAACTCCTGCATTAAGATATACAGTAGAGTCTCACTTATCCAAGCTAAACGGGCCGGCAGAAGCTTGGATAAGCGAATATCTTGGATAATAAGGAGGGATTAAGGAAAAGCCTCTTAAACATCAAATTAGGTTATGATTTTACAAATTAAGCACCAAAGCATCATGTTATACAACAAATTTGACAGAAAAAGTAGTTCAATACGCAGTAATGTTAAGTTGTAATTACTGTATTTACGAATTTAGCACCAAAATATCATGATATATTGAAAACATTGACTACAAAAATGGCTTGGATTATCCAGAAGCTTGGATAAGCGAGGCTTGGTGTTATGATTGAGCCTCATGGCTCTGTTACTGGCAGACGTGGGCGTAAGACTCCTCGAGAGTCAGATACTCTCGAGGAGCAAGAAAGAAAGAGACTGCGAGATATCTTTGCAGCACCATCTGACGAAGAGTCTTTTGAGGGGTTTACGGAGAGAATGGAGGAGGGGCTGGTTAGCTCGGAGGAGGATGAGATGGATTGGACTCGGGTGAGGGAGGAATTGGGTGCCACTGGCAATGATGGGATGGAAGATGAATGGGGACCTTCAGGATTAGACCCATGGACAAGCTGGAGGGATGGGACGGGATCCACAGCTGGGGATGCTGTGGGGCGTAGTCAGAGGTGTTCCAGCTCTGATGAGGAAAGTGATGAGGAAACGCCCGGGTTAAGGAGGGCAGCTGATAGTGATGAGGATTTGTAACTGGCATAAAATGAGGCTTGGGAGCAATTGCAAATTGCGTTGGGCAAGGTAATCTGGACGAACGCTTGGGATCTGTGTGGGACGCTTTCCTGAAGACTGGTGTGTTTTCGTGTGCTGATACCTTTGACCTTCCGTCGTCTTCTTGACGGACGCCATCTCCTGCTTTGGATTTCGGACTGAACTGACCACGGCTTGACTTCCCCCTACTCGGACTTGGTGAAACTACAAACGTCTGCTTCTGGCTTGAACTACGGAAAGGAACTGGGTCTACTCTACTGCTTCAATCCTCGGCTGATCTGTGTGTATTGGAAATCTTGCCTGCTGTGTGGAGGAGTGACTCAAGTTACTCAAAGCACAGTGCTGGCAGCAGAGAGGAATCTGCTGCCAATTAATTGCATTCTTTTGAACACTTTGTTCCCCGGCTTCTGTTTTGTTTATCCCCAGGCTGAAGCAAGCTGTTTTGTTTTTACCCGGATTAAACTCCGGTTTAATCCGGTTTATCTTTTGAACGTTTTTCCTTGCCCCTTTTTGCTTTTAAAGGCTAATACTGCCTGGCCCTTGTATTTTACGGGCATTTTGAGTTCTGTTATCCAATAAACTCTGTTATCTTTGATCTTGTGGCGTTCTGTCTTTGACACTTGGATAAGTGAGACTCTACTGTACTTTCAACTATTCACAGATAAAAACTGGGACACTTGTAGCCAAGCTTGACTGTAGTCAAGTTGTCAAAACCTACTAATGAAAAAAAAAGTCACAGTTTAGGAAGGGTCACAGCAGTTTGCTTAGGACTGAAGAACTTATCACATGAGGGAGTGCCCTGGTGCCATTTTGTCAGCAAGTATGGCAAAATGGCAGGGCAAGGAGTGGCTCTCTAACCCTGTGTGCTGCTCTGATGCCAGAATGCTTTCCCCATTACATGGGGAAGCATCGCCCAAATGGCAGAAGTGTGCTGGCTCCAATGGAGCCGGCACAAGATGGAAAGGTCTCTGTGTTTGAGGAGAAGTGTCCAAGGACACTTCACCCTGATTGGAGGCGAGGCCTCTGCTGGAAGTCACATGACATTGTGTGATGGCTGGCATAGGGCTCCATCCTCGAAGCAGAGGATGCTTGTTTTGGAAAGTGTGATGAGGTCATGAGTCTGCAAGAAAGGTCAGTTTTCCCCTTCCTCCTCTCATCTTCCTGCTGAGTTAACTGAGCACAAGCTATTTTTGCATTTTGCATTCAGTTTGTAACAATTGAATTAACCTCAAGACAAAGGGGAAAGTCAGAGGAAGAGAGAGAAACGTGAATATTTTAAAGGCAGCTGGAAGGGACTAATTGAGACTTTCCCTGCCAAATGCACGTGGTGAAGAACATTGTAGAAAGAGACAGTTGGAAGGTATGTTATAGAAAGTTCCAAAGTGAGTTTGCTGTCAATCAAAATAGGGGAGGGAACATTTAAAAAGAGGACAAGGTAAAAGATGCAATAAAAATAGAAGTTTCGTGATAGTGACATACCTCTCCTTGCCAATCTATGTCTATACAAACATTAAGAGCATAGAGAGGATAGTTTTACGAACAAAAAGATTCATACAGATGGGGGGGACTTAGTTCTCCTTCTTCCTTCCTACAATGTTCTTCACTAGGTGCATTTCTATCAGCTGATCTCCAGTACTCAAAGGGAGGCCAGCTGGGAGAAAAGTGTCTGTGAAAGGGATTAGGAGAAGAAAAAGAGCCATATGTCTCCTTTCTCCCCTTCCCCTTTTGTACATGACTACAGACCTTATCATATAAGGGACGTGGATTGCAATCACAGTAGAATAACAGCAGGACTTATCAAATGGTATTGTTTCTCTTCTCTTGTTCTGCTGGCAAAAGACTGTTGGAAGACCTTTCTTTCTCAAAAAGATATTGTTATAGATTATGTTTGTGAAAGAAATTACTTACAGGCTGTCTTCCACCGGAGTGTGTTAGGTGAGGAGCAACATTATGTGACAAGTCCTAGCCAAAGGTGCTGTTGTCCTGCTGTAACTGCAATTTGTCTGCCTCATATGAATAGCTCCTAGGACAACCCTATTCCATTTCTGTTTTTCCTTCAGGACCCATCCAGAAAAGGCCTATAACACAGGGGCTCCTGTGGTTTTACCGGAGGCGTCCAAACAACATCTCCAGTAAAACTGAATTAATTTGATAGCACATTAGAGCCATGCCTTCATGAAAGGTACAGGTCTAATGGGCTATGGGAACTGTTGGATTTGGATCATGCAATGTTGTGTGGATTGGTGGCTGGGTATGTTCTTTTAATTTTTAAGGCCGGGGGGGGGGGGGTGATTGGGTGCACCGGGAGGGAATCTAGACACTCCCCAGTGAAAACACGCACTTTAGGGGTGATGTGGGGACTTAAACTCGCTCCTAAGCGGGTTTCTTAAATCCGCTTTGATAAGCGTTTAAGTGCTGTCTGGAAGCAGCCTCAGAAGGATACTCCAGAGATGAGCTTCACATGTGAAATAAAGTATTCCCAAGCTAAAATACCCTATTTTGCAAGCAGGCCACAAAATACATTTCACTACACAATGAATCCTCCACAGCTGGGCTGTATAATAGAGTGTGAAAATTCAATGAGAGATGGAGGTCAAGTGTTACATCTCTGTCTTTCTCTGGATGCTTCCAAATGGATAGCTGCCAGTGCTACCTATTAAAAAGTGTTATGCGGCTGCCCCAGCTTTATCTCCTGTATTAATCTGTATTAAGAAAAGAAAGTGGGAAAATGCTAAGGAAACATAAATGGAAGATATTTTCTGGACCTCTATTACTACTCGCTGAAACAAGCAAAGAGATTACACAGTATAAGGTTCACCATGAAGTAGCATCTCCTTTCTGTCTTACTGAAAACAAATGAATTTTCCTTGCATGCAAAACATCACCAGAAGTATTCAGTTGCTAGTAATTAGGCTTTATTAGAGTTTCCCAAAAGGAAGCAAAATTCTTCTGAGCCTCAAATCCTGCTTTCAAGACATCTTTTATTGATCCGCGACTTTGAGGATCTTGATTCAGGTGTCTCGGGCCCTTCCACACTGCCCCTTTATCCCAGGATCTGATCCCAGATTATCTGTTTATCCCAGGTTATCTGGTAGTTGGGATTCAAATATTCCAGTTTAAAGCAGATAAGCTGGGATCAGATGCTGGGATAAAGAGTAGTGCAGAAAAAAGGGCTCACCCTTGCGGTAAATAATACAAACATCCAACTTACATATGATTCATAGTTAAGAACTCGGTTGAGGCAACAGGAAATGAGAGAAATCTACCCTTTGGAAGACAAAACCACTCCTGGAAGAGCTATGGGAGAAAGGTGTCTCCACTGAAGCTCTATCACCAATCCTTGTTTACACAACAAGCCCAATTTTTCAAAATCCAATTATCACAAGGACAGAAAGTATGGTGAAATCTTCTGAACAGGGACACAAACAGCAAAACAAACGCCACAAGTGTGTTAACCCTTCCCTATGCTATCCAAAGCTAAAGAGTATATATTTTTGGCTGGAGTTACACTTTTAAAATGTACTTGTTCCAACTTACATGCAAATTCAGCTTAAGAACAAACCTACAGAACTTATCTTGTTAGAAACTACTAGGGAACTGCCTGTAAAACCATAAGTTCTTCCAAAGGCAGTCTAAAATGCCTACCTAGGACTTCGTCCCACAGGATAAGTCAAGCGTTCGTGAGAGTAGGTTTTCTTTTAAGCTTCATCACACCCTGTTTTGAAATTAAATGGAAGATTTTCCTACCCATCACACGAATCCTTCTCTCCAATTTCTTTAAGATTTATTATTTTGGTTTGTCATTACATAGTAAAAACATGTTTCCCCACTGTCCCTTCTCCTATTTTGTTTTCAAAAAAACTTCTCCCTTTGTAATCACAGGAGTTCAACTTACATCCTGAAAAACTTATAACAATATATATAAAGGGGTTATTCTTACATTGCAGAATTGAGAACAGGAGGGAGAGTGGAAATGAAGCTTTTGTTCTCTTAACATGTCTCTCTCTCTGCTAGACTTTTGATAGGCAAAACAAAAGCCTGAGTTTCTGAGAAGCAATTGAGAATGTTGACTGTGAGAGCTTGCTAAAGTTACAGAGACACTAGAAGATGTGCAGGATTTGCATGCTTGCTATTTTCTCCTGATTGTTTTTAATATCTTTGAATGTTTGCTGTATTTCTTCAGTCCTCAAACAGTAATGGCAGAAGAAAGGAATCAATACTGCCCACCTTGACTCCTTCCTCCGTAGTGACATCATTGTTATGTTTACAAACGGGCGAGGGGAAATTTCCATCACATGTTTAATTGGACTTTTTACATATCTTGATGAAGTAAGTTAAGGAATAAGTTGCTTTCCAACAGGCTTAGGAATATACAGGAAAACTCACATTTTAGAAACAGCAAGATACCTCTACTCACATTTGAAGCTTGCGTTGTGTGAAGAGCATCATCAGTTGCATTTTCTTAAGTGTATAGAAACGCCGATTTTTATTGCATCTGATAGGTAGGTCAATAGGTAGGTAAAAATTATTCATGAATGGCAAATATTGTTTACCACCAACACAGCATGCTTAAAGTGAAATGTATACTTTTGGAAACGTGAATGCTAGTAGGATTGTAAAGATTGCCTAGAGGTAAGTAATGTTTTTAACACTGATTGCATTTAACCAAATGAAGTATAAGCCTTGTAGGGAACTCTTATTTTATGTTACCAACCAGTGATGACTGGTGCAGATGGGAAAGGATTTCCCTGAATGATTGTTTATTAACTCCTCGGGGAAACTAGGTTTACACCACATGAAGAAAAAAAATTTCAGATTGCTTTTCCAGAATCCCAGACAGAGATTTTTAAAGACCTCATGGTACTGTTTTATATCAGAAAGTTGTCTACACTACAAGAAATCAATGTAAGGGAAGGTTTGCTTTGAAACTAATCAATACAAAAAAGATTTATTATACTGGCTCCCAGAAATGCTTTAGCAATGTCTTGTAAATCTGGGGAAAATCTGTTTTGCATTTTCTATGTTAGCTAGCAGTTTTGCTTTGAGTGATAATGCACTGTGTCTTTGCTGCTTATTTTCACAGTCTTCCAACCCAGACTCTCTTATGGTTTACAAATCTTTATGTGTGGCTTGCCTTAAACCTTAAAACATCTAATAAATCATTTGCAGCCCATAAGGTAATCACCATTCAGGATTCTGCATGACTGCTTGGGTAAGGATTTTTTTTCCAATTAGTATTTGGAATATTAATGAATCCCCAGTGCCTGATAAAAAGGTCAGGTTTTGCCTAAGTAAACGATTATTTAAAAAAACCTGTTTCATTCTAAATTGTACTAACTACAACAAAAAGCCTTGTGTACTACTGCTACATTGTGAATGGAAAACATTGTTTCTGTAGCAGAACCGTGTAAATGTTACTTATGCATAAGATTGATGGGGTTTGTGTGTGTGTGTGTGTGTGTGTGCCTTCAAATTGCCTGTCGACTTAAGGTGACCTCATGAATTTTATAGGGTTTTCTAAAGCAAGGTTTACTCACAGTAAAATGAAGTAAGTTTTACTGACTTGGTTTGAATACTAGTGCTATTAAAGCCTGACTGGAGATCAAACTCAATGATATTTTTGCTACAATTTATGTATTTTTGTCATAGGATGTAAAAGCCCTCGCCTATGTGCTTGTCTTTAACATGATTGGTCCTTGAAATATAAATATGGGCATCATTTGCAAGTATGTATCTTTGAAGAAATCTCATAATGAGATACAAACTAGGGGAAATATACTAATGTATAGGTCTAGAAATTTTAATCAAAAGATCACCCCAAAAAACCTGGGTCAACATATCCATATGGTACTTTAACATTTAGTTTTATTCTTATAGACATATTCTCTATACAGGATCATTTAAAAAGGAATTTAGAATTAAATTTGTCACTACCATAATGAATTTATGCAACTCTGTAATGCTGTTGCAATAATATTTGGTGCAGCCACACTTGGATACTAGTACCACTCTGCTCATTGGACCTCTAAAGGAAACTGTAGATCTGGAAAATTGCAAAAGAAATCAACAAAAATGACCAAAACGCTGGAGTATTCACCCTATGTAAAAAGGTTATGACATTTAGAGACCTTTAGCTTGGAAAAAGGGGAAATAGAAGAGACCTGATAGATGTAGTTAACAAATGTGGTGTAGAAAAAGATAAATAGGAAGACATTTTCTTCATTACTCCATAATAACTCCTTTTATTCTTTGATGCTATGACCCCAACTTATGGGATCTATTGACAGGATTTATTCAGCAGTTTGCTGTAGCCCCCCTCATAGGCCAAGACAGTGTGATGTGGGGAAGGTCATTCAATGGATTTCATAGCCAAGCAAGAATTTAAACTGGTCTTCCTAATCCAACACTCAGATCGTCACACCGGGCTGGTCACACAAATTATGACTACATGGATTGTATACATCTCATAGTAGCAAAACTTACTGTCATCCAGTTGTGAAGCTAAATAGTGAGAAATTCCGGATAAAGAAATACATTTCACAACGTACATAGCCCAACTATGGAATTATCTGCAGCACAGTGTACTACTTGCTGCCAACTTGCAAGACTTCAGAAGCATATCAGAAAAATTCACAGAGGGTAAGGCTGTCATCTCTTACTAATCAGGATGGTTCATAATATGCCTCTGAATATGAGTTGCTTGGAAACATGAGTAGGAAGGTGCAGTTATGCCTGTGTCCTGCTTGTGGGCTTCCCCTAGGCATCTAGTTGGCCACCATTGAAAGAGGATGCTGAACTAGATAGCGCTTCGAGTTGACCCATTTTGGAAATGCAGAACTTGAAAATCTTGCTCAAAATAATGCATCACTTCACTGGAGTTAATTTTTATGAGTAGAATCAAAAGTTCACAGAGTTAGAAAAGATGATTAAGGCCATCTTGTCCAACTCCTTGTCATGTAGGAATAAACTGCTGAAGCACTCCCGAACTTGTTTTTAAAGGTGTCTTCTCCATCACTCTCTGAAACAGTTTCTCAGCTGCTAAAGTTCTTTCTAATTTTTAGATGTAATTTCTTTTCTTCTAGTTGAATCCATTGTTTTTCATCCTCTAGGAAACCATAAAGAAACTTGCTCCTTCTTCCACATAACATTTCTCCAGATATATAAAGATGATTATACATATCACCTCTCAAGTTTCCTCCAGCAAAACATTCACAGCTCCTTAAGCCATTTCTCATAAGTTTTGATTTCCAGAATTTTATTTAATTTCTCTCCTCTGTCATGTTCCATCTTATCAATATCCGTCCTGAACTGAAGTGTCCAGAACTAGACAGTTTCCAAGTGAGATCTAATAAATGCAGAATAGAGTAGCACTATCTTTCCCTTCAACAACCCTCTTGATATACAGCCTAGAACTTCATCAATTCTTTTGCTACTGCCTTACAATGTCGACTCATATTTCTTGGTAGTCCCCTAGTTCTTTTTCAGATGGATTTTTATTAAGCTAGTATTACCAACTGATTTTTTATTCCCTAAAAGATAGTACTGTACATTTCTCCTTGTTGAAATTCATTTTTTTTTTTTAGTTTTGGGTCATCTCTCCAACCTATTAGGGCCATTTTGAATTCTATCCCTACAAGCTAATTTCATCTAATTTAAAGTTATCTGCAAAATGGTAAACATGTCCATTGTTCTGTTATCCAAGTAATTTATAAAGATGTTGAGCAACGGATTCCTGAGGCACCCCACTAGTCACTACTCTCAGATAAGAAGATGTGACAAATCTTTGGGTTTTGGTATGTCAACCAGTTACAAATCCACCTAGTAGTAGCATTGTCTAGCCCCCACTTTACAGTTTTATCTCCAAGAATATCCTGGGGGCCTTTTTCAAAAGCTTTAATGAAAACAAGATATACTACACCCACAACATTTGCTTAATGTATCCAAGCTTGCAATTCTATCAGAAAACAGGATGACATGACTCATTTTTGATAAATGCATGGTGGCTTTTAGCATAAACAGCATTCCTTTCTAAATGTTCACAAACTCAATATATAATGGTGAGAGCAGTATTATGTGTGCCGATAACATTATCGACACCATCCAAGGTGCATTTGCTTGTTCTTTCTCCAATGTTATATATGCCATACTATGCCAGCAATGCCCTTTTACACCTTGTGTTGGACAACAGCATAGTCTCAATACAAGAGGATAAATGGACACAAACATGGCACTGAAAACGCAATATCCATAGACCAGGACTTGACTCTCTGCTTGGTCATGAAAATCTATTAATTGTCCTTGGACAAATCATACACTCCCAACCACATTAGAAGGCAAGGACAAAGTCTATTAACAAAGGTATGAGCAAATGCAGTTACTTCAAGGCATACTACATCGTCAGAAAAGATTCTGAACCCATGTTCAAAACCTTCTTGGAAGCAGATACATTGCCTTCACACATCAATATTCACTGTCTCGTGTAAATTACCTTTTGCAGTCCTTGGAAAACGTATGGTAGGAATAATGATTTGCATCCTTGAAATCCTATTATACTCCATCCACTCCCACAACTGTGTAAATATGGTTTATATCTGAGTCTTTATTATCCTTCTGCACCGCATCCAAAGTGGGTTTATATCCACAAAAACTCATGCACACATGCTACAGGCTTTTAGGAATTATGAGAATTGAAGTCCAAAACACTTAGAGGGCCGAAGTTTGCCCATGCCTGGCTTATATCCACAAAAAACTTATCCACACATAAAAACCAACTAGTCTTAAAAGTGCTGCTTTATTCTTTTCCACCCTCCCTTCCTCTTTTTTATGGTGCAAGAGACTAATACAGCTACTTCTTTGAAAACTGCTATATAGGATGCTGAGAGCTTTTCATAAGAGAAATAATTTCAGCAAAAGATGTAAACATTCACAAGCATTAGGTTTCACAGTAGCTATTGACCAAAATATGGGAGACCCAATTACAAGTAATTATTCTATTGAGCAGTTTGGCTCTTAGAACATAAATGAGAGAACAAAGAAAAGACAGGGTTGGTGCTAGATGAGCCAGAGGAAGACTAAGAGGGCTGTCATTACCTAATTGCACCAATCAATTAATTGATAAATGCTTTCTGCCTAACCAAGGAGATGAGCCTTCTATGCAGTGTCTCCTGAGACAGATATGGTGTGATAGGGGAAAGGAGAGGAGGAAATGGAACAAAGGACAGGTGAAGGCAGACACAATTAGCCCATATGATGTAGGGGTTTGAATGTTGGACAGTAACTCTAAAGACCAAAACTTAATCTCCAATCCACTGGGTGACTTTGAGCAAATTACTTTTTATTTCAGCCTCAGAGGAAGGTAAAGGCAAAACAATCTGATAGATTCACCTTAAGGTCACCATTGGTCAGAAATGACTTGACGGCACATAACACAAAGGCACGAAAAATATGAAAACAAAGGAGAGATTTGAAATTACAAAGACAGCTGTGATTACATTGTCAGCTGCCATGAAAAACAAATTCTAAAAGTGAATATTCACAGAGTAAATACTAACTCTGGATCAGGATAAGGACAAATAGAATCAGATTTTCTCTAGTATGTATTCCAGAGGACAGTCTGGTTGGTGAAATGAATTGTTGGCATAACTGAAATTAACGTGTACAATGTTCCCTCGCTACTTCGCGGCTCGCTTTTTGTGCCCCCGCTGTTCTTGGGTTTTCAATAAACACTAAAGTAATAGTATAAATCATAAAATAATATTATAAATCCCTCTTTCTACTTCCTTCCTGTGGAGAAGCCTAAGGAAGAGAGAGAAAAGGAGGCTGAAGCAGCTTTGTTTTTGCCTCACAAGGCAGCGGCAGGAGCGCACATGTACGTTCTTGAGAGGCGAGGAGGGGACAGAGACGCTACTTGCAAACAACACAAATACAGTGTCCCTACTTTGCGGATTTTCAATTTTCACAGGTGGTCCTAGAACGTAACCCCTACAATAAGTGAGGGAACACTATATACCTGAAATGAAAATGGATTTCTCAGTCATTAGTATCATATCCTTAGGGCATTGCATGAGGGTTCTCTCCAGGAGAAAGATAATATGCATTTTATTAGAGATTGTCCAGTACAATCAGTTGCCGTGGTATGAATCCCTAATCTAATCCCCACTTTAATAGAAACCATCCTAGGAAAATAGATGCTGTTATTGATTAGAATGGATTTTTGGAATTCAAGAGATAACAGATAGGCAAATACATGTATGAGAACAGTTCCTTTCTGCGGAAAGAGAGACGCAATCTATGCTTTTATGGCAAATCGAAACCTTATGCTAAGGAAAGTATGTTATGCCTTGTAAATCAGAAGGCGGCTCACAAACTGCATATAGGGGCTCACTAAGAGATCAGTTAACCATTGTTCTTACTGACTGCCTGGGACTATAAAAATGCAGAGCAGGACTATTTGAAAGGGTCTTATTCATTGTGAGTCACAAACATAGTGGGCATGAGCTGTGGCAACTGGCCTACATAAAGGAACAATGTGTTACAGCAGAAGAGTGCCATTGTTGCCACTGAGGTTTGTACAACCCACTTATGTGCTTGCTTTCAAGCAACTATGATGCTTTCCTTTGTAGCCATTATATATAAATACTAGGCTTGATCGATCCATGAAAAATTTGATTCTAAACTCGTTTCAAAACTAGAGGGGGCAGTTTTTCGTTTTTGTTGCTAATAACGAATTTGGCCCCCAAAATTTTTCGAAATTAACGAAAATTCGTTATTTTCTAAATTAATTCGTTAATGGCGGACGCGCATGCGCGGTGGCCCAAAAACAGCCCGAAGGGGGGGGGGACTTAGGGGGCTCTCCCGCCCTCATTTTTTGAGTGATCTTCTTCAAACTTGGTACAGTGGTAGAACACATTTAACACTGATAGCTCACCAAAATGTGGAACGTTTCCCTTATCCTCTGATTTTTGGCAAATTTTCATAGCTTTTATAATAAACCTTTTTTTAATAATTGCAGTAATCTGTTCCTGGTTTGAAAGTCTTATTTCCTGTTAAATTGGGTTGTCTTTACTGTGAAAGTCATTGTTCTACTTCAGAAACTTTGTTTTTGTGGCTGAAACTTTGTTAAATTGGTGTGTGTGTGATATATATTGTGTATATATATATATATATATATATATATAGTCCCTGCTTGTGTGTGTGTGTGTGTGTGTGTGTGTGTGTGTGTAGGTAAAGGTAAAGGTATCCCTTGACGTTAAGTTCAGTCATGTCTGACTCTGGGGGTTGGTGCTCATCTCCATTTCTAAGCCCAAGAGCCAGTGTTGTCCATAGACACCTCCAAGGTCATGTGGCCGGCATGACTACATGGAGTGCCATTACCTTCCCAGAAACACCCAGAAAATGGGAATTCCAGACAGGAAACAATCAGGGCCAGCTAATACCTCCCAACAAAGGATTCCCCCAGGTAGGAAGCAGCCAGGCTTTGAAGCTGCAAGGCTATTCAATGCTAATCAAGGTGACCAATTGCAACATTCACACTTGCCTCCCACAGACAAGAGTTCTTTCTCCCACCCTGGACCTTCCACAGATATATAAACCCCACTTGCCTAGCTTCGCACAGACGTCAAAACCTCTATGTCTGCCACAGATGTGGGTGAAACGTCAGGAGAGAATGCTTCTGGCACATGGCCATAGAGCCCGGAATACATACCACAACAGTGTGATCCCGGCCATGAAAGCTTTCGACAACACAACCACAGTATCCATTCAAGTTCATGTAGCGTGGTATGGACTGGAGACCTGTATTGGGGGGAGGGAGGGTGCGAATCTGGGCCCCTGGGAGCAGCCGAGGACGGGCCTGGCCCACACCCCCTCGCATCCCGGGCCTCTTCCTTCCTCTTCCTTTTGTTATTTAAACTATATATTGTGAAATTATGGTGTGTTTTTTTTCATGCGTGTTCTGTGTTCAAGATAGGGAGACCAAAGAGGAAAAGCAAGGGAGGGACGGAGGCCCCAACACTTCCGGCTCCCATGCGAACTCCCCCCTTGTGTGCCTTGGAGGGTGGAGCATGCGCACTGGCTCTCCCTTTCTCTATGGCTCTTTTCAGGTCGCTTGGGAACCCGAAGTGCCTCCTCCCTTTGCCTTTGTGTCCAAGAAGGAGAGAAGGACGTTGCAAGGTTTGCATTGAGGGTGTTTCTCTGGTGGGTTTGGCTTGGAAGGGGGCTCATTAAGGCCCAATTAATTAATGCACTGAGCTGAGGCGAGGCGGCGGCGGCGGCCATTTCCCCCCTCCGTCTTCCTCCTCCTCCTCGGCCTCCTTCCCCCTCGCCCCCTCCCATTGGCTGAGCCTCCCATTGGCTGAGGGGCAAAAGGAAAGGAGTTTGGGTGCTTTGCAAAAGCTTTTTTCTCTTAACAAAAAAACGAAGAAATTAGAAAAAACGGCCTCTCGCGATTCGAAACCGCGATATCCAGACGTGTGGACAACCAAGGTTCGATATTGCTTCAAAACAATCGAAAATAACGAATCAATAACGGTAAACGGGGAAAACGAATTATTTGAGCAAGCCTAATAAATACATAGCTCTAACAACACCATATGATCCCAAGGCTTTCTCTTTAGTGAAAATTGACTACTTTAGAAAATGGTCAAAGACTGGAAAGGTGAAAAAAAGCTAAGCATTAAAAACTTGAGGGATGAATTTTGAGATTACACACAGTTGGCCAACATTTTTAGCAATTTGAAGCATGAAAGCCATGAAGTTTTTGGAGGAAAAACCTAAACTCCATGAGGAAGCCAAAGTGGTGTGTGCACTGGGGGTAGGATGAGGGGTAATTACAGTGTGGGTGGTGGGCTGTCTTCATATGTGTATGTGTACATGTTTGTATAAGTGTTTTGTATATTATAATAAATAATAAATCTCTTTTGCTGTCCACCAACATTCAATTTTCTGTTCGTGAGTTGAGAGTGTGATCGAGGTGACCACCCCCCCCCCCCAGGACTTTGTAAAAAATAGTTCAAAAATCAAGACTTTATGTTCTATATTCCATATATTTATAGTAGAAGGTGATTGAGACTTTTTACTGGAGTTTACTGTGGATTATCCCTGCACTCTGAGGCAAGAGATAACAACTTCATGAATGGTAAAATCATGCTGCTAAAACTCCACTTTTATGAATTTCCATATTGGGTTCCCCAGATGTTGTGAACTTCGTTCTTATCAAATGTTTTCAATTGTTTATATCATTCATGATTCCCCTTTATGCAATGTAACCCACCTTTATGGATTCTCCCATATTTCCATGAAACCTATCTATCTGCCTATATGTATTTATACTCTTTGGAATCCCCGGAAAATATGTATTTTTCCCAGCAGGGTTTATATTTCAACTTTATTTTATTTTTCATTTTATTTCATATAATTGTCAAATCATGAAATCAAATAGGAAATATTTTGAACTCAACCTGAACCCCAGATCCTATGACCCAGGCTTCCCTTCCCAAAAACAAAAGGATAATCCGCCACCGCCTAACCCAATCAAATTCAGATTGCATGGACAATATAGGGCTGGAGTCGCCGAATTCTAAAGGGTGATTCGCCCCCAAGACAAACATTGTCATATCTCCTCCAAAAGAAAATCCAGGACACCTCAGGAAGGCGCCCTGCAGAGTTTGTCAATTATGGCCCATCACCACCCCAAGGCATATCTGAAATCTGTATACGTGACAGGAACCCTTGATTGCTGTCATTAATCCCTTTAGAAATCGGCCGGGCAGGAATTAATCTGATCTTTCCTGCTCTGTCACTTCATTGTTTCAATAACTCCCGCCTTCTCCTTCCTGATTGGTTCGGGTAGAGACAAAAAGCAGCTCCCTATTGGGCCAACCGAGCAAGGTGGGAAACGAAAGCCCGCCTCGTTCAACCCTCTAGCCTATCCGCGATCAGATGGGCGGGGGAGCGGGGCGGGAAATTCAAGGGGCTGTCAGACTGAAACACTGTATAAATATGGCTTTATTTTGATAATATGGTACCCTAGTAGACTGAATGATCACTACTAGAGTCCTTTTCAGCTGAATCGCTCAATAAAGACTCCTTGGCGGATTTTCCTTCAACTTTGGCGGACCTTCTTCATTTCGGCTCCAGGTTGTATTGCGGCTCATATTTTCCTATTGGCTCCGCCAGGGTCCGTTCTCTCAGGACCGGATCGGGACTCTCCTTAAGGGCCCGATCCCCTAAAGCGCGGTCGACAACAAGAGTATAGTAACTGGTTTGGGAGATGCTGATCAGGTATTTCGACAATGTGACCAGTCCAGCAAAGTTGGTGACGGAGGATCATTGCTTCAGTGTTGGTGGTCTGTGCTTCTTCCAGAACACTGAGATTTATCTGCCCATCTTTCCAAAAGATTTGTAGGATTTTTTGGAGGCAACTGTGATGCCTCATGGGCCTTGTAGTCCTGTGCCTAGTGTCACTGTGGTAGATGAGGATGAAAACATGGGGTTTTCTCCGGATCAACAGCCAGAGTCTTTCCAGATGCCCGATGTTCTTGTCCAAGAACCAATTAAAACTGACCTTGACCAATGCTCACCTCCCTTCGCTAGAAAGCAATCCTTCTTGGCAGATAGGGGAGTGAAAGAGAGAATTCGCAGGAGTGCCCGAATTGCTGCCAAGCAAGACACTGATTAGCCATGTTTCCCCTGGGAAAATCCAGAGAGTCTCACACCTGCAAGTTGGGTTTCGTTCCCTGTTCTCTAGGGAAAGAGAACGCTGGACGCCCGTTTGGCGGGAAACGAGACCCAGATAAAAGTATCGGGCTCTGTTGATTCTTTGCGGAGACAACAGGTCAGCTTCAGGAGTAAATTCATCAGGTCAGCTTCAGGAGTGAATTCATGCCAGCAGTGTGGACTTCGCTAAGCCCGCTGTTCCAGTTTCCTTGCCTTGCCTATTCAAGTATCCAGGAATTGCCTTGCCTCTAGTCACGGATTTTGTTCTTAGAATCAAGTTTTAGATTGCCTTGCTTTGTTTGAGCCACGGACCCTGTCACCTAGATTCAAGCCTCGTTCCCAGCCTTCTTGTGGATTTACCTTGTGCCTTGAAAGACTCTGGACATTCCCCACACTATTGCTTGGCAATAGTGTGTGTTTCGGTTTATTGGATTTTATCTTTGAACTCTAATATCATTTATTAGACAAACTATTTCTGGACTATATTTGGCCTCATTTGAAAGGTCTGCTTCTGGACTATATTTTCTACTTGTTTTTATTATTCTTATATACTTCTTTAATAAAGATATTAGATAGTTATTGGCCTCCGTGTCTGGTTCTTGGTGCTCCGCTGCCTAGGGTCTGACAGTAACACTGATGGAATCGTTCCAGAAATTGAGTTTGACATCTGAAGACGGTGTCATGTTTTGCAGGGATATAACAGGGTTGGGAAGACAATAGCTTTATAAACAAGCATCTTGGTATCCCTACAAATGTCCCAATCCTCAAACACTCTTTGCTTCATTTGGAAAGATTTATATTTATTTATTTATTTAATTTATATACCGCTCTTCTCCCCCAGGGGGACCCAGAGCGGTCTTACATAATGGCAAGATTAATGCCCCATATAATACAAAATATAGTAAAACAAACGATCGTAAAAACACACTTAAAAACCAATATTATACCCCATTTAAAACAGTAAGCACTGTGTGGCCATTACAACAGGGCCAGTAGCATTGGGCCAAAAGTCAGAGCCAGTCTGTATTCAATTACACATTAATCCAGCGAATACATCAGATTATATCGACCGTATCTTAGGATGGGCCAAAAGCTTGGTTCCACATCCAGGTCTTCAGCTGCTTCCTAAAAGACATGAGTGAGGGGGCTTCCCTAATCTCCCTTGGCAAGGAGTTCCACAGCCGCGGAGCCACCACCGAAAAAGCCCTGTCCCTCGTTCCAGCCAAATGCACCTGTGACGGCGACGGGACCGAGAGCAGGGCCTCACTGGAAGATCTTAATCTGCGGGGCGGCTCATAGGGGGAGATACGTTCGGAGAGGTAAGTTGGACCAGAGCCGTTTAAGGTTTTGTAGGCCAAAGCCAGCACTTTAAATTGTGCCCGGAAGCTAACAGGCAGCCAGTGGAGCTGCTTCAACAGAGGAGTTGTATGCTCCCTGTACAGCGCTCCAGTTAATAACCTGGCTGCGGAACGTTGGACTAGTTCCAGCTTCCGAACAATCTTTGAAGGCAACCCCACGTAGAGCGCATTGCAATAGTCCAAACGAGATGTAACCAGAGCGTGGACCACCGTGGCCATGTCAGGCTTCCTAAGGCATGGGCGCAGTTGGCGCACAAGTTTGAGTTGTGCGAAGGCCCCCCTGGCCACTGCCAAAACCTGGGGTTCCAGGCTCAGCGATGAGTCCAGGAGGACACCCAAACTGCGAACCTGTGCCTTCAGGGGGAGTGCGACCCCATCCAGCACAGGCTGTAACCCTATACCCTGTTCGGCCTTACGACTGACCAGGAGGACCTCTGTCTTGTCTGGATTCAACTTCAATTTGTTCGCCCTCATCCAGTCCGACACAGCAGCCAGGCACCGGTTCAGGATCTGGACGGCCTCCTTGGAAGCTGGAGAAAAGGAGTGATAGAGTTGGACATCATCTGCGTACAGATGACACCGAACTCCAAAACTCCGGATGATCTCACCCAGCGGCTTCATGTAGATGTTAAACAACAAAGGGGACAGTACTGAACCCTGTGGGACTCCACAAGACAACGGTTGTGGAGCCGAACAGCTGTCCCCTATCAACACCTTCTGGGTACGGTCCTCAAGGAAGGACTGGAGCCACTGCAATGCAGTACCCCCAAGGCCCATTCCCACGAGGCGACCCAGAAGGATACCGTGGTCTACGGTATCGAAGGCCGCTGAGAGATCCAGGAGAACCAGCAGGGACACACTGCACTTGCAGAGCTCAATGTTGACTTTTGTGGACAGGTGGCTGCCAAGGTAACAAAAATTGTCACCATTTTCTAAATTACACCATTGGGTTGAATTTCTGGCATTGCAAAGGGATTTGTTAGTGCCTGCTGACAGAGCATTTGGGTTTTCTCAATGTTCAGTAAGAGGCCAAGCTATTTGTATGCTTCTGCAAAGGTGTTTAAAGTGGCTTGTAGGTCTTCTTCTATAACAAACGTTAGAGTTCTATAACAGACGTTGTTGTGACTTTGGTCTGTATCTCAATCAATTTTTGTGGAACCCACAGTTCTTGAAGAAGCTGAAAACACAACAGTGGATAAGATCTTCACTGCACAACAGCTCCAAGAAAAATGCAGGGAACAAAATCAACCTCTCACATAACAGTCCTAGTAAGAGGTACTTAGTTACCATTATCACTGAATTTTAATGAATTTACTCCATTTCTCAAAGGTAATTAAAATAGCTACATGTTAAAATGATTTGAATGATATGAGCTGAGAGTCTGTGGTTCACAACACATTATGCTTCTGTTCACCTCTTTGTTGCCTCAATAGCCATAACACACTATGAACCAGCATTTGAACTATGTGTGTTTTCTTATTCCACCATTTAGCCAGGTCACATTATAACTATAAATGTAAATAAAATTATACCATTACATAACAAAAGGTGTGAAGGTATCCCTTGTTCTGCTGCAACCACAATTATATAATAGGGAAACAAATTAATTATTTATAACTAGTTATCATTTGTCACTAGTTATATTCCAAGCTCTGCAAAGCGCACATTCTCCATGGTAACTCACTCGGCTGATCTCCAAATATAGATGCTGAAGTTCCTAAACTTAAATTTCACCATCTCAGGAAATCAGTTTACAAGAGACATACAATCAGCCATTTTGGCCATTACCACATCTTTGTAAAATAACTTTATCCAAGTCTCTCAGATAAAGAAGGATTGCATTAGGATTGTATGAAGCAAAGTTGTCCCCTAGATCCTATTGTAAATCATAAAGGTTAAATTTTCAAATTGCATCTCACTTTCCAAGCCTTTAATATTGCCTCTAGTGCTTCGGGACATGTGATACCAGAGGGTTTTTTTTTAAAGATACCATAGTAGTTCTGAGTTCCACTTACATAATGACTCACCTCTTTATGTCATTTTAGCTTCCAATGAAAGCAAGCAGCATAGTCAAAACTAATGTTAGGAGATATTACTCAATCAATAAGGTTTAATTCTGGAAAAATCAGAAAGGCCTCTAATAATAATAATAATAATAATAATAATAATAATAATAATAATAATACGTAGTAATAATAATAATATATGTTGTTCATTACTCACCTCTCCTGATGGCTTGATGTGGGGTACCACAAATTCAAAAACAAATGAACATAAAATCACAATAATAACTAAATTACATAGATAACACACACACACACACACACACACACACACCCCTATATACTTATACCAAACACAACTACATAATTGACATATAGTGGTAATAGAATGCAAATTAAAACTCATTATTGAAAATTGACATACTGCATGTGGGAAAGACTTATGGCTTCATTTATATTTTAAATAAGATCATTATTTAATAACTTATATACACTACTAGCTGTGGCCGGCCACGCGTTGCTGTGGCTAGGACTTAATTTTTCTTTTCTTTTTGTTGTATGAACGTAGAGGCGTGGATAAGAGGTTGTGCTGTCAATTTTCGAGGTTGTGGGGCATTTAGTTTAGTTGTTTTGTCCGGTACCGTGATTCCATTATCCTTTTATATATAGAGATTGGAATGAGACATTTTTGCAGCCCTTTGTATTTTGTGGTTGATTGAACTGTATCACTTCAAAATTGCAGATTGAATTCTTTTTAATTAGCAGATTCCTGGATACTATTTTTGCAGGGATGGCATCAAACTATAACTGTCTGACTACTTTGATATATTCATCCTGTATTACATGCTGATAAAATAAATTGTAAATATACATATTAAATATTTTATCTGCTTTTACAAGTCAGATGCAAAAATATATACCTGCCAGAAGAGATGGGTCTTCAACTGCGTTTTAAATTCATTTAGCTGTCAAACTTGTTCCCGTAGGTCATTCCACAGTCTTGGGGCAGCCAATGAAAACATCCTCTGAATGATGGTTGCCAGTCGGGTTCTGGCTGCTTGGAGTAGCTGCTTGTTATATGGCTTGTTCACACCAAGAATCTGGAAATTTGTGCAAAATTCAAATTGAGAAGGTTTTCAATGAGTTTTCATTCTAGAAATAGATCTAGTAGAGTTTTAGTTGCAATGTGTTTCTGGTATGCATGCAATATTTGTGCTCATGACTTTGCAGATCAAAATGGTCTCAGACTAATTTAAGAACGGAGCATGCTTTGAAAATAGTTGTGTAATGAGAGTACCAATGAAGACCGCATTGGATTGCTGACTTCAGCGACTCCTAAGGGCTAGAATTGGTTTCTTCGAGACAATATATCAGATGGTATTTGGGTGTTTGCCAAAGGTTGTGTTTTTAATTCTTCCTTCTGACTAGGCCATTAAAAATATTGATTGTCAATCATAACCGTAATACAAATATATCTGCTTTTGGCTTTCCCTCCTCAGAGAGGAGAAAGGAGAATTTCATTGCTATATCTGTGGGGGGTTTTTTTAAGAATACATTACAACTGAAGTATGAGGATTTAAAGACTGAACACTTTGACACAAGTCTTAAAGGTGGTCCCAGTGTTGATTGGCATACTAGGTGCAGGGCCTAAAGACCTTGACCAGCACTTAAAAACAATTGTCACTGGCAAAATTACCATCTATCAGCTGAAAAAGGCCACCCTATTCTGCACCCGGATCTGCATGCATTATTCGCTGATACATCTCATAGTCCTAGACACTTCGGAAGTCTCTGATGTGTGATCCAATACAACAGCTAGCATAGTGATCTTGTTGCTGTGTACTAATCTTGTTGTGTATCTAATAATAATAATAATAATAATAATCAGAACAAATGCAATTGAGGCCAAGATAGAAAAATCAACTAATGACCCAAAATGCACACTGTGTAAGGAAGTTGACGAAACCATGGATCATATCCTCAGTTGCTGTAAGAAAATCGCACAGACGGACTACAAACAGAGGCACATCTATGTGGCCCAAATGATTCATTGGAATTTATGTCACAAGTACCACCTGTCAGTAGTAAAGAACTGGTGGGATCACAAACATGCAAACGTATTGGAAAATGAACACGCAAAAATACTGTGGGACTTTCAAATCCAGACTGACAAAGTTCTGGAAAACAATACACCAGACCTCACAGTTATGTAAAAGAAAAAGGGTTGGATTATTGATGTTGCCATACCAGGTGACAGTTGAATGGATGAATAACAACAAGAAAAATTCAACTGTTATCAAGGCCTCAAAATCGAATTGCAAAGGCTCTGGCATAAACCAGTACAGGTGGTCCCGGTGGTAATTGGTGCACTGGGTGCCATGCCAAAAGATCTCAGCCGGCATTTTAAAACAATAAACCTTGACAAAATTATGATCTATCAGCTGCAAAAGGTCACCTTACTGGGATCTGCGCGCATCATCCAAAAATACATCACGCCGTCCTAAATGCTTGGGAAGTGTTCGACTTGTGATTTTGTGATACAAAATCCAGCATATATATCTCGTTTACTGTGTCATACTGTGTCTTTGTGTCAATAATAATAATAATAATAATAATAATAATTTGTTGTTGTGTATCTTTTGTTAGAATATTTTGCATACTCTTTCTACGAGAGAGGGAAGGTAGCTCTATGCCTCTGAGTAGTCTGGAGGTACCTAATAAAACAGCATTACTCATGGTTGCATCAGACACTCAAACTTGCCTTGTCATCTTGACCTAGCAATTAGCTACTTGGCTATACTGTCACACTTGGCTCACCGCCAAACCCTGAAACCTTTTAAGGTTTTTTTTCAGCTTAAGGCAACCGTAAGGTGAACCAATCACAGTTTTATTGGCAGGATTTTTGCAAAAGAAGTTTGCCTTGACTACCATTGAGGCTGAGAGAGTGTAACTTGCTTAAAGCCACCCAGACATTTTTGTGGCTGTATCTTATTAACAACACTAAAACTACTACACCATGCTGGCTCCCAAAATGCATCCTCTTCATGTTCGACAGTGAAATATTCTGCCTCGGAGTGTGGTGGAGTCTTCTTCTCTGGAGGTTTTTAAACAGAGGCTGTGTGGCCATCTGTCAGGAGTGCTTTGATTGTGTGTTCCTGCATGGCAGGGAGTTGGACTGGATGGCCCTTATGTTCTCTTCCAATATGTGATTCACTCGTTGTTGTCAGGACATAGCATCATTACTGAACATGGCACTTTGCAAGTGAAATAACAACTAAACATGTCCTTGGCCTCAGTTTTATAATCTAATTAAGGCATGACACAAAAGGAAAAGGGATGGCAGTGAACAAGGGGGTTAAATTCCAGCAGACTCTTTCTCTTTGTCTTTTTCTCTCTCTGAAGCCAGGGAAGTGGCAGTTGGGATGGATACTTCACAAAACTAAATAATTCAGAATTACAAATGAAAAGTCAGGGCTGTTAAAGTGAGATGAAAGTGCTATATAATAGTGTAGTGCAGAAGAGAACTAGAATACTTAGGAAGTAGTAAATATGTTTCATCATGGCAACCTTGAACATCTATCATATAATTTGGCTTCTCCTCATCCCAACATAATAGGAAAGTCCAGGATAACTTACGGAAGTATGGAAGACTTTCTGACCAGCCCTAAACATGTGATTGAAGGAAATAATCAATTTCCAAATAAGAGCACATAGATAGAATGTTGCTGTAGATTGATTCTTTAACTATGGTATATTTTTTCTTTAGAAATGTAGAGACTGAGCACATAAACAAGTAGGCATCTGAGCTGAAAATGTCAGATTCATAGCGACAATAGTTCCAGGATGACAGCAACAGTCGTCCCATCCTCCAACGCATCTTCTGCGAAACAATTCCAGAAATATCAAACTGTTCTTTGTCTTGATTTAAAAGTGTTGTTTTTGCTACCTTGGCACATGCATATTTTTCACAGATTGATTTCCCAAACTGCCATTCTACTACTATCCAACAGAAGTCCCAGCAATAATAACCAATCTGTATCATGGTCCAGTGATGAGAATCCTAGAATTCATTGGCAAGAGAAAGAAGCAAGAGGGCTAGTTTAGGTTTTAACAGCTATGAGCACACTGAGAGTAAGTATAGGCATAGCATTAAAATTTGAAGGGGAATTCCCACCCTTCCACACCTGTGGGTTTTGGCTTCATTTCAGCTCATTGGCAAACATCAAGGCCAAGCACACTGAAGAATTAGAGCAGTATGACAACACTTTAATTGCCATGGCACCGTTCTATAATATCCTGGAATTTGTAGCTTGTTGTGGCACCAGAGCTCCCAGCCAGGGAGGGGTAAATATCTCACAAAACTATAAATCTCAGAATTCGATTGCATTGACCCATGGCAATTAAACTGCTATAATTATACAGTGTGGATATAGTCAAAGGCACCAAGGAAAATGGGAGCTGGCTTTATTATTAGCTTTTTCTTTCTCTTTCCATGTGCTGCATATTTTCTAGCTTTCTATTTTTTAAAAGATACCTAAATATACATTGTGCGCGTAACCTTGAATATATTTAGATTTAGAAGAGTTGCTAAAAAGGAGCAGGTGGGAAGGATGGGCATATGATGTTACAGGTTTCAGCCAATTAGTGCTGCGTACAGGCCAATTCTATCACAAACTCTGTAAAAGTGCAGCTTTCTTGAGTTTGACCTGGAATATAAAAGGCTGACTTGAATAGACTGTCATGGAACCCAGTTACAGGGCTGAATTACCAAGCCCTGAACTGGGAGTCATAACATAAACAATCCTAGAAGCACCTGGCAGAAGAAGATAGAATATGCCTGGGAACTTGGGGTTGAAAATATAAACAATTATAATTGGTCTAGTGTGTGAAAATGGTAGTAATGTGATATTGGGGGTGGGAATTGATGATGATATTTACGTGTGGTGTTACGTAGCATCAGAGGTGATAAAAATGATTGTATGTAAACATTGGGTCATTCTTGACTTTTCCAAAGTCATGTGTTCTTCAATAAAGATTGGATTTGAGAGCAGCTATCTCTGATCTGCGTTCAGACTGATCCTTTGAAGTGAGCAGGACAATTAAGTCAAGAATCCCGTTCTCACCCTCCTGCGAATTCGCAGTGAAGTGATAATGAGTGGAGAAGGAGATCAAAGCCATGACGGAGCAGAGAGGCCTTTGCTAGGAGCTCGGCCGTTGGCGGAAGAGACGTTGCAAGCCATAGCTTCCTCTACGGGGTACCCCAAGCCGGACGGCGTGACCCAGAGGATTCCCAGAGGAGGAAGAGGCGTTCCGGCGGCGGCAGAAACCAGTTGGGGATCTGGAGGAAGCATGCCGGAGACCGTGGCCCTGCGGTTATCCATCCTGGAAACGAATTTATCCAGGCTGTCGGAAACCGTGGGGAGGTTGGTGCCACTGTTGGAAGAAAATCTCCAGAAGGAACCCACCCGATATGGCACCGAGACAGAGCCACGTAAGGAAGGAGTTTGGAGCCAAAGAGGCCAGCGCGCCTCAACGCAGAGTCCCATGGCGGCGAGGAGTGAAGAGGATGAAGAATACTGGCAGGAACTGGAGTTCCGGGACAGAATGGCGCGCGAAGTGGAGCACCAGCACGCTCGGGGAACTCTGAGACCACCGACTCCAATAGAACTTCCTGTCCAGCTTCCAACCCCCCGGATGGGCGTCGGGGTGGAAAGACCACTGGGGCGAGGAATTGGGTCCAGTGGATTAGCAGATGAAGGCGGAGAGGAGCCGGAGATCCAGGAAGGGGAGGAGAATGTGCCGTACGGCGAGGAACGGCGAGATGCGGGGGCTACAGCGAGACCCGAGTTCGGGTGGGTGGAAGGACCGACAGCAGCGGCAGAATTTCGGGAGCCGCGCAGGACGACCGCCGGAGTGGGGCGCGGCGTGTTAAAAGGAGCCGTCCAAGGAAACCCGATGCAACCCTTCCCCATGCCTCCCAGACAGCAGCAGCGGGCCGTAGAATGGATGCAAAGGAGGGAAGATCTCAAACTGGAATACGGAGGGGAAGCATCTGAACTGAACTTTTTCCTCATTAGCGTCAGAGGATATATAGAAGACAATGCACACACATTCCCCTCCGAAGCAAGCATGGTTCGGGCCATCGGCAACACACTAAAGAGAGGAGCGGCCAGCTGGTATGTACAACTACATGCCAGAAGCGACCCGTGCCTGAGGTCAGTGCCCCGCTTCCTCGCCGCCCTGGAAAACCGGTTCCGAGACCGGCTGGAGCAATTGAGGGCTCGAGACCAGCTTAAAGGAATAAAGCAGAGGGACAAAACGGTGCCTGAGTACGCAGAGGAATTCCTCCATCTCGCAGAAAAGGTACCAGAGTGGTCTGAAGTGACCAAAGTGGAAATATTCAAGGAGGGACTACGCCCCGAGATTTTTAGTTGGGCGGCACATAGAGACGACCCAGAAACACTAAGGGGCTGGATACAACTAGCGGGGCGCGTTGAATCCACCCTAGCCCAAGTGAAGCGTTTCAGGGGCGGCAGCGGCCAGCAAAGACCGACGGCGAGAGGTCGAGGAGAAACGAGGAAGCAGGAAAGGCCCGGAGCAAGGCCGGGGATTCCCTTCAAAGGAGATGACAACAAACCCAAACCGGGGTGCTTTGTATGTGGGAAGACGGGCCATCGAGCAGCAGAATGTTGGGCCCGGAAGGGGGAGCCGCCAAAACCCTCAAAGCCCAAGCCAGCAGTCGGGAGGCGAGCGGAGGAGGAGGTGCGAGCCCCAGAATCTCCGGAGAGGCTGGTGAGTCGAGACAAACGCATGCTAGTAGTGCCAATCTGCCTATCGGGGCTAGAGAATCGGGCCACCTGCAGGGCATTCGTGGATTGCGGTTGCTCTAGGAACATTATAACTCCGGAACTAGCAGAAGCACTGAAATGCCAGCAGACATTTCTTGACTCCCCAATTGCATTTTCGCAGCTAGATGGATCAGTTGCTGCTGGGGAAGTATCTACAAAGGAAATGCAAGGGGTCCCATGTAAAATAGGCAAATGGGAAGGGAGAATATCCTTTGTAATAGCCCCTATTGCCTCATACCACGTGATACTAGGGATACCGTGGCTTGAACAGGCAAACCCTGAAGTAGATTGGAGAGGGAAGAGCCTGGCGTTTAAAGAACAACAGACGCGATGGGAGATAAGTAGATTAGCAGGAGAGGAGGACGAGGGAGATGAAGCAGGCGAAATAGACCCACAGCTATTGCCGCCGGAATACAGAGACTTTGTGGATGTTTTCAATCAGAAAGAGGCGAGTAAATTACCCCCCAAGAGGAATGTAGAAGTAGAAATTGAAATAACCCCAGGAGCAACCTTACCGAAACCAAAAGTATATCCCATGTCTGTTCAGGAGAAGGAGGAATTGAGGAAATATATTGATAAGAACCTGGCGCGAGGCTTCATTAAGCCATCCAATTCTCCTCTCGGAGCCCCAGTGTTATTTAGGAGAAAGAAAGACAACTCCCTAAGATTGTGCATTGACTATAGAAATTTAAATGCAATTACTAAGGACAATAAATACCCTATGCCCTTAGTGAAGGATCTAATTACCGTATTGAAGAAAGGGAGCATATTTACTAAACTTGATTTAATTGAAGCATATCATAAATTAAGAATCAAACCTGAGGATACTTGGAAAACTGCATTTTCCTGCGCATTCGGCCATTTTGAATATAAAATTTTGCCATTCGGATTAAAAAATGGCGGCGGTTGCTTTATGCAGCTCATAAATGAAATACTGCACCCATTATTATATCGAGGGGTATTCATATTTCTTGATGATATCTTGATCGTAACTGAAGATAAAGAAAAGCACGTAGAATTGGTCCGGGAAGTTTTACAAAGACTAAGGGAAGCGAAGCTGTATGCAAAATTATCCAAGTGTGAATTTAATAAGACTCAAATTGACTTTCTGGGATATCGGATATCTCCAGAAGGATTAGCTATGGACCCGTCTAAAGTATCAGACCTAAAAGAATGGGGAGTACCTCAAACAAGGAGGCAGTTGCAATCGTTTCTGGGATTTGCAAATTTTTATCGATCCTTTATAAAAGGCTTCGCACAAATAACCGCGCCACTTACTGAACTTTTAAAAACAAAAGGAAAAGGGGAGACAGCCAAAGTGAAAGCTCCTGGCGCCAAACTGAGTTGGACGCCGGAATGCCAAAAGGCATTTGAAACCCTAAAAGGATGCTTCACAGAAGAACCCATCCTAAAACACCCCGATATCAAAAGCCCTTTCATAATCCATTGCGATGCTTCAGACTGTGCATACGGGGCAGTACTATTGCAAAAGGATCAAAATGGGAACTTAAAACCTTGTGGATATTTGTCCCGGAAGTTCAGTGAAACTGAAAAATGTTGGCCCATATGGGAAAAAGAGGCATTAGCCATATTAAAAGCCTTAGAATGCTGGCGACACTTCCTCGAAGGGAGCGGAATCCCATTTGAAATTTGGTCTGACCATAAGAATCTCCAGTATTTAAAATCTCCTCGAAAATTGTCCCCCAAACAAATTAGATGGGCGCAGTACTTCAGCAGGTTCGATTTCCAATTAAAGTTTTTCCAGGGAAAGCAAAATGTCTTGGCAGATGCTCTTTCACGCATGCCTCAACACGAAAGCCTGGCCGCAGCAAAAGAGGGGACAATATTCTCTGATAAACAATGGGGTTTAGCGGTCAGGACAAGAGCGCAAACACAAAAAGAGAACACTGCTATTCTTGAACTCGACGGGGAAAATAATTGGGGAAAAGAACTGAAACAGTCTTATGAGGGAGATCAGTGGATCGCATCCAATTCGGAAAAGGGGGAGCAGAAGAGGGGGTTTTGGTTCGTGAACAAGAAACTATATATCCCAGCAATATTAAGGATTAAAATTTTGGAGCGTTTTCACAATAACCAGAGCGCTGGTCATCCGGGAATCACAAAAACAACAAAGGCAATAGCAAAACATTGTTGGTGGCCAGGAATGAGGAAGGATATAAAGAATCATGTTGTTCAATGTGATGATTGTGCCAGAAATAAATCGAGAGGAGGGAAGCCAATGGGATTGTTACAAACAGTAGTGGAACCTACCAGACCTTGGGAATGTGTAGCTATGGACTTTGTAGGGGAACTGCCGGTCAGCAAAGGACATCGTTATATTTGGACAGTATTAGATTTATTTTCTAAACAGGCCCACTTTATACCACTGACGAAATTACCATCAGCGGAGAAACTAGCTGAATTATACATAAATCATATTTACAAACTTCATGGATGTCCCAGTAGAGTGGTCAGTGACAGAGGAGTTCAATTCACAGCCAGATTTTGGGAAAAATTTTTGGAAATGCTGGGAGCAGAAAGGAGTCTAAGTTCTGCTTTCCACCCCATGACAAACGGAGCAGTGGAACGTACTCAGCAGACACTTGGGCAGTTCCTTCGAATGTATTCTAACATGAGACAAAATGACTGGTCTAGGTGGTTGGCTTTTGCAGAACTAGCTTTTAATTCGACTATACATTCAGCAACAAATAAAACTCCCTTTGAAATAGTTTACGGGTATGAAATACAACCTCTGCCCCAGTTGCCAAAATGGACAGAGAATGAGGAAACAGGGGCAGGGAAATGGAAAAATCAAATGTTAGAATGCTGGGATCAAGTGACTGCATCATTAAAGGAAGCACACAAAAAGTATAAAACGTTCGCAGACAGAAAAAGGGTGGAAGGCGATAAATTGGAGAAAGGAGATCTAGTATGGTTAAGTACCCAAAACATCAAATTGGGGCTACCTTCGAAAAAATTGGGCCCTAAATATATTGGACCGTTCAGAATACAGGGTGTTATCAACGAGGTGACTTTCCAGTTGGCATTGCCAAAAAGTTTAGGGAAAATACACCCTGTATTCCATCGTAGCTTACTGAAAAAGTATAGGGGTACTTTGGACAAAATGGACACATAGAATTATTGTTTGGTTTGTTTCAGATTTGTGATGAAAGAAGAACCGAAGAGGAGGACGAAGAAAAGGAGGGCACCATGTCATGGAACCCAGTTACAGGGCTGAATTACCAAGCCCTGAACTGGGAGTCATAACATAAACAATCCTAGAAGCACCTGGCAGAAGAAGATAGAATATGCCTGGGAACTTGGGGTTGAAAATATAAACAATTATAATTGGTCTAGTGTGTGAAAATGGTAGTAATGTGATATTGGGGGTGGGAATTGATGATGATATTTACGTGTGGTGTTACGTAGCATCAGAGGTGATAAAAATGATTGTATGTAAACATTGGGTCATTCTTGACTTTTCCAAAGTCATGTGTTCTTCAATAAAGATTGGATTTGAGAGCAGCTATCTCTGATCTGCGTTCAGACTGATCCTTTGAAGTGAGCAGGACATAGACTATAATGAATGTATTACCAGAACTTCCTCATCTTTCTGTTAATTTTGTATTTGATTGTATCAGCACATAGCTATTCCCAATCATGGTGTACATCTAAAATCCTATACAAAATCATCTGGGAATCTCATTCTTTGAATAACTCAACAATGGTGTGAACCTGTAAAGGTCTTTATTCAAAAGACATCAGATATGAAGACTGCGAGGCAGAGAAACATCCATCACATGGTGAACAGAGCATATCACCCCATGGTCAGGGAAAAATACACTTCTGAGAACCTATTCTTCAGTGCATATTTACCTTGGGAGTTAGCCCAGTTGAATACAAAACTTACTTTGAAGTAAACATGTTCAGGATTGGACTGTTACTCACTGCTTCCCATGAAAACGTTGTCTTCCTTCGCTTAAGCAACAAATATTCCAAATATTGACTTTTCTCCACAAGCTTACATTTATCATATTGTTAAATATTATGTAGAATGCATTGAACATAATGAATTTTCCACTCTTGTTTGTCTAAACCCACTCATAGCACATTGCTCATATGCTAATTTATGATGACACGATGGTACACTGGCTTTTTGGTTTCCCTTAGAATTGTTACAATTGAATAAATTAATGGAAACCACAACACAATAATAACATGTTGCTATTCTAGACTAGAATTTCTAACATGAGAGTCATCATCATCATCATCATCATTATCATAGGCTATCACTCATGGCTGAATATAATTGTTTTCCAAGGGCAGAATCTTGGTGGTGGGTCCATAAGTGATGTAGAGACCTATTCAGGATACACATGTCTTTTGCAGTGAGGATATATGCATTTCCACATGGAAGGTGGTCCCAACAAGGGTTGGCTTGATGCACCTTCCTCTTGGCACGTTTCTCCCTTTCGCCTTCCATTCATATATTTTCAAAATCCACAACATTGTTGGCAACAGCTGACCTCCTGTTAGAAGCTTGAGGGCCAGGTATTCTCAGTTCTCAGTGTTTGTTCCACATTTATTTAGGTTAGCTTTAAGCCCATTTTAAATCTCTTTTTCTGTCTACCACATTTTGTTTTCCATCCTTGAGCTGAGAGTAAAGAAACTGCTTTGGGAAACAGCAGCCATTCGGACAACTTGGCAGCCCAGCAAAGTTGATAACTTCAATGCTGGTAGTCTTTGCTTTTTCCTGAATTGTGATATTTCACCTTTGTCCTTTTCATGCTGTTTTTGATAACATATAGATAGAATGGACACTTTATGATTCACTGCAACAGTATGGCATGTTTCATAGTCACCAAGATATGTATTATTAGTGATAAAAAATGTGTGCAGCGGTTAATTTTTCTTAAGGAGCAAAGACACCAACTGGTTAGAAAAGCAAACTAAAGGGTTCCAATCCTTGTACCGAGCCCCCAGTGGTGCAGTGGATTAAACCCTTGTGCCAACAGGACTGATGACTTGAAGGTTGGGTTGCTGACCTGAAGGTTGCTGGTTCGAATCCAACACGGGGAGAGTGTGGATAAGATTCCTCTGTCAGCTCCAGCTCCATGCGGGGACATGAGAGAAGCCTCCCACAAGGATGGTAAAAACATCCGGGTGGGCAACATCCTTGCAGACTGCCAATTCTCCCACACCAGAAACGACTTGTAGTTTCTCAAGTTGCTCTTGACATGAAAAAAGAAAACAAAACCCTTGATCCAGTCTAAACCACATCACACTGGATCTCTCAAAGGATAGCCATGCAAAGAATTACTTTGGGGATAGGGCTGAAGACCTTTCACTGTCCCATTGACGGGGAAGTCTCTAACCACCATTGGCAACCATCACAGTATTATAAAGCTCCTTAGAAATCTGAGACTGTATTGCTAAAGAGGTGTGTAGACAGGAACTGCCAGCCCACTTGTTTAGAGATGATGCCAATCTGTCTCTTTACCTGTGCCCCAAGGCACTAAGAATATATAGATAACTGCTTCCTTTCCCATCCAGCTGTTTGTCTGGTATCGCTGCCTGCTCTGTCAAAGGGCAGAAATAATTGTTGACTTTTCATAGAGAGTGAATGAAAGAAAAATGGAATACCAAAATGGGTTTGTACTGATCAGGCTGCCCACGCCTTTGGTGGTGCAGAGGTCTTAAAAGGATAAAGCACCGCCTCTGAATCAAATCCTGGTAGACCTACAGGGTACAGATAAATAGAGTGGAGCTGTTGCTTTCTGTAGTATCGTTTTTCAGGATCTAGTCACTCCTTGTGCTAGGTGATTGTTGCAGAATTTAAAGCACTATCAATTCCTCCTACTCATGCTCACTCCACAGAAAGGGTAATAATTTTGGAGCCAGAAATGGCATCCCAGTTTCTAAGGGAGAGTAGTTGCCATGGAGAAGGGGGAGGACTCCTTATAACTGGCAGAGATTTGTGTAACTTCTTCCCTAGGAAATTAACATTGCACAAAGGATAGTTTAGTATATTGGGTTGTTCTCAGGGGAGTCTCATTGAATGTGAATTTTTGATGTCTCAAAGTATTCATTTATTACAAGGGACACAGAGTTGAGCAGGAGTAATCGCTCTTCCCCACCCTCACCTCCAGAGTTATTATCAGGTTTTTTTTTTTAAAACTCCACAGTTCCCTGACTTGATTTATCAAGAAATATATTATATCTCACATCAAGGAATAAATCCAGAACTTCTTCTACTCACTTCTTTCTAAACTATTTTCCCAATGGAGGGGTTAGCAAGCTGCTGCTAGTCACTGGATGAGCCAATTCTTTCTCTTTGTCTTTCCTTTTAGTGTTAGAAGAGATTTCCCTTATCCCAAAAGAGATGGGTTATAGTTTTCAAGGTGGAATCAGGACCAGAATTTAGTAAAGCTTTTTTTTTGGGGGGGGGGGGGGACTACAGCTCTAAGAATGCCCAAGTGACCATGTTGGCTAGGAGTTCTCTAATCCAAGAAGTAATATTTTCAAGATTGGGGAACGACATAGCAGTTTAAAAATTCACCAAAATACCCTATCATCTGCTTGTCTGAATCAGAGTGTCTATCTTTCTAATGGAAAAATAAGACTATTTATAGCTCATGATCTCTACAGGATGACTGACAACATGCTGCTGAATATCAGTCACTTGAGAACAACAGCAGGAGATATTATAGGTGTCCAGCTGGGAAATGTGAGTCTGGGTAAGTATTTGGACTGACCCACCAGATCTACCCATTTCATGCCCCTCCAAGAACCCCCAAATCTCAGAACCTGTATTCTCCAGACCTCAGGAGAAGAATGTCAAGGCAAGAGCACTGCCTTGAAAAGCATGTGTTCCTTATTTGTTAGACTTCATTCTTTTTTAAAATTTTGAATTATATGCTCCATGAAACCATGAGAAATTATTAATATATCATGTTAATGACATCACTGGGGCTTAACTGTTAGGTCTCAGGTTTTGACTCTGAAATCTCAATACTTGTAGTAATTCTAATCTTGCAACCATACATCCTCCAGATATTTTGGCACTCGAGTTCCCATAGTCCCTTACTACTGTTTACGCTGGCTACTGCTGATAAGAATTGTAAACCAAAATATCAGGAAGAATTAAAGTTGGCCACCTCAATGTCAGAAAAGCTGCACCAAGTTTTCCAAAGTACATAGAAAAAGGAGCACCCGGTGGCACAGCAGGTTAAAGCGCTGAGCTCCTGAACTTGCTGGTTCGAATCCAGGGAGCGGGGTCAGCTTCTGCTGTTACTTCCAGCTTCTGCTAACCTAGCAGTTTGAAAACATGCAAACGTGAGTAGATCAATAGGTACCGCTGCAGCGGGAAGGCAATGGTGCTCAATGCAGTCATGCCAGCCACATGACCTTGGAGGTGTCTACGGACAATGCTGGCTCTTCCGCTTAGAAATGGAGATGAGCACCAACCCCCAGAGTCAGACATGACTAGACTTAATGTCAGGAGAAAAACTTTACCTTTACCTACATAGAAAAGAGGTCTCTGAAAGAGGGCATTTCACCAGTAAAGCTTTGATTGGAAAATACACCTGTGTGAATTGTTTTTCTTTTCCCAGACTTTGTTTCTCAAGCAGCCACCATAGCTACTTGCCAGTCACATCGCTCCCTTTCATTGGTAACAACAGCTCTGAGAAAAACCAGAACAATTGTAGCATCTTTATGATCATCACAGGTGTTTTGTATTGTGTAGGAGAGGCACATTCAAGGCTGTAGCTATCTGCAAGTGAGTCCTTGAGCAGGTAATTATGCTGGCACATGATCCAGCCCTTATTCATTTTAAAAAGAAATTGATGCTGAAGACAATATTATAAGGAGTGAAGATGTTTCTGTCCATATTTTTTTTCCTCTACAGATGTCCCCTAGTGAATTGACCCCAAAAAATGCAATTGAGCCAAATAGCATCTTTAGAGGATAGGGATGGTGGAAAACAGTGCAAGACAATATTCTCTTATGTTTTGTAATCTGGATCTGAACTGAGCATTACTCCAATTGTGACATGATATTGAGACAGACATATTCATCTGGTATTCCAATCATACGGCAAGCAACATGTATTTACATTATACTTTGCAAAACACAAATTTGGGTATACATGCTTAAGACAAAATTGCAAAATAGGTTGAGAAGATGAGAAATGTTATCTCCCATGTAACTATGAAAGGTTCAGAGGCACTGACTTCTTTTCCATGGGGCCACCCTCTTCTGGTTCGAAAATATCAATGAGCAATTTCTTGTTTTGATGTGATATTCAAACATGTTGGAGAGGACTCTGTAGTGTCCTTTTAAAAGGATTTATTTGCAGAACTGGGTCGACACAGTTGTTATTGCAAACGTAATGCTTTGATTTGCTCTTGTCAGGACATGAGAAACAAATTGCAGCTTTTGCCAGAAAATGTTTACAAGGGAAAACACCCTCTTTGGTTCCTTCTAGAACAATACTGCCTAACCTAATTCCCTTGACTTGCTACTCTCTTGCTGGACTGGTTCAGGTGTTTTTATTTTTAACTCAAACATGGTTTGTCTTGCTAATCCTCAGATATTGTTTTTGTCTTAGAGCAATCCACAAAGAAAGTTGACTTAAAGGCTGACTGCATTTTTTTCCGTTCCATTGTTGCTGTGTACTTACAGTAAATGATTTTTTTTGTTGGCGTCATTTCATTAAAACCATTACTCATGAGAACAAGCATGAAAGCTTGTCTCAAAAACACAGTCAATCAAACAGAGCGGAATTACTCAGCAATCCTTTCAAAAGTGCTGCCCAAATATGACAGACCTGTGTGTCTGTTCAGTGGTGAGCATTAGCAATATCCAAAAGCTTGTCATCTCGAGCATTGCCTTACTGTTCAATTATTGCAGTTTGATAACAATAGTTAAGTGCTATGATTCTATCATATCGGAACCCCTGGGGTTTTTAGTCTGGTGAAATGCACCATCTTCCCTGAACTATAGCACTAAAGGTCTATGGCAGAGAATTCTTGATACGGTATATGACAAAACCCCACATCCCAGGTTTCCATGGGATTCAGACAGAGCAATTCAAGAGGTATCAAATTGCTAGAGATCATACAATGTAAATAGTGATACACTCAAAATCAGCAAGCTTAACCAAAAGCTGCTTCAGAGCTGCATTTCCAGCCAGAAGGGGCTATAATTGAAAGGGAGAATTTGTCTCCCAGAAAATTACTTTCTCCCCTTCTCCTTGCTATAAAAATGCTGCTTTCTTTAATATATATTTTGAGGCATCCTAGGACCTGTGTGTTTACACATGTGCAGACCTTTCTCCAGCCAGCAGACACGTTGATGAGTGTTAGTAGGCGAGAAGGTGCCACTTTTCTTTACCTAGACTGCTACTTGGTTGAATGATCTCTGGAGGCTTTAAACAGAAGCTTGATGGTCATATGTCAGGTGTACTTTGATTGTTCTTTTCCTACATGGCAGAGGGTTGGACTAGATGGCCCAAATGGTCTCTCCCAACTTTATGATTCTATTATTCTAATATAATTAGAAGGTAATGGCGCTCCATGCAGTCATGCCGGCCACATGACCTGGAGATGTCTATGGACAACACTGGCTCTTCGGCTTAGAAATGGAGACGAGCACCAACCCCCAGAGTCGGTCACGACTGGACTTAATGTCAGGGGAAACCTTTACCTTTTAAAATATAATTTAAATACAAATAAATTGCAAACACCATTTAGCAATGCACAGAAGTAGGATTCAGTGTCCAATCTGTAAGTGGAATGGGGTGGGTGCATATTGTCCTTCCCCGTGGTTTTGCCTAGCCTTGGACCTCACATGGTTTCCTTGCTGGAATGGAGCCTGTCGTACTGCAATGCTAAAGTGAAAGCTAAGAATATGGAAACCAACCAAAAACATATCTAAAATGAGGAAAATTATGGAGACTCATTTCAGTTGAGGACATTCTTGTGGTTTTGAAAAAGGCTGCTATGTAATACAGAGATTGCCTTTGTAGGTAAATGTACTTCCTCTGATACTAGACTGTGGTTGATCTAAATGATTTGACTTTCCTGAGGAAGTGCACACTTCCTTCGATAGGCCATGCATAGTCCAAATGGCAGACGGAGAAAATATTTGGGCATGTCCTTCTGGGCTTATGGAATAAATCACAAGCCCTGGAGTATCGCCATCAAGATGTACCCAAAAAAGCTAGGTTTACTACAACAAAATGCTTAAAAAGAGGGATTTTACCACAGCTAGTGGAGTATGAAATGAGGAAGGACATGTAACATGTCCAAATAGGGCTATCATAATACATTCAGGGTTTCCCCCACATTTAATAAGCCTTGAGGTTTTCAGTTCCTTCAGAACTGAAACAGCTGATGGTGATTAACAAACATTTTTGTCTGCAAAGAAGGCCAGTGTGTCTGTGGTTGCCTCTGAGGCCCTTCCACACAGCTGAATAAAATCCCACATTTTCTGCTTTGACTAGAATATATGGCAGTGTGGACTCAGATAACCCAGTTCAAATCAGATATTGATATTCTGGGTTATATGGCTGTGAGGAAGGGTCCTGAATTTCATTAGTCAATCAATACTTATGGATTTCTTGGTGTAGGAGTCTACAGTTAAAGTATCACTAATAACCATCTAAGCTGTATTTAAAAACCACCAACAAAGAAGATCCAACACCTTCTTGAAATTCCCTATTTTCAGTCTCAAAATAGCTCTTACCATCAATAATTTCTTCTTAAGGTTTGGAATCCACTTTCTTGTACTTTGAATAGGTTCATGTTCTATACTCTAAGGTAAAAACAAGTTTGTCCCACTATCCATGTAACATCCCTTGAAACATTTGAAGGTGGCTATCATATCACCTCTTAGGCCCCTTCCACACAGCTGTAGAAAATCCTCATTGAACTGAATTATATGGCAGTGTGGACTCAGATAACCCAGTTCACAGCAGATATTGTTGATTATCTACCTTGATATTCTGGGTGATATAGCTGTGTGGAAGGGTTACTGGGTTTTCTTGAAAGGAAGGGGCTATTTTTGGAGTAGGGGGAGTTGGACAAGGAGAGATCACCAGGAGCAGTTTGAAAAGCTGGCTGAAACTTGGCTCTTCCAACAGGCCTTTGATGAAGGATCCTTGCCCTCATGTTAGGGTTCATCCTGGTGATCAATAACATATCTATTGCACTTTTTTCTACTCCTTCAGTTGGAAATAGTTTCTATGTTTACCTCATCCCAAGCCCCTTACCAATAATAACAGTCCCAGGTGACTTACTTCTTTCTCTAGTTTACATTCCTCACTGCATGCACTTTCTCGTTTTTTATGAACTTTCTCTGGTTTTTATCAAACCATGTTTTATTTCAATGTGATTTTATTATGTTTATTGACCTGTTTTTATACTGATGTGTTTTATCACTATGTCTGTAACCACTTGGGCTTGGCCCCATGTAAGCCGCCCCAAGTCCCTTTGGGGAGATGGAGACGGGGTATAAAAATGAAGTTGTTGTTGTTATTATTATTATTATTCATATCTTCTAAATCAGATCTTTCCAAACATTTCATGCATCATTTACACATGCGCCATTTCGTGACACAGTAGCTCAGTGTGATTAGCCAATTGGTGATTAACCAATCCCTTATGAGAGAAAAGGATGCAGAAATTGTAATAACGAAATCTATGGAAACACATAGGAGCCCCCGATGGTGCAGCAGGTTAAAGCGCTGAGCAGCTGAACTTGCTGACTAAAAGAATGGCGGTTAGAATCCAGGGAGCAGGGTGAGCACCCGCTGTTAGCACCAGCTTCCGCCAGCCTAGCAGTTCAAAAACATGCAAATGTGAGTAAATCAATAGGTACCGCTCCAGCGGGAAAGCAACGGTGCTCCATGCATTCACATGACCTTGGAGATGTCTACGGATAATGCCGGCTCTTTGGCTTAGAAATGGAGATGAGCACCAACCTCCAGAGTTGGACACGACTAGACTTAATGTCAGGGGAAAACCTTTACCTTTACTATAGAAGCACAAAATACAGTATCTCATGAAAGCCTTTAAAAAAAACCCTGATTTTTAAAATATCAACTTACTTTCCCAAACTGTCATTTACAAGTAGCAATATGTAAATATGTGCAAGAATTTTCTCTCTCTCTCTCTCTCTTGGGCTGCTCTCTTGACGTATTCGTGACATCATAGACTTCTTATAAAGATCAGGAGACCTTTATGACCTCATAGAATTTCTCCATGCCTGATGTTCTCATATTGAAGCTTCTCTAACAGAAGTATTTCTGCTTGATTACCACACTGTCAGGATGTTTGCTTTTGCGCTTCTGTTGGGGTCTGTTGGGGTCTGCCTCTGTGACGAAACACCAGCCTGGGCAACCACTGGCTTTGATTTGCCACCAAAGGAACGGCAGCAGAGGGAACCTTCCAATGACTGCATTTTTGGTTTAGATAGATTTGGTTTAGAGATGCTTATTTGTGGTACATTGGTACTTGTTCCAGTGATTGACCTCGCTATCATTTACATTTTACGGAAACACAAGAAAAACATTAAGGTAAGATTTATATATCTGCATTATACAATGAACAGTATGGTCCACCCATTTGAGTGTCTGACATATTTTATTTTATTTGCATATTTCTAATGAAAATGTATTTGCATTGCTCTCTACTCCTGCAAGAACCACTTTCCAAAAAGGTTACAGCACTTTTTACAGGTCTCCTCCCTGTATTTAACAGCAGACTGACACTTTGAGAAAATGTCCCTTTAGTCTGTGCTTTCTATGCTTACTATCTACACATCAGGCTTCTGTTAAGAGGCACAAAGATAGGGAGAGTAAAACAAAATGGTCATTTCGATAAACTTCTATTTCTTTTTTTCCATAAGTTGATACAATGATCTTGTTTTGTCATTTTTCTCAGGCCAATCAGGGCAAGACCGAGACTGCACAAGCTGCTGAAGAAGTGAAACCCGAATGGATCCAGAAGCATACAGAACTGCTTGAACAGTTGGTGAAAAACACCCACAAGCTCAACAAATACATGAAGTTGTATATCCTACGCCATCAGAGGAAAACTAAAATCAGAACAAGAAGAAAGATCTATGAAAATGAGAGCAAGGATTCGATTCCAATGTGTTCCTGCGCCAGTTCTGGTCAAGAAGAAGGAAGAAGGGGGAAAAGGGGAAAGGGGAGGGGGGGAAAGGGGAGGGGAGGAGGGAAAAATCAAAAAGGGGTTTAGGAAAGGTAAACGGGGATGGGAAAGAGGGGGGTGGAGGGGTGGGGGTAGTATTTACTATAATTAGAGTGCCTATTCTTTACTTTCATTTGTTCAGTAATCTGTATATATAATAAAGTCAGTGTTTGTATATGTATACAGGCATGTATGTATGTATCTGTGTATGTAGCAGCTTTCTGATTGGCAGCCACTTTCACGGGCCACTATGAACGCCAGGAACGACGGACCTGGCCCACACTGCACACATAACCCCCATGACCCACATCACATCCTGGTGCCGTTTGGGGGAGGAGGGACCATGGATGGTGGGATTTGCAGTACTTTCAATCACTTTGGTTCCCATGGACCACTGCGATGCCCACCAGTGACAGAACTGGACCAAACTTGGCAGATAGAACTCCCATGACCTAATTTATAACCTGGTGCAGTATGGGGGAGGATGGACCATGGATGATGGGATTTGCAATACCTTCACTCACTTCCTGAGACAACTGCAACTGCCAGGAATGACAGGACTGGACCAAACTTGGCATATATATCTCAAATAACACACTTTACACGCTGCAGCAGTTTGGGAGAGGATGGACCAAGGATTATGGGATTTGTAGTACCTTCACCCAATTCACCTCCCACAGATCATTGCGACACCCATGAATGAGGGATATGGACCAAACTTGGCACACAGATGCAATGTCTTTCACATAAGAAAGAACTTGCACACAAGGATATCTGTAACTATGTGTTGTCGAAGGCTTTCATGGCCGGGATCACAGGGTTGTTGTATGTCTTTCGGGCTGTGTGGCCATGTTCCAGAAGCATTCTCTCCTGACGTTTCGCCCACATCTATGGCAGGCATCCTCAGAGGTTGTGAGGTATGGAGAAAACTAAGCAAAGAGGTTAATATATATCTGTGGAAAGTCTAGGGTGAGAGAGGTCAGTGTGAATGTGTAGTTAATCACTTAAATTAGCATTGAAAAGCTTATCTGCTGTCTTCTTCCTGCCTCTGGGGCATCCTTTGTTTAGAGTCGTTAACTGCCCTTGGTTGATTCATGTCTGGAAACCCTCTGTTTTCAGAGTATTGCTTTTTATTTACTGTTCTGATTTTTGAGTTTTGTAATACTGGTAGCCAGATTTTGTTCATTTTCATGGTTTCTTCCTTTCTGTTGAAGTTGTCCACATGCTTGTGGATTTCAATGGTTTCTCTGTGTAGTCTGACATGATAGTTGTTAGAATGGTCCAGCATTTTTGTGTTCTCAAATAGTATTCTGTGTCCAGGCTGGTTCATCAAATGCTCTGCTATGGCTGATTTCTCTGGTTGAATTAGTCTGCAGTGCCTTTCATGTTCTTTGACTCTTGTTTGGGCGCTGCGTTTGGTGGTCCCTATGTAGACTTGTCCACAGCTGCATGGTATCCGGTAGACTCCTGCAGAAGAGAGAGGATCCCTCTTGTCCTTCGCTGACCGTAGCATTTGTTGGATTTTCTTCGTGGGTTTGTAGATAGTTTGTAGGTTGTGCTTCTTCATCAGCTTCCCTATGCGGTCAGTAGTTCCCTTGATGTATGGTAAGAACACCTTTCCTCTGGGTGGATCTTTGTCTTGACTCTCATGGCTTGTTCTTGGCCTTGCAGCTCTTCTGATGTCTGTGGTGGAGTATCCATTGGCCTGTAGAGCCCAGTTTAGGTGGTTGAGTTCACCTTGGAGGAGGTGAGGTTCGCAGATTCTTTGTGCACGGTCTGTCAGGGCTTTGATTGTGCTCCTTTTTTGACTTGGGTGATGGTTGGAGTTTTTATGAAGGTATCTATCTGTGTGTGTAGGTTTTCTGTAAACTGTGTGGCCCAATTGTTGATTGGGTTTGCGGATGACCAGAACATCTAGAAATGGCAGTTTTCCTTCCTTTTCTTTTTCCATGGTGAATTGGATGTTTGGGTGGATGCTGTTAAGATGGTCCAGGAACTTGCTGAGTTCTTCCTCTCCATGGCTCCAAATCGTGAAGGTGTCATCTACGTATCTGAACCAAACAGTTGGCTTTTTTGGTGCTGTTTCTAGGGCCTGTTTTTCAAAGTATTCCATATAGAAATTTGCTACTACTGGGCTGAGAGGGCTCCCCATGGCCACTCCATCCTTCTGTTCATAGAATCCAGTGTCCCACTGAAAGTAGCTAGTGGTGAGGCAATGGTGAAACAGGGCTGTGATGTCTTCTGGGAAGTTTTGTTTGATTAGTGTGAGGGTTTCAGCTACTGGGACTTTGGTAAAAAGGGACACCACATCAAAGCTGATCAGGATGTCCTTGGTGCTTAGATTGAGGTTGCTGATCTTTTCTATAAAGTGTGTAGAGTCCTTGATATAATGTGCAGTGAGCCCAATGTGGGTTTGTAGCTGTGTAGCCAGAAATTTTGCCAGGTTGTAAGTCGGCGATCCAATGGCACTTACAATGGGTCTGAGTGGGATGGAGTCCTTGTGGATTTTGGGGAGTCCGTAAAGCCTGGGTGGGAGGGCTTCTGATTTGCACAGCTGTTGGCGTATGTCAAAGTTAATGGAGGAGTTCTTGATTAGAGTGTTCGTTTTTCTGGTGATTTTGTTAGTGGGGTCTTGTTTCAGTTTCTTGTAAATTGTGGGATCTAGAAGTTGTCTGATTTTTTCTTTGTATTGTTTTGTTTCCATGATTACTGTGGCATTCCCCTTGTCAGCTGGAAGAATGATGATTTCAGGATCTGAGTTGAGATCTTTGATGGCCTGTCTTTCTTTTCTCGTTATGTTGCTGGGGGGGAGTTTTGCATTTCTCAGGATCCTTGCTGTTTCAATTCTTACCTCCTCTGCTTCTTCCTCAGGGAGCTGGTAAATTGCTGATTCAACATTGGCAATGATGTTTTCTACTGGGATCCTGGTGGTGGTGACTGCAAAATTTCCTCCTTTTTCTAGAATGGATACTATGAATCCATTGGCCTGTAGAATGGGCTCTACAGGCCAATGGATACTCCACCACAGACATCAGAAGAGCTGCAAGGCCAAGAACAAGCCATGAGAGTCAAGACAAAGATCCACCCAGAGGAAAGGTGTTCTTACCATACATCAAGGGAACTACTGACCGCATAGGGAAGCTGATGAAGAAGCACAACCTACAAACTATCTACAAACCCACGAAGAAAATCCAACAAATGCTACGGTCAGCGAAGGACAAGAGGGATCCTCTCTCTTCTGCAGGAGTCTACCGGATACCATGCAGCTGTGGACAAGTCTACATAGGGACCACCAAACGCAGCGCCCAAACAAGAGTCAAAGAACATGAAAGGCACTGCAGACTAATTCAACCAGAGAAATCAGCCATAGCAGAGCATTTGATGAACCAGCCTGGACACAGAATACTATTTGAGAACACAAAAATGCTGGACCATTCTAACAACTATCATGTCAGACTACACAGAGAAACCATTGAAATCCACAAGCATGTGGACAACTTCAACAGAAAGGAAGAAACCATGAAAATGAACAAAATCTGGCTACCAGTATTACAAAACTCAAAAATCAGAACAGTAAATAAAAAGCAATACTCTGAAAACAGAGGGTTTCCAGACATGAATCAACCAAGGGCAGTTAACGACTCTAAACAAAGGATGCCCCAGAGGCAGGAAGAAGACAGCAGATAAGCTTTTCAATGCTAATTTAAGTGATTAACTACACATTCACACTGACCTCTCTCACCCTAGACTTTCCACAGATATATATTAACCTCTTTGCTTAGTTTTCTCCATACCTCACAACCTCTGAGGATGCCTGCCATAGATGTGGGCGAAACGTCAGGAGAGAATGCTTCTGGAACATGGCCACACAGCCCGAAAGACATACAACAACCCTATATCTGTAACTGTTTGGACAAAACCTCTCAATGGGGGAGTCGTTCTGCAGGACGTTCAAAAGTTCACTGACTTCAACTTCAAAATGGAGACAAACCTACTTTTTTGTGCCTCACCTTTAGATTCTCCCTGGCAGCCCTTTTTACTAAGTGAAAATGTCGGGCTGTGATCTCATGTTCTTGGAAACTGTGAAGATGGCATGTAGAGAGCCTTGTGGCACCGCCAGCATGTGCAGACATTTTGAACATACATTTTGTAGTTTTCAACAAAATACAAGAAAGGCATCTGTCACTCATACTATCCTTCACACCTTGCTTCCTCTCAATTCTTCTGGAGTCCCTGTGAAACATAAAGCAGCTTGAGGACACCCCGGCCACAGCCTTGCTCCTAGGTTTTCTCAGAGGATTTGCCTTTACCTTCCTCTTAAGTATAACTTGCCCAGCACCACACAGTGCAGTCCCAAGGTTGAATAGGTATGACATCCATTTAGAAACTGAATGTACTCTCATTTGTCCTTTGGCTTGGTATAATATAGAATGGGAATGAAGGCAAAGTACATTGTAGCTACAAATCAACTATTTTCCCTCGGTTTCTCCCTCTGTCTCTCCGGGCCCTTCCACACAACCATACAACCCAGAATATCAAGGTAGATACTGAACTATATCTACTTTGAACTGGATTATCTGAGTCCACACTGCCATATAATCCAGTTCAATGTGGATTTTATACAGCTGTGTGGAAGAGGCCTCTGTCATGTGCATTAGTGAGATGCATTAAAGAAGATGTATCAGGGAAATAGACAGCCACAGTGGACGATATGTATAGTGTTCTGTTCTAACTACCTGAAAATGAATATAACTACACAGAGCTACTTTGCAGCACTGCTTGAATTACAGCCGTTCCACGTGCAATGCGATAATAATAAATTTATCTGAATTGTCAGGATAATTTTGCCTTCACTGCAATCTTTTGCATTATGGTAGCATCTTTACTTTGCTCTTCAATCACAACTACTCTTAACAGTCTGAATTTCTGATTAGATTTTGGGAGGAATAATGATAATTTCTCCATTAGGGAAGTTTTCCAAAATGGCTTTCAAATATATTTTTTCAAGTTTCTTCTTCAGACAACAAGCATGTCAGCCATTGCCTGAATTTCATATATTGGATGAGCATTGAACTGTGGGTTGAGAATATGGGCTACTTTCCCATAAAAGAAATGGAGAAGCTAGTGTTTGCACATTTGGGTACTGCACAGCCTGGAATAGGAATGAGGAAACTGTGACTCCAACGTTTGTTGATGTGCATTTTGCAATATACAGGCAATCCCCAAGTTATGAACAAGATAGACCCTGTACTCACTTTCTGTACCTGTGATCATTGGATTTTGAATAAAATTGGCTTGCTGTGGAAACAAAGATTGGTGAGACACCTTTTCCCCATGATAACTCTTCCAGGAGTGAATTTCTCTTTCTAGAGGTAGATTTCTCTCACTTTCTATTGTCTCGCCCCCAATCTTTGAGTTGTATGTAAGTCAGCTGTTTGTAACTTATCTGCTTGTACTTTTATCGTTGAGTCTGCTGCCTAGAGCTGATGGGAGCAGTAAATCAGCAAGGGCTTTGGTCAGTTATATAAGAAGATCGCCTTCAAAGATGAAGCCAAGGGCAGCAAAGAACCAGGCTGCCTGCACTGAGCTCCCAAAAAGCACCCCCGTCCCCGGTGCCAAATCTGATGGGAAGCCTGGCTGTGTGGAGCCAAAATCTCTCTCTGCTGAGAAATGAGTCTATGTCTTTTCTCGATGGACTAAAACGCAGCTGGGCTTCATTCACTTCTTTCCACCAAGGAAGACATGTGCTCATTTCTCGGTTGACAGAAATTCAACTGGACTGCCACCAAAGTATTCCCTCAGGCAGAAAGCAGCCAGGCTTTGGAGCTGCAAGGCCATTCAATGCTAATCAAGCTGGCCAATTGCAACATTCACACTTGCCTCAAGCAGACAAGAATTCTTTGTCCCACCCTGGACATTCCACAGATACATAAACCCCACTTCCTTAGTTTCCAACAGATCTCACAACCACTGAGGATGCCTGTCATAGATGTGGATGAAATGTCAGGAGAGAATGCTTCTGGAACATGGCCATACAGCCCGGAAAACTTACCGCAATCCAATGATTCTAGCCATGAAAGACTTTGACTACACATTGGACTGCCATCACTTCTGTCCATTGAGAAAATAGTCCACTTTCTTTCTTGACAGACAGAAACACAGCTGCTAGATAAGACTCAGTTTTTCTCAGGAAGTATCTCTCTGTGTTAGGTACATTGGCCCACATGTTCCAAGAGGGATAAATTCGGGGACCTTTTGCATACTTTACTATAGAAGCACAAAATACAGTATCTCATGAAAGCCTTTTTTTAAAAAAAACAACAAAAAAACTGATTTTTAAAATATCAACTTACTTTCCCAAACTGTCATTTACAAGTAGCAATATGTAAATATGTGCAAGAATTCTCTCTCTCTCTCTCTCTCTCTCTCTCTTGGGCGGCTCCCTTGATGTATTCGTGACATCATAGACTTCTTATAAAGATCAGGTGACCTTTATGACCTCATAGAATTTCTCCATGCCTGATGTTCTCATATTGAAGCTTCTCTAACAGAAGTATTTCTGCTTGACTCCCACACCGTCAGGATGTTTGCTTTTGCGCTTCTGTTGGGGTCCGTTGGGGTCTGCCTCTGTGACGAAGCACCAGCCTGGGCAACCACTGGCTTTGATTTGCCACCAAAGGAACGGCAGCAGAGGGAACCTTCCAATGAGTGCATTTTTGGTTTAGATAGATTTGGTTTAGAAATGCTTAATTGTGGTGCATTGGTACTTGTTCCAGTGATTGACCTCGCTATCATTTACATTTTACGGAAACACAAGAAAAATATTAAGGTAAGATTGATATATATGCATTATACAATGAACAGTATGTTCCACCCATTTGAGTGTCTGACATATTTTATTTTATTTGCATATTTCTAATGAAAATGTATTTGGGAGAGTAAAATAAAATGGTCATTTCGACAAACCTCTATTTCCTTTTTTTCCATAAGTTGATACAATGATCTTGTTTTGTCATTTTTCTCAGGCCAATCAGGGCAAGACCGAGACTGCACCAGCCGCTGAAGAAGTGAAACCCGAATGGATCCAGAAGCATACAGAACTGCTTGAACAGTTGGTGAAAAACACCCACAAGCTCAACAAATACATGAAGTTGTATATCCTATGCCATCAGAGGAAAACTGAAATCAGAACAAGAAGAAAGATCTATGAAAATGAGAGCAAGGATTTGATTCCAGTGTGTACCTGCGCCAGTTCTGGTCAAGAAAAAGGAAGACGGGGGGGAAAAAGGGGAAAGGGGAGGGGGAAAAAGGGGAGGGGAGGAGGGAAAAATCAAAAAGGGGTTTAGGAAAGGTAAACAGGGATGGGAAAGAGGGGAGTGGAGGGGTGGGGGTAGTATTTACTATAATTAGAGTCCCTATTCTTTCATTTGTTCAGTAATCTGTATATATAATAAAGTCAGTGTTTGTATATGTATACGGGCATGTATGTATGTATCTGTGTATGTAGCAGGCAGCTTTCTGATTGGACAGGGTGAGAATCCCATACATACCCTCCAACGTGTCACAAATAAAAGCCAGGAAACATGTGACCAAACAACATCAGAGAGTGTTCAAGATGACAAAAGTTATTAAAGGGGAAGAAAACAGAAGATATGAGATGTTGCTTTTGCCTGAGCCTACTGACTGTTGGAAAATGTGGACGTTGGAATCCAAAACACCTGGAGGGCCGAAGTTTGCCCATGCTTGCACTAGAGCATGAATCTACTTTAAATTTGGTTTCTGCCTCCTGCAGAATTTTGGGGTTTGTAGTTTGGTGAGGCTGAGCTGTTTAAAAACCCCTACCTAAAGTGGATTTAAAGTGGATCCAATCTCTAGTGTGATGAGGTCCAATACTTTGTGCTTTTCCTGCATGGCAGGGGGTTGGACTAGATACCCCATGTGGTCTCTTCCAAGTCTATGATTCTATGATTCTATGAAGTCCAAAACACCTGAAGGGAGGGCCGAAATTTGACCATGCCTGTGAGTCTATAGTCATAGAATTACAGAATCCTAGAGTTGGAAGAAACCTGATGGGCCATCCAGTCCAACCTCCAGCCAAGAAGCAGGAAAAACATTCAAAGCACCCTTGACAGATGGCCATCCAGCCTCTGCTTAAAAGAAGGAGCCTCCACCATACTCCGAGGCAGAGAGTTCCACTGCTGAACAGCTCTCACAGTAAGGAAGTTCTTCCTAATGTTCAGGTGGAATCTCCTTTCCTTTAGTTTGAAGCCGTTGTTCCACGTCCTAGTCTCCAGGGCAGCAGAAAACAAACTCGCTCCCTCCTCCCTATGACTTCCCCTCACATATTTATCCATGGCCCTCTTCTGCAGGCTAAACTTGCCCAGCAATTCAAGCCGCTCCTCATAGGACTTGTTCTCCAGACCCTTGATCATTATAATCGCCCTCCCATGGGCACATTCCAGCTTGTCAACATCTCCCTTCAATTGTGGTGCCCAGAAATGGACACAGTATGATTCCAGGTGTGGTCTAACCAAGGTGGAATAGAGGGGTAGCATGGCATCCAGACACTAGACTCCTATTGATACAGGCCAAAATCCCATTGGCTTTTTTAGCTGCCGCATCACATTGGGGGGGGGGGGGGGGGGGGCTGGTGGCACAGTGTGTTAAAGCGCTGAGCTGCTGAACTTGCAGACTGAAAGGTCCCAGGTTCAAATCCTGGGAGGGGAATGAGCGCCCACTGTTAGCCCCAGCTCCTGCCAACCTAGCAGTTCGAAAACATACAAATGTGAGTAGATCAATAGGTACTGTTCCGGCAGGAAGATAATGGCGCTCCATGCAGTCATGCCAGCCACATGACCTTGGAGGTGTCTACGGATAACGCCGTCTCTTTGGCTTAGAAATGGAGATGAGCACCAAACCCCAGACTTGGTCATGACTGGACTTAATGTCAGGGGAAACCTTTACCTTTACTCACATTGTGGGCTCATGTTTAACTTGTTGTCCACAAGTGGTTCTCAACCTATGGGGTCCCCAGGTGTTTTGGCCTACAACTCCCAGAAATCCCAGCAGTTAGGATTACTGAGAGTTGAAGGCCAAAACATCTGGGGATCCACAGGTTGAGAACCACTGCTGTAGTGTAATCGTCCTCTGGAGTGTCCCTTTGGTCTCTAGCGAGGTTTCAAACAAACCTGCACCGCCTCCCGCCGCCACGGGGGGCGCTAGAGAACAACCACGCGCGGCGCAGGCAACTATTGGCGCAAGAGAAGCCTCGTGGGGTGGGGAGTGTGTGTGTTTGAGTGAGTGTGTGATGTGCGTGTGTGTATCGTGAGTAAGCCCGCCCCCTCTGTGCCCACGTGACCCCTTCCTTCCCAGAATGTGGGGCTGCTTGCCCCAGAGCCGAGCCCTGCAGGCGGAGCGGCGGGAGCGGCGCCCTTGGCCGCGTGGGCGGGGATGCCGCTCGCCCATTCGCCTCCTCCTCCTCCTCCTCTTCCTTCGTGGCCACTCCTCCTCCTCCTCCTCCTCGCCACTCGCCGCCTGCCGTGAATGGGCTTCCTTCCCCACTCGCCTTTCCATCCCGGAGCAGGACGGGCGGCGCTTCTTCCATGGGGTGAGCGGCTCTCCGGCTTTCCTCCCAACTTTTCTCCGCCTTTGTGTTTCCTCGGGAGTCTGCTCTTCCCCGGCGCTTCTCTTCCCCACTTTCGCCTCCTTCCCTCCCCCTCTTGCGCCCTCCTTTTGTGGCACTGGGACCCCCGTCGGAGGCGATGAATGGCAGCTTTGTCTCGGGGAGGGAAGGAAGGACGGACGGACGGACAGGCAGGGAAGAAAGACTGCTTGCGGCTCAGAGCCGCCTTGCTCTCAGCCTTCCTTGGCTTCCTCCAGCTGTTAAGGGGAATGATGGGACTCACAATCATTACCTTGGGTTGCTGTGAGTTTTCCGGGCTCTATGGCCATCTTTCAGAAGCATTCTCTCCTGACGTTGCGCCCACATCTATGGCAGGCATCCTCACAACCTCTAGGGTGCTTGCCATAGATGTGAGTGAAACGTCAGGAGAGAATGCTTCTATAACATAGCCATGCACCCCGGAAAAAGCACAGAAACCCAAGGCTGTGAGGTCTGTTTGAAAACTATACAAGTGGGGTTTATATATCTGTGGAAGGTCCTGGGTGGGAGAAAGAACTTTTGTCCGCTTGAGGCAAGTGTGAATGGTGCAAATGGCCAGCTTGATTTTTTTTTTCCGTGTCAGGAGCAACCGGAGTTGCTTCTGGAGTGAGAGAATTGGCCGCCTGCAAGGAGTTTGCCCAGGGGACGCCCGGATGTTTTTGATGTTTTACCATCCTTGTGGGAGGCTTCTCTCATGTCCCCGCATGGAGCTGGAGCTGATAGAGGGAGCTCATCCGCGCTCTCCCCGGGTGGGATTCGAACCTGGCAGCCTTCAGGTCAGCAACCCAACCTTCAAGTCACGAGGCTTTTATCCCCTAGGCCACCAGAGGCTCCTCTGGGGATGCCTGCCATAGATGTGGGTGAAACGTCAGGAGAGAATGCTTCTATAACATAGCCATGCACCCCGGAAAATGCACAGCAACCCAATGCTGTGAGGTCTGTTGGAAAACTATACAAGTGGGGTTTATATATCTATGGAAGGTCCAGGGTGGAAGAAAGAACTTTTGTCTGCTTGAGGCAATTGTGAATGGTGCAAATGGCCAGCTTGATTAATAGCCTTGCAGATTCATAGCCTGGCTGCTTCTTGCCCAAGGGAATCTATTGTTGGGAGGTGTTACCTGGGCCTGATTGTTTCTTGTCTGGAATTCCCCAGTTTTCTTTATTTACTGTCCTGATTTTAGAGTTTTTTTTAATACTGGTAACCATATATTGTTCATTTTCATGATTTTCTGCTTTCTGTTGAAATTGTCCACATGCTTGTGGATTTCCATGGCTCCTCTGTGTAGTCTGACATGGTGGTTGTGAGAGTGGTCCAACATTTCTGTGTTCTCCTATAATATGCTGTTTCCAGGTTGGTTCATCAAGTGCTCTGCTATGGCTGACTTCTCTGCTGACTTTCATGTTCCTTAATTCATGTTGGAGAAATTCCAGACATGAATCAATCAGGGCCGGCTAACACCTCCCAACAAAGGATTCACCCAGGCAGTAAGAAGCCAGACCTTGAAGCTGAAAGACTATTCAGTGCTAATCAAGGTGGCCAATTGAAACATTCAGTTGCCTGTTGGAAACTAGGCAAGAGAACTGAACCACCTAAACTGGCCTCTACAGGCCAATGGAGACTTCACCATAGACATCAGAAGAGCTGCAAGATCAAGAACAAAACAGAAGAGTAAAGACAAAGATCCACCCAGAGCAGTGGTTCTCAACCTGTCCCCAGAGGTTTTGGCTTTCAACTCCCAAAAATCATAACAGCTGGTAAACTGGCCGGGATTTGTGGGAGTTGTAGGCCAAAACACTTGGAGAACCACAGGTTGAGGACACTGACACAGAGAAAAAGTGTTCTTGCCATACTTCAAGGGGAGCACTGACTGCAATGGGAAGCTGATGAAGAAACACAACCTATAAACATATACAGACCCACTAAGAAAATCCAACAACTGCTATGTTCAGCAAAGAAAAAGAGGGAGCTTCTCACCTCTGCAGCAGTCTACCGTATACCATGTAGCTGTGGACAAGTCTACATGGGGATCACCAAATGCAGCAGCATCGCCCAAACACGAATCAAGGAACACAAAAGGTGCTGCAGACCTATTCAGCCAGAGAAGTTAGCCATAGCAGAGCACAGGATTAATCAACCTGGACATAGCATATGATTTGAGAACACAAAAATGCTGGACCACTCTAACAACCACCATGTCAGACCACACAGAAAAGCCATGGAAATTCACAAGCATGTGGACAATTTCAACCGAAAGAGAGGAAACCATGAAAATGAATAAAATCTGTCTACCAGTATTAAAAAACCTCTAAAATTAAGAATTTTAGGAATTGTGAGAGTTGAAGTCCAAAACACCTGGAGGGCTGGAGTTTGCCCATGTCTGTGTTAAATGCTAAAAGAAATGCAAATCATTAGGTTTGCCCCTCCTGTCAAGAAAGACAGGTATTTTGGCTCGGAAAGATCTTAGTTACCTTCTACCAAGGTAGCACCAGAGCATCATATTTCTCTCTGGTATGTATTTAAAAGCAAAGATCTCATTGCAAGGAATCTGCTTAGCCTAAGCTGGTTTCGTTTTCACATCTCTTGAAATGATTTATCCTTCAATGCTTCAATTCCCAAGGTTGTGGATGAGCCTTAAAATAGTTAAACCTTAAAACCAAACAAGAGATTTTATGTCGAAGGCTTTCATGGCTGGAATCACTGGGTTGCTGTGAGTTTTCTAGACTGTATGGCCGTGGTCCAGAAGCATTCTCCTGATATTTCGCTTTCATCTATGGCAGGAACATGGCCACACAGCTCGGACAACTCTCAGCAACCCAGGTTTTACCTACGTTTGCTAATTGGTTTCCTAAATTATTTCTACTCAATTTCTCAGTATAAGTGCTGGCACTTTACTGTTTTTCCTCCTCTCTCCTCCTTCCTCATGTGTCAAGCCTTAATTTTGGAAGCAGTAAAGGAAGTCATATCACTTAACTGACAAAATGCTTCAGATGAGCCTTTTTGAATAAAGAGTGGAGTATCAAAGTTATAAATAAATAAGTACATAAACAAGAATTGCCGGCTTCAGTCAGGCGTTTTACTGACCAAAGCAAAGGATGTAGTTTTTTTATGCACGGGAAAGTATCCTTTAACTTATTCAGTGCTGTAAGTTGGATTATGCTGGTTGAGTATAGGAAATACTTTGCTGGGTGTTAGTTCTTAACAGAAGTTTTGGTCCCAGAAATAACTTGGCAAGAATAGGATCACTTCCTACACCACAAAAAGCAAGAGCAGTTCAACATGTTTCACCAAACTTTTTATCTACTACTAACTACATACAGCTGTGAAATGAATCAACCAGATCAGATGAACTTTGCATAAGTTGAAAACAATGTTTCCTCGAAACCACTTGAAAGCTTCCTCCAAAGTGCATCTAGGGATGATTCTTTGTCTTTCACCATCCACTTCTGTTAGGCTTTTTCCATTTGATGGCCAGATTTAGATATCTGCATAGCTGAGCATGCTGTGAGTACCTGGAGATATAACTCTATATGCGCTCCTTTTTCTATTTTTCTGTTCATCTATAGTCAGTTAAGAAGTTCTGGTGTCTGTTGTTTACTTTGCCAGTTGCAAACTGGCACATACAATTGTAATAGGATTGGCTAGAGTAGAATCTCATTTTTTTCCAATTCAAACTATATTGTTTAAAGCAGATATGAGGCTGCAATCCACAACCTAAAATCTATATTTTTTCAGCTCTCTTTCACATCTTAATACCAATGTTGCTAGAAGACTGAGAAGGGAAAAAACGTGGCTGGGCCAGTATAAAAAGACTTTGTAAGACTTCATTGACAGAGGTTTTGGATGCATCTACACTGTTTTGGCACTTGTTTAACTGTTGTGGTTCAATGGTATGGAATCTTGGGAGTTGTAGCTTGGCAGAAGAGAGTAAAAATCTACAATTCTCATTATTCCATAGCATTGAGCCATGGCATTTGAAGTGGTGTCAAATGACATTAATTCTACAGGGTTTTTTTTAATGTCAGAAACAACTTGAGATACTGCAAGTCGCTTCTGGTATGAGAGAATTGGCCATCTTCAAAGACATTGCCTAGGGGACGCCTGGTTGTTTGATGTTTTTACAATCCTTGTGGGAGGCTTCTCTCATATCCCCACATGAGGAGCTGGAGCTGACAGAGGGAGCTCATCAGCGCTCTCCCGGGATTCGAACTGACCTTCAGGTCAGCAACCCAATTGTGCTTACGTTAATAAAGCAGTGTGATTTATTGTTTAGAGCGCTGTACCAAGATTTGGGAGATCTGTAGTCAGATTGCCTTGTCTTTGTCACATTCACACCTCACATCCTTAAAGTGTTCAGTTAAACATGAGATGTGAAAACAGACCAAGGAAGTCATTGTATGTGGAACCCAATTGCATGTTGAATACATAATCTCATGCAGTATGGAGGAGTATTTTTTGCCTGTTGGTTCTTCAAGTTGGTGAAAGTACAGATAAGTTTCTGCAGACACGGCTAAAGGGTGCAAAAGAGTAAATGTGCTTGAATGGATGGCTTTCAACCATCCTTTCACCTTGCACTTTGGTGCTAAGCCAAATGTCTCTTTTTATGTTTGGCAAGTGTACCAGTGACAGGCTAAAAGAGGGTCTGTTTGGAAGAACTTTATTAAGAAAATGAAGTTTCTTATGACAGCTGTTCATCTTGGAGCACACACACAGGCAGAATACCAGGCAACAGTACGTGGTTGCAGCTTTGGGCACTCTTTTATGGAAAGATAGTCAGCTTCTCACATTCACTAGGGTTAGGGATGCAGAACCCTGCAAAAGTGGGAAAACTGAAAACAAGCCATTGCGTTTTTTTCACTTGAGACAACACCTGTCTAGGAATCTAGGTTCTAGTGCACCTATTAAGAGTGAAGCAACTGCACCTATCTTGTCCATGTCCTTGAATTGATCCTCTACAGCAGTGGTTCTCAACCTGGGATTTCCAGATGTTTTTGGCCTAGAACTCCCAGTCAGTTTACCAGCTGTTAGGATTTCTGGGAGTTGAAGGCCCAAAACATCTGGGGACCCCAAGTTGAGAACCACTGCCCTACAGGTACATCAGACACCTAGCATCCAGCTAGAAACAAATACATGTCACCCTTAGTTGTTTGGATGTCCCTTTCAGACATTACAGAGATTTCAGGCTCTCCACCAAAACATACTGAAAGGTCCCTGATGCCACCTGGCATAGCTTTTCCTTGTTCTGTGTGGCCAGATATGAAATAGTGACATCAGCATTGAGATCTGCTGGAATCCTCCGGTGATCTCAGTACTGATATCATCATTTTGAATTTGGCTATGAGTCACATGCTTCTCCTATCCTGCCTGCTCCATATGGATCTGTATGGCAGTTTTGGGACCTTGTCAATAGATTGAGGATGATTATATGGCTCAGTCTGGTGTAGATCAACTTGCAGATTCTTACAGTATACTAAGGGGATGTTGAATTGCTGCTGGTATGTTTTACAAGTTACTAGATAACTATAAAAAGCCATGTTCGGCCTTGACATACTATTAAAGGCATGCATTTGCTGATTAACCATGTCATAGAATTAAAATATGCATTTGATAGCTTCAGGAGAGCAAAGGTCCACCTGATACCCTCCAGGCATGTTGAGCAATGATTATCCTCATCTCTCAACAGCTTGATCAGGGTGCAGTTCACTGGACATAGAAGCAGTTGGCCCTTGAAGCATTGCTGTCCAACAGTTTTTGACATAGCTGTCTGAAAACAATTTGAACAGAAACTTGGGATTAATGCCCATTATAGTGGATTAAAATCACTTAATCTATTCTTGGAGATGCACAATTTGCTCTCTTGGCACATCTTCCATCAGACACAGTATGACCTAGTGGTGCAGATGAAAGATGTGGTTCATTAGGATGGTTAATTGGCTCTATAAAAATATTGCGGAGGGTGTGGTGTTTGTGTGGTACAAATACCTTTAATATTTGCATCTTAAAACATAAATATGCATTTCTGGCATGAAGTTTCAATCAAGTCTTGGAATCATACCTTTAGCAGATTGTCATCTATGGACAGCGTAGTGGCTTTTACTTTATTATTTCATCAGTATTTTGTTCATTTGGGAACAACCACAATACTAATCAGTATGTAAGTTGCTTACTTTTAGTATTTAATGCAACACTCTTTTTTGGTATTATAATACTAAATAGCTAATCTCAACTGACAGTATCCCCTTGATTTAGATTCTTGGATGTCACAGGATTAAGTCTTGTAGTTTAGAGCAGGTTGAGCAGAAAAGCACAGTTGGAGATTTGATGGAAAAAATCAGCAAAGACTTTTGACTCTCTACAGTAAAACGAAATGATAATTATACTGTTGAAATGAAGAAAGCTTAAATTAATTAGGAATAGATGTTTCCATGCAAGGTTTGTGATTTCTGCTTAGTTCTGACACTCAAAGCAAATTCCTGATCTCTTCAGTTCTTTAATTTATATATGTGAGTTTGTATATCTCTGGGGCAAATGTTGGTAAGTCTCTGGAGCCTAATAATAAAGGTATACCAAGGAAATCTGGACTCCGTTTGCCCCTGAACTTAGCACAGTGCGTGGGAAAGGAGAAGAGATTGATATTGCCTTAAGGTAAAAGGAAACACTCAGGAACACTGAAATATGGTTTACCATGCTATAGGATTCTTGATAATTCCCATGTTTGGGACATAGAGACTTAGCTTTTTATTTTTCACAAATTATTGTAGTATTAAGTTTACTAAGGGGCCCTTGGTGCCACAGCCTGTTAAAGTGCTGAGCTGCTGAACTTGCTGACCGAAAAGTCACAGGTTCGAATCTGGGGAGCGGAGTGAGCTCTTGCTGTTAGCCCTAGCTTCTGGCAACATAGCAGTTCAAAACATGCAAATGTGAGTAGATTAATAGGTACCACTCTGACGGTCATACCATCCACATGACCTTGGAGCTCTTCGGCTTAGAAATGGAGATAAGCACCACCCCCCAGAGTAAGACATGACTGGACTTAATGTCAGGGGGAAACCTTTACCGTTACCTAAGTTTACTAAACTCTACTTCCTAATATGAAATAAGTGGAATCAGAAATCGGAGTGCCTATCATTTGGATTGATGTAACAGTTTGAATTGAAATGACAGAAAGTTAAATCAACTCAGAATATATAACAATCAATAAGAGAGCACAAGGATGATAATAAGTGACCAAAGGGGCTTTTCTTTTTTAGATATGACAAAATCTTAGATGAAAACGAGCAATGGCTGACCCATAATGTGAAGGTTTTGAGTGCTTTGGCTGAGCAGCAGTCCTGATAGAAGATTTGGTGCTGTTTTCATTTGACTGGAGGGGGATTGTGTGATAGATTTGACAGGGCTGGATATTCGGGTCGACAACTGAGCCGAGCAAGAGCAGGCCTGTGGCTAATTGATGGAGCGGCAGAACTTGCATTTGAAGATAAAAACTGGGTTAGTGGCTCAGAAGGAATGCTATCATTTAATGAACCAAAAAGAGAAGTAATGATAGAGAGACAGGGAAATCTTTTCAAAGGTTCTTACTCCAACCTTTTAGAGAGGGAATAATAGGCTTTTAATATCAAGAACATCTCTGCTTCTGTTGTCAAAAACTAGTACATGCCACCCACAAGGCTGCCATGTACCCTATTAAAGAAGCCTTTCAAAAAGACTCACCTCACTTAACTTACACAAATCTTGCACGTCCTCAAGTTGTTTCCAGTTTATGGCAACCCTGTCACAAGGTTTTCTTGACAATATTTTTTCAGAAGGGGTTTGTCACAGCTCGTAGTGTCGTGGTTTAAACATTGGACTAGGGCTCTGGAGACAAGGGTTCAAATCCATGCTCAGCCATGGAAACCCATTGGGTGACCTTAGGCATGCCACTTTCTCTTAACCGTAGAGGAAGGCAAAGGCAAATTCCTTTTGAACTCATCATGCCAAGAAAACCCACTGATAAGGTTGCTGTAACCTGGAAAATGATTTGAAGGCACACAACATTGTTTGTGTAAGCTAACTGAGGTGAGTCTCTTTGAAAGGCTTTTATAATGTCGGTAAATGGAAGCGTTTGAGCTGGTATGTTCTAATTTTTATAAGAGAAGCAAAAATGTTCTAGATAGAGTACATATTAGCTAAAATAAGAACTTCGAGTGTGCTTCAAAAACATGAACTTTAAATATGCCTGTTTATATGTGCTCAAAAAAAGGGGGTGGCATGCTGAGTTTCAGGCAACACATTCAATGATGCCATCATATCTGGTTATGACCTTTAAAATCACAACCAGCACTTTAAAGGTCACAACAAGATATGATGGCATTATTGAATGTGTTTCCTGAAACAACAACAACAACATACTATGACAGAAGAATAGCTGGAAAGTAGTTGTTGAGACTATGAACTTTTTGCTTCTCTTCTCTTTGGGTATCCCTGTCTCTTCATTGTTCTTACTATTACTTGAGTTTTAAGCTTCTTCATATTGTCTCCTTCTCATTTCCTTTTTCGTTTGTGCTGTGTCTTAGATTGTAAATCTGAGGACAGGAGCCTTATTGGGAATGAAGAATGTTGAAGAGCAGAGTAAAAACATTTGAATAATACAGCTGCATGTGGTTCTAGATTTACATTTTTATACACCATGACTTGAGTTGCAAATCTGTTACTTCAGTCCTTCCTAATAGTTAGTGTGCAGTAGTGATTAAGTGAACTTATTCTAGTGGTTCTCAACCTTTGGGCCTCCAGGTGTTTTGGATTTCAACTCTCACAGTTCCTAACAGCTGGTAAGCTGGCTGGGATTTGTGAGAGTTCAGGTCCAAAACACCTGGAGGCCCAAAGGTTGGGAACCACTGACAATCATTCAAATGTCACATCAGCTGGTAGGTAACTTTCATGAGTAAGAAACATATTTTTGTCTGGATTCTGTTCAAGTACATCTCACATAATTCTTAATAATTGGCTGTGTTGTGTGTGTTGTAGCTAAGAGCAATGGGAGTTAGAATCGAAAAGTATCCGGGTGACCACAGGGTTCCCCATCCTTGCCTTATTTATTTATTTACATCATTTCTATCCCGCCTTTCTCACCCAAAGGGACTCAGGGCGGCTTACAGACCTGGCAAAAATTCAGTGCCAATAAAACGACAGTACAATCCAATAAAACATAAAGCAGTTAAAAAACAATTTACATTAGGCATTAAAATACATGCGACAGTATACAAAACTTAAAACATGAGATGCATAAATCCATTGCCTTAGATACAGCACTGTCCCTGATTTGAAAACCTCATCTTATGAAAATAATTGCTTAGTTAATTCATGGATTTTTTTTCTTTAAAAATAAATACAGAAATACTAGGTACAATTTTATGTGAAATGAAATAGGGAAAAGGAATGCTGGCAGTAGATAAAGGAAGAAAGCCTTCTGTGGAAAATTTGAACAAGGTTTAGGAACTGCTACCCTAGTGAGCCATTTTTTTTGTCTTGGTATTTTGTGGTTGGCCACATTTTACCCTTGGCTTGGCACTGGGGAGTTGAACTGCATTTACAGAAGCTATTTAGAGCTAAGAGGAGGACTTCCCTCTCCAAGACTGCACAGCTAGCATGATATATGACTTGTGAAGGGGTCTGGAGTTTTTAAAATTCAGGTCTTATTCAAGAAGGATGGAGCCCTTCTTCCTGCAAGTGAATGTTTCTAATGAAGGGGTGTTCATAATATTTTTCATTGCCTTTGATAATTTGAAAATGTGACTTTGTTCTGGGACAAACATTATATTTTGACAGGAAGGCACTTAAAAAATTCTGAAGCAAGCAGCCAAACTCTTTGTTTGAATCTGAGCCAAGAGCATCAGTTGGACTTGCGTGCACATCCCGTTTCCTCTTTCCTTCACCTCTGAAGTTGGAAAATTGAATGCACTGTACTAAATTAAATTGTGATGATAATGTCTACAGAAGTGCCGACTGATGAATTGCTTAGGATATCCCCATGTTTCCTTGTTCTTCAACTGTTGGGATTATTTCATTTTCTTTGGCAAATGTGCATTTGCCCTCATTCTGTGGAGCTTAGTACATGGATCCCTTCTCTGTTAATAATGCCAGAATTGAATTTTTTAAGAGCGTAATACTCTAATGCATACAAAGGGACCCATCTCTTATTGTTTTATATGGGTTTTCAGCATCTTTGGTAGCTGAAGGATAATAGGAATTAGTGTCTCATAATCCCCATCTTAATGCCCTGCAGTGGTGAGATAAGAGAAAATGTACAGATTACGTATGTGGCAGATGTGTATATGTACGGTATTACTCTTGTGCCAGCAGGACTGGTTCCCATAATTTCACTTACTCACATCTGACAAATATGTATTCTGTAGAAATATTCTAAGTCCTTCAGGTGATCATATAGAATTCTTCTGCTCGACATTAACATAGAATGGCTTTGGATGACCAACACATTCCTAGAGATGATACCTGTCTAGTGGTGTTGTGTGTTTTCCGGGCTGTATGGCCATGTTCCAGAAATATTCTCTCCTGACGTTTCGCCCACATCAATGGCAGGCATTCTCAGGGGTTGTGAGGTATTATACCTCACAACCTCTGAGGATGCCTGTCATTGATGTGGGCGAAACATTAGGAGAGAATGCTTCTGGAACATGCCCATACAGCCCAGAAAACACACAACAACCTTGTGATTCCGGCCATGAAAGCCTTCGACAACATATCTGTTTAGTAATTTTGTAGGTCCTCCCTGTGAACCTATGACAACTTTCAGTGGAAGTTGTTCATTTCAATAGGATTTGCTATTATTCATAGTTTTCTATTTCCTGTTCAGGAGTGCATTCCCTGCAGATAAGGAGGTAATAGGTAAAGGTTTTCCCCTGACATTAAGTCTAGTCGTGTCCGACTGTGGAGGTTGGTGCTCATCTCCATTTCTAAGCTGAAGAGCCGGCATTGTCCGTAGACACCTCCAAAGTCATGTGGCTGGCATGACTGCATGGAGTGCTGTTACCTTCCCACCGGAGTGGTACCTAATGATCTACTCACATTTGCATGTTTTTGAACTGTTAGGTTGGCAGAAGCTGGGGCTAACAGCAGGACCTCACCTTGCTGCCCGGATTTGAACTACCGACCTTTCGGTCAGCAAGTTCAACAGCTGATTGGTTAAATCTGCTGTGCCACTGGGGGCTCCATGGAGGTAGTAGTTCCAGTATATATCCCCATATGTACATGTGCACATTCTGATCGGTTTATGGATTTGGTGTTCTCTTTGGTTTCCAAGCAAATGCTCACTCTTGTGATAGGCAGGCTATGTGTGTTCAGATGGGCTTTTGTAATGTGTGCTCTGCAGAGAACAAAATTCAAAACATTTTAGACCCCCAAGGGGCTGACTTAAAGTTTCGCTACTTAGTATTCAGGGTCTTGGTTTTGCCCTCTGTACACATATCCCCACCTGCATGAGCTTACTTGTTCCTTTGGGAAATGAATGGAAGATACTAATTTATGTGGGAAAATGTAAACGTTATCTTCGGGGATTCCATTGCAGCACAGGCTGAAGTTGATTCTGGTGGTTTCTGCTATTTAAGCAGCAAGAGAGCTCTGTCCATGCAGTCCCACCCTGGTTTTTATTTGTGTAAAACCAGAATGGTAATCCAGAGTTCCTTGGATGTTCCAGATTATATCTCATAACCCCTGGCTATGGATTGTGGTGGTTGTGGGTGGTTGGAGTTGAAGCTCAAAACATCTGGAAAGTACTAGGTGGCCTATCTCTATACATTGTGAAATAATGGAAGTGTCGTCTGAAGGCCATCTGTATGGAGTGATGTGTGGCTGTGGGTTGGACTGGATGGTTGTGGTGCTTGAACCCACCCTCTCTTTTCCTCCTTAATCTCACTGTGTTTATCACTAGGTCCAAATTGGAGCCTGCATGTGTAGGTTAACTTTGTTGTGCTACAACTCCCAGTATTCCCTAGCCAATGTGTCTGTTGGCCATATCTGCTGGAGGATTCTGAGATGGATAGTTGTAAAAATAACTTCTCCTTCCAGATTTGAGTCTGCTTGAAGGTGTCAGGGATTGATTCTGGAATGTTCTGTGTGCAAAACATATTCTCTTATGCTTCACAACCTTTTTCTGGGACCTATATCTGGTTTCAGATGGATAGTCTTCTCAAGGCTGCCATTTCAGATCCTTTATAATGGAAAGCAAACAGATTGAACCAAGGGCTTTCTTCATGCAAGGCATGTGATCCACCACTGAAAAACCAAGGTCTACCAGAGGGAGGCCATAATACAGCATTCCTCCTCTGTTGTCTAGTAATTTCTGTGATTTTATTTACGAAGTAGATGGAACCTTTTATGGGAGATAAAGCCCTTCTAAGTATTAATAGTCCAGCATAACCCCAACACAGGAAAAAACAATCTCATCAGGGATCTTTCCACGTCTCCTGGTGTAATCAGTTTTCTCATGACTCATACGTGCTGAGAAACCTGTGTTATGTGCTGACAGTTCTGACAAGACAGTGACTCACATGAGCTACTCTGAAATGTGTAACCGGGCAATCATGGAAGGAAGCAGCTCCTTTAAAAACTTGAGTGATGGGATGGGATGCTCTTAGCAGAGCAAGGCTTTTTCATAGTGATTTGATGTTTAGCTGAGAGGAGAAGAGGGGAAGCAGGCGCAACATGATGAGATTGGAAACTAGGAAAGTGGGGTTTATATATCTGTCGAAGGTCCAGGGTTGGAAAAAGAACTCTTGTCTGCTTGAAGCTAGTGTGAATGTTGTAATTGATCGCCTTGATTAGCATTGAATAGCTTTGCAGCTTCAAAGCTTGGCTGCTTCTTGTCTGGGGGAATCCTTTGTTGGGAGGTGATTAGGTCCTGATGGTTTCTTGTTTGGAATTCCCTCATTTTGAGTATTGTTCTTTATTTACTGTCCTGATTTTAGAGTTTTTTTATATACTGGTAGCCAGAGTTTGTTCATTTTCATGGTTTCCTCCTTTCTGTTGAAATTGTCCACATGCTTGTGGATTTCAATGGCTCCTCTGTGTAGTCTGACATGGTAGTTGTTAGAATGGTCCAGCATTTCTGTGTTCTCAAATAATCTGAGTATGCCTGCCACAGATGCAGGTGCAACGTCAGGAAAGAATGCTTCTGGACCATGGCCATACAGCTAGGAAAACTCACAATAACCTAGTGATTCCGGCCATGAAATCCTTTGACACCACAAACAGACAGTCCTCTGTAGAGGGGAGGCAGCAAAAACATAACAGAATTGCTCCTATCCACTCTTGTGTTCATTTGTAGGAGTTCTCAGGCCTACCAGTTCAGCTCATGGACTGGATTTCTCATGTGATCCCTCTTTTCCTGGCTGATTCAAACCCACAGTACTCCAAGTGTTTTGGACTTCACCTCCCAGAATTCCTGACTGTTGGCGAAGATGGCTGAGGTTGGAGTCCAAAATATCTGGGAGACCGAAGTTTGGGAACCACTGCTTTAAGGGGATATGATAACCAACAGATTAAGAGTCTCATGAAACAAATGCATAAAGAGAAGGAGGTGGGAAAAAAGGACAAGCCACCCTGAAAGGAAATTAGATGCAGGCTAGGTTTACCCAGATGGAAACTCAAGAAGGCTTCTACGCTGTTAATCGTTTTGTCGAAGTGTGACAAGCAACGCCTATTGAAATTCCCTGGTCTTCACAACCATTCAGGACACACAAGTTCTCCAGTTTTCACCCTGGCAATGCTAATACAAGATAAGCTCAATTACTGGATTTAGAATATGTATATTCTTAACTCATTTTAGCATATACCAGCTACCATTACCAGTTATTTTGCTCTTCACTTTTAATATATATCTTTTATTTGAGACATCTCCAAACTATTGAGATATACCCCTTATTTGAAGCATCTCTGAACAGCACTGAAATATACCCCTCATTGAAAATTTGGGCAGCAACTCAGTGTTAACAGTACTAGATCAATAGTCTTGCCTTTTTTTGAAGGGGTGTTTCACAGCATGTATTTTGGAAACCAAATAAGTTGCAATCGTGCTCCATCCCTCCTTTGTTGGCCTGTTTCTTGCTTGCACCCGTAAGTCGGGATGGGGAATCTGTGGCTCCTCCAAATCCTGTTGGCCTTCAATTTACGAATTATTAGTTATGCTGGCCACATTTATGGGAGTAGTTGTGAAACATCTGGAGGGTCATGAATTCTCCACCCCTGATCTAAGATACAGGAAGAATCTTAAATGCAAAGTCTGAAATACATATAGATGCATTCCGTGATGTCCACAAGCATTTAATTTCTTATCTCACCTTATACATTCATCTGCTAATCATCAAATACATAGGCATGGACTTTCACATATTCAAATGCAAGACTGTTGAGATTTCCAGTCTTTAGTCCTAAAGCAGCTGGATCTGTTGGCAAATCGTTCTTGATAAATAAATGTAAAAAGTAACGAGGGAACAAAATCACAGTTTCCATATTTTTATGGTCTCTTTCGCTCTTAGAGGTCACTTTAAAAGGAGCTTATTGGGTTTCTAGTTTCACAAGATTATCCTTGTTAGTTCTGCTCTTAAGAATTCATGAATAAGAGTTTTGCCTGCCAAGTAGCACTTGACTGGTTTTGGTGTGTTTAACAATGAAGGATTTTATTTTGTGATGCAAGAACAGGAATAACCTCTCAGCAATGGCATTTGCAAGGTTGCGCAATGCATTACATTATCCTTGTAAGATGTAGATACAGTCATCTTACTTTTCCCTGCAATTTCTGCAGTGGTGGGTGTAAACCCAAGTTACAACGTGTCAGGCCTTTACTATCCCTGCTCCCTTTAAGCTTCAGCAACTGCTGAACAACAACAGAACACATGATATAATTGGAAATGTGGAAGCAAGGTCTTTCTATGTCAACTCTGCCCCATATTTCTTCCACCAGCAACATTACAGGGTTGTATAATGTCATAAAACATCAAAAGTGCCATCCCTTGCTCTTTCTCTAAAGCACATCCTTTGTAATAGGAAGGATCCAAATCCCTAAAGATACCAGATCCTGGAAGCTAAGCAGCTCTAGGTCCTTGGATGGGAGATCACCAATATTGTATGTTGTGATGTAGGTTATATTTCATACGAAAGGAAAGAAAATCATATAAACTTCATGAGGTTACCATAAGTCAACAAGCGAGTTGAAAGTATATGCACGCACACACATGCTGACATTGCCCATCTACATTGAACAGAGCATATTCTCTTTGCCACAAGATAAATGAACAGAAATCTGACATTGGAAATTAGAATATTCTCAAAAGCAGTTAGAAAGGGCTCCAGCCTTCCTGGACATCAGCAATTCTTGGACAGCGAAAGCAAAATTAAAGGAATAATGGAAAGCGAAACTGCTGAATTGTGATATATGAACAAGTCTAATCCATTAGCAATATTTTGAAGAGAGGTAGTGGTTTCTTGGCACGCTAGATATATTAGCAAGCTACATGCTCAAATGGATTTCCCTTGTGTCTATTTTAAGCCATTATTATACTTAAAGCTATGCACCAGAGACAAAGATTTCTCCACTACACATTTATTTAGCTTCTTATTTCCACTTATATGCAAAGTCTGTGTCTCACCTCTGTCCTTTTAACTACTCTTTAGGATTACTCTTAAATGAATACTTATCACCACTCCAATGGTGTTTTGCAGTTCCATGACTTTACACAATCCCTTTCCAACCATTATGTTGTCAAAGGCTTTCATGGCCGGGATCACAGGGTTGTTGTATGTTTGCCGGGCTGTATGGCCATGTTCCAGAAGTATTTTCTCCTGACGTTTCACCCACATCTATGGTAGGCAACCTCTGAGGACTCTTTCCAACCATTTTGTGTATATTTCTGTTGTATATATCTGTTCTCAAAGACTTTATGCAACTGATGAATCAGATCGAGTCAATGGAAACCTATGCTAGAAATTTCTTCTCACTTAGGGTGCATCTGCACTGTAGCATTAATGCAGTTTTTGACATTACTTTAACTGCCATAGCTCAATGCTATGGAATCCTGGGAGTTGTAGTTTCATGAGGCACCAGATCAATTTGGAAGAGAAGACTTTTTTGTGTGTGTGTCAGGAGCGACTTGAGAAACTGCAAGTCGCTCCTTGTGTGAGAGAATTGGCTGTCTGCAAGGACGTTGCTCAGGGGACGCCCGTTTGTTTTGGTGTTTTTATCATCCTTGTGGGAGGCTTCTCTCATGTCCCCGCATGGAGCTGGAGCTGATAGAGGGAGCTCATCCACGCTCTCCCCGGGTGGGATTCGAACCTGGCAGCCTTCAGGTCAGCAACCCAACCTTCAAGTCACAAGGCTTTAATCCACTACGCCATCAGGGGCTCCTAATTAAGAGAAGACTAAAGACCTTATAAAACTACAGCTCACAGAATTACATAGCATTGAGCTATGGCAGTTAAAGTGGTGTCAAACTTCATTAATTCTTCAGTCTGGAAGCTCCCATGATCTCAAATATTGTGTGATACTAATCAGTGGTTAGAAGGATTTTGCTAGGTGTGAGAGAATGGTTTTTGCTTGTGGCAGTGCTCATGCTGGCATCTTGGTTGGTGAGACAGTAAGAAGCATATATGATCTTGCTGGCAGTTCAGGCCTTTCTGGAGACCCAAGCTGTGGAATGAGTGTTGTGGTTCAGTGCTTTGGAATCATAGGAGTTGTAGTTTTACAAGGTCATTTGCCTTCTCTTCCAAATAGATTTGGTGCCTCATCAAACTACAACTTCTATATTCCATAGCATTAAGCCATGGTAAAGTAGTATGAAACTACATTAATAATACAGTGTCGATGAGCCTGCAGTCACTTTGATATGGATTATAAAAGCGATAGATAGTTTGCTAGTTGGGAAGCGATGGATGCTTTGGTAGTTGCAAAATCAAATATCTTTCCCTCGTGGCAAATGATATTGAAAAGTATAGTCATGCAAAATAAATGTGTGTTTCCACTATGTCTTGTTTATGTTTTTTATATAGACTTGATACTCATATAATAGACTATGGCTGTGTGTCATATACACACATATATGACACAAACTAATGAAGTAAGTGAGATAATATGTTTATACAGTTGTTACCTTGCAATACTTAAGTAAAGCTTGCCAGCACTATTTTAAAAATGTACGCTCAGAGGTAAATCTGCTTCCTTTGTTAGTATGTAGAAATGTGGCCATATGGACTTACTTATTATAAAACAAACTTCTACAGCTTGGTGCTGTTTCCTGTAATTCCTAGCGATTTACTGTGGTTATAGTTAACAAATATGTAGGGTGATAGGTTGCTAGAAATAAATTCCAGAAATCATCTATAAACTAATATGTGAGATTTCAGGAATATTTCTATTTTAGAAATATTTGTGAACTCTCGCTCAAAATTTCAGTCTCCAGTTGGCCTGTTGAACTTAAGGTGAATATGGCTGGACACTTACATATTTTATCTTTTTTTATAGGTGTTGAAAAAATTCAAGGTTTGGAAGTTTGAATGGAAAAAGCATGAAGAGCTTGAAAGCAAAGTTCAGGAAAAGTGATGTAAGTATTCAGTGCCTGAGTGTATGTTAGTCCTGATAGCAGAAACATTCCTTCATTCCCAGCTTGATAAAGCAGCCAGTTAATAAACTACAAAGGCGGAAATGGAAACAACTTGTAAAATGTGGGTAGAGAGAACAGTTGGGACTTGGGACTGATTCTGTTCTAGAAATCCTGTATGAGCTTCTATGTGCTTTTGCACAATGTCAGTTAGCAAAAGATTGCAAAAGAGTGTAAATCTTGTATTCCACCCCCAAGAATTCCTGTTAAGATAATAATCAGTGTTTGTATATTTTGCATTTCACTTCGCCCACATTCTGCCTCTCTCCCAGGATGCATATAAATCTGCCAACAGAAGCAGTCGCTGCCTCTGATGAAGTGGTCTGCAGCCCATGAAAGCTTATTCCAGATAAAACCTAATACGTTCAGACAGAGCTTTCCAAACATTTCATGTTGGTGACACACTTTTTAGACATGCATTATTTTGTGACACAGTCATTCAGTTTTCTAGCAAACCAGAGGTTAAAACAATCTCTTATAAGAGATATGGACACATACATGGATTGTAATAACAAAATTTATGGGGACATAGCATATCTCATGAAAGTCTTATTTATATTTTAAAGAATATTTGATTTGTTGCTTGTTTCACATGAACTCAGAGGTTTCTTGTTACATTTGCACAACAGACCTACACACTGCAGCAGACACACTAAAGTGTAGCAACAAACAGTTTGGAAAGGTCTGCATTACAACCCTTTATTAATGGGAGTTATGTTCCTGGACTTTGTGTGGACTTGCAACATTGTGGATAATAGGAAACCCTATGGAATCAAAAGGTTTTCTGTCCCAAGAAAACCATAGTGGAAGACATAGAAAATACAATTGAGAAGACATCTTTTATTGATATGGATAAATGAAACCACAGATAACATGGATGTCAAACTTGTATTGCATTCATTCAGGGGGCAATAGTGAACCATTTTGAAATTAAAGACTTCTGACCCAAGAATATCATAATGTTGTGCTAGAGGACCTAGAAAATGCCTGGAGATGACATATTTTTTTGGATGTGGATAAATAAAACCATAGATCTGGGACATGTACTGTAGTCTTTCCAATGTTAGACTTTTTTTGTAGTGCTTCTTGTGCCGTCCGCCAGACAATAAAAAAAAAACTATAAAGCTGAAACGTGCCGTCCTTTATCCGGGCGAACTGCAAATCCCTATAAGCTGTCCTAAAATATTGAACGACTGAGTCTGGAGAACTTCAAAAAAGGATGTTTATTCATACAAGGTTGTAAACCTGGCACAGATCTTAAAGTTGCAGAAAATGAAACAAATTTCCATAGGTTTTAGTTGCAGAATTATCCCTGGTTCCAGAAGGCAAAGGTGATTATAAAACCACTATACCCTAATCACGCTGTCTATATTAGAAGGAGAAACTCTTTCCTTCCCTATCTTTACAGCAAAGATTAGTTCTAGAAGCGATGGAATAACCCTGCTCCTCTAACTAGAATTCCTATTCCAGATCAGTATAATTCAATACTTATCTAATTTGGATAGGCTTAGATTGGCCTGGTTTTGAGGATGATTTGTCCCAGTTAGCCTTGCACAGCTCCAGCACGTTGGAAGACTATAGCCAGAATGAAACTCTAAAATGGAGACTAGACCCTGGTAAAAAGGGCGGTCCTAAGATGTTGTACTCTTTGACCAATCATTGCAAAGAAAACTGCAGCCAGATCTTGCAGATTCCAAGCCACTTTTCCTAGGCTTTTGCAGCCAGAGGCTCAAACAAAATGTAAAGGAGGGAAAACAAACAAACGACCAATAGGTAAGGCAAACCATCGTCCTGGGGGACGGAACACTCCCCGCTAAATTCCCAGGATGTGGGAATTTACCAATCAAAAACATACAAACACCTTTGTATACACAACAATACAACAGTATAAAACTTTAAACATCTCCAATAAGCAACACGAGGTCACTAATTGGTCTGTCCAGGACAGACATTTTGTCCTTACTATGAGTCTTTACTTGAACTTTTCTAACCTTACCGTCAGGGCAAGGAAAGGTCTTTAGTATAATGCCCATAGGCCAGGCATAGCGGGGCAAGTCTTTGTCCTTTGGCAACACAAGGTTTCCCACCTTGGCATTGTCCTTTGGGGTTTGCCAGAGTCTTCTGGTTGGAAGCTGGCTTAAGTACTCAGCTTTCCACCTTTTCCAAAAGTGGTTGGCCAAGGACTGCACCTGTTTCCACAGGGCACGGTGAGTTCCGTCCGGAACTGGCAACATGATGTCCTTCCATCCTGGCACCTTTTGTGTCAAAATAAGTGCAGGAGTCAGTGGTTGTAAGTTCTCAGGGTCACTGGTAAGGGGAACCAGCGGCCGGTTGTTGATAATTGCGGTAACTTCCGCCATAAGTGTCACCAAAACATCATGCGTCAATGACCTATGACTCAAAAGCATGGCATTAAGGATTTTGCGACTAATACCAATCATCCTCTCCCAAACACCACCCATGTGGGAGGCGTGAGGAACATTGAAAGTCCACATAATTTGTTCAGTATTCGTAAAGTTCTGAACCTTTGGGTCTCTCCCAAACCTAGACACACAATTGAGTTCTTTGGTCGCACCTACAAAATTGGTGCCACAGTCCGACCGAGTTGACTTAATTGGCCCTCTGAGGGCTATGAACCTTTTTAATGCGTTTAAAAATGATGAAGTGTCCATCCCTTCTATGACTTCTATATGGACAGCTCGTATTACTAAACAAGTAAACAAAACTGCCCACCTCTTGTTATTTACAACACCACCCCTGGTTTTCCTAGTGACAACCTCCCAAGGACCAAACACATCGATTCCCACATGGGAAAAGGGTGGGTCTGTCAAAGTCCTATCCTGAGGTAGTTCTGCCATCAACTGACTTTGACAGTTTCGCCTAAGGCGCCTGCATTTAACACATTTGAAAATACAACTGTTGACCAACCTTTTGGCATTAACTACCCACAGACCTTCATTTCTAAGGGCTGCCTCAGTTAGAGTTCTACCCTGATGATGGATCCTTTCATGGTGATGCCGAACGAGCAGCAATGCAGTGTGACTATTAGGGGGTATGATGATGGGGTTTTTTATGCACGCCTTGAGTTTAGCTTTGGCTAACCTTCCTCCAACTCTCAAAATACCCTCCTTGTCTAGAAATGGGTTTAACTCATTTAGAAGACTTTGATTAGGGATGTTGAGCCCTTGCTCTAGCCTAGCTATTTCCTGCTTGAAAGCAGATCTCTGTACTGACTTGAATATGACGCTCTTAGCCTTTATCATATCCTGGACCTGTAAAGGCTCACTATCTTTGCAAGCTAAACGATGTATAAGCCTAGCAACTGCTCTAAGAAGACTGTGCCACTCCGAAAAACATTCAAAACGGTGTGGTTCCAGGCAAGATCTTTGGCCCATCTTGATTTCTGTGGTCATCTTGCAAACTTTCACCTCTGGAACGGACTCGGGCAATTCTGTATTATCGGTGGGAGAAAAGGCTGATGGAAAATTGACTTCGGTCAAGCATCTGGGGCCTGTCAGCCAACTTGAACTTAACACTCGTTGAGTTGAAGCTCCTCTGGAAGCGATGTCAGCTGGGTTGTTGCTGGTGGCGACGTGGTGCCCCTGGCTAGGCGTAGAACTGGATAGAATGTTGTTGATTCTATTAGCCACATACACCTTGAATCTTTTGGTTGTGTTGTTGATGTAACCAAGCACAACTGTACTGTCCGTGTGGAAATGGACATCTTGAAACAAGTCTCCTATCTCTTGCTGGATGATGCGCCAGAGCTGGACAGCAAGAACTGCTGCACACAATTCCAGCCGGGGTATTGAAGTTCCCATAGGAGCTATTTTAGCCTTTGCCATGATGAATCCTGCGTGACAAAAATCTCTGTCCTTTTGTCGCATGTATGCCACAGCTGCTATAGCTCGCTCAGATGCGTCACAGAAGATGTGAAGTTCTGTGGTGGGTTCTATCATTACCTTACAGGGCGCAAATTGTCTGGGAACTGTGATGGTTTCCAGTCCTTCAGCTTGAGAAGTCCAATTTGCCCAAGCTGCTTTCACCGATGGGGTCAGCTCTTGATCCCATCCTATCTTCTTCAGTGACCAGAGTCTTTTTTCTGTCACATGCCTGTTGTTTGGCAAAGTGGGTTTTTCTGCTTTAAAAGGCAGAGGGGCTATCCAATTTCCCTCGGGACTCCGGGAAACTTGAGAGTTCATGATCTCTAAAAACCTCTGTTCATCTTTGGAAAGCGCTGTAGTTTCATCCCTTTCGGAGACTTCAAAGACGGAAGAATACTCTGGTGTTATCCCCTGACAATAGACCGAGATATGACTCAAACAGCTATGCATTAGTGTGGGGCGACTGCCTTGAAGCACGTGCGCTTGACGAGTGCCCACCGACGATGGAGGGTGCATCCTATTTATGCACACCGGGCCTGTAACTGTCCAGCCTAGTGGTAGCAGCTGAGCAATGGGCGCCCCTGGACGTCCCTTAACTTGGTCGTTCACATAGAACAAGTTCGGACAGTCCGCACCAAGCAGAAGGGCAATGTCCACATCTGGACGGAAAGCAGGTAAGGCGTTCTTCAGCTTTCGCAAGTGAGGATGGGCTTCCACGACTTCTCTGGTGACAATCTGCCTTTTGTTCCGGGGAATAGAGGAACACTCAATGAGGTCTGGTAACTCGAACAGTCTCTTCTGGTCACAAGAGGAGACAACAAAGCCGGATGCTATGCGACCCTGCAACTTCTTCTTCCCTACACAGGTGGACATGGTGTAGTCGACCGTCTGGGTTTTTATGTCAAACAGTTGGAAAAACTCTGGAGTCGCCAGGGAGGCGTCGCTTTGTGAATCCAAAGCCACGTAAAGTCTCTTTTTAAGCCAAGGTCTTCTGGCTGGATATACATCTGCTAGGCAGATGGGATGGCAGACTCTGAACTGGTGCACGTCAGAGCATAGTTCAGTACAGGCGACCGATGGAGCATCCTCCTGCATCCGTGACGCGGTCTGCATGTTGGTGGCTTCAGTAGATGACCCTTCTTTGGAAGACGTGTCCCCTTTGGCGCGGGAGACAGCGTCAGAGTTGTGCATCGCGGTGCAATGCTTAAGGCTGTTACACCTTGCGCATTTGACGTCCTCTTTGCAGTTGGATGCAAAGTGAGGAGTTGCTCCACAGCACCTAAAACATATGCCCAGCTTCTGTACAATCTGTTGTCTTTCTTTATAAGGCTTCTTGCCAAATTCCCGGCAGTTGGCCAAACTGTGAGGCTTTTGGTGAATGGGGCAGAGCACCTCCTTCACCTCTGACTTGGATTCGTTGGCCCTGTGCTGAGTTTCAACAGCCTTAACACTAACCGGTCTTTTGGCCTCTCTGGATGGTTTTTTCTCCACTTTAGGTGCCTTCTCTGGCTGGGTCCCTTGGTATAAGGTGGGGAGGCCCGTCTGCGGATCATTCCTTTCTCTGGCCGCCCTGGTGATGAACTGGACCAAATGAGAAAATGGAGGGTATGCCTGGGAGTGGGCCTCCTTGTAGTTGAAGACCTCCTGTCCCCAGCGTTCTTGCAAAGTGAAGGGCAGCTTGGTCAAGATCTGCCTCTGGGACAGGTGCTGATCGAGGCACTTCAAACCGGGCAGTTCTGGATTCTCCTTGGCCGACTCTAATTCCGTAAGGAGATCGCTGAGGTCCCACAAGAGTTTGAAGTCTTTGAGTTTCAAAGCTGGGAACCTTTGGAGCTTGTCCATAAGAGATGCTTCAATCTCTGTGCTGGCCCCATACCTCTGCTGCAACCTGGCCCAGGCCTTTTCCAGGGCTTTGTCGGGATCGGCTACGTGGGCTGCGTAGATCTTCTTAACTTGTGAGGATGAGGCTGGGCTCAACCATGCAGCCAGAAGAGTCAGTTCTTCCTCAGGCAATAACTTTAAGTCTCTGATTGCTCTCTGGAAGGTGGCCTTCCAGAGAAGAAATTCCTCAGGCTTGTCCGAAAACTTTTCGACACCCTTGTCCTTAAGATCTCTTCTGGGGCTTCTGATGATGGAGACAAGCTGGGACTCTGGCGTCGAAGGGAACAATTGAGGAGTTTGCTGTTGTGGAGTGGACTCCCACCGTGCACCTTGCGTCAACCTTTGGCCTCTTGGAGGGATGACATCGACCACTGACGAATCGGTGGCTCCCTGTGCAGCTGTCTGTAAGGGCCAACTAGCACTTGGCCTTGAGGCCCTGATTGACTGACCTAGGGCTTTAGCAGGAGGCACAGGTAGCTCGGGCAAGGGTGAGCTCCCCGCTATGACGCTCTGCTCTGCAGGAAACTCAAAAGTGACTTTGGGGCCCTGCTCTGGGTAAGGAGAGAAGTCTTCCTGTTCCTCATCCGAAAACTGGCTGTTTAAGCTATTAAGATGCACAAGCACCTTGGAAGAAGGGTCCTGCTTCGGCAACTGACTTACATTTTCTTCTGTGAGTGGCTCAATTAGGGCCTTGGCCAAAGTCTCAGCCCTTACCTTTTTGGCAGTAGCATCCATCCTTATTCTAAGCATTTCTATTTCACCTTGCCTTTGGGCCTGTTCCATTTGCATTTCGCTTTGTCTACGGGCCTGTTCTATTTGCATTTCGCTTTGTCTACGGGCCTGTTCTATTTGCATTTCGCTTTGTCTACGGGCCTGTTCTATTTGCAGTCGTTGCTCTTCTTCTTTAAAGGGAAGGGTGAGATCAGCTGCCTTAGCATCAGCCTCCGCCCCCGCTACCTTGCTCTTTAGCTCTAGACGTGCGGCCTCCTTAATGTGCAAGGCAGCTAGGGAAGAGATGGCACTCCCAGCAGCAGAAGACTTGCTAGAGTGGCTATGTTTAGATGATGCACACTCCCTTAGCTTAGATACCTGGCTAGAGCGGTTGGACTTAAGACTAAGTGCCACAGCAGGTGATTTTAAAAGATTGGTCTCATGGCTGCATAAGGAAGACTGATTTCCTTTTGGCTCAGACCTTAGATTAACAGATGGAGAACTAAATTCCAAGGCATCTAGAATTGCCCTCACCTTATTTTCTTTCCCATTAGTGTCAGCTAAGACACTCACTATTTCTAACTCTGAATCCTTGGCGTTAATGCGCTCGAGGACCTGGACTATCTTAGACACCAAACCCCTCCAAATACCGAAGGTCTCTTCAAGGTCTGTCTGTAATATGGATGGCACCCTTGTAATACCCAAGCTCTCAATTCTGTCCATTAATGTTACAATTCGCTCCCATGCCGAACCTAACCTCACATGGAGGAGCTCCTTTTCATCTATTAGATGGGCTAGCATCTTGGCTGAAGGGTGCTTTATCCTTTGGGGCCTTTCATTCCTACTTTCAGCCTCAGAAGGAGGTATACCATCTGCATCATCTTGAAATTGCATAGACATTATGTATTCTTAATAGCAAGTAAATTTACAACAAAGGCAAATGCAATATACCTGCAAGTAAATTTACAATAAAAGCAAATTCAATATATAATACAATTCACAGCACTTAACCATAGCAATATATATCACTAAGTAACTATACTTTACAAAGATTGTGACCTTTGGCGCCAAACTTTGGTAGGCAAGCTGCAAAATGCCAACTGACAGCAACTTGCCACTTGATACCTCCCTTGCCCGAGTGACGTAAACTGCCAAAATGGCGACTTCGCCAAATTTTCAAGCACCTTGTGCTCCGCGGCTCGAGGCCTGCCGCCGAAGGAGCACCGAGGCTGGCTTTGGAAAGGAGGAGAGAAGAGACGCCTCCTCCCCGCTGTGAAGGGAGGTCACCACCGCAGGACGATGAGACAGGTCACCACCGCAGGTCAATGAGGCAGGTCACCACCGCAGGATGATGAGACAGGTCACCGCCGCAGGTCAATGAGGCAGGTCACCACCGCAGGATGATGAGGCAGGTCACCACCGCCGGGCGACTGTCCCGGCCGAGATCCTAGCCACTGTGAAGACTCAGCCAGAACTTTCTTTTGGAGTTGCCAGGCTTATCTGGGTCCCGGCCTGGTGCTTCTGGACTCACCACCTCTGTGTGAGCCCAAAGACTGCTGCTGGAGCTCCGCGGCTCGATACCTGCCACCGAAGGAGCTCGGGGTAGATTGCTGGGTTTTGCACAGCCGTGCAATTGCAGAAACAGCCGCAGCTGAAGAGCAGGATACTGCAGAGGCTGAAGGAATGGCAGCAAGCTTCACTGCAACAGACCAACAAAATCAAAGTCTCTATGGCCGTGCAGGCTAGCTCAAGCGGAAAACCGCTGATCATCCTCAAAACTGTGCCGTCCGCCAGACAATAAAAAAAAAACTATAAAGCTGAAACGTGCCGTCCTTTATCCGGGCGAACTGCAAATCCCTATAAGCTGTCCTAAAATATTGAACGACTGAGTCTGGAGAACTTCAAAAAAGGATGTTTATTCATACAAGGTTGTAAACCTGGCACAGATCTTAAAGTTGCAGAAAATGAAACAAATTTCCATAGGTTTTAGTTGCAGAATTATCCCTGGTTCCAGAAGGCAAAGGTGATTATAAAACCACTATACCCTAATCACGCTGTCTATATTAGAAGGAGAAACTCTTTCCTTCCCTATCTTTACAGCAAAGATTAGTTCTAGAAGCGATGGAATAACCCTGCTCCTCTAACTAGAATTCCTATTCCAGATCAGTATAATTCAATACTTATCTAATTTGGATAGGCTTAGATTGGCCTGGTTTTGAGGATGATTTGTCCCAGTTAGCCTTGCACAGCTCCAGCACGTTGGAAGACTATAGCCAGAATGAAACTCTAAAATGGAGACTAGACCCTGGTAAAAAGGGCGGTCCTAAGATGTTGTACTCTTTGACCAATCATTGCAAAGAAAACTGCAGCCAGATCTTGCAGATTCCAAGCCACTTTTCCTAGGCTTTTGCAGCCAGAGGCTCAAACAAAATGTAAAGGAGGGAAAACAAACAAACGACCAATAGGTAAGGCAAACCATCGTCCTGGGGGACGGAACACTTCTGTCATGCAGGACTTTTCCATCTCATTTCAAGCTGTTTCTGACAATCAGCTGTTTGTATTGTAGGGTGAGGATAGCACCAGAGATTATCTTTCCCTCTCCCTCCCTCTCTTTCATATCTGAAGATCTCAGCTTATGGTCTTCAGGAGTTCCCAGCTCTGCTTATCTCGGACTCTCCCTGCAGATGGCTGGACCCAAGGGGACTGGGGAGTGTGTCCGGACCAACAAGGGCGGGACAGTGCCTTGCGACCAGCAGATGTTCCTGAGAGTATCCCCAGGGGATATTAAGTCACTCAGTGAATAATGTGTGGGATATAATCAAGGAAGGGCTGTCTGAACCCAGCTTAGTCATACTATTCATTGAGGTGGCTATGATTTAATTTGTTGTGCCTCAGCAATGCATTAGTTCCCCGCTTGTAAAATGGAAATGATGACCTTGTACTCCTTGAGTTACTGCAAGGGTTGTGAAGTAATCAGCATTCCGGAAATATTATGGCATGTTGGATATATCCACCAATGTGATTAAGGAGCAACATATAGGCATCATTTTTACCCACTCCATTCAGATGAATTGATTATGTGTAGCTGAGGAGAGGCGGAACTTGTGTGCCACCAGGTCCCATCAAGGATATTGTTCCTTAATCACAGAAAAAGTAACTTCTATATATATCTACACATATTTGCCTCTCTTTGGGTTCATCTACTCTGTAGATTTAATGAAGTCTGACACCACTTTAACTGCCTTGGCTCAATGTTTTGGAATTCTGGGAATTGGAGTTTTACAAGGTCTCTAGCCTTCTCTGCCAAAGAGTGCTGGTGTCTCACCAAACTACAGATTCAAGGATTCTATAGCATTGATACCATTGAAGTAGTGTCAAACACATCTACAGGATAGATTGGAACACCCAGTGGCGAAATGAGTTACACCCTTGTGCCAGCTGAACCGATGACCAAAAGGTAATCGGTTCAAATTTGAGGAGCGAGGTGAGCTCCCATCTGTCAGCTCCAGCTCCCCATGAGGAGACATGAGAAAAGCCTCCCACAGGATGGCAAAACATCAAACATCCAGGTGTACCCTGGGCAGTGTCCTTGTAGATGGCCAATTCTCTCACACCAGAAGCGACTTGCAGTTTCTCAAGTCACTCCTCACACACACACACACACACACACACACAACAGTGTAGGTGAACACTTTTTTTTAAAAAAAAAATCCTCAGCTTTTCACATATCTCTAGACCTATGAATGGCTTGTAATAGACTCAGATTGTATTTTTTTGAAAATGAAAAACATGCATTTTATTGTGTGTGCAAACTGCTTGCCATAAATTCCATGGCTAACAACTGAACATGGCTAACAATTTTGATTGTGGTCTTTTTAGCTGAAGGAATAACCACAAACTAAAAAGGATGGAGCTTTTCTGTCCTTCTCAGAGCTTGGAAATGTTACTTTTTAAAACTACAGTTCCCAGAAGGCTATGTCAGATTTGGGGGGGAGGGGGTGGGGGTTCTGATGATTTCTTAATTTTGTCTTGAAGGATCTGTTATTTGTTTACAGTGTCTTGAAAAAGAAATCGTAAAACCAAAAAGATATAATGAACCACTTCCTGTCTTCTCTGGTTCTTGGTGCATTTAAGTTGAAGGGAAAATAGGGTGTAAAATTACTAATAGCAGTGCCCTGGGAAAAAAGTTAAGCATATTTTTGTGTCCTGTGTTAAGTGTATGTTGCTTCCAAAATACCTGAGTGAATTTCTGACTGTTCTCAAGCCCTGCCTCAGAGCCTACTTTTTTCATGATACAAATCTTTGATACCAATCTTTGGTTGCCCTGAGGCTCTGTAATTTGGTTTGAGAATTTGCAGCTGAAATATCTGCATATTGGTTCCTTGTTTACCCCATGACCAGTAATATCCTCTTCCTCTCTTGCTTCCCTTGCATCATATTTTAGATGGTAAGCTTTTTTGAGTTGGGAGGTATCATCCAGTACTGATGGCACTACCTAAGTTATGAATCATTTGTCAACAGACTTAAAAATATCTAGTTGGAGGTTTCAGTTTTTGTTTTTGCTTCTTAAGTAAAAGTGTGTCTTGAATGCTGAAGCCAGAGCTATTTGTACACCTTGGAAAAGTCTGGATTATATGCTTTGGAGTTATTCTCCTAAAGAGTAAGTGTTCTGATTTTCTGTGTTTCACACATTGTGCAACAACCCACCCACGTTTGCTTTCAAATTAAGCCTGACTGTGAGCTGATGCCTGGTTTGTTGTCAGATGCATTTCTCTGATACTCTGTGGTGTAGCTGGGCATCTTTAGGTTCTGGATGTAATGGCTTTATAGGGAAGGATAGGGGACTTTGAATAGCCATGTGGTTTATTTCACACCCACCCAGTTTGTTTCATACAGTGCTTTACAACAGTTCTTATGTATTAATAGAAACAAAGCAGGATGAGACAATTACACTGACCAACACACATTGTGGTGTCTCAAATGCTAGACCTGTTTCTGGGTATATTGAAACTGCTGATTCCAAAAATGGCACTTGTTTTCCCCTATCAGTAATAGTCTTTGGGATACAGGACATATGCTATGTACCAGTCTTCATCTGCTCACTTATAGAGAATCATGATAACCATATCTAAGAAATGAGAGCTGATGCAATCTGTGACGGCACGAGTGGCGCCATCTATATGTCGAACTGTAAGTTGCAGATTTGAATTATTGTATCATGTCCGATTTTGCCTTTTTACCCTGTAAATGTAGTTGGATTGATTGGTTATTTATAGCTGTCAATCAATGTTGTTTGCACCAGTTATATTGCTTCCTCAGCTCAATTGTTTGGCTCCACCTCTTTCTGGAGTAGGACAGTGTTTCCTTTTTTCATTCCACCATCAATCTTTCTACCAGATGGACGTGAAAGAGAGACTTGGCTCTAAAAGGCCTTGATTAAGTTACCTCTCAGCACCAATTCTGAGGTTCTTACCCTTGAGACTTATGCTTCATGTTCAGGGCCAACCTGGATGACGTTGAGGAGTCTCAAGCGCCTTCAAATCAGTTCTTTGGCATCAGAGGAAGACTGTGTCTTCAAAACATAGGCCATTTGGACTGAGGCTGAGGATTGCTCCAGTATTCACAGCCATTGAGAAAGAGGGACCTGGAAAAGCTTCTCAGCTGCAGAGCTCCTTGGACTTAAAACAACCAAAGACTGTAATGTATATTTTCCTTTACCCCTTTGAAACTTCCATCTTATTGCCTTAAAGGGATAACCTTTTGTGAACAATAAAACCAGTTTTGAGTTATTTACAGTGTTTTGGTCCTTGGGAGTTCCAGTTTCCCTAAAGGAGGGCAAGAAGCAATCTCCTAGGGAAAGATGTCACGCCCATGCGTCTTTCACTAAGAGTTATAGCCCCAGGTACGACGGTACACAATCTAACCAGTGCAGTGGTTCTCAACCTGTGAGTTCCCAGATGTTTTGACCTTCAATTCCCAGAAATCATAACAGCTGGTAAACTGGATGGGATTGCTGGGAGTTGCAGTCCAAAACATTTGGGGACCCACAGCTTGAGAATCACTGATCCAGTGAAATCTTCTGAACCAGTGTCCCAAATAACCCCAGGAAAAGGCCTAAAAACCTATACATGAAGATACATGGCTGTATAATCCAGAAATTTGGGATGTAGCATGAAATATATTTCCTTCAAAGCCATTTTTAATTAACCACAGCACTGCTGTCTAATTAAATAAATTTCATAGCAAGTTCAAACTACTCTTTTTTAAAAAGGAAAACACTTGGGGCATATCTTACCTTGCTTCTTTTGAAATATGCTTCAGAGTTTGGTTAATAATGGGTAATTAGAAATCACTTGGGCTTTTTTAGACTATTTTAAATCTACTTCTTTAATTTGGAATGATGCCTGAAGCAGATATAAACTTGCGTTCATCTACCTTCAGACAGTGGACACCCTGCTGCTGTTCAGGGGCTGCTGTGGAATGATTATGATGGTTAAGTGACTATAATTCCTCAAATACAGTTTTGCAATAAACTTCTTGATTCAAATTTGGCTAAGCTAATTTAGGGAAACAGTTTTATAGTAGCTTAGCTAGGGTCCTCCTTTTTCTTTGATTGCAAAAACAGAAATGTTTTCATAGATTTGCTGAGCATGTAAATTAAACCAATGTCCTCTATTGGCCAGGTTTGTTTACCAGATATTTTAGGCAGCAATCAACAGATTATGGTGAAGGGTGGATGTCTGTCATTCATTTCTAATTGCCGTCTTTGAAGTCCAGATGTACAGGGTGTTTGAAAAAGAACTCCCTATTCATCATTTAATTTAAATGGTGAATAGGGAGTTCTTTTTCAAACACCCTGTATATGTATTTATAAAATCATATGATTTTGTCCAGTTATACAGTTGTGTAACTGTGGGTAGATTGACTTTTTAAAATTTGATATTTAAAAAATTATGAATTTACTGCAGACTGTACTTTTCTCTTTCAGATTTTTAAGATTGCTCGTACATTATGTTGAATAGCATTTCAAATATTAATTTATATTTTTGTTTTCAGGTATAACCAGAAAATATGTATTAAAATTGGGTAGTATTTACCTTAAATTTTATAGGAATTGTTAATGCATAAATAAAGAAAAGTGATTACATTTCAAAAAGCCTCCTATGATCTCTGGAACCATGAAAGTGATTTTTCTATGGCTTGAGTTTTATAGTTTAGAGTGACACCTAATTCTCATTTAGAGTCCCTCACTTCACTTGCTCACTGAAAACTTAATTTGTTGGATTTTGGGGAAACTGCATGAGATTTATATATTATTATTATTTTGATGACTTGTTAGTCCCTTCATTTTGGACACTGAGAAAGATAGCTTGTGTTTTCCTCCATTGGCCTCCATGACAAATGAACAGAATCAGCCATAGCTATCACATGCAGATAATGCTTTGCTTTTGATGCCCAGTTTAAAAGGAAAACTCCAAATTTGGCAAAATGCAAGGCATATTTACTTATCGGTTCACTAACACTTACATAGGCCTCAAATGTAGAAAAGTAGGTGGGAGAAAAAGCTGTTGTGCTCCACTTTTAAGTTGATGTCCAACTTCTAAGGGTTCCTAGCTGTATCCTTTCTTTCTAAAACTGCATACTTAAGTGTACTTTCTTGGAAGGAAGCATCACTGAACATGCATGATATTTTTACTTCTGAAAAAATACATATATAATTTTTTAAAAGCATTGAATCTTTGTTCGACAAAGGCTTTCCAGGTAGACAAAATGCAACATTCAGTGTTTAATAGCCAATGCAAAGATTCTTACAAATCAGTTTGACCTTTTCAGCTGTTAATCAGTAGTGGGAAAATGAAGGAAGGCTTTCTCTTGATTCTGCTTGCTCTTAACTGTTTTATTTCTATTTGTGACTTGTTCATAGCTGTTGAAGCAACTGGTTCAGAATGTTAGAATGGACTGATTTCAGTAAGTTTTTTTAAAAAAGGAGTGCAGGAGAAGGAGTGGATCAGATTCTAGCTCCTTCCCTTCTCTAGCTTTGTTTTCCGCATCTTTTACCTCAATCATCATAGAAGGTGAGTGAGGGGTGTGACATTGGATGTTTACAAGGACAAATGTAAAATACTCCACTTAGGCAGAGAAAATGAAATGCAAAGAAACAGGATGGGTGATGCCTGGCTCGACAACAGTACATGTGAAAAAGATCTTGGAGCCTTTGTGGGCAACAAGATGAACATGAGCCAACAGTGTGATGCAGTAGCTAAAACCAATGGGATTTTGGGCTGCATCACAAGTGAGATTGAGGGAAGTCATGGTGCTTTTGTATCCTTCTTTGGTCAGACTCACCTGGAATACTGTGTCAAATTCTGGGCATCACAGTTCAAAAGAGATATTGATAAGCTGGAAGGTGTCCAGAGATAGCAACTAATATGATGAAAGATCTGGAGACCATGGCTTGTGAAGAACATCTTAAAGAGCTGAGTATGTTTAGCCTGCGGAAGAGAAGGTTGAGAAGAGGCATGATAGCCATGTATAAAATATATGAAAAGATGTCATAAGGAAAAGGGAGCAGGCTTGTTTTCTGCTGCTTTGGAGACTAGGTCTCAGGGCAATGGGTTCAAGAGATTCCATCTGATTGTACGAGCTGTTCAGCCGTTGAGCTCTCTGCCTTGGAGTGTGGTGGAAGGTCTATTCTTGCAAGTTTTTAAATATAGGCTGGATGGCCATCTGTTGCGGTGATTTGAATGTGCTGTTCCTGCATGGCAGGGGGTTGGACTAGATGGCCCATGTTGTCTCTTCGAGCTCTTTTATTCTATGATTCTGCATATAAGAGCAATAGGTCATATTTGCCTTAATTATGCCATGACTTGTACGTGATGGCTTTCAGTAGAGGATTAAAATCGGGTACTTCTAATTGCAAGGCATACATTTTCTGCATTACATTGTGTCCTCTACCCTAGTGTACTTTTTGTCCAGGTGAGGGAACCTATTAATACTGCCTTAAAGGTTTTCTATTTATGACTTGCATCCAGAAAAAAAGTTTAAATTGTGATATCTGCTTAACAAATGGAAAATAGTTTCTATAATAGAATTTTAAATGGCCAGTATTAACAAATGGGTAAACAGAACAAGGAAAATAGCATTCCTTTTTGTGTAGGAGAAGGCTTAACTTCTAAGTAGGACTTTGAAGGACATCTTGGCTCGATCTTATCAGCACCTCTTATGAAAGACTTCCTTTTAATCCAGCCTCAATAAATTCATCCTGTTTTTGTTTACATGAGGATGGAGTTGATTTATTAAAATAGCTGGCCTTAAAGATTACTATTCACTGGCATCAAAATAAATTTGTAGTTCCAGGATGGAAGAGATGAGATACAGGAGATGGTTTTTGTCTGCTAAGAAACAAGGTTTATAAAGTTCCTGTTAGTTGAGGCAGAAATGAGAACCAAATAACTATTGAAGAATAATTCACTCAGGGCCCTTCCACACAGCTATATAACCCAGAATATCAAGGCAGAAAATCTCACAATATCTGCTTTGAACTGGGTATCTGAGTCCACATTGACATATATTCCAGTTCAAAGCAGAACATGTGGGATTTTATTCAGCTGTGAGGAAGGGGCCTCATTCGTGAATTCAGATTGCATTTACTCATCCACTCTTCCAACTTCAGTCTTGTAGTTTCTATGACCATTGGCAATGCTGGCTAGAATGTGTTTGATGAGAATTGTAATTCAGTACATATTGAGGTATCAGGTTAGCATGAGTTAAAGCAAGATTATTAAATACTTTTCCTAAAGACTAGTTGAAAGGTTGACCACATCTTAAGCTACAATTTTTTTTTAAACCCTCTTTTTGAACAATATGTGTCTTGTGCATGTACCTTCATGGGGAAAAGGTGTCTCCAATGAAGCTTTATTACCAATCTTTGTTTTCACAGCAAGCCAATTTTTCCAAAATCTGATTATCACAGGTGCAGAAAGTGAAGTGAAATATTTTGAACAGGGGCACAGACAGCAAAACAGGGTTTTACCTATGCTATCCAAAGCAAATAAATAAATAAATAAATGGCTGGAGTTACATTTTAAAATGTACCTGTTCCAACATACAAACAAATTTAACTTAAGAACAAACCTACAGAACCTATCTTGTTTGTAACTTGGGGACTGAACGTATATTTTTAGAGCCACATGTTCATCTCCATGCTAGATCTAATGCAGCAAAAACTATAAATGACTTTCCGCATTCACTGGGGTGATGGGCCTAGGACCCCAGCTAATGTGAAAAACAGTGAATAAAGAGTACATTTCTAAATAATAATAATAATAATAATAATAATAATAATAATAATACTTCATTTGTACTCTGCCCTATCTCCCTGAGGGGACTCAGAGTGGATTCTAGCAATCACAAACACAAAGGCAAACATTCCATGCCTTAAAAACAGCCATAAACACAAATACAATAACAATCCACCCGAATCCCAAAGTAAACCAACCTCTAACCATGAATTGTAACATAAAACTAAAATTATATAATCAAATTATATCTAACTTAAAAACATAAAATATCGATTTCAGAATCACTAAAGATTCAATTAAAGTTTAAAATTAATTATGTTGCCATGATGTCAACAGCACCTACTGAGCCGACAAGGCTAGAATACAGTGGTAGTTTCCAGTCAAGATGTATTAACTAGTCCTCCTCCTCTCCATATGCTAATGAGCACAAATAGGTTTTTAGTTGTTTTTTGAAGGAGAGAAGGGAGGGGGCAATTTTTAATTCATTGAGGACGGAGTCCCAGAGGTGGGGGGCGATCACAAAGAAGGCCTTTTCTCTCGTTCCCACCAGCCGCACTTGTGACGGGGGTGGGACTGAGAGTAGGGCCTCCTCCGCTGACCACAGTGTCCAAGTTGGTTTGTAGGAGGATATGTAATTTGTCAAATAGTCTGGGCCCAAACGATTTAGGGCTTTAAAGGTGATGACCAGATTTGTATCTAGCTCAGAAGCAGACCAGCAGCCAGTGGAGCTTCCGCAACATGAGAGTGGCTCTCTCCCTATATGAAGCTCCGGTTAGTAATCTGGCTGCAGATCTCTGTACCAATTGAAGCATCCAAACTATCTTCAAATGCAGCCCCACATAGAGAACATTGCAGTAGTCCAAACGGGATGTGACTAAGGCGTGGCCCTTCAGCAGGATTCTATTATTTTCATCTAGCAGAAGTTGATCAGAGTAGCACACTCAAGGATCAAGAGATTATTAGAAAGAACATTGTAATCAAATCCAGGAACAATCAAATCTGCAAAAGTCAAACTCACCAATATAAAGAGTGGACTGTATTTGTTTCATTTACTTTTCTCCTGTCCGTTAAATTCAAAGCAACACACACCGGTTCCTTATTTTTATCTTCACAGTGGCCCTATGTACATTGTATAGTTTTCATAGAAGGGAAATGAAGACAGGGAACAGTTAGTCTTGTAGGTTGACCAATTTAGCCAATTCTTGGTTTGTTTTCTTTCTGTCTCTTTTGATAGTACCCAGGTGAAGGGATATGCTGGATCATTATGATTGAAGCCTGGTGAAAAAAGTTGTTCACTGGGGCTCCTCCACACAGGTCATGTGTGTCAAGAAAATTCAGTATTTGTTGCTTAAGTTCTCAGTGTTTTGTTTTTGTTTTTTAAAAAATTAAACAACAATACTATTGTCCTTGATTATTTTGTGGGAATGTCCAGGAGCAGCTGCAAAATTTTATTTACACTCTTTTTAATGCTGAAACATACTGGCAGCAAAAAGGAGACTCCTTCTCTCTCTCTTTAGAGTTACAGTACATCAGTGCAATTACTCATTTGTGCTTGAAGCCTTAAAAATTTAAAAACGACAAGAATTGCTCTTTGGAACCGAAAATCATCATTGCAAACCCTACTCTTTTTGTTTTTGTTTTTGAAGTGCTTTAGTGTAATTTGAATACAAATCATGTACTATGTGCCATGTACAAATCTATTTCATAATTGCCTTGAGATAATCACTTTTATTATCATTTGGTGTTTGTTTTTGGACTGTGAGATTATAATTGTAATTGTAATTTTCAAGCTGCCATGCTAATGTTTTCTAAAAAGACCTCAGCTTCATTTCACTCTGCAATCTTTTAATAGTTCATCTCTGGTATAAAGCTTACCTATTCCATTTGTTGGAGGTAGATTTGAGCAGTAAAATAAAAAAGTATACCTTCCTTTGAAAGGCAGTTTTTGCATTTAATGCCTCTCAAGGACTAAATGAATTTCCACTGACAGACAGCACACTCTACTTCCTTCTGGGCTTGCCCTTTGTTCCCTGGATGCCACTTTTTGCCACTTTTCTTTACCCAGTTGGCCATTAAGCGGGATGGTGAAATCCATTAATCAGGCAAACTGTGTGCAACCTTCGAAAGGTTCCTCTTGAGAAAACAACAGCATCGGTGCATTTCTCCCACTTTTTATTTCAGGATTGAAGGATGATTGAGATGAAGTGGGGAAGTGACTGTGCATGTGAGAGAGACAGGAATAGATATTCAGAGTGACATTAAAGAGCTCTGAAACCCGCTAACAATAAAATTAGCAGCATGCATCATAAACAGTGGCAGTGCAGACCTTGAGTGAGTTTGAACCTTTCTTCATGTACTGTGTCTACTTTTTGTTATACAACAACAATACTTTTAACTTTGCATAAACACAGGGGCATGGCTTGCTAGATAAAAGAAGAATGAGTGAGCTTCCCTAAGTTTAAGGTAAGGCAGAACTGGAGCTCATGGTGACTTCCACCCACTTCTTCTCCCCTTAGGCATCTGCCTTCTGTCTCCTATTCACTTTGCCAGTGCATGACAGACAAGTTCAGCACCGGGAGCTGAGAGTCAAAAAAGTGGCTCAAGATGGCTGAAGATGAGATCAGAAGGCCAGGGTGGTGGGAACTGGTGTATCTGGGTGGAGGTTTTGGAAAGAAAAGCATAGAAAGGTGCATATGTTTTTGTGTGTTAGCTGGTGGCCAGAGTAGGACTAGGAAGAGAACAAGGGAGGCAACCCACATGGCATGTTGAATGTCTCTGCCTTTTCGTTATGCTCCCCTAATAGGTAGGTGACAGGATTTGAGATTTTGATTGTAACTCATAATGTGCACCTTGCTTATCCGCTATTGCAACCTCATTGTTTTTAATTCGATGTTTTAATACTGCGTTGTGCTTTTTTCGGTTACTGTGTATATATTACTATTGGTTTTGTTATTGTTCTTTGATGTTTCATATTTTATCATTGCTTTGTATCTGATTTTGCTGTAAGCCGCCCCGAGTCCCCTTCGGGGGAGATGGAGGCGGGATATAAATAAACTTATTATTATTATTATTATTAGAACAGATAGCTGCACCAAGCCCCTTTAAACTGATAGTTCAGGTTCACTTTGATAGCATGTGCTGTGGTGGCGCAGTGGTTGAAACCCTTGTGTCTGCTGGACTGCTGTCCTGAAGGTTGGTGTCGCACCTCAGGTTAGCTTCACCTCGCACAATTCAAGGTGCTGGCTTTAGCCTATAAAGCTCTAAATGGTTCCGGCCCAGCTTATCTGTCTGAACGTGTCTCCCGCTACGACCCACCTCGAAGCTTAAGATCGTCAGATGAGGCCCTGCTCGCGGTCCCGTCAGCCTCACAGGTGCGGCTGGCGGGGACGAGAGACAGGGCCTTTTCAGTGGTGGCTCCCCGCCTATGGAACGCCCTCCCCATTGAAGTCAGGCAGGCTCCCTCCCTCCTGTCTTTCCAAAAGAGGACAAAAACATGATTATGGGACCAGGCATTTGAGCATGAGTAACAGCAAAAACGAGATAAGAACATATGACCTACTGACAGACCCCACATGAACATGGAAAGCGCCTTAAATGTATATTTAAATGTATAATTATGTATATTTTAATTGATATTCTTAATTTTATTGTAATTTTTAATCTTGATGGATTTTTAAATTTGATGACAACTGTTTTTAATGTGTATGTTTATATTGTAAGCCGCCCTGAGTCCCCTGATGGGTGAGAAGGGCGGGGTAGAAGTGATGTAATAAATAAATAAATAAATAAAGACATCAGGCTGCACACAGATCGTAGTCTTTTGTAGTTTATTAGGAAATAAAGAAAGGATAGTTCATAAAAGGTAAAAGTTCAGTTCCAAAAGATAATTACAAAAACAAGGCTGTAAGAACAAATCCATGGAAACATTAGGCATGAAGCAAGGTCCTTAAAACGAAGCCAAAGTCCCAGAAACGAGGATACATCCAGGCTACAAGATAATACAGGAAAGCATACTTGGTTCTTGATTCAAGCGAGAAAATTGCTTTGACGAAGATTTCCCTCTCAGCAGACTGTTTTAATAGCATAACATGAAGGCATTTCTTTGCCCTTTGACCTCCCTCTTATTTGCTATTCTGAGACTTCTGCGCAACCCCCGAAATTCCAAACGACTAGCCCAATCTAGAGAAGCGGCCTCATCGCTTTCAAGGCCACAGGGCTCCTTAGTGTTATCAGGCCAAGGCTGGGAACTACTCTCCCTTTCTGCTTCATGCACCTGAAAACCATCATCAGTAACAACATCATTTCTTCCCATGGGAAAGCCTCCCTGCTCCTCATCTCCCACAGCAGGAACACTCTGCACCTGAATCCCATAATTCCCATCAGAGTCATCTTGAAACTCATCCTCAACCTGAATCCCATCATCTTGAAACTGCATCCCAGAATCCTCATCAGAGTCACACAAAGGCTGAGTCACAACAGTTGGGTTGCTGACCTGAAGGTTGCTGATTTGAATCTGCGAGACAGGGTGCAAAAGTTAAAAAAGTTTTAAAAAAACCAATAATAGTGTGGTAAAAACAGAATTTAAATACAGCAAATACATTAAAATGGCATTTAATATCCACCCTCCCTCCCCAGAGCCTCCCCTTCCCCAAAAGCCTGTTGGCAGAGGAAGGTCTTGACTTGCTTGTGGAAGGCCAGCAGGGATGGGGCCATTCTGGTTTCTCTTGAGAAGTAATTCCATAGTCTGGGAGCAGTAACCGAAAAGTAGAGTACCCCTTCAATAACTGTGCCTGTCTACAGTTAATGCTAAATTGCTCTGATATTCAAAGAAATAGTCATAGACCCACACAGGTACCTTTTTATTTCAGCCTCCTGATCTTTCAAACTTGTGTTTATGAGTCTTTAAGTTGCCTGTCGATTGATGAATGAATTTCATAGAGTTTTCCTAGGCAAGGATACTTAGAGATGGTTTTATCAGTTCCTTCCTCTGAAATCTAGCCTACAGCACCTGTGGTTTCCCATCCAAGTACTGTATTAGCCAAAGCTGACCCTGCTTAGCTTCCAAGATTAGACAGGATCTGGTGTCTTTAGAGTATTTAGGCCTTATAGTATGTATACTCCTCATGGGTGGAGAATGCTGGTTGTCTGGATGAACACTGTCTGGAAACTTTCCTCCAGACATTGTTAACATGGGCATTATTTGCTAGGCTGCATTAATGAGAAATTCAGATGGCAACACCTATTGAAATGTTGGTGTGTTATGTTGACAATTAAAGTTGAATTTAAAGTTGATTCTTTTTTAAACTTAGATTAAGCCAACCAGCTGCTAAATGTTGCTGTGTCGAGCTGTGATGAGCAGCCAAATAGTTTCATTGTCTCCAATAACAACTTTATGTAACAATTTAGAGCAAATCAAATCAAGCAAAACGTTCTCAGTGCCTTTGTAACTTTGTCTGTACTTGGTTACTGATAACATTCAATCTTAATTAACAAAGTGCTTGGATAAAGATGTTACTGTTGAAATGAATTGTGTCTTAATATCATGCTTGTTAAGACTGCCTTGTGTGGACACTGAATTCTTTCATATTCAACTTCCAGTAGTGGTGCTGCACATAATTTTCTCCAATGTTTCAAACAGTGCTTTGGTTATAGATTTTCTCATAAAAATACCTAAAAGTAGCTTCCTTGCCTCTTGTTGCTTCTTTCAAAATTAATGGGCAGCTCTCTAGGCCAAGGACAGACAACTTTGTGATCCACAGATGTTTTGGTTAAGAACTTCCACAAGGTCAGTGCAATCAGTGATAAGGATTTATGGGAGTTGTAGTCTGAGCTCCAAGAATAGGACAGGTTTTTAACTCCTACTCAGGACAGGACCTTCAGTAGGTGGTGCTTGAGGGGCCTGGTGTTTATTCTATGTCTTCCACATGCTTTACAAGCACTAGCACATTGATGGGTATTTCTTCCTTCACTGGACCATGGTCTGCCTAATCATACTGTTGTCTGAGCCCAGAAGGATATAAGTCTCATTCCGCAGATGGTTGAACTCATGAACTTTCTTCACCTCCTCAGAGACTGATGAGTTAGTCATTGGTGATGCACTAGTTAATCAGGCAATGCTTCGTTGTCAGAGTATGATGGCCTTCCAAGGATGTGGTTTTTCTTAGAATACGCTTGTGCGTGATTGTGCGTGAGTTTTTTGTTTTTGACGTGTGGAGGTTGGTGTACAGCCGATCAACATACAGTCTTCACAGAGTGAGGGTCCCAACCAGTGGCATGGTTAACATGACGATGATGGCTTCTCAATCTGTTTCAGCCTTCCTGCCTTCACAGCCGTTACAACATGGATGCAGTAGTAAAAAACCTGACAAATTTGCAAAAGAGCCTCCATAGATCTAGGTTCTTTCAGAGATGTTGAGGTCAACTGTCAATACTGTTTCTTCACCCATCTCTCTTATTTTCATGCTGGTATAGGGAAGTTACCTCTAGCCATGGTGTTTTAGTGGCAAGATTTGTTTAGTAGGGGTTTGCCTTTGCCTCCTTCTGAGGTTGAGCAGGTATAACTTCCTAAAGATCACCCATTGGATTTCCATGCCTGAACTAGAAATGTAATCCTGTTCTCAAGGGTCCTAGTCCAACACCTAAACCACTACACCACACTTGATCTTTATTGTCAGCTTAGTAAGGGATATTTAGAATTCCTAGCCAGAGAGCCCCAATGCAACACTAAATTACAAACACCCAGATTCCATAGGGTGAACCCATGGTCATTAATGTGAAATAATAATACTAGTGAATGGGTCCCCAGAAAGAGAAAATAAATCCCAGAGTAACTCTCCTTCGCTGTACTCAGATTTCTAGTGGCACTGCACAAAGTATCTAGATCCTAGGAGAACGTAGCTACAAAAGGCTGACTCTTCTATAGTCTTTTACTACGGTCCCATTTATAAATATGAGACCGTCACTACCATCCATAATTTAATCCATAATTAAATCATGGATGGAAGAGATTTTATTTGGAGCATTCTGGGGCACACCCCATGCCAAACTGATATAGTAACCATAAATCTGTTCTATCCTGGAGAAGAGTCAGAATAAAGAACAAATGTAAACGGTGTCATTGGCCTTCTGTAACCCCTTATCTATAATTCCTCAAATAGAAGTGTCCTTAAATCTAGGCATATATCAAAGTGACCAATAACTTATGGTAGAAGAGATCAACCAGCAAGCTAAACCACACTCAATGAAGACAATAACCAACAGTCAGACTCGTTTGGCAAAGCTCATTAAAGTAATCAAACATCTTTTTGGCCAATTTCATTATTCATCCCCCGGTGTCTCAAAATGGACTTCATTGTAAAAATCAGCAATACTTCTTCTCCCTTACCTCAAGGGAAAATGGGGCTCACTTTTTACCATTTTTGAGAAGCCAGAATTGTATGTGGGGTGTTTGTGTCAGATTTAAACCATGGTTCCCAACTTTGAGCTCCCGATGGATCGTGGGAATGTATTGTAGGTTGTCTGGTCGCTTACAAGCAAACTGACAATTTATAAGCAACTCTGAGAGTTTTTGCGGCTTAAGGGTGGGATATAATTATTTTAAATAAATAAATAGCAAGCAGGACCTGGATGTAAAAGTAAAAGACTCCTGCCACTCTGCTGCAATATTTGTGAAATTGCCAATTTCTTGTACTCTGTACTGCTTTCTTATTACAATTCACTTGAAAGAAAGGTCTGGTTTTCATTGTAAGATGTCTTTTTTTTTTTGTATAAATTTTTATTGTGATTTTTGAAACTTTACAGCGAAAGTGTGAGAACATAATGTACATGAAAGTAAGGGAGAGAGAAAAAGTAAACAACGAAAATAGGAAAAAAAAGAAAAAGGAAAAATATATATATAAAAAAATAATAAAAATAATACATATATATTTGTTGACTTCCGTTCTTCTTTCTTTCCTCCAAGTCTTATTATTATTCGTATATCTTAATTTTTATATAGTGATTACAATTTCCTCTATCTATCTGCAAGATGCCTTTAGTCTTTGCTGTGTTTGAGGCAACTTGGTATGTTAGCAATGTATTGAATCTATGGGTTGCCTGCAGTCTTTGATTTGCTTAAAAGCATGGGGCTGCTATTTGGGTTTTTAATTCTAAATACATTCAAATAAAAATAGCCAGCTGTTTCTGTAGGTGTTTTAAAAACAAAGTGAGGTGAGGTTTGTTTTTAATTATATAGGATTTTGTGAAAACAATGTACGTTTTTTCCTGTAAATATTGTGATTAAGTCCATAGACGGTGCTTTCAGTTGTACTTGTAATTGTACATTTTGTAGTTTTTGGAATGTAGAATGATTGAAACACAGGTGTAGACTGAAACATAAACATAAAGAATGAAAATGGATGGTGAAAATGTAAGCGTCCTTGTTATCAATGTTTTCAAACACAAGGAAGTAAGAGAGGCCTTAAGTATGAACATCTGAAAAGGGCACCCTAATATTTGGCTGACTATGGCTATAAAGCTCCAGCTCATATCACAGTTTCCACTCATGAGAGTTTTGTAACTTTGGGAACATGGTGTGGGAGGCTAACATGCATGACGACATTCTCGTCCTAGTTTTTAGCCCTACATGGATTCATGTGAATGTAGATGAATCCAGTGTTGGTTATTCCAGGACATGAACCAGCAATCTAAATGGCTGAATCTAAATGATCCTTTCCTATGTACATTGGTTGTCTTGAAGTCATCTTTAGAAGTACACTGATTCATACTTCGGTCAAATGGTAGCCTTTGCACTTAGGCGGTACAGTCATCCCTCTACATTTGCAGTTTAGATTAAAACTGATCTCTCAAGGAATCTCAAGGCATTGTGACTCTGGTCAGCTTCCAGCAAAAGTTGACAATAGAGTAATTCTGGAATACCTAGAAATTCCTAGATGACTATTCTCTCAGGTAAAAAATAGTAATTTCTTTATTTGCAGTTTTTCACTTTCATGGGCATTTTGTGCCCCTAACCCCAGCAAATGTGGACAGCTGACTGAATATGCTTCGGATTGATCAGATTCAGAGTAATTGAATCTGACTTTTGATCCCGCTTGTCAGCAGAATGGTACTTTCTCTTTGCTCTTCAGGTTCCCATTCTCCGCTAAAATTCCATTTCAGCAGCTGCTCTGTGGACCTTGAACTTCAGAAGTTATAAACTACTTCTGGAGAGGCTATTTTATAACACATTTATAAAATAAACCAGTAATAGACATCTGTGTTTCACAGAGTACTCTAAACTCGCTACAGATGGATTGCTTAAATGCTGAATTTTGTTGCAACCCACATGCAATATCTTAAATTAAAATTGCCAAAATTTTCTAAATTTAAGAAGAATGTGCAGTTCTCCAGTTGTTGGAATGCAATTGCAGGCAAAGCCAGTGATAAAAAGATGCTGGGAACTGCATTCCAGCAACAGTGGAGGACCTCACAATTCACACTCCTGCATTAGGTATATGTGTGTGTGTGCATGTATGTGTATGTGTACACACATACATATACACATTCTCAGACATGGAGAACTGCACCTTTCCCCCCAGTGTGCCAGGGTTGGTACCATATTTGTGCCCATTGGCTACAACGGCTTCTTCTCCAAGGACCAGGAGCAGATGGCTCAGGGACTGGCACTGGTCCTTTGACCAACACTCAAAGGGATGATGGACAGTGTAAGCGTAACATAATCTGAAAGGTTGCAGATTTCCCATCCCTGCGTTGCGTCACTGTTTTCAACTCTGGGCCAAAGATTTGCATTATTAATTTGGTCCTTCTGTTGCAACTCATCCAGAACCCCATTAGTCAAGGAAAACACGCAAATGATGAATGTGCTCCACAAATCTGAAACGTTGCCTGTCTTTGTCTTTGAAATGCAGTTCTGGATTTGCAGCCCCACTTCACCAGCTGCTTTTCCCAGTTAGGCTCCTGGACATGATGATGACTTCCTTGATCTCCTCCTGCTTGTATGGAATTGCCTAGTATTCATCTATACTGTGAAAAGCGAATTGTCTGCAATAGTAATTTCCCAACTCTGTTGTGTAGCGCTGTGAGTCATCTCTGAGTTTACCTTTAATGAATTTCTTCAATTTTGAGATTTTGTGAAACAGAATTTGTCCAATAGGGCAATTCTTCTCTGTGTGCCGCTACAGGAAGAAGTTGGTCTTGTTCTCTCTGCCTGCGCAGTCTCTGTCTGTCTGCCCACATTTGCAGCCTGTCAGTTACAATAATAAGCATTTTACAAGCCAGAAGAATGTAACATGTTGTTGCCCCTTCGACCTGTTCCTTCTAGTGCTAATTGTAAGAGGACATCTGCTGCTGCTTCCTCCCACCTCGAGAATATATCACCTCCTGGTTGTTGACATTTTGTTAACCAGCTGATCCTCCTGCCCTACTTCTAGCAATAGTGCAAACAGATTGCCACTGTCTTTCTGCTAGGCCAGTCTCTCTCCATTCTCCCTGTTCACCAAGAATGACAAATAGAATAAAAGGATGCCATTGCACCCTGCTGCTATGCTACAATAGGTGCAGGGACACAGTTCTGGTTTCAGATTCTTGTAGGAGCAGATGCTACACCAAGCATGCTCTGGACACTTGGTGTAGCACCATGCCAGTTGGCTGTAAGAAAAACAAATACACTGGAATTCGTTAATAAATATACATGATCAAATCCATAAAATATAGCAGTGGTCTCCAAATTTGGGAAATCAGATTTTGCTAGACCTTCCAGAAATCCTGACTGACATAGTCCATGATTTGTGCGTGGTTCTAGGAATATGATTCAACCAAATCTGGTGTATAATAGAGAAGGAATGATGGCCGTACACTGACAGATTTGAACACAAAAAGTGTTGGTGCAGAAGGGGCTTTTAATGGCTTTTTAAATCTTGAATTGATTTTATTTTCCCTTTTAGCCTATAACACCAACTATGCAGTTAGCATGCTCTTCTTGTCAAATGGTCACCCTTGCTCTTCCCCCTCCACTACGTCATGTTTAGCTTGGCTGACCATTGTGGTTATAGCCTTCTGGTAACTTATAAGTGCTAAGCTCACAGTTGCAATGTGACTCTTTATTTCTTTTTAATAAGAACGTTTTCAGAAAGCAGCTTGCTGAAGGTTTGGTTCTGTTTTTTATTGTTGCCATAGTTTTAATGCAGGACTTGAATGTTGACATGGGCTATTTAAAGTTTTCTGAAAATCACACTTTTAATGGGTTGTCTGTACAGCTCTTTTCTCTTGATACTACAGCAGTATTGCCTAATGAGAGCCGCCTTCTGTTTGTAACCAGCTGTGTTTATCCCCAAGAAGCTGCCCTTTTCTGTTCAGTTTGCAGGTTGTGTATTGGGCAATCTGCCTGCGGCCACCAAATTAATTGTACGCAGATAGGGAAGCATAGAACAAAAGAAGGTGGGCAGAGAAGAGCCAAAGGGGATGGAGTGATAGAAGACATGATCAGCAAGGAGAGAGAAAGGGGCTGAACCATGTACCTCCAGACCCACCACTATTTTTTTATTTATCGTATGAGAAGCGAACTGGAGGTACAGTTGTAACTTATTTAAAGTTAAAAACTTGGCATTATACTAAATGTCCTTTGGCCAGTAGCTGGCCATTTAGAGTGCCTACGATGTTGCTATAAGAAGGTCCTCCATTGTGCATGTGGCAGGGCTCAGACTGCATTGTAATAGGTGGTCTGTGGTTTGCTCTTCTCCACACTCACATGTCGTGGAGTCCACTTTGTGGCCTCATTTCTTAAAAGTTGGCTCTGCATCTCATGGTGCCAGAGCACAGTCTGTTCAGCGCCTTCCAAGTTGCCCAGCTTTCTGTGTGCCCAGGAAAGAGTCTCTCATTTGGTATCAGCCATGGCTTGAAGTTCCTGGCTTTAGCCTGCCACTTTTGGACTCTTGCTTGCTGAGGTGTTCCTGCGAGTATCTCTGTAGAACTTAGAAAACTATTTCTTGATTTAAGGCATTTGTGTGCTGGCTGATATCCGAACAGGGGATGGACTGGAGATGTCAATGCCTTGGTCCTTTCATTATTGGCTGCTACTTCCCAGAAGATGTCAGATGGTGCAATACCGGCTAAACAGTGTAATTTCTCCAATGGTGTGTGATGTAGCCATCCTGTGATAATGCAGCATGTCTCATTAAGAACCACATTCACTGGTTTCATTAAGATCCATCATTGACATGTGTTTCTTGACAGAGTGTCCTCAACTCTGTGTGTGTGTGTTCATACAATTATAGATGTGGGAGGGCCCATGGGAGCTTGCCCACCCAACCTCCTGCCAAGCAGAAATATACAACTAAAACATTCATGAAAGATGCCATCCAGCCTCTAATTAAAGACTTCCAAAGATCCTCCACCCTTCAAAGCAATCTTATCTATTGTTGATCAGATCTTACAGGTAAAAGTAGGGTTTTTTCCCTAATGCTTAAGTGGGATCTTTCTTATTTTCCTAATTTGAATCAATTGGTTCTTGTCTCTGGAAGAGCAGAAAACAAGTGTCTTCTGTCTTCCACATGGCCTCCTTTCAGATATTTAAAGACAGCTATCATGCCACCTCTGTTTCCTCTTCTCCATGCTTGACAGAAGAAACCTTCCTATTTCCTTCTGTCACATCCTTTAGAGAGGGAAGGTATTTTCATATTTCAAGGACACTGACACATTAAATCAGGATTAGGCAACTGTATTGGGTTTGCAGGCCGATTTTGGGAGCCAGGACACCTCAGGGATCATGCAGTCTGCCAAAAATGCCCCACTACCACTGGAAGTGACAAGAATCTTACTTCTGGTTTTGCAAAACAGTGGCTTTTTAAATGTCAAACCATGCACAGTGACCCAGCAACTTAGAAGATAAATGGTCATTCTTACAAGTTTCTGGGAATGATCATTTAACCTCAGCTCTCCCTTTTAAAAATTGATGGGCTTGGGGAGTTTAGAGGATTCAAAGCCTGCAAAAAGCAGATTTGGAAGGCCCTACTTTGCCCCATGAGTTCATTACTAGAAATGCATGCCCAATTCCCTTCCTTGAAATAAAATCAATGTCTACACTAAGGCTGTGATAAGTCACCCTAAGGTCTCAAGTAATGGTTCCCAGCCTGCAGGCCATGAATTGATTCACAACACAGATGGCCCTTGGAGGCTCTCATCTGGAGGTGGAAGTGAAGTAAGTGGATCAATCACAGTGAGGAAAAGGGGAAAAGGTTGCAGTGATGGAGCCCTTTGTTTTGTGTTCTGAAAGATTATTACATATTAAATGTGAGAAGCAGGATACATCAGTAAAATGTTTACTTAAAGCACAAGGTACTAAGCAGGGTGTTAAGTCTCCTGAATGTTTTGGGTACCCTATCTGATCAGAATCAATCTGGCCTCTCCAAATTTATGTTGCACTCATAATCTGTCGAGAGAACAGAAGATGTTTAAAATGCCTTCAATTTAAGAAGCAGTAGTTGAGGTAACTAGGTAGCTGTCTGGGTAAAAGAAAGGGAGCTCCCAGAATTGCTGGCCATTGAACAAGCTGGCTGGGAGTTGGAGACCCAAACAGTTGGAGGGCCACAGTTGGAGGATACCTGCATTAAAGAGTACTTTTTGAAGAATCTTGCCATTGCTATTCTATGAAATATTCATCAGTGAGATTGAACATGCTATACATGATGAGTATGAGGTATGGGGCAATACCCCTCATGTCTGTGGGTTCTCATATCAGCTGCTTTGAGAACTGTTTGCATTCTTGGTAAAGCTCAGTCTCATCTCTGTTTTCTTCTGCCTTGTGGGAGAGGATGGATGTACTTTTATGATCCAATATTTTTTGTCATGCATGATCCTAAGCTGTTACGATATTATAAGTTTTAGCACAATTATCAAGGCTGAAATGTAACTAGGAATGTTGAGATGGTTCCTAAAAGTCTATTTTCAGTCATTCAGCATTGCTGGTACAGTAGAGTCTCACTTATCCAACACTCACTTATCCAACGTTCTGGATTATCCAACGCATTTTTGTAGTCAATGTTTTCAATACATTGTGATATTTTGGTGCTAAATTCGTAAATACAGTAAGGGCGAGAAGGGCGGGGTAGAAATACTGTAATAAATAAATAAAATAAATAAAGTTCCTTCACCCTTGTTCATTGCATTGCCTTAGAAATGTAACTTCATTTCAAATATGTTTACTCCAAAAAGTTAACCAGCATCTATAGTGCTTGTGACTTGATACTGTCAAGGTCGCAGATAAAACAACTACAGTAGAGTCTCACTTATCCAAGTCTCGCTTATCCAAGCCTCTGGATTATCCAAGCCATTTTTGTAGTCAATGTTTTCAATATATCGTGATATTTTGGTGCTAAATTCGTAAATACAGTAATTACTACATAGAATTAATGTGTAATGAACTACGTTTTCTGTCAAATTTGTTGTATAACATGATGTTTTGGTGCTTAATTTGTAAAATCATAACCTATTTTGATGTTTAATAGGCTTTTTCTTAATCTCTCCTTATTATCCAACATATTCGCTTATCCAACATTTTGCTGGATAAGTCAGACTCTACTGTAGTTTGATTCCTTTTCTGTAAGAGAGCACATTTTTATATACAAATTTCTGGCACCCACCCTGGACCTTCCACAGATACAGTATATAAACATCCCTTGCTAAGTTGCCAATACTGTATACCTCACAACCTCTCAGGATGCCTGCCATAGATGTGGGTGAAACGTCAGGAGAGAATACTTCTGGAATATGGCCACACAGCCTGGAAAACTCACAGCAACCCAAACTTCTGGCATTTCCATTTAAACAGACCGAATTGTAGACGATGAGAACGTTCTTTTTCTGCTGTACAGTTATTAGATTAGTCCTGGGTGCAAATTGAGCAGTCTTCTGGATGTCACTGACTTGCTACTCCTTATTTTTTCAACCAGTGACTGTTCTGTTTAAGGTTAATAAGAGTTGCAGTACAACAAAACCCACATGGCTGCACAGTTCCCAGCCAAGGACTAGATGGGAAAATAACCTAACCATGCTGTAAGAATGCCTCCTCTGTATTTGTATGCATGCACATATATGTCTTCAAGTTATCTGTCAACTCATGGCAACCCCATGGATTTCAAAGAATTTTCTTAGGCAAGAAATCCTTAGATGCCATTTTCCCAGTACTTCTGAAATCTAGCCTATAGAATCTAGCATTTGTTGGCAATCTCTCATCAAGGTCCTAACCAGAGCTGAGCCTGCCTAGCTTCTAAGATCAGATATGATCTAATGCCATTAGGACGTTTAACCCATCTGAACCTTCAATATTATATATTTTGTTCCAGATACAGAGGCAATATATCACTGAGTACCAGTTGCTAGAGAGGAGACTATGAGACAGTGCTCCTTCCTTTATTATACCTATAGATTTCCTAGAGGCATCTGGATGACTACTGTGGGAAATATGCTCTTTCACTAGACAAATGATTGGTCTGGTATGGCTGGGTTTTTATGTTCATCTGTTTAGATCCAGTCATTTCTCTCCCACTAGAGAGGAATTTGCACCAAATCCCTGTAGTTCATTGATTGGATGGGAATGGAGGAATGATTCCAGTAGAGACATTCTTGAGGAATGCTGGGTCAGCAAACTATCACTTCTGGAAGGTAGATTTGCTTTAAGTCTCTTTTTAGAGTGTATTCCAACTTTCGTCAAACCTTGTGTGTTTCCAGATATGTTCAACTGCAGCATCCATCACCAGTCAGCTGGCATGAACCACAGGAAAATATTAATCTGTGGCTATTATCCTAATTAGATTGGGTTTTTTCTCCTTCACATTTTGACAAAGAATCTTGCATGTCCACCCACAATAGGTATATAGGGCTACATCTATACACACAGTGCTTTCCATATATAAAATCCAATGCAAATGTACATTTAAAGTGTTTAGATTCAAACAACTAAGTTTTTTTCTTACGGAGTGAACTTTTTTGAACTTGATCTAATAATTTTCATTGAGGATTGGGAGCCTCTGTTCTAATGTATCTTTTAAGATCATGCATCTCTAGACAACATTGAAATGCCAAACTTTCATTGAATCCAAGACAGTTATCCCACTGCAAAGGAAACGTGAAGGAGTTAAGTTGTTGTCACTGAAATGTTGGCGTTCCTTGGTTTTTCTTTCCTTTGGGTAACGCAGGAATGCAATTGTTCAGCCATTATGTATTTTTCCTCTGCATACCAGGGAGTTTCCATGTAAGGAAACTTAGAAATGTTTCATAGTGTGTCCCTCTGTGTGTTTCACCCTCGCAATGAATCATGCTACTTGACCTTGCTATAAGTCCCCTTTTCCTTTGACACTGTCTCAAAATGATTGTTTTAAAAACTATAACTTCAGCAAAAGCTGCCTTAAAATAGAACAGCTGGATATTTCTGTCTCTGAAATGCTTCTTAAATGGAAATTCACTTTTATAGTAAGCCTTGGCATTTAACAGACTAAGCTTTTTGGGTTTCCTGACCACCCCTTTAAAGCAGATGTTAAAAACATTTTTCTATCATGACCAATGATTTAAGAGAGTTTCCACAGAGATTTCCCCTCTACCTCTGTTTCCCCAATTCAGTGTAATAACCTAGCTGGATGTAGTTTTACAAAGATATCTGCACACTGAAGTCACCCAGAAGTAAGCATACATGCCTGAGATTTGGCCTACCCTGTTCTGTGTCACCATGTGCCGGTATCTAGAATTTGCCTTTATACATTCTTTGATAACATCTGGACACTTTAGTACTGCTGCTACTAATATATCCCTCCTTTTTCTCAGTCTGAGACTCAAAGTGGCTTCCACAAGTAAAAGAAACATAGCTTTGAGAGACACCAAACACACGAATTAAAAAGAGCATTAAACTATCCCTAAAATTTAAAAAACTCATTTAAAATATAGATATTTAAAACAAAAGACAACACACAGAAAAAATTAGAGCAGGGAAAAGAATTTACAATTTTCTCAAATAAAATCTAAATTTTGTTGGGAGAAGAATCTTTCACTTGATTCAGCCATCTACATTTGCTGGGATTCAAGGCACAGGGCTTCTGTGAAAAAAAAAACACAAATAAAAAACATATTTTGAGAAAGAACATTTATCTAGAAATTTCTAGGGCCTCCATCTCAACTCTGTAATGAACTTCTGACCTAGACATTCCTAGAGGTGGCCTTTTTAGTAATTTCATGTGACTTCCATGGAATCGCATTGGAAAGCCTATAGGTTTCCCAAGGTAACATTTTAATCAAATCAGTGAATAATCAAATTGGCAAAAGCCTAACCTACTAATGTGAAGGGCCAACTGTATGTAAACTGCATAAACTTGTTTTGAAATTCATAATATGGCACGTGGGCATTTTTTAAAGTTGGAAAGAAGAACAAAATATAACATTGTTGAAGATATCTTGAGGTCATTTCATCCAGTGTTCACTCTAGAGCTGTCTAAAGCTCACTTCATATACAGTACAACCTCCATATCTACAGGCAATACATTTCTGGACTTCATGCAGATATGCAAGATCATGGAAAATTGTGAACTCTATCTATTTATCATGTCAGAAGCAAATTGAGAATACAGTTATAATGTATAAAAAAACACAAAGTTAAAAACTTTGCATTATACTAAATTTCCTTTGACCAGAAGCTGGCCATTTCAAGTGCCTCTGGTGTCACTGTAAGGCGGTCCTCTAATGTACATGTTGTAGGGCTCAGACCAGAAGCGACTTCCAGTGAACCCTATTGAAATGCAGAATTTCTGGCCCAGCAATGCCATAGAAATGCTGATCTAGAAAATGCCTGGGGAGGACCTATTTTGTTGGCTGCTGATAACTGAAACCACAGATCCCAGTCCCACAGATATGGGGTCATACTATCTACTTTCCATTTAGCCATTTCTGCATATGCATTTTTATGACTGAACCATCTGGAGGAGTAGGAACCAGTAGAAACCAGCATGTTGAAGTTGAGCCAGATTCTGTGGGACCTCCCAGGCAAAAGTGGACATTTGCATTGCATGTTCACTTTCAGTCTTTGGCTAGTCTTTTAAGCTGATGCTTTGCAAAGCCCTTAGTGTAATAGATGGTACCGTTGGTCTAAAGAGCAAAAATGCACAGAGCATGCAATGTCCTGAGGTGTGCAGGACCAATGTTTTGCCTTTTTGTAAGTTTCCAAAGTCATCTGGCCACATCTGTTGAAAGACCTAGCTGGACTTCGATCTGCTCTAGCAAGGTAATTCTCTCACGTGTAAATCCTTGCTATGACTATCCTTCCTTCATTGCTTTTCCCCATTGTTTCTTAGCATCTTGCAGGTTTGGAATGATGTCTTCAAATAATTTAATTTGCACCTGTGTGTTTTAGGATGTCAGTGTTTGCTCCCCAATATACTTCTAATGTAGGAGGAAATCCGTATCTGACTTTACGTATCTGCAAATTCCTGATGGAAATTTGCGTATCTGTAAATTTCTGATGAATACAACTACACAAGCTATTAGGGAATGTAAAAGCAATTGGGGAGCTGATAGCCCCATGCAGAAATCCATATGCACACATCTGGTACATCTGAAATGATTTATGGCAGACAGAATCTTCCTTGTCATTCTTGCATGATCAGAGCTGGGCCAAGCTTTTAAAGTCTGTATTTTCAGCATGTCAAGAGTTTTCAGATGTGGGTAACCTAAGAGAAACCTTCCTTTCGGTCACGAATATGTTTTCTGAATAATCTGCAATGATCAAGCAAAAAGGAGATGGGAAAGGAATGTGGTCTGGCCGCACGCTGCCATTACAGCCGCCCTATCTTTGAAATGAATCGGGCCTTTTGTCATAAGACACATGTCTGCGGAAACACGCAGACAGGAAGTGGCCTTGTCTATGACCCTGTCTCTTGAGGGAAATCAAAGCTCTTGTTAATTTCCACCATATCCCCAAGTTAATTTGCTGTCTTGATTTGAGATGCAGTGCCGTCTCCTTCGTAGGCTTGTGTAGTTGCAATACAAGGTGTAAACTGGGTTATTTCTGGGAGGGAGAGGAGCTATTGCTAATTTTAGTATAGGAAAGGAGGCAAGAGGACTTAGGGCAGAGTGAAATCCAGAAAGATGTGAATCCCTACTGCTGCACAGAAAGAAAGTTTCAAATGGAAAAGCCATGGATTGAGAACATTTTATGACATTTCTTTTGGCGGAGGGCATGCATTATAATAAAAGTGTGTAACATGTAAAGATTTGCTACTGTCTCTCTAAAACAATATTGGAGAGATAGAAAAAGTGAAGAAAAGGACACCCATAGCCATCAAAGGACTGAAGTTATTCCTCTGTTGTGGAGATATCACTACATTTTGGGCTATTTAGCTTAGGGGGAAAGGCAAATAAAGGGAGGCATGATAGAAATACATGAAATCATGTATTGTTTGGAGAAAGTGAATAAGGATAAACTTTTTCCCCTTATAATATTAGAACCTAGCATCATCCATTGAAGCTTAATTGTGGGAAATCTGAGATGGAATAAAGGAAATTGCTTTAAAAAGTGATTGAACCTGTACATCATTTGCTGAGGAATCTGATGTGGAGGGCTCAGATACATTCATATCTTGCCAGTAAATTTTGTTCTAGATAACTGGTTGCCCAGTCTGTAAACTGAATATTGGAATATAGACCTTTGATACAATGTCGAATGATTTTTCCTTTGTTACCATGTTCTTCTGTCATCTTCCCCCCCCCCCCCCCCAAATTGTAATAAAAACAAAGCGGGTTATATCGTTAAGATATACATATCTAGTGTGGGAGTGTAAGTGTCACCTGTTGATCTATGGCAAATGAATTTCATTGGGCAGGGAATATCAAGGTGGTTTGCTAATACCTTCCTCTGCAATTTAGCCTATTTCATACATGGGTAATCTCCCACTGAAGTATCAACCAGAGTTGACCTTTTTTAGTTTCCAAAATCAGACAGGATTAGGTTCCTTTAGAATATTAGCCTGTACATAGGCCATTTAATTGGTTATAACAATAGTCATTCCACTTTGGAGAACTGATAGCAGCCATATTCGGAATACTAGTTTAGGAGAGAAGACAGTTTTTTATGGGGCAGATCCAGAAAGTTGCATCAGTCCTGAATGTGTTAGCTGTACTTCAAGAAAGAATTTTGGTAGGCTTTTCAAAGAAATTGTGTGACCAGGCCAGCGCTTTGAAGTACAAAAGCATGTTTTGGGCACATGTGTCTGATTTATTAATAAAACATGTCATTAACCAAACAAAGTCTTAATGAGGATTTATTATTAATCCTCATTTATTAGAAAGGCGAAGGACATCACAGTTTCCCAAAGTAACATTTATCCTTTGGGATCTCTTGCCTAACCTTTGAGTTTCATTTTTTCTGCCTCCTTTTAAAAACCCTCACATAGCTGGTCTTTTCTCAGAGTAATCTGCTTGTGTGCACAGATTCATCCAACGCAAAGGGATACTAAACCCTGGGAATTTGAAAAGCTGCTTAGACTTCCATGCCAAATCTGTAAGGCTACAAATTACGGGAATGGTGTAGCGGGTTCTGATTTACAGGGTGTGCTGTGAATTAAAATATTTTGGTGCACAGGGTTGGTTGGGAGCTATTAATATATGGTCTGTGGTCAGATATCACGGTTCTTTGTCAGGGCTTCCAAATATCACAAAAGTAAGCAAACATCTCTGCAGAAGAAGGATGTTTGAAGGCGATGCTTCAGTTTTGGGAATGGCTTCAAAAGGGCAGCTTGAAAGTGAACTTTGTGGAACTGATGTTTGGAAACCTAACTGTCTCTTTCAGGGCTCAAACAAGGATTAAGGGTGGCTCTGGCATTCAGGGAGGGAAAATAAACTCTTCCTGTTTAAGTGTTTTGTCTGTCTGGTGTTCCAGCGCCTGGATTCTGTTGTGATAAGTGGAAGACTTGACTTTATAGTTGCTACAGACAGCTGTGGGCCCAGTGTTTTAGTTGTGTAACTTTCAAGGTCTTCTTTCTACCTTGGAATCCAGATGGGTTAAAGGTTTTTGAGGGGGAGGAATAGTTTTGCATGGGATTCATTTTTGATGATCTGCTACAGAACTAGAAGCAGCAGCAGAAGCCTTCACTTCTGCAGGTAAATCCAATGGTTGTACATTAAACTTTGTGTTAGCAGTGACTGTCTGGCATGTGGTGAGTCCCATTTCCAATAGACACCCATTTCATCAATTGTTGAATGGTGCATCAACACATAGATAAAGGTGAATTGTTTTTAACAATTCACCATGACTTTGGCTGGGATTCAAATCCTCACTTGGTTTCCATGGCCAAGTAGGGATTTGAACTCTTCTATCCCAGAATCATAGCGCAGCACTTAAATCACCACATAATACTGGCTTCATATCAAAACAATAATGTATTTTTGATTAAGTGCAATCTTTCTCATTGATTTAAAGTCATATTTAAGTCGTTATAATGGAATCATAGAGTTGGAAAAGGCCACAAGGGCCATCTAGTCCAATCAAATCCAGCTTGGTTATATTGTGCATATGGAAATAGTTAATATTTTATCTTTGGTCTAACTTACAAAGAAGCTGTGTAGTAACTGAAGGGAAAGCTTGGGGGGATGGGAATTGCCATACCAGATGTGGGCTTTTTTTCAGAGTTCACTGACCAAGTCCAGATAATGTCAAGAAACAGTGTTTACAAAAGTAAGTTGTGCTTATGCAGCCGCAATTATTAGAGAGGGCAAGGGGCTCAATTCCTGAAACCCAGCACTGACAGCAATAATTAACATGGACTGCAATCCACTTGGGAGTCTCCAGTCAGGGTCAGATGCCTACTCCATGACATCAGGCCCTGAAATGTTAACCAGGAGACCTTGGGAGCAGATGGGAGGCAGGCAGTGGAAGAGTTAAAGGAATGCGTTGCAGTGGTTGAATTTGGAGGAAGGACTTGAGAGAAGCACCAAAGCCTCAGCAGTCTAAGGATAGGACAATAATTGTAAGATTTACTTGCAAATTTGTGAAAGGGCTTGGCAGAAAGAGATACTGGCCAGGATCCAGAGAATTAGGAAACTTGTTCCATGAGCCTGAAAGGCTTTAGATTGCTTTTTCTCAATAGCCCCTTATGCTTGTTGGTAAACCGCTTTGAAGATGTGTTTATACATGCGTGTGTGTGAGAGAGAGAGACAGAGAAAACGAGTTTGTGATGCCACAAAGTAAGTTTGGTTCCTGCTGCAGTGGTTCAGGATATTTGAGTAAAATAGTTGAGTGGATTCTGAGCATCTTTCTCGGTCAGTATTCAGCACGTTCATGACCGCCATATGTGCATATCCATACATGAGACAGTGGTTGCAATAGTGGAACAGAATTATGGATATTTGTGTTCTAGACTTCCCAGAGCCATGAAACTCACTGGATGACCTTGGGCCTATCCTTCTCAGCCTGATCACCCTTTGAGAATTGTTGAAGATAAAATGTGGAGGTGGAGAAAAATGTACAGTACATTGCCTTGAAGCTACAAGAAAGTATAAAACGAATGGTATATAAGTACATATAGGCCAGAGCCAGTACATTGTATTAGTTTGAGTGTTGGATGAGGATTCCAAGAGACCAAGTTTCAAATCCCTGCTCAACTATTGAAACCCATTGGGTGACTTAGGGAAAGTCGCATTCTCATACCCTTAAATGAGAAACCTCCTCTAAATAAATCTTGCAAAGTAGGCTCACGTCTAAATCAAAGTGGACTTGAAGGCACACAGCAACTCCATGTAGGTTTTCTTCCCAGGTTCAAGTTTGGCTCCAGAAAAGAATGGCGGGTAACTTATGGTTTGGCTCCTTTGTTGTATAACGAGTGCAGTAGCCAAACACTTCAACATCTGGGATGCTGGATGAAAGGCTGAGAGTTGTGATGTTCACATGAAGCCATGAAAACAGTCACATTTCTGAATCCCTCTCCTCCAGTCACCATTGAATCCTTGCAGGCTTCACCGTGCATCAAGCAACTCATAATTGATAAATAGGTTTTGATCTATTTTGGTAATAATACATGCTGGGATGTTTAAGGCAATATTTGCAGTACTGTGAAGATAATACAAATGTGGGCTTGAAAATTTACCATGAGATTTGTACTATACAAGGCTGCAACCTTTATGTTTCTTGCAATTCTCCTTCTCTTCCAGATGTGTAGTCCAACACTCCTTGCATTGCTGAAGGCCCTTGGGCAAACAAGATCTTTAACTCATGCCAGATAACCCAGGATTGTGTAGGCCATATACACCTCTCATTATGCTTTCAATATCCTAACTGCCTGGTGCAACTTGGAACAATCTCTTTTGTAGTTAAGCCATTGGACAGTCTGGAAGGGGTTGTGCTGGGTACATAGCACTAAATTCTTGTGTGTGTGTGTTGTGGTCAGCTCTTTTCTTGAATTCCTGCTATGCAGGAATTTGCTCCTGGCAGGAAGTGGAAACCGATGGCATGGATTCCATTACAGTTATCCTGAAAACATTTGGTATGGTTCTAATAAGAAACCCTTTCCCGTCCACATAACAGCAATTGAATGCTGTTTTAGTTTTAGTGTGAAATTCAGCACAAAAATTTGGCCATTCAAACAAGTCATTTTTATTTAAAAGCGTGGAATATTTGGGCGGTAATCCAGAGGAACATGTGGCCAGATGGACTCCATTGTCACCCATAGAAGACAATAATCTGTAAGATAACTTCTGTAGTCTATAAGCCCTACTTAGATGTTGGGCTCTGGCCGTTATCTTTGCGAGTTGTTTATGCAAAAGGAATTAAGTGCATATGTGACCTCTTATGTAGAGCAGCATTTGGCTCATTGTGACCCAGTGACTTCTGGCTTATTGATTCTCAACTGGGGAATGAGGGGATTTATGAACGCTGATGGGGATTTATGCCTGCTGTCCCCAAGAGCTTTTTAAATAGCATCTAGCAAATGTTTCTGAGTCTGGCTATACTCTCTTGTGCACATAAATTTTCCTGTCCTCACTTCTTCAAATACAACAGCTCTGGGGAATGAATAAATAGTCTCTCCCCGCCCCCATTTCTGACTTGTTTTCTCGCTCTCACCCTCTCTTCTTGCTGGACTATGGAGTATAAAATAAACCCAGCTCTTCCAGAATGTCTAGTTATTTCACATGAAAATAATACTTTAAATTGCAACTGTGCTTTGCTTTTTTGCCCCCCCCCCCCAGTGATGCGTACAGCTTATTTATAACCCCCCTGGAGTGCTTTTTAATATATAATATAACTGCCTTAATGCCCCATGCTGGCAAAAGGAAAGAAATTAAAGGGTAAAAAAAGAATGATCACAAAATATGCCTTTTGCCCTTCACTATGTTTTAATATCTTATTTCTCCATAGGATTTATTAAGTTTTATCTCCAATATAGAGACACTTAATTTGTGAATTTGCTTTAGTTCAGCAATGAAGTTGACTGCAGCCTGAGATAATATGCTTTCCAAAACTGGCACATTTTAAACACTGTCATCCCACCCGCCAGGTTCACAGAAATTCTTGAATGCTTTTATGGCTTTGGCATGGCTTTCTGCATTGTCTTGTTAAATAAAAAAATCCACTCAGTTTCATTGCTTTATCTCCAATAGGACAATGGGATATGTGTCTATCCCCCCCTCATTTGTTCAACTGCAAGTTTGTTAGCTTTCCAACTACACATTTTTAAAATGTTTTCAGTGTTGTGTTCCACTTCATGATTAATTTCAAAAGTTCCTTGGTCTTGGAGAGGGCATTTTCTTGAAAACGTTTGAACACATTGAGTCATAGAGAAATTCAGATTGATGTGTACCTTGCCAGCATCTGGGCTTGACTTGTGATATTCCATCTACCTCTTCAATAATTTGCATTGGCATACGAAAAAAAAATTGGCATACCAATGTTTATTTAGTTAGTGTTTTGTTATACTTGTGCATTTATTGTGCAAGTCATCCTTGGACCACTTAATGTTGAAAAATGCCATAGGAGAAAATATATATTTTTTAAAATACAAATATATAGAGCTGGTATGGTACTGCAGCATAATCCAGTGGTATCATGAAGCAGCTTTCCATAGAAAAAGCCTGCATCGAAATACTTTTTGCTTTCCCATCATTAAGATTGTTTGGGAATCTGGGCTGAATATCAGCATGAGGACCACACATTCTGAAATGCAGCAAACATGGTTTGAATTCATTGCATTCCAAAGTATTCATTTGCAGGCCTAAAGATCTGTACAAACCACAGTCATTGCATATGGAAAAACATGCTTGTTTTCTTCCCAGATCTCCTTTCTTATACTTTTCTGTTTAGCAGCATCAAATTTTCAGTTAAACCGCTTTTGACGCTCTGTTCAAGAATGCTAAGACTGGTTACAAATGGATGAACCGCATGGAGATGCGTCAATTTCAGTTACCATATTGAAATGATCTAATGACATCCACAGATAGTCAAGGTGACCAGAAATGGGCACTATGGTCCAGCCAGGAATTGAATGAGGAGGTGGAATATAGGAGTACCTTGTTTTAATTGCCTTTGCATCATAGCAAAAGAAAATACTCTAAAATCTGATTTTTATTTTATTTTTAACCCCCCCCCTCCCCAATTTAGTGGAAAAACGTTTGGAAAAGACCTAGAAAATGAACTTTCCACCTAAATTTTCCCTTCAGGTCCATGACCTCACTTTTCTAATCTCAGTGACTAATATTAGTATTATATATCTGTTTCGGTCAAAACTTGGAAGTGAATAATAATGTAATTATCTATGGTGGCATATTTGAAGGGGAGGGGTAATCAGGGAAAGTGGAAATGGGAACAAAGTTATTTAATTAGAGCAATGTGTAAACTTTCTAATTACTTTTAATTATTATTTTTAATTGTTTAAGAGTTGTTGTCCGCTTTTAGAGGCAGAAGTTTTTTCACATTTTCGCCCATTCTGTTATCAATTCTAAATAAAAGATGACAGAACAAGATAATTGTTTGAATGGAGAAAGCACAACAAGTAGCAACAATCAGTTGTTTTTCAAACACTATAGCAATTGCAGAGAAGAAACCACATATAAAAAGCAACTTTCTAAGGCCTGATCTGGATAGACATCAGCCTCCCTTTCCACAGCTTTCATATCAGTGTGAGAAGATCAGGAGTGGAGGTTGTCTCCATCTCTCCCCAGGCTTTGACCAAAGTTGCCCTTAGCCATCTGAGAAATCTGCAGAAGGATAGAGTTCTTATTCCATGTTTTTTATGATGTTATTTTGCTCCAGGAAGCGCCAGGAAGGATAGATGGAGTGCTGTAGTTATCAAGTGTTATACATGGTTCTGTGAACAAGACAGAGGAGTACAGCTTTACATAGCAATAGAAGGAACCTGTCGTATCATTTCATTCCTTTTCCTCTCCTTCCCTTCTCTCTTTCTGGGAGGGAATGATCATGGATTTACTGGCATGATTTCTGTAGGTTTTATAGCCTCATTTCTGCACAGCGGTGCAGAGCTAGCAACCTGCGTTATGGATCAAAATTCCCAGTGATTTAATAATGTCTCCTGACTGCTGCTGTTTGCTAAAAAAATAAAATAAAATTCTGTGACACCTTGTTGCTGGTTTGAGGAGGAGATGGGGAGATTGATCTTAGGAAGGGGAGGAAATGGCAGCCTGGTTGAAAGAAGAGCAGCTCATAAGTCTGTACAGATTTATGGGGTGGGATTGTCAGTGCTGTTCTTGAAAGTCTGCAGAACCAGCTGACTATTTATAGGAATCTTAAAAACTCCAATATTTGGTCTGAAATGAGATTCCCAGTTGTGTTTTATGTACTGAGCCATAGATTCAGTGGCTGCCATAGACACTGTCTGCAGGGCTTCCAGTAATGTCATTTTATATAATGTCAGGATGTATGTTGAGAGTTGATAAAGCTCAAGTTAGGCTGGCTGTCATCCATCTTCCGCTTGAATCTTCCTGTTTTGACATTAACTCTTTGGGAAAACCTTCCTCAAAGACATGCTTTCCAAAATAAAAATATTTGAAAAATCGAAGAAGACACAAATGAGCTATCTAGTTTGCAGGGAATGCATACAATGGTTTCTGCAAATTCAGTTTGTAGAAATTTGGATCTAACACTACTGCTAGTTATGTGTGGTATATATATGTATGTTCTTTAAATACTTGAATTGTGTTCAAATATGTTTCTCAAACTTGTTTTCTATATGGACAAATTTGAAACAGGGCAACGTGTGTGAAATTGGAGAGCCAATGTGGTTTACTGGTTAGGATATTGGACTGGGAATGGAAAGATCCAGATTCTAGTCTACTTTTAGCCAAGGAACTCCTTGAATGGCCATGAAGCAGTTACTCTGGTTCATCATGATTGTTCTGAGGATTAAGTGGAGAGGAAAGGAGTCATTTCTACCTCCTTGAAGTCATTGGAAGAAAACTAGGATATTTGGTTTTTTATTGTTGTCAACTTTGGCGTATAGTGGCTCCATGAATGAGAGGCTTCTTAGTCATCAATAGTCCTCCTAAGTCAGGAAATTAAAAGAAGACTAGTGCTTGGAAAGACAGCTATGAAGGAACTTGACAAAACAGGATATAGATGTAACAAATACAGTACAAAAAAGACATGTTAGTGTTCTATTATAGAGGAATCAACATCATTATGACACATCTTCTCAAAGTCGTAATTGAGTTCTATGTCTGTTTCCTTACTGGTTTCCTGAAGGCCAGAGGATATGCTGGCATATATGCTAGGGCTTGCTATGATGAATAGAGAGCCTAAAAGTGAGTTGACTTGTTTAGAATAGTCTGGTGTTCGGAAACATATTTGGAGGTGGCACCGTAGGGTATATTTCAGCACTTATTCCTCATTCTGGATCCTTCAGAAGGCAACACACTGCTTATTTCTGGCTGCTGACTCTAGGATGTCATTTCTTCCCCTGAAACTGCTTCAGTTTTCAGTTCTAATGTGAAAGAACAAAAATTCTGATGTTTTCTGTTATGAAATAAAAGACGAGGCATTAAAGTTTCCAAGTGTGCTTTGTACAATTGAGTAATTTACAGTTCCACAAATTTTAAGATGCACTGATGTAAATGAGTTCATCTTTTCCAATTTCCTCACAAAATTAGGCTTTCCAGGGTTCAGTGGAAGGACAGAATGCAATGTAGATGTGTCTGCAGTACAGATGTGTCCTTTGTGAGAGCTGTTAATCTGTTCACTAGGAGTGCATTTATACTGTAGAATTAATGCAGTTTGACACCACTTTAACTGCCATGGTTTGGTTCTATGGAATCATAGGAGATGTAGTCATTAGTCTTCTCTACCAAAGAGTGTGGGTGCCTCACCAAACTACAGATCCCAGAATTCCATAGCATTGAGCCATGGCAGTTAAAGTGGTGTCAAACTGTATTAATTCTGCCATGTAGATGCGCCCTAACTCACCTGGTAGCTAGAGACAGCCTGTGATGTTGGAAGTTAAGTAAAATCTCCAGAAAGTTGCAGACAGAAGACTGAACTAGTTGTGGCTTTCCGGTGCATATAAATCACAGTGTTTTAGTTTCCACTCTATCAACAATTCTGTTGTATCCATGGGCATCCTAGGGATATTTTGCAAGTAAATTGCAACCATTGGATCTGCTCAGTTAATGAGCCGTCACAATGTTTTATCCCTTTCAGCAGGGAAATCCTAACCTGGTTTTGTTTGCCAGTTGTGCTTTCTAAATGGCAAGTTGCTGTAGTCAATATAGGTTGCTGTCATGATATGATGCCATTCTCTTTGCCTTTTGGGGCAAAGGTGAGCAAACATTGGTAGGATTTGACAGCTTTGCCTCCCACATGCCTATGAGCAACTCATTTCTTAGGGCTCCTGTTATACAGAGACGTTATGTCCACTCATAACAGCAAAGAAGCCAAAAGCAAAGTGTTTTTTCATTGCGTCTGTCCCCTTTTAAGGGTACGTTTGCAAGATCAGAACTGCCCTAAGATATTCGGCTGCCTGAGGCAAACAGTTCCTGGCAGTCCCAACTCACCCAAGGCAAAAAGTGCACGGTGCTTGGTGCCAGCTAAATTATTTTGGCACACGAGGCAAACAATCCCTCAAAAAATCTCCCTATTCCTAGCAGTACATATACAAATTAAATAGCAATGAACTGGGTGCTTAAATAGCAATGGCAACTGAAATCAGCTGTTTTATTCTCCCTAATGATAGAGCTGTTTGGCTGTTGTGTTTTTCCCAGGTAATTCCTGGGAAGCTCAAGGAATAACTTGAGTTACTTTGAAACAAGTCAGGATTTGAATTTATTTTGGGTGGCTTTCTCTTGAAGGGAAGTACATTTTCTCCGTAATGGAACTATGCAGTGTCTTAAGAGGGGTAGTTGGAAATCATAGGACCTAAAGTCAGAAAGGACTCCTATTTGGGACTTGATTTTGGGTGGCTTTCTCTTGAAAGAGAAGTACATTTTCTCCGTAATGGAACTATGCAGTGTCTTAAGAGGGGTAGTTGGAAAGCATAGGACCTAAAGTCAGAAAGGACTCCTATTTGGGACTTGATACTTGCCGCTTTACCACATCTGCGATAGCCCTGGCAGATCTAGTGACCGAGTTGAGCTCAATTTCAATAGAGAAAGCAATTAGGGCAAGCCCAGTTTTTCTAAAATATTCTTTTCCCCATTGTTCATTGCATTTTTATTTATGCACTAGAATTTAATTTTATCCCCAATTTTCCAACCATTTTCATTTTCTGGACAAATACCTTCAGGTGCTCTGTGCTAAAGGAAGAGTACTGGTTGTAATTAGCCTGCATGGTATAGGATCCAAATACCCATTAAACTAACTTCTCCATCAGTAGTCCATCACATGAAGCTTTTTTCCCCTGGTGCCCAGTGCTGTCCAAAATGTGGTGACTGACCAGCAGAGAGAGGCTTTTTGTGGTTACTATTTGCCTTTTAAAAGCCTTCTCAAGAAGGCTTGCTTAGTCTGCCAGCATTTGACTGCTAGGCAAAAATACATAGCACTGTCCTCATATCTGAAGGACCAGTATCTGTGGTTTCGGTTGTCCACATCCTACAAAATAAGCATTTTCTCCAGCATGACTCTGTGGCATCCTTGGGACACAAGTACTTCATTTCAATTCACTATTATTTGGAGTTTCATATATTCACACAAAACCCAGTAATGAATCTTCTGCAGATGATACCTGCCTTTTTTTAACCCCAGGCTTTAAAGACCAGCTCATGTTTACATTTTAAAGCTAAAAACAATGCTGTTTTGTTTGTTTGAGCAGGCTGACTCTGTTTTCATTCTACAGTTATATTTTTTCCTGACTACTACACCAGCTGCTCTGGGAATGTAAATTTATCTGAAAAGTATAGCAGAATACTATTTGTAAATAAAAGATGGGTGGCATACAGGAGGTCAAGAAATGTGGAGCATCACGGATACAATCCCGTGGCTTTCAAGCCCTGTTCCCAGGAAGGCGAGAGGGCAGGAAAAAGCTCTCAGGTCTAAATAGAAGACCTTTTCAGGCTGGAGAAGTATAAGCAAAACCACAATATATAGTATCCATCTGTTGTGTATTGCTGAAATAAAGTCATAATTGCAGCTTGTACAGGAGAAGTGAATAAATGAAACATTATGCATTCCAAGTGCAGAATTTAAATCACTTGGACGCCTTGAGGTTATTGCCTTGCGTGCTTTATGTGCTTCGTTTCTGTTTTGCTTTCTTGAAATTACATTACAGGGGGAGGGATGTATATATGCATATTTTCTTCACCAGCTTGCTGCCACTTCTGTTTCTTTTGCCCTTGACAGTTTAGCTTCATATTGGAGTGATTAGGTTTATTATGGTGACCTTTTGAGGACCAGGACCCTTAGCATAATATTCACAAAATAGAGAGCAGTGTGTTGAACAAAGCATACATTGTTCCTCCCCATTAAGATGTGCTGCTTTATTCTGTTGTTTGCATTTGAACACCTGAGCCAGTCCTGCTTCACAAAAGTGCTTTTCCCCAACCATGTGCAGCTGCTGATGTTCAATGGTTGCCAGTAGCCCAAGGCAACCCTGGCCTTGTTTTTCTGTACCAAACCATCCCTCGTCTCCCTCCTTTTTCTTGTCTTTGCTACTTTTCCCATTTAAACTCCACATATAATTAGAACTCAAACAGTATCTTTCGTTGGTTGACTGTACATGTGGATCCAGTTGTTAAGGCAGCTTTATTAGGTCTCTTCCTGTCCTATAATGAAATCTGGTGCTGTTTTTGCATCTTCTGCAGTTGTCTGGCTTCTAACTGAGATCTATGTTGCCCTGCATTACTTCCTGCATCTTATCTTACGAGTCAATGTGATTCAGTGGCCAGAATGTAATTTGGATGTATGTAAAACCCAGTTTCAATCTCTGCCTCCTGATCCATCTTGAAACTTGTGTAACTGTGAGCATGCAATAGCCTTGCACAGTAACATATTGCAGATTGAAAATACTACAATGGTAGCCATGTTGCCCATAAAACAAGTTCTATAAAGTCTATAAAGTGATTTTCCTGCTTCTTGGCATGGGGTTGGACTAGATGGCCCATGAAGTCTCTTCCGACTCTATGATTCTATGATTTGATTATGCCCTTGGCCATCATAACAATGGAAAATCTGTCCTGCTAGCTTTTGAATTTCGCAGACTTCTTCATCGGTCAAAAAAAAAGAAGGGAAGTAAGTTAATAAGACAGGAAACCATACTGGGAAGAAAAATTAAAGTTGATGGTTTCATGATATTTCCATTTTTGATTTGAAATACTGCAGAGGTTCGGTTCCAAGCCCTCCTGGGGATACCAAAAATTTTGGATGCACAAGTCCTATTATATACAGTGGGGAATACAATGATTTCCCTTATATAAAATGACAAAATCAAGATCTGTTTCTTGGAATTTTTAGGACGGGGTGGGTAATTTCAGGCCATGGGATACAGAAAGCTGACTGTAATGTAAATGAAATGTCTGTGTCAACAGAAAGGTTTGATTACCCACCCCAATGACCATGAGCAGATTGGGAGCAGATGCAACTTTATGGAAGTTACACTGCATTGCAATGAGCCCTCCACATTTGTGATTTGTGAAATTGTTTATTTGGGTGTTTGATTAAAGTGTTATCTCTAGAACTCTCTAGGTCCTCCAATACAATGTTGTAATCAGCTTTCAGCAGAAGTTGTACCTAGATATTCCTTGGCAGGTATTCTTTCAGGTTAAAAAATAGCAATCCACAGTATTTCACTTTCGTGGGGTCCTGTGCCCTTAACCCAAGGAAATGTGGAGGGCTGACTGTATTTCAGAAGAAAAGGTCCATGCTCATTTGTTTGTTTGTTACGCTTATACCCTATCTTCTTTCCACTGAATTCAAGGTAGCATACATGACCTTAGGTCAGGTCACTTTCCAAGCTGTGTTCCAGCATCACTCAGATTGCTCTTCCAACATCAGTATGGCCTCAGGGGTTGTCAGCCGTGCCCATGTACGTGGGCTAAGAAGAACAAACTCTGCTTGGGAGAACAAACTGGCACACAAGGAACACTAGCAATGGGAACATACAGAAACACCAGCTGGGAAATGTCTTGGTCTCCTTGGACATTTCATCCAAGTGACCTTGAGGTCATTGTGCTTTAAACAAAAAGGGTCAGAGGGGTAGTTAACAGGAAGTTGCATTATTAGACTTCATTAACAAATTAGAATACTTTTTCATGCTAAAGGAGGCATGCATTCCTCTCTGTTTTTCTAACATCTCTCCCTTATTTAATGGTTTGTTTTTGGATCAAGTGCCAAGCTGGAGTGAGCTAAGGAAAAGCAGATGATTAATGGGATAAGATGTCCAAGGACTTTGTTATGGTTTACAGGATTGCTTTATAGAACTTAAAGAACAAGTCACTAGTAGAACAAAAAGCATACATTGCGCCTGGTGGCTTTGTACTGCAGGTTGATTCATGTTCCTGATAAGTCTTCTCATTTGATGGTAAAACTATGGGGTGGGTTGAGGCTTAGCAGAGCCTAGGCCTAGGAGGCATTAAATATTTCAGATGTTAGTTAGTTGTAACAACTTCTGCTGATTTCAGGGATTTGGCTGTAAACATAATTAAGTCTGGATCTAACCTACTATTTAGTGGTCATGGTTAGATGCTCCACTACAATTCTGATGCACTGTGGTCTCCAAATGAGTTCTACAATTAGATGGCTCCTTAAAGTTTAAGACTTAAATCCAGAGTGAATTTACCATTCCACTTATTGGAGGCTGCTGTTGGAGCCAGGTGAATTTCTCCCATGAGGAATGCATTGTGACAGAGCATTTCCTGTCCATGATATCCTTTTTTAGTGTTGTACCATGGTATAACACTTCTGAGCCATATTACAGGGGAAAGTGTGTTTAACAGCTGCTAATCTTTAGTGTTAATTGACTTTGTAACAGCTTTGGGACATCTCTTCCTAAGTTGCCACATCTGACCAGTGAACTACCAATTTATAAGATAGCTATAAGAATGCCTCTGCTGCAAATACTCTGTTGGAAATAGCGACCTTCTTTAAGCCTCCTATACTAGTTATTTGTTATGCATGGTCCATGCAGTCATGCCGGCCACATGACCTTGGAGGTGTCTACGGACAACGCCAGCTCTTTGGCTTAGAAATGGAGACGAGCACCAACCCCCAGAGTCAAACATGACTGGACTTAACGTCAGGGGAAACCTTTACCTTTACCTATAATTCAGATTGCTTACAAGTTGTTACCTCTTCTCTGGAAGTCATGCATTTCCAAAAAGGTTATGTGTCCAAAAGGTTATAACTCTAAAAGGTCAAGCTTTTCCCAAAAGGTTATAAATGCCTTTTCCCATTTGCACTTTTAAAATAGTTTGCCTGTGAATAGGGTATATCTTTACTCACAGGCATGAACCCAAGGACATCTACACTATTCTGCAAAGTATTTTGAAGTTTATTTCAAGGTTTAATAGTTGTATTAAAAAGGAACTGAAATGAGGTTCAATATGAAGACATTAAAATGCTGGAGGGGGCAGACAGTGAATATTTATGCTCATGGAAGTGCTTGCTGCTTCCAATTCAGTTTTGTGTTGGTATATCCCCTCTTTTGCAGGATGATACTTTAGAGCAAGCATGGGGAAACTTTGGCCCTCCGGGTGTTTTGGACTTCAACTTCCACAATTCCTAACAGCCTACCGGCTGTTAGGAATTGTGGGAGTTGAAGTCCAAAACACGTGGAGAGTGCCCATGCCTGCTTTAGAGAGTGTTTCTTTGCCTAATGTGGAAAACGTGCAGCAATAAGAAAACCAAATTCGCAAATGTGGTATGAGATACAAAGTAATTTATTTGTGATACTTGTTCAGAATTCTTACCACACAACTTCACTATCTCTCATACACACACAATATACAGTAGAGCAGGGGTCCTCAAACTTTTGAAGGAGAGGGCCAGTCCACAATCCTTCAGACTGTTGAGGGGCCGAATTATCATTTGAAAAAAAAAAAAAACGATCAAATTCCTATGCACACTGCACATGTCTTATTTTTTGTAGTGCAAAACAGCAGCAACAACAATGAAAAAACAATACGATATTTTAAAATGAAAACAATTTTAACCAACATAAACCTATCAGGATTTCAGTGGAAAGTGTGGGCCTGCTACTGGCCAATGAGATAGTCAAGTTAATTAGGATTGTTGTTGTTGTTGTGTGCCTTCAAGTCATGTCAGACTTTGGCCGAGCCTAAGTCTAAAATGAATTATTTATTTACTGCATTTATTTACTACATTTATATCCCACCCTTCTCACCACAAAGGGGACTCAGAGCAGCTGTATGTACATACAATATATTATATTATTAGCACAGCACAATATTAGCATTATATATTACTATATTGAACTATACCACTATACTGTAATATTATATGTAATATATAACATATAATTAATATTATTATATGGTATTATTAGTATTATATTGTATAACATAATATTATAATCAATATTATATGTATATACAATATATTATATTATTAAAACTGAGGGTGGGGGCCAGGTAAATGACCTTGGAGGGCCGCATCCGGCCCCCGGGCCTTAGTTTGGGGACCCCTGCAGTAGAGTCTCACTTATCCAACATAAACGGGCCGGCAGAACGTTGGATAAGTGAATATGTTGGATAATAAGGAAAGATTAAGGAGAAGCCTATTAAACATCAAATTAGGTCATAATTTTACAAATTAAGCACCAAAACATCATGTTATACAACAAATTTGACAGAAAAAGTAGTTCAATATGCAGTAATGTTATGTAGTAATTACTGTATTTACGAATTTAGCACCAAAATATCACGATATATTGAAAACATTGACCACAAAAATGCGTTGGATAATCCAGAATGTTGGATAAGCGAGTGTTGGATAAGTGAGACTCTACTGTATATATATGTATATATAATTTCCAAGAAGAGTCTTCAAAGTGTTTGTTTTGGATTTGATGTGCTTTTAAAACGCATGGTGACTGCAGTATCTTTTTTAAATGACTGAGCAGCTGGCTTCCAGGAATACTTGTCCATGTCACATATATTTGACACCTTTCTTGTCTCTTGAGACCTTACTGCAGTGCATATTTTATGATTACAATACAGCATTTTTAATGGATTTCTGCCATATGGTTGAGTCATCTGCTCCATCGCCTGGTTTGGGGAGGCATATGCACTTACAAAGGTTAGGAAATGTTAGAAAATAAAAACTAACCATTCAAAGCTCAAAGGAGTCTCGCTGTCTATATGGGTGGGACATGTAATTTAATTTAAAATTATGGATAAAATAATAGCATTATCTCAGTTGCACTACGAGAAAAAAACCTTAATCTGGGATGCATTTCTTCATTGGTAAGAATAAAGTGGAATATTGAAGGCCACAAGTATTTCAGCTTGTAGAATCTTTTTGTCTCAAAAGCATACTTGAATAAATAATTTTGTGTGGGAAGCACTAAATTAGTCATTACCTTCCCATCTGTTTCTGGAAACCGTTCAAATCAGTCAGTCCTTCCCTGGCTTGCTTGGTGCTTTGTAAAAGCTCACTTGTTTCTGTGTGTCTGAAATCCATCTCTTTTAACCTATGGTTTTACTTTAGTTTTCTTCTGATTGCTTCTGTTTGCCTTTGTTTCCCTTCCTGTCAAATCTAACACTGTAAATTCGGGAAGTTTTTGACAGCTTGTACTTGGGCAGTGGGAATGGTTCAACATTTGCTTTTGAATGTGCAAGGGTTCTACATTTAGCCTTGGTGACTTTAATTGCTCCTAAATTGGAAAAAAAGTAACTCTTTTAAACTATAGTTCTCCAAATCTGCCAACCAGCATAGTGACTGGGGGCTTCTAGGAACTGTGATCCAAAAAGTAACTTTTCCAAGTGAGGCTGGATTTTCACTACCCTATATCCCAAAATCTGCTCCTAGTTCAAAGCAGAAAATCTGGGATCAGGTCCTAGGATATAGGGAAGTGTAGATCCAGCCTGAGTAGCAAGGTTGAAAGAAACCCACTGTACAACTACCACCACTCAGATTAAAGGATACTAGACAAGAAAAACCATGTGTTTTTAGACTATTGCTAATGTTACCCTGAAGTCTTCATTGTTCATAGATGGTGCTAATTAAGCTGAGGATTTTATTGCCACAGTTATTGGACTGGGTGCTAAATAATGGAGAAGGGTCAATAGGTGCTAAATAATGGAGAAAGGGTCAAATGGGATTTGAGGATTCCTGGTCATTTTGATCATCTGTGTTCTCCAGGAAAGGCTACTGTCTATCTTTTCAGTAGTTTTGGGGGTCACATAATCTGGAGCAGGGCACAGAGATGGGAAGGGAGGTGACTGAGAATGTATCTAGACTATAGTGTTAATGCAGTTTCACACCACTTTAATTGCTAGGACTCAATCATGGGAACTGTTGCTTTACAAAGTCTTTAGCTTTCCCTGCTAAAACATGCTGGTGCCTCACCAAACTACAACTCTCGTGATTTCATAGCATTGGACCATGAGAGTTAAAGTGATATTAAACTACATTAATTCTTCAGTGCAGACACATTCTTATTCTACTAAAGCTTATGCCACCATCTTGGTTCTCTCATTTTCTAAGATGCTGATATGCATACTGATATTCGAAACTATGTATTTGAACAGAACTGTGAAGTCATTCATTTCAGATGTGGGCGTGCTAATACTGTCATTTTTATCCTGCTCGAGCTCACTACCTGCTTATGAAGAAATTGCTTTGATTTTTGTTAATTGCCAGATGTGATTCATTCCCTTTGGCTCTTTTGCCTACCAAAATTCAAACACTTTGTTGTAAATAGCTGCATGCATTGGTATAAAACAGTCATCTTCCCATTCCATTTGAAATGTATGTACTCACATACCCCTAATAAACTCTTCTACCAATTTTGTGAGAAATTTAATGTTCTTTACTTGAGCAATTAGCTTTATACAGGGACAACCTGTATCTCACGTAGAAGTTACCCTCCTGTTACTAATTGAGCTGAAATTGCACTATCCAATTTGCATTTGGTTGTTGTGTGTTTTTCGGGCTGTATGGCCATGTTCCAGAAGTATTCTCACAAGTTCTGAGGATGCCTGCCATAGATGTGGGCGAAACGTCAAGAGAACATGGTCATACAGCCCGAAAAACACACAACAACCCTGTGATTTCAGGCATGAAAGCCTTCAGCAACACCATTTGCATTTTCTTTTGAACCTGGTCCCAACACAGCCAAGAAGGGGAATTATTTTACTTGGAGATCCCTCCAAGTACAACTAAACTACAACAGAAACAAAGTATGATATAAATTATAGGCCTGTGACTCTGACCTTTCTTCTGTATTATTTTTAAATTTTATTTTGCCTAATAAGGAAGACATTGGAGCTTTAAAAACCTACATATTATAGTATGTGCACTTTAGTTGGCCAATAAAGATATCACTCATTTGTGGATTTTGGATCTTGTTATCTTCCACTATTTGTTTCTCAGATGCATCTTAGATATGTCTCTTACTTTCCTTGCTTTTGGTTGTATGTGTCTTTTAAAGAAGTGTTCCTTGCACTCCTAATTGAACCATTCTGAAAGCTTGGATGGCAACTAGTCAGCTAATGGGTATATCAGCAGTAATTTCCAAGCTCTCCTGGGAACAGCTTTTGCTTTCTGTTGCTGAATGACGAGGCGGGAATAAATACACCCGGATTCCAGAGAATTGCTCATACTTGGCTTAGCTGAGCACTCAGAAGGTCAATTATTTTTTCAGTTTTCAAAAAGCAAGATTAGAATGTTAGAATTACCTTTATAATAACAAGGGCCTGGGCTATTCCTTAGGGCATCTCCAGAATTTCTGCTATTTAGAAGATGGATGCTATCATTTTTAGGTGACAAAATGATCAGGATAATAAATATCTTGACTGTTTATCTTTGAGGATGGAAGGCAAAAGTACTAAAAAAGGACAGTGAGCAATCTAGAGGGATAGAAACAGTAATGCTGGAACATTCATCTGTGAACCTTGCATCATGCAGAAATGGAAGATGTCCAATCTGAGCAATCTTTTTGGAAGATAACCCAGTGCTGTTTTGAAAAAAAAAACCTTTTACAGAGGCACAATTTTTAACCCAAGCAAAGAAAGAGAATAGAACATGTCCTTCTCCAAATTCACCATTTCTAAAGGGATTGTAAGAATAGGAATCCCCAAACCTAGCTCAGTCAGTGGTCATGGATTGTTTGTTGGGCACTGTGCTTGCGTAGTGCTTGTTCACACAGTACATAATTAAGCTCAAAATGTTTAAAATAAAATGGCAATGATGGCTTGGGGTTGTCTAAAAAGTAGCTTTTCCATGTTGTCATTAAATTGTTGAATTTGCTAACATGGAGATATTGATGACTGCATTGGATGGCGTTTGTGGTCTCTTCCAACTCTGTGATTCTATGGGCAGATTTAGGGGAATTTGGACAAAACCTTTAGAAAATGGGGAGATTATTCATTGTTAATTGTTGTAGATATGTATTCGCTCCAGCACCATAGACAGTATTCCATTGTATATCATTTGCTGACAATTAAGCTGTTGGATTCACAACACGCTTTCTACCAGCAGCTGATTGCCACTGAATAGAATACTACAATTGATAAATCTTTGGTCTGATTCAGCATCACTTTTATATTTTTCTGTTCTTAAAGACTTAAACTGATGTTCTCTATTCCAGATATAATGGCAAATCATTTTTCCGGTAACATCCCTCTTTCCTACCTTTCCAGAGGATCCCAAATTTAGTCCCAAATATTGGCCTGTAGGAATAGTACAACATCCCCAAACATGTTTGGTTGGTTTGCGTGTAACATCAACCCACAGTTTTATAAATCTGTGATTTGGAAATAATGCTCAAATGTTGGTTTTTCAACCTGATTTGATGTTCAGTGGCAAACCAGGTAGTTTTATTTCAGCCATCATGACAAATGATGGCCTGTGTTTCTGTCTAAGCAATGTCAGTGTGAAGCATTCTTTTAGGTTTTAGATCTTGTTTGAAGATCAATTCATCAGTGTAGAACATAATGTTGCTCATAACTAGTAGTGCGTTACCATGGTTCTGATTTTTTGAAACTCTGGGGGGTTTGCTTCCAAACATCAAGTGGGTCATGTGAGGTTGTTCTTTTAAGAGGTCAAAATTTGGTTTGCAGATCAGTATTTACAACTGCTCAGATTTTGAAAAGCATTGAAATTGCTCCAGTTGTTTTCATATTTCTTGCCTGTATGCCTTAATTTATCAAAACTAGGATACAGTGGTGGTCTGTGTACAACTGAAGTGTATCCAAACAAGATATTATCCAGTCAAATTCATGATCTAATTTTAATCCTTGGCATCTTCTACGTATCAAGTCTAGTTGTGCGGTCTGTGCAAACCACTTAAGTATTCCCATTTTGAAGTCTGGAAAGAAACGGAGAAGCAAGCATGCTAAAGAACAGATATTTGTGGTTTGGAAGATCTTGCCTAGTGAAGCTGAATCTCTTCAACCTCAGCCTTTATTGAGCAAAGCACCAGTACTTTAGTACAGATATTGCTTGGCAGTTTTTAATGTATGTTTTGAAAGGAAATGTCTCTTTAGGTCTTTTGCTGAGACAGTCCTGTTTTTGAACCAACACTCTGTATCACTAGAATCTGGTTGGATGGGATTTTCATTTAAGCCCGGCAAATACCTGATAATTATTTGATGCCGTTGGAAAGCCCAGGAAGAGCAGAAACAAAATACCGTGCTGGTTTAGCTGTGTTGCAGGAGCAACATAATAAGTGATTATTTTTTAAACAAGAACTGGAAAACCTCTCTTCATGTCCATGGCACACTTCCACCACATTTTCTGTAAAAATGCACAGATTGTACTTGTGCCAGCTTTGAGTGGCATTTAATGCTTTAAGCAGATTTTGGCATGTTATGGATGTTCAATATTCTGAGGCTTTGGGGGAAGAGAGAGTGAAACAGTTCAGCGTAGAGAAAGAGCTAGGTTTTTAGAAGGGGAAATACATTATGAGAGCAATTTTTTATTCTTTCTTACAGGGTGTGTGGGTTTAGGTAAAGTGTTTTGTTTTTTCTCCAGGCAAACAAACACATTATTAGGGATTTATTTTGCCTTCCGACTTACTGAGATAAACCGACCGCATGTGTCAGTGCTAATTGTTCTCATCTTCTCTTGAGAAGTACCAAAGATAAATCACCGGTCATTTTATTGCTGACTTGCAAGTTTGCTGAACAATGGGAAGCCGCCTGAAAGGTTTCCAGCACACAAGCTGCATGCTGCCAATGATTTAGACTTGGGTTTCCGTTCTTGGCCTGAGAACATGGCCTGCTTTACGTTTGCGTTGCCCTTTTGGCCACAGCTCTTAATTGTGCCTTGTGTGTTTCTTCGGGAAGGAAGGGGAGATATGTCAAGATGAAGCCAGTAGCTACGGCCACCAAGTTATTTGTACTGCTTCATGAGGAAGGAGAAAGCCCAGACTACTAAGATGTGCATTACTCACCCCAAATGCCACAAAAACATGAAAAAGTTTGAGTTCTCTGGAAGTCATAATCAGGCTAGAATGAGGCCATGGTGGAACAAACATCCCTTAGGCGAAGCACACAGCACAGAGCAAAAGCAGATAAAAGCACGGCAATCTCCATGAAAGGAAAGCTAGGGATTAAATCTTAGGTGGTGAACTATATTACATCTTGTCATGCATATGTGTAACTTTTCAGTCATTTTCAGCAATTGTATGGTTGCAAAATTCCTAGGGTATACTTACTTTACTTTCATTTTGTTTTATGAAATCAGAAGCTTGAGTTAGGAAAATGTCAAGAATAACTACTAAATGCTGAGGCTCAAGTAATATTGCTTTGCCCCTCGCTCTCTCATACAGCAAAAATTTGTAGAGAAAGAGGGAGAAATGAAAGAATATTTATTTCCAGTGTCCTCACACTCCTTTTTGTAATTTGTGTAAAAAGGTAAAAGTAAAGGGTTTCCCCTGACGTTAAGTCCAGTCATGTCTGACTCTGGGGGTTGGTGCTCATCTCCATTTCTAAGCGTTGTCCGTAGACATCTCCAAGGTCATGTGGCCGGCATGACTGCATGGAGGGCCGTTACCTTCCTCCCGGAGCGGTACCTATTGATCTACTCCTATTGGCATGTTTTCAAACTGTTAGGTTGGCAGAAGCTGGAGCAACAGCGGGCGTTTACTCCGCTCCCGGAATTTGAACCTGGGACCTTTCGGTCTGCAAGTTCAGTAGCTCAGTGCTTTAACATACTTTGCCAATGGGGCTCCTCAGGCTTCTTCCTTTTCACCCTCAGCCACTTAAGCCTTAGGCTGTTAAGAATTTGTGGGAGTTGAAATCCAAGCCAAAGTTTGCCCATGCCTGATGTAGATGCACCCATATCCTCATACTGCTGGTGAGTGGAAGTCATAGAACTAATATTAGGAAGAACCTCTTCACAGTAAGAGCTGTTCGGCAGTGGAATATACTGCCTGGGAATGTGGTGGGATCACTTTTAAGCAGGGACTGGATGGCCATCTGTCAGATGTGTTTTGATTTTTCTTTCTTTATTGTCTCTTCCAACTCTGTCATTCCATGACCCAAACAGCTAGAAAACTGTTTGGGTTTTCATGGCCAGAATTAGTGAATTGCTCTGAGTCTTCCAGGCTGTATGGCCATGTTCCAGAAGCATTCTTTCCTGATGTCTACTGTATACCATGCAGCTGTAGACAAGTCTACATAGGGACCACCAAACGCAGCATTGCCCAACCACGAATCAAGGAACATGAAAGGCACTGCAGACTGATTCAGCCAGAGAAGTCAGCCATAACAGAACACTTGATGAACCAACCTGGACACAGCATATTATTTGAGAACACAGAAATGCTGGACCACTCTAACAACCACCATGTTAGACTACACAGAGAAGCCACTAAAATCCACAAGCATGTGGACAGCTTCAACAGAAAGGAGGAAACCATGAAAATGAACAAAATCCAGCTCCCAGTATTAAAAACACTAAAATCAGGACAGTAAATAAAGAACACAACTCAGAAAACAGAGGAATTCCAGACATGAATCAATCAGGGCCAGCTAACACCTCCCAACAAAGGATTCTCTCAGGCAAGAAACAGCCAGACCTTGAAGCTGAAAGGCTATTAAATGCTAATCAAAGTAGCCAATGGAAACATTCACACCTGCCTTTATCAGACAAGAGTTCTTTCTACCACAATGAACATTTCACAGACATATAAACCTTACTACACTAGTTTCCAGGATACCTCACAACCTCTGAGGATGCCTGCCATAGATGCAGGCGAAACATCAGGAAAGAATGCTTCTGGAATATGGCCATACAGCCTGGAAGACTCACAGAAACCCAGCTAGAAAACTCATACTTCATTTTGATCTTTGCTTTTTAAGTATGGCATTCAGTATAAAGCTTTATCCTCCCAATAAAGCTGTGTTGTAAGCTATGGGAGAGTGTGGCTGACCCAAGATCACCCATTGAGGTCCGTGGCTGAAATGCCTGTTAGTCATTAAATTAACGCTGCCACTATTTAATCAAATATTTATACAGTTTGACTTATCTACAAATCTGAAATGCCTTGTAAGTGCTAATAGTTGTGATGGTGTGACCAGGACTGTTTTGCTTGCATTAGATCAGGGTGGGTTGATTTGAGGCAAGAAATTCACATACACACAGTTGTTTTCTTTCCAGAGCTGGAAGAATAGCTGAAACCACCATCAAAACATTTCAAATTACAAGCCTGTCGTACCTGTCTCAAGGAGATATTCTTTGCCAGTCCTTGGAAGGTTCTTGACTTTCAGCAGAAAATGGCATGTGTTTTGTAACTAATGGTAGAATTACACAAGAAACAGTGAAATTCATCCAGCTTTGGTTGACAGTAACATTTCAGTTTTGATTTGTATGAAAAAAAGTTTTGACTTATAGCATGTGCCTTTCTTAAATGTTGACTTGTACCGGATTCTTTACAAAATGGAGCTTAGCCAGCTGTTTTCTTGGGATTGGGGACAGCAAGAACCTTGAAATTTGGCAGTCAGTCCTAAACTTGCCCAAAAATGCTTGGGATACCAGAGTCTACAAGTTGGGTGAAAATTTGTTTATAATTATTTATTCCTGAGCAACAGATGCAGATATCCAGAAAGCGCCTGAGAAAGTGTTGAATTGGTTCCTAAAGGCTTACTAGTTTCCTTCTTGGGGTTCATCTACGCCAGACATGGGCAAACTTCATCCCTAAAGGTGTTTTGGACTTCAGTTCCCACAATTCCTAACAACCTCAGGTTTCCCGGGCTGCATGTCCATGTTCCAGAAGCATTCTCTCCTGATGTTTTGCCCACATCTATGGCAGGCATTCTCAGAGGTTGTGAGGTCTGTTGGAAAGTAGGCAAGTGGGGTTTATATATCTGTGGAATGTCAAGGGTGGGATATATAAATCCCACTTGCCTAGTTTGCAACAGACCTCACAACATCTGAGGATGCTTGCTATAGATGCGGGCAAAACGTAAGGAGAGAATGCTTCTGGAACATGGCCATAACACCCCAGAAAACGTATAGCAACCCAGTAATTCCGGCCATGAAAGCCTTCGACAACATGTGTTTATTTGTTTATACAAGGATTACCTGACCTGCTTGTTTCATTTCATTTGTGCATAATTTTATTTTTTCAAGAAAATTCTTGCTCAAACACATAAACCCATTGTGGCTTAAGAACCCATTCCTATTATTTCCGACTCAGCTTTCTATGCAATAATAGCATGAAAAAACTATTCAGCATTATAGATTCTTAATCCCGAGATTACTGCCACAAAAATACCAAAATTTACATACAGTAATCCATGTTGCCCAAGAAGGCACTTTTTAAGAAGTACACAATACTGGAGTTGAAGAATGTCTGGAATGTATATCATTGCTGTTTCTGATAGCATTGCGGAATTCTTTTTGCTCCCAAATTCCACTCATATTGAAGGAAGCAAAGTCCATTGATAAATTACTGTCAAACCTTAGTTTAGCTGTGATTTATTTATTTATTTATTGTGCCAGAAGCAATAAATTTAGAAAAAACACAAGTTAAAAACTTGACATTATACTAGATTTCCTTTGACCAGAAGCTGGCCACTTGGAGTGCCTCTGGTGTCGCTGTGAGAAGATCCTCCATTGTACATGTGACAGGGCTCAGGCTGCATTGTAGTTAGTGGTCGGTGGTTTGCTCTTTTCCACACTCGCATGTCATGGACTCCACTTTGTAGCCCCATTTCTTAAGGTTGGCTCTGCATCTTGTGGTCCCAGAGTGCAGTCTGTTCAGCACCTTCCAAGCTGCCCAATCTTCTGTGTACCCAGGAGGGAATCTCCCATTCAGTTTCATCAGTGGTTTGAGGTTCCAGGTTTTAGCCTGCCACTTTGGACTCTCGCTTGCTGAAGTGTTCCTGCGAGTATCTCTGTAGAACTTAGAAAGCTGTTTCTTCATTTAGGCATTGGCGTACTGGCTGATATCCAAATAGAGGATGGGCTGGAGATGTCAATGCCTTTGTCCTTTCATTATTGGCTGTTACTTCCTGATGATTATCAGATGGTGTAATATTGGCTAAACAGTATAATTTCTCAAGTGCTGTAGGGCATAGACATCCTGTGATAATGCAGCATGTCTCATTAAGAGCCACATTCACTATTTTAACGTAGTGAAAGATATGTTCCACACTGGACATGTGTATTCCACAGCATAGTAGCAAAACGCAAAGGCAGATGTTTTCACTGTGTCTGGTTGTGATCCCCAGGTTGTGTCAGTCAGCTTTCATATGATATTATTTCTAGCACCCACTTTTTGCTTGATATTCAAGCGGTGCTTCTTAAGTCAGAGCACGGACCAGAAGCGACTTACAGTTTAGCTGTGATGTAAAGTGGCAATACTTGTGATTTCTCGTTTGTAAACCCTAGATTTAAATTTCACATTGATTGATTGGCAACACATTCAACAATCATCAGTAAGCCTCATGACAGTTGTTAGAGCCCGCCAATGGCGTAGTGGACTAAGTGACTTGAAGGTTGGGTTGCTGACCTGAAAGCTGCCAGGTTCGAATCCCACCCGGGGAGAGCGCGGATGAGCTCCCTCTATCAGCTCCAGCTCCATGCGGGGACATGAGAGAAGCCTCCCACAAGGATGGTAAAACATCAAAACATCCGGGCGTCCCCTGGGCAACGTCCTTGCAAACGGCCAATTATCTCTCTCCAGAAGCAACTGAAGTTGCTCCTGACATGAAAAAAAAAGTCAGTTGTTCAGATTTTTCTAGTTAATAAAGGTATTTTTCCTTGAATCCTAAGAAGTCCTTTGGGATTTGAAATATCTAGAATTACTGTAAACCTAAACACAGTGTTTCTTGGGCATGATTTGGTACATGAACAATGAGTTGAACAAATAAATATTTTTGAACAATTAGATGTCCTAGTCTCATATCTCCAAAGATGTTTGATTGCTATGACTTTACTGTTAATGCCAGATATGGCATAAATCCTATCACTGTATTATGAGTATTGGTGTTTCATATGCTATGGATGGGAAGAATCATACATTTAAATCTATGCATCAGTTTAAATTACATTTCCATCCATATATATGCTTACATGTTGAAATATGTAACTGACTTAGGAGAAGATGAATAAGCCAGCCACCATAATGTTGATCGTTGAGAGCCAGAATTACAGTGTGAAAATGTAATCACCTGCAAAATGATTTCAGTTCAACATGATTCTACTTGATCCATTGCGCAAGTGGGGAGATCAAAACCAGAGAGAAAGAAAGAAAGATTGGCTCCCTTCAAAATCTGACATTAAGCAAGGGTGAACAGGAAGTAGATACAGATCTCTAAGGAAATCTCAGGTAATATGTAGTCAATCAGCACAGATTTAATTTTAGTTGCAGCAGCATTTCTCTCTCCATAATTTTACTGCTGTAATGAAAAAAGCTAAGACATCACCCAGTTTGGATTTTCGTATGGGAAGACTGGTAAGCTAATGTCGAGTTTTAAGGACAGCATGACCCCCATATCCACAGAGCCAGTATCAAAGTTTAATTTACCCACGTCTGTAAAGATATGTCTCTCTAGGCATTTTGTAAGTCCTTCAGTGGGATTCTGCAGTATGTTTCCACTAGATTTTGATAACAGAATTACATAAAAGGACCTAGAGAAATGTTTATTTGTTGGTATTTCTTGGTCTTTCAGCATGATTCTATAGAGCCGCGATGGTGCAACGGGTTAAACCCTTGTGCCGGCTGAACTGCTGACTTGAAGGTTGCCAGTTTGAATCCTTAAGAATGGAGTGAGCTCCCGTCTGTCAGCTCTAGCTTGCGGGGACACGAGAGAAGCCTCTCAGCAGGATGGTAACAAATCTGGGCGTTGTCTCTGTAGATGGCCTATTCTCTCATACCAGAAGCAACTTGCAGTATGTTCTCAAGTTGCTTCTGAAATGATTTTTAAGAAGCATGATTCTAGGGTATGCTTGTACCAGAAGCCATTAATATCAATAGGGTTTGCTATTGTACATAATTTTGCATTTCTGCAGTAAGTCCAGGAATGTAATCCTTGTGGATATGGTGGTCATACTAAACATGTATTTTGCCAATGCCTACAGTTGTGGATTACATGCTTTTGGTGGGGAAAAAATAAACAAAATAGATTGAGCAAGATTGAAATAAGAAAATAAGCACAATCAGATGATTTAGAAAGAAAGAAATTTCTGAGTGTCTCTGAGTCCGATCATAAAATAAGAAACCAGACATTTCTTTCATAGAATATACTTTTTTACTGCAATTCATACTCTAGCAAGCATGTCCATAATGTATGAGGAATTGTGGGCTCAAACAAAAAAAACTCTCTAATTCTCCCTCTTCAGTCTCAATTTCAGCAAACATTTGTCCACTAAAGTAGAGGTTCTCAGCCTGGTTCTTCTGGGTGTTTTGGGACTTTAGCTCCCAGAATTTCTGAGCATGGGCCAAACTGACTGGCGGTTCTGGCAACTGAAATTCAAAACACACTTGAAAATCATTGTGCTAGACATGCAGTTGGAACCTGAAATAAGTTTAAACTATAAGCAAATGGACTATAGCAGCTTATTCTTTTTTTTTCAACATTTGTAGCTTGGATTCTATAGCTAATACATAGGTTTGGCTTGCAGTTGCATCCGAGTGTGTAGTTAATTAATACTGAAGGGAACTCCCTTCTGCAAGAAAGGTTAGCCTGAGCTTTCAAACAGCCTTGTCTTGTTTGCTGTTATGGCAGTGGAAATACTAGCATGTGTCAATATTTATGGATTTTACGCACACGAAAGAGTTGCTTTACCTTCTGTTTACAGCAAACCAGATTGGAATGAAGACACCAAAGGACACATTTATTTATTTTTTTGTGTAGTGTTAAGTTTCGATTTAGCTTTCTGTTTGGTTTTGGTGGAATGAAGATCCTCTCAAGCAAATGGATTCCAACCCTTTCTGTTTCCCATGTGAGCCAGCAAGTTGTAGACATGAGTGTGTATGAAGTCACTTTCCAAATGATTGTTTGCAGCCATTCCTTCTGCACTCTGCTACACAAAGCGGAAAAGGTTCTGGAGTTTGTAGGGTTTAGGAAGGCTGTCCAGGTGAAGAGAGAGCTGCCAGAGTTGGAGGGTGTGAGCAAAGGCCAAGCAGTGCAAGGCATGGGTGGTTAAGGCCACAAATGAGTGAAAGATCCCAATGGAGTAGGTGTAACCTCTTATGAATAAGTTTCCATTGGTTATTAAAAAAATAATGGGAGGAAAAATACAAGACAATATGAAACAATAGAGCAGTTACTGTCTGTTAGGAATTGTGGGAGCTGAAGTCCAAAACACCTGGAGGGCTGAAATTTGGATCACCTCATTTTATATTGCACATATGGAATGATAGTTATAGCCAAAGATGGGGCTTTGATTTGCCCAATGAGGTCCAGGATGTCTTCTTACACAAGTGGCCAAAAATTATGCTTTCTCATCTATTTATTTATTTATTTACAGTATTTATATTCCACCCTTCTCACCCCGAAGGGGACTCAGGGCAGATCACATTATGTACATATAGGGCAAACATTCAATGCCCATACACACATTGAACCGAGACAGAGACAACAGACAGACAGACACAGAGGCAATTTAACCTTTTCCTGAGGGGATGTTCGATTCTGGCCACAGGGGGGAGCAGCTGCTTCATCATCCACTCTGATGGCACTTCCTCATTCCAACGTTGTAAATTAGTTAAACTTGCCTCCCCACTTTTTTTTTATAAGTGGTACCTTATTTCCTACTTGATAGATGCAACTATCTTTCGGGTTGCTAGGTAAGCAACGAGCAGGGGCTATATTTTATTTTTGACGGGTGCTCAAATTGACGGGTGCTCACCCCGCCACGGACTGGCCTCGAACTCATGACCTCATGGTCAGAGTGATTTATTGCAGCTGTTTACCAGCCTGCGCCACAGCCCAGCCCCATTCTACTCCATTCAAAGCCTTTCATGTTCCTAATGCACCCCGAAGAATTACTAGAGTGGGAGGGAGTATGACTTCCTTTGTAAAACAAGAAAGATCTGAACTGTTGAAAGAAGTGAAATGCACTCATTGGCGAGTTTTGTTCTTATATATTTTTTCTTCTCATTTTGCAGGCAAATGAGTGGAACAAGAATGATGACCGCTTGCTCCAAGCTGTGGAACATGGAGATGCAGAGAAAGTGGCATCACTCTTGGGCAAAAAGGGAGTCAGCTCCACCAAGCATGACAGTGAGGGCAAGACCGCGTAAGTCAGAAGTTGGGGCTCCAGCACCCTATTGCAGAAATGAATTTCATTATGTTTTGGGTTGGGTCCTCAGGGCAATTTTAAGGCCAAGAAGGACTTACTTTGAAACATAAAGTCAACCAGGAACAGGAAGTGGCAGCCACTTTTCCCCCTAAAACTCATTAGCCCTTGGCCAGATGCAAATCTGAGTAGTCATGGGTAAAATCCATTTATTTTTCAGCCGGCACTTTCTGTCTGAACCAGCATAGTTGAAAGCTATCAGCTACATTGTGTGGCAACTTCTTAGTAAATGCTATGAAGGCTTTAGGAGTATATGACTCTTTAGACTGGCTCTCTTTCTTTTCCCTTTCGTGCAATTTTTTTCTATTTGTGGTTTGGTTTACCTTAATATGAGGTCCAGTTTGCATTGGAGCCAACCACAATCTGTTATAGACAGCATTAGCAAAGTCATTTCTCAAACTAATTGGGAGAGTCACTGAAATTGAAATTAATCATAGCTAGTCATGGTGTTAAAACCAGCTTGGGGGAAGGTGGCAAAGGGAAATGTGTACGAAAGTGTGGGGAAGGAAATATGCATTCCTATTTGTTCCCATTCCCTTTTTATGAACTATGGTAGACAGATCGGTACATAAGTAACATTCCTGGTCTTCTGCGGGTCAGATTACATATAATATGTCTGGGCTAGTGTGTCAAAACATAGATCTGCCATAATGACATGCAAGACAAAAAACATACAATTGAATGATCAGATAGGTTGCATAGATGGTGTTGGGCATTCAGTGACCCCTTCTTCCGCTATCCTGGAAGCAGATGATTCTAAGATTACTTTTCACCATAGTCCTCCAACGTAACTCTAATCTAGAAAGAAGGTGCAAATGAGAAAGGGTAAGTTCAAAAAAGAATAGGAGGTGGAAGAAGAGGAGTTGTTTTTATAACCCTGCCTTTTCTACAAAGCTGGATTCAAGACATCTTACAAATTAAAATGTACAATGGCATGCAAATTACTTTAAAACATAAAAAAAGATTTCCACTAAAATAGACTTATAGGCAAGGCTGATTCTTTCCTCCTGGTTTTCTGCATACATTACATCCTCACGCCTACCCACTCCTTTTGTAATTGTGCTAGGCTTTGAGCAGTGCTTTTCAGGCTGCCCTGATGTCGGAGACTAGCAATTATTTTCTTTCCATTAGTCAAAAATATTTATGCCCATTGGACAGAGTTGTTTCTTCCTTTCTTGGAAATTAGCCAGGGTCCAACAGCCAGTGGCTCAGGGGTGGGCACTGGTCCAGAAACCACTATTTTGAGTAGCACTAGTTTAACTTTTATCTACAGTTCTTGTTACATGTGTTACGTGAAATGATCATTCTTTTTTGCAATGAATTATGTAGTAAAAAATTTATCCTGCTTGTTTGAGTTCAAACTTGAAACTACAGAAACATTAGTGTATGTCGTTCTAGTTTGAAATCAGATGCTTCCTGAAACCTTTCTGGTCTGCCTTTCTTTGCTTTCTTTTTAAAAATGGCAACATGAGATTTTTGGCATTATTCTTACAGCAGTGGAAAGAATCGATTTTACTGGGTGGTTGAAAAATAGCTCGATGCTTTCGTGTCACAGAAGAAAAGCAAAGGCTTTAAACTGGTCAGACAGGGAGAGAAGAAGCAGCCATATCCAGGGTGAAAGACCCTTGGACAATTTATGGCAAACTAGGAAATTGAAAAGCCCAACCTTCCCACTTTATTTATGGAATCAAGTTCCTGCTCCCTTGGGGGGCGGAGGTCTGATATCTGTGGGTTTTGCTGCCTTCGTTTGGTTTCTGTTTGGATTAAGAAATGGAATTGTGATGCCTGAACTCAAACCTCTTAAATAGTTTGGGAATTCTTTAATACGGGAGTAGGCTAATTGAAGTCCATGAATGGCATGCAGTCTTCAGTTTCCTCCATTCTTGGCTAAGGAAAAAACTACATCTGTTTTTGATTTAAAAAAGATTTCCTGATCTTAAATTAGGCCAGCTGTGGAGAGAAGGAGGCAAGTTTGAAAGGGCTAGCTGTTCCTTGTAGAGTTTTATGGAGGGTGTTTGTGTGTACCATCTTGGGTACCATCCTAGGAAACATCTAAATAGCATTTAAGATGGTTAGTCTTACCTAGGTATTATCTATGATTCTTTCCACATGGAATGAAGGTGTGCTCAGCCCTACTTCTTCCTTCATATCCTTCCTCACGATGGAAGAACCTCCACATAAGAGAAACATCCTTTGGTTGCTGTGAGTTTTCCAGGTTGTATGGCCATGTTCCAAAAACATTCACCCACATCTATGGTAGGCATCTTCAGAGGTTGTGAGGTATATTGGAAACTAGGCAACAGAGGTTTATATATCTGTCGAAGATCTACGGTGGGAGAAACAACTCTTGTCTATTGGAGGCACGTGTGAATGTTGCAATTAATTACCTTGATTAGCATTGCAAAGCCTTGCCTGCCATAGATGTGGGCGAAATGTATGGAGGGAATGTCTCTGGAACATGGCCATACAGCTCGGAAAACTCACAGCAACCCAGTGATTCCGACCATTAAAGCCTTCAACAACACACTGAAACATCCTTTCCTTGAACTTATCTCTTTTCATGTGAGGAAAGCAGTTTGTTGTTTAGGCAAGTATGGTGAGTTATGCCTGAACAAGTATCTTTTCTGTGGATTATGCTGAATGAAATGGTAGGTTTCTGGATCTCCAGACTGTAGGAGCAAGGGATTTTGGTTAGAGTTGCCTTTGAGCTGCAATTTTAGACCTTTATTCCTCCTTCTGGCAGGTGAGCATCCCTCTAGAGATGCTTCTTATCAATCAGAAGTAACAAACAGTGACTTCAAAATAAAATCTGAGAAGTGTGGCAGTTGCCTAGTTCCCGTTCCTTCCCCTTCCCACAGCGAACAAAACATTGATTAAACAGAGAGAGCATTGATACATCTTGTAACCACATTGGTACTTTTTGTACCAACACCTATTTTTAAGAACATCATCATTTTAATTAACTAGTACATTTACATTTAGCACTCCATAGAGCATTTACTCATTTGGTGTTTTTGAGAAATCCTGGTAGATTTTATGGTCCCCTACATTTGAACCATGTTGTGCATGTAATAAACCCCAGATCTGATGGAGATCTTTAGCGTAGTCTTGTGTCTGATCATCCTGCTTTGTGGCAGAAACACACATATGCTCTTGCATAATCTGATAGGGTAAGGTCAAGCTTCTCATCTCATTTCTTAAGACATAAATGAGTGGGACATTGTATTGCAACATTTCAGGCTGCAGATGAAAGATGACATTTCTGAATGCTCCCTTGATCTTTAAAATTGTTCTTTGCCTACAAATGGAAAAATAAAGCATTCACAGGTGTGTGTGCACATGTTTGTCTATACCTCAGCCCTTTCATTGATGCGCCAGTTTTCTGTTTCAAGGAAGAGCAGAGGGGTTTAGATTTTTATCTGTCATATTTGTTGGCTACACAGAAGTTTTAAAATCCATTTCCCCATCATGTTTTCCCCATATATTATTCTGTTCAATGCCAGTGATGGTCATTCTAGAGATTTCTAGAGATTTCTAGAAAGCACATCTCTAGAAATGCATTTCTGTGGACAGTTTCCAGCAAATGTTGGCCGTAGAATCATGCTAGAATACCAAAATTTCTAGCAAGATATTATCTCAGGTTAAAAAAATAGTACAGTAGAGTCCCACTTATCCAACATTCTGGATTATCCAACACATTTTTGTAGTCAATGTTTTCAATACATCATGATATTTTGGTGCTAAATTCGTAAATACAGTAATTACTACACAGCATTACTGCATACTGAACTACTTTTTCTGTCAAATGTGTTGTTAAACATGATGTTTTGGTGCTTAATTTGTAAAATCATAACCTAATTTGATGTGTAATAGGCTTTTCCTTAATCCCTTCTTATTATCCAACATATTCGCTTATCCAACGTTCTGCTGGCCCGTTTATGTTGGATAAGTGAGATTCTACTGTATTTTCTTTATTTGGATTTTTTTTCATTTTATTGGGATCTTGTGGCTCTAATCCCAGCAAATGTGAATAGCTGACTCTAGTTATAGTTTGCTTTGATTATACAGCTTTAGATCCATAGAAGCTTGTTTATGGTGCAGCAATGGATGAATGCGTTATTGATCCCTTAGCTGACTCCCTTCCTGTTCTGTTTGTGTTTACATAATTAATCTGGAGGTGACAAATAGATCAAAAAACAAGCAACAGAGTATATTATTTAATTAGCTGGCCTAGTGGGATAAAACATTGTGTTTGAATGAGGCAAACATTTCAAAAGTGTAAGTTTGCCTCTTTTTCCTAAGAGCATAATGATAAAAATGAAATTATCCTTGTATTGCAATTATACTGTCCAACTGCCTGTTGACTTACAGTCCCATGGTGTAGTGGGGTGAGGACTACCTTAGTCAAAACATTGAGATTGTTCAATCGAGAGAAAGATAGCTTTTCCAATCTCCAGAGTAACTGTAGGGATCAAGGAGAGTATGGGGATGTCTTGCAACAGTATCATTGCGAATTATAATGGATAGTTTTAGATGAACCAGGATGTTATAGTGATTTGAGCATTAGATTGTGATTCTGGAGACCAGGGTTCAAATCCTTTGCTTGAGTCACCTTAGAAAAGTCACAGCCTCAGAGGAAAGCAAAAGCAAAGCTTGCCAATAAAGCCCTATAATATGTTTGTTTTCAGATTACCATGAGAGAGGAATGACAAACACAACAACACAACTTTAGTGGGCTAGGGCTCAAATAGAAAACTAAGATCCATCCGTTTTACAGGGTTCTGATGAATTAGAAAACTGCTAGAATTGGTTTGTAGGCTATGGGTCAGGTAGAGCTACCCGTCTTTAGGCAGTTTTCTTATGGAGTAGCCATGAAGACTCATGCTGTATGTCTTCACTTTAAAATTTACCATTATACTTTATCTGAATGATAAAACATGCTATCCTTGTGGAGTTTTACTATTGATAGTTACTAGTACCTCCCTAGGGAGCTGTTGCCGTTAATCACAAATAAATATGAGCCCTGTTTCCACTTTTTTGTTTTTGTTTTCATGTCTGCTAGTAACTGCAATATGTGACGTGGTCAATGAAATCTATGAGTCAAAAAGAAGATGGGCTGGGCATATAGCACAAATAAAAGACAACCAATGGGCATGTCAACTAACAAACTGGATGCCAAGAGACCACAAGCAGCCCTTAGGCCAGAAATGGAAAATGGTACATTTACATGAAGCCCGAAGGAGTGGACTGACGACAAATCGGATAGAATAGTAACAATCCAGAATAAGGAAGTATTGAGAGTTCTATCCAAAACAGGCAGCAGTTGGGTGGTTCAATGAGACAAGGCTGGGAAAACTCCTTCCAGAAATCATGGAGTGGAGCTGCCAGTCAGTGCTGGAGAACTAGGACTAGATGGGCCAGTAATCAGATTCAGTGTAAGAAAGCTTCATGTTTTCTAGTGATTAACGTCTGTGCATAAACTAGAACATTGTCAGTTTTGTAAAAATTACAAGGGTATTTAAAGATAATTGTAGCTTTCTGAGCCAATGTGGTAAGCTTGCCTGAACACATTTGGCTTGATATGAATCAAAACCATAATGTGCTGATGGAAAAGAAGGCACTGCTAGTGAGGTAAAAACAAGACACAGCTTGGAGGGGCATTTTCATGACTGTTAAATGCAGGAGGCATTTAAGAGTAATTATAATAGAGATGTGAATCATGTGGCCTGTGAGCCATATAGAGCCCTTGAGATCCCACAGCAACTGCCAAAAGCTCTTAATTGTAGTAAAGTCAATTTTGAGGTATGGCAACCCTATGAATGGGACAGCTCTAAGTTGCCCTTCCATCAACAGCCCTCCTCCAGTCTTTCAGACTCAGGCCCTGGCTTCTTTGAGTTTATCCATCTGTAATGCCGTCATCCTCTTTTCCTACTGATTGCTGCTTTGCAAAGCAGTATTGTATTTATCAGTGAGTCTCATCTTCTCATGATATATCCAGAGGATGACCATCATATTTTTTGTCATCTTGGCTTCTAAGGAGAGTTCAGTCTTCATTTATTCATCAACCCATTAATTTAACATTCTGGCAGTCCATGGTATCTATAGACCTCTCCTTCAGCATGATATTTGAAAAGCTCTTAGTCCACAATATTTTGGCTCTGAAAAACGTGATGTTTTCTGGCAAAAATACTTTTTGAGAATGTAAAAACTCTACATGTTCTTTTATGGGGTTTCCAATCCCACAACTGCCCTTATGTTATCTAGACTTGATGACAATTGCAGTCATATAATATCTAGAGGGACATAACGTCCTCACCCCGTTGTGTAAACGATTCTGAACTTGAATATGTGTTTTTAGCTGCCCTGAGTCCCCCCCTCCCCCGGGAGATAGAGCATCCTATAAATAAAGTGTTGTTGTTGTTGATGATGTTGTTGTTGTTGTTATATAGTATCTTTCATTTAAAAACAATTTTCTGTTGCTGTCAGTTGATTTAGCTTTAAAAAGCTAGCTGTGATTGAGATTGCATGGATTATCACAATGTTGTCAAGTTTGAAGGCAGCATAGCTAGCGGATAGAGGGAAAATACCAAACCAAAAATAATATAATGAACTCAGCCCTTTCCATTTGTTTCTACAGGAAATATTAGTAGCTAATAATGTGGCTTACAAAACCTCAAACTAAAATCCAGCTAAATTTCTTATATTCAGAAGTTTAAAAAATACAATTAAAAAGGCAAACTTGTTTTTAAAAATTCCAAGTTAAAACAGATAATAACCAACAGATAGAAGCACAGCACACTGCATTGAAAACACCCTTCAAAGCACCAAAGGCCTGGTGAAATGAAAAGGTCTTTGTCTGCCCTCAGAAAGAGAATAGAAAGGGGGAAAACTGAACTTTCTGTAGAAGGGAGTTTCACAACCTTCTGTAGCCACTGAAAGGTCTCTCTCCCACGTCATTGCCAGACTTCCTTGTGATAGTGTGGAACCTAAAGAAAACCTGAAGATCTGAAAATTCAGCCTGGCTCGTGTAGGGAGATGCAGCCTTTTAGAGAGTCCGTCCCCGAAGCCATGTAGGTCTTTAAAGGTCATAACCAGCGTTTTAAATTTTGCCTCGAAAGGACCCAGTTACATAAGCAGAAAAATCAAAGAAGATTCAGCCAGTGTAATTTGTGTTGGAGCACCAAACAAATTATGTTTACATGCCGCACTACAAAAGAGTGCTAAGATTGAAACCAGCAGCTACTCATTAATGCATGAGGTCCCGTATTCTGTAAAGCCAGATGTGGTCTATTCAGAACTGGTTTTGGTAATGGCTGCTTGAGCTACGTTTAAAATCAAGTCTAATTTTATGTCAGAGGTAAGGTCCCCTGTAGGCATGGACAGAGGGAAACATGCCGAGAGTAATTGGAGAGATTAATATAAGGGTGGTTTGTAGGTAAAAGTTTTTAAAGAGTATTTTGAGATTTTAATTATCTGTGGTTCTCAGCTGTAATTTACTTAATTTCTGTAGAAAATGAGATAAAGATTAGAATGTAAAACTAGGAATGCATGGACGTTATACAAATATAGCACTTTGAACACCAGTTTAACTGCCATTGCTTCATCTTGTGACATCCAAAGATGTCTAGCTCTGTGAGATATTTACAGCCCTCTGCTAGAGAGCTCTAGTGCCTCACCAAACTATAAATCCCAGGATTCCATAGGATGCAGCTGGGACACTTAAGGTGGTATCTAACCTCTAAAACGAAATGTGACTGAGACATAGGGTACAGATCCTCAAAACTGAGGGTGCATCTACACTGTAAAATCAATGGAGTTTGACACCACTTTAACTGACAGGACTCAATTGTGTGGAATCGTGGGAATTGCAGCCTTCTCTCCGAAAGACTGCTGGTGTGCAACCAAACTACAACTGGTGTAGAACTGCATTAATTCCATAGTGTAGATGCACCCTTAGACTTGGTAATAGGGCAGGATAAAATCCCCCATCACAATCATTCAGCTCTATGCTTGATTGTGCTTTACTGTCCCACATTCTCACCTCCTTCTCAGGGAATCCAGAAACAGTTCATTGTATCCTTGATAGAAAGGAAGAATATGTGTTTACTACTATAAATAGTTACTGCTGCCATTATCACGGTCACCCCAGGCTGTAAATGCAATGAATATATTCAATGCCTTGTTGCATTCCGCACTTGAGAACTCCTATCCAAGTTGTAATGCAAGTGTTATAATTTTTCACATTTATTTTCATTTTAGTCTGCACCTGACTCACATATGTGTGAACAGGGGAGCCAGTGTGGTGTAGTCTTCTGATCATGGATTATGACTCTGTAGAACAAGGTTGAAATCCCCACTCAGTAATGGAAACCCACTGGGTGACCTTGGGCAAATCACACTCTCTTAGCCTCAGAGGAAGACACTAGCAAAACCCCTGCATTACCAAGAAAATCCCATGATAGAGCCCATGAAAGATTCACCTTAGGATCACCATAAGTTGGCTATGACTTGAAGACAAACACCAACAAATAAGTGAACTACTTACTGCCTTCTGCAAAATGACTCCACATTTCCACTCAGTCTACTTTTCTGGTGGAGAGAGACTTAGAAGAGCCAAAGAACTGGCCGCTACCAGATTTGACTTTTCTTTGTTGTCAGCATTATTTAGGCAGCTCCTTACCAGAGTCACTTGGGACACAGGGAGGATTGAGTGGGGAGGAGGGCTCGGTTTCTTCCTTCATCCAAAGTTTTGAAGACATCAAGAAGCTGTGAGAATCTCTCAGTTCACTTGCCTCTCTCCAAGACTTAGTTCATAAGTGGGAGATTATCCAGCACACACACCCTTAATCCCAGAAAGGAGATTTAAATAGCTTTCGAAGTCTCCAAAATTCAGTGCCAAGCAAGATTGTTCTTTGTCTGCATTGAGTTAGCTGAAATAAAAGAAAGGCTTTCCTAACCTCCAGAATCTAGTAGACTCCAAAAACATATTCCCCAGAATTATTTGCTTATTATCTTTCACAGCAGCAATTGAAGCAACTAATAATTATAGAATTTTTGAATTAGAAGAGTGTTACAAAATATATAATTGTTGTTACATTATACTATTTAAAAGCAATAGAACAATAAGTGATAAAAACCATCAGATACTGAGTGTGAGGCCCATAAAACTGTTTTCTGGTTTGTTTAGTTTGTGTGTATAAGTGTGCATTTTGTTTTTGTATTTTTGCATTAATGTAGGCTTGTAGTTAGTTGTAATAGGTAGACGATAGCTGTGTAGTTTCAGCATTATCTATAATAAAATCTTACTTTCTATTATGTTTTTATCTTTCTTGAATAAAAATTATTTTAAAAGCAAAACAAAGATTCTCAAAATTGTGGGAACCTTCTTGGCTGAATGGTGGGTGTAAATATGCTAAACTATCAATCTTGGGGAATGTTTTATTTTTAGCATTGCAGTTTCCAGAATGTCCTTGGCATGTGTCAGGATGTTTATTGTAGCAACTGATCATTGCAATTTCAGTTTAATCCCTCCCCTCATGCTATCACCAACAGTGTGTATTGGGCTATAATTCCCATCATCCCCGAACACCATTGTAGATTTCCAATTCTTGCATCTCACTTTCTCAAAATGCCCTAGGTGTTGCACAGAGGATGACAATAAAGCTGTCCATTTTGGTCAAAACAAGAAACACCAAGTTCTAGCTCAAAGGAAGAGCAGGTTTTTCAGTAGTAAAAAGCATTGCATGAGAACGTTGAGTTTCTTCCTCTTTTAGGGCATGTTAAAACTAGACGTTTGTGCCCTAAACCTGTCAGAATGGTTTAGAAACAAAAAAATAACAACCCAAAAATTGACTACATAATGAAGTTTTGTTGTGCCCTCCTTTCCCTGCACCCCAACAGAGATTCTCCTCACATGCCCTTGGGTTTCTTTCCCCTCTTTCCCACCCCAACATTTTGGCTCGCACTAGTTGTAAGCAGCTGAACCACATAATGAGCAATCTGCCAACTGTTTTGTATTACTGTTTGCTCTTAGGAGAGAGCTCTCTGCCCATTTCTTGGCTCTGAGTGGGAAGAACCCAAGTTGCTGCCTCTGCAACCTTTGCTCAAGTCTAAACACATCCTTTCTTTAAAAATTTAGTTTCCACCTAGTTTCGGCGAAGGTTTCAAAAGTTATTGTTATCGAAAGTACGGACTATCAAAAACCTAATTGTACAACAGCAGCACCTACTGAACAGTCTGGGATATGCAGCTCCAGATCCTAGTTGGAAATAAATAGAGGTGAAGGGTGAAGGCCCAGTTGGGTTGTTACAGGGGATATAATACAATAAAGAAACTTTCCCAGTTTGTTTTGGGATGGATTGCAGGAGATAGAGTTCAAAAGAGTCATTGTCCTAAGGTCTATTTCAAACTGAAGCCAGGGACTTCTGTCATAGTGCTGCTTAATATGGTCAACCCTTCACATTTGCAGTTACTTCTCAAAGGTAACAAAGAGTAATTTCAGTTATTTCCTTTCTTCTGTTAAAAAAAATTACCGTATATACTCAAGTATAAGCCGACCTGAATTTAAGCTGAGGCACCTAATTTTACCACAAAAAACTGGGAAAACTTATTGACTCGAGTATAAGCCGAGGGTGGGAAATGCAGCAGCTACTGGTAAATTTCAAAAATAAATTTAGATACCAATAAAATTACATTAATTGAGGCATCAGTGGGTTAAATGTTTTGAATATTTACTGTATTTCAAAGAAAAACAGTAAACTAACTCTATAAGTGGAAAAGCAACAATAACTTTATAATCATCATCATCAACAGCTTTATTTGTACCCTGCCCTATCTATCTCTCCCTGGGGACTCAGGCCAGCTTCCAACATAGTAACGGGCAAACATATAATGCCTACATAAACAATGCAGAGCTAGATATAGAGCTATCATTATATATACTAATTTCACATGTGTATTTCCCCCTGAAACCTTTGCAAATCCTCTCTATGTGCATTTTCCTCCTGCAATATTTGTAAGCCCTATTTATCAATGTTTATATCTATCTAGACATCTGTGTGTGTGCGCGCGCACACACATTTTCCCTCTGCACTTGCAAACATGTGAGGGTAAAATTCATATAAAATTCATATATAAAATTAATGTATATATATATAGGAACATGGAAATCTATACAGTAGAGTCTCACGTATCCAACACTCGCTTATCCAACATTCTGGATTATCCAACGCATCTTTGTAGTCAATGTTTTCAATACATCATGATATTTTGGTGCTAAATTGGTAAATACAGTAATTACTACATAGCATTACTGCATATTGAACTACTTTTTCTGTCAAATTTGTTGTATAACATGATGTTTTGGTGCTTAATTTGTAAAATCATAACCTAATTTTATGTTTAATAGGGTTTTCCTTAATGCCTCCTTATTATCCAACATATTCGCTTATCCAACATTCTGCTGGCCCGTTTATGTTGGATAAGTGAGACACTACTGTATATATAAAAGACAAATGGTGTCCTCCCCTGCCACTAAACAACAAAAGTACAAGCCCCAGAACCTAGAAATTTGTCAGCACAATCCACCATCCTTGCCCCTACGTTCCGACAACAAAAAGAAAAGAAAAATAAAGTCCTAATTAGAGGGAGAGGAATAATTGTCTTTAGCCAATTGCTGCCAGTTAGAAGACTAAGCTCCGCCCACTTGGTCTCCTAGCAACCTACTCAGGCCTCACTCTCTCTTCCCCACTGCCTATAAAATACAGATTATCTAATTTGCACTGGATTACATGGCATTGTAGACTCAAGGCCCTTCCACACAGCTATATAACCCATTTATAATTTATATTATCTGCTTTGAACTGGATTATCTTGAGTCCACACTGCCATATAATCCACTTCAGTGTGCATTTTATTCAGCTCTATAGAAGGAGCCAATCTTTGTTTCCGCAGCAAGCCAATTTTATTCAAAATCCAATGATCACAGGGACAGAAAGTGAGTACAGGGCCTATCTTGTTCATAACTTGGGGATTGCCTGTATATTTCAAAATGCATGTCAACAAACCTTGGAGTCACAGTTTCCTCATTCCTATTCCAGGCTGTGCAGTACCCAAATGTGCAAACACTGGCTTCTCCATTTCTTTTATGGAAAAGTAGCCCATATTCTCAACTCACGGTTCAATGCTCATCCAATATATGAAATTCAGGCAATGGCTGACATGTTTGTTGTCTGAAGAAGAAACTTGAAAAAATATATTTTAAAGCCATTTTTGAAAACTTCCCTAATGGAGAAATTATCATTATTCCTCCCAAAATCTAATCAGAAATTCAGACTGTTAAGAGTAGTTGTGATTGAAGAGCAAAGTAAAGATGCTACCATAATGCAAAAGATTGCAGTGAAGGCAAAATTATCCTGAGAATTCAGATAAATTTATTATTATAGTCGCATTGCACGTGGAAGGGCTGTAATTCAGGCAGTGCTGCAAAGTAGCTCTGTGTAGTTATATTCATTTTCAGGTAGTTAGAACAGAACACTATACATATCGTCCACTGTGGCTGTCTGTTTCCCTGATACATCTTCTTTAATGCATCTCACTAATGCACATGACAGAGGCCTCTTCCACACAGCTGTATAAAATCCACATTGAACTGGATTATATGGCAGTGTGGACTCAGATAATCCAGTTCAAAGTAGATATAGTTCAGTATCTACCTTGATATTCTGGGTTGTATGGTTGTGTGGAAGGGCCCGGAGAGGCAGAGGGAGAAACCGAGGGAAAATAGTTGATTTGTAGCTACAATGTACTTTGCCTTCATTCCCATTCTATATTATACCAAGCCAAAGGACAAATGAGAGTACATTCAGTTTCTAAATGGATGTCATACCTATTCAACCTTGGAACTGCACTGTGTGGTGCTGGGCAAGTTATACTTAAGAGGAAGGTAAAGGCAAATCCTCTGAGAAAACCTAGGAGCAAGGCTGTGGCCGGGGTGTCCTCAAGCTGCTTTATGTTTCACAGGGACTCCAGAAGAATTGAGAGGAAGCAAGGTGTGAAGGATAGTATGAGTGACAGATGCCTTTCTTGTATTTTGTTGAAAACTACAAAATGTATGTTCAAAATGTCTGCACATGCTGGCGGTGCCACAAGGCTCTCTACATGCCATCTTCACAGTTTCCAAGAACATGAGATCACAGCCCGACATTTTCACTTAGTAAAAAGGGCTGCCAGGGAGAATCTAAAGGTGAGGCACAAAAAAGTAGGTTTGTCTCCATTTTGAAGTTGAAGTCAGTGAACTTTTGAACATCCTGCAGAACGACTCCCCCATTGAGAGGTTTTGTCCAAACAGTTACAGATATCCTTGTGTGCAAGTTCTTTCTTATGTGAAAGACATTGCATCTGTGTGCTAAGTTTGGTCCAGTTCCCTCATTCATGGGTGTCGCAATGATCTGTGGGAGGTGAATTGGGTGAAGGTACTACAAATCCCATAATCCTTGGTCCATCCTCTCCCAAACTGCTGCAGCGTGTAAAGTGTGTTATTTGAGATATATATGCCAAGTTTGGTCCAGTCCTGTCATTCCTAGCAGTTGCAGTTGTCTCAGGAAGTGAGTGAAGGTATTGCAAATCCCATCATCCATGGTCCATCCTCCCCATACTGCACCAGGTTATAAATAAGGTCATGGGAGTTCTATCTGCCAAGTTTGGTCCAGTTCCGTCACTGGTGGGCATCGCAGTGGTCCATGGGAACCAAAGTGATTGAAAGTACTGCAAATCCCACCATCCATGGTCCCTCCTCCCCCAAACGGCACCAGGATGTAATGTGGGTCATGGGGGTTATGTGTGCAGTGTGGGCCAGGTCCGTTGTTCCTGGCGTTCATAGTGGCCCGTGAAAGTGGCTGCCAATCAGAAAGCTGCTACATACACAGATACATACATACATGCCCGTATGCATATACAAACACTGACTTTATTATATATACAGATTACTGAACAAATGAAAGTAAAGAATAGGCACTCTAATTATAGTAAATACTACCCCCACCCCTCCACCCCCCTCTTTCCCATCCCCGTTTACCTTTCCTAAACCCCTTTTTGATTTTTCCCTCCTCCCCTCCCCTTTTCCCCCCTCCCCTTTCCCCTTTTTCCCCTTCTTCCTTCTTCTTGACCAGAACTGGCACAGGAACACATTGGAATCGAATCCTTGCTCTCATTTTCATAGATCTTTCTTCTTGTTCTGATTTCAGTTTTCCTCTGATGGCGTAGGATATACAACTTGATGTATTTGTTGAGCTTGTGGGTGTTTTTCACCAACTGTTCAAGCAGTTCTGTATGCTTCTGGATCCATTCAGGTTTCACTTCTTCAGCAGCTGGTGCAGTCTCGGTCTTGCCCTGATTGGCCTGGGAAAAATGACAAAACAAGATCATTGTATCAACTTATGGGGAAAAAGAAATAGAGGTTTATCGAAATGACCATTTTGTTTTACTCTCCCTATCTTTGTGCCTCTTAACAGAAGCCTGATGTGTAAGCATAGAAAGCACAGACTAAAGGGACATTTTCTCAAAGTGTCAGTCTGCTGTTAAATACAGGGAGGAGACCTGTAAAAAGTGCTGTAACCTTTTTGGAAGGTGGTTCTTGCAGGAGTAGAGAGCAATGCAAATACATTTTCATTAGAAATATGCAAATAAAATAAAATATGTCAGACACTCAAATGGGTGGACTATACTGTTCAGTGTATAATGCATATATATAAATCTTACCTTAATGTTTTCCTTGTCTTTCCGTAAAATGTAAATGATAGCGAGGTCAATCACTGGAACAAGTACCAATGCACCACAAATAAGCATTTCTAAACCAAATCTATCTAAACCAAATATGCAGACATTGGAAGGTTCCTTCTGCTGCCGTTCCTTTGGTGGCAAATCAAAGCCAGTGGTTGCCCAGGCTGGTGTTTCGTCACAGAGGCAGACCCCAACAGACCCCAACAGAAGCGCAAAAGCAAACATCCTGACGGCGTGGTAGTCAAGCAGAAATACTTCTGTTAGAGAAGCTTCAATATGAGAACATCAGGCATGGAGAAATTCTATGAGGTCATAAAGGTCTCCTGATCTTTATAAGAAGTCTATGATGATGTCACGAATACATCAAGGGAGCAGTCCCAGAGAGAGAGAGAGAGAGAGAGAGAGAGAGAGAGAGAGAGAGAGAGAGAGAGAGAGAGAATGAATTCTTGCACATATTTACATATTGCTACTTGTAAATGACAAACAGTTTGGGAAAGTAAGTTGATATTTTAAAAATCAGTTTTTTGGGTTTGTTTTTTTTTTAAAAAAAGGCTTTCATGAGATACTGTATTTTGTGTTTCTATAGTAAAGGTAAAGGTGAAGGTTTTCCCCTGACATTAAGTCTAGTCGTGTCCAACTCTGGAGGTTGGTGCTCATCTCCATTTCTAATACTTTTTGATTTATTGCAATTGCTAAAGAGGACTAAGGCAATGTTGCGGGAATGGGATCGAGATTTCAACTAGTTTGGCCATGTTGAAGTGTAAGTTGCAGACGAAAAGAGTCCTTGAGCTTAGAGCAAAAGACAGAAAGTAGAAGGGATTTAATTCTGTCCTTTCCTTCAACTCTCCTGGAAGCCCAAGGGCTCAGAGCCATAGCAGCTGAAAAAGGGAGCATGCCTTAATATATGGCCAGCTATCCTTAAAATAGTGATAAGCAACTCCCAACTCCTGCCTCTTGGGGTTTATTCTGGTTTATCATCACTGTTGTAGAGGCTCTGACAGCCCTGGCATCTTTCTTTTTCCAATCTTGTCTGCTTGTGTCGAGCTATTTGTCCTTCAGGAGGCCATCAATCAGGGGAGTTGTTGGCAAGCAAATCCTGCATCTTTCAAAAGAGACTGAACATGCACACCAGGAAAAAGGGGGAAGGGAGTGGAGATGAAAACAGTTTGCTTTATAGAGGGGATGATTTCACTCAGAAACTAGCATGTACTCCAAAGGGTGCTTATTTGAAACTAAATATATCTGGAGCTCAACCCAGATTCATAGAATTGTAGGGTTTATTTACTTATATAAGTATTTGTCTATTGCCTCTCAGCTGCCAGGATCTCCCAGGGAAATGTACAGCAAATCAAAACAGACAAAACAAGTTAAAAATAATGTTTGAAATCAGATTTGTAAAACAATATTTTCACACACACACACACACACACACAAAACACTAAGAAAATAAAAAAGACCAGCTTGGCATGCCTCAACAGGATAGAATTAATGAAGTCTGAGACCACTTTAACTGCCATGGCTCAGTGTTATGGAATCATTGAGGTGGTATGCCGGTGGTGCAGCAAACTTCAACTCCCAGGATTTCATAGCATTGAGCCATGGCCGTTAAACTGTTGTCAAACTACTGAAGGTCATGGGGAATAGGGCTTGGCTTCTCTTAGGAAACAATACTATGGTTGGGATGCCACTATAGAGAAACAGATCTCAGGTTTCAGACCACCTTGCATGAGTTAGTCCATTGGATGACTACTTCCATGGTAATCTCGTCCTACCACTTCCAGGGCAGGAATCCAAATTTAAAACATCTTTGAGAGATCGTTCTCAACTCTTAATTGAATGAGAAACTGTCACATTCAATGAGCTCTTCCCTTCTGGTTTTGAATGGCCATCTTTAGTGTGATCATCAGTCAAAGGCCTTGCAACCAAGTGATCCTTTTATCATTGCTTCCTGGTCCAGGTTGGCCTCAGGAAGCAATGCTTACCCAGTCCACAACACTGAATGGCAACCAAGCTCCTCCTGGTTTGTTACCATGGATGTTCCACTTTGGAGTAAAGTGTGGAAGGGTTGCCAAAAGAAAATCTTTCTAGTCCTCCAGACCTAAAATATTATTATTTTAGAATAATGTAGAGTGCTGTTGCGAGATCATAGCAAATGCCGATGATATTCAGTTTATAGATTTCTCAGGACTAAAGTTATGTACTTGTACAGATGAGCTTGTTAAACTTTGTGGTCAGGGGCTATACTGACTGGAGAGTCGGTCAGTTCAAAAAGTAGCTTTTACTATCTGTATACAAGTTTGATTGATCTATTGAAGTTATCAAAACCAAAGCCAATCCTTTCCTGGATGGTTGATTTTCAGGTCTAGTGTGATATGTAGAAATCTGATAAAATTAACAAAGGCAGATGGACTGTTTTCTTTAAACAAACTTTCAGACTTGCATTAGATTTGCAATAGATTCCACACAACTAAATATTGTCGTCAGAAAAGATCACAGAATAAAAACATGCATTCTATTCCCAGATAATTGATTTCTTTGTTTTAGTGTCTTCCTTCCATCCAGCAATTTACCATTGTGGACAAATAATAATAATAATAATAACAATAATAATAATAATAATAATAATAATAATAATAATAATAATAATACTTGATGTTGCCATCCCAGGTGACAGTTGCATTGACGAAAAACAACAGGAAAAACTCAGCCGCTATCAGGATCTCAAGATCGAACTTCAAAGACTCTGGCAGAAACCAGTGCAGGTGGTCCCGGTGGTGATGGGCACACTGGGTGCCATACCAAAAGATCTCAGCCGGCATTTGGAAACAATAGACATTGACAAAATCGCGATCTGCCAACTGCAAAAGGCCACCCTACTGGGATCTGCACGCATCATCCGAAAAGACATCACACAGTCCTAGACACTTGGGAAGTGTTCGGCTTGTGATTTTGTGATGCGAAATCCAGCATGTCTATCTTGTTTGCTGTGTCATACAATAAAATAATAATAATAATAATAATAATAATAATAATAATAATAATAATAATAATAAACGTTATTTCTACCCCGCCACCATCTCCCCAAAGGGACTCAGGGCAGCTAACAAAATGCAGTAAAGTGCTGCATATAGACAATACATAAATCTAAAATGATAAAACCATAGAATTACAATCACACACATAATTACAATGTAAAACATTAAAATTCATAAAATGCAGTCATAGTTGCAGATAAAAACAAGTTGTTTCGATTGACATTACCCAGTGTTGATGTGATGCTCACAGGAAGTCCTTGGACTAATCCTTTAAAACCTACATAAGAGCAAAGGCTTGCTTAAAAGGCCATGTTTTTAAGTTAGAACGGAAGGCTTGAAATGACGGGGCTAGCCTTTATTGTGGAAGGGCATTCCAGAGCCGGGGCACCACCACCGAGAAGGTCCTCTCTCTCGTCCCTACCAACTGTATTTGAGACGGTGGTGGGACCGAGAGAATGACCTCCCCTGCAGATCTTAATGCCTGTGCCAGTTCACAGAAGGAGATACGGTCTCAAAGATAGGTTAGACCCAAAGCGTATAGGGCTTTATAGGTAATCACCTGCACTTTGAATTGAAACTTGTCGGGAGCCAGTGGAGCTGCTTTAGGAGCTTGCCCCAGTTAGAAAATAATCATGTTCCCCTCAAATCTCTGAATTATGAAGAATAAAGGAGCTTTCTTACTTGGCTTTCACTAAGGTTTCTCTCTCCCCCGCCACCCTTGTTTGTATTTAAGTGGAAATCAAACCATTACAGTGAAGTGTGTTACACTTGGCAATGTTCCTTATGCAAACAAAGGAATTGGCCATAAAGTTCAATGCTGTCATTGCTTTAGCCAAGTTTTTACTATACAAGTGTTTTAATTATAGCAAATGCTGTTGAAATATAAACACCCTATAAGTGTGGTTTCCACGTTTCAGCCCCTCTTTCTTTTTGTAAACGTCTCTTGAGTTTAATGGATTTTATTTTGTTTGAATGTTTTCCCCATGCCTTCTCCTAGCAAAGTTAGGAGCTGTACCTTTGGCCGAGATCTTGTGGTGTCTTCTTGTCCAAGCAAGTTTTGAGGATTTGGGGAACATTGAGAACAAACTGTTTATAAAGATGAATTTGTTCGTGCCATGATGAGAAAGTTTTCATTCCCAGCTGTGCCCAAATACAATTCCCATCCAAAAATGTATTCTTTCATTGGACTCCATTGCATCTTCACTTGTATTATTTTTCTTTTAAAAGAATGAGATAGGTTTTGAACACTTAATTTGCTCATTATTTATGGCAGGAGTGGACAACTATGGTCATCAGGATTTTTTTGGCTCACAACTGTAATTAGTCCTCATCAACATCGATGTTGGGAAATTCTAGGAATAATAGTCCTTAAGCCTGTGGGGCCCAACTTATGTTTGACGATTTTACTGTTTCATTTGTCTCAAACTACTGTGTGAGTAGTTGAAGCAGTGTTTGTAACAAGGTGTTGAACATATCATGGAACTGCCACCAAATTCATGTCCTTCCTCTTGATGAACCCTATCGGCAAAACGTAGCCCCATGCCACTTGTAACGGAGCTCCATGTAGTCATGCTGGCCACATGACCTGGAGATGTCTATGGACAACGCTGGCTCTTCGGCTTAGAAATGGAGATGAGCACCAACCACCAGAGTTGGTCACAACTGGACTTAACATCAGGGGAAACCTTTACCTTTACCTATGCCACTTGTTGGGAACATTTTTTGTTTTAAAAAAATCTAAAAATGTTTTTCTTTTTGGATACCTCCCCATAAGACTTAACCTATTATAACATGCATTGACAGGTGAAAGGCATGATTTTCAGTGGGTCTCCAGGGTCCTACATGGGGCTACTGCTATCCCCCTACTACTAACAGTTCCCCATTCATAACACATGCTTTGCCGTTACATGTTTCTGTTGCTTCAGTAGAGGTGAGGAAATGTGAAGTGAAACTACAACACAGGAAACAATCTTACATAGTACCTTTTAGTCTTAAATTTAAGTAAGTGAGCCAGTGTTGGTGGTTAAACTTGGATTTGAGAGATCCAGGTTCCAGTCCCATCCAGTCACAATATTTGTGAATTTTGGGTTAATGTATCATCGTTTTAAGCCAATAAAAATAGCCAAACCTCAAGAAATCCCTTTCAAAAGGATCACCTAAAAACAAGTAACATTTACATTACAGTAAAAACAACTCAACATCAACCATCATTATTCTGTTAATTGTGTGTCACCCCCCCCCCCCCCAAATGACGTTACTGATAGTACTGTCACTTAATATGCTACTTGGAAGCTGAGTTTGTGTTACATGTGTGTGTGCATTATCTGTATGTGTATGTGACACTTCTTCATGAAGTTGTCACTGGTTTTCTTTTTGAGTACCTGACCAAGTCCACTAATACTTTGCTTCATCTGTCAAGAGTCAGACGCCAGTTAGCATACAAAACAGAAAATAACATAAACACAGGAAATATCCTTGAAACACTTCACTTTTCAGTGTTTCGAGAGTAGATTGGACAATAATAACTCAAAAACGAGTCACGCTAATTTCCCATGCTGGGATTCAATAAAAAACTAAATAACGCTTCAATTCAGCTTTGGAAAACAAATAGAGTTAATTGCTGGAAAATAAACAAACTAGAAAAGCAATAAAGCTGCTTCCACAGTGCAGATAAGCCGAAAACCTCAAAGGGATGATGAATAGCCGTCGTCAGAAGAATCCAAGGTCAGGTCAGGAGGCAGCAGAAATTCCGAAAGACAAACCAATAGTCAGAAGCCGGGAGTAGCCATCAGTCAGAGGGAGTAGACAGAAGCCAGGTCAAATTCAATCCAAAGTCCGAAGAGGGTGCAGTCATCCAAAACAGGTCCACGATAAGACACAGCGAGAGCCAAGCTAGGTGATATCGGCAGATTCAAATCATAGTCCAAGTCCAGTCTTCATGGAAACACAAAGATCCCAATGGCGCCTCAGCAACACCTTGCCACACGCAAAGTGCAGTGGCCAAACATTCCCATTTTATTCCCCTTCCTCCTGGGTGACCAAACACTCACACCCAAACACCAGGTGTCCCAAATCTACTCAGAGTCTGAACTCCACACAGCTAGAGCTCGTGGATCTGGAGTACCTAGCAATTCGTCGGAGTCCCAATCATCCTGCCCACACTTAGCCCCATGAACACTTAAAGAACCATCCTCCCTTCTCCAAGCATCCCAATTGGGATCAGCTCCTGCAGAAACCCCAGGTTCAGAAGTATCCATAGGCCCCAAATCCCCAGACATCTCCAGTGGCTGTGCCCATTCAGTGCCCGCTTCCCCAGCCACCACCTGTTCCTCAGCATCCATCTCCCCATCTGAATCTTCCTCAGAAGATCCCCCATATAGCTCTCTAAGTCACTTCCTGCGCAACTCCTCCAGTGAACCCTCATCACGAGGGTTTTTTCTTCCTCTTCGAATTCCATCACCATCAACCATAATCCCTAAAGGTGCAGTCACAACATCAGCAGTGCAGATGACTCGAGTGGTACAGAGCCATTCTATATTTTTCATTTGGATACTGTTGTATAACTACTATTATGATGTGTTTCAAACATTCCTTTCCTTTTGTGTAGGACTTGACTTTTACTCTCCCTTTCTTACAAAACACACATGCTTTTGAAAACCGGTGAAAATCCCATCTCTGTAGGTGGTCTTGAGCTGAGTCACTGCCTTTCTGGCTTCAGCCCTCCACCTTCAATATGAAGGAAATTAACATCCATGCTCTATAACCCACATGAACAATGAAGCTCCTTGCAGTTGAATGTGGAAAAGCCTGCCCTTCCCAGGGGAGAGTGGGTGGGAGTTGGAGAGAGAGTTTCTAGACCATGAAATACCTAAAAAGGACTGTTAAGCTGATCAGGGATCAACATTGTATGTGTGTGTAAATTACTCATTTTTCCCCTGATAGTGATTTGTAGGCTTTTATAAACACCTGACTCCACTCTGCCTCTTGAGTCAGGTTAGCATTAAGTATGCTCAAGAATGTATTGAGTATGCTTAATATTATATATGAACTCCGTGCACTTGACAACTCCCTTCCTGAACGAGACAAGTGGTAATGGTTCCCAGACAGCTTAATCTATGTTAAAATGCACTACACAGCTTATTTTGTTTATCCATCCTTTGCATTTTTCCAGGGAGTGCTCTGTATTAAAAACAATGCAAGTGTAATTGTAAGGGCTACTGTACTGAGAATATATATGTGAAGAATTTAAAATCACATTTTTTTAAAATCCAAGAGAGCTGTTTTCTCCTTTGTAGCCCTGCTTGGTCCATGAGTCATCTGGAGAATCCCACCCTGGTGGTTCTGTGTTATCCTGGGTCTAATTTCAATTGTTCAGAGCAGGCCATTTAATGGGTTGACACCCACTTTGTGGAATGACCTTCGTTGTGATATTGGAACTGACCTGACCACTCATTTTTAGGTTCTTAGCTATTTTTGCAATACAGTTGCAGCCTCCCATGTATTCCATATAGACCAAAAATAAATTATCATATATTTATTTTATACATTGTTTTATTTGACCAAGGATATTGTGTATTGTAAATACTGCATATTAGGTTTTTTTTTTTACAATGTAGTGATCTAAGATAAGATGAAGATCAATATAAGCTGGTTCAACCACATAAGCTGTAACCTTTCCCCTCCTTTCCAGTTTTCACCTGGCTGCGTCCAAAGGTCATGGAGAATGCATCAGGGTCATGTTGGCACATGGTGCGGATGTAACTTCACAGGATGGAACAGGTATGCATGTGTTTGTGTTTCTCTCATTTTTCTTTTTCTCAGCGTATACAAATACAGTAGAGTCTCACTTATCCAAGCTAAACGAGCCGGCAGAACCTTGAATAAGCGAATATCTTGGATAATAAGGAGGGATTAAGGAAAAGCCTATTAAACATCAAATTAGGTTATGATTTTACAAATTAAGCACCAAAACATCATGTTATACAACAAATTTGACAGAAAAAGTAGTTCAATACGCAGTAATGCTATGTAGTAATTTCTGTATTTACGAATTTAGCACCAAAATATCATGATATATTGAAAACTAACTACAAAAATGCCTTTGATAATCCAGAACCTTGGATAAGCGAGTCTTGTAGAAGGCTCAGCCTTCCGGGATATCAGATCAGATCTCCAAGTTAGCAATTCTTCAACAGCAGCAACAAAATTAAAGGAATATTGGAAAGAGAAGCTGTTGAATTGTGATATATATACACAAATTCTAATCCATTAGCTATGGTTTAAAGGGAGGTAGTGGTTTCTTGGCACACTGGATACATTAAATGTTAGTTTTTAACAAGCTGCATGCTCAGATGGATTCCTTTTGTTTCTTTTTAAAGACATTATTATACCAATCCTTTACTGATGCTATGCACTAGAAAAGACTTCCCTGACATACATTTATTTACCTCCTTATCCAGGTCACACACATAACTTGAAAAAGTGGTTTGAGAGAGCTGTAGCTCCTCAAATCCTCTAGCCAACATGGTTAGTTCTGGCCACCTTATATATCATAGGTACACTTAAACAAAGAACAAGCAAGTTCTCCAATTCTGGACAGGCAGTCTTCCTCTGCAAACTTCTTGCACATTATTCCAAATTCTAAGTGCCATTTTTGTTTTAATAGCACATCTCACTGTACTTGCAGTATCTGAAATCAATGTCTGTTTACACAGGGCACAGCGCTTTACATCTTGCTGCCAAGAACAGCCACCCAGATTGCATCAAGAGGCTGCTTCAGGTGAAGTATCTAGATTTGTTTCTCTTCAGTAACACTTCTATTTCCTGGTAAACACAAGGAGGCTTTTAAGTTTTTCTTTAACGCAGCCTCTTAAGGGGGAGTTAGAAGAGTCTGCCATCAAATCCTTCATGTTAATAAAGCACCCTGTGATCATGAGAATCAGGAGAGCCTTGAACAAAGTTGTCCTTCATTGCTTTCCTTCAGATAGTGAAAACTAGTTAGATGATGTTGGTAGGAGTGAAACAAGACTTGGGCTTTCTGAGGATAAGATGCAGACAGTCTCCATAATACATGCATAGAAGTTGATTGGAGTGCTTTTATTCTACTGTGGCATTGAGAAAGTATCCACAACAGACTAGTTTGAAAGGAAACTCAAAATACTTTGTATGGCATACAGAGCTCTGTCTACCAACAGAGAAAAGGGTTGGGAAGTTCAGGAGGAACAATCAGGACTCTGCTGATTGATACTGTTGCCTTACTACCCTGTGGTAGGGTTGATCCTGACGCCTGAGCCACAGCTTGATTTTGACTATTACGATCCAGTAGGTAGGGATCCACTATGGTGGCATATGATATGTATAGACCACGCATGGGCAAACGTTGGCCCTCCAGGTATTTTGGACTCCAACTCCCAGAAATTCCAGCCAGTTTACCAGCTGTTAGGAATTGTAGGAGTTGAAGTCATAAATAGGTGTCTAGTGTCTAGATCCAGGAAAGTCATGCTACCTCTCTATTCTGCCTTGGTCAGACCACACCTGGAATCACACTGTGTCCCATTCTGTGCACCACAATTGAAGGGAGATGTTGACAAGTTGGAATGTGTCCAGATGAGGGAGACTAAAATGATCAAGGGTCTGGAGAACAAGCCCAATGAGGAGCGGCTTAAAGAGCTGAGCATGTTTAGCCTTACAGTCAATAGGCTTAGAAATTGTGGGAGTTGAAGCCCAAAAAATCTGGGGGATTGAAGTTTGTCCATGCCTGGTATAGATGATGTAGCATCTGAGAGAACTGTTTTAGTGTGGGCCTAAAGAGTAATGAGCGCAGTAGCTGCCAAAACAAACACTGTGTTTATTCTGAAAGATGGTTCAGTTTCCCAACTAAGAATAGTTCTTGTCTGATTTGTCTGCTAATGCATTTGGTAGTGTGTCTGAAATGATGGATTGGCCTCTATATTTGTATTTTGGTATTAAAATACCTTCTTCATGTTTACCTGTGAAAAGAGTTTCATGATACAGCCGGCCTGGATGCTTTCCAGTCAGGCTTCCGCCCTGGCCATGGGACGGAGACAGTCCTGGTTGCCATTACAGATGAACTTCGTCGCCAGTCTGATAGCGGCAGATCAGCGCTACTGGTACTTCTCGAACTTACCGCAGCGTTTGACACCATTGACTACGATCTAATGATTCACCGTCTTGCCATGTCCAGAGTTTGCAGTCAGGCCCTCAATTGGTTCAACTCATTTCTGCGAAACCGGAGCCAATGCGTGGAGTATATGGATCAAGTCTCTGACTGATCTCCCCTCCTATGTGGAGTACCCCAAGGTGCAATTCTCTCCCCTCTTCTCTTCAACATCTACGTTAGACCCCTTGCTAGTTTGGTTCGGAGTTTCGGCCTAGACTGCTATCAATATGCGGACGACAGCCAACTCCTTCTGCGCTTGGAGCCTGGAGCAACGTCAATACCAGACAATTTCACCTTATGTCTGGAGGCTCTGTCGAACTGGCTACGTGCTAGTAGACTGAAGGTGAACCCGGCGAAGACTGAGATTCTCTGGCATGGCCGCTCGACTGGTCTGGCCCACTTGCTACCCACCTTCGATGGTGCTGCCCTATCTCCTTCGCCTACCGTTAAGAGCCTGGGTGTCGTTTTAGATTTGCAGCTGACAATGGAAGCTCAAGTCGCTGCTGCCAGCAAACAGGCCTTTTTCCACCTACGACAAGCGAGGCAACTGGCACCCTATCTATCTGATGAGGTGCTGGCAACAGTCATCCATGCCACGGTCACGTCTAGGCTGGACTATTGCAACGCCCTGTATGTTGGCCTTCCGATGTCCACGACCCGAAAGCTCCGTATTGTTCAGAATGCGGCAGCCAGGCTACTCACAAGAACACCCATGAAATGCCATATAACACCAGTGCTGCAGCATCTGCATTGGCTTCCAACTGATTGCCGTGGTCTATATAAGATGCTAGTTCTGACCTTTAAAATTCTTTACGGCCAGGGCTCATCGTACCTTAGGGACCGTCTCTCCTTCTCCCATCATCGGAGGTCGCAACGACCATCCCAACGAGACTTACTTTATGTACCGGGTCCTAGAGAAGTGCACTTGGAAAGGACCAGGCGCAGAGCTTTTTCTATTTTTGCCCCTGCCTTATGGAATGCCTTGCGGCCCATATGAGAGCCATGCGTGAGTTAGGGCCTTTCACCCTAGCACTCAAGACCTGGCTCTTTACTAGAGCTTTTAATCTGTGTTAATTTTATCAATATTTGTATGTATGTATTTTATCCTTTACCATTTTATCTTGTAAATTGCCTAGAGCATCGTGGATGGAGGGCGATTAATAAGTAATTAAATGATGATGATGATGATGATGATGATGATGATGATGATTTTCTTTTTGGAAAGAACTATTAGCCATAAGACAGACCTTACATTTTCATTACAGATTTTAGAGTTCATTTTTATGCCATTACTCACATCTCTTGCTTAGGGTATACTTCCACTTTTAACAAGCTGAGGATAATCCACTCACGGTCCTTGTAAATCAGTGGTTCCCAGCCTTTGGGCCTCTAGGTGATTTGGACTTCAATTCCCAGAAATTCCAACCAGCTTACCAGTTGTTAGGAACTGTGGGAGCTGAAGTCCAAAACAGCTGGAGGCCCAAAGGTTTGGAACCACTGTTGTAGATCAAATACTTGGAAGAATTGTGGTAGTGGCAATTACAACACTCAAAATTCCCTTGACCATGCTAACTGGAGCATTCTGGGAATTTCAGCTTCCCGAAATAACGTTTTCAAGCTCTTCCTTCAACACCAAAGCTACAAAATAAAGCAAGTGTACCTCTACATTGTAAATTATTGGAGTTTGACAATACTTTACTGGCATAGAATGATAGAGTTGGAAGAGACCTCATGGGCCATCCAGTCCAATCCCCTGCCAAGAAGCAGGAAATCGCATTCATAGCTCAGTGCTATGGGATCCCGGGATTTATAGTCTGGTGAGGCATCAGCACTCGTTGGAAGAGAAAGCTAAAGATCCTACAAAATTACAATGCACATAATTCTATAGCACTGAGCCATAGCAATTTAAGTGATATCAAACTGTATTAATTCTACAGTGTAGAGTCATCCTACGTTTCCACCTCAAAAAACATTTGTGCCAGTCTTCTAGAACCGTGCTGCTCAAAGTGACGATCTGTGCTTGTCTGCAAGTTATTGGCTGCCTATCCACAAGGAAGACAGAAACAGTTGTAATCATGAAATCTTGGAAAACTGGAAGGAAACTTCTGCTAGTCCCCAACATTATATTGCTCAAGTATCACTAACTCGTTAAGAATGCTTTCAGTGCCTTTCAGAACTTCTTCTTGAAAGCAATTCACCAAAAATGACTGGGAACTTGAAAATGCTTTGCAGCCAAATGTTCTTAACTTACATGGCTCTGCAACTTAAATATTTTATCCTTTTATGATCCCTATCTTTCTCTTCTTTTTCCCCTTTTAGTACTGATTACCTGAGGGTTTTTTTTTGTTCTTTTGAAAACAAAATAACATTTACTTATCATAAAAATCTTTGCTTTCCTTACCTTACCATTTTTACAGGCTAAATGTCCAACTGAGAACACAGACAACTCTGGGAAAACAGCTTTACATTATGCAGGTAGCTTATCTTCTCTTTTTCTGTACCACTTCTTTCTTGTTAGAACCCTGCCCTTGTTTGGTCCATGTTTTCAATTTCATTTGTGTTTGGAAAATTAGATTCCCTTTTATTTTTCTCCCACCTTTCTCTCAACATGGGACCCAAGATGGTTTAAGTTATTTGGGGCCAGGGAGTTAGGTCCTGTGGAGCAAAAAGCTCTGGTCAAGATAGATATGTGGAATTAGAAGATCTAAGACAAACCTTAGGAGGTTGGGGAGAAGTGCCCAACCTGATGGTGATGCAGCAGGTAGTTCTATCTTGTGGATGGGAGCTTTGCAGTGCATCCCAAAGGACAGTCCGTGGAAAGGGAAAGCAGAGCTGTACACAGTTGCTGGATCAATGTGCATGTTATATAATTGCATTGCCAGACTAATAGAGGAATTGTATACCTCCTTACACAAATAGAAGAACAAACAACCCAGTTTTGCAACCAGGAAGTATACAAGAATGGTTTCCCAGTTGCATTCTTTTCTTGGATGACAATTCCCAGATACCCCTTGCTTTGGAGATTCTGGGAATTGTAATCCAAGAAGTAATTTTACCAAGCTGTGATTGCAATAAATGTCAGATGTAATTATTACCTTCTTAATTTTTGGTTGGTCACTGCTGGAGATACACTGAAAGGCTCAACCAGCATTCCAGCATTCCTAATTTGTTTTGTTAAGGCCATTTTTGTGTATGACAAGAGTGCAATTATTCTCCTCTGTGAGCCTTTTTCTTAATATTAACATGTCTAAAGGAGCCAGTACAAAAAAAAATTGGAATTGAATGTGCTCTTCTCTCTTGAGTTTTCTCATGAGGAGGTTGAACAGGTGTGTCTTCTTCACTAAACCATGAAGAAGAACAAATGTATTATGGCAGGAGTAGATCACCTAGTACCCATTAAATATTTCGAGCCATATAAAATGCCTCAACCAGCATGATCAGTAATCAGGAATCATGGGAATTACAATGCAAAATATTTGGCAGGCAAAACTTGTTTACCTCTGAGTTATGGCATAACCCATTAAAAGGTTAATACTAAAATACATTTTATAAATTTGAGGTAATACTATACTTTTCATTGTATTTTTGTACATCTGGCAGGTGTTTTTTAACCTTTTAATTCTTTACCTCTTGTTTTTTTAAGCTGCATGTGGCTGCCTTCACGGAGTTCAGCTCTTGTGTGAACACAAATGTCCAATTAACGTCAAAGATGTGGTGTGTATGCATTATCTCATGAAAAAAGATATTTTTTTAAAAAGCTATTACTTACATTTTCATTCATGGAAACTTGTTCTGGGAACTTTTTGGAATTTTGCTTGCAGTGAATTCAATTTCTGTTCTTTTCTTTATGGTAAATTAACTTAATGACCTCTGCCTGCAGAGTATTTGGAAAAGAAACCTGTTTGTATATTGCACAGCCTCTTGCCCCTTTCAAACAGCAGATTTGCCTCCCATATAAATTATCAGGCTGCCTTAACTGGAGTTAAGGAGATTATGAGTGGTTGATTTTGTGCTCTCACATTTGCTCTGTGAGAGTGGCTCCATTGGAAAGAAGTGTTTTACCCTGCTCTTCAGCCAAAGGTTGTTGTGACATGAAAGGAACAAGGGATGAGGACAAAGGAAGGAAACCAATCCAGGCCCTGTTTCTTGAAAATGACAGTGTTTCTATAATGACCACTTTGAGCTGAAAGAGAAGAAACCAAATGAGTCAGCAGATAGCTGCTTCTTCCAAGTAAATCAATTATGCACAAAGACCTTGTCAAAATATAGCATCAGTTGGTCCTTGATTAGGTCTTATTCGGTGATTGAGCTATTTGTTTAGTTAAACTTTTTGAAAATCCATCTATTGTTATCCATAGGATTCTGAGAGAGGCAAAAGAGGATAAATTGTACCCAGCAATATTTCCATGCATTTCTAGAAATGTTCCCTTGTCTCATTCACAATACAGTTTCGTGTATATGTGATAGTTTCTCACACATATGGAGTAGGGTTCTAGTTTGTAGTGCACACTTCTGAAATTAATCTCTTAAAATTTGCTTAAATTGATAACTTTAATCTCTTTTTCCTTCTGCTAGGATGGGAATATTCCTTTGTTACTTACAGTACAAAATGGGCACACAGAAGCATGCAAATACCTTCTGGAACATGGAGCAGATATCAATTCCAGGGATAAAAATGGAAGGTATTATTAAACTTGAGCCTGTGCAATGTAATGGTTTGAGTATTGGATTGCAATTCTGGGCATTGTGGGGTTCAAATACCCATTCAGACACAAAAAAAAACCACTAGGTGATCTTGGCAAGTCATACTCTCTCAGCCTCAGAGAAGGGCAAAGCCAAACCCCTTTGAACAAGTCTTGCCAGGAAAACCCCACAATAAGTTTTTTTGGGGGGTTGCCATAAGTCAAAAAGGTTTTTAAAGCAATACTAAAGTAACTTCATTTCCTTGGACATTTTCATAATCTTTTCATTTTTAGTAAAATGTTGAAGGCAGATAGTATCACTGATATTTGCATGAACTTCACTGACTTGCATCAAAATAAAACAAAATACACCAAACAGTGGTAACTTTCACTGGGCCAACTAAAATGTACCCAAAAAAATTATCCAAGCTTTCAAAGCTGTACTACCTTCTTAATCAGGTAACATTTTGCCTCAGATGCAACTTCTCTTGTCAGTTAAGATAGTCTGGAGGGATTTCAATGAAGGCAGAGGCCCTTTTTGGCCATGTGAGAAATAGGGACAAAGGACAATATAAGATAGGTAATAAAATCTCAAATGTATTAGCAACAGAAAAGTAACTTCTCTTGACGTCTAGGTTGTCCCCAACATATGCAAAGCAGATTTGTATCCTAATTGTTTTTTCCAGATTTTGCAGAAGTAGATTTTGCTTGTTCCATAATTAAAATTTTTGGACAAGAAGAGCTTATTTTTCTTTACTTTTACTTTGTGCTGTTTATCTTATTCATTTGCTCACTAGAAGTGTTTTATACTTATATGTGAATAAACGAGCTCTTAAGTGTCTTTGGTATGTTAGCTTGAAAGCTATGTACAAAACGATGCCATTTCTTTCTTGGTGAGAAACCCATTTTGAAATAATTCAGCATTATCATCACAGTTCTCCCTTTTAATATTTTCACTCTTTTTGGGTACTTTTTGCACCTCCCATCAGGCTTCCGGTTTACTGAAGTATGTAATGCCAACTATGCTTTTAACAGGTCTTTGCCAAGAAGGTATAACAGCAAAAGTTAACTGTTCTAAAATACAGTTCTGTGTGCTGTCTCTTATGATTGGCCATGCTGGTTGGGGGAGCTGTAGGCTAAAATATGGCCTTGTCCCTTTTATAACACGCAATTAATCCCCATGACATTTTGCCTGCAAGATAAAACCGTCCCAGGCTTACATGCTAACATGCAAACGCTATGCTTGCATAGGGTCTATGCCTGGTATCCTTTAAAGCTAAATACAATTGAGACAAGAGTTTAGGTCTGTGTAGGGAAATGCCTTATACTCAATCAGATCCATGGCCCACCACATATAACATATTAATACTGTTGGCATTGGCTGGAAGCAGCTTTTCAGGATTTCATACCGGATTCTCTCCCAGTTCTACCTGTAGAAGCTAGAGCAGGCATAGACAAACTTCAGCTCTCCAGATGTTTTGGACTTCAACTTTCCTAATTCCTAAAAGTCAGTAAACTGGCTGAGATTTTTGGAAGTTGAAGTCCAAAACTTCAAGTTTGCCCATGCCTGCTCTAGCTTCTACAGGTAGAAGTGGAGAGACTCTGGCATGAAATCCTAAAAAGCTGCTTCCAGCCAATGCCAACAGTATTAATATGTTTACATTAGATCAGTGGTTCACAAACTCTGGGTGCCTGAGTGTTTTGGCCTAAAACTCCCAAAAATCCCAGCCAGTTTATGAGCTGTTAGGATTTCTGGGAGTTGAAGGCCAAAACATCTGGGGACCCTTCCCTACACAGAGATTGAAACACACATTCTAATATGGTTCCTCCCCAAGACCAAGGCTGTGAAGTTCATCCACCAAATCTTAGATTATAAGCCAACACCATTTCTCCTGTCCCAACACTCATTTCTTCATAAATTCCAAATGTGTATTAATTGGTAATAACAGATTTACTGCAGTAAAGTGGTAGTATGGGACAATTCATCTCCACCATTAGAATCATAAGGCTACTGGGGTCGATAGAACCTGGTATATGTTTATTTAATTATATTTTCTGAACAAGAACACTTTTTGGAAGTCCTATGAAGTTTGCAACAAAATAGAAATGGAATATTATAAGTTGTTATTTTGAGGCTGGAATCAAAATTAATATATTGCTATCAACTCCAGCTGCCAAGAAGTGCTTCCAGCTCCTTGACACCAAATCCAACTCGACAACCCTGCCGAAGACATGCTGTTTATACACAAAACATATATACATACATACATAAACACACATATATGTACATTTATCTTGGATGTTATACACACAGAATGTCTGTTCTCAGACATTTTGTCTGCATGTGGACTCTCTTCAGGCTAGAAGTGAATAAGATGGATAGTCTTTTGCACTGTTTTGAACTTGTATATGTTTGGCCTGTATGAGTTCTGTTACACAGTTAGTCTCCCATCCCTATTGCTCTTCTTTATGTTGTCTTTCTTCCTTCTTTCTCCAGAACTGCTCTCATGCTGGCATGTGAAGCTGGAAATCTCAACATTGTGGAAGCCCTGATCCGAAAAGGCGCGGATGTACATTTAGCTGACGCACTTGGACACAATGCCCTACATTATGCCATGCTCTCTGAAAATACCAGTGTTCAGAATCTCCTTCAGTCAAAAATTGTTCAAGACGCTGGTATGTCTAAGTTTCTTAAAGTCTTCCTAAAATGGCACTAGGCGTGTCTGCGTTCTCTTGCCCCCTATTTTGTTTTTCTTGCCTTAATGTTTCAGCCAGGGTTATGTTTCACACTGAACTAAGCTTCAGATGAACTACCAAATTTTCCAGTATTGGTTACCAAGAAGAATTATAATTAAATCTTTATGGCAAATGCCTCTTTTAGCATAATTGGAGACAACTGGGGAAAACAAGTTTAAGGGTTACAATGAAAAGCAGTTTTATAATTGATTGTTTACAGTGGGCTATTTGATTAGTCTCCAAAAGGTGTTTGCTGAAGGATAGATGCATTATATCAAGCACACAGAGGTTCGGTTGGGCTCTTTGGCTGTGAGTCTGCAATTTTCTATATGCATTTCTCTATAAATACTGCAGCATATCATGAGTCCTGCATAAGGAGAAAGGCAGGATATAGTTTGGATAAATAATCATAATCATAATAATTGTATTTCTTACCCACCTCTCCTCATGGCTCGAGGCAGGTTACAGCATAATTAAAACACATAAATATTGTCAAAATTCTATACACACTTTAAAATATATTCTATAAAAGATACATATTTAAAATGTATTTCTATACAATACATATTAAGATACACATAACAGAGATTAATCACAAGAAACAAGTTTAAAATTAATGTTTAAAAATGTCTGGGTAGGCCTGCTGGAAGAGATAGGTCTTTAGATGGGTTTTCAATCAAAATTATAAATAAAAGCAGATAAATAATAAATGATACTGATATTAAGATGAATGTTGTTGATATCAACACAATTGAATTCTAAATAACCACAAGTTTAAGGTCAAACTGTAAACATATCAAACTGTAAATATTTCATCTTTTAAATATCTCATATTGTCTATATAAAGCATAGTATTCTCTTTCTCTTTTGCAGAAGCCAAGTCACCAGCAAGGTCAAAACAGGTAAAACGAACTAAAAAGACAGAAATACTTCATTACCTTTGCACTTTTAGATAAAGAAATACTTAGGAATTCCAATCTGTCAGTGTTTTGAGCTCTATGTGCAACTTGATTAAATTTCATTATTGGCTTCTGTAACCTGTTAACTGATTGCGATTGTATCAGGACTGGATAGAAGACAATGGCAAAACCTCCCTAAACAAACCTGGCCAAGAAAACCCCCAGATAGGTTTGCCTTCAGGTTACTGTAAGTTGGAAATTACTTTGAAAGCCCAAAGTTTCCCAATGTGGGTTAATTTCTTAAGCCATTTTGTGGTATATGGTTCCACGTTGTGTGCAGAAATTGGAGTGAAGCTATTTCAACAGCACTTAACCAAGTTGGGCTAACAATGTGATGTTAAAACCCATTGAGCAAAGACATAACATGTATTGTTCATAGGGGCAAATATAGAACATGGATTTTGGACCATAGGTTATCACCATCCATTTTTTTCTCATTATCCAGAAGCAGTCTCTGGCTTGCTATGGTATCAGAACAAAATGACTAGTAACAGGTGATAGTGCAAAAATATAGGGGGTTGATGCGTATCCTACAATAAATGCACTGTGAAACTGAGATTTTCCTCATTATGCACCTCAGGAGGGGACATTGAAACTCCTTTGCCACAATTTTCTTCCCCTAAATAAGCCCTAATGGGAGCTATAAAAACCCCAAATTGGTACCAAATTATGTTTGTTTTAGTTATGGATAGGGAAAATAGGGGCCACCGGTGGCATAGTGGATTAAACCACTGAGTTGCTGAACTTACTGAAAGATCGGCAATTAGAATCTAGAGAACGGGGTGAGCTCCTGCTGTTAGCCCCAGCTTCTGCCAACCTAGCAGTTCAAAAACATGCACATGTGAGTAGATCAGTAGGCACTGCTCCGGCGGGAAGTTAACGGCACTCCATGCAGTCATGCTGGCCACATGACCTTGGAGGTGGCTATAGACAACGCCGGCTCTTCACCTTAGAACTGGAGATGAGCACCAACCCCCACAGTCGGACACAACTAGACTTAATGTCAGGGGAAAACCTTTACCTTTACTAGGGGAAATAAGACAACATAAAATCTTCTGCTGAGTTCACATAAACCAAGGGTATCAAACCCACTTTCACTGAGGGCCGCATCAGTCTTATGGTTGCCTTTAAAGGGCCATTCATCATTGTAAAACTGAATAAATTTAACTACATTGCCCTGGCATTGAAAACCACACAGGCCACATAAAATAACACGGTGGGCAGCATTTTCACCACAAGAGTTGTGTTTGACATGTGTGGCCTAAAGCATAATTAAGATTAACCACAGTTTCAGGTTTAGGTGTAACAATTAACTATTGCAAAAAGTTTCAAATCCCACTTCACCCACACAAGAAGAGAAGAGTAGAGGAAGCAGTACATGACCTAAGGCTCACGAAAACTTGAGTTAGAGGTGGAGAATCAGTGATCCCCCATCTGTTGTAAGTTTCCAACTTCTGTGAGCCTCAGGAAGCATGACCTCATTAGGAATAATGGGAGTTGCAGTAGAGCGATATCGAGAGAGCTGAGATTTTCCATCTCTATTCTGAACTTAACATTATTTTAGCATTGTGTTTAGGCAATTCAGTGTAGCATCAGAAGGCTCAAAATAGTTTATTGTGGTGTATTAAATTTAAGCACTTACATGGCCAAGGGCTTGATACATGTACATCTTCCCTTGTGCCAGCTGGACTGCTGCCCTAATGGTTGGGTTGCTGACCTGAAGGTTGCCGCTTCAAATCCGCTAGATGGGGTGAGCTTCTGTCTGTCAGCTCTAGCTTGCAGGGACATGAAAGAAGTCTCCCAGCAGGATCATAACACATCTGAGCATCCCCTGGGCAGCATCTCTGTAGACGGCCAATTCTCTCACACCAGAAGCGACTCAAGTCATGTTCTCAAGTCGTGTCTGAGACAATAAAAAAAATTCAGCTGTGTGGAAGGGCCTGGGTTTGCCAGATACTGCTCTCTCCCATCTGACATGATTAAAAAAAATCTCCCCAATCAGGAATGAAAAATGCTGCGGAGGAGTTGTGATGAACACCTAATTATTTGTGAAGTATTTTTTCTTATGACAAGTTCTTTTGTCCCTAACTTGAGGATTTTAACAATTACCAAAACAGTTGGGCTTATCTAGCTGTGTGTTTTGCAAAACACACAACAATGGGGGAGCTTTTTTAAAAAATCAGAAGCATGAATGACCTTGGAAAAAGAGGGAGGAAAACCTCCTTTTTCTGGCTTTGCTGGGAGAGTTTGGCATTCAACAGGAAGATTAGTAAACTGCTTGGGGATATGAATAGCCTTGCATCTGAGCTCACCATTCAGTGGGGAAAATGTGTGCTTTTATTCACTACATTTAATTTGCTGAAGCATGAATACCAGAAGGAGGCAGGGTGAGCTCATAGTTAAGCATGTGACATAACAGTGTGCTATACAAGCAAAGGCATGTATCGTTTTGAAATGTTCATGTAACTTTTAAAAGTTTTTTTCCCAATAAAAGGAGAAAAAAAATAACTTTTAACGCAGACCTTACTAACCAACTAACATACTTCCCTTTTCTGGCCTGTGAAACTTTCCAGCATGATCAAGTCTCTAGATTAAGTTCAGAAAGAAGTGGAACTCCAAAAAAACGCAAAGCCCCACCGCCACCTCCAGTCAGTCCTGTCCAGGTAAAGAGCCAAGTCCAACTTCCAACACGTTGCTATGTATAGATGGGGTGGGGTGGCGGACGGAGCAGAAATGTCCGGTTGGGAATAGACGGGGGTACTTCTGGTGGCGCAGTTCCTTTTTTAAATGTGTGCCTCATGAGTGAATTCTTGCAAGGATAGAAATAGGGTGGCCTGATTTTGAAAACCCAGATTAGTTAATGCTTTCCAGGAGGGCTGTTGGGAATGTGACAGGATCCTAAGTTTGGAGCAGCAGAGCTTTAATAAGCCTCCTCCTTTCATCCAAATGCTGACAGTCTTTGCCTTTCAACCACTTGCTTAAAATTCTTGGACTCGTATAAATGGCTTTGTGCATGGGGGTGCATAGCAATTGAACCAGAAGTTCAATATTGAGCAGAACCGTTACTTCGGTGACTGCCTGGCTGCATGTTTCCTGCCAACTAAAGATGACTGATGTGTAGTCTTCGCTTGTTTGGAACTAACCAAGAGCAATGACATCTCCTACCAAGAAGCAGTATGTGTCCCTCAAATGCATTCATCTTTTTCAGTTTAGCGACCTGTCCTCTCCGCATTCAACAACTTCAACTCCAATTTCTGGGAAATGCCAGCCGCTGTTTGCTGAGCAGGGATCCAAGGTAATATTCAGTGTTCAGCCGCATTTCTGGTTTAAACATGAATGTTTTATTTGTGTTGTCGAAGGCTTTCATGGCCGGAATCACTGGGTTGCTGTGAGTTTTCCAGGCTGTACGGCCATGTTCCAGAAGCATTCTCTCCTGACATTTCATCCACAGCTATGGCAGGCATCCTCACACCCTCACAACCTCTGAGGATGCCTGCCATAGTTGTGGGTGAAACGTCAGGAGAGAATGCTTCTGGAACATAGCCATGCACCCTGGAAAACGCACAGCAAACCAATGTTTTATTTGTTCATCAGTCCAGGTGCTCTTGTCATCTGGGAGGCAATGCAAAAGTACTAAACATACCTCTTTGTTGCCTTTTGGCCAAAAATAATTAAATAAAATACACATTAAGTGATGTTGTGTGATTGTCTTTTAAATATAGCTGAGGTGTATCCTGAGCACATCATTATAGCTGTGTTGTCGAAGGCTTTCATGGCCAGAATCATGGGTTGTTGTGTGTTTTCTGGGCTGTATGGCCATATTCTAGAAGCATTCTCTCCTGACATTTTGCCCACATCTATGAGAGACATCCTCACCTCTGAGGATGCCTGCCATAGATGTGGGCAAAACGTCAGGAGAGAATGCTTCTGGAACATGGCCATACAGCCCAGAAAACACACAACAACCCCATCATTATAGCTGTTCGATACCATGATTCCATCCTATAGAATTCTCAGACTTGTAGTTTGGGTAATTCTCTGCCAGAGAGTTCCTATGCTATAAGAGGAACTAGACATTTCCAAATCCAACAGCCAACTACATATGCCTGTATTCCTTATTTGGAGCCATGGTAGTTAAAGCAGTATCGAACTGCTATGATTGTGCAATATAAATACACTCCACTTATTGTGCTGAATGGATTGGTTCCGCAATATCACACCGTGGGGGGCTTAGTGCTTCCTTTACATGACATAATCCTGGCAAAAATGCAGCCCAAATACAGCCCAATACAGAGATGTGTGCTAATCCAAGTGGCATAATGGGGAGTTAGACCTTCAAGATACTTTACTAAAAACAAAGTATTTAATGTGACTTCTTCTTCCAAGAAGAATTAGTATGTCTTTTGTATTATCGTACTGTTAATATGAATGTTAATTTACGCTTTCTTTAGTACATATCTTTTCTTGGTTGTGTTGTTGGTGTCTGTCTTCAGGGCATTTCTGACTGATGGTGTCCCTAAGGCTAGCCCATCACAGGGTTTCCTTGACAAAATTTGTTCAGAGGAGGTTTGCCTTGCGTTTTTTTGAGGCTGAGAGAGTGAATCCCATGGCCAGGTGGGGGTTCAAACCCTGACTTCCAAAGTTTTAGTCCAGTGCTCAAATTACTACACCATACTGGCTCTCTTTTCTTGGTTAGCTTTAGTATTTATTGAAAGTACTTTCTGTATAAATCCAGCGTGTTTTTATAGGATCAGCAACTAAATCCTAGAAAGAACATGTTTACATTTGATACACAAATATAATCAATTAAACCTCTGTCTCTTTACCAGTTAGTATGTTGAAAAATCTCCAGTTGGATTACCGCTCTATCTTAAAAAAAAAAAAAGATAAGCTGTTCTTTTGAAAAGACATTCTTCATTTCGGGAATTTGTGCTTGTTGCTTAGAAGTCGCAGTGATGTTTTCCTTCTTGTTTGTAAACAAACGTTTGTGCATCTCACTTTCAGCAGGGAGAAATCAGTGCCATTCAGTCCGATTGCAAGGATGGGATAAGTGATAGCACTGCAGGTAAGATATAGCAAAGGTGGCTCCTCAGTGTCTGTATTCTGTACAGTCTTCTAGATGTATTTGCAATGACATTGCCATCCTTATTAGCTGTTATTATAGTCTCTAATATCCATGAGGTTTTTTGTTGGTTTTTTAATGTATACATGAGTATATATAGTAATCTAGTAAAGATATTCTTTGGATATATATATCTATCCTAACGGCGCTCCATGCAGTCATGCCAGCCACATGACCTTGGATATGTCTACGGACAACGCCGGCTTTTTAGCTTAGAAATGGAGATGAGCACCAACCCCCAGAGTCAGACATGATTGGACTTAACGTCAGGGGAAACCTTTACCTTATATATATACATATGCATATACACACATACACACACACACACACACACACACTTAACATAAACTGGCAGATATCAATGACTGCACTGGAAACTGAAATAATAAATGACTTGTTTCTTCGCATTCCCTTTCTTTTAATTTTTAAAGGTGCTGATAGTTTATTGGATCTAAGTTCAGAAACAGACCAGCAAGACCTACTCATAGTACTACAAGCAAAAATTGCTTCTTTGACTGTGCATAACAAGAAACTGCAAGAAAAGTTACAGGTATGTATTAGAACATCTCATGATATGAAATAGTATTTTTAAAGTTATCATGACATTTGAAGAGACAGATCTAGGAGCACAGTCTTTCAGGGGGTGTGACCCATCCAGGACTGATTGACACACCTCCATCCCTAGATTAGGACCCTTGATATCAAGCACCTCTGTTTTGACTGGATTTGGTTTCAGTTTTTTTCCTCATCCAGCCCCTTACCTCCTCCAGGCATTCATTCAAAAGAGACATGCTATCCTTAGCTGAAGCTGTTTTGAAGGCATGGAGAAATATATTTGGGTGTCATCAGCATACTGATAATATCACCCCGCCCCATGCCTCTGGATGATCTCTCCCAGCGGTTTCGTGTAAATATTAAAAAGCATTGGGGATAGAATGGTCCCTTGTGGGATGCCACATAGCAGCTCCTTTTTTAGGAACTTCTATCCCCAAGGGCCACCATCTGGATCCTGCCTGAGAAATATAACCAGAACTTCTGCAACACTGTGTCTCCAATTCCCAGTCCCTCCAGGTGTTCCAGAAGGATACCATGGTTGTTGGTATTGAAAGCCTGAGACATGGGTTCAAATCTCTGCTTGGTCATGGAAAACTACTGGGTCACCTTGAACAGGTCACACTTCCTTAGCTTCAGAGAGAAGCAGTGACTAATATCTTCTGAACAATTTGTGCCAAGAAAACCCCATAATAGGCTCACCATAAGTCACAAATGGCTTAAAGGCACACAACAACAATAGAAATGTTGCATAGTCACTTGATGTCTGAACCTTTTGGATATTTGATATGGATCTAGGGCAGTGTTTCTCAAACTGTGTTCCTCCAGGTGTTTTGGACTTCAGCTCCCAGAAATCCCAGCCAGCTTACCAGCTGTTAGGAATTGTGGTAAAGTCCAAAACATCTGGAGGAGCACAGTTTGAGAAACTAGTCTAGGGTGCAAATAAATATAAATAAATAAGTAAATAAATAAATAAACAAACAAACTTTATACCCCCCCACTGTCTCCCAGAGAGACTTGGGTGGCTTATAGAACACTCAAAGGTGCAAACACAAAATACAAAAATTGCAGAAACAATAATATAAAACAATAACAGCGACAATAAATATCTCACTTCACAAAACCCCCTGGTTCAAATCAATAGAATACAGCAATAGCTGCAGGTATAAAACAACAATAATCAATCTCAGTCATGTAAAGTGCTTAGTGAAATCTATGGGTCCTCACGTATATTCATTAAAGGAATCTAAATATGGTTGAAGGCTTGTAAAAAAAATCCCCATGTCTTCAATTGTGTATGGAAGGCTTGAAGAGTGGGGGCTAGCCTGTTATCCCTCGGGAAGGCATTCCAAAGACGGGGGGGGCCACCACCAAGAAGGCCTTCTCTCTCGTCCCCAACAACCGCACTTGAGACGGAGGCGGGACCAAGAGGAGGGCCTCCCTGGCAGATCTTGGTGCCCATGCCGGTATGTAGAAAGAGATGTGGTCTATATATAGGGAAATATCTACCCACTCATATCTATGATTGATGCCATGTGTAACCTGAGACAAAATGGCTCATGATCCTCCAAGTATTGCTGCTTCTCTCTGTCCTCTTAGAACATGGATTCTTAAAGCAGCACATAATCTGTTTTGCTTACAGCTGGAGAAGAAACAAATTATATTTTGTATGACTGCAACTATTTTAATTTTGTTTATTCCGTGCAGACTTTGTTTGTTGCATTACATTATGGGGTGGTGTTTTCTTTTTCTTTTGTTATGTTACAATTGGTAGAGCTCCTTACATGTTTACATTTTGGTTGTAAATTGAAGTATTCTATTCAAATCTGTATTTTTCTATTTTTGCATGTTTGTCATTTTCATTGGCTCCATTTATTATTTCTGTTCTTAATTGCGGCTATATTCTGTAACATTGTTTGGTGTTTTGTTTTTGTATTATGAATGTCTTTTTATTTGTGTATCTGTGGATGAGACTCTTCCTTTCCTTATTTGTTGAGGTCTCTGTTCTAGAACATGCAGTGCCTGAAACACTGTGCTTCATGGTAGGGTAAGGCCAGTCCTGACATCACTCTTAAATGGTTTCATTCCCAAAATTTTCATCATAAGTTATTGCTACATAAACCTTATAATACAGCTTTCCAAACATTTTGTATTAGTGACATGTTTTAGACATGCAGCATTTTGCAACACAGTAATTCAGTTTTACTAGCAAACTGGAGGTTAAATTAGCCCCTTATAAGAGATACATAAATTGTAATAACGAAATGTATGAAGGGCACAATATATATATGACAAAAACCTTTCATTTGTATTTTTTAAAATATATGATTTATAAGATAATAACCAATAATAAGTTATTTGTGGATAATTAATAATGTTACTAATATTAATTGGCAGCTTTGCTGCATGCATGCAAGTTGATATTGATTATTTCACATAGATTAGAGGCTTCCCGTAATTTTCATACATCACACCTACATACTGCTGCCGACACACTAACTTGTTGCAGCACATGCCTTAGAGCAATAGTAGTGTAATGTGATCCATTGGTGGAAGAAGGTAGAATTGAACTTTGTGGAAGCTATCATCTGCTTGACCTGTAGTGGAAATTGAATGTTCGTATTAGCCGTGCAGGACAAGTGTTATACACAGATGTTGTGAGATCACGTTTACCTACCTCATGGTCCTTGGGGTAGAAATCTAACTTTTCTTGGTCAGCTTGCTTAAAAGGTGTTTTAAAAGTGTTTTATTGTATCATACTCATATGTCTTAGTCTAATACTGCCATCTGCTGTATCCACAGGCAAGAGGATTCAAAACAGAAGATGGGGATACCACACTGGATTCTTGTCGGTCCACACGCACAGAGTTTGATTATTCTACAGATGGGTTGAGTGAGAGCTCTGCAGCAGCAACTCAAGAGATAAACTCCTCTTCCCTGAGCTTAATGCAGGCTCAGGAAGAAGCAGCCAATAATGAAGTAAAAATTAAACAGCTACAAGACAATTTAAAGGAAGTCCAGAAGAGACTGGACAGCTCAGAAGTAAAGAGGCGGCACTTGGAGAATCAACTCCAGTCTGGCGTAGCAGAAGCAGATCACCTGTTGAATAGTTCAGAGATTTCAGAGAATGGCTCTGATCTCAATCAGAAACTGAAAGAAACCCAAAGCAAGTATGAAGAAGCAATGAAGGAGGTCCTGAATGTTCAGAGGCAAATGAAACTGGGTCTGGTAGCTTCGGAGAGCAAAGAAGCTGATCTGCAGGAACTCCGAGCGACGTGTGAGGAAATTGAAGTGTTGAAGGAAGAGTTACTGAAAGCACAGGAAGAAAGCAATAAGTTGAGAGAGAAAGTGAAAGAGCTAGAGGAAAAGTTGGAAGAGAAAGAAAGGAATGCAGTGGGCAGCATGTCGGCAGAAGAGTGTGAGGAGATGAAGAGTTCCTATTGCTTGGTTATTGAGAACATCAACCAAGAGAAGGCTTTGTTAATTGAGAGGTACAAGGAAGGACAGGAAGAGATCAAAAGGCTGCAGGACAAATTGAAAAGCCAGATGGAGTCAGGGCAAGGTGAAGAAGATCCAGAAATGAGGGATGCAAAGAACAAGATAATAAACGAGCTGAACAAGCAGGTCAGTGAACTTTCTCAGCTATACAAAGAAGCGCAAACAGAACTTGAAGAGTTCAGGAAAAAGAGTACTTCAGAAGATGCCAGCCCAGCATGCATACCTCTGGAGGAACATGAGAAGGTGTTGGAGGTCACTGCCTTACAGAGAGAGCAAGCAGAGAGTGCATTGATGGAAATGAAGGCTCAGTATGCTAAGGTGTTAAGTGAAGCAACACAACTTCAGAACCTGGTAGACTCGCAGAGGAAGAACTCCGTCTCCATCACAGAGCATCTCCAGGTGGTCACTGCTCTCAGAAGCTCAGTGAAGGAAATGGAAGAACAAATAAACAATCTCCAAGAGCAGCTTCTTTACAAAGAAAGTGAGGTGCAGCGTCTCCAGAAGGAACTGTTGGAAGAAGAAGAGGCTGTGTGTGAAGCCATGGTGCCCAGGTCACTCTATGAAGAGCTTCGGTCTAAGTCAGAGGTGGAAGTCAAGACCATGACATCCAAACTGAAGGACATCATGAAAGGGAAGGAGAACCTTTCTACAGATGTATCACTTTTGAAGAAGGAAATTCTACAAGTGAAAGGGGAGAAAGAGAATCTGCGAGCGATCCTTGACGCCAAGGAACAGGAGATAAAAGGACTGCTTCAACAATACCATCGTGCTCAGGAAGAGCTATTTGAAATGAAAAAGGCTTCAGAAAGTTCCTCAAAAATGGAAGAGGACAAGGATAAAAAGGTTGGTAAATCTAATGGTCTCAAATCATGGACACTTATTATCTCTTGGTTGAGAATTGGAACCTGGACCAAGTTCATTCAGGGACTGAAAATCAAGATGACTTGGGCATACTGGTAATTAAGGTAACCAATTGTCACTAATTGTCATTGATGCCAGTTGCCATAGATGAAAATTCCCTTGATCTTGGCTTGATCTGCCAGATGGAAACCATTTCCAGTAGCCAAAATTTATTATGGCCTTTGCATTAAGTCTGAAGGAATTAGAAAATTACATTCTCTTTTTTAAAAATAAAAGAGAAAATGAAACTGGTCATTTGTATATATGTCCAACAGGTGGAAAGGGAATCCATTTCTGATCTCCCTTGTGTTCAGCAAAGCATGGGAAGTGCTGAATATGTATTCAGAAGTATATAAGTAGGATCATTGCAGGATTGCAAACCCTAGAGGGTTTGCATCCTTGTTTTGTTGACTAGGCAAAGTAATGGGAGGAGCAATGCACATGGGATCAGAAACTTTTATTCTTCTTTGCACTGCACATGGTGTACATATCCACCTTGAGTCCTTGTCTGAACCTACAGAAATAGGTGACTCAAGTGAATGAAAAAAGAATAGAATTATCAGTCAGTAGATCTGGATTAGCTGGTACTAAGATGGAGTTTTAGTTGTGCAGTACCAACTTGGAAGAAAGTGCATGCAAAATGGATATAAATGAGACAGAGTGAACACTAATCCTTGTGTGGATGGGGATTTGGGCTTTTCAAATTCTGATTTACAGTATATCCTTTCTTCGACTAGAAAAAGAAGGCGTCTAGATATTCCATAGGCGTAATGTTTAACCATGAATATTTAACTGAATACTGAAATAATGGTCCAAAGTTGGCTTGTAAACCACTGAAGATGAAGGCTGAGAAACAATGAGTTGTTTTTTTAAAATATATATAAGATCTGTTTGGAACCAGTGGATCTCCTTCAAATGCAATTTCTCCCTTTTTCTGCTTCTCACCAGATAACTGACATGTCTAAAGAAGTTATCAAACTGAAGGAAGCACTGAACAGTCTCTCCCAGCTGTCTTATGCTTCTGGCACACCGAAAAGGCAAAGCCAGCAGCTGGAGCTGCTACAACAGCAAGTCAAGCAGCTACAAAACCAGCTGGCGGTAAGTACATAGGTTGCTTACACAGATATGTTCTTGTTACGGGAAAAAACAGTGTGATAAAATAGGATGCAGAAATACTCCTGAGGCTATCATCATTATTATCACCACCCCTCCTTTTTGTTATGTTGCTCTCTTTCCCATAGCTGGGACATAGTGACTTACAAAATTGAAACACATGCTGGAATGTGCTATACTCATACCAAAAAAAGTTAATTTGAACACAAAGGCATTTTAATAACTTCGTTTAAAAGGCAAGAAATAATTGTTTAGCACACTGCTGAACTCATAAAACAGTCTGTTCCCAAAAGCCTATAAGAATGAAAAAAGTAAGTCTTAAACTGCTGATGAAAGAACAATCTAGCATACCTAGGGAAAGCGGCCATAGCAAGCAAGCACTTGTGATATGTCTTTTGGACTTTGGGGAACTAATCCCATCAAGATGTCATGTTCAGGGACAGGAAAATGGTTGTAATACTGCAACTCACATTCTTCCTTACTATTAACTGTGTTGGCTAGGTCTGATGAGGAGTTACAGTCCATTAACATCTTGAAGGATGAATATTCCCCCATCTACCTATTTTTCATAGTAGAGTAGGCTTCATATAAGTAAATAGCATTATATCCTCCTTCCACCAGTCTTTCTTGTCATGTCCCTGCTAAGCACATCCAGGCAAGACTCGAATGATTTTCCAGAGCTTGAAGTCACAAGTTATAAAAACATATTACTTTAAATGACTACTAGCCAATGAGGATTTTAAAAAAAATCTAGCTGGTATTGTTAATGACATATGGAGGCTTATGTTCAACATATGCCTTTGTATTTCATTAAAGGGGTTCGTATTCTCTTCCATTCTCTGTAGTGAACCGCCATCCCTACCCCTGACTCACCATTTAGCCCTTGCAACCTCCTCACAGCTTTCCAGTAGCTGATGGAGGGCTGGGGTTTGTTGCAGAAAAGCTTCAGGCTGTGATGCAGTAGCCAGATGCAAAATAATTACATAATCTGCAGAGACCTCTGCAGGGCCCTTGCTGATCTCAGCGGGTGTATCTGGCTATAGAGCATAGCCAAACACTACTCTACCTTCCATGTCTATCAGGCATTGTATGGTTCAAAGGTTTGCTGCAGTGACTAACCAGTGAATCCAAAGAGGCTTTCAAATGAAGATATATAGCAAGGCTCCATCTACAAAACTGTTATGTTAATTGTGACAGCCAGGTTCTCAGTCAATAGTAGCCTGAATGACACTGTGAATTACCTTACTAATATAACATGGAATGTTTGGTAGTTACTTTTTAAAGTTACTTTTTAAATGTATATTGAGAGTGGTTACATGTCATTCTCTTGTTAATTCAAAAGTTTTTGAAGTAATGAGTAAATGCAAAGGATTCATTTGTTAAACCTAGTCACCACTGAATACTGTTTATACACATCTGTGAGTTAGAGGAATTCATTATTTAAAAAAATTAACTCTCTGAATTTCAAAACTCACCCACCCACCCAGTGAAGAAAAAGCATGGCACAAGCCTGGCATCCACAGTCAAGTCATCAACATGTAATGAGTGGTTCATCTTTATTTGATTGACCACATCTGTGCAATGGGCAGGGATGTTTGCTCTTCCGTCTCAGGACAATCCTGGTAATGGATGAACCAGAATAGAGTAATCTAGAAGGAGGGTTCTTGCTATCTGCCCATGTAATTATCATGGTAGTATGTCTCTTGCAAATTCATCTCCCCTTTGGGGTCCAGCAGAATGCAAAGCTTGCTTCACATGTTTAAAATAGGAAATGACTTTGGTTCTGCAGCTGCTGTTACCTGGCACGACTGGAGAACTGGCTCCTTCATCTTCATGCCCATGAGATTCCATTTCCTTTTCTCTGGCATCACATGCTGTTAAAATCAAATATGAATGTGTGAGGTAACAGGAGTAAATGATTTGCTGTGGCACCTCTTTGCTCTATACCGGCTCTCAAATATCACCATGGCCTAATGATGTATCTAACTTAAACTACTGGCAAGTTCCGAGAAGTTCCCTCTGGAGTACAGGCAACATGGCCCCAAAGTTACATTTTCTTTAAATGGGTTAGAATGCTGTATTAACTCAGCCTAACCCCTTTTTTAGAACTATGCTGTGGATGGTTTTAGTAGAAACTCTACTAAACATGCAACATTTGGTCACTTTCCCCATGCATTGTATTCTGTACAGTCCTGCAGCACAACATTGCTGCAAAACCACAAGTCACAGGTGATTTCATACAAGTGGCAAATTATGTCACTATCCACGCTGTGCTTTAAGATCTTCTGGCAAGTAAAAACCTCTTGAAAGTCACAATTGCCCAGTAATAGGGGAAAGGTGAGGTAGAGAAAGACACATGTCTTTCCTAAAGTTTTATTTTTTTGAGAAGCCTCGTTGCGTACTGTCAATGGTATTTCAACATTGTGCTTGTTGTTGATTTGGTCTGCTTGAAATATCTAATGGTGACTTGAATACAGAATGTTTGTACTTTGACATTTCTAAATTGGCAAATGTTATAGGCAAGTAATCTTAACATGAATGCACAGTGGGGCCAGCTTTCTATAACTGCAAGTAGAGTATGATATCCTTCCCTGGCACAAGTACTAGGTTTCATGAGGTTTCCGTATTCTCTGCTTACATAGGAACGAGCAATGGTTTCCAGAGTATTCTTAGGCTGCCTCGAGTCTGTTTCTAGAGGTCTGCCTATGTCAATCTGTTCCATTGAAAACAACCAAGAATCTTTTGGTTCCTTGAAGACAAGTTTAATTTACTATAAACTTGTGAACCATGTATCCAGTGAAGTAGGCCATCGTAACAAAAGGCACTCAAACCCTGGCTTTTGCTTCATCGCTGCACAGTTTCTCTAAGTCTAAGGTTCTTTATCCAGGTTCACTTAGAGTGGTTATTATTACAGTAGAAATGTTGCAATGAAGTAAATTCTAGTGAGTGAATAAATTCTTCATTCAGGATTACAGCAACCAGTGCCTCCTTGCCACAAAATGAAACCATATTCCTGTTAAACGCCAGCAGAAAGCCAAAATTATGCATGCGCTCACTCCTCAACTGTTCATCTTTCTTTACAGGAAACAAAGAAACAACACCAGGATATTGTATCTGTTTACAGGACACATCTGCTCTATGCTGTGCAGGTAACGGTTTTTCCAGTATTTTTCTTTGGTTTTTACCCAGGCTATCACTTAGAAATACATTAATGGTTGAAAATCTGGTCTTACTGAACATTAATGTAAACATGTTAGAAAGCACGTGCATGGAGGTACAGAGGGAGGAGTGCTTCTTCTAAGGACCAAAGTAGACATTTGATTGATATTCCCCAGGTAGTTACCCACCTGTGTCCCATTAAATATCAGCAACATGTACAGTTTTAATTCATTCAAGCAAAACAAGATCATTAGCTGCATGCTGTATATCTGGTCACCATCCAGTGTTAGCTATCAGATACTGCAAGAGGTACAATTTGAGGCATTCCTTTTAGTATTCTTTTACAATGAATTGACTTTAACTGCCTCTTTTTTATTTATTTGAAAATGGTTTAAATCAGTTAACCTAAATAAGTGGTTCTCAACTTGTGGGTCCCCAGATGCTTTGGCCTTCAATTCCCAGAAATCCTAACAGCTGGTAAACTGGCCGAGATTTCTAGGAGTTGTAGGCCAAGAATCAGCAGCATTAATTATTATTATGTACGCTGGAACTCAATTGACAGACCCAGTCTTTTAAACTTGAACATGCCTATCTGTATTTTATAATGCGTTTTATGAATGTTTTATGTAAGTTAATTTTTAACTGATTTATAGTGTATTGTACAGGTTTTATATGTGTGTTTTATTGTAAGCCGCCCTGAGTCCCCTGTTGGGTGAGAAGGGCAGGATATAAATATTGTAATAAATAAATAAATAAATAAGACACCTGGGAACTCACAGGTTGAGCACCTCTGATCTAAATGAATTCTACTGGCAGTATATGATGAAAGTTATAATCCAGTGCAAATGGATTTTGCCAGGTAGACCAGGCATAGGCAAACTTTGGCCCTCCAGGTGCTGGCTGTTAGGAATTATGGGAGTTGAAGTCCAAAACACCTGGAAGGCCGAAGTTTGCTCATGCCTGAGATAGACGATGGAGCCAATCTGTTTTCTGATGCTCAATAGATTAGTACAAGAAATCGAAACATTAGAAAGAACGTCTTTACCGTAAGAGCTGTTCAGCAGTGGAATAATAGCATATATGTTCTTTTCTACCGCCTGTTCCCCCTCCCATCCCCAGGGCCAAATGGATGAAGATGTCCAGAAAGTGCTGAAACAGATTTTAACCATGTGCAAAACTCAGTCACAAAAGAAAGGTGAAACCGTTTTTGTCGATCCGTGATGGTGCTGCTGTAGAGCTTGAGTCTTGCCTTAACATGAAATCGGATGGGCAGCCCCTTTCAGGGAATCGCCGTGGATCCCGGCCAAACTTCCCATTTCCTTTTTATGTTTTAGGAGCTAACGTGTTGTCGTGTCTTCCCTTACCCCAGTGTTTCCCAGAGCACTGTTTGTGCGTCGTAGAGACATGCACAGTTCTCCAGAAATTGCAACTACTTTAAATCAGGGGTGGTCAAAGTCTGACCTACAGTATTAGAGAGTGTCTCAGTGCTTCCGTTGGTTATCACTCTTTGGTGCAAACCATGGAAGTCCCAGAATGCAGTGCCCCATTTTGGAAAAGAATATATCCACCATTTGAAGGTGAGAATGTTTCAGATCTTTGTTAAGAAAGAGGAAGAAGTAATCTTATATATGTTTTAAGACCCTCAGATGTCCATTATAATGGTAGGTGCAGCTGATTCTGAAACCCTTTGGCCTTGTTACACGAAAGGAAGAAAAGCCAGCATCATTCGACAAAGCCACCAATTGGCTAAACCCAGCTATGCTGTTTTTTAGAATATATTTAACCAAGGCATGTATGGATTACAAAAACGCCAGGCCAGTGGTATGTACTAATCACATAACATAAAGCATAGCCATGTACTAAAACCCAGTGAATGGTATCTCTGCTGCAACCTCAGTTTCTTTATTGAGTAGTAGGTCAAGCTATCTATGCAAATCCTTGCAGTGCTATTGGCCCTGGAGCTCAGGAGGAAAACAAAAACAAAAAACAAGCCCATGTTCCAAATGGTAAACAAGGGATCCGAATGAACTCATGATGTTTACAGTGAGCACTGTTTGCCTCACAATTCTGAACCTCACTTTTGTAACAGATCTTCTCTACAATATATTTTTACTGGCCCTCAAATTTAGAAAACTTTTTTTGTAACTAAAGCCATTTGCCGGGTAACATGGGGTTTTTTCTTTTGTTATTTTGCAATAAGCTTCAATAAGGAAAGGTTTAGGTAGTTGTCCTTTTCCCTGTCTTTCTCCCTTAGTCCTGCTGTATTGTAAACTGCAGTGGAAGTATCCCTGGAAAATGTTATATTGAAATGGTCCATACATCCTAGAATAAATGAGGATGATTAAATATTTAGTCTTCTCTCATTTTTGTTGCCAAATCTTGTAACATCTATACCACAGAGAAGCCTTGGGGTTTTTTTCCCTCTAAGCCACATTAAATGTATGTTATGCAAGAATGATCCTACAAATTATATTTGTGCCTAAAGATCATTTAGAACGAACAGCTGGTACATAGAACTGCATGAATGTTACAGACAAACATGGAAGTGCTCAATAATGCCCGAGGGCCCTTCCACACAGCCATATAACCCAGAATATCAAGGCAGAAAATCCCACAATTTCTGCTTTGAACTGGATTATCTGAGTCCACACTGCCATATAGTCCAGTTCAAAGCAGATAATGTAGGATTTTATTCAGCTGTGTGGAAGTGGCCTGGGTGTCCCTTTTCATGCAAGTAATATAAAAAATGTTGTGAACTTATGCTTTGCTTGGAGATTTTTCAATTAATGGATTGGGATTTTGCAGTAGTTTTCCAGCTACAGTGATGTCTCACAAGGCACCATGCAAGTTGTAGGCTGCTATGAGTTCTTCCAGTAGTATTTCACCTAAAACTAGAAAGCAGCAGACACAGTCCTATATTTCAAGATCTTGATGGTGGGAGATCACTTTTGAAAATAAGAGACCTTTATTTAAATCCTCTAAGCAGAATTCGTAACACCATCTGTGCACCAAAACAGCTGTCTGTAGTCTGAATCCAGCTGCCATTTCCAACCAAAGTCAGACCACTGAATCAGTCACTTTTATTTAAGCATTGATTACCATTCAGAAGTTTATTCAGTGAATCTACTTTAGTTAGAACTGGCAATTAGATTTAGGCTTTCCATAAGCTAGAACACTCCAGAAGCCTAAATAAATTACATTGTGCCGAAAGGGGATAACCATTTGTGATTGGCATGCCAATTCAATTTATGCAATTTTTTAAAAATCCTATTGATGGAGTTACATTTGCTGCAGTAATTCTCTATGTAGTATGGGGTGCTTAGAGACAGGTATTTGCCCCATGCCTCAAGGCTTTGAAATTTTTCATGCACTAAATATCAGCCCCTCTTTTTACAATAGCCAAACTTACATAGATTTAGAAGTATATGACCCAATCGGTGTAGGAGCAAATGCATGAGACCTTGGTTTAACAAATGCCTGTCAATTTTGGACAATATTTCATAATTCCATACCTTTTTCTAGTGCTCCAAAGAAATGTGAAAACATTACAAAAACAAATTCAGAAATCTAAAATATGCCAATAAATGCTGCCAAGAGTAAAACTTAAGGAACTGTTTTGTAGGCTGCCTGACAAACAGCTTTTTACCTTGTTTTGTTACGTGTATTTATTGCAATTATCTTTGTGAAACATTGGAAATTGTATACTATAGCATAGTGATTGCCCTTTGTATGTAATTTTACAAAAGTTACCCTATTCGCAAATAAACAGTTTTTTTAAAAAAAATCTTTTTCTGACTGATATTTTATTATTTGTTTATTACAGTACTTCTATCCTGCCCTTAGTTTGTGATCACATTGTAGCCTACAAATAGAAAAAGTATAATGAAAACGTAGAAGCAATTGCAAAATGAATATAACCATTTTGAAAAAGGCAGATTTAAATTCAGTTTGATTATTTAAACGAGAAAAAAATATGAAACAGAAAAAAACCAGCTTAAAATTGAAGTACAGTATGCCCTCCACATTTGCTGGAAGTAGGGATGTAGAAAGTGGGAGAACAGAATTTTTTCAACCTTGCTTTTATTCAAAGCAACAACTCTTGAGTAATTTCTTGGTCTTTGAACTGCATTTAAAAACTTTCAAATGTCTACAGAAATGTTCTCTCTACAACGCTCTACAGCACTGCTTCTTAAACTGTGGGTCCGGAGCCCAAATGGGGTCCCTTTAGTGCAATGTTGATTTAATGAAAATTTTGGCAACAGTAAAGGGATTCTGAACATCATGCATTTACACTAATGTGTTAGCAACAACATGCAGTGTTTACAGTGGACTCTGCAGAAAATGCTTCAGCTGTACTCCATAATAAGGAAAACCCCTATTTAGCAAGCCATGCAGATGCTGATTTGTTATCAGTAATTGTTTAATTTTTATATCCCTGGGGTCACATAAAAAATTCTCAGGCAGAAAGGGATTGTAAGCAGAAAAAGTTTGAGAAGCCGTGCTCTAGGAATTTTTCCAGGGCAACACTATACTTGTAGTCATCTACCAATGGAATAGAGCTGCACCGAAGGAGATAGATTCCTTGAGAGAACATATAAATAAAACACACAAATAATCAAATCCACAAAAAGTAATACAGTAGAGTCTCACTTATCCAAGACTCGCTTATCCAAGGTTCTGGATTATCCAGTGCATTTTTGTAGTCAATGTTTTCAATATATCGTGATATTTTGGTGCTAAATTCATAAATACGGTAATTACAACATAACATTACTACGTATTGAACTACATTTTCTGTCAAATTTGTTGTATAACATGAAGCTTTGGTTTGTAAAATCATAACCTAATTTGATGTTTAATAGGCTTTTCCTTAATCCCTCCTTATTATACAAGATATTCGCTTATCCAAGGTTCTGCCGGCCCGTTTAGCTTGGATAAGTGAGACTCTACTGTATTAACAAATGTGGGGTGCCAATAGAAGGTTGGATACCAAGGATATCAAATTTCAGCTTGAACCTTTTTCTACTCTCCAAATTGCAGTTTGCCTGGCTGTGTTTGGACCATATCAGTTGCATGTACACAAAGACAGACAGACCATAAGCAAACATCCTTACAACATTCTTGTGAGGATAAAATACAGCTTGGATTTGGAAGTGGTCCTAACAGACTTAATGGCTCAAATAGTGTTGCTTTTTTGTTCTAATGATCCATCACAGAGGACAGCCTGCCAGCTCTATTGAGTTCAATGGCTTCTGGTGACAAAGGAAAGAAAGGCACCCTCTTTCAAGCGTGCGGAAAGTATTTTGTCACCAAGACAACTCCGGCAACAAGCTGTCACCCTGGCTACAGCTTGGAAATGGGACCTTGGATTTGAAAAATACTACAAAACAATCCGCTGTGGGAAAGGAACAAGATGCCCTTTGCCTTGTGTGCCCAGTTAAAGTGAACCCTACAAAGGGCTCCCAGAGGCCAAAGGCAAGTGAGGGGAAGAGGTCTTTTCACTGTGTTCCTGGCCTGGTGCAGAGGTAGGAGGAACTTCTTGTGAGCCAATTTCCTTATTGGGAATTAAAAATTAGGGTTTTTTTTTCATCTGCCAGCCCTGGGGTATGATACAATTACAAGAACAGCTTTTGTATTTAGTATATTAGAAAGAGGGAGCATAGGTATGAAAAGATGCTGAGAGAGGAAACTGACACTGGTTCGGAGAGCAAGAATAAAATTAAAATGTTCCTAACATCGCAAATGGCTAAAAAAGCTACTAACTAGCTATTCACATGTATAGTAACCATTTCTTGAAACTGCTATTCATTTCACATAGTAAATATTTAATGTAAACAGCTCTAGCAGTTTCCACCCTGCCATTTCAAAACTAGAGGGTCAGGATGAAACCATCCTCATAATCCAATGTAGGAGAGGGGATGTGCAAAAAGGAAAGGGATTGTGACCGTTCTTACAAACTTTGGAGATTATGGGCATGCAGTTTCTATAGATGTAGAAGAGATACTATAGATACAATGGAAAAGCTCAAAGTGACAGCAAAACTGTTAAGTGCTGGACCTTGCTCTGCCTTTGGAGCAAACTTCAGTTGCAGGCAGATCAGAGCACCAGATGTGCATCAACTATATGCTTCAACATGCCTTAATACAACCAAATGCCAGTCCAATGCCATCTAAACCAAGGCCTTGCCCAGAGATTTCTGCCAACATTCCTTAAACAGAGTTTTCCAATAATTCCACTGTGGATCATTTGCTTTCAAAGCTTGTGCTTTGTCACTGAGCTATGATCCAACCATAGCAATAGAACCTACCCTTTCCCAATTGAGACAAATCTAGATTACTTATATGTGCAAAAACGGTTCTTCCAGAGCAGTATAATCAGCCCTCCACATTTGCAAGTTTGACCTTTGTGGATTTTATTATTCTGGGATTTGATTTAATTTTTTTCACTAGAAATCTCTATGTCCTTCAGAGTGGCTCCATGGCCAACTTCCATCAGAACTACTCTTCTGAGAGAACCAGTAGAATTATGTTTCATAGTGCTGGGCTTGAAACTGCAGCATACAGTACATTAAAATTCTTATTTGGTCATGGATTCACTGGGAATAAATTTTAAAGGTGGCTGGTTTTTGGAGGAGTAAAAAAGTGACAATTTTGGAAGAGTGAGGAGCAAAGGGGATGAGCTTGAGTAGAAAAACGTGGATGGGGGCATTGCATTTACTGGGAAAAGGTGGCAGGATTTTCTTGAGTGTAAGAAGGTGATGATTTTGGTTGGCTTAAAGATACTCCCACGTGAGGTTATCTCACTGAAAGTACCTCTTTTGCCCAACTATTGTATGTTTCACCTGCCAGCATTCCAACCACTTGTTCCTTGGCTTTGCCCACCACCATTGGCAGGTGTGTGTGTGTGTGTGTGTGTGTGTGTGTGTGTCAGAAGCGACTTGAGAAACTGCAAGTTGCTTCTGGTGTGAGAGAACTGGCTGTCTGCAAGGATATTGCCCAGGTGACGCCTAGATGTTTGTTGTTTTTCCCATCCTTGTGGGATGCTTCTTTCATGTACCCGCATGGGAGCTGGAGCTGACAGAGGGAGCTCATCCATGTTCTTCTGGATTCGAACTGGCAACCTTCAGGCCAGCAACCCAACCTTCAAATCAGCAGTCCTGCCGGCACAAGGGTTTAACCCATTGCGCCACCGGGGACTCCACCATTGGTATGTAACACCACTGTTTCCATCTTAGGCATGTGGTGCAGCAGTTCCAAAAAAGAAGCATGACTTCATTTTAATTTCAGCCAAATACTTTTTTTAAAAGGTGGTGATTGTACAGTTCAGCTCAATTGATAGTTTTGTCAGAGAGTCATTTATACAAATATGATTGACTCTAACACAAACCACAACTGAACTGTTAGTTCTCCTTATAACAATTTTCTGTCTCTGCAGTAGTGACTGCTGCTCATCTGCAGAAAGGGCATTTTTGGTCTGTTGACTCTTAGTTGTTGACTCCAATTTTATAACATTTAAGGCTCCATAATAAGAAATGATTGAACCCATGGATGAAATTAAGGGCAACTTCGGAGGAGAGGAAATGAAGTTCAAGCTATTTGCCACACCGCTAGCTAAGTTAATGGAAGCACAGAAAAGGGCAGAAAGGTTTGCTGAAGAAAAAGAGGTAACATTTCCCTTTTGTATACACAGTGATAAAAGCTGATGGGTTCATCGATGTAGAAGTGTTATCATAAGGGTTGCTTTTAACGTTTGCTCAGATTTCCCTCAAGGAATGGGAGGGAGGATACAAGTGATTTCTAAATCTTTAAGAGGTAAGGTATTTGGGGTCTAACATCCAATCAGCCACAAGATTGAGGCCTCTTCTACACAGCTGAATAAAATTCCACAATATCTGCTTTGAACTGGAATATATGGCAGTATGGACTCAGATAGTCCAGTTCAAAGCAGATATTGTGGGATTTTCTGCCTTGATATTCCAGCTTATGTGTCTGTTTGGAAGGGCCCTCAGTAGGTCATTGTGAGAATAAAATACGAGATCAAGATGAAAAAAAGGAATAACAGTTCTGAGTTTGTGGAAGAAAGAGCAGGATCAAACACAATGTCCATGCAAGGCATATCTATGATTGTGTAAATGCTGTGGGAGAACAGCATTATGCAATGATGACCTTAGTTGGGAAAGAAAACTTCCTGAGTTACATGTTTTATTTTGCACAACAAATCTAATTTGTATTATTATCTTTTTTTTTCTTTTTCCCCAGGCACATAATGCCTGCAAAGAACTAATTCAATGTATTGCTCTCACTCGAATTATCTATGGAAATGGGCACTGGCGGCTGGGGCAAGCATTTGCCAACCTTGCTCATGGTTATCTTGTGCTCCAAGGTAAAGCAGCTGGAAAAACATACAATGTGATCCTTACATTGTAAATACAATGTGATCCTTACATCAGTTGTAACTTCTGAAGAAAAAGCCAAATGAAGGCAGATAAGGCCAAGAGGAGTTTTGCATGTGTGGCATAGAAGCAAAATAAATGAATGCCTTTAATAAGAAAGCAAGTACAATAGACAGCAGAAGAAAAAATACATGTGACATACATGTGAAATACATTTTAAATTACTGCAGACTGATCCCATGCATTTCTTCACTTATACAACATACACTGATGAGATCCAATGTGGTATCTACACTGCACAAGCATAGCAGTTTCATTCCACTTTAAATACAATGGCTAGAATAGGAAGATATAAAGTATTCTCTAATCCTTGAACACTATAGCCCCTTTTAATTTCCTCAGCAAAACTGCAACTCCCAGATTTTTGCAGCACACAGCCAGTCAAAGTGATTTCAAAATGTTATAACTGTGTAGTGTGGATATATCCAAAGTCTTAATTTATTATTTGCTTTATTTTTATCCCGCCTATGACACAAAACAATTAAAATAGGGCAAATGTATTAAAATGTGAATCTAAAAGATAAGGATGACTATTAAATCTTGCATGTCACAAACATAAAAACATAAAATACATTAAAAATTACACTAACAAAATATGAATAGATTCAGTATCTGAGGATGAAGTGGAAATACTCGAAAACTGAGCATTTTCCCTTCTGCAATGGGCCCTGGAGCAATTGTATCAAGGAAACAGTTGATGATCTAGCCATTTGAAATTATAAACTCTAGTACAGTACTTGAACATGCTGGTAGGGTGGGGAAATTTTGAAATATAGTTTACGCTGGACCTATTTTAGCTGTATTTCCCTGGCTTAGTAAAACATAACTGATACCTCTCAATGATTAGAATCGAATGAGAGGTGTCAAAATTCATTCTTAGGTCCTACATAGCAATAATTTGTTTGCATTTTGTCAGGGTTTGCTTTCACTCTCTGCCTCTCTCATCCTCTGCGGCATGTTGTAATACACCTTCACTTGGAAACAAGTAGAGTTTGGGTATGGATTGGAATGATGGGAATTGTAGTACCAAGTGACTTCAGGCAAGTCACACTCTCTCAACCTCAGAGGAAGGCAGAGGCAAACCTACTCTGAACAAACATTGCCAAGAAAACCCAGTGATAGATTGCCATAACTCAGAATTAACTTGGAGGCACACAAAGTGCAAAAGAGCAACTTTTCCTAGCTCAGAGAGTTATGGGAAACATCCTGTTTTAAGGTCCGGTTTGTAAATGGAGAAAAGCTGCCACCTACCGGCCATTTCATAATTCCATTATTACAGAAAGGATAGTTGTGTGTCACCAAAAAAAGCAGCAAAAAACATTTTTTCCATCTTAAGACACGCTTTCCCTGCCTGTTACTTTCTGATGTATATTGGTTGATAACTCCCATATTCTCCAGTGACATGGCAAACAAAGAAGGGAAATGCGGATAGATTTGTGAGTCCTCAAAACAGGAATTTGCAAAATGAGGAACCCAAGATGTTATCAAACTAAAATTCTCAGCATTCCTTGTCATTGGATAAGTTATCTGGAGCAGATGGGAATCACAGCCCAACTCCATTGGTGGAAACTTGTTTTATCCATACCTTATTTTAGGAACATCATTGCTATTATCACAGTGACACAGAGAGCTTTCAGCCTGAGGATTTTGTCCTCCTGTCACCCTGCTCAATTATCAATTTGTGTTAAAGCAGCTAATCAATGCTTTCACACGTATTGGGAACTTTCACTGAGCATTCCCATTAGGAGATGTGATCAAATAATTCAGGTATCATGCAAAATGTCAACTTGAAGCTCCTGGCCTTTCATCCAGTTGCTGAATTGTAATAACTAGCAAAAAATACCATGGGTGGTTCAACGCAAAGCCCTCACAACATGAATTACATACATCATAAAACATAAAAATTAAAATTCTGAATTTTAATCTGGTGGTTTAATCCGGTGGCGCAGCAGATTAAACCACTGAGCTTCTGAACTTGCTGACCAAAAGTTTGGCAATTTGAATCCGGGGAGCAGTATGAGCTCCTACTGTTAGCCTCAGCTTCTGCCAACCTAGCAGTTCAAAAACATGCAAATGTGAGTAGATCAATATGTACCGCTCCAGTGGGAAGGTAACGTCACTCCATGCAGTCATTTCAGCCAAATGACCTTTGAAGGTGTTAACAGACAACGCCGGCTCTTCGGCTTAGAAATTGAGATGAGCACCAACCCCCAAAGTCGGTCACGACTGGACTTAATGTCAGGGGAAAATCTTTACCTTTACCTAAAAGGCATAATTATGGAAACACTGAAATGTAATTTGGAAAATTGCACAGTCAATTACAGCATTCACCTCAAAATTTAAAACAATTAAGTTGTAGTGGTCTGCGCATTGGACTATGACTCTGGAATCCTGGGCTCAAATTCCCACTCAGCTATAGAAACCAATTGGGTGACTTTGGACAAAACACCCTTTTTGAACAAATCTTGCCAAAACAGTTCCATGTTAAGGTTACCTTAAATTGCCAATATGTCAATAAGAACTTGAAGGCACACAACAATAGCAATAACAACAATGGGCTAACTCGAATAAAAATATATTGAAAGCTTAATTTAAAAGCCAAAAGGATGAGCACAAGTACTTATTATTTAAGAAAAATGCCACAGCTATGTGGCCACTACTAAGAGGTCCTTGATCTTACCTAATTGATCCTGATGATGCAAAAGACAAATAATCAATGCCCAAAATATTTTAGATCTTTGAAAGTCAAAGCTCTTTGAGGCTTACATTTTTTGTATTCTACCAACAAAAGAGTTTTTAGGGATACTTTTCTTCTCCTAAGACCATTAATTTTGCCCATCAAGGTCTCCGTTCAGCTCCCAGGCTCCTCCTGAACTCCCATCCCAATCCAGATTCAAAATTGATATCTGTGCCCTCATAAGTCTTCAGGGGTGAGATTGATCAATCCAAATTAGAAGTGACTTGGTGCAACCTCCCAAGGTATGTGAAAATGGAACAGTGGTTGCTCCTGGATCTTTAGCAATTTCCCAACCCTTGTTTACATTAATATTTGACTAAGCCTTTTGTATAAAAATAGAAGTGTATTCTAGTCTGCACAATATTTTAAGGTAATTTTGTTGATTTGTCCAGGTCTTCCTATTCAAGCTATGAAACATGCAAACGCAGCCAAATATACTATTTTCATGGAGAAGAGAGCTCCTCCAACTTCTAGAGAGGAAAGAGGAGAAATCCTGAGCACTCTTGTCACCATCTACTATACTTTGGGTGAAGCAAACCTGATGCAGAAAAAATATCCTTGCAGTGCAGGGAATGGGGTTGTACACATGAATTTGAGAAACTCAAACAAGTCTTCAGCCGAGCTTTGAAACTCGCCATGTCAATCTGTGAGAATCATTCTTTGGCTCTATCATTCAAAGTTACTTTTGGGTTAAGATGTTTTTATACATTCCTTGGAGTTCCTCTGGTCTAGATCATGATCACTCTTTTTTATATACACTTGCACTTGATTTTTTAAAAATAGTATAGCTACTTTTTAAGTTTCCTTGACTTTTCCACTGGGAAAAAATCCTACTGCAATCTGAAGAAGGCAGAACAGGTTATGGAAGAATTACAAGGACCAGATTGGACAGAGACTGTTAAACTTAAAGTATCTGAGAGAGATCTTATGATGGCATTGGGCAGGTAAGGAGGAGATCAACAGCCTGATCCTGAGCTGGCAAAGAAGAGCTCAGCTGGATATTGAAAGAACAACTATATAGTTACTTATCTGGAGTAAGCACCATTAAACCCAGTGGGACTTAGTTCTGCTAGATATGAATGTACTATTAATGAACTCCTAGTGCAGATATTTCAAGATGTTAGTGTCACGTCCATTTCATATTTTTGTACTTGAGATTACAGGCATCTTGAACCATTGGAGAAATTCCCATATCCAAAGTAAGCCTCTGGTACATGACATTCTTGTTTTATGTAGTTTCATTTGATTTCTAATAACAAGCTGTTACATTCAAATACTTATTCCTGTTCACCAATCCCAACAGCCATTTGGCATGGAGAGATGAAGCATGTTCTTACATGTGGATTTCCAGGCAGATGTACTTGTTGGCAGATTATTCCCATGGTCCTTTGTATTTTTAATATATGTGTCTGGTGAGGATATTTACTGAATGTTCTCATTCCAAAATGGAAAAACCTGTATTAGTCAGGTTGAGGGAGAGTGACCAGTTCAAAGTCACTGAGTTTGAAACTGCATGATATGACAATGCATTTCAATGCAGCTAAACTGCATTATATGACACTACACGGACTATAATAATGCAGTTTCAAGATGCATTATATGGCACTGTAGTTGGAGCCTCTGTGAGGAATAGACTCTGGATTATCCAAATCCCAAACCAAGATTATCCAAATCTAACCACTATATACTATTTTCCCGTTGCTGCAAAGAAGAGTGCTATCTGCTGTTATGGTTTTTCATAATCCAAGCGTGCAGCATTAGATGCAGAATCAAGTGAAATTTCTAGTATATCTGTTTTGTGTTTTCAAAATCAACTATTTAGAAGTTACTTGAAAAATCATCCAATTTTCTTTCTAGGGCAAGTTTACAGCGTAACAACTTAGAATTGGCTGCTAGGTACTTTGAGAGGACAATTGAAACTAGAATATCAGCTGGAGGAGAGATGTCTCCAGAACTGATAGATATTTATCAGGAAATGGCTAAAGTCAAACAAATACAGAAAAACCACGAAGAAGCCATAATGTACTTATTAAAGGTAGGGAACTTTACAAAATATAAGCATTACATAGAAATTTATGATTGACTAAGAAGATGGCCTAAGTATTTTACTAATGCTGCAGTCCTTGTCTGAGAAAGGGCCCTTTCACACAGCCATATAACCCAGAATATCAAGGCAGAAAATCCAACAATATCTGCTTTGAACTGGGTTATCTGCATCCACATTGCCTTATATTCCGGTTCAAAGCAGATAATTTGAGATTTTATTCAGCTGTGTGGAAGGGGCCAGAGAGTGACTCCCTAATAAATAAATAAATAAATATATAAAATAAAGTCACCTAGTGAGTTTTACATCTCAGGAGCATCTTGGGATTTGTTCTCCCAATTGTCAATCCCATATAGTAACTACTAAACTGTCCTTTCTGTCAACTGTATATTGTTTGAAGCCAGCAGGTATTCTTTATAGTGGTAACATATAAAACTATATTGCAACAATTATAACCAAGAACTTCATCCTTCAAAGGGGGTAGGGGGGAGGATAGGGTTTTGTTTTTAAAGAAGATTGAGAATTTACTCACCCCATCGCACAGGATCACCTCCTCCCCTTTCTAGCTCAAGAATTTCAAGGACACTTTTTAAAACAGGCATCCTTTTTGAAACACCACTTTCAATAGGATTGTTCCACTTAAGCCCCTACACTAAAGGAGATGGGCACATTTTTACAACAGTTCTTTTAATAATTAGAAAGTTATGGTGAACTCTTATATTAAATTTTTTTAAATGATTTCCTAAAAATCAGTGGATGGCCCAAACTTTGTGAAGCTTGGGGGGCTTGCAATCATAAATGTGTCCTTCAAGTGTAGCCATTTCTGTCCCAATAGCCCTAAAAATGACAGAAAGAGGAACCTCAGAAGTTACCCCATTGCCACCAATGGGCTAGATTTTCCCAAAATGAAAATGGTATGTCCGACTGATGGAACAAGAAATGGTGTTTCCCTGCCTCCAGATTTTGGGAAATTCTTGAAAAACAAAATGGGGGCTGACCAAAAATAGAAACAAAAATGGTACCGGTTTTTCCCCCTAACTGCATACCCCTAGAAACAGTAAAAACAAAGGAAATTTTCCATATGATGAGATCCCAGGATTCTGCATGGGACATGCATCTTTAATGGCGTAGCTATCATTCATTTCCTAAATATCTTGGTGTCACCTTAGATCGAACACTAACATATAAGAAACACTGCATGAACACCAAGCACAAAGTAGCTGCACACAACAACATCCTGTGGAAACTTACTAGCAGTGCATGGGGTGCAGACCCACAAGTAATAAGAACATCAGCCCTGGCCTTGTCTTTCTCAACTGCTGAGTATGCCTGTCCTGTCTGGCACAAGTCGGCACATGCAAAGCAGGTGGACATAGCACTGAACGAAACATGCAGAACAATCTCAGGATGCCTTAAACCTACACCTGTTGATAAACTCTACAAGTTAGCTGGCATTGCCCCTCTTGACGTGCGACGGGAAGTTGCTGCTAACGGTGAGAGAAATAAGGTCGAACATTGTGAAAGCCATCCACTGCATGACTATCAGCCCCCGTCCAGTAGACTCAAATCAAGGAAGGGCTTCATGAAAACCACCACTCCTCTTGATGTTCCTCCAGCAGCAGCAAGGGTGTCCCTCTGGGCAGCTAAACCTGGCAATTCTAACTGGATGGCCCCCCATGAGGGTCTTCCTCCAGGGGCAAACCAAGAATGGGCAACTTGGAAGTCCCTAAACAGACTGAGAAGCGGAGTGGGCAGATCTAAAGACTACCTGGAGGAATCCTCCACCTTGTGTGACTGTGGAGCAGAACAAACAACTCCGCATATGTATGCTTGCCCACAATGTCCTGCCTCATGTATGGAGGAGGAGTTGTTTAAAGCTACAGACAATGCGGTTGCTGTTGCCCGCTTTTGGTCTAAAACTATTTAGTTGCTTGTGATTTCCTTTTCTTCGTCATTTTAAAATGTATTTGTTATGCAATGCTTTTGACACTAAATAAAAAAAAAATCCTGAACTGACCCCCTAAAACCCACCTCAAAAGCCAGGCAGCCACATCAATCAAAGCTGTTCTGAAGCACTGTTGAGCCGGGTGCGGAAGGAGACTTCCTTTCATTAACCAGTCACAGTGCGACATGCAGTTGTGGGAACACCTGAAAGCTCCTACTGCAATTGTTTGTTACACTATGGCTTACATGAAGGAGGGATCTGCATGTGTGGTTTTTCAGCACCCCTTTGGTTTGTGTGGCCACCTGACATCTATGGTGCGATCATGGGTGTGGTGCCACCATCATAAATGTGAACATGGGCTGCCAGATATTTCAGGGAACAAATTAAAAATACGAATCAAGACAGTAACACTACAAAGCCATGTATTGTATTGCCAATGTCCATTTTTTCTTGATAGGCCTATTCAGTTTCAACAGCTATGAACAACAAATTCAGCACACAAGTGGCATCAGTAGCTTTGTTACTGGCTAAGGCTTATGCTGCAACAGGAGAAGAAAAATATTTTGGTAAGTAAATAGTAAAGCACTGGAAAAGGTCTTTTTATTTCTTTTCCAAGAGGTCACATGAAATTGGATTGTTTTGTTTTACTGTGGTCTGATTCCTATCTATCTCCACATGACTTTAGAATTAACTTTGCCAGAGACTGATATGAAAAGACATAATGAATTGGCTAAAAACACTGAAAAGCAGAAGTATGCTCCTTTCTCACTAAATAATTGGATAGTATACTGTCTCCATAGGAGCCCAGGTGGTGAAGTGTGTTAAAGCACTGAGCTGATGAACTTGCAGACCGAAAGGTCCCAGGTTCAAATCCCATGAGTGGAGTGAGCGCCCGCTGTTAGCTCCAGCTTCTGCCAACCTAGCAGTTCGAAAACATGCAAATGTGAGTAGATCAATAGGTACTGCTCCAGCAGGAAGGTAACGGCGCTCCATGCAGTCATGCCGGCCACTTTACCTTGGAGGTGTCTACGGACAACAGCTCTTCAGCTTAGAAATGGAGATGAGCACCAACCCCCAGAGTCAGACATGACTGGACTTAACATCAGGGGAAAACCTTTACCTTTACCTATACTGTCTCCATGTCTTACCTTATATCTTGGGTTTTGTAGGGTCTAGAACATACTCTCCAACTATCTTCATTTGGCAGGAATAGACCAATTAATACTCTATTGTCCCCACTTTTCCAGCTGCTTAAAAATGTCCTAGTTCATTTTTACTCATTTGCCTACAGCTCACTTTAATTGTTGTAAACTGAGTTCAAAGAGTAAGAGTAATCTGTAGTCAGTTAAGTTAGCAAGGGAGAAGAGTCACCCGGCTCCAAGCTTGTATGTTATTTCTCATTAATCAATTTTGCCATCTTGACCACATGCTGTTGTTATTACTGATTGACTGAATTTATATCCCACTTCTGCTGAAGTGGATTCTTGACTGCTATATAGGAATTTTGGAGCCCCCCAGTGCCGCAGAGTGTTAAAACGCTGAGCTGCGGAACTTGCGGACCTAAAGGTCGCAGGTTCAAATCCGGGAGCGGAGTGAACACCTGCTGTTAGCCCCAGCTTCTGCCAACCTAGCAGTTCGAAAACATGCAAATGTGAGTAGATCAATAGGTACCGCTCCGGCAGGAAGGTAACGGCGCTCCATGCAGTCATGCTGGCCACATGACCTTGGAGGTGTCTTATGGCCAATGCTGGCTCTTCAGCTTAGAAATGGAGATGAGCACCAACCCCCAGGGTCGGAAACAGCTGGACTTAATGTCAGGGGAAGACCTTTACCTTTACCTATATAGGAATTTGGAACTACTTAGCCACATATATCCTGGTGTTCCCCTATGAAAGATTTTAGGATACAATAACACCTGTTATTTAGTTTTAATTTTTTACATGAAAGGCTGGGACTTTGGAATTATATTTCATGTGGTGGATGAAATTTCGCCCTTATTCCCTATACATGCCATGAATGCCAAAAGGAGCTAGATTTTTGCTTTCAATCTTTTAGGAAATGAGGAAAAATAACTTGATATATCCCACCTCCTTGAACTACACCTTCATGTGTACTGTTCTTCAGGGTGGGCAACGGCTTAACTAAATGGTATTTTTAATACCAAACACATATTGCATTCATATTTTAGAAGCTGCTGAAAAGTATTTCACTGAGGGCCTCATGGCTTACAAAGAGGCACTTGGCACAGACCATTCTGAGACAATTCATGTTGTGGAAGACTACAGCAAATGGCTGGCACGAACAGGGAAAAGAAAGGTAACTACAAATCCATATGGATTATAGTCCTGCAGAAGAAGGCGAGGAGGGGAATTACAACTAGCAAGCACTGTTGATCAGCTTGTTTCTATACAGCGTGTTTGAAAAAAAACTCCCTAGTTTTAATGTGTTTATACTTAAAACTAGGGAGTTCTTTTTCAAACACCCTGTATGATAATTGCCCAGAGCAGTCTTCTTCCATCAGGCACTTTCTACAGCCTATTTGTTTTGAACTACAAATTCCATCAACTCAGGCCACTGCTTTCCATGGAAGTGAATGGAACCTATAAACTGCCACAAAATCTGGAAGACGTCACTTTGGGAAAGACTAGAGTAGGGACTGAGGGCTGCACTTGCTACATTATCAGGGCTATGCAATGCCACTCTGAGCTTTTTGTTAAGTGAGTGACAAAGCGCCAATTATGTTTAAAGCAGTTTAAAGGGCTGGTTGAGATTCAAATCATCATAAATGTCATATATCAGGATTTTGGCCATTATAAAGTATGTATACCAGTTTTTAGGTGTCATTAGGGTGCCAAGAACCACTCCTCACCATCCCTATTCCCCCTTAAAATGTAATATTTTTATATTATTGGCGGGGCATGAGCAAATCAGAGAAGAATATAAAGCAGCCACTGTATTTTAAAACAAAGTTTGACTGGTTTCAGATGCAAATCTAATGTTAAGTGATTCAATATTCTGTGGTATGAAGTCCCCATGTCTTAGCAGTTTACACTTGATCTTTACAAAACCTAAGACATAGGTAATTAAAAAACAGAATCCTGAATGTGTTACCTATAAGATCCAACAGTATCGAACAACACAGCAATGCTCACATACATTTTTCTTTGTTACTTACCAAATGAGAATTTAAACAGGAATCATATCAATGCTCTCTGGTCAAAATACAGAAGTTGAAACCATTCATTTTTACTTTCGTTCTTTTCCCAGCTAGCCTACAACGTACTCAAAGAGTCGTTTATATCTCAGAAAGATCCCTGCAGTGATTTTAATGAAAATGCCACTGAGAGATTGTACACTATGGGATGCATCTGTTTGGCAGAGGAGAAAATAAGAGAAGCTTATCTTCTGCTTAGTAAGGTAATTATGTTTTTGCAGAAAGCTTTTGATACATAAAAGCTTGACATGCTCCATAAGGGGTATGTAGTAGATTAGCCTAGCAGGTTGGTAGGTAGGTAGGTCGTAGATCTATTCATTCAGTGACTTTCTTTGAAATGGTTTGGTGTGCTGAGAGGGGTTTGACAATGAAATGTGCAGGAGACAGATTTCCTTCATGGTAGCTTAAGACCTTTATCATACAAGAGTGGCAAATCCATATTAAAGCAGGAATGCATATTTGGTGGCTGGCTGTTCCTTTTGCACAATGCCCTATGCAACCTGTTTCCGTCTGCTATCTCCCCCAGTCCGTTTCTCACACCCTACAGCACATGTGTCAAACTCAAGGCCCACAGTCCGAATCCACCCCACCATGCCATTTTAAGTTGCACTGCAGATGCTAGACAACAACTTCTGCATTTCTAATAATAAGAATAAGAATAAGAATAATAAGAATAAATGTATTACCCGCCTTGAACCGCAGGAAGAGGCAGGGTACGACATCATTAAAACAAAATATAAAACCCTATTAAAATGCATACAACAAGATACATGGAGTTAAAATTCAAGTTAAAATATACTGATGACATGCAGGTTACAGAAAATTCACAACTTCAAACTGACTGGGTAGGCCTGCCAGAATAGATGGGTTTTCAGTTGTGTCTTAAATTCCGACAGCTGGTTCAGCTGTTGAATCTGTTCCGGCAGGTCATTCCACAGTCGTAGGGTGGCTGATGAAAAGGTCCTCATCAGTCATCATGACCAGAGCTAATGGGAGTTGTGATACATTAACAGCTAGAAGGCTACAGTTTGTTCTGTTTAATCAGGGCAGCGGGCTTTGAATTTAGAAACAAGACTTGTGGATATATCTGACTTTAAAATGTCATTTAACCTTCTCCAGCCTCAGAGCCACATATACTGTTGGGTTGCAATTTCCATTATCTCTAGTTTGCATGGCGGACAATCAAAACTGATGAGAATTGTCATTTAATAACATCTGGGGTCCTGAATTGGACAATACCATTATACTTAGCCCATCCATGGATTCAATGGCCCTTTGGAGGCAAACAAGGCTAATGTGGCCCTCCATAACAATGAGTTGGGCTACTATAGAGCAACAAAATGCAGAACTAGTTCCCAGAATCTTACAGCTAGTGCTGTTGTTTGATTTGTGGTGTTGTGGTTCTGGAAAGTCTTCCAGGAATCAGTTAATGGACAACCACCTTACCTTGGTTAAGAAAGGGAATTACAAGGTCAGCTGTTTTAACAGCAGCCTCCTAATCATGACAGATCACAGTCCTGTTCTTCCATTTCTCTCTCTCTCTCTCTACACTTATAAAGGAAGTTTATAAACCTTTGCAGAGGAATGCACAAAATAACAAATCAGTAGTTCAACAATACTGTAACAATGTTATTTTTCACTTATTTTCTATGCAGTGTGCGCAGATTCAGGTTGCTATTTATGGCTCCCATCATAGGAAAACTAAAAAGATACAAGAGCTACTGGACAGATTGGTGATGTATGTATTTATGGCATAGCACTGGATAAGCAAAATCAACATATAAAAGATTACTTATACAAAACCTTCTTTGGGCATTCTCAACCTTTAACCTTTCCTTCCAACAACTCACCCTGGAATCTCCCAGTGGAAAGGATCGGGATGCAGAAAACACATCACATGTTCAGTAATCTGACTTGGAGAAAACCTAAGAAATATTGCCTAACACACTTTTCATGCCCTTTCACATTAGAATGATTGGTGGAAGTGCCTAATTTGTCCTACTTCCTGTTACCCAACTGGAAAATTTGGAACCACTGCACACAGCTCTCCTGACCAGAAAGTGAAGCAGGCAACCTTTGGCCCCTTCAAATGCTGGTCCCACAGTCCTTTACAGCTGGCCGTGTTGCCTGGGGCTTCTTGGGGTTGGGCCAAACTATCTGGAAGTCAATGCCCCCCCCCCCCCCCTTAAAGGCTGGTGATGGCAGAGGCAGTGCCTCAATTGTTCCCTGCATGGCCAAGACTTTCTAGACAAGGTTGCCAGATTATCCTCAGCTTTGGAAGTGTGGAGGTGACCACCTTTGCAAACCTTTGCCATCTGAGTAAATGCCTGCACTGTTAAAGTCACTGAAATGTTATTGCATTTAGCTTGTAGCTGCAAATGTTCAAACAGACATGAACTATATGTGAAGAGAGGATACAAGTCTTACTCTGACCCATTCTCATTACCGCATCGACACAATGAACAACTACCTCACCATGTGACCTGTACAGATTGCTTGTTTTGCACTGTGAAACTGCAGTGAAACTGACTGCAAATAAACCTCCTTGGAAACTAGATTTTAACCCCTCCTTCTTGATCCAGTATTACATAATTAACAATATGCAAGTAGTGTTCAACAATGTGTGCAGACATACCAGCACAGAATTACTCTCTAGGAAGAGAGTAATTCTGTGTTATTAAATAAAACTGTCACATATTGTTTAGGAGGGCTGTCTATAACTAGCAAAATGCAGCACTGTAACATGAATAGTTTAGTAGCAAATCAACCATACTATATTTTGTTTTTTAAAAAATAAGTTCCAAAATTGGTGTAAGTATGAAAGATTCTTTATTTGTTTACTGCAGGGTCTCCACTGTACATGAAGTGCCTACATGTCCAAAGCAGAAGAGAAAGGGGACACTAAATTTCTCATTCCCAGATTTCTAAGATATTGGCAACCACTGGACCCCAGGAAAGATATTCCAAATAACAAAAGAAAACATATATTATCCTTTATATATATTTAGTCAACTGTGCAATTTCAGTAATTAATTCTATTGGACTTCTGTTATACAGTTAGCAAGATGCCCATCAAAGAGTAGAGATGTTTTAACACGAACAGCATGGCACAGCTTGTCACTGAGAATCTGCAGGGTTCAGCCATTTAAACAGGTTTGGAGAAAAAAGGAATTGTACTGATAACTGGCTGCTGCTTATCATAGGGAACTTTATCTGTGCTCTGGAAGCTTAGTGCTTTTCCAAATGGCTGTAGCATTCAGAAGTTCGTGTCCTAGGAAAAGTTACACATTCCCCAGACACAATCTATTTGCCTCCAATAAGTGACTCCCCAAGAATGCTGCTGGACTATCCATTCTTTTTACTATCTCCTGAACTGTAAAGACATTGTAGTATTACTTTGACTTAACATTGATTATTGGTTCCAGCTAAAGGACACCCTCGCCTCCAAAACAATGAGATTTATAGAAAATTCAATGAATCTTGGATTGGCAATTAGATATAAGGTTATATTTGAGCAATGGTGTACAGTTGTACGTGAGGTAGTGATTAAATAACCAGGAATAAGCTGCATTTCAATATCATGCCTATTGTATCAAATGAAGTGTTCGAAAGGTTATTTCATCTTTCTACTACCAAGGAACCCAAATTAGTTTCAGATGTTGCTTCTACAATTCAAGAGAGGCTTGAATCTTGTTCTCTCTCTTATTGTTCTGCATACCTACCAACATGAGTCTTCTTGCATTCAGAACTGAATGTTCTAGATAGCTTTTAACAGAGGAAGAAAATAACAAATGAAATGAATCTCCCAGCTATATTTCTTGCTCAGTAATGTCCTCATCTGGGCAACAGTAATACTCCACAAAGCAGATCTGTCCATCTTCATTCCTGATCATGTATTGTAATGAGAGAAAGCCGCGGTTATCTGTCCGAATCGACACTTTGCATGACAAAGCTAATGCTTTAATAGATGGCTTGAGCAATGCGATCTTGTATCTGTAAAAAAGCAAATGTGTCTCATCAATAACAGCAATTAACAGCTTATTGATCAAGGCTGGTCTCAAAGTGACAAAAATCTATCTACCAAAAGAGAATTATGAGAAATACTGTCTGGATTCCCATGTTTTACCTTCAAGTGGCTCATCAACAAAATGTATTGTATCCAGAGAAACACAACAGGAGGCAAACTATTAGTAACATTCTACATTTGGCCTATGTGTGTAGAGACTGAAATATAAGTGTCACTCCTGTGTGTATGTATTGTTTTGTCCTCATGGTGCAGAAGCTATTCTCTTGCCCTTTACACTCCATCAAACCTCACCAGTAAAAAGGCTGCTTACTGATGAGGAGGGATTGAGTATACAATTCAGACTAGGAAGATACAGCTGCTCTAGATTACTAGAAGAGAAAAGGAGGGCATACTCCATCTGTTAGTACACAGTTGTGTGCATCTGTTAGTACACAGTTGTGTGCATCCTCCAGCTGCTTCTTCATTTTCTGAATATTCCTACTCTTTCCAAACAAGCCCAGTAAGCAACAGGAGGAATGTGTCTCTTGTGGTTTGACAGTGGCACTGGAGTATGTGAACAGATATACACAGTTTCTGGCCATCCAGGCAACCTAGCTCCTCAGGGTATTAAGGTTACCCAACCCTGCTATAAATGATAAAACAGCCTTGAATCAATAATATAGGTCAGCTTTTCAGAAAGCAAGTTAATTAGATAATGCAAAACAGCCAATAATGTTAAATACTTGTCAGAATTCAGATTGTAAGAGCAGTACTGTAAAATAAATGGTATGGCCATGGAAGCTTGTGAACTGTTCTGGCTCACCTGTTTGTCTGGGTCTGGTTACAGTGAAAAGCTTCAATCAGGTCAGAATCTTTGGGGTAATCTAGGTATGCGCTTCCAGCATTTCCAAATGTGGATAATCTTGAAAAAAGAAGATATTGTGCATGCAAAAATTGTTTCATACAATAACGGTCCAAAACAAAAACTGAATCAATAAATATACAATGTTTGAAAAATTAACTATTTACTAATTCACTACAAGCACGTAGGAGGCTCCCCTCCTACGTGCTTGTAGTGAATTAGTAAATAGTTAAGTGCTGTAAATTGTTTCCACATTATAGAATCAGAATCAAAGAATTCAAAGAGACCTGTGGGCCATTCAGTCCAACCACCTGCCAAGAAGCAGGAAAATTGCAGTCAAAGCACCCCCAATAGATGGCCATCCAGTCTCTGTTTAAAAGCCTCCAAAGAAGGCGCCTCCACCACAGTCTGAAGCAGAGAGTTCCACTGTTGAACAGCTCTCACATTTAGGAAGTTCTTCCTAATGTTCAGGTGGAATCTCCTTTCCTGTAGTTTGAATTAGTTCTAGATGCTTGAATGTTATTATTTTGTTGTTCATTATCAAAGTGCCTGAAAGTTTGTGGATACCTGTTGTTACAACTGTGTGTTAGGCTCATACAAAAAGATTTTTGAGCCTAAATACAGTTAGAATGAATTTCAACAACCTAACTGGGGTTTTAGCCCCCAAACCTGCTCTCAACTTATACAGGAGATAAACTTATACATGACTATATATAGGAAACCATATAGACTCAATGGAATTTACTTCATATGTGCAAGATTAATTTCTCTCATAATTACCAGGTATCAATCAGGTACATTTTTTTGAAGAGCATAAGGCTAATCACTGGCTGTGGCCCACTCTGAAGTTTACTATATTTTTGCTAGAACTGAGTATTGTGTTCTAAATCATGATCACTGAGTTGTGAGTTATAACTACCGTACAGTACCTGAAATAAGGCTTGTTTGGAGACATTGTAATCTGTAGGACCTCGCTGGTCATGTCCAGTTCAGAAAATGCCTCTCGCAGCCCCTCAGACAGCAGGATAATTTTGTTTACAACATTTGTGCTGCAGAAATCAAAATCAAGAATCTCTTCGGGTTCCTGGGTGTTGATTTTGCACACGGTTACCACACCCCCTTCTTCTAGGAAAAGCGTCAGAGGATAGCCATAACCCCGATAACACATCCGAAGGGCTGTCTGAGTTCCTAAAATGAAGAAAATAACTCTCACTTACAAAGAAGGAAACACCTGTGATTTTGTAATTTTAGCTGTGCACATAGACATCACTGAATAAATTTATTTCTGAACAAACATGAATGTTATTGTGGTGTAAAACAGTAAGAACAGTTTGGGCAAGAATACCTAGAGGACTATCTCCCCTCATATGAACATGTATAGAACCTAAGATCTTTAGCATAAGCAGATGGCTACATAAAGCACGATTTCTATATAGGAACAACACTTTATTTATTTATTTATTTATGTACCATACTTGTATCCCATCTTTCTCAACCCTGAAGGGGACTCAAGGCGGCCTTACAAAGGCAACAATTCAATACTGCATGTATACATACATCAATCAATCAAACCCAGAACCTTAATTAGTGGCTGATGCTGGATGAGAGACTCCCTCCTGGGCACACAGAAGACTGGACAACTTGGAAGGCGCTGAACAGACTGTGCTCTGGCACCATGAGATGCAGATTGAACCTTAAGAAATGGCGCTACAAAGTGGAGTCCACAACATGTGACTGTGGAGAAGAGCAAACCACAGACCACCTACTGCAATGCAGCCTGAGCCCTGCTACATGCACAATGGAGGACCTTCTAACAGCAACACCAGAGGCACTCCAAGTGGCCAGCTACTGGGCAAAAGACATTTAGTATTAATGCCAATTTTTTTTCTTTTAAAAAAATCTCTGTTTGCAAATCCATTACAATTTGTTCCCTTGGTTCGCTTCTGACACGAGAAATCAATCAATCAATTAAAAAAAAACATTAAAACCAACCGATTAAAACATAACATTAAAACAAGAATTAAAATCACATAATCCAGGTCCTTTCTAAGACCCTTCTATACTGCCATATAATCCAGTTCAAACCAGATAATCTTGATTTTATATGGCAGTGTAGAAGGGGCCTAAGAATGATCAGACTGTCTATCTTTGATGAGCTTCTAAATAGGTAGCCAAACAGCATAACTTCACCTGGCCTTCGGTTTCTCAAATTCGCTTTTAAAATTTGATCAGAAAGCATATTTTTATATCTTTTATTGGCTATCATTTTGAGGGACCCTAGATCATAGAAAAAATATTAATAAATCATTTAAACTAAATAAATAGGTTTCTCCTGATCAGCCTGTTCAAAAGGCACTGGGAACTGGATAGCAATTTTATTATTTCAAAGAAGCATTCTTGATTCAATCCACAAATGCTGAGGCAAACCTGTCTCCATATAAGTAAATGACAAGTTGAGCATCTTGTGTAATAGGCTTGGTGAATATAATCTACCAAAACCCACATAGAGTCAATACCTGGGGAAGAACTTGTTCCAAAGATGGTCAAGCAGTCTAAAAGAACAGACAGGTTGATTCTGAACATCACAGATTCTTCCTGAACCATGAATTCTTGGAAAATACCTGCCTATAAATTAGAAAAACAGGAAACTTGAAAATTACAACCAGTGCCAACATTATAGTAAGGCAATTAAATTGGCAATTTACATGTGTCCTTTGACCCAACTCAGAATAACAAGACCAAAAAAAATGGGAATTTTCTTCTAAAAAAAAAACCCTAAACCAACTCTAGTCCTCATTCTACCTTACTATCACAGTACAATATTCTATGGCCCCATCTACACAGCCATATAAATTCCAGATTATCTGATTTAAACTGGATTATATGGCAGTGTAAACTAAGGCCCCTTCCACACAGCTATATAAAATCGAATTGAACTGGAATATATGACAATGTGAACTCAGCTAATCCAGTTCAAAGCAGATATTAGTGGCATATCTGCCTTGATAACCTGTTTATATGGTTGTGTGGAAGGGCCCTAATATAATCCAGTTCAATGCAGATAATCTGGACTTTATATGGTTGTGTAGAAGGGGTCTTCCACACAGCAATATAACCCAGAATATCAAGGCAGAATAACCCACAATATCTGCTTTGAACTGAGTTATCTGGGGCCCCTTTCACGCAGCTGAATAAAATCTGAAAATCCTGCATTTTCTGCTTTGAACTGGAATATATGGCAGTGTGGACACAGATAACCCAATTCAAAGCAGATATTGTGGGTTTTTTCTGCCTTGATATTCTGGATTATATGGCTTTGTGGAAAGGCCCTGAGACCAAACTGCCATATATCCCAGTTCAAAGTAGATATTGTGGGATTTTATGGGTGTGTGGAAGGGGCCTTAGGGCCCTTCCACATAGCCCTATATCCCACAATATCTGCTTTGAACTGATTTATCTGAGTCCACACTGCCATATTTCCCAATTTGAAGGAGAAAATGTGGGATTTTGGGATTTTATTCAGCTGTGTGGAAGGGGCCTTAGTTTTCCAGATACTGTTGTCTCCCATAGGACTTCCACGTGTCATTCCCAATGTTAATTTAATTCCTCCTCCTGAACCCAAGTCATTCCAGTACAGTGTTCCTTCACTTATTTTGGGGGTTACGTTCCAGGACTACCCACAAGTAAAAATCCGCAAAGTAGGGGCACTATATTTATTTTAATATTTATACATTATTTTAGTAGTTATACACTATTTTAAGACTGTATCAACCAATTATGTGTTGATAAATCGCCTCCTTCTCCTCCCGTTGCTGCTTGGGCTCCTTTTCTCTCCCTTGGCTTCCCCTTCCTCCCTTCCTTAGGCTGTAAATTGTAATTTTTTATTATTGATAATATTCACGAAAAGTGAACCACGAAGTAGTGAGGGAACACTGTACACCAAAAGGAAAGGAAATGCTGCCATCTCACCTGTATAAATGCATTGGCCTGCAAACACTTTGCGTTTTCCACTGTCACCTTGAGTCCGTTTGTAGTAGCAACGCAGGTGGCGTGATCTCTAAAATGAATGGCTTTCAGGATATTGGACAGGTTCCTGACATTGTCGAGATTTGCTACCAAAACGTTCTGCTCTTCGCCTGTTTCCGTTTGAGTCAAGAGAGGCATGGCTTGGAGAGGTCACTCCGCAGTTTCCCCTCCAAGGGCAGGGATTCCCAGAGGAGACCTGTAAAGATCCAATGGCATTTTAGTTAAATGGAGAAATCATAAAATATTATATGAGCATAAGCAAGGGGTAGTGGTTCACATGATGGACAAGGCTTTTGGGAGTGATAAGTTGCATCTTCACCAGGCATGGGCCAACTTTGGCCCTCCGGGTGTTTTGGACTTCAACTCCCACAATTCCTAACAGCCGGTAGGCTGTTAGGAATTGTGGGAGTTGAAGTCCAAAACACCCAGAGGGCCGAAGTTTGCCCATGACTGATCTGCACTGTAGAATTAATGCACTTTGACACCACTTTAACTGCCATGGCTCAATGCTATGGAACCCTGAGAGCTGTAGTTGTACAAGGTCTTTAGCTTTCTCTACTAAAGAATACTAACAAAACTACAACTCCCAGGATCCCATAGCAATGAGCTATGGCAGTTAAAGTGGTATCAAAGTGCATTAATTCTGCAGTGTAGCAGCACCCAAAGCCAGGCAGAAATACAACAGGTAGAGCCTTACCTGCTTGGCAGCTGGAGAGCAGCAGCGTAAAGGGGAACTACCAGCCTATTGGCTGAATGGCGAAAAAGGCACGACAGGAAAATGCAAAGCAACTTGCAGCAGTTGCTTTACGGCACGTTGCAAAATACTCTCTCATTCCCTCTGCAGCGACCGACGGATGAGGAGCAAATCTGTCTGTGTTTCTTAGCAAAGAAAACCCTTTGAAACCCTTTGAGGCCGCCGTAAATTACAGTGAGACCGTGAAACAGGCAGAGCTAAGGCTCTTTAGCCTTCTCTGCCTGTGACTGCACCAAAGTAAAAATCCCAGTTTCCATACATTATTACATGCTTTACTATCCCTTGCCTTTCTATATTGTGTCCATAGAGTTTTATATTTCATTATTCTTTATGTGTATGTGTGTGTATAGTTTCCATACGTTGTTACATGTTTTACTATCTTTCTATATTGTGTCCATATAGCTTTATATTTCATTATTCTTTCTTTGTGTATCCATGTGTGTGTGTATATATATGTAGTTTCCTTTTCCTTCTGTGTGTGTGTATATAGTTTCCACATTGTTACATGCTTCACTATCCCTTCTCTTTCTATATTATGTCCATATAGTTTTATATTTCATTGTTTCTTCTTTCTTTGTGTGTGTATAGTTTCCATACGTTGTTGCATGTTTTACTATCCCTTCTCTTTCTATATTGTGTCCATATAGTTTTATATTTTATTATTCCTTCCTCTCTATGCGTGTGTACACACACATATATACTATGTCCATATATTTTAGATTGTACTTCTTTGCCAGAACCCAGATTTTGGCTGTTTTGCTTTAATAAGGCGATGCACATCGATGGTGCTATATAAATAAAAATAATCATATAGTTATTTATAAAGATGATATTCCTAATAATAATGGGTCTTGTTCGTGGGGAGAAATAAGCGGTGGATCAATAAAATGATGATGACAAATACACAAAACTGCATTGCTTCCAACTGGAAACCAATGCTAGGGACTCAGCCTCTGCTCAACCCGGAAGCATGTGTCTAGGGAACTCTATGGTTTCTCAATGAACTTTCGAATTCTTGGAGCGGCCGCTTGGTGACGCTGCTTCCGCTTCCTCTGAGGGAGACAGGACAAAGATGGCGGCGGGCAAGAGGCAGCGTGGAGGCGCCGGCCATGGCAACGCGGCGGGGCCGAAGAGGAAGCGGGCGAAGAGGGCTCCGGAGGCGAAAGCCGAGAAGGAAGATAGGGAGGCTCCTGCAGGAGAGGCGGGCCCAGAGGAGCACCACATCCCGGCCCCGGTCTCGCAGGTGAGGCTGAAAGCGTGGCTGTGGTTCCAGCTACACCAGGCCTGGGCCAACTTGGGCCCTCCCTTCAGGGGTTTTGGACTTCAACTCCCACAATTCCTAACAGCCTACCGGCTGTTAGGAATTGTGGGTGTTGAAGTCCAAAACCCCTGGAGAGAGGGCCCAAGTTGGCCCAGGCCTGTTCTATACCATTGAGCCATGGCAGTTCAAACTGCATTAATTCTATAGTGTAGATGCACCTCATGTGGTATCTACCTCTTTGTATCTTTCAGGGCAAATGGAAAAACAAAGAGAGGGTGCTCATTTTTTCCTCCAGAGGCATAAATTTTAGGACAAGGCACCTAATGAAAGACTTGCGAACACTGATGCCTCACTCCAAAGCAGGTAATTTCAGATATTTCTTGTATTTGACTTGGCTTCTAGTAAGCTCAAAGTATCTGGAAACCAAGCCCTATGAGGAACGGCTTGGAGAAAGGGACATGAGTGTCATGTTTAAATATTTGAATTGATGTCACATTGAGGGAGAGGGCAAGCTTGTTTTTGCTGCTCTGGTGAGTAGGAAACAGAGCAATGGATTCAAATTGCAGGAAAAGAATAATATCCTGATGTTAAGTTCAGCTAAAGGAGTGGGTATTACTGAGGCTGTGTTAAAGGCTTTCATGGCCAGAATCACTAGGTTGCTGTGAGTTTTCCAGGCTGTATGACCATGTTCTCTCCTGATGTTTCACCCACATATTTGGCAGGCATCCTCAGAAGTTGTGAGGTCTATTTGGAAACCACTCTGAGCCCTCCATCCGGTGTGAGAAAAGCAGTATACAAGTGAAATAAATAAATAAATACATAAACTAGGAAAGTAGGGTATATATATATGTGGAATGTCCAGGATGAGGAAAAAAACTTGTCTGTTTGAGGCAAGTGTGAATGTAGTAGTTGGGCACCTTGATTAGCATTGAATGGCCTTTCAGCTTCAAAGCCTGGCTTCTTCCATTGTTGGGAGGTGTTAACTGGCCCTGATTGTTTCATGTCTGGAATTCCCCTGTTTTCTGAGTGTTGATCTTTATTTACTATCCTGAGTTTAGAGTTTTGTAATACTGGTAGCCAGATTTTGTTCATTTCCTGGTTTCCTCCTTTCTGTTGAAATTGTCCACATGCTTGTGGATTCCAATGGCTTCGCTGTGTAGTCTGACATAGTGGTAGTTATAGTAGTCCAGCATTTCTGTGTTCTCAAATAATATGCAGTGTTCAGGTTGGTTCATCAAGTGATCTGCTATGGTTGACTTGTCTGGTTGAATTATTCTGCAGTGCCTTTCGTGTTCCTTGATTTGTGCTTGAACCAAACAAGAGTACCCAAACGCAAATCAAGGAACATGAAAGATACTGAGAGAGACTGAATGTCAGACTTCTGTTTGTCCCCCTTCCAAAAGTAGCTATTTGACAAATAATTGTGTCTCCTAGAGAAATGATTCTCAATTTAAAAATATATAAACATGTGTATGATGGGATGTTGATGTATCCAAAAACAGTTCCTCTCAGGCTTCTTTCACACTACCCTTATATCCCAGGATCTGGTCCCAGATTATGTTTTAAACTGTATTATATGTATATGAGTCTCCACTGTCAGAAAACCTGGGATAAGCAGATAATCTGGGATCAGATCCTGGGATATAGGGGCAGTGTGGAAGGGCCATCAGTGTGCACAGTTCCCATTTCTTGCTATTTTTGTTTCTATTTCATGCACAGTTGAGCTGTTTCATCTACCTTTCAAAATACCTTTGGCATGAAAAGTAACATTGAATATTCTATTGGATGAGGTTCATTTCACATTTGTGGGTCCTTCTAGATTCAGCTGAAAGTGCCAAGATATTTTTTAAAATGGTAATTGTTTCACAAATCTGCTAAATAACACTAGTGCTTTGTGGAGAGGGCTCTGTACATGCAACCCCAGCAGTTGAACTGGAAAGCTGCTTAACTATAATTTTTGGGTTAGTTCAATACATATTTTCTTTGGTTCTGCAGATACGAAAATGGACAGAAAAGACAAGCTCTTTGTTATTAATGAGGTAAGTTATGATAGTTCTGTTTTCTCAGAACTACCCTGAATATACTGACTGATTATATGAGTTCAGCTAGTCCCAATCCATACCCTGAACTTTCTACCATACCCTGCAATGATTTCTCCCTGAGTACACATCAATGTAAGAAGAATGAACATGTGAACAAAATATAGCAAACATAAGCATTTGTATTGTCTATGTAGTTTGCTTGTAATGAGTAATGTATTACTGATGGGACACTGGTGTTTTAGCCATAGCAATAAAACTATTCCAAATAACGCTACTATATTTTCAAAAACCTTTTTTGTGTTCTACAATTCATTTTGTAGTAAATTTATGCTCAGTGATGTTAGAACTTTTACTCCTAATGGAGTTATTTGTGGGGTTTATATGTTTATGTCCAACAACACTTCTCTTAACATTTATTGTCAGTGTTCTTCTTGGAACATTTTTTAAAAAAAGACCTGTCATAATGGCTTCCAGGTGATTTGATGCAGAGGAATTTAGTGGAATTTAAGATATGAATGACTAGGGACCACTTGTCTAGTATAGCACATGTGAACTGCATTTTCATCAATTGACTCTCTCGTTGCACTCTGGAGACTAACCAGAAAATCATCATTGTTTGCTTCTGGATTGATTAAAGAATTTCAGAATCAGTGATTTTGATTATTCTTCTTCATACAGGTTTGTGAAATGAAAAATTGCAACAAATGCATATTTTTTGAAGCGAAAAAGAAACAGGATCTTTACATATGGTGAGAAAAAAATTAAATTGGGAAGTTTATTTCAGTGTCTTCTAATTTATGACTTACAGACATTTCGGAGGCCCCTTCTACCCTGCATTATATCCTAGGATCCGATCCCAAATTATCTGCTTTAAACTGGATTAAGCTGAATAAACGGATTCTCTTTCTTAATTGGAAGGTCAAGCACACCTTCCGCTTAGCCTGACTTCAATTATATTATTTTCCATGGTATAAATTAAAATACAAACAACTCTATTTACACTTGTGACAACTTTGCACACTCTAGGTCACCTGTGTTCTATTCCCAATTCTACTCTCATTCCCCAGTTCATGGAATACTTTAGTACACACTATTTTGCATAGCACATTGGTAGATCTTTACCTCATGATGGTAATATTTGTCTACCAGATAGGGCTGTATGGAGGAGGCTGTTTTTCTTCCTTCAGATGAGGAAATGAAGGATTTCAGCTAGAACATTCCAGGTTCTAAGTATTCTGGATCATGCTTTTCCCTTCCAGTTTGAGATTAGGGGTAGGAAGAAAATGTATCCATCAGAGGTTGGACTGTAGTTCCTGTCATTCCTCACTACTGTATATCCTGGTTTAAGCAGATGGGCACCATGTGTCACTCACATTGGCTACACCACATTTTGACCACCCATGCCTTACATAGCCAGCTGTGTTAAGGACAATAAAGGAAAGTTCTTTTAGAAGAGATTGGCCTTTCTCCCTTTTGAGAGAGAAGGACCTCTGATCTCTCTTTAAAACATAGCTAGGAAGCAAGGTGGATTGGCTTTAAAAAGGCCTTTAAAACCTGGTTTACTTTGTTGAACAAGAATTAGACTTTTGACCATTCTTTAAATGAGGATTGGTTTCTGAAGATATTTCACATTTCTGCCATTCTAGGAAGGGTGAGGAGGCGAGAGGGCAACTTTTCTGAAGCTTCAAGAAACAAACATGCTTGTTTCTATATGGTTTATTTTATTTGTTAGTGGAGAAGAGTTCCTGTAAGGTCTGTCTCCTGTCATGTAATTTTAAAGATTCAGTAAAATTGCACAGGATAGAAAGGGAGTTAATGTGTCCACTTGAGGATATTAAGTGTTAATCCAGGCCTTTACAACTCTTTTAAAGTCACTTTTGGCAGATATATATTCATTTCTATTATGTGACATCTCAATAACTTTGGTAAGATGCAATTGGTTTTCTATATGGCTAGATGGCTGCGCTATGAACCAAACTGAGTATGACAATTAGACTTCCCCCTCTAATGATGTTTATCATCTGTTTCAGGCTTTCAAATGCACCCCATGGACCATCAGCCAAATTTTTAGTACAGAACAGTAAGTTCAGATACCTGATCAAACATATTGTATTGCTCTCAGTTGTTAACCTAATTTAGTCCTAAATATTTTAAAAATACACATTTTGTAAATATGCTTAACATGTTCCAGATGTTTCCATACAAACCAGCTATACCACTGTTCCAATTGATTATTCTTTATTCTGCTTACTATCGTTGCAGTTCACACACTGGCTGAGCTGAAGATGACTGGGAATTGTTTGCGAGGATCCCGGCCAATTCTGTCTTTTGACCCCGTAAGTATAGATCTGCAAGTATCTTCCATTCCCTTACAGTCAGCTATACTGTTGCTTTTCACTTGCATTTAAAATACGTTTTCTTACAGACTTTTGATCGGCAGCCACATTACGCTTTGCTGAAAGAGCTGTTTATTCAGGTCAGTGTTCAGCAGTTTTCAGATTAATTTTTTTCCTGTTACATGAGTGTTTTTGTTTGCTGTATTGCTCAGAAAACAGCATGATCTCAGTGTACAGTGGTATGGTAATGGCAGAGAGTAGGGTCCTCAGATTTTTTTTCAAGTATTTATGTGGAGAAGGCTAATATGTTTTTCTCCCATTTCAACCACTATTCATGTAAATAATAGTGTTGAAGTGAGAACAGAAATGCATTTCTGTTCCAAGAGCGGGAGTTAGGAGTGGACTTGATTCAGTATGTGCCTCCTTGCAGTGCTGTTCTGATCAGAACGTAGCTTTAGTGTTTTGTGTATTTTAAATAGCCAGGAAGCGGGGCATGGAGAGAACATTGTTCTTCCAAATGTTTTGGGTTTCAATCCCATTTGTCTCAACTGTTTTATCCAGTGGTAAGAACTTATAGCTCAAAATACCCGGAGGGCTAAAGGAATACATCTTGTCCTGTACCCTTTATGCAGAAAAATGCAGAAAAAATGGAATAGGTGTGGTATGCATGAAGCTACTTCTCTGTATACTGGATAAACTTAGGTCAGTTGTTAAACTCAGGCCAAACCAGATCTCATGTTTTTGTTTTAAGACGAACTGTATGTTAAATGTAAATACTAACTGATTTCTTTGGTGTGAGTTTTTATGGACATAATTAAATGCTATGTTGAATAAAAAGTGTTGGTCTTTAAGGTTCCACAAAATTGCTCATTGTGTTTTGCTAAACATTGATATATTTTGGCAAAACATGCTCGTTAACTGGCCACAACAATCAGAAAATAGAAGTTGGGGACTTGAAAGGAATCTAGTTGACTCTGCCAATTTCTCTCTGTGTCTATTGCTGTAATGCTGATATGCACTGCATTATTACTATGACATTGCTTTGTAATACAAATATGTCAGGGTGAAGTCATACCATGGCAGGATCCAAAATAGCTATACTTAGTTACATTGAAGTTTCACTCCACAAATAATGCCTCAGCCATAAACCATGGGAATATGTGGGCTATGTGTTGCCTTTCTGGGCATCTTGATTTCTCAAAAAAGGTTACGTTCTCTATTTCAGATTTTTAGTACTCCGCAGTATCATCCCAAAAGCCAGCCATTTGTGGATCATGTTTTCACATTTTCTGTAACAGATAATAGGATTTGGTTTCGGAATTACCAGGTTAGTTACTTTCTTTGTGTGATGTGAATGGTACCTCCTTAGAAACACCTCTAACAGTATTTGAAACTGAAATATTATCTTGAAGTGCTTTTGTTTGGAACAGACTGACCTTTGAATGTAAACTATCTACATGCCCCTGTAAAGTTTTCACCTTATCCTTAAGAAAAAATTATATATCTGCATTAAAGAGATGCCCAGATAAGCTTAAGGAAGAAGCCTGGTTGTTATACTGGTCTGGTGTGTAATGGAAGACTTTCTACCAGTACAATTCACATTCAAGCTCCCCTTATCCCAGTTCAGCCTGGATTTTTTGGACCAATTAGAACTGCTGAAGTTACAAAAGATTTAAGCAGCCATTGAATGGAACCAAAGACAGTCTGGCATCAATATCATGTATGCTAAGAAAGGCAATTTAGACGGTGTGCACTTGTGTATAAAATATAAAGCATGTAATTTGAATGTGTCCAGATAGTTAACATTACATCTGGAGTATTTAATATAAAATTGTTCATGCTCCCATCAGTGTGGTAGGTGGTTTGCTTTGAAATATGTAAATTCTTCCCACTCTTTTGCAGATAGTAGAAGAAGACACAGCCCTTGTAGAAATTGGGCCTCGTTTTGTATTAAATCTTATTAAGATCTTCCAGGGCAGCTTTGGAGGACCAACTCTGTATGAAAATCCTCATTACCAGTCTCCAAATATGGTAAGATCTCTGAACACCCACTTACAATCTACTCTGGCTAATGCTTGTGGGTATTTGAATACAATGCTTTAGTTCAAGGGTGGAGGAAATGTCCTGTAGCCTTACATAACAAGTGTATTATACAGTCATTTTTGTGTTGTGTAACTTGTTTCTAGACAACATAATTTGCAAAACTACCACTAAAGCATGTTGTCAGTCGAATTAATGCAGCTTTATAGTTTAGTACGTTGTGCATTGGAGAACTCAGTTTCAATTGTTGTCACTTTCAAGTCTGAGATTTTTTCCCCAAAGAGCTGACACAAGTCATTATGTATAGTTCAGCTAAATGTAGTTTGAGTTTGACTTTTAAATTGGAAATTAGAAGTTGGGTGGATATGCCATAACTGATTTATTAACTAAGTTTATTCTCCGGTTTCAGCATCGACGGGCAATAAGATTGGCCACAGCAGCAAAATTCAAAGAGAAGCAACAAATGAAAGACTTGCAGAAACTAACTAAAAAGGAAGAGAAGGTTCTTATCCCTCAAGATCCAACGGAACAGGTTTTTGATGTCCCAGCTGAAGAAAAACCCGTAACAATAGAACTTGTGAAACCAGAGCCAAAGATTAACTTGAAAAAGAAGAAGAAACCTCACCAGCGAGCAAGGAAGTTGAAGAAGAAGCTTGGTGGGATTGGAGAATAGGCCAGAAAGTGTAGAGAAATGATTAATTGGGACTTTATAATGTGGACATTTAATCATTTTATTAATACTTTTTTGTAATTTGTGTATAATTTTAAAGTTTAACAGCTGAGGACTGGTTTCGTAAAATTTTGTCAAACAACGTTTCTGGTTGTGCCTTTTATTAAATACTAGCTTGGGTACCGACGTTACCTGGGTTATTTGAAAAAGTCAATGTTTTAATTGTATGAAATGCATAAGGTGTGGGTGAACTACAACTGACATTATGCCAGGTTAAACTCCATCAGTACTTAAGGTTTGTTATGTTCGGCAAGTTTGCTGTAAATGCATCATGGATGGGGCTCATTTTGCTCTCTGGCCGTAGGGCAAACTACAACTCCCACTATGGTGAGTCGGTTCCCTCAAACCCCTCCAGTAGGTTGAGTTAGTCATGGGGGTTCTGTGTGCCAAGTTAGTTCCTATTCACAGTTACCCTGGTTGTAGGTGAACTAAAACTCCCAGAAAGTACCCCCCCCCCCCCCCCAAATCCTTCCAGTAATCAGATTTCAGCATTTCAAGTATGAGCGCCAAATTGGGTTCAAATCTATCAGTGTTTGGGTTCAAAGTGCTCTCTGGATGTAGATGAACTACAACTCTCCCAAATCAAGATGAATTTCCCCTAAAGACCTTCAGTATTTTTCGCTGGTTCAGTGCTCTCTGGATGCAGGTGAACTACAGCTACCAAAATGAAGGCCAACTCCCACAAACCCCTGCAGTATGTTCAGTTGGTCATGGGGTGTCTGCCAAGTTTGGTCCAGGTCCGTTGTCAGTGGGGGGGTCACAATTTCTCTTTATGCACGTAAACTATAACTCCCTTTCCCCCAAACATCTCCTTTATGTTCAGTTGGCCACGGGGGTTCTCTGTGACAAGTTTGGTCCCGGTCCATCATCGGTGGGATTCGGAGTACTCTTTGATTGCAGGTGAACTATACATCCCAAGATTTAAAACTTAACAAATGTCAAGGTCAATTCCACCCCAAATCCACCAGTATTCAAATTTGGACATATTGGGTATGCATGCCAAATTTGGTGCAGATTCATTGTTTGTGTTCATAGTGCTCTCTGGATGTAGGTGGACTATAATTCTTATAAATCAAAGTGAATTTTCTCCTAAGGCTTCCTGCATTTTTTGTGGATTCTGTGTGCTAAGTTAGGTCCAGGCCATCATTGGTGTTGTCTAGAGTGTTCTTTGATTGCAGGTGAACTATACATCCCAGTATCACAATTCCAAAATGTCTAGGCCAATTCCCCTCAAAACTCACCAGTATTCAAATTTGGACATATCGGGTATGCTTTCAAAGTTAGGTCCAGATCCATCATTTGGGTTCATAGTGCGCTTTGGATGTAGGTGAACTACAACTATTTTTGTTGGTCTTAAGGGTTCTGTGTGCCAAGTTAGTTCCAGGTCCATCATTGGTGGGGTCCAGAGTGCTTTTTGACTGCAGGGAAACGATACATTCTAGTACTTATAACAGCTATAAATTAAGGATAATCCCCCCCCCCCCAAATCCATCCAGTATGTTCTGTTGGTCATGTAACAAATGTGGTTCAGGTCCATTGTCAGTGGGTGTCACAGTGCTCTGACTTGACACAAGCTGAACTACAACTTCCATCATGTGGAATCAACCCCCCAAACTCTTTTCAGTATGTTTAGTTGCTGCTCAGTTCTGCTCTGTTTGTTATGCAGACAGAGTTGAAAAGAATAGGAAAGGGTTAAGGGAGAGGCAGTGGGTAGGGTCATGCAAATTTCACACCAACTGAGAGAGGAACCCTGGGGTGCCTGCCTGCCTGCAGTGAAGGAAACACATAAAATCTAGGAAATGGTCCCCAAATCCTTGGATAGTGGGCCGTGGTGTTTGTTGAGGACATTGGCAGGGTTTGGGCGACATGTTCATGGTGCTCACTATAACGTGCAATGTCAGTTGAGGGAATGTCTCACAGTACTTGGAACTATGGCTGTCTGTGTAAATAGACACCTCTGCCACATACACACTGATTTTCACTTTTATTATGTGTATAGATATAGATAATTATATATAGAGATAGAGATACGTGGATAGATAGATAGATAGATAGATAGATAGATAGATAGATAGATAGATAGATAGAGTGTATAGATGTTAACTTCAGCAACAAAAATATGAAGCACAGCTTTGAAGATGATCCCGTGGAAGTATCTTTTCAGTTAAACAGCTCACTGATCTGAGCTCTGGAAGTACCATGTAACAGCAGAGCATTAATTATTGGAAAGAGATCAACAGCTTCCAGCTGTGACAGAAACAAACTCTTCATTTGTTTTGTTCCGAAGCATTTATATACTGGAAATAGTAGAAGATTTACATCTTCATTCATTACATGCCTTGGAGAAATGCAGCAAGCAGTGAAGTAGGTAAAAGTTCTTCCTATGCTTTCTTGACCTCTTGGATCCCAGCCTACTAAGAGTCTTAATGCTGTGCCATGGAGTCGGTCACATGCCCTGTATCCTCTGCTGATTTATTTATTGTGTCAGAAGCAAATTTATTTATCTTGTAAAAACTTGGCATTCTTCTAAATTTCCTTTGACCAATTTCCTTTGGCTGAGCTATTTAAAGCCTAAAAGTGGATTTAAAGTGGATCCAAGCTCTAGGGGCCGGGCTGTGGTGCAGGCTGTTGAGCAACCAGCTGCAGCCTGCTGCAAGGAATCACTCTGACCAGGAGGTCATGAGTTCAAGGCCAGCTCGGAGCCCCGTGTTTGTCTTGTCTTTGTTCTATGTTAAGGCATTGAATGTTTGCCTTATATGTGTAATGTGATCCGCCCTGAGTCCCCTTCGGGGTGAGAAGGGCGGAATATAAATACTGTAAATAAATAAATAAGAAATAGTGCAATGATGGACAAGCTTTTGCGCTTGGTGTGTCAAAATTCACCAAAAAACCTAGCATGACTTGGGTGGTGTGTCACTTTGAGAAAAAAAACCATAATTTCGTATATGTATAGTTTAAATAACAAAAATGTATAATTGTAATATATAACTGTATTTAATAAATCAAAAACTATTTACTACCATTATTTACATGTACAACAATCTATGGTACCTCTTGCAGTTTCCATGCTGATTTCTCTCAATTCTAGTTTCAATGTAGTCATGAATAATGAATAATATAATAAGAATATAATGGTAATAAAATGATAATATACTACAATAATAATAGAATAACAATTGAATGATATAATATATACAGTAGAGTCTCACTTATCCAACACTCGCTTATCCAACGTTCTGGATTATCCAATACATTTTTGTAGTCAATGTTTTCAATGCCATGTGATATTTTGGTGCTAAATTCGTAAATACAGTAATTACTACATAGCATTACTGCGTATTGAACTACTTTTTCTGTCAAATTTGTTGTATAACATGATGTTTTGGTGCTTAATTTGTAAAATCATAACCTAATTTGATGTTTAATAGGCTTTTCCTTAATCCCTCCTTATTATCCAAGATATTCGCTTATCCAAGCTTCTGTCGGCCCATTTAGCTTGGATAAGTGAGACTCTGTGTGTGTGTGTGTGTGTGTGTGTGTGTGTGTGTGTATGTATGTATGTATGTATGTATATATATATATATATATAAAAATGTAATGTGCATGATTCCCATGGAGTAAACAACAAAACCACTGGACCAAATCACACCAAATTTGGCCACAAAAGACATATTTATTTATTTCCAACATTTATATCCCGCCTTTCTCACCTGAAGGGACTCAGGGCGGCGTACAAAATTGGCAACAATTCGATGCCTACACATAATTAAAACAGCAATGAAAATCCAATTAAAACAATATAAAAATATAAAACATATGATTAAAATCTGCATGCAGCAGGGTGTCAGCAAAAATGGCTAGGCGTGTCAGTGCTGACACGCATGTCATAGGTTGGCCATCACTGCTCTAGTGTGATGAGGTCCTAAATTATTTTTTCTTGGTTTTGAGTCATTCCCTTCTTTTCCACTCTCTGACCCCTGGAAATGATCCAGTAACTTTCTCCATTTCATTGCAGAAGTATGCTGGGGAATGCAATTCAAACTTGGACCCCCTTAGGTTGCTAGGAATTGTGGGAGTTGAAGTCCAAAACACCTGGAAGGAGGGCCCAAGTTGGCCCCGCCCCTTTAGAACGCTCAGCTTCTCCCAGGGAGACGAAAGCCCCGCCCACGCGCCTCCCTTCCTGTTTGTCACTTCTCTCCCCCAAAGGCCGGCGGTGGCGTTGGCCCCGCCCACTCACTCTTGGATATCCTATTGGTCCGCCCTTTCCGCTCCTGGCCCTCCTATTGGTCCGCCCTTTCCGGTCAGCTGTCTTTCTCTCCCCGCCGGCTGCTTGCCCTGGGCACGCGTGTGTCCCCCGATGAGGCTCCGTTTGGCCTTGAGTCCCGCGGGCTCGTAGCATGAAGTGCCACTACGAAGTGCTGGGCGTGAAGCGCGACGCCTCCGACGATGACCTCAAGCGCTGCTACAGGAAGCTGGCCCTGCGATGGCACCCCGGTAGGTAGCGCTTCCCCATCCAGGCCCGTCTACACTGTCGATTTAACGCGGTTTGGCAACGCGTTTTGAAGCTTGGGTTTGGAGTTGAATCATAATAAAGCAGGCATGGGCCAACTTGGGCCCTCCGGGTGTTTTGGACTCCAACTCCCACAATTCCTAACAGCCGGTAGGCTGTTAGGAATTGTGGGAGTTGGAGTCCAAAACACCCGGAGGGCCCAAGTTGGCCCATGCCTGCTTTGTAGATGGGAGAATGTTTCCATCACCTGTATTCCAGAAGGAGACTGACATACTTAAAGAATGAATCACTATACTGAGGTCATAATAGCCACGACTGGGAGCAAAGGAGGCGGTTTTGTTAGCCGTGTGTCATCCTTACACTTGTATCTACCTCAAAGTCTGTCCCATTGTTTTCATTAGAGCTCATTCCCGGATAATTGAGTATATCATGCAGTCTATACGAGGTAATCACGCTCCTATTTACTTCGCTGTCATTCACCACCACCCTTGTGCCGGCTGGACTTAGTGATCTAAGTGTTGGGTTGCTGACCTGAAGGTTGCCGGTTCGAATCTGCGAGACGGAGTGAGCTCCCGTCTGTCAGCTCTAGCTTGTGGGGATATGAGAGAAGCCTCCCAGCAGGATGGTAACACATCCAGATGTCCCCTGGTCAACATCTCTGTAGACGACCAATTCTCTCACACCAGAAGCGACTTGCAGGATGTTCTTAAGTCACTTCTGACACAATTTTTAAAAACCCCCCACACTTTTGTGAGTTAATACTCTTTTCAATGGCCATCACCACCACTTATTGTCTTTGTGCTATTATTCTTGGTGACCTGGAGAAATCAAGTAAGGTCCTCTCTGAAGTCTTAAAAGGTAACCAGGGTTAATCCAAGAGATTATTAATTAAACCACTAGTAGATGTTAAATACATTTCTATTTATTTATTTATTTATTTGCTACATTTATATGCCGCCCTTCTCACCCTGAAGGGGACTCAGAGCGGCTTACAAATTAAATTTACATACAATGTTATTTTATTAGCATAGTACAATACTGGTAATAAATCGTACTGTATCAATAACATTTCTATCACGCGAGGCTGGCAACTGCTTGCTTACAGTCTGCTATCAAAACTACTCTGCATTGTGATGTCGAAGGCTTTAATGGCTGAAATCACTGGGTTGCTGTGAGTTTTCCAGGCTGTATGGCCATGTTCCAGAAGCATTCTCTCCTGATGTTTCACCCACATCTATGGCAGGCATTCTCAGAGATATGAGGTCTGTTGGAAACTAGGAAAGTGGGCTTTATATATCAGGTTTGGAGAAAGAACTCTTGCCTGTTTGAGGCAAGTGTGAATGTTGCAATTGATCACCTTGATTAGCATTTAATGGCCTTGCAGATTCAAAGCCTGGCTGTTTACTGCCTGGGGGAATCCTTTGTTATGATGTGATTAGCTGGCCCTGATTGTTTCATGTTTGGAATTTCCCTGTTTTTGTGTGGTGTTCTTTATTTGCTGTCCTGATTTTAGAGTTTTTTTAATACTGGTAGCCAGACTTTGTTCATTTTCATGGATTCCTTCTTTTGGTTGAAATTGCCCACATGCTTGTGGATTTCAATGGCTTCTCTGTGTAGTCTGACATGGTGTTTGTTAGAGTGGTTCTCAAATAATATTTCTGCGTTCTCAAATAATATGCTGTATCCAGGTTGGTTCATCCTGTGCTCTCTGGTTGAGTTAGTCTGCAGTGCCTCTCATGTTCCTTGATTCGTATTTGGGCAATGCTGCATTTGGTGTTTCCTATGTAGACTTGTCCACAGCTGCATGGTATACAGTATACTCTTGCATTAAATTGCTAATTTGAATTTTGGGAAATTCTTTTATTTGAACGTGCCATTTATGCTCATATATTGGTTGACCTCATATATAATTCAAAAGCAGGTTTGGGGCTTTCACCACTCTATGCAGAGAAGGGGTTGATAAGAGTTAAGGGACAACAGTACTCACATTGAGATGAGTGTAAATCGACCCAGGAATGTTTGGCTGATTTTTTAAAACTAAAATTGCTAGACTTTTACATTAATATATAGAGTGGCATATTGTCCATGTAAAGTCGAATATTTCTGTACCCAATATCTCTGGAATAAGCACTTTTGTCCCCTTCCCAGAAGCTTTCTGTCTTATCAAAAATCAGCTACAGAGGATTTCTTAGGCCCCTTCTACACTGCCATATAAAATCCATATTATCTGGTTTGAAGTGGATTCCATGGCAGTGTAGACTCATATAATCCAGTTCAAAGCAGATAATCTGTATTATCTGTTTTGATAATATGGCATTGTAGAAGGGGCCTTATAGGGTTTTTGGATCCATGAAGCAGGGAGGCATACAAAAGGAAGCAAGAGTATTGTTTATTCTTTTCTTTTCCCCCTTTCCTTCCTCCTTTCTTTCTCCCAGCCATTCATCCATCCGCTGGGACTCAAGGCAGCTTACACAATTAAAATAAGGGCAGATAAAATTCTATATCCTTCAGATACGTTGTTGTTAATTGCTGTCAAGTTGACCTTGATCTCTGTCCATTGTTTGAAACACAGACCCCCAAGACGTCTTGTTGTGGGCAGCCCTGCTCAGCTTTTGCAGACACAGGGATGTTTCTTCATTCATGGAGCCTGTGCACTTGTAATGCAGTCTATGTTTCCCTATGCCTTCTTCCTTACCAAGCACTACTATCTTTTTTGAGTTATGCAAAGCTAAATGTATAAATAGAATGTAAAACTACGATCAGCTCTCCCTATTTGCTGGTTTAACCTTTGCAGACTTGACTATTAATGGATTTAAAATAGTCTTACTCACACAAGCATTCTTTAATAAATGTAATTGGGAATCTCCGATTTCTCATTGGGTTGAAATTTGCTGGGCTTCAGTGTACAATATTGGAAGAAGGTCATTTGTTTTTATATTGTTTTTATATGTTTGTTTTTTATATGGTGTATGATGATCTGAAATTAATTCTGTGTTAGAAAAGCTTTTGTGGGGGAATTAAATTACATTCTGCCATTGTGTCTTTGCAGACAAGAATCTAGAAAACGCGGAAGAAGCGGCAGAGCAGTTCAAGCTGATCCAGGCTGCGTATGATGTGCTGAGTGATCCTCAAGAAAGAGCCTGGTAAGTCTTGCATTATTTGTGAGGACGTTATGAATGCAAACCTCCTGCTCTGTGTGTATTTAAAGCCAAACTCCAGTGGAAGATTCATGCTTAGAGATGGGTAATGGTTAGTGTGTTGGAATCAGACTTGGGAGATCCATTTCTGGCCTTAACTGAGCCACAAAACTCACTGAGTAATTCTTTCTTATCCTAATCTGCTTCCCAGGGCTGTTAGGAGGTAATTACCATCACGGTTTACATTTCAGTACAGGCATCCTCAATCTGTGCCCTCTAGCTGTTTGGTCCTTCAGATCCCAGAATTCCTAACCATTAAACAGGCTGGCTAGGGCTTCTAGGAGTTGGAGGCCAAAACAACTAGAGGACTGCAGTTTGAGGATGCCTGGCTTAGGATATACTGGTTGAGCATCCTTTATCTGAAATTCCAAAATTCAACATACTACAAAATTGTTCATATGGATGACCAAGATAGAGACAGCTTTGCTTTTCTAGTGGTTCAGTGTACATTATCTTTGATTAATTCACAAAAGTATTAAAATATTGTATAACTTTATCTTAAAGCTATGACTAGAAGGTGTATATGAAGCCTAAGTGAATTTCAGGTGTGCTTAGACTTGGGCCCAATCTCCAAGATATTTCATTAAATATTGCAAATATTTCAAAATCCAAATCACTTCTGGTTCCAAGCATTTCAGGTAAGGGATGCTCAACCTGTAGAAAATAATTGCAGGCCTGTGTGGAACTGTACTCTCTGGCGTAAAGCAAAATTCTGGCCCAAATACTGTAGTCCAGATCAATTGCAGAATTGAGTTACATAAGTGTAGGCTTAACTATACAGCTATTAATGGCTGCTGGCAATGAAAAACAATGGTTGTTAGTAAGACTCAGTATCTTAGAAAAAATTACTGGCAGCTTCAACTTTTCTTCTCCTATGACTCCCCTGCTCCATTCATTATGATCCAGAAACTATTTCTCCTGACTGTTATGGACATGGGGTCAAAAGAAGTATATCTTTCGTTCTGCAGAAAGGTTTCAGGGTCTCAAGACTTAATTTTTCCCATTAGGTATGACAATCACCGGGAAGCTCTGCTGAAAGGAGGGGTGGATGGAGAGTATCAAGATGACAGTTTGGATTTGCTCCGCTACTTCACTGCTACATGTTACTCTGGTTTTGGAGATGATGAGAAGGTAATTCAAGAGAAACACTGTGCCAATTACTCTCTTCTGTTGTGCTTTTGTATTAGTAAGGGGAGGGCCTCATCTCTGCCAAATAATTTAGAACAGATCCAGAAACAAAGATAGGAGATAAAATGACCGTAGTAAAAATATGCAAGTTGAGTATCTCCTTTCTGACCCTCATTGCCCAAATATCTCATTATGTAGGCATATGCAAATACAGACAAAATCCGGGGGGAGGGGGAATCCAAAACATTTTTGTTCCCAAATATTTTAGGACAAGGGATGTTCAAACTGGATTATAACAATAGTAATACCACCACCTTAGAATAAGATTGGGAAATCCATAGTCTTCCCCATCTTTCTGCAGGGTGTCCATGGGCTCTTCCCATTGATAAGCACTGTACAAGTGGTTTACTAGAAGCATCCTGTGATCTGTCAAAAGCTTGAGAGCACTATCTCATTTGGAGACCACTTCACACTGCTGATGAAATAGAAGCTTCCCTTTTTATTTTTATTGTTCATTTTCATGTTCTCTCTTTCAGGGGTTCTACACAATCTATCGGAATGTCTTTGAAATGATTGCAAAGGAAGAAAAGGAGTCCATGATGGAGGAAGACATGGAAGAGTTTCCAAATTTTGGAGACTCTCAGAGTGATTATGACACAGTAAGTAAACTAGAACATTAGCAATTTAGTTTTCAATTAGTTTGGGGGAAAAAACTGTATTATAGTTTTTTAAATTATATACAAATAAAGAGGGAGCCGAGTCTAGGTTTAGACATATGCAACTAGAATTTGGAAATCTTGCTTCTAGTCTTGGCTTATTTCTTCCAGATTTGCTGGGGTTAGGGGTGCAAGGTGCCAGGCAAAAGTGGAATATTTGTGAATTTTTAAAAGCCACTTTTTTACCTGAGAGAGTTAGCTAACTAGGAATTTCTTAGTCCCCCAATGCTGACATACAAATCAACTGCTGACTGTAGATTCGATTGGTGAAACTACAGATTCCTAAAGAGACCATATTAATGAAATCCACAAAAGTTAAACCTACGAATGTGAAAGGCTGGTTGCATGTAGAACATACCATATCTAAACACAATTTCCATTTTCTCAAGGACTTCTTCTCCTTTCCCCTAAATGTTGATGTTCCTTTCCATACTCTCATTTTCCTCTTCCAATTAGGTTGTCCACTGTTTCTACGGTTACTGGCAGAGTTTCTGCACCCAGAAGAAGTTTGCCTGGAAAGAAGAGTATGACACCCGGCAGGCATCAAACCGCTGGGAGAAACGAGCCATGGAAAAGGAGAACAAGAAGACCCGTGACAAGGCGAGAAAGGAGCGGAACGAGCTGGTACGCGAGCTGGTGGCCTTTATCCGGAAAAGGGACAAGCGGGTGCAGGCCCACCGGAAGCTTCTGGAGGAACAAAATGCCGAGAAAGCGAAGAAAGCAGAGGAACTCCGGAGGAAGCAGAAACTGAAACAAGCCAAGTATGAAAAATAATTAATCTGAGCTTGTTTCTGCCACTTGAAAATAACTGATTGTTTGATTATGCTCCTCTTTGTCTTCACTAATAACTGTATTCCTGCAAATTATTGGATGTGCGTGGTCACTGCCATTAAAGGACAGACCAGATGGTAGCCAGACTCTGTGAGGAGTGGCTTAGGGACCTTGGTATGTTTAGCTTGGAGAAAAGAAGACTGAGAGGGGACATGATAGCTATGTTTAAATATTTGAAAAGATATCATAAGGAAAAAGGGAGCAGACTAGGTTTCTGCTGCTCTAGAGACTAGGACACGCAACAGTGGATTCAGAGTGTTTCCACCTAAACATTAGAAAGGAACAAAAAAATCAGCCTTCTCACTTGCTTTTCCTTCTTTTTAAAGACTGGCCGAGGAGTATAAAGAACAGAGCTGGATTAGCATGTCGGACCTGGAGCGCGAGCTGCAGCAGATGGAAGCACAGTATCAAAAGGAGTTTGGTGATGGGTCCAGTGATGAAGATGAAAAGGAGGAACAAGAGTGCAAAGAAAAGCAGGATGGTAAGGGGAAATGTGCAGAGCGCTGCTCACATGGGAGGAGTATAAATCCCCTTTCCACATTAACTTTACTTCTGATGGCTAAAACCCTGATCCTACAAATGAGTGAATTCATTTATTTGAAAAAACTCTACCCTAAGTAACCAATAGTTCTTGAGAGGATTTGACATATTTATGGTTTGGTAAGGCACTAATATTCTTTGGCAGAGAAAGTTAAAGAACTTGTAAAACTACAACTCCCACAATTCCATAGCATTGAGCCATGGCAATTAAACCACATTAATTCTACTGTGTAGATGCATCCCAGGAACCCATAATTTGCAATAAGCCCTATCAGCATTGTGCAATTTGAGTCAAGTAAACAAGGGTAGGTTTGAGCAAGGATGTTTTAATATAATATAGCCGCCTTCATATAAAAAATTCTTGTTCTCCACAGATAAGTTAAGTGAAGAAGGAGATGATGCCAGTTTCTATGATGATCTCTATTGCCCTGCTTGTGATAAATCCTTTAAGACAGATAAAGCGTAAGTATTTTTCTCTTTGGCTCCCAAAGAAAATGCTATCCAGTAACTGTTTTGCCCCCCCCCCCCCAAATCTTGTGCACCAGGACCTCTTGGTTTCAAAAGGGCTTCTTCCTAAGTGAGCAGCATATAAGGAATCAGTAAGTCAACCTTGTCAAAGAAGGCAGGGCTTTCTGTCTTTTATTTTGTGAACTATACACTATGTACTCTGAAGGCACTACATCAATCAATAAATGCAATGTGCTAACTCACCTTTCAGAAAACTCAGTGTATATATTGCTTGTACACTCACTCTTCATTAATTTCTGCCTGCCAATTTTCTGCAGCATGAAGAACCACGAAAAGTCCAAGAAGCATCGAGAAATGGTTGCTTTGTTACGGCAGCAACTAGAGGAAGAAGATGAAGAGTTTTCTCCCAGTGCAGTTGATGAGAATGGACTGGATAGCAAAGAGGAAGAGGAGGCAGAAGAAGTGCCCAAGCAAAAGTACATATTACAATATGGAGGGGAAAAACCCAAATTTTATAAAGTTGATTTTTTTTTATACAACAGCTGCTAGAATCCTATCCAACGCATGGCCAATTGTTATCCAAAAAAAGGGCAATAAGTTTGTATCAAAATTATGATCCAGTTAACCCTGTTGAGTGAATACAGATCACTCTGTACCAGGATAAAAATGGTAGAGAGGTAACATATACATTCCTCTGTAGATACTCATGATAGATGATGGGCAGGTGAAGGTCTGTAATGAGAGGAGAGATGATTCCAGATCTGCATCCCTTCCCAGAACTCTCCTGGGAGCTGGGTGATGCTGGTTGTGACCTCCCAGTTCCCTTTCCTCCATTCAGTAGTACACATATCATCAGTTCCCTGCACTTGTCTGGGATCAGTGATTGGAGATAATAGCTGAGCAGTTGGTAGACCAGATAGGGAACCTCTTCTGGATGTGTTTGACCATATCTCTTGTCTATAAACATATTGTGCTCCCCAGGCACTTGTCTGTGTGGTTATAAACTTGTTTATACTCACATACTTATTGCAGCCACTGTGAGACCTACAAGTAATAAAGAGCAAATGCATGTACAATTAACAACCCCAAGTTAACATCTAATATAATTTAATGTTTGTTAAAATACAGTAAGACCCCCCCAAAAACCATATTACTTACCAAAGAAGCCACTCTGAAATAATTTGCTAGGTCCTCCAATGCACAACTGATACATTGGGCCCACAGGTCTGGTAATTTAACAATGTTTGGTTGTAGCCACAGTTCCAAGTAATGTCAGGAACTTATCCCACACAGATACAGGGATCTTCTATACATAGTTCAGAATGAGTAGCATGCACATATTAATTTCTTTTTTTCTATTACAGACTTTCTAAGAAACAGAAAAAGAAACAGAAAACAGTGGTGGTAAGTTTTATGATTTATAGTAACATTTGCATGGTTTTATGTTCTATACTAATGTTTCTTAGACTGGTTGACATGGGAGACCTGCAGGGTATTTCCTCCCCAATGTGCCAGTGATCTATTAGCTCCTCTTCTTCCTTTTCTTCCTGAATAATTCTCCTGATGCCCCATGTATCAGCACTAACCCACAGAACATCACTTTGATTAGTCCTGCACTACAGCATTCACTGCACCCACTCGAGAATGATATATCTGTTTGAGCCCAGTGTTAGGTGTCAGCTGTGTCCTAGATGCAAGTCATGTTACACTTGGACAAGGAGAAATACTGTCTTAGCCTTCTAGTTCTGGGGAAACTCCAGAATTTATTTGAAGAACCAGCACAATCTGGTGAGGTTGTGCTTGCCATCCTGTAATGCAGGCCATGGACAAATTTAAAGCAGCCACAAATATCCTGAACTATATAAGCACTTTGAGTCATTGCATTGCACTCATTGTCCGCTATGGGGCAGGCAAGGACAGGAAAAAATTAAACAGATCCTCTCAGGATGCATCTACACTGTAGCAGTAATGCATTTTGACATCACTTTAACTGCTGTGTCTCAATGTTAAGGAACTGTGGGATTTGTAGTTTGGCATGCACTCTTTGGCAGTGAAAGCTAAAGGCCTTGTAAAACTACAGCTCCTAGGAATCTATAGCATTGAACTATGGTAGTAGAAAGGGTGTCGAATTGTATTCATTCATCAGACAGAGGGAAAGGATCCACACTTGTTTCAGGATTCATGAAAGCTTTCTGTTTTGAACTACAGCTTCCAGAGCGGTCTTTGGCTTGCTGGAAATTGTGCTTTATGGGATGCTGAGGATTTGGTTGGGGACTCTAGCTTTCAAAAGTTAGGTACAAATGACTGCTAAATCAATTTAATTCAGTAGTGCAGCCTCGCCTCTGGATCACTAGATGAGAATTTCTGGCATGAAAAAAATTGGATCTAGACTCAGGCATTTCAAGAATAGACCCATAAAGCTAAATGTGTCTTAAGCTGGTCATGGGAAATGGAAGGCTGTTGATTTCAACAAAGCTACTCTGTGTTACGACTGGACTTCTCCCCAAGTGGCCATTGCTTTTTTGGCATCATGGTGCTTTATTAAGACTGCAAATAATGCCAATTTCTGTCTGAGATTCCCTCTACCCATGCATCCTCTCAGTCTTGTCCAGAGTCCCAATCCATCAAAGCAGAGTACAAAGGTACAGGAAGGTGCCAGAAGAGGTCGGATCTGTTTCTTCATATGTATGTTTTTATCTGGCAGATGGACCCTATTTTATTTCATTCATTCATCTAAGTAAAGTGGAGCGGCGTGCCTGTAGATCTTACAAATGAATGTTAAGTGAGTATATTTGTCTTCCCAGTTCTCATTGTTCCTGCAAATGCTTCCATCTTCTTTAGGTGGAAGAGGACCGTTCCAATGACAAAAGCACACAGGAGCAGTTTAATGAAGCAAATCAAGGCAATGGTGATGTAAAGCAGGCTGCAACCAAAGAAACAGAAGATGTCAGCAAAAGCCACAATCCAGAAGATGCAAGTCCTGGAGAAACAGGAGAACCACCAGTTGATCCCAAAACTGAGGTGACAAGGTAAAGACCTAATTTTGTGAAGATGCTGAAGTCAGCAACTGTTGGTGAAAATTAAATGCTGTGCATTGTAGGATCACTTCTGGTATTCTGTTGGTGACTTACACTGATGTAAGCTCCTATAATGCTAATGTATCTCATTTTAAAACTCATTGTGGAAGGATGCATCCAGTTTACCTTGCAAATTTACTGTCCAATAACCTTGATGTCAGCCAATTTTCAAAATGTATTTTTAAATTAAAGAGAGTGAGAGAAGCGTATTAGTTTGAGTGTTGGACTAGTACCCTAGGGGGTACATTTACATTATCTGTCTAATGCAGTTTTATACCACTTTAGTTGCTATGGATCAGTACTGTGGAATCGTGTGAGCTGGAGCTTTACAGGGTCTTTCATCTTCTTTGCCAAAGGCTTGTGGGACCTCGCTAAACTACACATCCCATGATTCCATTGCATTGCGCTATGGCATTCAAAGTGGTGTCAAACTGCTAATTTTTAAAGTGCCTAGCATTTAAATCCTCGCTTGGCCATAGAAACCAGTGGGCAAGTCACACTTTCAGTGGTGGAGGAGGAAGGCAAAAGCAAAGCTGCTCTGAACAAATCCTGCCAAGAAAATCCCATGATAGGGCCTTAGGCTTGATGGAAAAAGCTTGAAGGCACACAAGAACAAGAACAACACACACATACACATCAACATTTCCTCTCACCTGCAGACTGGCTGGGATATGAAATGCATTGAAAGTCCTTCCTCCAGGCCAACTGCCGTTGCTCTGACCTCCAAGAAAGATAACAGCATCCAGCATTTGCTGGACATAATCCCTTTCTACATGCCCCCTCCCCCCAAACTTTCCTTGTGTTTTCTGTCCTTTTAGATTGTAAGCCTGAGAGCAGAGAACTGTCAAATTAACCTTCTGTAAATTACCCTAGGAATTTCGTTGGCTTAACATTGAGGAATATATGCTCTAAATAAAGAAATGAGGTGTTCCAGCCAGAAGTTTCAATTCACCTACTAAAGGTGCAGTTCCTCAACCGGGGGAGCATACTTAGACTGTCCAATTGTCCCTTTGAATTATCTCCTTCCTTCTGCCATCTGTGTTTGCCCTACAATGCTGTAAATTATCTGAGGCCTGGTTTAGGTTAAGATACGTATCCTTATGCAATCAAACACAGTCAAAATGAAACAAAGGGATCTTAGCAAATGCTGAAAATATGTGTTGCCTCAGCAGTTTAAGTAAGCCTCCTAGCCAAAGGCTCAAGAAAGTTACTTTTGGGGAAAATTGATCTTCCAGTTGTCGTGCTGTGAAGGATTATGTGAGTTGTGGTGCAGAAACATTTGTTTTTCAAGGTCTGTTCTCATTATGTGAGAAATACCAACACTTGTATTCCTTCAATTGTTTGATCATTTTTGAGCTGTTTGAAAAAGAATAAGGAACAAAGGCAGAGTTTTATGGGTCTTGCTTACATTACTACCTGTGAAGTCAGGATTTAAAAGGATTTGCTGCTTTTGATTGAATAGCAACCATTGTTCTGTTCAGTGCTGTGGGGAAAAAACTAATGAATAAAAGTAATTATTTGTTTTTTCAGCAACCCTAAAGCTAAAGGGAAGAAAACAAAAGACACAAAGAAAACTTCCACCAGAATTTCTTCAGACCATCCGGCAACGGTATGTAGAAAGGATTTGGATTGACACCTTTTTGACTAAACAGAATATAATGAACATCAATCAAGGCTATGCATTCACAACTGCCCCATATTCATGAATCATATGTCAAATCTAATTTTGGGGCTGTGTAGAGATCATGGAAGTCTCTTAACCCCCTGGGCTGGATAAGGTCGGTTCCCCTGTCAACTGAGAAGCAGCAGTCTTATATTCCCATCCAATCCTCGTGTGAGCAGGATTTGTGAGAGGGATACTTTGTTTGTTGCACTGGAGATCTCTCGCAGGAGATAGTGACAATGTCAGGCAGTTGCTTCTCAGCCAACAGGATTTGGGCTGTCCATACTGAGTTCATCAGGGCAGTCAGCTGCCAGATCAGGTGAAGGATTTAAACTTCTGATCAGGGCATCAAAGTGAGATTGTGACAAGGACTTGAGAGCGGCCCTACTTCCGATTGTCACAACCTTGCTGGTAGGGACCAAGATCCCCATCATCCTTTTGGGAACTTGTTCATAAGCTGAATAGGTTTCCTTCCCTCATCTGATGGCTGGCTCTTAAGGTAAATTGGACTGGCATTTACATAAGTTTACAGTAAAGCTAGCCTTACCTAATACCAGAGCAATAATGAATATGTAACTCTAGGCTCCAAGTCTAACTGTGTTATGCAGTATTAGCCACTGGACTATTTTAGTGTTCAATATGCAAGGGAGTCGTTGGTATGTTTCGGAGTATTTAGTTGTGTGGAGGCTTTTATGGCAAAGCTTGTCTTTTGCACCACATGAATTGATGGGTACCTTGGAATCTACAGCAGCCTGTAGGTGCTTTTCCCCATGATAACTAATAGAAATGAATTTCTCTTCGCAGGGGAAGATTTCTCTCACTTCCTGTTGTATCACCCCAATCTTAACTATGAGTTGTTTGTAAATCGGATGTTTGTAACTCAGGGGACTGCCTGTAGTAGGTTTTTCCATCAGATATGACTCAATGGCATCTGTAGGCAGGAGGGCAGTCTACACCAAAGAACCAGAAAATTGGATAAATTACTATTATACCATCTCTTGTACTCGGCTTGTGGGCTTTCTAGATATGTCTACATCTTCATTCAAACCAAGGATTGGGAGAAATTACTGCAAATCCCAAGATCCACCAGCCAATTTGGCCAGTGACCAGGCTTTCAAAAGTATTTTTTTTCCAGCCTTTGAGACGTGGGACTAGCTTTGATCTGCCCCAGAAAATCAATTCTTATATTCCCAGTT